>NC_136815.1:86158113-87358113 GCF_951394365.1 Tetrao urogallus | reverse complement strand
TTCTCACCTCAGAAAAAATTACCACATCATGCATTTACAACCACGCTAAGTATTACTGTATTACTGCATATGACAGAAGGTGAAATGGTAACACTTTCAACAGTACTTTGGCTTCTTTTTTTTTTTTTTGCAGTCCAGCACTTCTGAAAGCAAATCATAAAAATGAGGCGAAATTTGAGATTTGACTCTTTCTATCTATGAACATAAATGCAGTGTTGGAAGCCTGACTTTGCTCCAGAACCATCTTTTTATTAAGAATAAATGATTATTGGATTGCTCCATTCCCTTGCATTTGACATATCTAACTAGGATAATGCTCAGTATGGTGACATCTATTCCCATAGAGCATGACTGAATTGAGTTAGAACCATAAGATAATAACTTTTCTGTTGTCTGGGTAAGACATTAGGATATGAAATGTGGAAAACTGACTCAGCTCTGAAGGTTCATATCAACTTGGGCAGCAAACAGCAATAGATAACCAAGGTAAACAGAGCTATAAACCAACATACACAATTTCTAAGAAATATGATTTGAAGGAAATTTATAATATTCTGTAACATCCCATCCATACACTGTTAATACCTGCTTTCATTCAAAGTTAAACTATTCATGGTGTTACTGAGAGTATCTTAAGCAAACACAAAATGCCCTGAAACTTCTGGATGCTTGGTACTTTTAAATACCATTACATCAATGGAATTTACTTTGGCTTTTTTTTACTGTTAGTATAAATAATTATTGGTCAAATTAATAGAGATGAGTGACTGAGGTGAGAATTTCTTTCATCTTGTGCACTACCAGAACTGGGTGGATACAAATGACTCCTCTTCAGACAGATGCAGCCAGTATCAAGGACAGACTACTAATAAGGGAAGGTGCAAGAAGGACCAGAAATTCCCTCAGGTCTCTGAAGAGACAGTGGTAGGGACACAGCTAAGATTGCTGTCTCCTGAGTTCAGCCCAGAGAGTATTTGCTAACTTGAAGCTCAACAGCGCTTTTCTTTAAATAATCTTCTGATTCAGAATTTTGCTTAGAATTTTGGCTCTTTCTTTTCACTGTCCCAGTATCTTCATTTCATTTCTTCTTCACTTCAAGAGGATAAGAGGATGGGAAGTTTTCTGAGGAAAGAGAGAGATGAAAGATGGGAATCTTAAGGGAGGAATCTCAGCCTCCAGCAGACACCATCACATGACTCTCACTCAAGTTACTCTCTTGCCAGGAGGACGCAAAGATGTGAGCTATGCTAGTAGATGCTCAAAGAAGTGTGATAATTTATGGAAACAAGGGGGAAAGTGCACATGTCCTTGAATATGTTTAGTAGATAAGTCCCTCCCTCACCCCCCTTTTTTTTTCTTCTAACATTTATAATCCAACTTGCTTAAAAGTCTCTTTTGAATCCAAACAAAACTGATGAATGTTCCAAGTATTCAACCCAAATGTTCACCTTCACAGCTTCAGAAGTTGGCAAGTAGGAGAGAACACACTGAAGTTACTCCAAGAAAAAGAAAAGGTAAATCAAGCCAAGTTGTTTCCATATTTCTTAATACGATTTAAACAACAGACCTGATTTCCAGCCCTGGACATATCCTCAAATGCACATGGCAGTAGCATTTCCAAACTATGTGGTGGGGAAGGAAGACCGTTTAGAAACTGCATTCCCTACCACCCACCCCTCCTTTTCAGAGTTTCTATCTCCTTTGACCCACTGCCAACGTGATAATTTCACATAAAACAGGAGTGTAGGAGGGTATTATTGGCACTAAAGCATGGGAATAACCTCTGGGAAGAAAAGCATTTTTCTTAGTCCTTCTCCCTGCATAACTTCTAAAAATAAAACAGGGGGCTTTGGACTGAACAAATGTCTATTTTAGCACAGAAGGTAGAAGACAGAAGTCAGATGAGAAATTAACAAGTATGAGAAGAATATGAAAGGTTTACAAATGAATTCTAGGAAAAAATATTAAAAGAAGGAGTTTTATGCTAAATCTAAATAGAGTTCAATTTTTCCTTTCTTACCTGTAGCATGTGAATTAGCTGGCCTGCAGATTTACAAAAGGCACAGTTAAAGAGAGGTGGACGGCTGCAGGAAGTGTACAGAGATCACAAAATGGAGCATGAACAGCACGTGAGCTGAGGTACAAGAAAACATTCCTAGTTTTGCCCTCTCGCTCTTTCATAGTTCCATCCACTAATGCCCCAGAATGAAACTAGCAGGGACAGGAGACAGTGATAAAAAACAGTAAGGAGGTGAGGGAGCAGCCTGCTGACTGCATTGGCATGTAACACATCTCATGAGTTCTTCTGTTCACAATCTGTGCATCTCCCATCCCCTTACATTCCACCTACCTACCTGCATCTCATCCACAGACACTAAGAGGCCACTGCCAGCACAGCAGCCAGGATTTTTCCTTGGCACAATAAAATCCCTCCAAGCAGGGGAAGCACATGTTTTACAGAAGGCTGGATAGAGGCTACTGAAGCCAAAACAAGCTTTTTTAGCTTGTTTCTCCCTCTTAGTTTTCAGAATACTACCTGTGTGTTTATACCAGCCACTTTCATTTCATGTATTTTCCTGGGAGGAAAATTCCCTCCACAGAAACATGGGGAGGCTTCCTTGCCCACATTATGAGCTTTTCCGTTTAAAGGAGCATCTGGTCTAACATGCAGGTTTTAATTAAGTGCAATCATTTGCAGTTCTGAAAAACATATATAAAAGGCCACACTGAATCAACACAACGGCACTCAGTGACATCTATATTTCACAATGAAACAACAAATATTCCAGAAAAGTATAGTTCTAAGATTAAAAAAGAGGGGAAATCATTTCAGTGAGTTACGATCTGTGGTTCCTGCTGCTGTTTAAGAAAATTATACATCCTTTGAACATAGCTATAAAGAACAAACAATTCTTGTGCTGCAGTGCAAAGAAAACCTGGATTTCTAATGAGTTAAGACTGTATTCATTTATTAAAGAAGGAAAGGAGGTGACTGCAAGGAAATCAATGCCATGAATCATTCCAGTAATTTAAACTATGCCACCCACCTGCATGCATGTCTTAGAGCCATATGCAAAGCATTAATGCATTAATGTACTCATAGAGGCAGATTAGCCCAAGTAACACTCTAGTCTACCGAAAGAGATCTTTTTTGCTGGCTTGAGTAAGTTCATATGACTTCATAGTATGCAAATCTCAGACTGGCTTAACTGTACTACCACTTTAAGAGATTCTGCACGAGGAGACCTAAAGTTGCCTGTATTGAGGCAAAAACCAGCTACATCTATAAAACAGAATACTAATCAAATAAATTAAAATATTCATTTTCTAAAATACCAACTTAACACATCCTTTTCTTAGTGTTTGCTTCCACTCAATTCTGATTTGTTTCCCTATGATTGTCACCTTTATCTTAACAGTCTGATCCACTGCCCAACCCCAGATCTTCGCAATTGTTACACCCGGCCTTGTCAGCCAGAAATGCATAAGCTAATGATATCTCTGTTTAAAAATAGAAAAGAAAAAATCAAAATTTGATGTTGATGGTACATGCAGTACTTTGCCACTATGAACTTTCAAGTCAGGCCACATCCTGTCCAGAATGGTAGAAAGCACATTCTGCTCAGAACGATGCTGATGTAACTCTCATTTTTGGCTTTGAGGGACTTTCCCATAGTCTCCATCTAAGATTTTCTTCCTGTGATGTGTGCAGCAAATCTACCGCGCTCAGGAAATTTTGCGGCTACTTTTATGTGCCCTCATAGCAACCTGCAACCCCACAGTGGCATTTGAGGCTTTCAGACAACTGCAATCTAACTCAGAATGAACGCTTTGACCCACATATTCAACATTTCATATGTGGTTCGAGCAGATCAGCTGTTGCGTGACACAGCATTTGCAAAAACAGCCATGGCTGTTTTGACACTGGGCACTGATGGTGCCAGAACTACCTAAAAGTAGCACGTCAGGCCAGTGTTATCTGTATTCAGTTGTTTTGCAGAGGTTTGATACATGTAAACATAAACATGGGATGATATCGTTTTGAACAACTGAAATATGCTTGTGTGAGTGAACTGAAAAATAGGCAGAGAGACAATGATTCAGTAGGTATGTAATCTTTTTTAGACTTAGGATTAAGCAGACAACTAATTATATGCTGCATTTCTTTTAGACGAAGGAACAATGAAGGTTTTAGAGTTGCTACATTCATCACACACTTTTCAGTGATATGTGACAAACTATATTAATGCCTTTTCTCCAAATGAAGCAGTCATTGTGTGGTAGGATTGTTTTGCCTTTTTTAAGCATCTTTTTTTTCACTTGCTGATTTTCTCATATCCATAAAGTTTCTTGATCTATATCAGAAGGCATGTTCATCTTGGCATTTATACACAATACTTGTATGAGTTGTACTTCCTTAAGAGGGTTTTAAACATCCTGTCTGTCCTCATCCACACCACTTTTTGAGGAGAGGGACCATGTACTAAAAGTTTTTTTTTTTTTTTTTAATGTGTTTATTATTAACTGTAACTGTATTTTATCTGTTTATTTCTTTAAATCTGACCGTATCTGCAACATTGCTTCTTTTATCACTAGCACTTTATTTCTAGAGTTTCCCCCTACCTGGAATATTTCACTGAGAGTAGAGAAAGCATCTAACATAACATATGTACAAGCTGTGTTATAGTTTGTAGAACACTTTAAATGAAATAGAAATACTTTAAATGAAATAGAAAGGCAAGACCTTTCTGTGTGTTTTTCAAACAGGAGGTAAAAGTGAAAGAGGGGAGTGATTTTTCCCCACTTCCTTAGAGACTCCAGAAGGAACCTCCGTGTGAATGTGACGTGCAGTGTATTGTGAGAAATACGATGCTGAATGAAAGCAAGGTTCTCAACATCTGATGAGACCACAGAATCATAAAATGGTTTGGATTGGAAGAGACCATCCAGTTCCTACCCTCTTGACATGGGCAGGACACCTCCTATCAGACTAGGTTGCCCAGAGTCCCATCCAGCCTGGGCAAGGTGCAAGATTTACTATGTACCATTCCTTTCATTTTATCTTATCAAATCAGTTTTTTTCATGAAGTCATCTGTTGTCAGGCCTTTCTATGGAGATCCAGAAAGAACCTTGTATTATCATGCCTGCCAACCCTTTATCGTGCCTGCCCTGCAGGAAACCCTTACTCTAATAACTCAAAATGTACTTTCTGTCCTCTGAAGCAGTCTGCTCTCCAAACAACTCCTGAATTAAATTCTTCACAAACTATTTCCAATTTTTCAGAAACAGTAAAGGGCTTTGTCACAATTCTGGCCCAGTTCAGCCTGGTTCTATGAGCAATGGGGTGTGGGGACCCATGGAACCATCCCCTGGGAACAGGGGAAGGGGGAAAAGGAAAGGTAGGGAGATGGGCCTAAAAACAAAACAGCGGCCATCAACTAAGGGAGAAAACTAATTTACTACGTACGATAGCAGAATGTGAAACAACACAATATAATACAGTATAATTGGAATTGAAGCGAATAAATCTAATAAATGAGAGAGTGTCTAAAAACTGAAGGCATTACTCTAATGCTGAAGGCGAGAAGGCTGTGGAGCACACACCGCAAGGACAAGCAGAAACAAGAAGGGCAGTCTTGTGACTCCCAAACAGTTTTATCTTTCCCTCTGAATGGAAAAATGAAACAGAACAGTGAAGTCTTCCCGGAGATGTAGTTCTTCTCTTCTGTGAAAGGTATCTGCAACTATCAACAATACTGAACCGGAGCACTAACTCTTTGACTCCCAGTGCACTACAGGATATAATGATATGGAATACTGATAACAGAAATCATAAAACCACGAGAGACTTATCACACTTCAGAAAAAATATTGAACTACTGTGAAGAGAAACCTTGAAGGTGAAAAGGCGCTTGCAAAATTTTCACCAAAAGTTCTAAGCAACTGAAAAGGGTAACGATCTTGTATAAATGTTGTAAAATCTGCATATTCAGTCATTATAAAAGCTTTCTTTGCTTAGTATATAGGGTATCTAGTTTAACATGATATCTCGTGTTCACAATCTGCTGTCATTTGGCATGTAAAATCAAGCAACTGCATAATTGGTATTCATGGCTTCATGCACTGTACTTTCATTACCCAGGCTCACTGCAAACAGTTTTGTGTGGATGTCATTTGCTTAAAATAAAGCGTTCAAAAAAATTAAATCTTCTATGTCACCTCCTCTGAAGATACAACAACTGCTCTGAAAGTAATGCCTCCTATTTTATTACATTGGCCCCCAACATCAGAATTGGATGTTGGTGGTATGGCAGTAGAGGCTGAAGCTTCTCACCATTATTCCATTACAATTTGTTGCAGTGCAGCAGATGGCAGCAGTGGGGCGGTCTGATAAAAATGTTGCCTGACATGGAAGTGAGGATGAGGCAAAGGTCTGTCCCTGAACTCCTCCATGTGAAAAAAATGGCACCCATTAACATTCATTAACACTTGCTGTGCATTTCTGGAGACCAAACAGTGAATGTGAGCACAGTGATGCAAGTGTGCTTCAGTAGTGATGACAGCAGGTCGCCCCTGCCAGTTCAGATTTTTATGAGCAAAGCATGCAGACTCTTAATCATCACTGATGAAAATTCACAGCTAATGGTGGTGACTGTGAAAAATATTGTTACGCAGTTGAGAATTTGCTCTATCAAACAGTGTTATTGTGCTCTATTGTATCTGCTGCAGTTTCCATGGAAATAAATAACAGGCACTACTTTCAGAGCAGCCTACTTACAATGTGATCTTTAATGTAGAGGACTTAGCATTTCTAACACAAAACTATTAACATGTAGACTTTATGAACTGCTAAAACTAGAAGTGAAGCACGTGTTTCAAGCTTCTGAAGGGACACATGCTTTCTGGTTACAATTTTAAGTGCCTACTTATTAGAGTCTTCTGAAGACAGAGCACTGAACAAGCTTGTAGTCAGGTAGTTGTGCTGCTGTCCAGTGTATTAAAATGCCAGAGGGGTGCAGCATAATAACCCGGGTCTGAGATCATGAGTACAACTGAATGGCAACAAAACTGAGTGTAAGGAAAACGTTCAAAAGTGGAAAGGGCCGCAGCAAGCCAGCGAGAAAATAACTACTTCACCATGTATTTTGGAAAAAGGAATTCCACCCTAATGAATTTTGTTCCCATGAAAGACAAAGGTTGAATCTGAAAAATTTGCTAGTAACTTCAAATCTGATTATATTGCAATTAAAAATACCTGAAATTCACAATGTACCAGCACCAAAGGAGAACTGAAATACTGAAATAAATGAAAGTCCAAATTGAACCAAATTGGAAGTCCCACGTCCCTAAACATTATAATACCTTTGAAGTCTTCAACTGTAGATACATAAGATAAAAATAATTACTTCCTTTTGAATACAAATTATTGCAATTGTTAAAAAGACTTTTCAGTTACGTAGCATGTTTGTATTTGTAGCATATCACAACATACACAGCAATAAGTCTGTAATATGTATAAACATATGCTTAGGTGTAAGCCCACACCTACACCCCCAGAGACAAGGGGCAGCACCACTAATAGAGTTTCATTTGGAACTTTTCCAGCTTTTGGACAGTCGATTAAGTACTGCTATTATTTTCTCAGAAAAGCAAGGTAAAATTTATCATATTCTGGCAAGAACAGAATGGCAGGGTTCACAACACAGACGGTGCCTGATTTGTCACTTTGTTCACTACTTAGGAAATACAGCAGAGCCATGACTTGTGACTGATACTCGACTTACGCACAAAAAAGACGTCAGCCAAGACTTACTCATACACTCACTCACCTGATACTCTCCCTGTGCAGCGCACATTCATCTTCATCAAGAACAATAATTAAAAAAAGCTGTTACAGATAGTGGAACTAGGATTTTGGCAAGATTCTGAACAAAGAGACTGCTCCTCAAAAATCACCACCATCACCAACATGCACACGAAAATATTCATTGTAGTTATGCTTCGTGCTCATTGGTTCTAGATTTTTCTTATTGTGTGGAAATACGTTCTCAGAACTACAGTAAGCTGTAAACAAATAGAGAATAAAAAATAAGCCAACTGAGACACGAAGAATTACAAAAAAAAAATGTAAGTTTTAAAGTAAGTTCTTTTACTTTCCCTGCTTCCAAAAATGCTTTGACTTACAGGTTCAACTTCTAACCAGACAAGCAAATCCTGTACAGTACACACAGTTGCAACCAGTAAAACAAATGTTATGCCTCCACAGAATACACTGGATGTGCATCACGTTCTTCCCTCTCATCTTAAACAACTCAATTAAAAGAAATCACTAAAAAACAGTGTTTATAATGGAATTTAAAAGAGCCAAAAACTTGTATGTAATCTCTCTGAAATAAGAATCCTTCTAAAGAGTTTTTAAAAATTTTCATGTTTACTGTTCAACATTAATATTCATATCAAATTCAGTATATTTTAACATACAAAGAATTCATTGTTTGAAAATAACTACCAATGATGTCTATTTTTAAAACCCCAGAACCTTGCAATAAATCAGATACTGTGTTATCCAATAACAGAAACATACGTATTGGATACATACTGTGTCCAATAATCAGAAACATACAACAGAGTATTAAACTGTGCTGGAAAGGACTCTACTAAAAGGTTTTATCATCCCAATTGTAGGTCTTTGCTTTGTTATTTGAAAGTCTCATGAGAAACTGAATAAGCATATAGAAACAGGAAAATTTTAACAAATTTAAAAGTGTTTTCTTCTTACACTTCTTTCAACATAAAAAGTGAAGTCAGATCTAAAAAAGAAGTAAAAATACTTACTCCTCCAAATTTGACTCATCTGTTCTCCATGTCAAAACAGAATCAGGATACACAGTAGTGATAACATACAGCATCACTGCTGCAATGCAAGCCATATATCTTCACAACTAATTGATTGACATTGATGCCAAGATGCTGAGTCACTAAATCTACATGAACTAAGGTATGACAGACAGGAATTTTTCACTTGGAAAGCACAGGCAGGGCTCGCATTTCAGAAAATATGGTAATAAAAGTTTCTTCATATGGAACTGCTTATTGAAAGTCATAAGATGAAAACACCAATAGTCCGTATCTCGGCATAACAAATTGTTGTGGGCAATCTTCCTAAGCTGACAACTATATATATCTTTAGAAAAATATGAAAGGCGCTCCGTAGTGTAAATATTTCACTCTTTAGGGATACCTGTTATCCATCCTGCAAATCCTGAACTTATCACTTGACACTTCATCCTAGTGTTTAAGTTGTGATTATCAATGGTTTCTTTCAGTTTTCAGGAAGATACCTGCAAATATTTTACCTTTTGTTCCATGTTTTCAAGCTTAGCATAGTAGTGAATATGGCCTGATCACACCTTACAGTGTTCAGATTCTTAGCAGAATGCCACTGAATGCAATTTCCATTTTTCTCCAGGGGTTTGCTACCAACAAGGTACCAGTTTGCTCCAGCAGATCTATAAGGTGATGCTGCTGTTCAAAGTTGGAACCTTGATAATGAAAACAAGAGAGAGCAGTATGCTGACTAAGGGCCTCTATTTAGCCTGGGGAACCAGGGTTCTATGAAGAACCAACAGGGAGCTTAGGAGGTGCTACTGATTGTGCCTGTTGGCAACACTTTGCCTTTTTAAGTTCTATAACGTCTCTGAGGTAAATTGCCATTACAATGATTCAGGCGAAAGAAGGGGTGGAATTCTGTATCCAAGTGGCATAAAGCAAAATTATTCAGGATCAGGTGTTGATTTTAGAGAGAATTGACTTAACACTGAGCAAATACAGAACAGCATTATAGCCACGAAGATTAATTTTTTTTTTTTCTTTTAAATTCTCCATGGCATACAAAGGAAGATGGTGCTTTTATAATAACAATGAGCAGGTTTTATTTATCCTAATTGTCAGCATCTATAATAAATTTAATATGAATTATTAGTGAATCAAGATTTTCTCAATCACAGATGTCTGTTTTAGAAAGCCGTGAGACCTGCGTAAACAAACATTTTTAAAACAAGCTTAAAACCATCAGTATATAGAAAAAGGACAGTTTTACAAAAAAGTTGGCAACAAATTTGAGATAGAAGTGCTGCAGCACCAACACATTGCTATGCTTTAAGGAGTTGTGTATCTGTATTTCTAAATTTTCTGAAATATCTATGATTTATGACTTTTCTAATAATTTCCTAAGTACTGTTTCTTGCTGCAGTGTGTCAAACACCATTCTTGCA
Source organism: Tetrao urogallus (assembly GCF_951394365.1). NCBI lineage: Eukaryota > Metazoa > Chordata > Aves > Galliformes > Phasianidae > Tetrao > Tetrao urogallus. The sequence goes on along the minus strand of NC_136815.1, from coordinate 87,347,838 downwards.
CGTCGTTAGTTTTGAACCATAAGTACAATTTTAAATTATAAAGAACTTATAAATTATAAATATGAAATTATATAAATTATAAACTATAAATTGTAAAGAACTAATGCCAGATAACTCAAAATGAACCTCACCTACTCTAAAGAACCTCACCTACTCATCTACTCTAAAGAGTAGATCAAGCCTGTTCCAATCCACCTCCCTGCTGAGTTACACACAGAGTCCTTCTGTACCATGATGTCAGATTTAGTCAAAAGTCTTCAATAGGGCAGATCACTGCCTTTTGTATACTGCATGTACTGGTGAGAGTCTTAAATTTTCCCAACATGTAAACTTAAATACAACAACTTAAAAATATTTTACACCAACAAAATTTAAAACCTGATGATGTTCTCTTTCAGAAACTATTTTTCTCAAGCTATGTTTACTAAAGAAGCAAAGGATTGTAGTTTAGTACCAAAGCACTGGAAAGAGAAATTTTAAGATTTACTTCAAACAGTTGGTATGCAAGCATACTTTAGTCAAGTCCATTGTTCCAAACAGAAAGCAATGTCAACATAAGGAAGCAACTATAAGTAGATGATAGAAAGCGTAATAAAATAGTAGAAGTAAAACTGAAACCTGTGTATCTGCTCTTTGTATGACAGGAACCTACAGGAATTAAGTACACAAACACATAAATACACTTTTCCACATACATGTACTTATTAAAAAAAATCCTGAATAAATATTCTTAGTTCAGGATATGATTAATGTAGCCTATCAAAAGCCAGATGGTGCAAAACCAGAAGCATCAATCAAACTGAAAAGACCACCGAGTGCTATCCACAACGATGTGCTCACAAATGGAATTTGTGGTCACAGACCCTAACACATAGCATGCAGAGGAAGCCATAAACATAGTGTCAGCGCCCTGAGGAACGGACAGAAACAGAGCAGGCTTTGTTAGGCAAAACCTGGAGAAGTAGTACTCACTGCTGTAGGCTCTGACTGAGAAGACTCTGTGAGGCAAATGTATGTGTTTTAAGTAAAAGATTGAAAGCAAACTCTTTAATAATGTTTGCGCTGATGACAATATCTGTCAAAATGTCCACTTTCCATTTGATTTAATATGGAATTGTGCCACGCATTAACAAGGAAGCTGCCACCGTCTGTCTGCCACGTGAATTGGTGTTTAATGGCTGTTCCAGCACAGGGCTTACAAATGGTTCTTTTTTTGTTTTATATTAGGCATTTTCTGCAAATGTTCTGTGGAAAACAATGCTGGGATCTGCAACGGAGAACAGTGGTGGCTTATGTCTTGCAAGGTTGTAAAGCAAGCAGGCCTTTTAAATATGAAAGTGTAAAATAAAAGCCATAAAAAGAACACAACTTCCCATACATGCACCTCATAAATGATCACAGAATTGTAGGGGCTGGAAGGGACCTCTATAGATCAAGTTCAACCCCCATGCAAAGCAGGCTCCCTACAGTAGCAGGCTGTACAGATAGGCGTCCAGGCAGGTCTTGACTATCTCCAGAGAAGGAGAACTTACAACCTCTCCAAGCAGCCGGTTCCAGTGCTCCTTCACCCTCACTGTGAAGAAGTTCCTTTGTGTATTGGCGCAGAACATCCTATGCTCCAGTTCATGGCTGTTTCCCCTTGTCCTGTACCCACAGACTGGTGAAAAGACGTTAGCCATGTCCCTTTGACTCCCACACTTAAGATATAGACATTTATCAGATCACCTCTGAGTCTTCTTTTCTCAAAGCTGAACAGACCCGGGTTGCTCACCCTTTCTTCACAGGGGAGATGTCCAGGCCCCAGTTCATCTTTGTGGCCCCCTGCTGTACTCTTTCCAGGAGATCCTTGTCTTTTCTGTTCTGGGGAGACCAAAACTGGACACAGTACTCCAGGTGAGGCCTGACCAGGGCAGAACAGAGGGGGAGGATCACCTGCTGGCCATGCTCCTTTAAATGCACCCCAAGATCCCACTGGCCTTCTTGGCCATCAGGCATGCTGCTGGCTCACGGCCTACCTTCCACCCACCAGGACTCCCAGGTCCTTCTCTGCAGAGCTCCTCTCCAGCAGGTCAAGTCCCAACCTGTACTGATACTTCTGGTTATTTCTTCACAGGCGTAAGACTTTACACTTGCTTTTGTTAAACCTAACTGGTTTGTTGCTGCCCAGCTCTCCAGACTGTCCAGGTCTTGCTGAATGGCAGCACAGCCTTCAGGTGCGTCAGCCACTCTTCCTAGCTTTGTATCATCAGTATACTTACTGAGAGTGGACACTATTCCCTCATCAAGGTCGTCACTGAAGACACTGAACAAAACCAGACCCAGCACCAACCCCTAGAGAGCACCACTAGTCACAGGCCTCCAACCAGACTCTGTACCACCGATCACCAGCCTCCGAGCTTAGCTGGTCAGCCAGTTCTTAACCCAGCTCACCTTCCTCATCTAACTCACATTTTCTCAGCTTCATTATCAGGATGTTGTGGGAGACAGTATCAAAAGCCAAAGTGGATGTCAAGGTAGATGACATCCACGGCTCTCTCCCCACCTATCCAGCTGGTGATGCCATCATAGAAGGCTATGAGGTTGGTTGAACATGATTTTCCCTTGGTGAATCCATGCTGACTATTCCTGACCTTCCTGACCTTCTCCTCTTCCAATAAATAACAATAAAGGACAGCTGGATTACTAGAGGAGACATGGAAAAGAACAACAATAAGAACACTGGTATTTTTTCCTGGAAAAGGGAAGACGGAATGAAATAAAGGATTTGTCAGAATGACTGATTGTATTTGCACCATCAGTCCTTCATCACAACAGCTCTCCTGTGTGCACTACCTGTATCAAATTTCTTTGAAATCTAGAAGGGCTGCTCTGAAAGTAACACTTTATAGTTTATGATGTTGGCCCACAACTTCAGAGGCAGATGTTGGCAGTACAGCAGTAGAGGTTGAACCTTTTCACCAATATTCTGTTGCATTTTGTTGCTGTGTGACAGATGGCAGCAGAGGGACAGTCTGACACAATGACAGCTGAGCGCGTATGAAGCAAAAGTGTGGTACTGAACTCCTCCCCATAGAAACAAGGCACCCACTGACATTCACTGATGCTTGCTTAATGTTGAAGGAGACCAAACAGCGGATGTGAGCACAGGGAAGAGATGGGTGGTGCACTTCAGCAGTGGTGACAGTGACAGTAACAGTGACTGCAACCTCCACTGGTGATTCTTCTGAGCATGGAATGCGGGCTCTTTTGCATTGCTGGCAAAAATGCATAGCTAATAGTGGTGACTATGTTGACAAATAGTGTATTTTGCAGCTGAGAATGTTCTCTATCAAACAGTGTTACTGTGCTCTTTGTATCCGTTGTCGTTTCCACAGAAATAAGTGGGAGGTATTACTTTTGGAACAAGCTATGTATTTTAGAAAAAAAAAACAAACAAACAACTAGTGTTCTAACGACCTTTGGCAACTACTTTCATTTGTTTATTTTTCTAAGTAAAGCCATATGACTAGATCTATCAGGATTATATGAGGAAAGCGTGAAAGAAAAATTAAGCCTAGTATATTTAAAAACTTCACAAGTGAAAAATAAAGCGGTATTTACTTGAATTAAAGTACCATCTTAACGACACAAAGATATCAAATTTTAAAGTGATACTGAAAAGTCATTTAATATGAAAAAACTGTAAAAGTCCTGTTTCTTTAAGGAGATAAAATGCCCCATTTTTATCTTGAGGGATCATGAGATACCAAACCTTAAATCTGCCACTGGCTCCACGTTTTCTAGACTTCAGAACCAACCTCTGCAGAATTACAGGACATAGCTGCAGCTTCTTGGGAAGATAATTTTTGAAGGTGGAATCTCCCAGAAATTTAAAATAAGTCAGTAAATTCTGAAGAAAAAGGCTGCCATGCATGCTTATCAAGCTGGAGTCTTTCTTCCAAAACATGAATGGAAGAATGGATAGCGTATTGAATACATCTTTGGATAGATAAGATTTTTGGATGAAAACTATATTCCTAAATGAGAGGAAAAGTAACATGAAGATCACTTCACATTTACGAAACAAAACAAGTTTTGTTAACCTGCATTTATAACAAATTCTAGGTTTGCACTTGTCTTCCTGCCGCCTCTTGATCACTCCTGGTACACTAAAGCTCAGCACAGCTAACAGTGGGCTAACAGAAATGAGTTTTTACAGATTGGGAAGAATGTGATTTCATTCTTCTCTAACTTACTTGAAATCAGACCCTTTCTGACTAATACTTGAAATTAATTTCAGTTTCAGAAGTTGTTAAATAGGAGAAAAAAGATAAGTAAACATAATATGCTCAGTCCATGCAAGAAAGACCAATTACATCCCAAATAAAAGCACTGACACCTGCCTGGGTAAAGCTTTGAACTTTAAGTAACTCACCAAGTACCCAGAAAGTCTACAATAATTTTATGAGCAAAAAACCAAGTTTTGCCTCCAGCAAAAAGTTGGTGGACAGAAGGTAAAGTCAGTTATCACATTCATTAGGGAAGTTCCCAAATTTGAGTCTCCACATATGTAATTAATTAAAAACAAATAAGCTTGGAAGAGCTTGGTCATAAGAACATTTCGGCCATCATCAAAGTCTACATTTTTGAAGAGAGAAGAACTTCATTATCAACAATACTCTCATGTCCCTGTGGATTGGTTCTTACCATACTGCACACATGCATTCTTACATGCTGCACCTCCTCTCCAAAAAGTGACACTGATTCCCTCACTCATTTTAATACCATCATAAAGTACATCTGTAGAAATACTGGGCTCTATATTAAGAAAAAAAACACCACCAACAAAAAGCCAGCAACGGAAGGGCAGTTGATATGGATGCAAGGGCAAATGATAGAAAGTAAATGGAGAGAGAATACAACATTAAAACCTCAAGAAGATATTAAACAAAATAGGTAGGAAGAAACAGGAGGAAAAAAAGGTAGACTGCATGGAAGAAAAATATTTTTTAGGGAGAGAAAAAGAAAGAAAGGGGGGGAAAAATGAGAAAAACTAAAAGATAATAGAATCATAGAATGGCTTGGGTTAGAAGGGACCTTAAAGACCATCTAATTCCAACCTCCTGTGGGAAGGGCTGCCACCCCTAGATCAGGCTGCCCAGGGCCTCATCAAGCCTGGCCTTGAATACCTCCAGGGATGGTGCTTCTCTTGGCACGCTGTTGTAATGCCTCACCACCCTGAGTGAAAAATGTCCCCCTAATGTCTAATCTAAATCTCTTTTTTAGTTCAAACTTGTCTTACAATTGAGAAATCTAATCCACTACATACTGCACAGGGACAGAGAAATATAAGTCAAAGGGGATGTTAGGAAGTAGGGGAAGGAAAGATACTTGAACTTGATCTGAACTTCATATGGCCACAGATCATTATTTCCATACTCCATCTCATTGCTAAAGAAAGATCAGAGTTTGGAAGAAATTTTAACATGGCTACGTCTGTCTACATTTTGTACCTTCAAGGTTTTACAGAAACTAATTTTAGAAAGCTAGAAATACCTTTCTTTTTCACACTTCTGTGTCAGTATCACAGTTATGATGGACAAGCTATACAGGTGAAAGAGACATGCAAAGAAAGGCAATGCCTTTCTTTGTAAAGCAACAAGAAGATTAATGTGCCCCAAGTCACTTGTTCTGTGTGAGTTGATATGACAGATACTTGATGTCCCTATAAATCTTGTCCATCACTTTGTAATTCAGCATTTTTTGAGGTAGAAAATGCTTATTTTAGGCAATCTGCTACACTAGCATTTGCATGTTTTATCAGGGAGAAAAACTGTGAAGTAAATGACATCATTTCCATGATTCAATTGAAAATATATATGTGCTGTGTATCTTGTGCAACTGCCACAGATGAAAGCTGTATTAATTTATTTTTTTCCCACCCAGGATAACAAACCCCAAATAATCAGTTCTGTTGCTATTCTTCACAGTTTCTCCTACTTGTCAGTGTCACTTTGGTCTAACCAATTGTCCAAAAAGTAAGACTATAACTTGGATACAACCACAGCCATATGGAGAAAGACTTCTACGCTGTGCAAAATGATGTGTGCAGAATTTGTTTTCATTATTTAACTGCCCCCATCAAACTGCAATTTGTATTAGAAGCTTCTGAAACATTTTACTTTTGTCACATTTTTTCATGACGTTGTTTTTTTTTTTTCTGTGATCACTTTTACCTTTATTTGTTACTCTTTCTCACATTTTCCAAAATGTTTTTACATGGGAGTAAATGGGGAGGATGTCATCAGTGTATTTCATTAACTGTTCCAAAGATCACTAATAAAAAATATTTCAATAATATCTGTGGTAACTTATTAAATATCTAAGTCTATGCCTCATCACAAAGCATTACCTTTACTTACCAATGAAAATTTGAATTTACAAGCTTCTACTAATTACACTGTAGAAAGACACAGCGGCATCCATTTAAGCTAAAAAAGCAAAAGCTTCCCTTTTGAGTGATAACTGAGGTAACAATCCCAAACAATTCAGTTAGCATCAGATGAGTTTGATGCTTTAAACACTGAATTACAGAAAAAGTTAAAAGCACCAAATAGAATTTTAACTGCAGCGTTAAGCACATATGCTACCTGCTACCTACAAAAGCTACCTGCTTTTATTTCCTTTTTCTTTTTGGGCATGATACATCTCAAATGAGATTGCATGTCTTTTATCTCAACGTTCCAGCTACAGAATTAAGACAGCAGATATATCTTTTTCTATACAGCCTATTCAACAGAGAAATAAGCACTTTCATCCCACTGCCTTTTTTTTGCTTCTACTCCCAAACCCCTAAAACTGGTATTTGAACAGCTATTTGTAAGCTGTCTATATATTAATTTTCTTTGTGTTACAGATTGCATAAACTTCAATACAGCTAAGAGTCAAGCTAAAAAAAAAAAAAAAAAAGCAGCTTTTCAGGCCATTAGATTTTCTTCCCTATCATCAAGTAATGTTCAAGTACGCCATTAGCACAAGGCCACTGCACTACTCTTCCAAACAGAAATTGCTTTTCTCTTTCAGCAGTCTACTTTGAAGCCTTACATCCTATCAAGAGCACAAAACAGCTTTATGCAATCTCCTCCAAAAAGCAGTTCTAAGCATGAGGGACGGGAAAAGAGAAGAATGGATGCAGGTTACAATAAGAATATTTCCATAAAATGTGGTTGTATCTGCCATCTGAGCTATCACATAAAACTACTATCTATGTTGAGGCAGGAGATAGCAAAAGGCTCTGTTTCTTTTCAGCAATAATCTAGAAAGTATTTTCATCTCACAGAAGAACAACTCAAAGCACCTGCATTAGGAAATTCAGACTGTGGCTTGTATCACAGTCTCTGCAAACTCACAGTTGCCTCATGATTTAGTATAATGCTGTTCTTCAAATAAATGGAAAGTAGTTTAAAAGGATTTTTGTCATTTTTCAGAATCATATACCCAAGTCATTACCTGAAAAATCTCAGAACAAATTTCTTTCTCTCTTGCTTAAAAAATTGCCAAGAATTGCTCGTATTTTTTTTAGCAGTTGTGAAATTGCCAGTCCCAATACTTCTAAAAGCACCCAAACCTGGCTTACTGAAACTTGCCAGCTGGTGACGCTTCTGCTGAGGTTTGCCCCAACAGCAGCTCAGCACCATGCAGCTGTCTGTCCACTAACCCCTGCCCCCAGGTGGGATGAGGGAGAGAACGAGAAACAAAATAGAGCTCATGGGCTGAGATAAAAGCTATTTACTAAGAGGAAAATGGGAACAGAAGAGCAACGATGACAAGATATATAGCTGCAATGCAATTACTTACCACTGGATGCACAGCAACAATATCACTGCCTGACGGCTACCAGCACCATGAGGTGTCACCACAGCAGCCTCTGCCTGGTGTCCTGGGGTACAGAATAACCTGTGGTCTAACTCAGGCACTGTTCTGGCCTCACCCCACCTGTTGCCACACCATCAGCTCTGCCTCACTGAGTGGCCCGGCCCCAGATGCTCTGTCATTGCTCAGCAACAACCAAACACCGGTGTGATGTTAGTGCAGTTTTGGATGAAACAAGACAACTTCCTGATGCCAGTGTCAGTGAAATGTCACCTATGTTCAGCAATAAAGAAACAGAAGGCAGCAAAGCCTGGGAAATACGGAATTATCAAAGAGATAAGAGCGAAGATTACTGAAACTAGTAAATCTCATCAGCCAAATACGTTTAATACCACAACAGTGCTGTAATTTTTCACTAGCTTCTTTCAATTAGTTACTCTCGTAGCAACACCTACAACTCCACAAGCTGTCCAACATTTCCATTTACATGTTCTCTCATGTAATCGAGTCACACCCAGTGCAGACACATCTTCAGAAGTAGATCTCAGGATCCAGTTAACAAAGCAGCTAGAGTAGAGTGATGCCTGCCATTAGAATGTTAGCCAAGAATCAGGCATTTAGGTTTGCTTCTTTCAGCGAGCATCAGAAATTCAATTTTGCTTCTTTGTGAAGAATGCAGATAGGGTCCAGCTTCCCCGAACACAAAAGAAAAACAAAAGGAAGGACTTCACAAGCAGGGAAATGGGTCTCAAAAGATCTCTTAACTTCTGTTTCCGCACACCATGACAAAGTCAGTTGCACTGGTTCCCAGTGGCAGTGCTCCCTGCGGAAGAAAAGAACGCCCTGCAACCACAGATGTAAGGCTGCTGACATTAGGTTACTTATTTTGTTAGAAACAGGAGCAAGACTAAGTGCACTGCTGAAATACTTGCTTGAAAACAATTCTCACAGCAAATCTGTAAAGGACAGCAGCCAGTAGCACCTCACCTTTGAGTTCTGCATCATCTTCATGCTAATCTTCCTTGAGCCAGTTATGATCATTTCTACATTTATCAAAACCCAGTGAATGTAAGAGACTGCTCCCACCCCAGCCCAAACTGTATACCAGGTTAAGAGCTAAAAAAAAAAAAAAGAAAAAGAGAGAGAGAGAAAAGAGAGAAAAGAGAAAGCTTTCTGTCACTTAATTGTGTGCCACAATACAATAGTCCATATAACCTGCCAATCACACAGGCATTGTCTGTGAAGTTCTAGCTCTAGTTTTAACATTTCTGTAACGCATTAATATGGAACATTTTAAAGTGTGAAGCTTTAAGATTTTACACCTATTTGATTAGCATTGCATCTATTAGAGCTCATCTCCTGAAATAGTCATTTTTTTAAATCCTGAGCAATTTTAGCAGGGAAAGAATTCTCTCAAAAAACTCCTTGCAAATGATGCAAACATGGACTATTTCTTGTTTGGTCTGATACAAAGCATGCTATAATAGCCCACTAGCACTGTGTATATTCCATGACCTTATTTTTTTCGGAGCTCATGTCCTATTCCTAGGCAAGAAATTCAGACTGCAAATAGAAACAAATCCAGAGCTGAGTTCAGGGAGGATTTCTCACTGCAGGAGCTTAGTGAAAAAATGGATGTGTCCTGAGGTCTCTATTCCAGACTATCCTCTGAAGAAGGCAGAGCAACAAAACGAACAGCAATTGTGCTATATTCTGTTTTTTGTAAGTATAAACAGTGTTCTGCATCAATGTTCTGCATCAGTGTTCTGATCATTTTAAACATCTGCTCCAGGGCTAGACTGAATACTTACTCATTCAACAGAAAGAAAAAAGGAACTAGGTTCTCTGATGGTGAATTTGGATGCTTTCCATGTACTGGAACCTGAAGCTCATATCAAGCTCCTCAAACCTGTTGTGTTGATCAAGTAACACGCTATCAAAATAGGGCCAAGTTTCAGAGGGCTAACACCATTTGGAAGATACCACGGAACTTAAACATCCATAGCAGACAGAATAAAATTATTGAGGTGTGCAGGTGTGTGAGGTGGTTGGTACACTTTATGAGAGTCTCATTTGTATCTTACCTTTCTGATTGTGCTAGAGAAGGATAAACTGTACGGGTTATCAGAAGAGCTGTTCTGCTGATAACTAGAAGAATAGACATCAGCCAGAACTTGACCCTTAAGAAAGCAAATTGATATTTCTACTCTACGTAAACACAGGAAAAAGTAAGTATTTCACAATAAGGAATGGCAGCGTCTACAAATAGAACACAGTGTTACTAAACATCCTGAAATAAGATTGAACAGATGTCAAACATCTACCTGGAATGATTTTTAATAACCAAGATGTATATATCTGCATTTTCAAAATAATTATTCAGCTTCAGAAAGTATATATTTTAGAAGAAAAGGGAGCTTCTCATATGTTTTACATCAACAGTTCAAGACACTTCCCATCCATTCCAGACTGACGCTACAACGAGCTCTGTGGAAGGCACAGTTTTGGAGGACCCACAGACTCTGTAACACCACATTGACACTGGGTGGAACAGAACAGGACCAAATCCCCCTGGATAAGAACACAACTGAAAGGCTGTTTTTGAGGTTTGCTATTTCATGATTTCACCAACGACAAAGGCAAGTAAAGTGCACACATTTATGAATTAAATAATGCAGGAGCTTAACTACTCTTCCTCTGTTATCAGCAGGTGCAGATTTTCTCCCACATTTCCATCTCTTTGGCATGGAAGAACTTAACGATCCTGCTCCTTTGCTGCTTAATTGAGGCCTCAGCTAGGTATGTGACAAAACTCCACAGAAGAAATGGAAGGAAAAGAAAATGCCTGCCTTCCCTCTCAACAGAAGACCTGGCTTTTCATCTGGGAATGCACAACCACAGACCTTTAAAATGCCTATTACAATACAGAAACTCGCACTATAAAGGCTAATATATACTGAAGAAGAATTTCAAGAAATAGCTGCTGTCTCTATCAGTCTTCTGACCAAACATAAAGTAAGGTATGTAAGGTTAGGGTGGTCACTCCATCAAAACATAATTTTCTGGTTTACTGATTGAAGCATGAACTTGGAAGAATGAACTTTTTTCTGATTAGTTTTTCTCTTTCCTATGTGATACCCCATCACAAAAGCATGAAATTCTATCAATGCTTGGTAGACGGTTCTGTTTCAATCATTTTATTTCATCTGTTTTAACTACTACAACCAAGCCATAACTTACTCTTAAGTTTATCCCACTTCTACTTCAGAATGGGACTCAGAGAAAAGGCTTTTAACCAACCAAGAAAAAAGTTAGTGAGTACTGCAAGTAATTCACATCATGATTCTGGATCACCAATACTTTCATAAAGCAAAAATATCCTCCTTACACTTGCTGAAAATAATCTACAAAATAACAATGCCCCCCCAATCCAATCCTTTGTGTGATATTTAATCAGATAAACAGAATTTCAGTAAAACTAGTAAAACAGATCTCTACTTGAAACGTCTGTATTTTCAACTAATGTTGATTACTGCTGCCATTCCCTGGACTGCAACAATTGCGAAGTGGGCAACTAAGGTGAAAATGAACAGCACAAAGCAAGAAGCCTGAAATGAGTCAGACCAAGCAGTTAGCAGAAGGAAAACCCTTCCTGTCCAATGGAAAATTGGATTTTTTTGATTCCATTTGTCCTGCTTTTTTATTTTTATTTTTCCTTTTGCTCTCATATATATATATATATATATATATATATATATATATATATATATATATATATATATATATATATATATGTGTGTGTGTGTGTGTGTGTGTGTATATATATATATATATGTATGTATGTATATATATACATACATACATATATGTATGTATGTATATATATATACATACATACATATATATATGTATGTATGTGTATATATATATATATATATATATATATATATATATATATATATATATATATATATATATATATATGTGGAATGTGCTTTGGAAACAGCAAAAGAAGGGAGCGTCAAAACCACTCACCAGACAATTGTGCTATTTTTAATAATTTATGATATGTCCTAAAACAAAGATCAAAAGGGAACATATCCAAGCATTTACATTCAATTCCACATTACCTGATGACTAATTTGTAAAGAGTGCAAAACTCTTCACAACTCAAGCCAAAATCATCTGAGGATACTTTGATACAATGCCACAAAGGATACAAGCAGGAAGGCAGCAGGAGTTACAAATGGCCAAGGTCCATTGAAAGTGCTAATAAAAGAATAATGGAATTTCCTTGTTCTATGAATAACAAGGGTTTGATACAGGAGAATTTCAATACGGAGAAGAATATCAAAGCTTCTGGATCATCAGATGCCTCTCCTTATTAGATATTAATTTTCTTACTATTGCATTTAACTTAATAAGCTTCAACTCAAAAAAATAACAATCCCATTCAAAATCTTGTCACACTAATGTCCTTTATGCTTCACATTTATCTATTTTCATAGATCCTTAACTTTTGCTTTATCAGGTCTCACAGACAATCAAAGATGATCCATAGGAAATACTTCAAAGAGATGGATTCCACTTGAAATGATACATAATTAATAAAATTGCAGAATATCTACTGTTTGACAACGTTTTCTTTTTTTTTTTTTTGAAACTGTAAATGCCAATGTAGATGGGAACTGTGCAACTCTCTTAGCAACAGCCTGTCTGATGAATTTAATCCACTGATATATAGAGAATGTATTTATTTCTCACAGCTGTTTGTATAGCTATGCACACACTTCGCATGTGTTCATACATAGACAGACGTGCATACATACACTCTTCTGCTATGTTCTTCCCCCAAATATAAAACTCAGCTCTTTTTTCCACTGTATATTTAGTTACACATGTACACTTACAAAATGGCACGTGCTCTGCAAAACAGAAGCAAAGACAGTGATGTCATACTGCTGACAAATTGTTGAAGAATCTAGTGTACTTGCCTAAAAAAGCATGCCCACAGATGGATCCAAGACTGGACAAACTCCTTGAAAATATTTACAAGTTTTCTTTACTCTCTCTTCAAACTGTTTAATGCATTCTTTCTCATAAAGTCTACACAAAAGCATTGTGATTATTGGCATCGCAGAAATGTTGTAATGGCTGCCTTTCAACCTGATTTTATTGTCTCTGACTCGTGGTACTCCAAAATCTCCTTGTAACAGCTTTAGTTCTTTGACTCCACATTGCATGACTCTTTGGGAAGTGATCTTGCCTTCTTACCCCCCATTTACAAGATGCAGCAAACAATGATTCCAGTCTTTCAGGGTTCACAGACTTTACAAACAAGGATCAAATTACAGTTACAACAGCTACTTTTCTCCAAACAACCAGGAGGCAAAACAGCATCTTTCAGTGATAGCTTCAGAATCAATAGACAATTCATTAGTATCAGACATCTCTAGGCATAATTGACACAACAGTCTAAGTATCATTCAGGAATAACATAGCTTCTGAATAGAGAGAAAAAAGAAGGAAATCAGATAGCACACATGGTCACTTTGCACATTTATCGACAATCTATAAATCATACTTCTAAGAGGTTAAAGCAAGTTACTGATTCCAAAAATCAGAAAACGCAGCTTCTCAAGCTTGGTGTGAAGAAACCAAAAATCATTCATATGACAGCATAATTTAAGTAACATGAATGCCTTCAATTTTCAATTTTATTTCATTTTTGCATGAACATAAAATATAATTACTATGGACGTTTGGAATTACTCTTAATAACAAATGTAGATAGCATATTTTTCCTTACCTTATGATCATATGGATTGTATGAATGAAACAGCTGGGACAGATCCTTTGTTCTTTGTTTTTTCTGAAAAGTAATATTAATAAATGATCTGTTAGAAGAAGTAAAGGAAAAAGAAAGAAACTACGGATTTAAAAAGTTGCATGTAGGTACAAATTCTATTCCCACTTCGTTAATGGAACTCTACGTATGAAGAGTTGTGTATGCAGATCAAGGATACTAAATATCACAGGAAACAACTTATATATTAACAATGCTAAGAACATAACCTTCATAAAAATAATAATATATAGAACAATAATATAATTAATATAATATAATATTAATATATAGCACAATATATAGAATGTGTAAACAGTTCATGTTTGTTTTAATTTCTGAACAATAAAACATAAATAAAGTTTTAGAATATAGATAAACTTTGAAGATCAGGCTCCAATCTTGCAAAGACCTGTCTGCTATTCTAGTGTTTACTTGCACTCTTGCTTTTCAGCAGATTCAATTTAAAGGAAGGCAGTTTAAAGATGAATCATATACTATTTTCTATCTCTTGATGATAATACTCTCATTGCCTTGACTGTTGAAAATTAATAGGTAGTATGCCATTAAATGCCAAGTCAAAGGGAAAGAGGTTCTTTCTGTTAAGCACAAAGCTCAAAGACAAAACCTGCTTAATCCAGTTTCTACTGAAATCAGTGCAAGACGTTTCAGTGATTTCAGCAGATGTTAAACAGAAATCTCACCTGCATTCTATAGAGAGGGGCATGGGAAAAGGAAAAAAAAACAACACTCTTCATCTTGAATACAGAGATGAATCACATGGAAGTTCAGAGTTTCGTTATGTCAAAATCTACGTTAACTTAATTAATAGATCTGGAAGGCAGAGCATTCCATGTTGGAAACTGGAAAGAGGAAACAAGAACTCTTTGCTTGCAGTCTGTCCTGTAGTTTTGTTTTAGCAATCAGTGAACGCAGTTTTCCAGCATGCTGTTAACTAAATAGCTGAATAACTGCATTTTGGGAAACTACGGGACAGTTCTGTCATTTTTGATTATATATTTTCTTTCCACACATTTTTATTTTCTATTAAATGTTCAGATGCGCTCAGTTGTACAAGCAGTAGTTTCAGTTACTAGTACAAATTTAAGACAGCTGCATAATCCCAATTTCAAAGTATCAGATTAATATTACTAACTTCTGTGAGGTCACTAGCTCTATTTCAGTTATAGCCACTAAAGAGTCAAAATAATTGCCCCTATTTGAAGAAGAGAGCTGAATTTTGCTTTCAGTATGGAGGGTTGCTTCTCTTATAGACAATTCTACCACAGTAATACAGCACACCTAATACACCTAACCAGCTTTGTTTCTGTGAGATTACCAAGTGTATAATCAAGATGTTATAATCACAATATAATTGTGTGTAATCAATAGATATCAAGATGTTATAATCACAATATAGTCAAGAGAATTAGGCAAAGTAGATAACGATCACAAAAGAGAATAAGTGGAAGAGCTTACCCTTTGGTTGAGCTCAACAGAAAACACCAAGAGAGGTGATCTCCAGAAGAGATCCTTCCCCTCTGGCAGCCAGCTCTTCAATAGGTCTAGGAGGGGTGCAGCCAGGCTCCCCCCCTTCCGGCACACAGCTGAATTGCCTTCACCTGTGCTCCTGTGGCTGACTCAGTGCTCGCCTCAGGTGGTCAATCAGAGGTTCAGGCCGTGCCTCAGCAGTTCCCATACACCAACAACTTTAACAAAGTAATATTAATAAAGACATTTTTGATGGTATAGAATTCCTCAGAGATCTAATACGCCAAAGAAAAGTTCTCTCTTAGTAGAGGAGCATTGGCCCTCTAATCTGTATTAATACCTATTTTATTTTGAAAGGAATAAAAACACTCTAACAAAGGGCTCTAGTAGTACAACTCAAATTCCTTTTCCACCCTGCAATGACTTCAATCCTTGTACAATTATGCACAGCAACAGTACTTACAATACTATAAAAAAGATTTAGAGAAATGCCATAATAAATTGAAGAGTCATCAAAATGATTATTTAAAAGTTACTTAAAATTAATTTAATATATAATCATGCAAGAAGTATTTTAACAAGGAATCTAGAGATCTCCACTAAACTTCCTAGAAAAACGAAACAAAAAAACACCAAAACAAAATTCAGAAAATAAAGGCTACTGAAGGCTACTTCTCTCGTTTCCATTTTGACTGCCTACAAAGTGAGTCTGAATGCTTTCATTGAAGTATCTTTAGTAAATACCAATAAAAATTTATGACAGAAAATCCTCATTCTTCACCCTCACACACTAGACAAATTGCCATTTACAGTGCCACTGCAGTACTCCGTTGGCCATGACGCATAATGAAGATGCCCACTGTTACACTCTTACACTGTTACATTCACTATCATCTTCCATTTTTGTATTTAGGAGACCACTCACTCACAGAAGGTAGAAGTTTTGCATTTGTTTGGTATGTTGGTTATGAAATAAAGTGTTCCTGACTGAGGAAATGCTGAAAATCCATGAAAAAGAGCAATATGCAATGGAGCTGCTGAAAAACGCCCCCAGAAAAGTCACAGGATGTCCTGCATGCTTAGTTCACCTAAATCTAAACGGTACTTGACTGGGTTGTAGGAACTTTGGATACATTAAGACAAAGATGCTTTAATTACAGAGTCGAGGTTGACCAGTGATAATTTGTGCCTTTCTAGAACACCGAGTTCACTCAACTCGGATTTATTAATTAAAAAACCCACAACAAATATAAAACATTTAAAAGTGTTTTTACCATTTTCAGAGACGAAGAAACAAGCACCGGGTTTAAGCTGCTATAACAGTAACCCCTTCAAATCCTTAGAGTATTAATCATAAGTTTTTCAAATGGAGAAAAGGCAAGGTTTCCAGCTCACCTGCAGAAGGAGAAAAGCACGAGAGCTGCATCAAAGCAGGCCTCTCCACATCTAGACATGACAGGAGAGCAAGGAGGTAAGGTTCTTCTTTCTCTGCCTCTAAGGCACTATTCCAGACACTAAACTTTCTGTCTTCCTTTCAGTTGAGCCTATTGATAAGCATCTCCCACGACTTTCCTTGATGCAGCTTGACCCCCGTGTCTCTCTACTCACTACTAAGCCAACATCCTTTTCATACTGATCGTTGAAAATAGAGTATGTGATCGTGCAGACATTTTTTCACTTCTCTGCTTCAACACATTCTTAAAATGTTAAATTATACAGGAGATACAATGCACACTTTTTATTGTTAGCTGAAGAGGTATGTAAAAGATTAACAAAGAGTAGATGAAAGTGGACTTGCAGGACTGAGTTTTATGTTGTACAATCATATATTTTACACAAGGCCATGATGGATGGCCTTCCTGAAGTAAAGCACAGCTACAGTAAATGAATTATTTCAAGCTTATTACTGAAATACATGCAAGTAATCAAGCACTTCTCAAAAGACAGGCAGTGTTCAACATGCAATTATAAAATAAAAAACAGAAGAAAATACTTCATTAAATAAGCTGGGAAATGGAGTAACTACTGAATACTAAACACCATGGACTCACACAAGTATATTAGACTTTTCTGTTGATGTTCTTTCCTTATTTGGTTCATAATTACCTGCCTTGCAGATGGCACTAATGTAACTTGTAAACTGCTTGCTTTCTTTTAAGCATCACAGATCTATAAAGTTTAGTGTGAAGGAGAATTCAAATATTGCTCAGATACTTTTATTACAGATTACTTAGGAGAAGCTAACAAATGGAATACTCTCAGTTTTTCACCTAGTAATAAAGAATTTCAAGATTACTCCCCAATATGAAATGAAGTTCAACAACATTCAGTTTTAGTATGTCCATTCACCACCTTCAAGGTTCACAATAATTCTAGTCAAATATCACAGATCTGCAGATTCCACCAGTTTCACTGAAGGTGTAAGCCTCAACTACATTGCCAACAAAATTCTCTTTTTTTTTTTTTTCCTTCTAATTCCATCTCTTCCAATCCCTCTCTTCTGTACAGTACTTGTAAGAATTAAAACAACATATAATCTTGCCTCAAGAACCTGACTTGATTTAGTCCTTATAAAGCATCTCATACTCTAGAGCATAATACCAAACAATAGCAATGACTTTTTTTTTCAAACAAGTCTAGAAAGCCACACCACTTACTTGTATAGAATATAATGGATTAGCTAATTTAGAGATGAAACCACATCAAACTTTGTGAGCCAGAATAGAATTTAACCGTACTATGAATTGTATACCTACTGAAAGTTTTGTGTAAATAATTCTTTTACTTTATTATTTGTGGAATCCCAGTTTATGGTTCAAGACTGAAAAAGACAGCAAGAGACAAAAAAAGTGGGAGCCAGGTTACAAAATGCTACTGGGGAGAATAAAGTAAAATAGGCAGTTTTTTTACTATTAAATATTGTATACAGGCAGTGTTCTTGTAAATGTAGTCCACAGAGTCCTGTGTTTTATAGGAACCATGGCAAAAAATGCTTTGATAGACTGCAGAAGAAGGAAGTCACCTTCCCCAGTATCTCAATGTAACAGACACTTCTTTTCAAGAGTAAACAAGGAAATAGCAACTTTCTTTTCTGAAACAGTGTGTGCCCAATGCACTTTGTGTCATGGAATTTAGCTTCAATAATGTACTTGTCCAGAACAGCAATGAAGCTGTTTCCCCCCTCCCCCCCGACTCGGTAATTCAGGGCCTTAGGTAGTTCCAATCCCCAGAATTTCATAGGAGAATTGTGTTAGGAGCATCCTATCAAAAGATACTAACTGGTCTAATTTAAACCTCCAAAGAGTAATTTGGCAAAGTAACAGAAAGATGTACCATCTACTGTAACTGAGGTATACTTAAATGCCTTGCTGGGAGATTCAGCCCATAAATTTTTAAATCTCTATACACAAACCACACCATGGAAAAGCGCCAAGTCACTGAAACTGCCAGGTTACACAAGTTTACAGATTGCCTTTTGTTCTGCAAAACAATTTTAAGAAGTGATCAGAAATTAATTAACCTTTGACCTTGAGTTATCCCATGCATTGCCTTTGGGTATGCCTGAAAAAAATATCGTGACCAGGTCAGATTTTGTGGTAAAACCAGTGTTCAGTATGGTTTTGTGTCTGTGCTCTGCAAAGTATGTAAGGGCAGGAATGATAACAGAATCGCAGAATCGTAGGGGTTGGAAGGGACCTCTGGAGATCAGCTAGTCCAAACACCCTGCTAAAGCAGGTTCTGCACAGTAACTTGCTCAGGAAAGCATCCAAGTGGATTTTTAATCTCTCTAGAGAAGGAGACCTATAACCTCTACGCTGCTAGTACCAGTGCTCTGCCATCCTGAAAGTAATACAATCAGATGGAACTTCCTGAGTTGTATTTTGTGCTTTCTGTCCATTGTCCTGTTGCTGGGCACCAACAGAAAGAGCTTGGCCCCATCCCTCTGGACTCCAATACTATAGATATTTATAAGCATGGATAAGATTGCCTCTCAGTCCTCTCTTCTCCAAGCTGAACAGCCCCAGGTCTTTCAGCCTCTCATCATACGGGAGATGCTCCAGGCCCCTAATCATCTCTGTGGGGCTCTGCTGGACTTTCTCTAGAAGTTTCCTGTCTTCTTTGAACTGGGGAGCCCCAACCTGGACACAGTACTCCAGATGAGGCCTCACCAGGGCAGGGTAGAAGGGGAGGATTACCTCCCTCAACCTGCTGTCATATCTTTTCAATGCACTCAAGTATACCATCTTCTTGGCCACAAGGCCAGGCTGCTGGCTCATGGCCAACCTGCTGTCCAACAGGGACATCCAAGCTCTTCTGCACAGAGCTGTTTTTCAGCAGGAGAGCCCCTATAACCTGTACTGATGCATGTGGTTATTCCTCTCCACTTGTAGAACTCTGCACTTGCCCTTGTTGAAACTCACTAGGTTCCTCTCCAACCAGCCCTCCAGCCTGTGCAGGTCATGCTGAATGACAGCACAGCCTTCTGGCATGTCAGCCAATCCTCCCAGCTTTGTATCATCAGCAAACTTGCTGAGGATGCCCTCTACCCCTTCATGCAGGTCACAGACTACATTGCACAACTGACCATTTCAACCAAAATCTTTTTTGCTAGTTCTGAGCAGATGCATCAGACATCTCTGGGGATTTCTGTGTAGGGGCATCAGTTTCAGCTCTGAGGTGAGTGTCCACCATCACACTGCCAGAGATCAAGAATTCTTCCCCTGGTTGTGAACTTGCTAGCAAGGCACAGAGCCCTGACTGCACAACAGAGTGCTGCTCCCAGCAGGGAGAAAGCAAGCCTCCTATTGCCTTCCCCATACACCACAGGCTCCCACTTCCTATGGCTAACTCAATTTTACTGTCTTTCTGATTATATCCATAATGAAGCAGGCAAAATCACTTCGGGAGTAGTGACTCTTAACCTACCTGCATTACTCTTAAAATAGACACACATAACTGCACACACCTTTACTAAAAATATTAATCTAGAAGATGAACCACAAATGAACCACAAAAATTAAATTGTATTCAGGATTATGGCAACACAAATAACCACTGATTAGCCTGTTTTGCATTTTAAGAAGAGATTCCTATTCATGAAAAACACAAATGTTTTCAAAAAAACAGCGTAAGATCTTCCTAAGACTATGTGCCAACCTATTTGAAAATAATTTCTTGAAGGGTCAATTTTCCATTAAGCTACAGGCACTGTGATTTTCTCCTGAACTCTCATAATTTCAGCTATGTAACAGACTCTGCAGTCTCGCATATTTTATACATCTTAATGAATTCCTATTCCTTCCAGTATATTTGTTCTTTAATTTAGCATAGGATTAACATTTGTTTTTCCTATCATTCTCCATAACAAAATCTCCCCCCTGGCAGAGGATAAACTACACAAAAATTACAAAGAAGACTTTCACAAATAAATCTATTACAAAAAAGGGCCTTCATGATAACTTATCCCATGGGACCTTACATTTTAGCTGTCTTCACTGGATATACTAAGTTAATGCTGTGTTTCACTTCTGGTAGATTTCTGTATCTGAAATTCAAACTCAAATTTTGATCTTGTACCTCAATCTCTGTAAGGTGAGCAAATTCTAAGGGTGCCACTCGTAGGAAAATTCTTTAGCTCAAAAAGATCTCACAGATGAAATTTGGCTTGATGTATCGGCCATATTTTGAATTAGACTGACACTGAATCAGTAAAAAGGTTATTGGTCACAAGGGATAAAGTGAATTGGAACTGCACTTCTACAAAAAAAAAAAAGAAAAAAAAAAAAAGCAGAATGATTCACGAGCTGTATTTTAGTCATGAAATGATACTTCCATACACATTATACTTAGGATATACATGGGTTTATATGTAAATCCAGGACTACTGACCCATCTACAGCACATTTGTTTTCTTTCCATAATGTGGTGAGAAATCCATGTCCTTTCATGCACAACAGCTTCCTTGAAAGCACCCAGCTTTCCAGCATCCCAGAAACAACAACAAGGGCAGAATGATGTTAGCCGATAAGATACAGTGTGGTATGGAATACAGAGCAGTAAAGGATGCTCAAATGCTTGCATACCTACAGACACACATATTGATTGGGCACGTAAAAACTGCCCCACGTCTCCATTCCCTGCTTCATCCCAATCGATTATTCAGTTCTTCACCTTATTTCCAGGTGTACAGTAATTCCAAACCCCACAAGGACTTTCAGTTTGCTCACTACAGGTGCAGGTACCAATGCAGTGGAAGATCCAAATTCCAAAACACTCAGCAACCCGACTGACTGTGATGGCTCTGAAGGGGCATGCTTATCTAATTGAAGACAGATGGGGTTCAGGAAAGGGCCACCAAGAACTCACCTAAGGACATTTCAGTGTCTTTCCACTGCAGATTTTATAGACCATCATAAATGTGACATGATTTTTTAATTATGGACAAGCTTAGTCACCTCCATGATACAAAAATAATAATAATAATAATAATAATAATAATAATAATAATAATATTGATAAGTCTGTGATTTTTTTTTTTTTTTTTTTAGAAATATATTTTTAACTGGATTTAGGTCACAGGTAAATTCTTTTCCTGGAGTCTAAAATACCAGTTACAGGTAGATACAAAAATTAATACACTCAACCAGAACACATTTATGCTACACAGCAAAGCTAATAAGCAGTAAAGCTTAAACCATTTCAGTGACATAATTAATATCAGACCTGGAAAGACTATTAATTTGCTATCTGTGTTAAGTCTGAATTATTAAAATGAAACCATGCTCTCATTTGAGGAATTTCAGAACTGCCAAAGCTAAGGGTTTTTTTTTTATTTCTTTGTTTTCTTAAAACAAATAGTTTTTTTTTTTTTAAATCTGTTTTCATAGACTAAGAGATGGACAATATTCACTAATTCCTACAGCCACTTGCACTGTTTCCAACGCCAAGCGGACTGGTTCATAAATGTACTATAATTCTTAACTAAAAAAAAAAAAAGATTTCTGATACTACCTAACTAAAATTCAAGTACAAATGGCAGAAAGCCGCACTTAACACTTCCATGTTTTTTCTGCTTATTTATGAGTCATTGAAGAGGAAAGAAGGAAAGAAAATAGAAATATACGTTTCCCTGTACGCATCTGTTCTGTAGGTATCCATGGGTATAGATGGCAGCATAACAGAAAGCAGCAGGAATGCTAGATATTGAAAAAATAGCATACAAAGTTTTTTGAGGACTGACAAACTGAGCCTAGTAGTCATGTCAAATCTGTGTTGTGGTTTCACCCAGCAGCAGCTCAGCACCACACACTCGTTTGCTTACGCCCTTCCTTCAAGTGGAATAGGGGAAGAATTGCAAAAAACCCCACAGAACTCATGGGTTGAGATTAAACTATTTATGATAGAAAAAAAAAAGGATAATAGCTATGACAAATTTACATATTTACATATATGTAAACATACAAATTCACATATATATGTAGGCATATAACAAGAGATGCACAAGCAATTGCTCAGCACCTACCAACTGACACACCAGCTCAACTGTCTCCCACAACAAAACCAGATTTTCAATTCAGCACCTGGTCAAATGAACTTAAGGAATCTGAACTTAGATTGCATCCACCTCAAAAATAAAACTGTTTTTATATTTCCATAAAATTCTGTTTAGTAGCTTGAATCACAAAAACTACTTACAGGTAATTACCTTCCTTTCACTTCATCACACAAAACCCCAGTTTTGGCTACATAGTGAATGCTAAGCACTGGAGTAGATTTAAAGATATAGGAGTCTTAAAGAAGAAATATTTTTACCATCATTGTAATGGGGAAAAAAAAAAGAACCAGGCTCTCACAGATCAGTCAGCTCTTGGGAAAACATGGAGAAAGGATGCAAAACTACTTAAAAGCATCCAGAAAGGAAAACAAAGAAAACACAGATTTCCCCCCAGTAACCAGCAGCTGTATCAATCAGAACAAATTTCATCAGAGAATAAGTATTTCTTTACATAAGAGAAAGCACAGCTCTCTTGATGGTTCGTAAGGCTTTCTACAGCGCTTCACATCATTCTCATAAAAACCATAAGGAAACATGGTCTAAATAAAACTACCAGAAAGCAAGCACAAAACTTGCTGGAAGAGGTTAACTTGGCATACCTCACTCAACAGTTCACTGACAAATAAGGATTATATATATACACACACACACATATTTAATTTTTTTTTCCCCATGGTCTACCTCCCCCCTCCAGCCTTCACATCTTTAACTCTCTGGTCCTAAAGTTGCTGTTAAAGTCCTTACTCAGGCAGAATAGCAAGCCATAAATAGAAGGGAGCTGCTGAGGAAGCAAGCAGTACAGAGATTCAGACGTCAAACTCTTCTATCATATACTATAAAATATCCTGTACCTACGTCTGTTTCTGAGGCAAGTGATTTTTGGTATCACAAAGCAGTTTGGGTATGAAGCTGGTAACTCACTTATTTATCTCAGTAATAGTAATCACAGTACTTAACAAAACTAAATATAGCGGAAAAAAATCAAAGAGACAATCTTCAGAGGAATTAAAGGTGAGGCCTAGCAAGCGATTGATATTAAATTTTCCTGCTGGGAGCAAGGTAATTATTTTATGATACCTATAAAGAGAGGAAAGAAAAAGAGGTAGTGAAGAAACTGAATACATTTCTTCTTCTACGTGTCTTCTATCTGGACATCACAATACTTTTCTGAAATCTAAAAGAAAAAAGCTTACCCTACTGAAAATCCTTATAGAAAGGTTGGAATCCAGTCACGCTGTCACTGAGGGCAGCATAATGGAGCTACAGTCACATCACTGCTCTCAAAAAAGCTGCCATCTCTGGTTCTCAGCAGACGTGAACTCAATTGTTCCACACTGTGACACCTATTTGCAAAATGGCTATTTCATTTTGTTTCTCTGTGACAGAAATCAAGCTGATCATAAGATGACAATGTCCCCTAATGCTAGCAGAAATGGTGACAGACCAAATCTCAAGGACAGAGAGAGAACTCTTCCCCTCCAAATCTCCAGAGAAATAACAGCTACCTTGAAAAATAAAGTGTAGAGAAATTACAGTCAAAGCAAAAAAAATACTAGAGATGTTTGAAAGAAATAGTAATTTTTTTACATTTAGAATCAAAGCAGTCAGATCTTTTGCCAAGCAGAAAACCCTACCAGACCCCTCTAAATCCTGTTCCCTTACATTGCTCACTAGCATAAATAGCTGACCAGAACCTGTAATCTGAAGTGTACAACTATCAGCACTATTGCTTCTACGAACACAAGCAATAGGAAAGTGAAAAAACACAGATCCTATCTACAAATACTATCTGTAGTTAGAGACAGTAATAACAAACTAGAAAATAGCATTTTTTAGTTTACTCTTTTTTAGACTTATTTAACAGTTCTACAGAGAGCCCACTGGAGATAATGAACAAGGAGACTCATTTCTGAAACAAAGTATTTAGCAGTAAGTGGACAAAATGGGGGTAAAAGCATTAAAGTCTCAAACAACATCTTGACTTGATTGTTCATACACATGACTCAGCAAATCCCTGCCATTGCTTACAAATAAAAGGCATTCTCACTTTTGCTTAACTGGGCTCCAATTTTTCTCAAGACCAAAGACAGCATTTACACTAAGCATAGCCTAACTGACTGTTACGAAGTGCTGAGACCATTTAGACAGATGTCTGATTCTCCACGGACACTTTTTTTCTCCAGGAGGAACAAGAAAAGCTTGCAGCCTTAGCTGTGTTTTCTGAATTTGCGGTGGCAGACTTGTCCATCTGGATTAGTGTCATCTGCCCTTTTAGAAGAAGATCAGTGCCTGTAAAGCTTTCAAAGACAAATCATCTCTGCAAAGGAAAGATTCCATGCAGACCTACTGATTTTAATTTATTTTTTTCTATTTGGCCTTACCATAAAGTCCAAGTGAGATTTTTATCCAGAAAAGTAATTGTATTTACAACTTTTAGCAAAACCATCCACTAAAGATTTGAAAGCACTAAATGTTACTATGCTTTAATACTCCACCAGCTGTCCCTAAAACACTTAAAACATTCTTCCTGGAAAGAGCTAACTTAAAAGGAACTGACAAGGCAAGTATGTTATTACTACAGCTGTGATAGCTGGGCAGAAGCACTGAAGCTGACTTGAGCCAAAGTTAAGAGAACTGGACTACACTGAAGTGGAATAGTTTGCACATAGCAGCAAATCTCTTGTAGAAATACTGCAAAGTAAAAAGTAAAAGCAAATAAACCCAGACTTTAGGAAAAAATATAAGAATGACAGCTATAAAATAATATATTCACTGGTTCTGATCTGTGGTTAAATAATACAGATAAAATTATTTTCAAAGAATGAGATTCTACCAAGAGTTTCAGTGCAGAGAACACTATTATGAACTTCCTGTAAAAGCACTGGCTCACACATTTAGACTGGTGGTATAATCCATTACATAGATGTACACTCAAACACTTGCACCTAATATTTCAATATCACTTATGTGCTATTTCTTTCCCTAAACAAAAGAAGTTAAATTAAAACAAACAAACAAACAAACAAACAAACAACAGAATGATGACAGGAATAATATATTGTAAAAGAATGAAGTGTGCATAGCATGCATGGTGGCTTCTTCTACTTGCAGAGCAACATACAGGATAAGTTACTGTAGACATGGAATAAAATGCCACTACATTGCATCTAATGCAGGAGAGGCCATTAGCTTCTATCAGAGGTTTTGTAAATGTAAAGCTGAAGACAGCACAGTCTCCTTCCTTTCTCTTTGATTGGTTACTCTCCTCTTCTAGAAAGATGGAAGAATACAGGATAGGAAGGTCAGGTTGGATGGGGCCATGGGCAACCTGATCCAGTGCCTGACTGAGTGGGTGGGAACCTATGGCAGTGGGGCTGGAGCTAGATGATCTTTAAGGTTCCTTTCGACCTGAGCCATTCAGTGCTTCTATGATCTCATACGACTTTTTAAAGAATTACAGAAGAAAGGAGAAAAAAAAAAAATATTAATCACAAATCTTCCATCAGCTCTGGATTAGAGGTTTCATCTTTTTTTGAGTGTTCTTCCTCAATTTAACCCTAAGCTCGCTCTAGAAACAAGAAGAATGTGAAATTGGGTAAAAATGACCATTTTCGAAGTAACCGTCCCACTCACAGGACAGCTAATACTCTTTTGATAAATGAGCTCTTCACACTACGTCTTCCCATGGCACACAGTTAAACAGAAGTGGGCAAAACAACCTAAGCTCTTTGCACCTCTTCTGACAATAGAGCACTTGCAGACTAGTGGATGGAAGAATATAAATCAAAACATTGTTCAGTTTATAAGTTGCCTAACTTCCAGAAATCACATTTCTGCATATTTTTCATTTTTATGACCTTACAGAAAGCATTCTAAACTAATAAAAATAATTCAATTGTGTCAGTTTGTTACGCTAAGTATAATATTTCAACAACAGCTGTTTATGTCTGGAAACCCAGTATTTTTTATTATGAGATTGACTACAATAAATGAGCAATCATCACTCAAGAGGTATTTTTCTAAATAATAAATTGCAGAGGCCAGATATACTCTCATTTCCTGTCTTCTGCAGCTGACATCTTACAGAATTCATGGAATATGCTGAGAGCAAGCAGAGACTCTTCAATTTCCGACATACAAGTGGAGGAATACAAGTACAGATACGTAGGTTTGACTTCCTATTAGAGTGCCAGGATAAGCAAATGGAAATAAACAGTTTTTACTCAAACAGACTTACATTGTTGGCCAACTTTCATTCTTAAACTGATAGGAAACCAAATGTTACTTATACCAGTAATAGTGAGACAATAATGATCTAAATTACTGTACTGGCTACACTTACTTGTTTGGAGAAAAGTTATAAAATTTTGCAGAGTAATAAATCTAATTAATACATTCTTATATGATTGCTATTATTACTTACAAAAAACTATTTCTAATCAATCAAAATATAGTCATTAGCCACCTGCTTTCTATACTAAGACAAGTTTCTTTCCACATATGACTCTGAGATGAAAATGCTGGGTTATTAGGAAGGGACCCACTTTTAAGCTAAAAGCAGAAAGAAAAAAAAAAACATCTCAAAACTGAAAGACTAACTGCAAATTTCTTCAGGAAATCGGGAAGACTGATTTTTTAAATAGAGTCTAAATTTTAACTTAGATATATCTATTTTAGAGTATAACTTATAACACTATATATAGGTGGTTGTGTGGAATTATTGTGTGTGAATTTGATATCTGACAAATGAATCACATATTACTGCTCTATTGTTAAAACTTCGCACAATTATTCACAACAGGTTTAAGGCTGCTGGAGTCACAGAAGTCTTAAAATGGGGAAAAAGAAACCGTAAGCAATTAGCTACCATTCTTAGCACTTAATCAAAACTTGATAGAAAAGACATGACTTCAGTATAACCACTATTTTACTCTTCCTAGCAATCTAAACAATAATTAATGCATGACAAAGCACCCAGTGATCTAGCAAATCTCTAAAAGCAATTCAAGTATTTACATAAATCTTTAATTGAATTATAGCACTGTTTTGCAGAAAATCTACATTTACATGCACATGTTTTATGCATTTAAAAATATCTGAATATGCAGTGTACAGTGGGGGAAAAGAATGTGTCTTACCACCGCAGCTGGAACTTGATGCATTTTTGCAGCAGGAGTTCCTGGGCGTGGGTAAAATTGATTAATAAATAAGCTTGGAAACTTATACTGTTCTACAAGTTTCATAGTTTCTTGAAAATCTTCATCTGTCTCTCCTGGAAAACCACAGATGATGTCTGTAGCAATTGTTATCCCAGGCACTCTGTAAAGAAAGTAGAAAGAATTACTGAACTTAGGACGTGCAAGTCTTATTCACCTAAAAGCTAGCATACATGGACTTAAAACTCTTCAACTTTACCTACAGAAATTGAAGCCTAAAATTATCTTTAGGGAAATAAATAAATAAATACATAAAATGATTGCTTGGGGATGGAAAATACATTTGGTACTCAGCAAACAGCACAAGCAATATGGCAGACACTGCAGCAAATAATGGATCAGTGTCACGATACAAGAGTGAGAACACTTGGACAAACTCTTCCTTTATCAGAAATTCTAGGTGATGACAGATTCCTTAAAGTCTATTACTTAATCCACAGGATGTGTAACTTCCGAGACTTCCGAGCCACTAGAATTTTTCACACTGCTTTCAAAAGAGATCCAGATATCCAAAAAAGGGGGCTGGCATCTCATGAAGCCTAGAAATTACGAGTATCAGCAAGACATCTTTTAGTCACAATTTAATTTCTAACTCAGTACTCCATGGAAGCCAACTATTCTTTGTGCTAAAAGGAAAACAACACACCTCAGTTCACAGCCACTGAGCAATCCTATTCATCAAGTTCAACAGCTCCTAACCGTTGTGCTTGGACTGAAGACGCAGAGCCCTTAATACATGGCCCAGAAAAAATGAGTTCTTCAACCAAGAGATTACTGCATGGTATTTACAGAGCACTGTATGGGACCCTGGAGATATCAGCACAGTTTTCTGAATGTGATGATAGCCAGCTGGATGACCACTGTCTTATGAGAAGCTGGGAAAACTCTGCATTGTTTTGTGTCTCCGCCAGTTTGTTTCTAAAGTGGGAATAACGACAAACCTCTTCTGCTGACAGGCAGAAATGAACAGCACTCCATACTGACACAGACAAGGCTGTGGTTCCAGAAGAGTTGGTTTCTGGACAGTAATAGCGATAAAGCCGAGAAAATATAATTTACCTTTCCTAATAAGTATCCCACACAGATACTGGTAGCATCTGACTTAAAGTAGGCTTTATTTCAAGTAGGGGGAATAGATGAGATGCCTTCTAGAAATCCCTTCCAATCTAAATGCCTCTACAGTACTTAGGCAGGCTGTAGCAAGCAAGCAGCTGAGACCTATTCTCTTAGAGGTGTCTTATTACAGTGCATCACCATAAAAAAAATAATGCTGTGCTTACAGTGGGCAGAGAAACTTGAATTGGCATAGCCAAAAGAATCTCTTCTGCAACACTGAGGTCTACTGCAACAGGAGAACCTATTGATAAAAGACCCTGGAGAGGGGAAGAGGAGAGTATTTTTCTTAGTAATTTGATTAGGTGCAATATTAGAGGATGCAAAGTTATATTCAACTCAACGTTTTTAGCAGTAAATGGTGGTAAATATCTTTTGTGACTATTTAAACTTAACAGAACAAAAGAAAATGGCTTGTATCAGGAATGGTGTGGTGATCATGTCTAAGAAAGTCATCTTGCCTCTGTACTCGGCACTGGTGAGGCCTCACCTCAAGTGCTGTGTTCAGTTTTGGGCACCTCAGGACAGAAAGGACATGGAGGTGCTGGAGCAGATCCAAAGAAGGGCAACAAGGCTGGTGAAGGGCTTGGAGAATATGGCCTACAAGGAGAGACTGAAAGAACAGGGGCTGTTTATTCTGGGGAAAAGGAGGCTGAAAGGAGACCTTATTGCTCTCTTCCAACACCTGAAAGGTGCTTACAGCAGAGCGGGGTTGGTCTCTTCTCACTGGTGACAGGACGAAGGGAAATGGCCTCAAGTTGCACCAGGGTAAGTTTAGGTTGGATATCAGGAAGCACTTCTTACAGAAAAGGCTGTTAAGCACTGCAATGGGCTGCCCAGGAAAGTGGTTGAGTCACCATCCCTGGATGTGTTTAGAAACTGTTCAGGATTGTTAGAGTTAGGGGAGTATGCTTAGGTTGCGGTTGGACTCGATGATCTTAAAGGTTCTTTCCAACCCGAGTGATTCTACGATTCTGAATAATTTGCATATATGTAGTGGCAACAAGTTTATACTAAAGTAAATGTCTTGGCCTCGTCTCACATGTGCCAGCACATAGAGTTAACTGCACAGGAATTTATTAGACAGTGTCTTGTTGGAATCTTCTTTCATTCTTCATCTTCTCATTTCATCTTCTTTCTTGCCTTACGAAAAATGCTCACAAAAGAAACAAACTAAATTCAATTCCTTTCTGAGTTCATGGATTCCCACGGATTTTTTTGACATTTCAGTTAAACACAGAATTTGAATGTCAAACCAGAACTCGTAAAATACAGTTATTGGACTAACACCTTGAAGATGTCCAGTAAGTGGGAAACAAGCTCAATATTACACAGGATAGCAAAAAATTGCCAAACTATTGGTTAAACTGCTTCAATCACCAAAGGATTCTTAAGGCTGGCACAGTGCAAGATAAAAGGTTCTGCAACATGATTTCGTAAACATTACAAATGTTTTGTGCAGTAACAGTTAGCTTATGGAAAAAAAATTACATTGCTTCATAAATCAATATCAGTAACATCGGCTGCCATTTCTCAGAACGTGCACAGAACATTCATTACATTTGGATGTCCATTACAATGGACAAAACCATTATAATGAAGTTATTTTAACCATTTTAATGGCACTATCAGAAGCAGTCAAAGCATTTATTACCAATGGTAGTAGTAATACCATCCTTTATAGAGGTTTGGTTGTTTCTATAGCAACATGAATTATTAGGCCCAATCAAGCTAGATACAATAAAATATGTTCTTTTTCTCCATAACACCAGTTGTCACTCAGTTAAAAGGAAATTACATATTTTAAAAATTCATAAACGGTACAAATGTCTGAACTCCATTTGGTGGTAAGGTGTTAATTATCTTAGTAATTAGATTTCTTTCTGGATGGAATTATTGCACACAAAGAAAAGTTTAGGTATGAAAAGAGAATAAGGGCCACGGTATGCTCAGCAACAGCAATTAATGACGGCTCAATCCAGTACGACTGCCCAAAATACGACACTGTATTGCACATTTTTATATCATTGTTGATTATACTGTTGAAAAATAAGTCTTCAACAAGGGGGAAAAAAGGGATATGAAATTTCATACAGAATAAAACCCAGTTACTGACAAAAATCATTCTCTTAGCCTTTCTCTAAGCACTCATGGACAAAAGTGAAATTAGCTCTGCACACAAGCATAATTTCTGAATGAAATACACAATTAAGAAAAACATACTGCAGAAAAGTATAAAACATATACGCTTGAAAATTAAGGCATCCTCTGCTCTGACAGTCTGAAACAAAGCAGCATGTTTTCTCATTTTTGTCCCTCTACAAAGATAAATCCCATCCACTTGCACAAGGAAACTTATGTTCTGTGATCCAAAACAAGATCAGTCATATAATCACCGTAATTTCGGGCAGTTCTAACTATCCAAAAATGAGCAGGGAATCCATCCTATCGTAGAGTCCATTTTACAGTAGAGCCCATTTTACAGTAGAGCTGTATGGTGCAGCGCACTTACAAACAATCATAAACTAGTGCTAACAGGTCACATGCCCAAAGCCTCTCAGAAAGGAAAAACAAATGCGTTTGAAATGATAAGAGAAATACATCTTACACTCCACCTGAAGCCCAGCCAAGCAATCCTCCTGGGTCAGAGAAAATAAATGTGTTTTACCTTCCAGATGAGAGGCTGATGCCTGGAAGCATAGTCTATGAACACAATGTGTGTTACTGCTGCCATGAGAGTTGCTTCCTTGCAGCTCACAGGCATATGAGGGAGCATCAAATAACTCCAGCAGGATAAATACGGTTCAAGCAAGCTGTGAGCTACTACAGCTCTGCAGGTCCCGAAGTTCTTGCTGAGGTATCTGTATTGCACATTGTCAACAAGCAGGCAGTTCAGACTAGAATTCAGGCTAGTGATGAGCTTTCTGGTCTTTTCTACTCAGGGGACTCAGTTGCTGCTGTTAGAGGAAATAGAATCTGAATTAGCAGTAACAGAAGTACAGCAGCTATTACAGTGAGTTACCATAAGTGAATTCACCAACACAGGAAAGTCAGACAATTCCTGACGAAATGTGAGTTGGGAATAAAATGTGAAACAAAATCCCTGGTAGAGTGATTTAGAAAATCACCTTCTCAGGTGATCACCTGAAATTCTTCTGCATGATTACACATTCTTTCTATTTCCCTTCTAGCATTTACCACTGAAATCCAGCCATGACATAAAGCCACCAATTGGTTCTGAACCAAGATCCTCCAGCCCTCTCATCATAATAAAATACTGGATTGGAACAAACAGCTCTATGAGTAAGTTTAAAACAATACATTCCTAGAGAAAGGTGTAAGAACTGCCTGGGAAGCCTAGAGTTCACTTAAATCAAAACCAAAGATGTGATGACATACACAACTTCTCCATTCATAGATTAGAACCACACACACACACACACACACACAAAAAAAAAAAGAAAAAAAAAAGTTAGAAAGAAAAACCAGAACTCTTACACATCACCCCAGACTTTTTCGCTGAAGAAGAGCCTTTATGGAGCTTATGCCCCTCTAGGGAAACTGAAAATGAAATCCAGATAGTAAAATTAAATGATTAGAAGGTGCCTGAGAGTTGGTCTTTGAAGCAAATTTATGTAACTTAACAGGCATCTCAACACGCCATGTTGGGTTGGAGCTGAAGACGGCAGCTGCCTCTTCCTCAAGACTGCGTGGCCTTCCAGGCTTTTTCTTCCCCCATTTTCTTTTTTTCCTCTAAAGAACCAGTCTTGGATAAAGAACCAACCTTGTAGGATTTCTGACAGGCTTGTACTGCTCACCGAGGAGTCCTACGAGCTGAAGCAGAAGGGAAACAGGGCACTCAGCTGGAAGCACTGCCTCTGTCAAAGGCTAGGAATAAAATGAAATCTCACCCTGTCTCTCCCTGGACTCTACAGAGATTCACCTGCAAATTAAGCCATGGAGACCTTTCCACACTTTCAGAAAGCCTATCTCAGATCTGAAACCCTCCTGCACTTTGCTATATCTTTCTCTTTCCATGGACTGTGAATCCAGTACAGCCCAGGATACCGTCTGAAGCTTGGGGGAATAAACCTGAAGCAAAGGGGTTTCCATTTTTAAGATTTACCCTAAATTATGCTCTGGATGTATAGACTTCCAAGAAATGTATATCCACTGACAATGATTTTCTTAGTAATCTTTTTCTGTGCTTTTAAAACTAGTACAAGGTGTACAAGTCCAAAACCTTCATGTGAGAAAAGATGAGCTCTTTTAAACGCTCACATCAATTGCTCTAAACATGTAACACCATCACAGAAATAATCAGGACAAACAGTAGAGGAGATCAGAATATCACTTCTTTCTAATATTTTACAAACACTATTATAAAAATCAAGCAAAAAAAGTAAAAATTGCAAGAAGGGCAGATGTTTCAGCCTGCAATATAATTACACAATATAAAGGGACACAGAGATGGCAAGATATTGCACTGAACATGGCCAGAGAGTAAGACTTCCATAAAATAAACATACGTAGCATAAAAATATATCTACTACATACATACAACATAGTATATGTATGCATATAGAAGTATACATACTTCTATCCATTGTATAGAATAGTTTCTAATCTACTATACTGTTTTTGCTCTTCTGTATTTAGAATCAGTTTCCAACATCAAGCATTGTTTAAGTTTGAAACACCTCACATTTTCTTCTATAGAAGTGCCCTGGACTTGGCCAATTGAAAACACGAATTTACCACATTTTAATTGAATTTTTATAAAACGTGTAATAAATGTATACTGGAAAAAAAGTACATCACATCTAGTATTGTCAAACACAATCATGTACTGAGAGGAATGGGTGAAATCTGTGGTCTCACTCTCTAAAACAGAAAGCTGCTATTATTCAGTGCAAGAGAAAAACAGAAAATGATTTAATAAAATATCATGTTAAATTTCATTATTTTTAAACTGAGTTACAAATCAGTTATTCAGACCTCCTGTTTTATCACTTCTAGCAAATTTCAACCTGTTTACGGTGTGCGTATTTCTATTAAATACAATAGCATGAGATTCCACCCTGGCAGGGCACCTGCTAGTATCTTTCATTCATGTACGTGTTCCATCTGCAAAGCAATTATATTATCTCAAGTATTTTAAAATGTTCTCTATTACCACCTAACACAATTCTAGACTGCCTAACAAACCAGTTTTCCTTCACCTCACAGTTTGCATCACAGTGAAGACATCTTTTTGTGTTACTGTTAGTGGAAGCCTACAAAGGGTTCATTTACAAGTAGACTCAGAAGTCTACTTTCACATGACAGTAAGCACTGGATAATATTTATTGTTTCAAGTAAGTTATATGTTATATATATATATGTATGTATGTAAAATGCATAGTCTTAGGATTTTTTCTTATTATTGCTTTCACAGCTTGGATCCATAGCTGGACGATGTCTCAGACACACAAATCAGACAAAGAAACTCTAAGACCAGATTGTATTTATAGTGTGAATTTTTTCTTCTATTAAAAACATGCAAACAAACAAACAAAAAACAACAACAAGCAGATGAAACAAAGTCTAGACGTGACCCCAGAGCAAGACTCAACATATGCCTGCAGATCTCCATGAAGAAGGGTATATATGCAAATATACACACAGGAGAATAATTGGGAAGACCACAAACACTACCACGTAATTCAGATGTGGTTCATAGTGAGAAACTTTAGATTTCCAGGGTAGCAAAAACTACACAAAGCCCAGCCTTACAACCAGAGAACCATTGTGTGCACTCTGGGTTTTGTGTTTTACATTTTACAAAGCACTAAAAATGATTTCCACAGGGGGAAACGTTGCACCTGAGCTTTGTGATAAACAGCAACTTCAAACTGATTTGCAAATGCAGCTTACAAGGTGGTTTTCAAACTGTGGAGCCATTAACAGTTTCGACACAAGCACATCAACACTTGCATCCATCAACCTCAGAAAGGCTGCACAGCAGTATCTGAGATCAGTCAATACAGACTGAGAGCAAGAATGAATATTTTATGTCACCGTTATTTACCGAGCCCAGCTCATGTCCCAAAAGAGGTTGTTCAGAAAGTGGGCTGAATGACACCATGACAAACAGGGGACCTCATTTCCAGAAACAACCTGAAAAGGTACTGGTAGGAAGGATCCCATATGAAGTGGGATTCAGTCTGCCCTTAGTGCTGGGCAATACTGACCTGGATAAGATATATTTCTTAATTGACATGGCTTGCTGGCTGAGGATGAAAGAGTACTCCCAGTTTTACTCTCTTTAAACAGTTACAGTGAGGGCTGCTAGCATTCCTGTTAGATGCAGTCAAAATACTTCATATGCAATACTGTAACATTTCCCATTATCAATATTCTCACAAAAAACCCTCACAAATGAACAAAACAAAAATAAACCAAAACCCACATCATAGTTAAGAGTTGGACTAACTTCATTCAGCTATAGGGTGTTTTACCCTTCCCATAAGATGAAACATTTTACATAACTCCATTACAGATTTATAACCTCAGATCATTATTGTTTTATGATATAAAAAAAAAAAAACACAACAAAACAGCCACGACGTAAGACAAAAAGCTCAACATCCTTAAAGTTCATTTCCATTCAAACTCTAATAAATACCATCTGCTGTGTACTTTAGGGATATAATACCCGTCAAAAACTCAGCCGTATTATGAGAACCGGCACCAAGTTGATCTGAAATGCATATTTGAACAGATGTGTTTAAATTACATCTCTCCATCTATCCACATGCATAAATTCAGAATAAGCATGTGTTGATTTAAAATGCGTAAAAAAGGGATTTGGAGACGCATCGAAAGTGAACAGCATCTCAGTGCATCAAGGCTCACATTACTAAAGGTCATTACCAAAAATAAAGTTTGAATTTGCTAAGGGTTGCACCAGGGACCTGTTTTGGGGAATGTACTTAATGCTTGCTGCACTAACTTTCTGTGACCCTTCACTGTTTAACATTAGAGCTGTCAGGCATAGCCAGAAATAATAGGATCTCAGTCATGACTAGCTGAGAACATTATAAATTTTTTCTCTGTCTGACACAACGCTTATCACCAATACTGAATGTCTTGGGCCCTGAGGACTCATGCATGTCTCCTTCACTGACAGTCATTTAGCTCTTCACTCTGACAAAGAAATCAGGCATATAAACCAAAATGATTAACATGCCTTCTTGGCATGATTAAATCCAAGAAAAAAAAACTGCAAGCTGTGCTCCATTAACAAATGCTAATTAAAGAAGAAAAATCCTTCTGAACTCTTTTTCTCCCCACTGTAATCTACTATCTACTAATGATTCCGAGACTTGAAGACAAAGTAGGTCAGATCAAAGGTTCACCTAAGCCTAGGCTTCTGCTAATAGCAATGGCCACCAGCAGAAGCCAGGGAAGCACGATGTGTCCAAGATGTATGGTTCCCCAGAATCCCTTCCTCCTTCCAACAATGCCACGTTGTCAGGTGGTTTTATGATCAGCAGGCTGTGATGGACTACTCCTCCATCAGCTTGTCCAGTCTGCCTTTGAATCCCAAACCCTCCAGCACATACACGCTTGCTGTGAAAAGAAAAGCTTGTTTGTTCTGAGCCTGCCACTTGTTAAACTTATGTGATGACCTTAATTCTTAGTCTGGAAAAGACAAGAAATAACTCTATTCACTTTCTCATCTCTTACTTATGATTTTATTGACTTCTGTTCTAGCCATTCTCAGTTACACTGCTTTTCCAGTCTGAAGAGTCCTTATTTCCTTTGTGTGACAGATCCCTTGTACCTCTGATATCTCTGTTAGTTTTCAAGATATCATTTCACACTGCAATGTTTTTGAGAGGGGTGTTGACAGCATTCAGCAATACAGGCACGAGAAGATAAAAATCACTGAAAGAATTTCTAAAATTAAGACAAATAGGATGCTGCTTTCGTTTTTCTTTCAGGTGCAGGTTCATTTTTTCTCCAGCATGCAAGCAGCAAAAGGTACTGGAACTTATACGATGCAAGGGACAAGAGACAAACCTCAGTAAGTTGTTTGATTGTAAGTAAAATGCAAGTAAAGAATTGGTAAGTATTCTATATCTAGGGAAATATTACACCCCAAACTTCATTAATATACACTGCCATGCTTCAAAATGTACTTTGAGACCAGAATCTGCACCAGAAATAGCAGACTGGATGAAATCCCCTTCCAGTATGATCAGTGCTAAAATTCAGGAGAACAGATGCAGGCTACTGCTAGGTACCATGCAAAAACAGGAAGTGCCAAACAGAACATGGAGAAAATAAACTTTCTACTCTACTGCAATACAGACATTGTGGTGAGACTCATTCTGATTGCTTCGTATGAGAAGCCTGGGATTATCAGTATATCCACATCATCTTCAAATCAGTATTAGCTTTTGCCTCTTTCTGAGCTATTATCAAAGAGAAATTAGAAAAACAACAGAACACGTTAACTGTCATTAAAGAAGATTGATGAACATGTCATCACAAGAATAAAGCTGAGTGCAGACTGTCTGAAAAAAGACTGTGCAGCTGACTTTAGCTGGATATTAAGTAAATGGGGAGCAATAGCCCTCTCATTATCAAACTACTTCCCCCTAAGGAATGAATCTGATGAAAGTGAGACACTTTTTGTGTAATGCACTGGGATAGGTGGTGTCTTATAAAAAGTAAAACAGAACAGCCACCAAAATGTCAAGCAGGTTTCCAAGACATGCCGAAGTCAGCAACATGGGGAGAAAGGGAACAGAAGAACAGAACAATCTCAAATGTTCATCTGAAGCAGAATCACCAATGGATAAAGAAAGAAAATTAAGAAGTAAAATTGCTATTGTGTCAATGTTTCATTCCAAAATTTCAAGATCATTTATATTAAGAACTTCTGCAGTACAGTGAAAGATAGAAGAATGGCACCCAGCAAGATGAACATTAAAGCAAAGCAGATTTTGAGGAAAATATTCTCAGCTCAAAGGAGTTACTCAAAACAGCTGACAGATTTAGAGAGACATAATTCCCACATCACAAGCTATACAAACAATTTGGCTGGATATTTTTCTGCCTATTACTTTATGAGAAATCATTATATAAAATGTTTTCCACTTGCAAACATCTACATGGGAAGGATCAAGGCTGTGAAGAGAACAGCAGTTAACACATGCACAATATGCGCTCAGTTTAACACACTATTCCACTCCACGCTCAAAGTACCTAATGAAACACAAATTATACCACACCAGTCAATCACATAAAACACAGCTACTTATATGCTACATACTTACCAAGAAAATACTTAAAAAACATGCTGTTAAAACTAAATACCAGACCCCTAGATTTAACAGAGAGGCCGGCTAGATAAATGCATTTACAACACAATTCATATACTCTTAACTAAAAAGCTGAGCAGCTTTACACCAGGCAGTTGTTACTGCACACTGCTAACTG
Source organism: Tetrao urogallus (assembly GCF_951394365.1). Classification (NCBI taxonomy): domain Eukaryota; kingdom Metazoa; phylum Chordata; class Aves; order Galliformes; family Phasianidae; genus Tetrao; species Tetrao urogallus. The sequence goes on along the minus strand of NC_136815.1, from coordinate 87,309,275 downwards.
TTCTCAAGTTTTCAGAGGCAGTATGCCACAAGAAATGCTAGCAGTGTGGCTTTCAGGGATGCTATCATCAGCTTAGAAGTGTATGACACCATCGCCTCTGAAGACGGCAGGCTTCGAGTGTCTGAATATGGGAACAAGCATTGCTGGTGTATAAAGTTAATTTTATATTCGAGATGAAGGTCTTGAAAGTAAACAAATAATATAAAAGTATCAAAGCAGAACTGCATTTTGGATAGCTATATTATGATGGCTGTAATTCTGTGTTCCTATACAGAGGTGTTCATAATTGCACACCTGAGTCGCAGTTAGTTTTCAGGACTAAGATCTGCAAAGAGGACATAGGGGGCAATGTTTCTGGACAGACTTTAGATTTATGGCCTTATAAAAGGAAGATTTATTAGATTAACATTTTTTACTATCATGCTCTAGCCTATTTTCCTTAAAAAGCAATTATTTGCATATGACCATATAGAAGAAAGTTGCATAGGAAATTACTGCTTCTGTGAGCAGCATAAAAAGCAAATTTGAATAATAATAAATACATTTTTCAGTACCGTAAGTGTAGCACTTGGCTCAAAATCTCATGTATACACCCTCGTCACCCACATAAAGATTCAAAGTTTCTGCTGTGTAACCTCATTGTCTTTCAGCTTTACTGCACGCTACTTTGGCAAAGGTGACAATCTGGTCTTAAATTTTCAGAACAAAGTGAGACACGAGCTTTGTGGTGTGCTTGAAACATAGCTGTACGTAGCTCTGGAATTAAAATTTCAGAGATAACACTTCAGACTCAGAAACAATGCTATTTTCTCATTAAGTCAAAACCCATGAGCTTAACTTCAAAGAAATCCAGTGTGCTTTACTAATGAAGGTGTGATAAGGTGATGCAAATTATGTTCCCCATGAACACAATGCAATATAACTTGGATCACAGGGAAACAGAGAATCTATCTTGCAACAATAACTTTCACAAAATTATTAAGCAAATTTTCCAAGGTAAGTGTGTGCAAAGAGTTATTCATTCATTTCAAAACTAATTAGAATGATGTACTGAAAGAAGTCAACGGGCATCACTGGAGTGACAGCATGCAACAAATACTGTTTGGAGACTGCTCTCTCATTTAAGTCATGACACGTTCTGATAGCAATCTGAATTAAAAAGAAATATCGTAGCAAGTATCAAACTTATTAGCAAGCACAGCTCAGTCAGTTGGAATAACAAAAGTACAGATAAGTAATAAAAAGGACTTTCACCGATTTAAAAAACAGTGGAGATTTATTATTTTTTTTAATTCTCAGTGATGACTGACAAGATGGAAAAAGGTTAAACTGAAGCACTTCTTAAAATTGTGTTTAAGATGGATAAATGTAACAGCAATAAGAAAAAAAAAATTTTTTTAGATTTTGTTTCCTGGCTCTTATTGTAAATTAGCAAGAAAATCAAAGGTAACAACAATAAAAATCTTTCCAAATGCCTAGAGGGTTCAACACAATGCCATACCCAAGAAATAGGTACTTATCTCAAAGCAGCTATCAGAGGTTAACTACAAAAGTTCAGAACAGACCTTGACACTAGGTGATACTACATCAGCTTTCCTGATGCACTTGCGTCCCTTGACAAATGGGCAGTGATCAGTTTCATAAACATTGGTGAAGGGTCTGAAAAGAAGGGTGAACACTTCTCCAAGAGGAAAAAATGAAGGAAGGGAGGGGAGTGAGAGGGAGCAGTACAGAAGTGAACATGATGCATCCTAGATCAAGACTGACTCATACAAATGAACTGCTATTTTTTACCTCAAGTTAGCAGCTGGAGTTTTAAGTTTCTGAGTAGCTTGGAGGGTCAGATGCTGGCTGCAAGGCAAAGATGAAAAAAAACCTCCTCCCTCTTCACCACTCTTCAATGAGGAATGGCAGCTGGTCTCATCCCGGCGTCGCAGGCAACCCCCAAGTTCTCGACCTACCTCGGTTCCCCTGATCCCTCTCTGTAATAGGTATGAAACCCTGAAGCCAGAGGGAGAGGTGACTGATGATAATGTGGGAGCACTGCCGCCAAGCTTGCCTAAGGTGAGGCGGTCAGCTCCGCGTTTAAAGACTGCCTCCTCCAAGAAAGAAAGGAGAGTGGTAGTTGTAGGTGACTCTCTTCTGAGAGGAACAGAGGGTCCAATATGTCGTCCTGACCCTACCCGTAGGGAGGTGTGCTGCCTTCCTGCAGCCCGGGTCAGGGATATTTCTAGAAAACTCCCCAGCCTTATCCGCCCCTCTGATTATTATCCTCTATTGATAGTTCAGGCCGGCAGTGATGAGATCCCTGTTAGAAGCCTGAGGATTATAAAAAATGATTTTAGGAGACTGGGGAAGTTAGTTGATGGAGCGGGCATACAAGCAGTGTTTGCCAGCATTCCCTTGGTGACAGGGATGAACGCTGAGATGACCAGGAAAAGCCATCTTATAAATGCATGGCTGAGAGGCTGGTGCAAGCGTAAAAATTTTGGATTCTTTGATCATGGGGTGGTCTACTCGGCATCTGGCCTGAGGTCTACTGATGGGAATTGCTTGTCTCCAAAAGGGAGACGGATACTTGCCCAGGAGCTGGCGGGACTTGTAGAGAGGGCTTTAAACTAGATAGGAAGGGGGAGGGGGATAAAGCCAGGCCTGCTAGAGAGCAGCCTGGGGAAGTGGTAGTGGGATTAGGTGAGAGGCGAGGGGCTCAGCTGAGGTGCGTCTACACTAATGCACGCAGCATGGGCAACAAACAAGAAGAGTTGGAAGCCATTGTGCAGCAGGCAAACTATGACCTAGTAGCCATAACGGAAACGTGGTGGGATTGCTCCCACGATTGGAGTGCTGCAATGGATGGCTATAAACTCTTCAGGAAAGATAGGCAAGGAAGGCGGGGTGGAGGTGTAGCTCTCTATGTTAGGGAATGCTTTTACGCTACTGAGATTATGACTGGGGACGATAATGTTGAATCCCTATGGGTAAAGATCAGAGGAAGGGCTGACAAGACAGGCACCCTGGTGGGCGTCTGTTATAGACCCCCAAATCAAGATGAAGAAACAGACGAGGTATTCTATAAGCAGCTGGCACGAGCTGCACAGTCGCCTGCCCTTGTCCTCATGGGGGACTTTAACTTCCCTGACGTATGCTGGGAGTACAGCACAGCACAAAGGAAGCAGTCTAGGAGGTTTCTGGAATGCGTAGAGGACAACTTCCTGATACAGCTGGTCGGAGAGCCCACGAGAGGAACTGCCCCACTAGACCTGCTGTTCACAAACAGGGAAGGTTTGGTGGGAGATGTGGAGGTTGGAGGCTGTCTTGGACAGAGTGATCATGAAATGATAGACTTCGTGATTCACGGTGGAGCCTGGAGGGGGAATAGTAATACTGCTACCTTGGACTTCAGGAGGGCGGACTTTGAATTGTTCAGGGGACTAATAGGGGGAGTCCCCTGGCATTCAGTCCTAGCAAGCAAAGGGGTCCAAGAGAGCTGGTTGCTCTTCAAAAAGGAAGTCTTAAGGGCGCAGGAGCAGGCAGTCCCCCTGAGCTGCAAAATGAGCCGGCGGGGAAGAAGACCGGCGTGGATGAATAGGGAGCTATTCCTGAGGCTCCGGGAGAAAAAGAGAATCTACCGCCTGTGGAAAGAGGGACAGGCCACTCAAAATGAATACAGGGAAGTTGTTAGGATGTGTAGAGGTGAAATCAGAAAGGCAAAAGCCCAGCTTGAATTTAACCTAGCTGCTGGTGTGAAAAGGAATAAGAAACTCTTTTATAAATACATTAACAGTAAGAGGAGGACAAAGGAGAATATCCACTCTTTGCTGGATGAGGCTGGGAATGTGACCACTGAGGATAAGGAAAAGGCGGAGGTTCTGAATGCCTTCTTTACGTCTGTCTTTAAAAGTCAGACCAGTTATCCTCAGGATACTCCTCTCTCTGACCTGGTAATCTCGGCCGGGGAGCACACTAACCCCCCTGCGATTCTGAAAGAAACAGTCAGAGACCTACTGCTCCAGCTGGACTGTCACAAGTCGATGGGGCCAGATGAGATCCACCCGAGAGTGCTGAGGGAACTGGCGGAGGTGATAGCCGAGCCGCTTTCCATCATCTGTCAGCGCTCCTTGTTGACTGGTGAGGTCCCAGATGACTGGAGGCTTGCCAATGTGACTCCCATTTATAAGAAAGGTCGTAAGGAGGATCCGGGGAACTACAGGCCTGTCAGCCTGACCTCGGTGCCAGGGAAGGTTATGGAGCAGATCGTCTTGAGGGAGATCATGCGGCATGTGCAGGGTGACCGGGGGATCAGGCCTAGCCAGCATGGGTTCATGAAGGGCAGGTCCTGTTTGACCAACCTGATCTCCTTCTATGATCTAGTGACCCATCTGGTGGATGAGGGAAAGGCTGTTGATGTGGTCTACCTAGACTTCAGCAAAGCCTTTGACACTGTCTCCCACAGCATTCTCCTGCAGAAGCTGGCAGTCAGAGGCTTGGATGGGTACACTCTTGGCTGGGTAAGGAGCTGGCTGGAGGGCCGGGCGCAGAGAGTGGTGGTGAATGGAGTCAAATCCAGCTGGCGACCGGTCGTGAGTGGTGTTCCGCAGGGGTCGGTGCTGGGGCCTGTCCTCTTCAATATCTTTATAGATGACCTCGATGAGGGCATCGAGTGCACCCTCAGTAAATTCGCAGATGACACCAAATTGGCTGGAAGCGTGGATCTGCCTGGGGGTAGCGACGCCCTACAGAGGGATCTGGACAGGCTGGAGAGCTGGGCTGGAGCCAATGGGATGAGTTTCAACAAGGCCAAATGCCGGGTCCTGCACTTCGGCCACAACAACCCCAGGCGACGCTACAGGCTTGGGGCGGTGTGGCTGGAGGACTGCGTAGAGGAAACGGACCTGGGGGTATTGATTGATGCTCGGCTGAACATGAGCCGACAGTGTGCCCAGGTGGCCAAGAAGGCCAATGGCAGCCTGGCTTGCATCAGAAACAGTGTTGCAAGCAGGAGCAGAGAGGTGATTGTTCCCCTATATTCAGCACTCGTCAGGCCGCACCTCGAGTACTGTGTCCAGTTTTGGGCCCCTCACTGCAAGAAAGATATTGAGGCCCTGGAGCGTGTTCAAAGAAGGGCAACGAAGCTGGTGAGGGGTCTGGAACACAGGCCATATGAGGAGAGGCTGAAGGAGCTGGGAATGTTCAGCCTGGAGAAGAGGAGGCTCAGGGGAGACCTTATTGCTCTCTATAACTTCCTGAAGGGAGGTTGTAGTGAGCTGGGGGTCGGCCTCTTCTCTCGTGTCATTAGTGATAGGACCAGGGGGAATGGTTTCAAGCTACGCCAGGGGAAATTCAGGCTGGACATGAGGAAGTATTACTTTTCAGAAAGGGTGGTCAGGCACTGGAATGGACTGCCCAGGGAGGTGGTGGAGTCACCGAGCCTGGGGGTGTTCAAGGAAAGACTGGATGTTGCGTTGAGGGACATGGTTTAGTAGGAGCTATTGGGAATAGGTGAACGGTTGGACTGGGTGATCTTCTAGGTCTTTTCCAACCTTAGTGATTCTATGATTCTATGATTCTATGTCATTGAAGGAATATGTGTAATTTGACAAGAGAACATAACTACCTGTAAGGTATACCAACTTGATTCAAAGCACAGGAATAATATCTGAAGACTAAGGGAAACAGATTTTCTTGTGTTTTGAAAAGGCATTGGTAAGAGAAGAAGACCTGGAACATAAAGAACCCAGACAGCTCCTGAGAATTCCACAGTTAGAATGTGAAGCAGCATGAATACTACTCGAAATGAAACACGAACCAGCAGAACAAGGCAACTGCTCTAGAACTGTAACAGTCATATGCTGTGGAAAACAATAAAGCTTAGGAAATCCCCTAAGAGCTGGTGGGATTCGGGAAAAAAAAATAATATAATATTTAAGAAACAGAATAAATCCCCCCTAAAAACATAATTGTAAGAGGATATCAGTAATGCCCTTACTCACTTGTTACTACTGGAGCAGATTTAAGCTGCAAAAGTGAAGTAAACCAGTACTGAAAAATCAGAGAATGAAATGAGGTGGTTATATGTACTTGATTTTGTGAGATGAAGATCAGTTGGAATGTAGTAGTTATGATCTCTCCTCATCACAGTCTGCTGAAGACCTGGAACCTGCAAAGTCTGTCATGTGCCTGTCACAAACAAATGTAGCTTTTTGGCTATCCAAAAAGAGACATGAAGAGACATGAGACATGAAGAATTCTAAGGCAGAAAGATGGACTAATCACAATATAAACACTATAATTCTTAAGGTGAAACCAAGTGTCTGAGTTTAATCTGGCAGACCTAGCACGGACGCTGGCCTTCCTACTACAAGAAAAGCAGAAAATATGTTGTAACTGGAGATCAAAGGGTAGCAGAAAATTAGGATCACTGAGGACAAAGCAAGCGGTATCTTGAAGAGATTTTATATCACACTATAATGATAGGCATCAATCTCTAGACAGTAATTAGCAAAATCAGTTATCTATTAGAAATGTGGCAAAGTAGAAAATTCAGGATTAAGTGAAAAACAGAAACGAGCATTTGTTTGTTACATAGAGAATATTCATCAACAAATGCATTAATGCAACACCACTATCAGAACTCATTTCATGTGGTTGGGAGGTACAGACATTTTTTAAAGAAGGAATTTATGAAGCGGAGAATCTACAGAAATTATTATCAACGTAACCAGAATCATGACTAGCAGTTCCAGAACAAACTTACTATGGTTAAATACTCAGTTTTGCATTACCTCAGGCAGTCTGTAGTGTTTAACAATAGGCTGAGAGTATCTATCAAACTTGCAAAGACACAATTTCCCATTGTTAAAACATTTCTTTGGGCTTTTTTCAAGTCTCAGCAACTTAGCAGAACGGTGTATAAAGAGAACACAAGCTCCTGCACCTGAAGGTTGCTCCTTAAATTTGGCTTTCTGTGGAGCGAATGCAGGTGCCACTTCAGAGATTTTCTGCACAAAAAAAATAAAAAATAAAAACAGCAACACTCTATATTCAGGAAGTAAATATGTCTGAAGATAGACTGGGTCAGAAATTGCGTTCTTCTTTAGAGGAAAAATCCTCAGCATGTTAGAGGACAAATCTCAGGATAGAACTCGAAAAAACAGTAAGAATTAATCAAAAGTATTAGGTGAGCATATAAAGTGAATGTGAAACAAGTTTTTTACCAAGCAAGATTCCAACCCAGCCACAAGTCAAGGGAAGTTGACAGAACAATTAATTTCCATCCAAACCGTGCACAAGGGATAGGAAGCTTGGAGCAGCCCCTACAGATGCTACATTAAAAAACAACAACAGAAAATCTCCAGTCACTACTGTTTCATAAACATAACTACAGCTTCAATGTACTTTCTGTTAAATCAAGAAAATGAATTTTGTTCTGAAGAATTAACTGTTTTTTCTTTTTTCTTTTTCCAAGGGAAAAATGTTTATTTGCATTGTTAATGAAAACACAGAAAGATTATCTCATTTTATGTGGTAATTACTGTACTTCTCTTTGATACTGCAAAGTAAATGATGTATTTTGGGAAAAAGTGTTAAAAGGCTGATTTCAGCTTTTGCTGTTCTCCAAATACTTCAAATAATGTTGCATTCTGTAAAAAGTATGATCTTAAGTACTTAATAGCAGAAAATCATATGATGACTCATTATCACGTAACTCTACTGAATATTCAAGATGGAACCAATCATAGATGCAAGTCTTAACACAATCATCAGTCCAACCCTATATCAGATTTGACAACATAAAAACCAGACACTCAGACATTCTCTTTTTACAGCGCTCTGAAATACTCTCGCAAGGCATTAATTATTCTGTTCACCAAAAGCATAAAAGCAGGTTACCACGAATGGCAACAAAGAGTTCTTTCTCCAGACAGGATACACCATGTTATAAATCCACAGTGATCTGGAAAGGCTAAAGTTACATGATTTGTTAAAACTTGTATTTATTGTGTCCACTGGATTTTGAATTAAGCCATGTGTGCAATGTTTCTAATCTACGGGCAATATTTTAAATACATCTATATTTGTTATTTTTGTTGTGAAGATGTAGTTTTGAAACTGCTTCAACCTGTAGGAACAATTTTTATGCCCATAACTCCACTTTTCCCCCATCATTACTCCTATACAGCAAGTCCAAGTTACAGCTTACATCTAATACACATAAAAGGTGACACAACACTATTCAGCTAGTGAGCATGACCTCATTTTTTGTGCAGATAGGCTGATTCAGATACATATTGAACTTGGTTTCTAAAACTGCTTGCATTCAGATTTAGGTCTGTCCTGTTATTAAGACAGAGAAAACATATGGAAAACAAAACAATGAAGTTTAATCTATATTCTGTTTAGATGCTGTGTGCTTAGTGGCTAACATTAAGTCCCTTACTAAAGATTCAAAAACAGTTAAATTTTGCAAAAACGTTTGGAAATCGTTAACATTCAAAAAACATCAACAAATCTCGCATTGGTTTTACTCAAGAGGTTTAACAAGGATTTGATGAACATTTAGCATCATAAGGAGGTAAAGGACAATCCAAGCAAGTGGCAGTAACATATCTCCCCAATTTCTTCCATCTTAAATTTGTGCTAAATGTGATTCCCTGGTGGAAGCACAGTTCCTATCTGCTAATTTCAAAATGAACATTAACTAATCAGAGATACACAGGCATACACCCATGAGACGATACAAGGTTAATATTATCCTCTGCGTGAGACAGAAACCTTGACACTCAACAGTCTCCCATGTACATACACTTAATTGTTTAGGCCCTCATATGAAAGCTAAGAATAGCACGTATGGCAACACTTCTATCCTAGTGACTTCCAGGGCCGGTGACTCAAACACCTCCCTGCTATTTCATGTATTGTTCAAGCTAACCATTTAGGTGTGAATCCATGACATTGCATGTGCCTAAGGAGCTGGTGAAGTCTCAAAATCATTTACTTTTTTTAACTTTAATTATCACATATGAACATCATAAAATGCTGCGAAAGCAAAAGCAGCAGACTCAAGTTCTTACGCAGAATCCAGTAATTTTGTGCTACCCATCCAGTAGCAATGCCAAGACACTGTTCTTTGCTGACTGCAAAATATATCATGCTATGCAGAAGGTACAGCCTAGCAGTAAAAGAAGTATTTAATGGAAGGTATCAGATAGGTAAGGAAACAGGAAGAAAGCAAAGATTAAGAGGAGGTTTTAGCAGAAACTATTTGTGTGCTCTGGTTTTGAAACAACATTTTTATCAGTCAGTTAAAAAAATACATCACCAGTGCTATGGTTTTTTTTTTCCAGCTGTTACAGTTACAATCAATTCCAGCAATCACTCAATTGAATAACAAACCTAAGCAAAGAATGCATTTTATTTCCTTTGAATGCAGTACAGATTCCCACTTTGCGTACCCACAAAGTACGTGGGTACATAATGAAGGACAAACATAAGTTAAGTGAATCAGAAGCCCAGTTCTTTGAGTGCTTGGTGCTATCACCCAGTGCTCCTAGGTGTATGATCTAACAAAAGCAGCTGAGGTCTGAGAAAATACATGAAAAAACAGTTTGCTGGCCACTGTTCAGAGTTCAGCTGGCTGCCACAGCAACTTTCAAGACTACACATGCGAGCCAAGCACTCTTCAGAATGCAGTTAATGGTGGAGGAGCAGCCATCACAACGCTGCAGAAAAACCTCCCAGCCTACTGCTCCAACTCGAATCAGCTACCTTGCTCACTCTCAAAAACCAGCAGTCACTGACAGACTGATATTCCCTATCACAGAATCACCAAGGTTGGAAAAGACCTTCAAGATCATCCAGTCCAACCATCCACTTATCACCAATAGTTCTCACTAAACCATGTCTCTCAACACAAAATCCAAACCTTCCTTGAAAACCTCCAGGGTCGGTGACTCCACCACCTCCTTGGCAGCCCATTCCAGTGCCTGACAACTCTTCAGAGAAGTAGTATTTCCTAATGTCCAGCCTAAATCTCCCCTGGCTCAGCTTGAAGCCCTACCTTCTCATCACACAGTAGGGCTAAGAATAACTGTGTCTGCAGGACTGCATGGACACACACATTCAGAGAGTCAGCTGCAGTGCTAAAACGACCACACAACTCAATTCTCCTTTCCTTCTGTAAAGAAGCTGAAGGCTGTCCAGTGCTTTTCCTGAAAGCTGACTCGGCAAAACTCCTGCAATGGAGATTAAAGAGTTTGAAGAAATTTGGTTGTTCTTTTTTTTGTTTGTTTCTTGGGAACTTTTGTTTTTGATTTTGTTTTTTTTTTTTCTTTTTTTTTTCTTTTTCTGTTATATGAAGCATTTCATAGGACACTGAGTGAAATCTGGAGGGTTAGCAATGTCCCAAAGCTATTACCCCAAAGCTGGCTGCAAGCCTGTACAGAAGGGCTTTCTGACCCCAGCAGCAGTCACAGCTTTTCCAAGGCCAAGCAGTGAGGCATCTGGACACAGCAGGAAGGAAGACAATTTCTATGACCCGTAGGTTTTGTCAATAAATAATTTCTCCCGATTTAAGTAGAAAAGGAGACACTCTGGCTTCATATACTCCCGTGAATGAGGTATGTGAGTACAGTAACCTATTTTCCAGCTTAAACTTGCATTTCATATTTTTCTGGTAAATGGATTAAGATGAATTTACATCGTTCTTTGTCTGTTTACATACTGCCAGATTTGTAATGGTGCCTTCCTGTTATACAGTCGTCTAATAGCTGCACTGTGGCAATCTCTCTTACCCAGGTAAATGGAAAGCAAAATACACAGACAAAAAAGTTTCAAGTGCGAGAGATAAATAATGCAGTTACAAAAAAAATATATCTTCATCTGCTCTATCCAGTACTTTATGGCACAAACCTCTTAATGTGTTTGTGATTACTTTGCCATCCAATAAGGAGTTTATAACTATAAATTTATCATCTTTATAAAGAGGTGACTTTAACATGCAATATTTAGACCAGTATAAGATGCATGTGAAAAAAAAATAACTTAGCTTCCTCCTATGTAATCTCTATCATGGACCACAGAAGAACGTATACAGAAATTTTCCCATAGCAGAACAACTGTGTCTTTTGAATGCAAAAATGTATTAACTACACTTCTGAAGAGGTTTAACAAGTTTTGAGTATTTACACCTCCTACTTGTCTTTGGTTAAGCAATTTAGGGTTCAAAAAAATAACTATTAGAGATAATGACCAGCTGCTCTTTCTTCAATCATTCTTTCAAATGCTGGAAATAACTAGAATTGAGTGTAAATTCAGGCAGTATTTATCAGCTTGCCAACAACTCCATCAAAAATCCTTCTGTGCAACAGCATTCTGTAGGTCAAAGTAACACGGCTTACAAAATTCATTTATTACCCAATACCATGTCAAGTATCAAAAAGTACACATGCATATCAATAAATATTTTTAGTGTATTTTAGTGCATTTAATATTGTCATCCAAATTTGCACATTTGAACACTAAGGTGTACTCATGATGCATCCTAGATTTATACATGTTATACCGCAACAAATACGTAACTATCTTAACATACGTTTGTGTATGCTTAAAGTCAAAAGAGTATATTAAAACTGAGACTTAATCAATGAATTGAATTTGTAAGATTAAGGAAACATGAATTAAAATCATTATTTCAAAAACAAATTGGACCTTTCCACTCCATTTTCACTTCTGATCCTGATGTTGAAACACAATTACAGTATTTATGCAGAAAAACAACAACAACAAAACAACAGTACGTGCTTTCAGGTTTTGTTTAAAAATACTAGGGTAGCAATAGTATCACAATAATTAAAACAAATCATTTAAAACTTATAAAATGTTAAATTGATGCTTTAAGAGTATTCATTTCCAATACAGAGTGATTCTTACAAATCCTTTTAACCCCGCTACAGATGTAGTATCACTGCTTCTAAAGAACGACACTCACATGCCCTCAAAGGAAGGAAGACAAAGAAAAGAGATACCATCCTGCTAGACTTCAGAAACTGGGAATTCAGTGCATATTATTTATTCCCATTCTACAGTCTATAAATACTCCAATTGGGAGTTTGCAGAAGAAAACCGCAGATAAGACTTCCCAGAAAAAGGAAAGCTCAGCTACTAGAACATCAATAATGTAACATTCCAAATAACTTTGCTGGTTGTGTTCAGCAAAAAGTTAAGCCAGCTTCTACGACAAGTATAACAATAAGTATTTTTTACATTTTTAAAAAGGAGCAAATTCAGAAATCAGTACAAAAGTTACTCCTCAGAAGCGTGGGCTGAAGCAGAACACTACAGTGTTGTGACAAAGGCACGTGGAGTGCATGACTGCATGGAGTGCCCATTATGATCCCACACTGATTTATTTCCCAGGCTGTGCACTTGTTTCTGTGCGTATCTACAGGAGTGGGAAAATAGCAGGGGGGACAGAAAAAAGGCACAGTGTTCCTTTACCTCCAGGAAAAATACGAAATGTATTACTGAGAATCAAGTTCTGTAAGAACAGATGTGCTATGCATGTTCTGTTTAAACGGGAGAGTATGCAGAACTGTACTGCTACAGAAGCTGAAGAGACTTCACGTCAAAAATGTTGGAGCACAGAGAAATTCTGAAATCTGTTTTCTAACCTGTGTCTTTTCAAAAAACAAGTAGGCTCAAGTCACATCTAATGCTATCTAATCTTCAAAGTAGCCTGTAACTTCAGAATTGCTTCATGTTTACATTACATTGCGTGAGTCAGTTTGGACTTCCATAGTTGAGTACAGATGTCCTTAGGCCAAGTGCAATCAGCACATGAACAACAGTATGACAAATACACCAATAACAAAGCAAGCTGCAGGAGAACAGGGATTGCCACCAGCATTCATACTGTGAATCTGTGCACCATACTGTAGTTATAGTGTATGTGCATATGTACACAGAAAACAAACTCTGTTTTACTACAAAGTGTACTGTTAACATGTCATGCATAAAAATTCCACGTCTCTAACTCAAACAAGCTACTGAGTTCTCATCAAGAACGACTGTGTGTGTGTAAAATGAGCACTGTGAACTGTCAAAGAATACCTCCAAGGGCTCTTATCATTATTTTACCACACATCTCAAAGAGATTTTTAAATCCAGTTCCATATTTCTCATTTTTGTACTTGCCCCTAATTAGTAATACCCATGCTAGTCAATATAGTCAATACAATAAAGTCCTCTAACCTGACTGTTACTCCTGCTCTTCATAGAACAGTCCTAGTTCCACACATTTCACTCTCTCATTTAAAACAGTATTCATTTAGTTGGAAGCGCAAGGACGAGCGTAATAGTGTAAAACTATATATTCATGTTTGAAAGGAATAATTTATGGCAATAAAAAGCTTGCCTTTTATAATAATTAAAATCTAGCATAAAAATACTAAGCAGATTTTACTCCCAACTCATCCTGTGGCTACATGACTAAGTAAAAATATAAGTAACAGTTTTGTGAGAACATTCATCAAATTTCAGAGAACCCATTCCACTGTTATTTCCGTACTCTTTAGAGAAAATAGCATCCTATTTAATAAGACAGAAAATAGTGCCTCTGGGAGGGAGTCTCTTTTAGTCACACCATTTCAAGGCAAATGGCTTTTGTTACTGTTCATGATTCTAAGAAGAAAAAAACCACCTTAATTTCTAGCGATCACTGTCATTAAAACTTTTCTATGCCATATATGTTTTCAAAGACTTCTCTCAAGCTATAATTAACTTAGACAAGCAGGTCTTTTTTTCAGTTACACAGCTGGATTAATTTAATAATTTCCTTATTTATACATGCATGTAAGAAACTGAAGGCTGTAACTGAGCCTGACATACATTTATGCTGTTCAGTAAAGATGAGCTATACCTAACTCAAAGAAATTTTCCCCCGATGTACCTAAAATGAAATTTTAAATGTAACAAATAGAACACATCTAAAGCGATCTCCACATTAACCCCAGTTTCAGCAGCAAGTCCAGCAAATGATGTTCTCCCTTAGCAGTGTCGCAGAAAGAGACTAACAGTCACAGTTTACAAGGCATGTGAGAACCAGAAGTGAAATAAGAACCGTGCACTTCCAGCAGCTGCTGTCCTGGCACATAAACAACAGAATAACTAAGAGCCTACAGCCCAGAAACATCCAATATCCTCGATAGATTTGGCAAGAAAAATGATGCTAGAAATTGGTGATTAGCAATTTATAAAGAAGCAAGAGATACATTCAAACTGTGGCAGCAAGAGCTCTAGCAGTTTCTGTGAGTTGGCTGAAAATCAATTAAACAGTATAAAGAACAGTGAAGATAAAAGATTCATAAGAGACTGATACTAATAAGCAACCTTTCTTTATCCCCCTCCAGAAAACACTCTCAGTTTATTTCCTTGCTACAAAATGATGTAGCACCAATTCATAAGCAAAGAGCAAAGAAGTGCTGTGCAAGCCAAAACTGGAGGATTGCCTTCCTGACTAATAGAATCATTCTAGCTGGAAAAGACCTTTAAGATCATCAAGTCCAACTGCTAATCCAGCACTGCTGAGTCCACCACTAAACCATGTCCCTAAGCACTACATCCAAATGTTTCCTCTAGTGACAGTGACTCCACCACTTCCCTGGGCAGCCTGTTCCAGTCCTTAACCACACCTTACATCAATAAATCATTCTGAGTATTGAACGTAAACCTTCACTGGTACGCTCTGAGACCACTGCCTCGTGCTCTAACACTCGTCACCTGAGAAAGGAGTGCAACGCTCTCCTCACTGCAGCCTCCTGTCCTGTGGCTGTAGAGAGTGATGAGGCCTTCCCTCAGCCTCCTCTTCTCCAGACAGCTCCAGTTCCCTCCATCACCACTTTTCTCATCTGCTCCCCAGCTTCATTGCTCTTCTTGTTCCAGCAACTTCACCGCCTTCTTGTAGTGAAGGGCCCAAAACTGAACACAGCACTTGAAGTACAGCCACACCAGTGCTGAGTAGAGGGGGACGATCATCTCCCTAGTCCTGCTGACTGCATTATTTCTGATATAAGGATGCTGTTCAGCTTCTTGCAAACCTGGGCACACTGCTAGCTCACATTCAGCCAGTTACTGACCAGTACCCCAGGTCCTCTTCTGCAGGGCAGCTTTCCAGCCACTCTTCCCCAAGCCTGTAGCATTACATGGAGTTCTTGTGACTCCAGAACCCAGCATTTAGCCTTGTTGAATCTCACACATTTGGCATTCACCCATCGGATGCCTCTGGAGAGCTTCCTACTGCCTAACTCACACTTAATTTACTGTCACCTGCAAACTTACGGAGAGGACACTTGATCCCCTCATCCACATCACTGATACAGATATTAAAGATAACTGGCCCCAGTACTGAGCCCTGGGGGACACCACTTGTGACTGTCCTCCAACTGGATTTAACTGCATTTATTTCAGCTCTGCACCCAGGCAATCAGTTTTTTAACCAGCTAAGCATACGACTGTGTATGCCATGAGCAGCCAGTTTCTCCAGAACGTCGTCCAAATCAACGTCAGGAGCTTTACTAAAGTCTAGTTACACAAACAACCACAGTCTTTCCCTCACCCACTAAGTAGGTCACGATGTCATAACGCAAAACTTGCTTTTCATAAACCTGTGCTGAGTAGGCCTGACTGCCTGCTTGCCCTGTGTGTGCTGCATGATGGCACTCAAGATGATCTGCTCCGTAACGTTCCCTGGAACCAGACTGACAGGACTGTATGTCCCTGGATTCTCCTCCCAGAGCTTCTTATAGATGGTTATCACATTAGCAAATCTCCAGCTGCCTGGTCAACCACCCATTTGATTAAGAGCTGATAAATGATGGAAAGCAGCTTAGCAATCACTTCCCCTCAGTACGCTGAGGTGGATCCTGTCCTTCACTGACCAATGTTTATCTCCCATCAGTCAGTGGCTGCAGCGGAATTGAGGAAAGTCAGGGCTGGCCGAAAGAAACATGAGACAGTCACTGCTAAATCCCCTAGAATTGTTACAAACAAAATTAGCAGGCAGGCTAAAAAGCAGCTGAAGCTACCATTCATGTGCTTAGGTCCTTGTAAGGAAACATAGAAGCAGGGAGCCTTGGAGGGGAGCTGTCTTCAAGTACAAGGTAACACCTTCTCTCATGTTCGACAGTAAACTCAGCTTCTTCAGACCTTCAACAAAAATCTATTATTTGCCAGACAACTGAGATCTTAGTTTACATGTAAGAGATCAATCTACTTCCAAATTTTCAATTTGTTTTCCATGCCATTCATTTACTATTGCTCCTAACTGTGCACCTACATAAGCTGAAAAATCAATTTTTCATTACCATTAAAAGTAACTAAGACTAGGCTTGCTCATAGTCCTCTGAGTCTAATGGAGTAGAAAGTACAAAACAAAAAAAAAAAAGAACAGAATGCTCAGTCTGAAAGGGTCTTGACTCTTCCCTCTGGAAGCCCACATTTGCTGGCTTTCTGGTCACATAGCAGCTACTTCCAGTATGAATTATGAGACAATCTCAAGTGGACAGAAGCGTAATATCAATTATTGGTGGCTGCTGCTATCTCAGAACATACACATGAAAAAGTCTGTGATGCTAAAAGCTTTTGCTCAGTTTTCTGCTACTTCCCAAAACAAAGATCTAGCATTTCACCCTGCTTCTCAATTTTCATACTTTTCTTATCCACCCTGTCCAAACCTTTCATTTGTCTGGATTTTAGTTTTACTATTCTGTTGTCTTATGTCTACAAGAGGTCAATGATAGAGAAAGATTAATAAGAGCTTTGATCAATACAGCAATTGCTTTATAAGCCAGAAAGGTAAGAAAATGCAGGAAGGTCAACAACAGCAAACAAGAAATTTGAAAACAAATTACTGGGCTATGGATTTTTAATGGGTGTATATTCATAGTGTCTCTGAATATTAAAGTAATTAAAGAATATGACATTTAGGTTCTTTAAAATATACTCCAATTGTTTGCTTTTATAAGCAAAAGTAAATTTCAGAGGATTAAGTTTCAGAACTGACATAATTAAAAGCAGTCTTGCTTTCTGAAACTGAAAACATCATCTTTCAGAAATACAATTTATGATGAATCTTTGAAGTTGAGACTATTTGAGAATAAACACACATTTTGAAACAATGAAAATCCAGGTAAAAGATACTTTCTTTAAGACTAATTCGGTCCCTGACTTAAATTTATTGAGCAGCAGCTTCTAAAAATCCTTTTATTCCAACATTTTGCAAATATGCTGAAATTAATATATCATCCAAATTAGCATCTCCTTCACATCAACCAGTTTTGAGAATAGCCTCTCGACCAGAAAACTTCAAAGACCGTCAAAGTAGAAGTAATAAAGAACTACCTGCTAAATTAATCAGCACATCCTCCTTTCTTTTATGCTGTTACTCTCTAGAACAGTTTACAAATAATACTCTCATTTGCAAGATATACATGCATGTTACAGCAGAAGATGAGCTACTGACTTATAACAACAGAAGTTTTCCGAATGCTAGAATTTGCAGAAATTAAAGTACAAAAAGCATGCCAAAGAAATAAATAAATCTATATATGTGCATATATATATATATATACATTTCTCTCTATATGTAGATACATAAAGGTATTTCTAAGCACAAAATATGGTTTCTCAAGTTCAATTTTTCAGCCTGGTGGATTTGATATTCTATACAATTTGTTATTGATCTGGGTATTAAAAAAAATCATCAGGCTAGGTAGGAGGAGGGTGTCTGAAAACAAGTGCTGCATATCAAATGACTGCAACAGAATATCAATGTTTGTTTCTAAAATACAGTTGTAGGATTTTTGCCTGAAGAAAACTTCAAAGAAAAAAAATAAACAAAATACTGCTAAGTAATGTTGAAAGTCAGAATTTCAGAGAGTCTGGAATGTTCCGTTCCTCTAAAAAGAGATTTTTAACAGAAAAACTGTTTCTGTGAACTCTAGCTTCCCAATAAAGCATTCCGTGCTTGTGGGTTATGAACAAATCCCCAGCTTCAGAAGCAGATACCTCTGCCACCAACTCTCAGCTCTCCAGAGGAATGAGAACATTTTGAAGCTCTCTCTGGGAGAAAGAAAGCCCCACAATTCTTTGTCTGATGGAGAAAAGAAAGATTCAGGAGTCCCTAATGTCTTTGAGGTTCAAAAACCGAAGAGATTACATGGTTCATCTATGTCCTTCTTTTCCCTTCATTTTTAGTAGCCGTATTT
Organism: Tetrao urogallus; assembly: GCF_951394365.1. Taxonomy (NCBI): domain Eukaryota; kingdom Metazoa; phylum Chordata; class Aves; order Galliformes; family Phasianidae; genus Tetrao; species Tetrao urogallus. The sequence continues at coordinate 87,291,015 of NC_136815.1, read as the reverse complement.
CATGTTTATTTCCTTTGATATCTGAAATCAAGTGATTAAGCACTTAACTGATAACTGTCTTATTCCTCAGGGTGCGGCCTTACTTCTCCAGCAGGTCAGCCTGCAGAATGATTGGTTTAACAGAGGCCTAAGGGAAGATACTATCAGAGGAGATGTCACATTTTAGAAACAAAGGTGCCGTTTGGAGTCTACTGATAAGACCCCGTACATTTTGTGTGGGGAATTTCTAAGATGAATTTATGACCCTAGGAATAGGGAAGGGAGATACAGGGTGTTCCACTTCTGTTTCGTTTTTCATTCTTGACAAATTGAAGATGGAAATAATCCCTTTTGGCGATGAAAGTAGTACAAACACATATTTAATTTTAGCTATTTTGGCTGTAGGCTCTGGAGCTGTCTGCAGCCATGTTAAGTCCTGGCCATCTTTGTGCTGAAATCTTTATGGGAACAACTATGGGGAATGTAAGGCAGCTGGCTGCTGCCAAAGGAGGAGAAACCTCAAATTAGGACACTACGCTCTTAAACATACACAAAAAAATAAAAAATGTATTTGTTTGACAGATGTGTGAATGTTCAAATATCCAAAATACTTTCTCCTTCTTCCATAGTTTCTTCATCCTATCACCATATGGCACAAAGAAATTTTCCATTCTAGTATTCAGCCTGTTTCCTAACAGGAACTACTAGATATTTTGGTAGCTTCCTAATGAGCAGGATAAATAAAGTTTACTGTTATTCAAAAAAATAAGACATCAAGACAATTATTTTTTCCTTGTAAAGTTTACTACAAAAAACCTGTGGATAAAGACATGTCATACATTTCTTTACATTCAAGGACCAGCTGTTTTGAATTTGGATATTAAGTAATTCACCGTTTTCTGTGTGCAAGAGCAGAATGATATAATAAATTCCCATATGCCCTAAGACGTGCCAGCTATAATAGGTTATCGAAAATCCAGCTGCTGTTACAATAAGAGCTGCCAATGTCAGAACTACTGAAGAGAATAATGAATCTGCTTCAAGTCAACGAAGACATAAACTGACAGGCTTCTCACTTACAATGCATGGGAATACAATGCAGATGTTAATTAAAAAGAAAATTGACCAAAAGCCACATGAAAAATTAGTATGAAGAATCATGTGCATTGTTTAGGGTGGGAAATTAATGTCCAACAAATATATAAAGATAATAAATAGTGAACCCATGTTTTTATAATCAGCTCCATTTCAGTTACTCATCCCAAACCACAGGATGGCTTGGGTTGGAAGGAACCTCAGGCATTATCAAGTTCCAACCCACTGCCACTGCCAGGGTTGCTAGCTTACTACATCAAGTACTGGATTAGATTGCCCAGGGCCTCATCCAGCCTGGCCTTTACCACCTCCAGGGATGGAGGATGTACAGGAAACATCATATGTATATTCATATAAATGCACAGGAACATCCTATAACTTACACAAAGTTTGCAAAATACACTGTTCCATTGTGATGTGTAAGAAAGAAAAGCAAACAACAATTCCCATGCAGCTCTTCACATATCTAGACTGCTAGATTTTTCAGTGATCATAAAAAATTGATCATAAATATGATTATGAAAAAACAATTACGTTATGCGCAAGGACTTTAATGCAATTTTGGAGTCAAAGGTACAACTCCCCCCTTACATCATTAAAATAAACACGCACAAACTAAGACTGAAAAATAGTAACCAAACGAGGTCATAAGACTCTCACAGGCAAATGTAACTTGTCTTCAAGTTGGCATAAGTACATTATTATACATACTTATTTCTTTAATTATTCTTAAGGAAGATAATTTTTAAATCATCCCATAAATCATCAATTCCATAAGCAAGATGAAAGTATTACTATACTGATGTAAATGTACACCAGCTAAAGGATGTAAAATATTTACTTAAAAACAAATAACACTAATTCATATTAGCTGGAGTTGAATTATCTCCAATATACAAAGCAGGCAATGCTTAAAAGCCACATTAAATAAGACTTCAATAATTTTAACTTCAAGCAGTCTGTACGCAGTACTTGAAGAATAATTAAAAAAAAAAAAATCTAAGAATGTATTATTTGGAAAAGATTAAAAAATACATTGACAAATTAAAAGCATGCCATGTAGAGATTTAAGATTCTTAAGCAAAGGAGCAAACCACATAAAGGGGCTCACAATCAAAGACTCTGAAGCTTAAAGAAGCTCGTTCATTTTCATACCTTCCTCCAGTTACTTGCAACAATAAAGAAGTTGCAAGTAACTGTTTTCAACCACATGTTCCTGACGTTGCAAAAAATAAAGAAGAAAACAACAACCCAGCAACAACTACCAAAATAGACCCCCAGACTACAGTTATTTTCCTGAAATATTAATAGACTTACTTTTCTTTAAGGAAATCCACTACTCGTCTGAAGTCTGCCACGCAGTATTCTCTTTTCATGTCCATGAGCACACTGTCAGAAGCGGACTGGACTGGTATGTGCAGAAAAGCATACACTCTGGGATGATTGAGAATCTTTGCCATTTCCTAAGAGTTATTCAAAAAGAAAGGAAAAACAAAAGAAAAGTTTTCAAGTATTCTGAAACCAATATATAAACCTTTACTCATCCAAGGTAAATACCGGCACTGATGCTTCCAAACAACACTAAGTTGCAGTGGCCCAGCTGTAGAGTAGGGACAGGTGAAAACATATGGAAGTAGTTTTGTTTTAAAAGAAAGAAGAAAGCCACGGTATTGTATTTCCTTTGAGATAGGCCTGACACCCCCTAAGTAGTATTGGTTATTTTCGTTTAAGAGAAAACTTCAGAAGAAAATTATTGCTAAATAATGTGCTTTCAGACAGGGGCTGTTTTTAATTTCAGAAGATTACAAGATTTAGCTGCTTTCTTGTCAGAGTCAAAAGAGTTCGCATATACCAATACCTGAATGTCTCTAATCGGAGTACCCTTAGAGCTGGCAATTTGCTAATTGAAGTACATCTGATCTTTTGCAAGTCTGCTCCAAAACTAGTCTGAAATGTCTTAACTGTGTTATTACAGATGTGGGAATTAAAAGCACTTGGGTATAGAAAGGACAGAACTCATCATGGGGCTGCTAAAAGCAAAGGAATGGCTTGAAGAGAGGCAGAGGATATGATACATCACGTACAAAAAGACAAACACAAAACAAAGGTAAAAGAATATGCCAACAAACCTCAAAACCAAAACCAAACCTAACTCCAGACAGACAGCTGGTGTGGTGGCAGAACATCAGATGGGGAACAGAGCGCTGCAGTAATCTTTCTTTCATTTTTACCATTTACAAAATTAATGACATCAAATCTAGCAAGGAAGTTTAAATATTTTAAATGCTGAGATAGAGCTGCATCTAGACAGTTGTAAAAATACAGCCTGTTAAACTTTACCCTGCAAAAAAACAAGTACACTTGGACAAAAAAATCCCCACATTATTATGCACACAACAAAGAAGCAAACTTCTATGAAGGTGTTCACTTTCTTCCTGCACAGTAAGTGTGCAGGATGCAGCCTGGGGTCAAGCGCTGCACTGCCTGCTCCCGTGCCGTGTGTGTGCAGTACAGTCAGCCAGGCTCACTCAGACCATTTCTCCTTTCTTTGGCAGAGCAGATGTTCTGTTTGATAACAAATACCACCGCCGGGTTTAGTTGTTAAGTTGCAAGTATTTACAAATCCTTTCCAGCTCATTGATCAGCAATACTGCCATGCACCTAGACTTTTCTTCAGTACTGATATAAGGTTGGCCTGAATTGTTCAAAGAGAAGCTAAGCTCCCTTGTGCCTTTTCTCCTTCAGGTACCTTCCTCCTAAAAGCACTGACTTTTAGAGCATAAACAACTACTCTCTCAACACACGCCTTTCATTTGACAAACACATGTACAAAACCTAAAACCTCTCAAATCACTTTCAGAAAGCTGCTTCCAGGGTTTCTGCTTAGGATCCTATTACAGAAGTGCTTATGAGGAGCAGTTATTATTCAATGGAATGCCTACTCTAACCCAGACATGTAAACTAAATATTAAAGTAAAACTTACATCAGTAGTGGAGGGTGCATGATTTGATGCAGAGCAAGGTGTGTGCAGCTGGCTCGCAATGGAAGCCAGAGGTGAAGAACAGGCCACCAGGCATCCACAAATTTTACACATCCAATTTAAATGAACCATTTGCTTTTCGCCTTGATATTAGACATTCAGCTAGAATATACTGTTCAAACAAAACAGCACAGAACAAGTTTTGTAACATAACATCATAAAATGAGAAACTTTTTCTTTTGGCTTTTTTAAGCTTTAGAAAATTCTATAAAAGTTAATAAAAAGCTTTCTACCAGTCAACTGTGATGTTTTTGCTTATCAGTAGTATCTAAAATACCAGAAATAGCAGAAGGACTGGAATCAAGTCATCTATCATACCACTACTGCTTGACTCTTAATTCAAAACACTTCACTCGGTCCTCAAAACCACATTTAAGATGCAAGAAAACAATGAAATTCAAATTTCATAATATGGTTCTGAATCTGAAAAAAGTAACTCTACAACGTAGAATTAATTCTCACTCCTCTCAAATTTGGCAGCTTCTGAGTAACAGCCTCTCTGTTACATGATTCACTTCATGAATTCTCTTTGAAAATCATCAACTACTTCTTAGGATTTCTAGCTACAAAAGCATTATTTGATCTCAGCTTTTGTAAGGCTGAGGATCATTTGATAGGAAAGCAACGGGTATCTATTCCAAACAAGATTTGGGAATATTATGCTCAAAAATTTAAGAATTCTTTTTCCTATAGTTCCTCTGCATTCGTACTAAACAACACATTTTTCATTCTCTTTTTTTAACCTTATAACACAGATTGCTTTTTTTTCCCTACGATAGTAGCAGCTTTTATGTTGCTGCAAAACTAGCAACATATTGTAGGACAGCAGGAAGTAAGAGAGTATAAATAACTTGGATTTACCTACATCACAGACACTGTGAATAGTAAAGAATAAGAAACTGCCTTGTCTTACTACACATTTCATTTTGTTGGTTTTTAAAGCCAGAAATGAGGAATTTTTCTATGTGCTTTTTTAAAGAAGTGTCTCAATTCATGCTCTTCCTCTCTTCTTTGCCTTAGAAAAATTAAAATTTTGCTGCAAAATAGGAAAAGCGAAAAACAAATCCTGAAAATGGAAGTGTGTTCTCCTATCCAGAGGACAAGCTGAGGAATGATCCCAACCCACTAGCTGCTTGTCTTACAACAACTCGCACAAACCTGATTTTCTCACATTTGATCTAGCTCAGTGTTACGTGCCAAGAGGGAACTTCTAGTAACACTTCCTGTAAAAGTCAAACCAACATGTATTCAACAGTCATGTTTAAATGCAACCTCAGACAAAACTGCTTCTTTTCCTTTTCTCCCATTAAATAACTAATCATATAGCTTCTGCAACTCTTGCAATCACTGTCGTGTATATCCTGTAGGATTAAGACTGCTCTCATTGAAAATCATTTCACTTGGTTCTGTATTAGTGTCCAGGACACAAAATGTCCAGCGTTAATAACAGAAAATTTCAACAGTAACTCCAAGACCCCGTATGCATCAAAAATGTAAAAATCCTAAAGGTAAAACTGCCAGGATGGTCACTCATGCACTAAGTGAAATGTTTTGACAATTCTATGCACTGTTTTGTTTCAGAAAGATGCACACTGGTTCCTTATGATCAAAGAAAACGCATTATTTAGAAGGAAAATTCCTTGTCCTGTGTATCAGAAATGCATGTGCAACACTTGCTACATATCCAGGAGCCCTCATATAGTTTAGTTACTGTGGCCACAGGTTTTAAGCACATTCTGGATTGCAAAGCTTTTTCTACACAACAGAAGACTGTAGATGTCTTCCTATTGCACCTACAGCTACACAACACAAACTACAAGCACTTTAAGCAGTGATGTTCTACTGAGTGTGTTCTTGCATTTTAGGCATAGACCTGAATTAAAGGCCCTACTGATAAACTGGTTTTCCAAGAGCATAACTATTAACTTGGTAGATTCAGCAGTGCACAAACTGAACAAAAGACAGAAACACCTGATGAGACACTGTGCACTTCTCATTGGCTTTCTAAGTACCGCCACTGCTTGTCTCATAACTTGTCAGTTGCAACCAGAGACTCAGAATGAGCAGTTTGAGACATCTGAATAAACCAATCTTCCAAATTTCTTAAGCACTGTTATAAATGAAACATTGTACCCCACAATTGTTAGGTAAGATCATTCTAGTCTTACCACTTATCCTCCCTACACCCAAAATTACACTGAAGTAGTTCACAACAGAGTATGATTAAATACCGCTACGTATTGAACAGTCATACCCAGTGAATCCTGACACATTCTCCTGCACCACAGATTATACACAGAATACTAGATTTCATCACTTAATAAAACTATTAGTTAATATCCCAGGGAGAGCTTGAAGGACATCATGTATAATTGCACTTTACAGTGTCTCAACATCCTACACTTAACATCTGTTTCCTGTTGTTACACATACACATTTTTCAAATAAAGTGTTTTGCATTACTAGATATAATTACACACTTCAGCTAGTAGGAAAAAATGCAATATTTAATTTTATTTCCATCTGGAAATAATAAAGGAAAGACTTTTTGAAATCATAAGACTGTGAAAGAAAATTTCTGTCTTTTTTCATGACTGAAGCAGCTGATTGCCTTGCACCTCTCCCCTCCCCTCCAATGGAATCTACTAGTACCTACATGAAGACATTCCATGTAGGAAAAAAAAAAAAAGTATTGCAATTTACTTTAAGCTGACATTGCCTAGATTTGGAATCTAACAATGAGTGTGAGAGATCCTGTGGGATACTGATGATGTAGGAAATAATTTTTTTCCAGTTCTTAGCAGCTAGAGTACATCCGAACACAAAGCCAACAAGGTTTTTATCCAGTCACTGTATTTCATCCCAGCATCTACAATCTAAGAACTTAACCATTTAACCAGAAAGTCAGTCTTGGTGTTTGTAATGACACCACACAGACCCATAGAGAATCAGAACCAATAAATATCAATATCCATGCATCTACATGTATCTTTCCTCCAAAGCAGGCAGAAGTCCAGTCTGAATTCCTACTCATGTTCAAGTTACAGTGGTATGAGCAAATGCTTTCTAAAAAAAAAATTTTGGCCTCTGCCAAATGCAAAGTCCAGTGAAATGCTTGTCCATATGGAAATGAGACAAAAAGGCACTCCCTCAAAACTTCTTTCCCTTGTGGCAGATGTTAGTGTGAGATGTGTGGTGAGGGCTCTCTGCTGGCAGCTGCCATCCAGAAGCCCAGTGGTGCTACCCCCAGCCTGGCCAAAAACCAAGTGACTGTGGTCCACTTCATAAACCCTCTATAGTGAAATCCAATAACAGCTGTGATCTAGTGATGGAGACATGGCCATGACGACATGACTGAGAATGGACAGCCTGCAACGGTTTTGTTAAGATCTGAACAGGGAGCCCCTCACGCTTCCCTTTTGGCCCCCAAGGAATGGGATTGTGAAAATCCAAGATATAGGATGTATGACACACCTCCCCATGCAATGCCTCCCCCTGTAATGAAGGCACATAAAGAAGCTGGATGCTGGACAAGCTGAGTGGCAACCTCTGTCCCAGGTAATGACATGACATACACACCTGTCCTAAACAGCCTGCAAGGACAAAGGACTACTGCTGCACACAGCTCCAACTGATGTAATTTGAACCTTTACATCAAATCTTATGGGTTGCAAGACAAAAAGACAAAGAGCAAAAATTTATTTTGCCATAAAGGAAAAACACTGACAACATTATCAAACAAAGGATGGGTATCAGCTTAAGCCACCCTCAGAAACTAGGCTACAAGCCATGACGTGCTGATAGAAGTATTAGTGAGAGCCATTTGCTCTGCCCTATCTGTTACCAGCTGTTCCTCTAGCTGTAGGATTTTTCTGCTGCTTCTCATCTCACAAAACAGACAATCCTAGCTAGTTAATTTCCCCCCCGTGATTATTAAGCTAATATCTTAAAAACCAGATCAAGCCAAACCACATCCCTTCAGAAATTTGTCATATCTTCCTCTATTCAAAATGCAGACAAGCTAAGAGAAGTTCTTGTAAAAAAAGTGACATCCAGACAATAACATTAAGCAATACTGTATTTCACAGACCAATACTCCAGTCGAGGTCTGCTGAAAAGAAAGAACCTACTTGCAGAGGACTATTTATGTATTTAATCCGATAAAAACAGTAATTCTCAGTACAGATATCTGAACCTAGGTTCTTGAAACACTTAATGATAAGCAAATTGGCATCCTTATTCCAGCCTGCATTCCAGCATTAAAATGGGACTGACTTTATACTGGGTTAAACAAAGGCACTTTTTCTGCTTTATGTAAGGCTGATTATTACTTGGCTTCTCTGGCACTGTGAGCCCAAGTACAACGCTAAAGGCTCCATTCTTGCATCTCCAAAATGCAGCTGATCCAGTCAGACGTGGCCATTAACATCATGACACTGATTTCTTCAAAATATTGAGGACCTTCAGTTCCCACCTGAACTGATGTGAGGTGTGTGGTTGGACACAAGCAGTAAATAAACAGTTCTGTTTTTAAGAAGATGGCAACTCTTAAAGCCATTGCTACAATTACGGAGAGACTTGCTGTAGCTTCAGAGGGCTGTTTGTCCAGCTTCAGTAAATTGATTCACTTTAAGGTAAAATGTACACTTAATTAAGTGCTGGAGCAATGGCTTAATGACCAGCTGACCAAACAGTTAATGTTAATTTCTTGTGAAATGATTAATTCTGATCTGCAAGAAAATACATACCTTTCTCATTTTCTCCAAGGGGCTCTCTAATTTCTTGTCATTAAGCACTACACTAATGAAATATTTTCTTCCTGAGGTAAATTAATATTCCTCTTTGCAATACACATTAGAAACACACAAAGAAGTTCCCTAACCAGGTGAGCTACTGCAATAGCATAGTGCTGCACGAAATAACTTTCCATCTCAATCGTATGTCTAACAAAACCTCGACAAACAGTTAAAATGTAAATAGAGGCACACACGTACAATAGGCACATAGGACTATTGCTCCAAATTTTGTCTTCAGAAACCTGGATCAGAACCACAGATCACTAGTAACCTAGTCAAACAAAAGAACTGATGGCTTCTGTTGAGAAGGAAGTCACAAAATGGATGGCACACCACATCGTAGTGCCAGTGCACTGAGACACATCAGTACCAGGAAGCTTCCTTGTTGTTTCCCTCTATTTAAAATGATCACATACAATACCTCAAAAGCACCTGCTTTAGTAGGCTACAGTGAAAAAAAATAATGGAAGGTTATAATCAAAACCTGAACTTCTAGGCAACTACTATCAACTTCTTTCTTCTGAAGATATCGAACTAACTGATTTAAGTTTCACGGCAAAAATAGTATCAAACATTCAAAACCATAATGGCAAGATTGATATTGCAGAATTTAAGTTCTTCTGAATCTCCTTTTCATTTAACATGACTAAATTAATTAAATTCAGAGACTGGATAGAAGCGATTTTATCATTTCCTCAATTCAGAATAGCACAGAAACACAAAACCAACAGTCCCGTGCAGTTTTATTGCAAGGTGGAATAATATATCCAATACTTCTCCTTTGCTTCATTTTTCTCTTCCTCCTTTTCCTCATTTTCCTCATGAAACTTTGTTAAACAAATGCCAAAGCCCAATAAAGCAAGCAGTCTTGCTGACAAGTATGCAGATGATGTTGCAGAGCACAGTGAGCGTGATAACTAGCAAAGAAAACAAAGGGGGTTGGTTGTTCATTTGAACTAACCAGAAGCACAGTTGGTAGATCTTCACTTATTATAACACAAATAACTAGGAAAAGAAGATCGTGTTTGGTTTTCAGTGTAAGCACAGACACTAAGAGAAGATGGCACAATTTGCTGTGAGCTGTATTTTTGGCATCAGCTTCTACCCCAATGCCCTAAAACGTACTTTGACAGCTAAAATTCTCACTCCATACGCATAATATCTGGTCTTTGAACAAACAGCTCCGTTAATGGTGATTTTGATTTTCTGCTGGTAATCCACCTGAAATAAAACTCAGCTCCAAAGGTCTACTATGAAGTGACATTGCAAGTAATTGACAGACAACCTGACACTCAACACAAAACAGAGAGGATCTGTCTGCATTTCAATGTTCTTCGTTTTTATGCTATCTAAAAAGGAAGATAAACATTCGTATGAACACATCTTACTTAATGTACAGCTAATATCCACAGCATTAACTGGTCAAGCAAAGTGCTATTTAATGTTAACCCCTTTCACCAACATGAATTTTTATGCACAAATCATTAAATCCAGCAAAGCATTAGCAGCGTGCACAAAATAACCAGTTCTGATGAAGTGAATCTTGCGTAAGTAAAGCAGTTCTTTCTGCCATGTTTTTCAAAACATTTCCTTCCAGTAACGTTATGAAGAGCAGTTTCATTTCCACCACCACAAATGCTCCTTTCTACACTATCTTAAAGCAAACCTTTATTGTTTATCAAAGTTCCCAATACAATATTTAATGAAGATTTTAAGAGCACTCAAGATTTACAAATACAACATAAAAACTTCAACAAGATTAAGATGGGTTCTTGTCTGACATTTATTAAGCCAAATCATTCTACCAGTTTACAACAAACACATCACCACTCATTCATTTCCATTAGTAGCCACTGAGTCTGAGATCTTAAACTTTAGACTAGACAAAATGATGCAACTTAATTCAAAATACAGCAGAGATTATTCATTCCTTTCTAATCTCACATTATTCAGAAACATTAATTCTGAGGTGAATTCATCACTGAAACAGTTACATTACGCTGGGTTTTAAGAAGTAATTTCAAGGCAATAAGCTGTATTTGAAAACCCCAGAGATAAAGAACAATCTGGAATACACAAGTTAAACAAAGATGTATGCACAGCCTCTGTAAGACAAATAAGCATTTATCAATATAACAAAGGAAGCCATAAGACAGCTTTTTTTCCCCCTCCTTCCTCAGAAGACCAGATGCAACCACTCTGCTCCCCTTTCTCTTAATAGCTTAGATTTCTTCCAGCTTCAGTGCCAGCAAGACAAACACAGTTTACACATAGACAACCATGTAATTACAGCAAGGGACAGTTGCACGGTCCACCAACCACAAAACACTACAAAATGCATGACAACAAGAAGTCAGAGCCTCAACTATTTGTTTATTTAAATGTATGCCACAGTTTTCATTTCTCTTAGTCAAATCAATATATTTTAATCACCTTCAAAGGCAACAATCCATGAAAATAACTAAAATACTAGAAACAAGGCAAATGCACGCCCTACAGTCCTTTAATTCCTGAAATCACGATGCCCTTTTATTTGCTGAAGAATGTCTGAGCATTGTTTCCTTTCAAAATGTGTTTCAAATCAGCCTGCACTACAGCTTTTTGAGAACTTCAGCTTACACAAAACGCTCACAAAACGCTGGAGAAAAATGAAGAACAATATGGGAAAAAAGAAAAAGGATTCAGTAAGTTTACTGTAATACGTATCTGTGTGCTGCGTCAGGGCACGTTTGAGGAAGCCAGCTGTATGGTATCAGCTTCAGTGAGGTTAAGGAACATAAACACTGAGCTGACACGAAAAATCAAAGCAAAAGAGCAAAGAAATACTGTTGCTACTCGTGGCACACTTGGTATTCCTTAAGCATTTGAAGACGCTGCCACCATGCAGACTCCATCTCAATGGCTGGCGTATCACTAAATCGTTCTGAATTAATAATGGAGACAAAGTCCACAGATGGCATATGGTATACTTTGAGATAGACTCATTTTGACAGGTGACAAAGAAGACTACTCATCTCATTATGTGAAATTAAGCACTTATGGGAATGGCAGGTGTGAAGTGTCTCCTTTATGCAGATTTCGAAGCATCCCATCACTCACAGAAAGCACTGTAGTAGAATCATAGACAAATCTGGAAGCAGAGATGGTGTTAAATCTTCAAGGGAAGTAAGAAAAGGCTGAGATGCAAGTCTCTGCCCTCTCAATCTGGATGATCCACATTTCCTCCTAATATTACCAGAATCTCAGATACTGAATCAGAAATTATTAAAAAAAGAAAAAAGGAAAAATGAAGACAAAAATCCATTTCTAGCACTACTTCACAAACATCACAAAGATTAATTTCAACCAGCTTGACTTTACGGACTAACTCCTATTCACCTTTTATCTAACACTACTGTTTTAAGGGATTTTTCCCAACCCTCTTGCTTCATCTATCACTGTAGGTGGACATAGAACACTGTCTCAGCAGAGTGTTCGTCAGTAACTCCATAACATGATTGTGGAATAAATGCCTGGAGGTTATTTTTGAAGTAGGCTGCACAACCTTATGCCAGTTTTGGTATGCACTGATACAAGAGGATGATAGCATCTCCATCTGGAAGTCTGTGTACTTCAGCAGTAGCCCTGTGCAAATACACGTGGCTTGCAGCACACAAAGGGTAACTCCACACCTGTGCACTCATTACAGGATTTGCAAGAATTATAAAGCAGTTCCTAATACTACCATTTTAAGACATATTTCCCTATCCAAAAGTCATGCCAATTTACGAAAATCCTCAAGTGCCATCAGCACGTGAGGTGAGGGCAAGCATTGGAACAAAGGGCACATCTCAAAATCTTGGCTTGAGACCAAACTTAAAACAAGAAAGCTGTACGCTTCGTGACACCTACATCAATCAGATGGCTAAGACTGAGAAAGCACTCAGGGAAACAAAACACTGTCTCCTTTGGCACGCCACAAAAAGAAAATCAAGCATGTCCTCAGCAGCTCAATTGCCAACTCCACCAAATTCCTTCTCACTGCCTTACTCACTGCCAGGCAAAAGAAACAATGCTGGGGTCTCAGTTCCTTTCATGTGTTATAAACATAGCAAACAACACTCCATGCTACCAAGAGATGTCATACAGAAGTCATAGTAGCATTGGTTGTATTCGCATTAACATGTGGTTCAAAGCAGCCACAAAATGCTGAAATGAAATAGCCAACAACTCCTTCCCCGTCTACAGGAAGTGATTTTTGGGTGATTGTTCAGTCTACAGACTGATTTTTGGGGGTACAAACTGAAATCATTTCAGAGGAAACCTAAGCAATACAATAAATGTGCTCCGATCCCTCAGCAGGAAAAGAGGGATTTGAATCAATGTAGTCACCATATAAGGAGGTCTGGACTATATATACATAGGGGCAGAAGTTTAGTTCAGGAGAACAGATTTACTTTGAAGTGAAGACTAAAAATGCATATAAAGTAGATACAATGACTTCTTTACCACATTATTAAATTTCTTGTTCTGCTACTTCTTAATATAAACGCAAACATCAAATGCAGCTGAACAAACACCACCCAAGCGAGTTCAACTCAAATAATAAAGGCTCTTCTGATCATTCTATTCACTACACATTCTATCAAAAAGTTCTTAATATTTTGCACAACCATCAAAAAAACTGCAAAGTTTCAAAGATTTTTTTCTTTGCAAACAACAAATTCCAACTGGAAAATATGTGATTGATTGCTCATCCCAAAACTGTCAATGCTACACATATGTTTAAGTATAGAAGGAGCCATTATCACCATATTTACTGAATTGAAGCCTAAAAGCCCTAACTGGCATCAAAACATACCTTCACAAGTACAGTAATGATTTTCAGGAGATAATGGCAAACATCTTGTCATTCCAATAATTTTCTTTTTTGGCGTGGTGGTGGGAAATGAAGAGCTCATAATCACTTTTTGACACCTGCAAATAAATTTCCATCTCTAAACAGCTTACTAGGCAGCTTATCAAAAAGCAAACTAAGAGTCTTTCAGTGAAGGAGCATGCTATTCCAAATACCTATGGAAAATGAAATACAGTATGGAAAAAATCCCTTCATTTTAGTCAGAGGATACAAATACTTCCTTGATAGCCGCCACGACACCTCTTTACGTGTAGCTGAGGCTCCCCAAATCTAGGTTCACAACATAAACAATATTTTTCAAAGGACCAAGGGCATTTTTCAAAGGACCAAGATGTGAGGCAAGGTCAGCCAAAACACCCCACTCTAAATATCTCCCCACGCTTCTATTTTTAAGGTACTAGAATAATAAGCGCAACTTATGCTTCAGCTGCATATGAAGTGATATATTTTTAATTTTTTGTCTTTTATTACATTATCAGGCCTTTTGTTCACAGAAAAAAAAACTTCTTCCTTATTCACTGAGCACGTTATCATTGCCATTGTTATGTGACAACTTTTTGTTTGTACTGCAGCTACACCATCTACAACTCTGTATTCACCTACACATCTCTGCTCGTTTTATTTACCATCTCCTCCCATCCAGACAAGTGAAAGGCAAAGGAACTGTAGCAAAGAGTTTGAATTCCAAGCACACAATTAAGTAAGTGACCTGATGTTTTCAATTATCTGAGATTAAAATCCATGGCTATTTGAAGGAAAATAGAAGGGAAATAGCTATATGTGAAATGTCTTCAAATTGACATTCAAGTAAAAAAAAAAAGAAAAGAAAAAAAAAAGCAGTTCTAATGACAATGGAATTCATGCAACATTACAAATTAACATTTAAAAATGCATAGAAAGTCTTTGAAAATTGGTATTTTTAAAACACTTAAGACTCAGAGCGTTATTGGACTAAATAAATGCCATAGAAACTTTCTCAGTTTTGGAGGTTACGAGAATAATAGAGACAAAGTTGGAAAAACATCTCACTGGTAGGTAAGATTCAATAAATTTAGCACAAATTGCAAGTGAAGCAAAATTGTTGATGTTAGGCCGCATCTCTAGGGAAGATCAGTCCAGATCTTACAATTAATTTATGCTTTTACATGACTGCTGCTGCCCTATGCCACTTATCACACATGTTCTTTAATAAAGTGAAATAAACTCTTGAGTAACAGTTGCATATGTACAGTTGTGTGCAAATGCTGCAGATTTCTGATTTCTAAAGATGCACGGGTCTGGAAGAACTTCTTCCCCTTTATTGGACATACACAATAAGTACATTTTCCCACATATTTTTTTTCTCAGAAGGCCAAGCACTACCTAAACTAAATCAAATGCAGCACCATTTTAAAACAGTTAATGGAAGATGTTTACAACCCATAAAATAGCTTGATAGCTTTCTTAGGAGATAACAGTGCTACGTCTGGGTTTTATCCTAATCAACTGACATGAAGGCTAATGAACTTCTCATTTAATTCTTTTGTTGTTTTTTTTTTTTAAATAAATCATAGTCTTACTCTTTCCTCAATTGGAAACTTAAAAGCACCTTCCCCATAAAAGGTTTATTTTGTCTGGTAAAAATGTATACAGGAGACTGCCCAACATTCCAGAGTGATGTTTCATGGATACAAGCTCAGAAAGGAGGAGTTGACAGAAAAGCAGAAGGTAAAACGACTTTTACAAATTCAGGTTGACAAATTATCAGAATTATTTCACCAAATTTCAAGCTCCAGAATTCTTGGACATACAGTGAAGACATAAACATGATTAAAACATTCTGCAAAAACACCATATAGACTGGAAATTATATGTAACTTAAGAGGAGAAGCAACAGCAGATGTTGCTGTGGTACAAACAGTACTGTGTGCACACAGTGCATGTTCTGCAAAGCAACAGCAAAAATGTACATTTTTCAGTAGGTCTGAGTCCCCTTAGATCCATTTTTAAAGAGATTAGAGTCCTTTCCTAAATATAAGTAAGATCAAGAGTCTAAACTTTGTAGAAAGATTACAGATGGATGAAAAGACTACAGATGGAAGAATTCACAGTGAAATGCTTATGGTAAGACAACTACTGACTGAAGGAACGTATCAGGGCTTCTCTGAAAGTAATGCCTCCTATTTTATTACGTTGGCCCACAATATCAGAGGCAGATGGTGGTATGGCAGCAGAGGTTGAATCTTCCTGACAATATTCTGTAGCCCTGTGACAGATGGCAGCAGAGGGGCAGCCCGACAAAACGGCATCTGACATGGAAGTGTGTGTGAAGCAAAGGGGTACAGTTGAATGAATCCATGCAGAACACACTGCACCCACTGACGTCCATCAACACTTGCTGAATGTTGATAGAGACCCGACAGTGGATGTGAGCACAGTGAGGCAGTGGTGGTATAACAACAGGTCACCTCTGCTGGTGCAGACTGTTATGAGTGCAGCATGCAGGCTCCTGCCCAAAGCAGGCAAAAATGCATAGCTAATGGTGGTGATTAGTGTTTTACAGCTGAGAATTTTCTCTATCAAACAGTGTTACTGTACCTGTCATTACTTCCATCAAAATAAATAGGAGGTATTCGTTTCACAGTGACCTATGCAACACACCTTCTACCTTGCTCAGCTTCTATCAAAATTAAGATGAATGCAATGCCCCTCTTTAGCTGGGGAGAGCAGTTGTTTTAATCAGTTGCGGGAAACAAGAAAAGAAAATCCCTCTGGGAGTACTCACAAGTTGTGCAGCAGGGACAAAAGCAGCATTCTGTACCAAAATACGCTTTTTATAACATGAGTTAAAATGAAAACAAAGACAGTAAAAATTAATAGAGGCCTTGCTTGCTTTTGCATAAGATGCTTTTCGAAGAATGCAAAGCTGCACAACCAAACAACTTTCTCAGATTTTAGTTCAAACTGTTTTTAAGGCTCTATCTAACTGAAGTGCATGTTAAGCTAAAGAATAAAAGAAGTTCCCTAGGAGTCTTCTGAAGATTGCATTCTTTAGCTTGGGAAGTGAAAAACAGTTTATTTCTATCAAGATAAGATACCTTGCTTCAAAAGGGAAAAGTGCAGTATTACTATTACTGAAGAAGAAGCAGCAGCTAATCTGTTAAAAGATGCCAAAGACAGTATTTTTCAGATCTGAATGCAAACTTTTAATTCTGTAATGTCATAAGAAAAGCAGCACAGACAACAGCTATTTTATCTGGATACAACTGACACATAAGGCTACAAAATCCACTTTAAATGACAACCTTTATTTTGTGACAGAATCTAACCAAACCAGACAATGTTTGAGAACAAGCTCACTTTGTGCTTCACATGCACAGTACTCTTTCAAATTCACATCGTTGTTCACATTGCTTTGGATCTGATGAAACTACTTTGTTACACATTTTTCTTACGCAGATACATACTTAAAACTTCCATTTTTTAATCATGGAAGCTCTCCGTATACTCAGAATAGCATCTGCCATAGGAATATGAATATATTCTTGTTCGAGGCCTGCTTACTGTGTTTCTGGAAACATCCATCTGTGTTGTACCAGGAAGACAACTTTAATCCATGAATCCACTGCCTGCTAATGACATTTGCTTCAGTTCTTGAAAACAGTAGACATGTACAGAAGCTGAGCATCACTATAATGAAGCTCCATAGGTCAGGGACCTCAGCAATATTATCATTCCAAAATGATTTGAATATCTTATTATCTAGATATCTTGCTGCATCAGGCAAATGGCTTAACCCTATTAATGCAATTCCATAAATTTACTTGCAGACCATAATTTTTTTAAGCTACCACTTAAAATAAAATGCACTATATACAGGGTTCCAGACTGACTCAATCAATAAATGTCTAACATATAAATAATTTTCTTTCCTTCCTTACCTCCAGATGCTCTAAAATATAGGGAGGATTTGTCATGCCAAGCCTCAGCATAGCTCCCTCAGGAATAGCTTCGACCAGCTTCCACAGAAGTGTAGGGAGGTCTGTGCCAATGTCTCTGCCATAAGCCCCTGTGTCTTCACTGGTCAGCCATATCTCACAAACACCCTCTGTGAATAAAAGGTGGAGATAATTAACAGATCTGTTTTAGAGCTGTTTATTTTATCTTACAGCTGCTCACTCTTTTTAACGCAGGATTTCACAAGGCCATTATGCAGCCAGACTAGGTTTTCAATTGTAAGGGGGAGGGAAGGAAGGCAGGCTTATCCCATGGGTAGCAGAGGGTTATTAAGTTCATTTTATGAGCACAAGAGTGCTACAACAATGCTGTAAATTATCATTGCTGTGGAGTGATTAACATTCACAGCCAATGACTAATTCTGTGTTGCCTCTACAGCAAGTCAGTCACGTCTAGTACTCCGCTCTATTTTTTGAACCTAATTCATTAAGCACTGCAAGCAACATTACCCAAGCAAAGAGTTTGCACTCATGGCTGTTACTAGCAGTCAACTTATTAACTGGTAAGCTTCCCATAAACAAAAACAGCTCTAAAGAATAACGACTAACAGTCCTCTTAGAATAACTGCTAAAATTCTTTCAATGAGAAAATACAATATATGAAGGTTGCATTTAAAAAGTTAGTCATCACTACTTGACTAAGTGAGAGTGTTGAAAAGCCCGTTTCCTGCCTGTTTATACTTTATTTTCCACCAGTCAGGGACTTAGGAAATAGTATATTTGAGTTGTGTAGCAAAGAGTATCGACCCCAAAAACTGAAATTTGGCAATAGTATCCTCTTGCTCAAAGAGGGGGAATGTTGCACCATTCTTTAACAATGGCTGAAAGCAACAAGGTTTCATGCAGCCACTTCCATCAGGCTGCCTAGCTCCCATCTTTTTAATAATGCAGTTCCCCTCCTCCCCCTCGCTGCCCCAAAGTGAGACATAAGCCATTGAAAACAGGGTGGCTGAGAGGAAGATTCCTGTGATTCCCACTAAGAAAAGTTAGCATTAACTCATTAGGGGCTAGATTTCTAAGAAAAACAATGAACCAGTAAACAAAACCATCTGAACACCATAACCATTCGTCAGAGCAATCACGAAGCATCAAAGCACTCTCTGGATAAGCAGAGAAAGTATCGCAAAATAAGAATGTTTATGGTATGAAAATATTTCTCAGATGAGGAAAATACAAAGAACTACACAGAATCAAATCAAATAAGAAGAGATACAATAACAAAACCACAAATTTTATTAAAATGGAAACTCTCACTGTGGACAGCAGATGGACCTTAAAGGTAGACAGCAGCTATGTCAAGCAAAGATAATTCTGTTTGGATAGAAGAATTCTCACAGTGATTCATTAATTGCAGCTGAAAACATTTACATATTAAAGGTAAACTAAGAAACTCATCACTCAGTAAGTTGTTAAGCTTTAAGAGTAAAAAGAGAGAGATGCACAGCTCTGTTGGTGCAGGAGCCTAGTGGCAAGCACTCTTGAAGCAGTGCTCTCTGGGCATCCAACTTTCCATCACAGCTTTGTAGCAACATTTGAGCAGGGCTGCCCAGTGCCTTAGGTACACTGAACTTGCCTACACACACAATCATACACTGGGTTCCACTGTAGTTGCTGAGCATTTTAGAGCTGCATTCACAGCAGACAGTACAATGTTACAAAACGTATTCCGAGATTTGTTTGCCCTACATTTTCCTGAGTTATAGAAAAAAAAAACACGAGAATTATGGATCACCCACATTTTAGAAATAAATGCAACACATGATATAAATGATGGCTAGCATCCTGTTGTGTTCTTTATATCAGCTTCCAATAGCTACCATCACACTACAAAACAGTAATTCACTTGCTGTTTTTCTACTGAAATAGAGTAAATCTCACTTTTAAGCTTTCATCTGGCTAGGAATGGAAATAACATTCAGGTGGAAAACAACAGTGAGGTTTTAAAGCTGTATAGGTGGGGACCATTAGCACCCTGGTGGGCTGAAACTTCAAACCAAATCACGTGAAGAGGAAACAGCTGTAATAGCAAACCAGCAACAACAAGAATAACTGTCTCGTCTGCTCTCCTATCACAATGTTGAACAATAAGTAGTGGGAATAATTCATGCTGGGAGAGCCAAAGATGAAGTCTCAATAAGAGGAGGAGGGGGAGAGCACCTGTATTTTAGAGAGCTTCCTTCCCAATTTTAGGCTGACAAAATGAATCTTCCCATGTTTAAAGATGATGTATTTACAAAAAGAGTAAGTGAACTCCATGAACAACTATGGCAATGCAGGCTTGGTGGCAGTTGTTGCTAAGCTGTTTATTCTAGCCCTCTGCATCCCGAGTTCAGGAGCCCCTACTTAAACTGAATAATAAAACAATAGATCCCCCAGTCTTCTTAATAATGGGGAAAATCCCTCCCTTTTTCCACTCAGCCCTCTGCCCCCCTGCACTAAAACTGTACGTAGAAAACTATTCAAATCCAGTGTCTAGCTGGGGATAGCATTCTGTTTCCCTTCCTCTGCAGTAAGCCTGACCAGCTCATACGCCATTCTGTTATTTGATAATTTTGGTGCTAATAAAAGCAAGCTGATTTTGTAAACAAGAAAATTGATCCAGCCTGCAGAGATTGGATGTGCAAACTCAGAGAGTTTGTTACATTATTAAGGTCAATTATCATTATATTCAAGTAATTACATGTCTGTCTTTGGTCAGAGCACATAGTTTATTCCTCATTCTGCCGTCACCACCCAGCACAAGAGTAACCTCAACAGCTGGATCCCAAGCTGTGCCCTGCTGTAATTGGAGATGACTGAGAATGAAAAATGTTGGAAAACAAAATGTTTCCAAGTAAATAAAGGAAGTTCTGAACCAATTCCTTCTCCAGCATCTCATTATAAATAATAACAATTGCAGATCATCTGAAACACGCTTTAACTTAATTTTTGAAGAGCAGTCTAAACAATCCTTATAAAGGGAAGACGAAATCCTACAGTGAGTTCATATATGTTTCAGTTTTAGAGACCACTTGAAATGATTTGTTTCTTTAATTTAAAAATTCTAGACCTTTATATTTCACTTTATTTCCATGCCACTATTGAAAACACTTTTCAGCAGTAGCACAGTTATTAATTTGAAGAGAAATCTACTCCATCTGAAAAATTTACTTCAATCTACAAAACCGTCAAAAGAATTTAAAATATCAGATGCTAATCCTACTGAAATTCTTTTATTCGTTGGCCTACTGTTTAATTTCTCTGCAGGCTGCTATGGTGGGAGACAGCCAGTTCTGACCTTCTCGCTATTCCACGTACAGTTATCACAAAGTCCTAGAACGGCACGTTGGAACAGACTTTAAAGATCATTCAGATACCCTGTCATGGGTAGGGTTGCCAACCACTAGATCCTGTTGCCCTGGGTCCCATCCAACCTGGTCTTGAACGCCTCCAAGGGTGGAGCATCCACAACTTTCATGTCACAACCTCACCATCCACTCAGTAAAAAAATATTCCACCCAACTGTAATCTGAATCTTCCCTCCCTCTTTTAGTTTAAGACCATTCCCCCTCGTCCAATCGCTATCCGCCCAGGTAAAAAGTTGGTCTCCATCCTGATTATATATTCTTTCTAAGTATTAGAAGGCTGCAGCAAGGTTTCCCTGTAGCCTTTTCCAGGCCAAAGAAGCCCAGCTCCCTCAGTCTTTCTTCCAGGAGAGCTGCCTCAGCCCTCTGATAACTTTCATGATATCTTTTCTTCTGCTGGGGGCTCCAGACTTGGACACAATACTCCAGACGGGACCTCACAAAGACAGAGTAGAAGGGGCCAATTCCCTCCCTCTTCAGCTGGCCACCCTTCTCCCATTTTCTACGCGTACCTGGGACTGCCTTGATCTAAGTGCAATTCCTTCCACTTGTCCTTGTTAAAACTTCATTAGGTTCACACGGGCCCACTTCTCTAGTTTGTTCACATCCCTTTGCATGCCATTCCCTCCTTCCTTAGCATCAACCGCACCACTCCGCGTGGTGTCATCAGCAAATTTGCTGACAGTGCATTCAATTCCACTGTCCATGTCATTGATAAAGATTTTGAAGACCACCCATCTGAAGACAGATCCCTGGGGGACACCACTCATAACCAGCCTCCATCTGGACAAGGAGCCATTGGCCACAGCCCTCTGGCTGTGACCATCTAAGTAGCTCCTTATCCACTGAAAAGTCCAGCCTTCAAACCCATACTACTCCAATTTAGAGATAAGGATGTGGTGTGGGACCATCTTAATGACCTTGCATATGTCCAGGTAGTGGCCATTCCTTTGTCCACTAACGCCATTACTCCATCACAGAAGGCCAGCAGATTTTATTTCCCTTCATTGAATTCTATTTAGTTACTGCCGCTCCATTTATCCATATCGTTTAGGTCTATCAGCCCTGTCCCCTAGTTTGCCTGCTACCTCATCACTCTGGTATTATCTCCCAACTCACTAAAAATACACTTTATACCTCATTCTGCACACTGTTTAGTAAACATACGAGGTACTCATCCAGGATCAACACGTTGATCAACAAGGAATGCCATTAGGAACTGCCAGCTAGGTTCCACACCATGGATCCCCGCTCTGTGAGTTGGGCAGTTCTCTCGGCCACATTATCATCCACACACCCAGTCCACACCTCATCAATGTGTATACATATATTGTAAGACCCTACTGTTAAGACTTTGCTAAATTCAAGTTAAAACAAAACAAACAAACAAACAAAACCCAAACCTTCTACATTTTTCCCCTCCTCCACACAGCCAGATACCTTGAGAAGGCAGTCACATACCATTTGCCAGTAGTAAACCTACTGCAGGCGATTCCAATCATCTCCTTGCCCTTCACATGCCCAGAAGTGCCTCTGCCCCATGAGCTTCGCACAGACTGAGGTTCAGCTGCTCTATAGTTCCCCTCTTGCCCTTCTTGAAGGGCAACGTGATGTTTCCCTTTTTCCAGTCATCAGGAATCTCCTGATTGTCGTGATCTTTGGATGATGAGGGACAAAAGCATTGTAATGACACCAACCAGAGCTCCAGGCACATTCAGTTATCTCCCATTGAAGGATTATTTCTATTAGTTCTGGATGTCAGGGTGCAGTAGCAAGAAGTGCAGCTATGTTTCACAACTGTTTAGTTCAGTACAAGCCTTAAAGGAGCTGTGGTTCCTGTTGCCCACAGGATGACACATATATTAGAGTGCTTAGGAAATGAAAACACCAACTTTTATGGTCCGCATATCTTTGAAAACAAATGTATTTGAGAGCCAATATGTAGTGAAACACTAGAATATTACAAAAGGAAATACAAAGGAAGGCTGTCATTCATTTTCCTACACACGATGTCCCACTTCCTCCTTGTCAAGGTGTTTTATTCAATTAAAGGTTTGGACAAGCCATTGATTTACGATGTATACATTTCTGTACAAGCTATACATTAATATATTGATGGCATAATTTTGTTGAATGATACAAAGCCATAATAGGAGCTTGAATTAAAAGTTCATCTAATACAGACATAGCTTAAGTGATGAGAACAAACTCCTGATGCTACAAACTTTTGGTAAAATTTTGGGCTATAGTTGCATATTCTAAACCAGTAGAATTAATCATATCTTGGAGCCACTTAACTCTTCTGTTGGCTACTTTTTAAAAAGCCTGAAACATCTCTTGGCTTTAGATTTTTAAGGCATCTAACAAAAAGTAAAACACTATTTACCTATCTAGGAAGTTGAAATTGAAGCTTGAAAGCAGTTTAATGCAAAACAGCTCGAGAAGCAGCTCAAAGCTATTTCAATGAAACTTTAAAAAAAATCTTGGTTTCAAACATTTTTTGCCTCAAAGGGCATTTAGACTTGTGTGATTTCATGCAACATATGGAGCCAAATCAGAGCTAGACAAAAACAAACAAACAAGAAAACCCACACACACAAAAGAAGAAAAATTAGGACTGTTCAAAAGGAACTTTTCTAAATTAGGTGATCACCACAACTACATGCACACACTTCCACCACCACTTTTCGCATAAACTTATTAAGGTTACTTTGATGGTTTTGGAAAAAAACATCACAGAGTGGAACAAAGATTTCTGACCCAGCTAGCTGTTTATTCTTTACATTTACAGCTGCCTGACATTAACATAAGGATAGTCTACCACATAGTTTATATTTAGACAGATGTGCAGTCTGATAGGTGTACCATTATTAGATTCTTTTAATGCTGGCTTTCCATCTTATCTGAGGCGGTTATGAAAAAGGAAGCTACACAGATGTATTCAAGGTTTTCCTTTTCAGAAGTCAGGCATCAGAAGGATGAACTGTTGAGAACGTCAGCTCAGTGGATTTACCTTTTTTTCGTAATTCATTAAATACAAGCTTCATTTACAGCAGCCACAGTTGTATTTTCAAAGAAGTGTAACAGCTGGGAGAGGGAAGCAAGAATTTGAGGACTAATATCAAAACCAAAACCTCTCCTTTTGCAGCAAACACTTCATCATCAAGGCATTCACAATGGAAGTTTACTACCTGTGTCTTCTGCAGGGCTTAGCACTTTCATAACTTATACCAAATACTGTTTGTTATGCTTATTTCTGTGAATATAGTGATAAGCAAAATAGAGTATTTTGATAAAATGAGATTAGCACCTGAAATTATTGCCCTTCAGTAAAAAGGCAAATCAATTCCAAATTCAATTGAACAAGAAATCAGAATACCTCTGAAAGTAATAAAGGTTAGTTAAAATAATTTATTCTTCCTATGGCATTAGAAAAAAAATATTTCATAATAGAGTGTTCCCAATCACAAACATACAGGAGAAAGGGTCAACCGATCATTAAATATCAAAATAAGCATAATAGGCTTCTCTCTTCCACAAAGCTAACCCTTGTCCTTGCTTATAAAAAGGGTCCATCAATCCCTATAGGACACTGTTCCTAACAGCCTACTGCTTGAGCATAAAGCAGCAGATTTGCCCACTGTTAATCTGTAGTGCTTCTTAGCAAAGTGGGGAAGAAAAGGGGGAGGAAAGGAAAAAGTACAATAGGTCAGTTGCTGCTGCAAACGGCATGACAGCTGAACTTATTATGAGCCCAGTTTTATTCTGCTAGAACAAGAGAGACTCCAAAGGGCATCAAAACGGACAGATATCAGCTCCGTGTTCACAATGCAGCATTACGCACCTTGCTTTCAAGGAGGAAATTAATGATACCATACATTATGATAATGAATTGGGCTTTAAAGTCGGAGGAGGAAAATGATTCAAGAAAATTGAAGGGAAAAGAGTTACTTTTCATGAGTTGGTCCTAGTTCTCATGCTGTGAGAGGAGAAATTTGCCCTTTAAGACAAAAGTCTGTGTGTTCTCTTTTGGACACCTGTCTATGGTTTTCCTATTTCCAGGCATGTTAGTTTCATACACAACAGCACGTTTTGCAAGTAAGCCCTTGCACATGTAAAAAAAAAAAGTAATTCTCCCATTAGATCTTCCAGTTGCGAAAAAAAAAAAATATCAAACTGAAGATTGTAATTTCATATACAGACATCCTAAAATAACTAAGCCATTTTTCAGAGATCATAGAATGGTTTGTGCTGGAAGGGACCTTTAAGATCACCTAGCTCCACCCCTCCTGCTATGGGCAAGGACATTTCCCTCTAGCAGATTGCTCAAAGCCCCATCCAGCCTGGCATTGAATGCTTCCATAGAGGAAGCATTCATAACCTCACTGGGTAGTCTCACCACCCTCACAGTAAAGAATCCCTCTCTAATATCCAGTCTAAATGTACCCTCTTCCAGTATAAAAGCATTTCCCTCATCCCTCTGCTACCTGTTGTTACAAAAAGTCCCTCCCCAGCTTCCCTGGAAGCCCCCCTCAGGTACTGGAAGGCCACTGTAAGGTGCCCTCGGAGCCTTCTCTTGCCCAGGCTGCTGAACCCCAGCTCTCACAGCTTATCCTCATAGGGGAGGTGCTCCAGCCCTCTGATCACCTTCACGACCTTCCTCTGGACCCGCTCCAACAATTCCATGTCCTTGTGTTGGGGGTGCAGAACTGGACACAATACTCCAGGAGAAGTCTCATGAGAGCAGAGTAGAAGGGAAGAATCACAACTATTGCCTAAGTCTTACGCGTACTAATGATCAGGGACAAAATTAGCTAATTCAATTCTTTGATGAATCAAAAACACCATTAAAGAAGTCATTCCAATGCTACGTAACAATACGTGCATCAAGAAATGAAAGCTATACAGATCTAAAGGTGCTGGTCGACAGCAGGCTCAGCATGAACCAGCAGTTCAGTCTGGAAGCCAAGGGGGCAAATTGCATCCTGTGGTGCATTAAACACAGCTCAGCCAGATGGTCAAAAGAGGCACTTATCCCACTGTATTTAGCAACGATGCAGCCTCACGTTGAGTATTGGGTGCAGGTCTCAGCTCCACAGAATAAAAAGATTGTAAAGGTCTTCGAAGGCGGTCAGCCACTAGGATAGGCTTGCTAGAAACGCAGCTGATGCTCCACACTTTTCAAGAGGCATTTGGACAATGCTCTCAATAACATTCTTTAACTTTTACTTACCCCTGAAGAGGTCAGGCAGTTGAGTTGGACTCGATCTTCACAGGCTGATTTCAACTGAACTGTTCCACTCTTTTGACTGGGTGACCATAGATAACAAAATTTGCATGAAGGGATTTAAACACAAAGGAATGCTAATTCAGAAAACTCAAACAGAACTGATTAAGAATTGTTCTGTGGTCTTGTATACAATAAACAGACAGGTAGGTCCATGAAGTGTGGAATTACTGTTCTCAGCTCTATGCTTCACAATTCATGAGCTACTGATATGCTCCTGTTGGCCTTGTACAACAAGCAAAGAGAGGGGGCACTCAACCATCCACCAGTCTTCAGAATAAAAAAAATAAAAATTACTCTTCAGCTACTGAAAAGGCAATATTTCTCCAAAATAAAAAGCTAAGGAATTAAAATATATCATTTATATGCCTAATTTTGAAACACAAATGGCAAAACTACTTCAAACTTTGTATTGAAAATGACAAATATGAGAGATTTTGTTTATGACCTCGAAATTCACTTGGAAAAACAAAAGGGTAATGTGTCACTCATTATAAGTTCTCCATTTAAAAATGAAAACAGGCTATCAGTCTGCTGCAGATGAAATACTAGAAGCAAATGGTCACATGCTGCACAAATTCACATACATGGTTGTGAGCTGTAGGCATATTCTGTGACATTACAGGATGCAGTGCTAATTAACGGAGGCTTTTACTGAAAAGCCATCTCTGTAGTGCTAATTTAAACAATGTCTTTATGGAAACTGATTAATTCTCTGGAAGTAACATGCCATATCAAGTTTCAATAATTAAATATATTTGTAGCCAAGCTAAATAATAATCAGAATGAGTTTAGAATGAGAATAGCTTGCAGATTTTACAATAGCAGCTTGAACACCAGTTACAGGATGTGGTAGAATCATTTGACATGGGAACTTGCTCTCCAGAGATCATTCTCCAGCTCACATTTCCTGTGTTTTTGAGAGCCAGAGCCTATTATGTTCTTTCATTCAAAGTTTCTGACTTTTTTTTCTAATAGATTAATAGCAACAGCAGAAAGAAGCCACATTTTGGTCATCTACACACCACATATTTAAAATTACTTGAAAACTGGTTCAAAATTATTTGAGTTAAAGCAGAATGTTGAAATTTGAAAATATAATTAAAGCAAAAAAAAAAAAAAATTGATAAAAGTTGATGTCTACCTTTGACTGAAAAGATTATCAAGAATGAATTATCTCTGACCTGTTACATATCTCAAGACGAAGGTAGAAATCTTAAATTCTCCTACATGATCTGACCAAACAAAAGTATAATTAAGTACCACCATCATAAGTGACAAATATTAGTGTCAAACAATGTATAGCAATTAAATTATCAGCAAAGATATAATAAACCTCAAGGATGACATGGAATACAGAACTATTTACTAAAAGGGGCCTTCTCTATGTAAAGCAACCCTTCTGTAGATCAGTCATCTTATTTTATATCAAAGTACTCGATTCCAAGAACAATATCAGACACCAAAGATACGGAGGGGCAGCGTACAGTTTCTCAAGATGATAATGCTTGTTTTAAATCCTCACAATAGCATAGATAAATATTTAACTCATTAGGAATACCCTAGCCTGTATTTGCAAGAAAAACAACTTGTTGCTTCACACAACAATAAGCTCAAGAGGCTTAGTAGGAAACCGAAAAGTAAAATATTCTTTAAAATTATCATATAGATAGAAATCATACCATAATCTCCCCAATTTCTGACACAGATCTCTAATACTCACTGCTCCTTAAAGTATGTTCTAAAATGGCTGTCATATCCTCAGGAACTCTAAATGGATCAATTTAAGAAAGAAAGAAAGAAGGCTATTTTGAAAGTAATGCCTCCTATATAATTATGTTGGTCCAGAACATCAGTGGAGGACGTTGGTGGTACAGAAGCAGAGGTTGAACCTTCCCATCAATATGTTATCACATTTTGTTGCTGCATGGCAGATTGCAGCACAGGGACAGTCTGAGAAAATGGCATCATGGATGTGCTGATGAAGCAAAGATGTGTCACTGAATTCCTCCATTCGGAAAAAAAAATCTGCCTACTCACATTTATTGATGCTTGCTGAACATTTATAGAGACCAAAGAGTGGAGGTGAGCACAGAGAGGTGGTGGGTGGTGTATTTCAGCAGTGGCAACAGTGACAGAGGGTCTCCTCTGCTGATGTAGATTGATACGAGCACAGCACGTGGGCTGTTCATGCCTGGTGAAAATGTATAGCCAATGCTAGTGACTGTGTTGAAAAATAGTGTTTTGTAGCTGAGAATTTGCTCTATCAAGTAGCATTACTGTGCTTTTTGTATCTGCTGTATTTTCCATGGACAAATATAAGAGGTATTACTTTTGGAGTGACCTACATAGAACACTTGTACAATGCCACTCATGGAGTTTCCCTAATTCTAAATTTATTTAAGTATATCTACTGAATTTTCACTGAGGACACAGTGGGTCCATCCACTTTAATCTAAATTTATTCAAAATATTCAGTGATACACCAACAAAATACATCATAATCAAAATGTAATTAAAAATCTGTTGGAGATGTCCACAGGGAGGTCAAAGTGAAATCATTCAAGGGTTTTAAAAGATATTAATGTTTTTTCTTCATACAGATTAATTCCCATTATGGTCTTATTCTAAATAATAATTCACTTCCTGATGAACTGATCGTATGTCAATACAGAGACATGAATTAAGTCAAAACTAACAGAGATGAGCTTCTGTTGAGGAACGTCTATCAAAAGAATATTAAAAGTGCAATTACTTGATACTTTCAAAACTAGAATTCCAACAGCAGCCTAGTTGCTCAGAAAGAAACAGTTTATTATTTCTCCTGCAAGGAAACACCGAGCAGATGACAATGGAGAAAAAAAAACACTTTAAAAATTTGTCAAAATAAGCTAGCAATATCTTTGTTCATTAAATAATTTCTCTTTAAATTTCTCTTAACGCTTAGGAAATAACTGCAAGTCTTATACAATCTTGCCTCTGTCTTCATTTAAAAAAAAATTGTAATGATTTCCTTGTAACATGCTGTATTTATCTCTGAAAAATATAACTCAGTGTAGTCTGAGGGAAAAAATTATGAAGGTATTGAACTGTATAAATCCTGTAACAGCTGCTCATCTGCAAATTAACTGTTGCAAAGCCATCATTAGGGATAATGTGAAAGATTTTGCCTTAAAGATTTTATATTTTTATTTTTTTAAGGAGACATCCTTAATACTGAGAGATCGCATTTCCCTTCAAAAGGGTGCCTGCATTCTCAAAAGGTGCTTTTTGGCACAGCAGTTTTAACGTTGGAGTAATGGTGCTGGCGCTATTTGTTCTGTTTTACTTGAGATGCCTTTCCAGTGAGAAATGCATTTCATCATTTCACAGAATTCAGTTTTAGGACACTGACACTCATCCGTTCTGCAATGGGCATGTCGAAGTACCAGCTTTTTGCTGCCTAGAGAGAGAATATTTACTTCACTTTGGAAAGCAGAGGAAAGTGAAAGGAAGGCCGGGTTCCAAATTCTGTCAGTGATGTACACGTGCTGCAGCAACACACCAAAACTGTGACAGGAACACGTACAACACCACAGCAGCTAGGGCGAATGATGCAGTTCGTCTGGTACAGAAGTCCAGGCCATGAGCATTGTTTATGGGATCCTTGAAGGGACACAGAAAAATCAGTTTGCAGAAAAATCCTTCAGGCAGCAGCAGTTCAGTCTTACAGAAAATCCTCTCGTGTCCAGAATAAAAAGAAAAATCCTTTGAATAACATACCAACCTGGTATGCCTGCTCTGAATGAGCACCAAAATGTCATGTATTCTCTTATTAGCAACTCTACAGTAAGTGATTCTATTGAATATCATTACAGAAGCTGCAACAGAAGCTGATATTGGGAAGACAGCTCCTTGTTTCAGGGTTTTCAACAGTTTTCATCAGTTCTGAGTTTCAGGGTAAAGAGCCAAAAGAGTGAGGCTTTTCTTTGGTTGCCGCTACAATGCCTAAGAAGCTGTATTGAAATATGGAATGCTCAGCACTTCAAAACTTACAAAAACATCAGCACAGCATTCCAGTGACTGACCCACTTCACAGCAACACTGCAATCAAGTCACAGAACTCTGCAACTGCTATGGGGCCTTAGAATTCCACACGTAAATCATCTTTGGAGGAACTCAAATAGTTTTCCTTCAGGACACTACGAACTCTGAAAATAAATTCTGACCTTAACTGTATAGAGGAGTCACAAATCAATTACAAATGCTATTCAAGAATGTTTTCCATTTTTCTGAAAGAAATACAACCCAGTAGTGAAGAAGTATTGCTTTGCATACGTTTATATTTTCTCATAACGATAGGTAGCAAATTTTACAGAACATTTTTAATAAACATGCCAAAATTCATACACGAAGTTGGATAAAGAAAGAAAACTCACAAAATGCACTATGAAGTCATTGAACACCTAACCCAAAGCACAACTCACAACGTGTACCATCACAGACTGCTCAACTGCAGAGGAGACATGCTCTATTTACACACACCACTTGTAATTGCATACAAAAACAAGCTCCAACAAAGTTAGAAACAGTAAGAAACCCAACAAAGGGTCTGTTTGTCCCTTATTTTATAGGTGGAAAAGGCACCATTTCTTAAGTAACATATTTTGGCTGCCAATAATTCCCATTTAACAACAGGAGCTCTCAACCAGTGGCACGTGCTTGAATTTCCAAATAACTTATTAAAGGCTCACGGTGACTCCTAAGTAAGCATGATTTTTTTCGTCCCTACAAAACAAATTCATAAAGATGGGAATAAAAAGGCTCTTTGAGCTTAACATATTTTCAGAAATATTCTTTTTCTGTTATTTCCTCCCTCCTATCTCTGCCCTCAAGTAAAATACAAAAAGCAGTGACCTATTTCAACATTTTTCCTCAAAGGGAAATTAAAAGCATGTAGTAAATTTTATATAAAGATCAGATCTAGCATAAGAATAAAAATAAAAAAAAACCACACAGGATGAAAACACTTCCTTGAAACCTACAGTGAACTCTAGGCATACCTGCATTATCTCAGCTGATGTACTGAGTGATTGAGGCCCACACATGGGAAATAAACATTTTAAGAATGAACTTGAACACATGAATGCAAGCAAAAATCAGAAGAACTGACTGGGTTAAATAGCCATACAGTATTAACTACAGATCAGAAGCAAAAAATCAACTGAAACCCCTTAGAAAAAAAAAACCTTCCAAGGGAAATATATTCGTTTCCTCCTGTCAAACAAACAAACCAGAAATTATCCTGGGATTACAATGAAGTTTCCCCCCATTCGATTACATTTAGAGGTACTACACCAACAAGAGTTTTGATGGCAGTCTTACAAGGCACTAGTTAAAAATCAATCACATTGATCAATAGCAATACAAAGCAACAGAGAAACTGTGAGCTTATATATTTTCTAAACGATCCCTGTTCTGCATTTAGTAAGCACTGAGTTACTAGAACCCATTACTGCAACCAAATCCTCCCATTCTAGACTCCAGTGTGGAGTTGGATCCCTTAAGCTTATATTTAAGAAATAAACCTTTAATCAGGATACCTAAGAAAGCTTTACACAATCATGCTGTGCACATACCATTCTATCCCAGCAACAATCTAACTCACTGACTAGTTTCAACCAAAACTGACAGAAAACTGGAAATCTCTGTGGTGGTGAGTTCCCACAGGTCTCAGGAATATGAGTCAGTAGGTGAGGAAGCACAGACTGAGGTGGTGTCCCAGGAAAGGACAGGCAGGGCTCAGCCAAAGGAGTAACCCAATGGAGTAACCACTGGGCACCAAGCATCCATCACATTGTGAAAGAGCAGGTCTTAAATATAATAAACATTAAGTAGGTAAAAAGCACTGGCTCACATGAGAACCAACTTGTAATTACAATTATTTGCCCAACAATTTTAGTCTACTTCTTTTAATACCTAAAGAAAAGCATGTGACGATAATCAATAGCATGAGACAGTTAAATAATTCTCTTTCTTCAGGTCATTAATATCCTTTAGCACTAGGCCTCTGAGCAATTCATCACACCATATGCCTGAATGCATGCCACTGGAGCAATAGTTTTTCTCTGTGTATGTTTCTATGCATGAGAGAACAAATATTGAGACTATCTGACAGTCTCCATTTTATTTTCCTGGTCTGTTCCAACACATTTAACCACAATGCCTATCTCTTCTCTTCCCTCCCCTTCAGCCTGCCCTGTCAACGACCTTAAACCCAATTTAAATGAACCACCCTCTGCCATTAATGGGAAATAATTCAGCCTCGGTGATGGTTTGTTAAAGCCTCTCTTATAAAAGAAATCACACACATCTTTTCAATCATCTTGAATCATACGAGGGCTTTTGGGCTCCAAAAATCATTCAGTAGTGATGTTAGGGAGGCCAGACGTAAGTTGGAGTTCAAAGCAAAATCATTTATTTGCTCCAGCCCTTAATTATAGATTTAACATGAGAGAGCCATAGCCTGAGCAATTTCCACGCTGCAGTCTGAAAATGACTAAGTTCTGTGGCTCCAACAGATTGAGAGGAAGGATTTAATCATTCTGCCCACTGCGTGTTAATACATCTTTTCTTCTCATGCTCTGTAGAAAAGCATGCCAAATATATGAGATTAGCAGCTTTAAATTCACCTGTAAATAACTCAAATAAGGACATTTAGTATCAAACTTTTCTCAAGTACTCAGAAATGATTACAGTCAGATCCCCGAATGGATCCAGGCTTGCAGCTCCTGTTGATTTCCTACAGCATTAATCCTTACAAAGGTATTTAAACACCTCATAGCTTATTTTCAGGATATATGAGAGCAGGGAACGTGGTTAGTAGACTGCACGGATTCTGCAATTCTTCTTTAACTTTACATGAGAGCTTCTGGTACCTTTCGCATTTATTCTGATCCATGAAACAGAAAGATAACAAAGGACTGAAATCCTGGATTAGATGAAAAAAACATGCAAAATTAGACCACGCTTTAGCCTGGATAAACTAGTCAACATGTAACTATCACAATGTAAGAAGTGTTACTGCTTTAAGGGAGAATTCTTATGAAAGTGTCTACTTCATTAAAAACGAGCTCATGAAACAAAAAGCTCTGTGCTGCTAGACACAAACTGCATTGTGTCTTGCAGGAGAGTCAAGCCTTGGCAAGCAGCCAGGTGCTGAAACCCATCCAGGCACATCAGATATATATTAATGCAGGATAATCTGTAAGAAAAGCATTCTTTCATAAACATTTTTTTCTTTGTAAAACCATCAATCAACTTCCTAGCCGAGCACCATGTGGCTCAGCTTAAGAGATCCTCAAAAATGCTTCAGTGTCTATAAACCACCAGCTTATTTCAGAGACGAGGTGCCTTTCAGTGCCCATTGTCCCCAGCATTTGCCGAAGTTATTTGGCCGGCTGTCAGCAGCTAATTCTGATTTGTAACTTGGGAAACCAGCAGCAGGAGGTTGCTCAGACGTGACTGGTGTCATCCCCGCACCAATTAGGCAAGGTGCAGACTGCCAGACAGGAGTGCTTTGCACTTCTAGGAACTTGTTTCATAGTTATAAAAAATACCTTAAAGTTATTTCATAGGAACAGCATTAACATGCAGGATCACCTGAACATCTGCCTGAAAAACAACTCATGAAGGCACGTTGTTATTTAGCCCAAATTAAATGGCATAGAAAGGGACAGTGATACATGTTTTGTTCAAGTTTTATTTCCTAGCAAGTACACACTGATTGGCATTATTACATAGGACAGGCACTGTAGCAACAGAATGACTCAAAAAATTTTCCAGAGGAAACTTACTACAGAAAAATAAGTGTTTTCCAAGTGTTTTCAGTAAAAAAAAAAAAAAAATATATATATATATATATATATATACATCCAAAGAATGGTAACAAATATTCTAAGAACTATTTCTACAAATAAAAGAAGCTCTACTGATATTCTGTGGAGGTAGTAAAGTCCATCTCAAAGCATTAATTCTCGGGGATTCTTGCATATTCAATAGGTAAAATACCATTTTCCTACACACCTGATCTTTAGATGGGCAAAAGCTGTTGGTTTCTAATTCAAAGCACTTCTGTGTCATCATATAAAAGATACGTTCCAATTTTATAGCATATATTAACACACTGATACTTCTACATTATTTGATAAGAGTCAGGATGAGGAAATTATCGTTGCTTAAATCAACAGGAGATGATACAAAGAATTTCACCATCATATACCTACCAGATGAATTCGCTTATGTCGAGATGGATGTATGATTACACAACCCACAAGCACAACTGCAGCTCTACTGCAGTCATACTTAATTTCCTCAAAAATGGTTCTTCAGAAAGAGTAACAACACACTGGGTAACACTAAGATTACTTGTTGATACCTGAATGATCTCAATAAATAAAGAACATTCCTCTCACGCTACGAAGAGCACTTAATTAGCCCTATTCTAAATTACAAAAAAGTCGTGGCTACAGTACCCACTGGACATCCATTTATTTCAGATAATGAATACACTTTAGAAACAAGAAAAACAAAGTGATGTTGAAAGAGTACACTTCATCTTTCCGTTTCTGTAAGCGGAGTAGGTAACTTTTTTTCTTACCATAATTGTGTCTAGCGTGGGAAGAATGGATATGTACCTGCACAAAAATCTGTATTATTTCTAAAAATCTCATTAACTCATCATCTTGGTATTGGAAATGAGCAGTTCTCCATAGACATGTTCCTTTG
Source organism: Tetrao urogallus (assembly GCF_951394365.1). NCBI lineage: Eukaryota > Metazoa > Chordata > Aves > Galliformes > Phasianidae > Tetrao > Tetrao urogallus. Next base: position 87,255,815 of record NC_136815.1, on the reverse strand, counting down.
GAGTAGTTATTTCATAAGATTATAGACTGAAATGATGACATAGCTTTAAATACTGCCTTCCTCTAAAAGCAAGGCTTGGTGAACAGCTTTTCCATCATCCACTAATATTCCTTCACACACAAAGCCTGAAAACCACACCTCTTTTTGTTGAAAAAATGTTCTGCATCCTCCAAACCCTTACTTTTCACATCTAAAGAACCTCCTGCCTTACAGCAGCTTAAGAATACATAACTGGATCTGCAATAATTCCACCCTCCTGTCTGCCACGATGTCCTGTTGCAGCCTGACATTCACACAGCAAGCGGAGACGGTCAAAACAGAGGATGTGGTGTAGGAAAAGTTCTGCAATAGCTGCAATTCCTAAATCAAACATGGGATGGTCTTCCATGTCTGATGCAAGAGCACAGGGCCTACTAAGTTTCAGTCATGTTTAACAATTGCTACACTGCATTAAAAACCTTATTAGCTTTCAATTCTTAATTAAAATGTTCAAGTATTAAAAATACTCCAAAGAAATTGGAACGTAAGAGACTAAATACCTTTGATCCCAAAGCTCCATGTGATACGGAGGTGAGTCAGATTTTATTCTGGAATCATGGTGTTTACAGTCTTAATGAAACTCCCTTCCACACGTAGGCAAACTTGTATTTGTGTCAGTGTTAATTACATCTCCTTATATCTACACGAACTCACACATTAGTTACATTCTTTTGAAAAATGCAGTCAGCATGCTTGGGCTTAATAGTTAAGAATCAATCACTAAAGTAATCTCAATGCGCAGAAGTTGCAAGTCTGTGGAATTATTAATAAGGGGAATTTAGACAAAACAAGAAACATGGATTTCCGAGCAGTTTTCAAATGTCCTCCACCAATAACTTACAGAGAAAGCACGCAGATCACTCTCAAAGTAATACCTCCTATATATTTCCATGGAAACTACAGCAAATACAAAGAGCACAGTAACATTCTTTGATAGAGCAAATTCTCAGCTCCAAAACACTATTTTTCAGCATAGCCACCACCATTAGCTATGCACTTTCACCAGTCATGAAAAAGAGCCTACATGCCGTGCACATAGAAGAATACAACAAAGTTCTACAAAATCATGAACACACAAGAAAAATAATCAGAAATGCACTTATTTTTGCTATTGAGGATAAGGAAAAAATTCAGGCAGCGAGTTTCTTAGGCAGTAGCCTTTAGTAAAAAGAAAAAAATCCACACAATACACGATTCAAGAAGGAAACTCATTGCTATAGGCTGCTGCAGAGACTGCAAGTGCAACAGTCTGCAATTTATGGAAGAGGCTAATACATATGACGTTCAGGCAGCAAGCTCTGCCATGGAGGGCCCTATAAGCTCGGAGGCTCTGCATGGGTTAAGCAATGCTTCACCATGAGCTGCCCTCTTCTTTCACTGTTTTCAGCACGCCCAGAGCTGAGCAGTACTGGAAAAAGATACAAGAAGCTCACTGCACACTCATGGCAGGTGCCTGACATGGTAGAGTAATACTTACTCGTGTTACATAGTTCAGCCGTATGCCAAGACATAAAGAAGGCAGGAGAAAACTCCAAGTTAACAGATCACAGATGAATCCATAGTTTTGTAATAAAAGATGGTATACTGAATAGAAATTCCAAACACGGCCACCATTTTCGTGTCCTAATAATTCATAGAATCATAGAATCACTAAGGTTGGAAAAGACCTAGAAGATCACCCAGTCCAACCGTTCACCTATTCCCAATAGCTCCTACTAAACCATGTCCCTCAACGCAACATCCAGTCTTTCCTTGAACACCCCCAGGGTCGGTGATTCCACCACCTCCCTGGGCAGTCCATTCCAGTGCCTGACCACCCTTTCTGAAAAGTAATACTTCCTCATGTCCAGCCTGAATTTCCCCTGGCGTAGCTTGAAACCATTCCCCCTGGTCCTATCACTAATGACACGAGAGAAGAGGCCGACCCCCAGCTCACTACAACCTCCCTTCAGGAAGCTATAGAGAGCAATAAGGTCTCCCCTGAGCCTCCTCTTCTCCAGGCTGAACATTCCCAGCTCCTTCAGCCTCTCCTCATATGGCCTGTGTTCCAGACCCCTCACCAGCTTCGTTGCCCTTCTTTGAACACGCTCCAGGGCCTCAATATCTTTCTTGCAGTGAGGGGCCCAAAACTGGACACAGTACTCGAGGTGCGGCCTGACGAGTGCTGAATATAGGGGAACAATCACCTCTCTGCTCCTGCTTGCAACACTGTTTCTGATGCAAGCCAGGATGCCATTGGCCTTCTTGGCCACCTGGGCACACTGTCGGCTCATGTTCAGCCGAGCATCAATCAATACCCCCAGGTCCGTTTCCTCTACGCAGTCCTCCAGCCACACCACCCCAAGCCTGTAGCGTCGCCTGGGGTTGTTGTAGCCGAAGTGCAGGACCCGGCATTTGGCCTTGTTGAAACTCATCCCATTGGCTCCAGCCCAGCTCTCCAGCCTGTCCAGATCCCTCTGTAGGGCGTCGCTACCCCCAGGCAGATCCACGCTTCCAGCCAATTTGGTGTCATCTGCGAATTTACTGAGGGTGCACTCGATGCCCTCATCGAGGTCATCAATAAAGATATTGAAGAGGACAGGCCCCAGCACCGACCCCTGCGGAACACCACTCACGACCGGTCGCCAGCTGGATTTGACTCCATTCACCACCACTCTCTGCGCCCGGCCCTCCAGCCAGCTCCTTACCCAGCCAAGAGTGTACCCATCCAAGCCTCTGACTGCCAGCTTCTGCAGGAGAATGCTGTGGGAGACAGTGTCAAAGGCTTTGCTGAAGTCTAGGTAGACCACATCAACAGCCTTTCCTTCATCCACCAGATGGGTCACTAGATCATAGAAGGAGATCAGGTTGGTCAAACAGGACCTGCCCTTCATGAACCCATGCTGGCTAGGCCTGATCCCCCGGTCACCCTGCACATGCCGCAATTCCACGCTTTTGTCTCAATTCAAGGAAATTCATGGGTTAGACAAGACACGCCAGGGAATCCTATATTCTAATGCAAGCTGAAGTATATGGATGGAGCTAGATCCAGCTCAAACACCTCGTCAACATGAAAACATAAAGCCACTTAAAGTCAAGCTGAGGTGTCTCATTAGGAAAAAAACTGAACTGAGGAGGTGAACTCTATCCAAGCATATATTAACCAAGCCTTACCTAAACTAAAACACTTTTCCTAACAAAATCTTTTCTTTGTCAGACATTAAAATATTTGCACTTGAAAAGCAGAGCCATAGAAAGCCATGCGACTAGGATGCTTAGATGCTGGTGTTTCATTTAGCCTAGCAAGGTGTTTCAGAATGCAGTTTGGCATCTCAGCAGAGTGCAGACATGCAGCATCGGAGGGAACAAGCCAAAGAGTACGGCATTAGGCAAGCATGGCAGAGCGTATCAGCTGTAAGTGCAGACAGCTGTCCTACCTGATACACGCAGTGAGATGACCACCACTTAGCTTGCTTTATTTCAGGGAAAAAGAACTGCCAAAAACTGAGAGGTCTGGGTTTGGTTAAAAAATACTCATCCAATTGGGATGAATTTAGATGAAAGAAAATAGGAACTGTGTAATTATATACACTTACCTTGACAAATAGAAAGCAATCTGTGATTAGAACATAGTAATTAGTTACAAAATGCTTCCCATGGATTTAATTACCCATCCGTCTACACGTTTCTTAATTACTTTTATCTCATTGCATCAATAAAAATTTCTGCCTGAGGCAACTGCCACTCGCTTATTTACACAGTTTCTAGTTTTTACAGTGCATATATTATAGGAACATGCACAATAATGCTAGAGTTACAGTTGAAATTTCATGGAAAAGGAATTTCTTCCTCAGTTCTCCATGGAAATTATTTTCTTGGGGTTGAATTCAACCCTAACTTTATCACCTATGTATTCCAGTGGTTTCCAAAAGCCCATCATGTCATTTAAAAGAAATCTGAAGCAACATCACAAGTTCTTCAATAAAAACTGAAATAAACCTATGTTCACACAACTGAAAACATGGTTCATAAGCAATGCTGCAAACATAATTGTAATGCAAATGTAATGTATACCTAACTTTTCCAGAGAAACCTATAACAAACAAAACAATATGTAGATAGATAGTTACTGAAGTAGTAAGTGTATTTAACTTGTTTATTTGAAGCTTTAAAGTGTTGATTTGTTTGCTTTCATTTTGAGGATTTTTTTTCCCTTTAAGGTACAGATATTTTTGCTGAGGTTGCATGTATTTTGCTCTGACAACTCTCTGTAGCAAGAAATTTATCTTTTTATCTACCCATGAAATGGTGAGCACAATACTCCCAACAGAGAATAAATATCTGGTGCACAGTTTATAAATTTTAAAAAGAAATGCTTAAGGACAAAACTGAGTTTATCCACACTCAAATTTATCACAATTTATGAACAGCAAAAGCATAAATATAGTTTAAATAGGAAATGTCAGGAGGTCCAAACGACAAAAATAAATTTACTCCGCAATAGGAAAATGCTGGAGTTATTCTATGAAAGAAAAGCAAGAGATAGGTTCCTCTACATGGCAACACATTTGTTGCTGGAGATTCAATATTTCTGAATGCGTTTGAAGTTGTCAAGAAAAGACAATGCCAAATATGCCTTCAGGCAGATGAATTCAAATCTGTGTAAAAGACTGGATCTCACACTGTCCAGCTTTTCATTTCTAAACATACATATCAGGTTAGATTTTTTTTTAGTAGCGGTAATGCAAGCATTTCCATGTGAGCAGTGGAAAAAGAGCTGGAGTACAAGGTTCTGGCAAGAAAAGAAGCTAGGTGCTGGCTTTGCAGTCATTGCTGGAAGTAGCTCACTTTCAATAAGCAATGCAGAACATGAAAAAAAATAAACAAATGTTGTTTTGAAATCGAGTGCAAGTTAAAATCATGAACTACTGCACTAGAGAAACTAGTGAAACTCATGACAAGTGTTAAAAACAAAATGTGTCTGCAAATCAGTCCTTGCACATCAGTAGAAAGACCCGTGACACGTTCCAAAGCAGGGGCAGCACAAAGCACAACACGCAGCTGGCAGAGCGAGGCAGCAGCCATCATCTGCCCTCTCCTCCAGGAGCTGCCTGACACACCAACATCCTTCTGCAAGGCTCCCTGTACACCCTGCTATCAAAAAGCTCAGGTTTTTGTTAGTCTGAATGTGGCCGTCTCAACTGGACTGCCACGAAAAGCCAGATATTCCACTTAGCCTTAATAGTTAAGAATCAATCACTAAAGTAATCTTACTGTGCAGAAGTTGCACGTCTGTTGAATTATTAATAAGCAATACAACTGTAAATGTTTTTGTTCACCATTCTTCAGTGCACTTGCAAACGATTTCAAAATGAAAGGTGCTGGAGCATGAAGACTGTAGGCAGCCATTGCTTTCTGAAATCACAGTGCAGGGAATTGGTGGAATTCTCGCCTGCCTGGGTTATAATCAGACATTGTGAACTTTCCTTGAAAGCAGACTTCAAATTCACAGGGGTCCCCAGCCTTCAAACAAGAAAATGCTTGAAACAACCTCCATCTGCCATTTTAATGTATTCTTCCTAAAGAGTTCCATAAATATTTAATATAAGAAACGCACTGTTTAAACACAATGAATGGCTCGTGAAATTAAAGTTGGCTGACGGATTACACAATATAATACACAGTAAACAATGGCTACAAAAAAACCAAAACCATAGGCAGAGCCATACAGTCTTTCACCCTTCAGCTGAATGAATCAGAAAGGAATGCGAAGGTAAATTTCATGATCCTCTTAGAGATAGGGCAAGCTTGCACAACAGCCTTAACATAGAGCATGTTCCTAATTCCCCGTGTGCACAGACACACAGCAGACACTTGTCTGTCAGCAGTGGAGAAGACATGGACAAAATCTTTTTTTGTTGTTCCTGACAGCCTTCCTCCCCATACACCTCAAAGAGCTACAGTGAGAAAGCTGAGAAGACACAGCTCTGTCCAAGATCTTCAGCTGGGCTATAAGGATGTGTAATTAAACAGCCTGGTTTGGAACAATTTTGAGCAATAATACAACAAGATCTAATGACAACAGTGTTGATTTATCAATACATGTACCATGAAACTGTACAGTAAGTGCTTCACAAGCTGCCCAGCACACAACCAGAACCAATAGACACTGCCACGACAGCACATCCCGGTGTCTTTTTCACACCACACACAGCTGTGCCTCTCTGCAAAAGCCATATGCTGGATCACAGGGAATTCAAAAATGTAAACTTTAATGAAGAACTTCAAAACGCACGCTGCCCATGTCTGACACTAATACAGACATATATTTACACACGTGCACACACAGAGGCTAATATGCATGCTTACACTTACACTATCACATTCATCTCTTTGAGCCTCTATAATATTCAAAGCACTCACATATAAAAGCACAAACATAAATACTGTTGCGGTTCCTCCCCCCCCCCCCCAAAAAAAAAAAATCATACCTTGAAGTTTTGTAAACTACACCTGTGGTACATAAAACCACTACTTCAATACACTATAGTGTATTTTCTATATAGTATTTTCTACTTCAATACAAAATAGTGTTTATCAGTATGTAACCAGTGAATGTTTGCTTCCTTAAAGACTGGCCCTTTAGCAGAAAACACTCATGCCCTTAGCCCAGAAGGCAATAAAGGGCCTACGAAATGAAAGAATTCTTAATTGTAAATAGAAATTTAAATGCAGACAAGGCAGAGCTACAAAGACACCAACACTGGAATCCACAAAGAACACAATGCTAAAATTACTTTTATTCATCTTCCTTGTGCCACATCAATAGTTTAGAAAATCATTCAACCTCAGCACCTCATAATTCTCTGAAGACACCAATAAAAACATATATACAGTAGTAAACCTCTTCCAAATCTTTTTACAGTCATCATGAATACTTGATTTTTTAAATGGTCCAAAAATGACTTTTAAGGTATCGGAATTTAAGAATGACTTTTTTTTTTTTACTATTTTTATAACAAAGTTAAGGATCAAACTGTTACCTGTGCACTGCCAAATCGAAGTCTTCCCAACCTAAATGTCAAAATCTAAAACCTTTGAACTATAATCATGATGAAATTTTGATACATTTATACATCTCATTATACTTTATAATCTCAAAAATTCATATTCAGGTAACTCTCCCCCCCTTCCCCCCCAGATACAACATACACACCTATTTCTAAAAGAGATCACTACCTGTGACCAGCACCCGTTGCTGTAGAGAATGCAAATCAGCCTTCAAAAATGAGTGCAAGTAAAGTTTAGAATCGGCCTCAATTCAAGTACAAAAGAAAAATTAAAGAAAATCATACTTTGAAAATGATTCTTGCTTCTCTTATGAGCTATATGTATCGCTATATATACCATGCACGCATGTGCAGAGATCTCCAGTTGATAACTGCTGGAACAGAAATCAGTGTGTTATGGGGTCCAAGATGGCTGATGTGGTTTTACCTGGCAGTAGCTCAGCACCACACAGCCATTCACTGCCCTACCCTGCCCAGTGTGACTGGGGAGAGAATTGGAAAAACAAGCAAACAAACAGCTATTTACTAACACAGAGAAAAGGATAATTATTAGGACATATATAAAAATACATACATATGACTGTATATCACAAGTGATGCACATGCAATTACTCACCACCCCCTGACCGATGCCCAGCTAGGCCCAAGCAGTAGAAGAGAGAAAGATGAACTCCCATCCCCTTTAAATCTCCTTCTTTGTGATGTCCTATGGTATGGAACATCCCTTTGGCCAGTTTAAGTCAGCTGTCAGAATTCCATTCCTTCCCAGCAACTTGGGCCTTTGTTGCAAATGGCCTTGGCTCTGTATTACACTGCTTAGCAGCAACTACAGGCATCAGCACCTTAACAACATTGTTTTTCTCCTAGAAGCAAAACAGCATCACGCAGACACTCTGAAGAAAATAATTCCATTCCAGCTGAAGTAAGACAGTGATGACCAAGACAGAATAGGCAGAAAACCTGAGATGGGACAGAGCAGGAGGAACGCAAAAGGTCCAGAATAACAGAGGTTATGATTCTGGTGTGTCAGAATGACTCAGAGAACTAAATCTGCATTTACTGTTGACCCAGGAGAATAAAAAGGTTTTCCAGTGGTTCAGACCCATCAGACAGATCATAAAAATTAACATCTATGAAGATGCTCCTACTTACAGGAGGCAACTACACTTCATCATCTTTCACTGCAATTAATACAAAATATTTAAAGATGTCCATGAACTAGAAAATTACCGCTTTCAAGAAAAGATTACAATATTAGATAGCAGTGGCTTAATTTGCATTGCTGACAAGAAAATTCAGAAAACTCATTAATTTTACAACAGATACAACACTATTTCATTACCTTGTTAACATTTTTTTATGCTTAATATCTTCTCTTTGGAACAAGAGCCCTGCTTTCTTTTATATAAACCAATTGATCTGCTCCTACAAAACTATTCAGCTAGATTCATTTAGAATGAGTTTCTTCAAGCTGACAGCAAGAAGTATCTAGCTACAGGTGCTAACGTTAACAGTATTTTAGAAAATACACACGTTTTTAATATTAAATAATATCATTCATATTTTCTTTCTTTTTCAAGGTAATTTCAGAGTAACTAGCAGTTAAGTGCCTGAATGATAAAATTATGTTCTTCAAAATAAGTTACACTGAGTGCATATTTATTTTTCCTTCCTTGAAAGGAAATATTTAAGTGCTATTTGGAGAATTAAGCAAATACATTATTTGCTTCATTCTTAACATGCAACACAAACAAAGCTTTCAAATTACTAACTTGTTTTAAACTGGAAAGTAAATTTGTTCTCCTGGTGGCAGAAATCTTCCACTTTCAAATAGATCAAGATTGGCAGGTGCAAATTTTAGCATCCTTACACTCAGCAACATGGGCCCATTGAAGACATGGTAGTCAATAACCACTGCTATAAGAAAGTGGTGCTTGTAGACAACGGGTTACAGAAGACAAAGGCTTAAACTCTAAGCCACAGTTATTTTTTTCCCCGAGTTAAAAGAAAATACTTGGACGCCATTTCTATTAGGACCAGCTATTGTAACAGGGTATACACCACAACTGCATACTTACATGGCTTCAGCTGTCAGGTAAATTACAAAGATTGTTTGAGGAAAAAAAAACCAACAAATAGATGAATCCGTGGACAGAAAGCACCTACATATTTAATGCTATGTTGAAGATGGCACACCTAGCCTCCATGAAGTCAGAAGTAGGTCGACAAATCTCAAATGAACACAAAAGCACCAACAGTGACTAATGTTAAAAGTGGCACTGAAAATCAGAATGCTCAAATTCAACAAAGTTCACACCTGAAGACATTTGTTGGTGTTTCTGACATTCAAAATGCATTACACGTACCTCAGAAAAACTGAACAACTGGAAAAAACACATTCTGAAACAATTTCTGGCCTGAATAATATAAGGCGTCTATTATTTTTTGGCTGACTTAGGAATCAATGTCTATCTTATCCCTTTAGGGCAATATCCAGTACAGAAATCTTATCTGATTTGTGGAGCAGTAGAGCTCCTCAACAGACCTATAAATTTCCAATGTTTAGTAATATGAAATGGCATATTGTGTACATGAGAGTAATATTACTAAAACAGATTTCCCAAGAGACTTCTGAATAAATCATCAATAAGTGCAGCTGAAATGCACCAACTTCAGAAAAATATAAAATACTTTATTAAAAGTTGTTGCGTTTCTCCCTGCTAAAGTCTAAGCGAGTTCTGAGCACAGAATCTTCTCCCTCTCCTTTTTAATTAATGTTTTCAATTCACCACTCCTGGAAAAGCGGCCTTGCTTTTACCCTGCATCTCCCTCTGGTGGTTTCCTTTTCTACTCATTTAGAAGTAATCCTGTTAAGCACGTTCTTCTCTTGTTTTAAAAAGCCGAACAGTCTCAAGTTTCATTTTCCTCTGCTCCTCCTCTTGCTCATCTTTTCATAACCAAAGTCTGCCTATCAGCTCCTCCACCTTCCCAACTGACCTTGGCTGTCTCTTTGCCTCTTTTCTCTGGACAACTCATCCTCAGCCATAACACCCAGAAAATCCACCAGCTTACTGAGATAAGGAATTAGCAGAACTGCAGAAACCTTCTTCAGATTTAAATATTACAGCATTAATGCTCCCAAACATTGTGATTAGACACCAGTGTTACAACAGTTGCCCTCTGATGAATGCACATTACTGAGATTGAAAGCCCAACTTGTGGTGCTCCCATGGCTGGGGAGTTATGTGCATCCACGTAAGAGAATCTTCACAGATGTACAACAGAGTTTTCACTATTGCTGATAGGAAGGAAAGATGCTGGAAGAAACAGCTCACAACTGAACAAGTCAGCTTCTCATTTCTAAAGGACATCAAGAAGCTTGCCAATCTAATACACAGGCACCCTGTCTCCTGTAACGTGGAAATCTAAACCAGTATTCAAAGCCTGTTCCCACAACAAATAAAACCAACAAACCACGTGTACGACTACCAAGTTTACTATGCCATGTTTCTCTGCCTCAACTGTTTGTATGTTTTGTCCCTGTAGCAGTCATTTCTTCTGTCACTGTCGTTAACACAGAGTTCTGACAAATTCTAAGGCTTTTTTCACTTTGAATGAATGATGTCACATTTTCACACGGCTGAGGGTAACATTTAGAGAGCTCCTTTCCCATGTACATTTTAATTATTAAACAGGTGAGAAGGTAAGCCATTGGAGATGGCTCAGAAAATTCAGGCTAATAGCTCTTCCTTAGGTCTGTTGCAGTAAAACCATTTGCTTTTCTCCACACATCCAGCTTCTGGCACTGAAGAAACACTTGATGTATGTGACCGACCCCTGAGAGACAGTAGGCAGCAGAAACTGTTGCAGCAAAAAGAAAATTGGAATGATAGATGAGGAACTAAGTAGATGAGTTGTTTTGAGCTTCAGAAGCACAAGGTAAACAACAGATGCAAAAGTAAAACTGGCTGAAATGACTGCCCAGCTCTCTCTCAAATGCTGTGTAACATTAGCACCATCCTCCCCTCGCTTTCTTGCTCCCTAGACACACGTCTGTGTGCCAGAGAAGCATCAATCATCGAGCAGCAGAAAAACATAAAACCTATCAAACTGTAGGGTGGTCTTTTCTCAGGAAAAATGTCAGAGCTTTTCACTTTGATCTTTTTTTTTTCTCTCTCTCTCTCAGAAACAGACCAGGAAAACTTCTCCACCCTATAAAAATAATGGAGCACAAATAATAAAGCCACACAGCTTCCCAGCCCAGTAAATAACCTCTAGTGAAAAAATGTTTCTTTCCAGTGGTACCGAGTGACAAATTAATGTGAATAATGCTAGGTCACAAATACTGCAATCAAAATTGCATTTGAAAACAAATTTCTGCGTTAAGCATTGATCAGTAAGGAAAAGGAGATATCTTTTAATAATAAAACTAAAGGCAGAATTATTTATCTAATAAAGTCAGTGTTCACCTATCTAACTAACAGCAGTGTCTAACAAGTCTACAGATTTCACTTTATGTCCAGAAGCCTATTAATTGCATACAGACAACACTATAATTAAGATTCCAAAATATTTTCCACTGTAACAGATTACCTTTGGCAATTAATTATTTTCCAGGCAATAGCCATCTTCTACGTTTAAAGGTTCATTTCAGTCAGGAAAAGCTTTATATATAAACTGCTTATTATGTGTAAGTAAGCTATATGTTTGAGAAATCACTTTTTTCCTTTCTAAGCCGAAAAGCAGAAAAGGCCTAGGAAGTTCTTAAGAGCATGGGAACACCAATGCTGCATTTTACTGAGACACTGGTTAGTTTTCTTAAAAGACAACAATCTGCTGAACAGAAACATGGGATGTTAACAGTAACTTTTGGAAGGAACAACTAAGTTGAAAAATAAACGTTCCCAATACAAATGAGAGTGCATAGTACTCCTGTATTTTTATACCACGTGCATAGCATTGGCTGTAAAAATTCCAATCTTTTAACAAAGGTCAAGGCCTTCCCTTACAAATTTTACCCACATCAGGTGAGCATCAGAATTTCAGATCACAGTTTTCACTCAGGTATCGACAACAAAAAAGAAGTCCTGAATCCTTATATGCCCACAGTGAACTCGGATCAAACCTCACACCGTAATAATCTGTGTAAGATCTGCACCCAAGAAGTAACTGAAAATCCAACTACTGTTTCTACACTTGTATTTGAAGTAGATTAGGGGAATAACAATGAGTAACAGAAGCTGCTTTACAAAAATTTGTACATTAGCTCTATTCTGCATGTAAGGTATTTACAGAACCTCATAAAATGCCCTTCTCCCCAGGAAAAAAAAAAAAAAAAAAATTGAGAAATTAAGCTAACTCTTCAATTTACAGTAAATTATTTTCTTAATATTAGAACCTAGAATGAGATGTATTTGTACAGTTTCCACAATACAAAAAATGCAAAAAAAGCCCCACATCACTACTGTTTAGTCCTTGCTCTAAGCTTTAACAAGCAAAAGTCCAAGCAAAAAGCAGGGCATTGTTAATCACTCAATATTGAATGGCAAGAAAAAATATGGTCAATAAAAATACGCTAGTAGTATAAAATCCATTTTCCAAATGCATTTGCACAATTATTAGACTTAGAAGAGTATTTTTCTTCTATATGGCCAAGATTTTCTTTGTGTAAATCCTGCATATGACTAACATATGAAGGTATTTAATCACTTGATTTACAGAGGAGACAAAAAGCAGTTGCCCACCAGCACGCACCTAAATGCCCAGGCAGGCAATGCCCTTCAGGATCCACTTTTTTCCAGACACCACTGGGCTGATGTTACCATGAAGGTGCATAAATTGGTACAGCATAGTAATGGTATGAAAGGTAAGTGTTCATTTAGTTCTGGAATAAATGGGGAATCCAATCCACCGCCTTGGGATACGTTCAGGTGCAGTGAGGAGATGAGAATCCCTATATAACCTATATAACCTACATAACCATCGTCAGGAACTCTTATACTGTACTTTGAAACTGTTGAATCATCACAGTTAGAGCATATTGGGTTTAATAGTTTAGCTCAGATTAAAGGAATTCTTAGATTCCTACACAACAGAAGCAATAGAAACGACGTGAAAAGCAGCATGTCAATACCCATGGTGATAAAAAAAACCAACAAACCTCATACTGAAGGGGCCTGAAGACTGACCTACCTACAAAAAAGTTGCAAAAAAACTTATTTCCAAAAAAAACCTAACAGCTCAGCAGATTTGTTTCCTACTTATTCCTTAGGCATTTTTTATTCTAGCAAGGTGAATAATTATCAGTTGAATTGTAGAAAGAAAGACTCTCACAAAAAGAGCATTGATCCCTGTGTGAGTATACAGTGCTTTTGTAAATATACAGTGCTCCTGTCACCAGGTTTGTACATTCTTATCAAAACTGTAATTAACTCCCAGAAATCTAGGTTTTACAATTTGGAGCTGGTAGGAAGGGTTATATCACGTACAAGTTTGTAGAGAATTCTTGCTCTTAATTAGAAAAATATTAAATGCCACCAACATTGGTTTCTGAGACGAAGAGCTATAAATTATCAATACACGCCTTCTATAGAAATGATACTAATCAAAATGCACAGGGAACCAAAAAGCAAACTCATTTATTCATGCAGCTTCTATGTAAATGCAATCAAAAGTATGTGTGCTCTGTCAGGAATCAGACAAGCATCAGCAACCGTATCAGCTGTAGTTTTCATTAGTAAGAAGTCAGTCCAAGGCAAATGGAAGATAATTCAATTTAGGTTCACTTGCAGCAGCACAGTCTGAGTCCTGCCTATGCTGCAGTGGCGTTCTAGTCTATTCACCACTGTAATGCAAGTCTATGTACGAGGAACCCCTGCGAAAATTGCTGTTCGTAGATTAAGACCTTAGTTGTACCTGTAAAGGCTCCTTCTTACTCTTAAAGAATGTTAAGCCAAGTTATTAAACCTAACACAAAAATTATTATTAGCTTTTAACATGCAAAAAGAACTTTGTATTGCACATGCTACACCCTTCTTATGCTTAACTGCAATTAAGTATTTGAAAGTCATTATCAAATACACTTAACTAAGAACTATGGGAGTGTCAGACATAGTCCTAAGGACGATAATACTGCACTGAGGTCTTCAGCAATAATTAGTGGTTTATATCGAAATTCCTTTCTGCTGTATCTATCAAAATTCTATGTTTTAAAATCAGTTTAGTTTGTAAATATCAAAATCAACAGAATTCATTAAGTCCATTACCTTCTCCAAAACATTTAAGTATGCCTTTCCACAAATATACCACTTTTATGTTTGGTGCAGCCAAAGATGTGCAGAATTTTTATTTTTATTTTTTTTTAAAGGTAAGCATCAGACTGACAGGGAACGTAACATCAGTCCAAAAGATACAAGAAAACCTTTAAGAAGGCAGAAAAGAAAAGAAAATAATAATAACGCCACCTCTAGAGATTTAAAGTAGTACACCAAAAAAGAACCAGCCGTTACAAGGTCTGTGTGATGGAAAACAGATGACGAACATAAACCCTACATTATCCAATTTTCTTCTATGCTCCTTTGTCCAAGAGATGCAGGTAAATGGTTCAATGACTAACTTCTATATGAAAATTTGCTAATCAAAATTATTGATAGCCAATACTTCATACCTAGGTTGCTCCAAAAGTAATGCTTCCTACTTATTTCCACACAAACGACAATGAATACGAGGAGCAATGACACCATTGTATAAATTCTCAGCTACAAAACGCTGTTTTTCAGCACAATCACTTCCATTAGCAGACTGTTTTCATGAGCCATGAACAGCCTGCATGCCATGCACGTAACAACCTGCACCAGCAGAGGTGACCCACTGTTGCTGTCACCTGTGCTGAAATGCACCACCCACCACCTCTCTGTTCTTACAATCACTCGATCTTCATAAACAGCAAGCATCAATGAATGTCAGTGGGTGCCATTTTTCAGCATGGAGTGATTCTGACACACTTACTTCATTCCCACTTCCAAGTCAGATGCCATTTTGTCAGACTGCCCCTCTGCTCCCCTGTCAGCAAAAAAATGTAATAGAATACTGGCAGGAAGGTTCAGTTTCAAGTGCCATTCTACCATCATCTGTATCTGACACTGTGGATCAACATAATAAAACAGGAGGCATTACTTTGGGAGCAGCCCTCATACTTCTGAAACATTTCTAAGAAAGAGTTCATTATATAAAATAAAAATACCTTAATTTAGTTGCTAGGACTTCTTGAGCAACATAAGCAATATTGTCTCTTGGTACACAAGTGCTAACAAAAATGCTTTTCCAAACTGCAAGTGCTTTTACTGCATTCACCATACAGTAAAGAAGGTTTTCACTGGGATAAAAATGCCACTGGAATAAAAAGGTCTGTATCACACTTTCTGCAATTATGGCAGGTAGCATACTGTCAAAGACAGCTCATGAACACTTGGGGAAAAAAAACAACACACACAGCTTCAGCAAAAACATTCTTAATCCCATCACTGAAAGGCAACACAAAAAAGCTGCCTGAACAAACCATGACGCCGACCTACACCAGTTGGGTATTCACAAGTTATCTTATGAGCAGTAAAACCCATTTACATGGCTGCTACAACAAAAACTAATTGAGTTCATTTCCCGTGTATTTTCCAGCAGTTGAAGATTCAGCTATAAATCACTTTCTTCCTGCTGAGTGCTTATTCACCTCTTCAGTTTTAGGGCGTATCTGCCATTCAGATCAATGTAACTTCAGTATACCTTCAGCAGTTCCCTTTTCTTCATGTCAGACAGCATGCATGATCCTTGGGTAGCTCAGCACAGTTCAAAGTTTGGATAAAATAATTTGCACCCAGAAGTGGATTGCTTCAGATGCTAAGTCCAGCAGCCACCCTCCAACAAACACCTCACAATGAATTTTAGCATTTGCACAGGCAGATTATCACAGTAGGCTCCTTGATTCAGAAGAGCTCACAGCAATAAAAAACTAAACGTGCCTCCCCCTTCTCCCTAGGGGTGTGCTGGATTCTGAACCATTAGCAAATACAAATCCATTATATGGGAAGGAAGTGGGAAATGGTTGTGCTCTGCAGGTGTTAAAAAATACATTTGCAGCATGGGAGCAGATGCTTGAAAAAAAAAACAAAACAATTCAAGTAAGCACACGGCTCCAAAATGGGTCTTACTACTGTATTTATTTGAAAGACACAGTCTTCCTCTCAAATACACAAGTTACTTGGATTTGACATTGCATCTACTTACTGCACCTGCAAGTGCTTGAATATATCACACTTCTACAGCATTTCAATGTACATCTTTTTAAAGCAACAGGACACAACATCACAAACAATGAGGAGCAAATTACTAGCCTGGTCTCAATAAACCTTGATGCTTCAGCTGGCACAGGGAGATGCTTAAAATATCTTTAAATATTTATGGCTATTAGTACTTCTAAAATGCAATAAAATGTGATTACACTCATTTTAGATGTTTTTGCAACCTTATATTGTCAAACAACAGTTTCTTGTTAAGATATTCAGAATAAGTGAAACATCCAGTGTCACAGAACATCACATTTCATCTTGAGGAAGCAACAAACCTAGACTTATCCAAAGTGTAGCCCCTTCTATGATTCTATGAATTCCAAAAAAAGCTGTTATTAAAATCAATTATTAACTACTTAAAAATCTGCTTAATATTTTAAGTTGTAAACAAGGCATTGTACATTCTTGCATATATACCTTCTATACTTTGAAAAAATAGCTTTTTTTCCCCCCTCTGACTGTACATCCTATCTGAGCATGCTATATATACTGCCCTTTATGCTCCTAAGAATCAATTTTAACCTTAACCAGTTGCTCCTTCCTTTTTCACTTAGACTGACTAAATAAGCCCAAGTAGAAAGTTCAACTTCCTTATTCTTCCCTTTCTATTTATTCTCCCAGGTCCTCCGGGGACTCGGACTCTCTCTCTCCTTCATGGCCGTTTCCTAGAGTGAAACAAAAAAATCCAAAAAACCAAACAAAACAAAAATCACAATGGAAGAGCAGCTGTTTCTTTCATCTATTTAAATCTCTCAAACATCCTAAACCATTTCCACTACACACTGATTGTTCAGCTCTATTTCCAGCAGGCCCACAAATAAGGCTATTATCTTCAAGAGTAACCACTGCACTCTTTTCCAACCTGTCAGGCTATTAAATGGATATTGCGAGACCCAATCCAACGTTCAATAACCTCCAACCGCACTTCAGCTGCCGCAACCTTTTGATAGGCCCATACTCCAATTTCTAGAACCTCTGAAACAGAACTCGGGACAGCAGTTGGATTTTCCAGATGACTGTTTTGATCTGCCCAGGTTTCACTTGCATCTGCCACTCAGAACCGCAGCCTGCCTCACGTTTCATTTGCATCTTGAAGATCGTAACAAGGACGCTGCACAGATTTAATAATCCTGTCTGTTTGCTTTGAAGTTCTCCATTCACAGTGCCCTCACAAGTTCAAGAAAGCTCAAGAAAGAGATGGTTTATTTTCACTTTCATTTGTTCTTGCTGTAGCTAATTGCGGTTACAGTGCTTTTATTGCATTAATTAAGTGCAAAAAAGCAGTCACAATGATAAATAAAGGAAAATGCAAAAGCGGAAGCGTAATGAGTTCTCCTACGAGTTACCTGAACTCTTCTCTCAACTCTTCCCTAAACACCACTATTTATACATAAACACTTTGCATGCAGTTACACCTTAACAAAAAGTTGCAGAAGGAGGGTGCCCTTTAAAAGCAAACACCTGCTATGCCGCGGTACTGAACTACAGTGGTATCTCCCATGCTTAGTACACACACTGCAGTGATGTATTCCTATCTTAAATTTTCCACTGTACACGGTTATCATTAATGTACTTCTGTTTCATAAAGGGAGGTAACGGCAAGGAAGTCTCTTTCCGTAATTCAGTATCGATAACGCAGCGATCGCAGCCCTGCATTAAAACAATAAAGCACTATTACTTTCAATTCTATCCTCTTTACCCTTTAACTTATTGCCAGGCCGCCGCACGCTACACAAAGAAGTTAATGTTTTCTAAGTTAAACAACGGGCTGTCTGCTTATCTGAAAACTTAAACGCGCTGCAACTTGCAGCTACCTCGGAGCGAGCCCAGCACCTAGCAACCCTCCCAGAGGCGGGGGCTGCACCTCAGCCACCTTACTGGGAACGTTCCCAGCCCAACTGTGTCACCCTTCCCCCTGCTGTCTGCTTGCAGGGAGAACCGTGCTTCAAAACAGCTGCCAAAGCTGAGCTGCGTGCAGAGAGATGGGGAGGAGAGGGGGGAGAAGGAAAAAAAAAAAATGCAGCTCTTTGGGCCAGATCCAGGCCCACCTACCAGATAATCCCAGTTTACGTCCGCCAGCTGCTGATACTTACCTGAGGTGCAGCAGGTGCAGGACAAAAGGCCGGGCCGGCCCCGCACCTGCCGCCTCAGCCCGGCTCTGGCAGCAGATGTTCAGCTGCAGCAGATGCTCGGCGGCAGGCCTCGGGCAGGGCGGCACCCTGCACTCCACGCACAGGGCTCGTGTGGAAAGCACTGACTGCCACGCTGCCTGCCTGCGGTTCCTCCGCAGTGCCTGGGGATAAGCAGGTCCCAGCCACCGCGACTGGGATGGGGCACAGCTCCCCTCACCTGGGCCTGGCAGATCTTCCTACCACAGCCACTCATTTAAGCATCATCATCACCATCGTGCTCTGCTTGCCTCGGTGCCTCTTTAATATCCCCTCGATGCCCAAATGTTTCTTTCTACAATATTACTATAGTACTTTTTTACAGCCAATAATAAGTTCAAATGTTTTCCAGAGAGTCAAGGAAAAGAATCTTTGATGCACAGAGCTTCTACAGGTAAAAGAAACACAGAGAAGGAAGGAGTCCAGGAAGAAAACAGGGAAATTAGTGCTGAGGCCTAAACAGGTACAGAACATCTATGGCAAGCACATAGGTCTAGCAGGGAGGAAAAAAAAATGTAGGAGACATTATGGCCACAGCTGCTACTGGATGATGCTTTCATAGGTTTTTTAATGAAGAAAGCTGATTTCACACACACTCTCAATTTCAGTTGGTTTCATGTCTGTGTGTGTGTGTGTGTGTGTGTGTTATTTTCCCCTTCTTTTTTTCCTGAAACTACATCAACACATCAACTTACGTCTTGTACAGGTCACAGAACAAAGCCTTGTCTTTCCACATGGGAACCACATAGTCAGCTTCTCAAAATGAAGAAACACGAACTCAATACATCCTTTGATCCTTTATCACACAGTGTTCTGCCTCTTGAAATTTAAAAGAAAAAAAAAAAAGAAACCGACTTCATAGCAAAAAACACCCTAAAAATGAACCCCATTAAAATACCTTCCAGTCTCTGAACTATCTATGAGTTTTGCAATAGAAGTGCTAACTGTTTACATCTGGAAGTTGCACGGTAAACGTCTGAAAGGCAGTCATGAAAAGTGGCTAACAGAGTAACCCTGTATGCCCAGCTCAGCTACAGTGTATTCGGCCAACTTGTCAGACGTGTTATTTAAACTATACCCATTTCAACTGGTCCCATGTCCCAAAAGACATGAGGATTTCAGTAACTGATATACTGAGCAGAAAAAATACACCTACAAAAAGAAAGAAAAGCACATGGAAACATTAAAAACTGTGGAAAATGAAACAGTAAAGTCTAATGAAAGGACGCAGAAAGACTTCTGCTGTCAAACAATCTTACTAATCAAACCCTACGTAGGCACACCCTGAACACGAGGAGAAAGATCTTTTATGGCATGGAAGTAGAAATATGATATCCACCTAGCTCAAGAAGACACCTTAGTCCAAGTAGGGTAATCACTAATAATGCAAACTTAGCAATGTAATTATTTCAAGCACTGCATGTAAGATTCAGCATTTATATATTAGATGCAGCATGGTCATAGCAGTTATACTAAGCATTGGTAATAACTAAGTAACCAGAATCAGCTGACAGGACACATTCTAATCAAACTCATACCGGACTATATTTGCCACAGTACACTCTAAATAATAATATATATTACATATATACACATATTCACCACTGCAGTTAGAAAAGCAAAAGATGATAAAGTATCTAGCAATATTTGGTATGGAAACTATTTAAAAACAAATCTAGAAGTCACGTTACAATTAAGAGTCAATATCGCACTTAGTTATTCATTTACATTTGGATTACTGCATGCGTTTCAGATATATTAGTAACACATGCTCTTTGCTTAACAGGTGCCTCTTAGGACTGAAACATTTGATATGCTCTGCTGCCTGCACTGAAGGTAAAAAGCTAGGACACCTGCTAGATTAGACCAGTGAACAATAGAAAATCCTTCACAGAAAGATATTCACAAATCTTGCCCTGATTGAGCAGTAGGGTTAGACAAAATGACCTCTAAAAGTCCCTTCCAACCTCATCTAGTCTGTGAAATAAAATTCTTCCAGTTTCCACATAAGAAAATATGAAATCAGCTCAGAAGTTACACACACTTTGGCAGGATGCTACCAAAGTACCATTATATATACTTAAAACTGTAAACCTGAAGCTTCTGACTACTTTTGGGAAGACAGATTTTATGCATCTCATTTAGGTGTCTCTGTGAGGAGATTATAACCCCATGTAATCAATGGAGAATGGACTTTAAGTCTTAATTCCTGTACTTCTGTGATAAGTAATGTAAGCGCAAAGAATGTAAAGTGAAGCTAGGAAGTGACTGTCGCCTTTTTTGGAACAAGCTATCTCATTTTTAAAAATGAAAATACAGAAAGCGACTTCCGATATGTTCAGAATTCTGTTTTATATGTCATTTTGTGTCAGTTTGCCTAAAGCTAAAAAAACCACTTCAATATACAGATATATGCACATCAAGTCAGAGCTGCTCAATTACACACCTAAAGTCAAAAAGGCCCATATATTTAAAACCGAAGCCCATAGAAATTTCTAGAGCCTACTTACACTTTTCTGCACTTCCAGATTCATTCTGACTTGCACCTTTGCGTTCAGAATTTAAAAAAAAAAAAAAAAAAAAAGCAATTTTCAGCAGAAAAACAAAATTCGGGAAACAGCAGAAACATCCACCCAAGTATTGGTGGAATTTTGGAGCATTTAATTAAAAGCTGTGAGGCATTTTTATGGATATACATTTTTGAAAGAATACATGCCTATGGCATGTAGCAGTATATAAGATTTCAGCCACTCCGTAGTTCCTTGTATAAGTACCCAGTTTGTATTGCTGTGCACACATTATGGTTAATATGAAATGATTTCACCTTCTGTAGGTACTCAGTTTGGATGTGGTGGAAGGCCTGCTCACTGGGAGGAGCTTTTGTGCTATCCTCATGTGTGTTTCTGTCCTGTTCCTGCTGGAAATCCAGAATCAGATATCCCCTTTAAGTACTCATCACTATGGCTGTAACACACATAACACAGCTCGTGTATGCTTAAACAGGGCTGTCATCTTCACATCTTCAAAGATTGCAGATTTCTTGATTTCTAAACTTCCCCTTAGTCATGTCTTAGTCAAAATTGACACATGACTTCAGGACACGTCTAGCCAGGAAGGAGTACTGATAATGATCCATATCCAAACAACAGAAGGTTGAGTATGTACTTGTTTCTGGTGTGTATGTCCAATAGCAACCTGGATGTATGGTGATATTTCACAATGACATGTTAATATGCACTGTGTACCACATTCAGGAAACTATCTGGCATCTAATCAGTACACAGACTAGTTTAAAATTAACATCCTAGGAGAAGCCTTCCAGTGTGTTCAGACAGTGAGTCAGCTTCCAAAACCAGAACAGAAGCAGCTAATACAAATGAAATGCTAATTCTTACCCAGATGGTGAAGCAACACCCTCTGTGTCTTTCAGTTCTTTTGTAGCATGTGAACATTTGGGTTTATTCTCACAAACTACTGAACAGTGTGGACACTTCAACAGTTTTTGGCTATTTGTTTCTCATTTAAATTAGCACTGTGAAAAAAAAGAAGGTTCAAACCTTACATTTCCACAAGCTGTATGGTACATAAGAAATACATTTCCACAACTCTTATTACCCACACATTACGGATGCCATAAAAATAGAACCATAGAACAGTTTGAGTTGGAAGGTACCATCATAGGTCCTACTCCAACCGCCCTTGCAATGAACAGGGACATCTAAAGCTTCATCAGTCACTCAAAGCTTGATCCAGCTTGATCTTAAATGTTTCCAGTGATGGGGCTTCCACCATTTCTGAGCAAATGGGGCCCTGGGCAGCCTGGTCTGGTATTAAATGAGGAGTTTGGTGGCTCTGCATGCGGCAGGGGGTTGCAGATTCATGAACCTTGAGGTCCCTACCAACCCTGGCCATTCTGGGATTCTGTGAACAGTGCTTCACTATGCTCGTAGCCATTTCCCTTATCCTGTCACCATGGACCCTGCTCCAGAGTCTGTCCTCTTCTTTCTTGGAGCTCCCCTTTAGACACTGTAAGGCCGCTATCAGGTCACCTCGCAGCCTTCCCTTCTCGCAGCTGAAGAAGCCCCAGCTCTCTCAGCCTGTCCTCCTCGTAGGAGAGGAGTTCCATCCCGTGGATCACCTCTGTGATCTGGACACACTCCAACAGGTCCGTGTCCCCCCGGTGCTGAGGACTCCACATGTGGACGCAGCAGTCCAGGTGAGGCCTCAGAGCACAGCAGAGGGGCAGGATCACCTCCCTCGACCTGCTGGTCACGCATCTTTTGATGCAGCCCAGGGTATTCAGTTGACTTTCCGGGCTGTGAGGGCACATTGCTGGCTCATGTCCTGCTTGCCATCCACCAGTACCCTCAAGCCCTTTTCAGCAGGGCTGTGCTCTATCCTTTTGTCCTCCAGCTTGTACTGAGAGTGGAGGTTGCTGTGACCCAAGTCGCTGCACTGGATTTGCTGAACTCATGAGACTCCCCTGGGCCCACTGCTCAAGTCTGCGTAGGTCAATAAAAATAGTTTCATTCTTCGGATTTTGTCTCAGTACCAAAATAAGCAATGCAAACTTATTTGTCTCCTCTTCCCACTCACTTAAAGAACATATCAGCACTTTTGAGTGCCAAGTAGGAGCTCTGTTCTATAATAAGAATATGTGCTTCTATAATAGGAACATGTGGGACATCACCTTCCCTAACAGACCTACTTTCCTGTACGTATAGAGAACAGAGCACATCTATTCTCCTCTTCCACTGCCTGTTAGAATGCACTCCAAAGAAGACACTACTTTTTCTTTTCCCCCCTACAACAGATGTGCCAGCAAGAATCAGCTAAGTTCCAGTCCTTCCTATTAATATGGTCCTTACATGCAGGTATTAAATACCACCTTACAGGCTCCGGTACACCTGTGTAATGTATTAGTGTTTCTGAACGTCACAATGATAGTAAAGTTGTTAAAATACAACCCAATACATTTGGCCAGCACAACTTGATTGCTTACAGAATGCAAATCAAAAAGTACCCAACTCGGTATTCAATTTGTTAAAATGCATATGATAGTGACAGCTAAGAAAGAAAAGACTTCCTCAAGAATTATTTATAGATAGATTCAATAAAAACTGAAATCATCATAACACTATTAAAGTAATCTTCATACTGGAGACACAGCTTAAAAAAAAAGAAAAAAAAACACAAGCCCACAATACATATGCTGGTTCAAGTTAATATATTCTGGCAGGAAGAAGCCATTCAAAGAAATGCTACTTAAATAATAACCACTGCAATGGTAACAGACTTTTTTCATGCTACTTATCCTGAAGTCTGTCCAAGAAAATAGAATACATACACAACTATCTGACAAAAGAAAGAGAGGAAGAAAATCGAGTCAAAACTGTTTTTTATAGCATTGCTGCCCTCTTCTGGATTGAAACTTCTCACTCTCCATAGTTCGTATATTAACTAATTCATCTCAACTAATTGCATCATGTTCACATAGAATGTGTTCAGAATTAATTTCATCTAATCCACAAGTAATTACAGTATGCTATGAGTCACATATCTTCAAGTGTTTCAATTTGAGAGATGTACACTGAAATCTATTATTAAAATTGATTGCTAGCAACATACTAGAAAAACAAACTGGTGATCTAAAGTACAGAAGGCAGCTTTGACATGATGACAACTGCCAAGGTAAGGACCATAAGAAAACAGAATAACAACAGCAGAACTTGAAAGTGATTATTCAAAAATGTATGGGGAAAAGATGGAATCAAAGCCTGTAACTATTTTTGCATAAGGTTTAATTTCCATTACAAGTATACATTCAACAAAATATTCACAAATTTTAAAAAAATTACTATTTTATTTTGAACTAAGCATTTTTCATATTGCCACAACTCAGTATAACAGGCAGACATAAATAAGTTCCACCTTTCTTCTCTGCCAAAATACCAAACATCTCAGTACAGAATTCCAAAACAAAAACACTGTGTAGAAGTTCATGTACTGTTCAAGGACTCCAGCAATTCAGCATGTTTTCTCCTCATGATGCACTTAGCATCAATCTTTCGCACTCCCACATCCATCTGCCTCCCCATAACCTCACAAAAACTTTTGTAACCATTCAGCTTATGCTGATGAAGACAACAGCAAACTTGAGGACAAAAGCATACAACAGTCCATCTTGATTTCACGTTCAGGTTGAAACTAAAGAGGTCCCTACATTTCAGAACTGATGGCACCTTTGTGGCCCTTCATTCTCCTCTAGAGCGGATGACAGTGGTTCCACTAGTTAATGCCCAACCATTTTATGAATTTTATCTGTACTGGTCATGTACTTATTTTAATGAAGACTGTAAGATGTAAATATATTTAACAGACTGCTGTAAATAAATAAATTAACACCACCGAGTATTTACAGCAACCAAGCCATTAGTCACAAGAAAGTTGTGCAGTAACAGCTATTTTCACCTGTGATGACCTAAGGGTTCTAGGCAAAAATAAATCTCATTTCTATTGCTGTATGCAAGTCAAATTCCTCATATTGACAGCTTTCAATGTAATGGCTGTTTTTGAATAAAAGTGCTACAAGTGGAAGCCACTACAGTTCAAAACATCAAAAATTTTGCTTAGGATCCACACTCTTTTCAATCTACTGCTTTGGTTTGTTTTTCTTGGCTCCTTCATCAGCGGTTGTAGAATTAAAGGATTTAACTTGATCTTGGAGATTGTAATGTGTATATTTGGGAGGGTGGCTAATGGGAAGAGAGTTCCCTGGAGTCTGAGTGCTGCTGATTACATTCAACTGGGAAACACCATTGCTACTGACAGTTGCCACCTTATATCACAAGCAAAGAAAAGACCAATGGAAACAGTACCAAAGGCTTACGCCTGCAAGGATGGAATGAGTTCTTTTTCTTGAGAGCAAGATGTTCCTACTCAGACAAGCGTGTCAGAGAGGGCTGAGACAGAGGCAGAAACCATGTTTAACAGACAAATGAAACAAATACCAAGACCTTGCAAACCAACTTTTTGTGTAAGACATATCTTTTATTTCGTTTTCTTGTCTTTTAAAAGCTGGGAGGAAACTGAACTTCCTATGAGATGCAACAGAAATATGATATTTCTTTCCTTCTAGCAAGTTCATCACTATCAAAGCTTCCCACATTAAAAAACAAAAGAATACAAATACTCTTCTTCGTCATAGAAACATAGGCAGGATCATTGAAAGCTCTCCAATACAACCTATATATTTGATGGCTTTGCTTCACCCGGAGGAATCTGTGTATTTGTTATTATCAGGACTGACCCGAGATGATCTAGTGTGCTTACATCTGAGCAGGGTGAGCTAGACATGTTGATGTGTGCTAGGTAAGTGTTGTGCTATCGAATTATTTTTGGAACACGTGTGAGCAAAGAGAGCCTAGCAGCACAGGTACGTGACCTCTGCAAGTGTTAACATCTGCCATCCTTTAGGATGAAGGCCCTTTTGTTTCATTCAGCAAAACACAAGAGAATGAAACCTAGTGCTCTTCAGGTGCCGTAATATACAACTTGTAAGCTGCAGTTCCTAACTGGAATGTACATGCCATTTCTCACTAGGTATACAACAGGAGGAAAAGCTAACTGTCACATCAGGCATTAAAACTGGCTCTTTCAAGGGTACCTTGCAAGAACAGCTAAAATGCCACCGTCGTTCTCAGTTCTTTAACTCAGGATCATCAATAATACAATGATGTCGGTAAGTAAAGTTGGTCAATGGACTCCGGGGTTTCCGTAAGAACATGGGATACAAACTTGGACATTAAGTATCAACAGCTCTACAGTTTATATTAAAAACAAAAAAAAAATCTTAGAAACAGGGTATCCAACTTTTTGTTGCTGTTCCAGAAAGAAACACGAACAAGAATCACCTTGGACCCCATCCTCTGAACACAGGGAAAAAGTAATGAATGTGATAGAAAGACAAAAACAACATTAAAAGTTCACTGCTTTCCTTCAGTATTATCAAATGTTCCACTTCAGTAAGATCAATGAGATAAACACCATACTGTATTATTCAAATCAAGAGGACTATCAAGTTGTACAGTTTCTCAGGCTGCAGGTTTTCATGCATTCCTCTGATAAAGGTCCATCACTAAATTCACTCTAGACCCTGTATCATCCATGCTTTCATTTCACCAGGGTTCCCAGAAGTGTCTTAAACACAAATGTCTTAATCTTCAGAATTGACTGGCCTTTGTCTACCTGATGAAACTGAATGGCTTTGCCATCCACAAACGCCTTTTCACTCAAAGTTCACAGTGATTAAACTTTCTTGTTCCTAGCACAAGTTATCATTCCAGTAGCACACATGCACGTTTTTAAAGTTTCCATTATTTCTCTTATTAAAGTAAACCTTTTGAAATTCAATCCATTTGTCTTTACCTCTGTAGAAACATGGTATCAAGGTTGGCAGAGAACTCCAACATCATCTAGTCCAAGCATTCACCCACCACCAGTACTTCCCCACCAAACTACATCCTTTAGTACAACATCAAAGTATTTCATGAACACCTCCAGGGGTGTAGATTCTACCACCTCCCTGTGCAGCCTGCTGCAGCATCTAACCACTCTTTAGGAGAAGTTCTTCCTAATATCCAACCTGAACCTCCCCTTGAGGGGGGACTTGAGGTCATTCCCTCTTGTCCTACCACACCTCACCATAACTTCCCTTCTGGTAGCTGTAGAGAGCAATGAGGCCTCCCTGAGCCTCCTCTTCTTCAGACTAAATCACCCCAGCTCCCTCAGCTGCTCCTCATACAACCTGTGCTCCAGACCCCTCACCAGCTTTGTTTCCCTTCTCTGGACAAGCTCCAGGGTTTTGATGCCATTCTTAAAATGAGAGGCCCAGACCTGGATACAGACCTGGATGCAGCCTCACCAGTGCTGAGTACAGAGGAACCATCACTCCCCTCTTCCAAATTAGCAAATTAACTTCCAAAACCTGAGTTTGTTTGGTAACTGATGCTAAATAGACAGCAGGAGTCACGGACATATGACGTTGTTTTTGTACCAAGACTGACCTCGCATTTTTTACTACACTTTTATTTTTTGATTCTTGGTAGAACAAGAAGTTTCAGCTAAACTTTGGCTGCCTTCATAAAAATTGGGTGAAATTTATATTATTATATAATAATAACATATTATTCCACTGACTTGCCTGCAGTTACAATAACGAGGAGCCTGACACTGGCACAAACTACTAAAAAAAAAAAAAAAAAAAAAAAAGGAAAAGTTTGATTCAGCAATGTTCTTTTTTTATTAGGGAACAAACAGTGCAAATTATGTAATGAATTACATTCAGTAGAGAAAAAAACTGAGATTAATAAAAACGTCAAAGATGTATAAAAGATGTATTATAAAAGAAAAGCTATATAAATCACAAAGTATTTCACAATAATACAATCTGACTACAGCCATCATTCCAGGAACTGCACTAAAAAGACTTTTTTGTAGCAAACTCCCAGACAAGAAGTAAATGCACATGCACATATTAGCCAATAACAAATGCAGATGAATAAAAGGCATCAGAGATGCACTGAGCCTAATGAGATGTGCAACTACACCGCATGTGGAGCCTATCAACCACATTTGGGGCATTCAGAATACTCATACAAATCGTGTGCCTGGAGGCATCAGGTCCGGCTCCATTTTTAAATTTGAAAATATACGTTCCAGTTTCTTATAATAATTGCCACAAATTAATTTTGTGGTATATTCTGAATACACAAATTCCCTTTTTTTTTTTTTAGCTTTCGTAGCGATTCCAAGGGGCAACGAGTCTTTGTAGCTGTTGCTACTGTCAACCATCCAGTACCATAACTTACTTAAAAGATACACAAGTATTTTGAGGTCTACAGATTTCCACTGGAGCAAACAAGAGATACAGCTGTTCCAGACTGGTCCTCTCTGGAAGCATTCTTGCTATTTTTTCATTATCCATATAAGACAAATAAGTATACATGACCAGTACACAAAGGAAAAGAGAAAAATATGGTAGCCTTAAAATGTAACAGGCACATATTTTACCACATCATTTTGAGAGATCAGACAGGAAAAAACATGCACCATAAGTCTCAGAGAGCTCTAAAAGAAGGACGCAGTACTACATTCTACTTACAAGAGCTGTTATATTTCATCACATCCATCCCACTGTTTGGTGCTAGACCCAACTAAAAGGAGAGGAGATAACAAACAATGTGCTGTTCGAAACTATGCAGTCCAGGCTCAAGGCATGAAAGAATTAATGAGAAAATGAGAAAGTAGCAGATGGTGCTGCAGCGCTTCTTCCTGCATTATCCACTGCCTCAAGCAGTTTCTATACATGTAAAGCCCTGGGGCCCCACCTGGTAGCAATATAATTACCCTAAATGCACTCTTATGTTTCATTACACCTTAACCGTTACTATGTGTGCTGATTACAAGTATCAACCCCTTTCATTTTCATACACCTCTGCAGTTGTATGGCATTCAACTGTGAAAATGCAGCACTCTCGACACTTCCAAAACAAAGCCCATGCTGATAAACAGCAGTGGGCAAATTATTTGTCGCTCTGCAGGGTGCCAGTAGGGTTTGATAAGGATGACATCACTCCCATTTTCCCAGTAACAATGACACTAACAAGAACATCTAATCAGCAAGCCTCAGTGCTTGCTCTAGCAGGTGCAACTCTTTTTATGCTACAAGTAAGCCAGCATTAGTTTCCAGCACAAGTACAAAACTATTTCTTTCATCATACTGCTAAGAAGTTGGCTTCCATATGGCACTGCAGCTGCTGTTGCTACTTCTACAGATGCTTTCATTAATTTTATCAAGGACATACAGAAGTGCTTGATCAGCACAATGGCTATTTAGAAACAGCTGGAGAACTGAAACAATTAACTTAAGGAGACTATACAGACCCAACATGCAAATTGAAATAATTAAATTCCAAAAATAGATTAAATACATTTAAGAATTGAGCAAAAATTCTTATAAAGTGAGAGTTACAGTTCTCCACAAGGATGAGGGGAGCTGAGAAAGAAAAGCTAACTTCATAGCTCCAAGTTTATGTGTAGATAAAATCCTTGCAATCTGTAATACATATGTCACAGCTATTTTACCACCAAAATACATATCTTATGCTCTGATTACTTTCAAAATCAAGTTACAATGGAAGACATTGCACTTTATAATAACCAAGCATGAAAGAGATTTTAAAAACCCAAAGAATTTTTATTTTATAATTTGTTTTGGAAATATTTTTCCCCACAGAACACTAGAAATACAAAAACGTTTTTTACGTGACAGTATTACTGCTTGGAACATTTCAAGCATCAAGCATTGTATTCAATATATCACATATAAATTATGTTTCATCCATCTTCAAAAAAAAAAACTTAATATTGTATTCCAACAAGGCATTAAAAAACTCGATTTGTTTCCTCCTTATTCAAGTTCTCATGGATAAGCAAACACTGCTATCTGGATGAGTAAACCTCAAAGCAAATTTCTATCCCTTTGCTTGCAAAGTACTTTCTGTCTAACTGGAAGCTGAGTAGCTGAGAGAGTTTCACGTCCCTGAATCTTTGGCTTCATCTAACTGTCTCTCTCGTCACATTGTTTTTAAAGAGCAGATGCAGAGAAATTAACACTAGTTTTATTAGTTCCTCTGTTCCTTTTCAGAATCCTAAGGGCTTTCTGCAACACTATTATTCCTCCTCATTGCTCTAGCCTGGGAGAAACTTGAGCAGATGCAGGTACTAGCATTAAGAAGGAGAAGGAAATGGCCCTGGGGAACAGTAACACAGCAGAAGGTATAACTCCCCTCTTCAGTCAGCAGAAAAACTGGGGCAAAACATCAGAACTACCTGCACAGAAGCACCCTGGATAATTTCACTGAGTCAGTTTAGAAGGAGATAAAGTCTGCCCACTGCAGATATGGCAAACTCATCTAGATGCTGTGCCTTCAGCCTGAGGTATGTGATGGAATGCTGCAGTAGATATGAGTAAAGAAATCACTCCTGTAACGTTTGCAGAAACTTTTCTGCCTATCCCAACTGAATCTGACTCCTTTCTTTGTCAAAGAACAGTAAAAAGTTACTCCATCTATGAACAGCAGAAAAGTCAACTGTACTTGCAGAAACTAGAAATTAAGGAAGAAATGACAAAGTCTGCTACAGCTTTCTAATAGTAGTAATAGTAGCCGTAGGGTCTTGACAAGGTTTAGCAGAAAATATCTCTATTTCCATTAACAAACTAAAATCACCCAGAACTACCTGTGCTTGAAGACAACATGAAGTATATCTTCATACATTAACCAGAAGCTTTACTAAAGAAAAAAAAAAAAAAAAGAGGTTCTGAAGATTTTTTCTTCAACAAGAATCTGAACTCTGCTGGTGCTGCACACTGAGGTTTCCTGAGCTCTGCATTACCTCATTTGTATCCTGCAGCTAGAAGCTCTAATTATTAAGTTTTGCTGTAATAAAATGCGTTACACAGAATTTTGCTCACGTCACCATATTTTAAATAACGATGCGCAGAACAGCTTCAGAAGAACATCATTGTACAACATCAACTTGTATGAATAATCCCAGCCACACAACTTCTAGCCTGAATACACGCAGCTATACCCTATTTATGTAAAGCGCTATTTGAAGAGTATTCCACTGTACTCACACTGTATGGATCCCTGTTAAATTAATGCTACAAGCACCATTTTTATTCCAGTGAGACTCTGCAGGTTAGAAACTACATTTTTACAGAGAAGTTATTACCGATGTTCAGTTCCTGGTTGGAAAATATCCCAGCTTATTGCTTGTCCAAAAACAGTGAGCAGGCCTATTCTGCAATGATTAGGGTTCCTACTGCGCAATTAAAAAGGGAGTTGGAAAAAAAAAAAAAAAAAGCTGGAAATACTGGATTTTTCTGCTCTGCAGTAAAGACTAAAAATCGCAACTTTTGTCCACATGTAGTGAGTTTATTTTGAAGTTACTGAATGTGTTGAAATTTAAGCAAAAAGAAAGACCATTAACTATGGATGTACGAATAAAACTCCCTATAAATTTGTAGTAAAACTGAAATAAAAGCCTACAGAAAACAAAACAAAACAAAAAAAACCACCAACCCCTTCCAATATAAAAACAAAAATGTTAACAGTAGTAGTGGTAACATTAGCATCAATTTATCTACCCTCTCCTACCTTAAAGTCTTGTGACCAACAATTTCAGACAAAGAGAAAGCAAAAAATGCCAACAAAATGGTGGCCATCATCAGGAAGGCAGTCAACAAGCCAGAAGCCACCACTTTGCCACCACAAAGTTCTGCTGAACTCACATTTTCACTCTGTGTGCACCTAGGAACTGACACTTGAAGGACAATCAATTTCAAAATACACCAAGAAGGGCAACTAAAACAATCAAGGTGATGAAGCAGCTTCTCTACCAGGAGAAACTAAAAAGGCCATGGCTATTTAGTTTGGAAAGGTGAAGGCCAAAGCAAAAATACATCTGTGGTTTATACGAATCAGAGAGTTGTTGGTTAAGCTGAATGCAAAACAAGTGCTCATCACATGCTACAACAAAGAACCAAAGGCACCGGTGCAGCTAACAGGAGAGTTTTTAAAAAGATATAAAGAATACGTTGTGTAGAGATAGTTGACTGTTCAAGCCTACTGCTAGAGAAGTTATGGAGAAAGATATTATCAGGAGGCTCAAAATGCCCAATAGATTTGCAGACAACTGGTCTATAAATGGATGTAACATGATCTGCCAGGGATGCTGTCTTACATTTCTACCTCATACAGTGGGGTTCTGATTGATGAAAAGAGGTAAATCACTGAAAGCAACCAAGTACCCTCCATGTAAAACGTACATCCTCAACTACAGGCAAGAGATAGCAGCGCTAGAAGTATCACCGCTCAAACCCAGAAGAGAATTTTATTTTGTCTTCACTGTTTACCTATAAGCTTTCAAAACAACTTATTTTCCTTCCCAGTTATTTATTCCTCTTCCTAAATAATTCAGAAAGTTGAATTGTTGGGTATTCTGTTTGATCATAACAAAAGTAAGATGAAGCAGCAGAGATTTTGTTAAGCTAGCTAAATGCAGAGCAAGCCAATTTCTCATTAAGACAGAATATCTTGTTCCAACCCTGAAAGCAGGAAAATCCAGACCAAAAATCTCTCCTGCTCCTGTCTGAGTAGTAGTAAGTAGGTTGAGAAGAAATACTTACTTCAACATCTAGGTCCCCAACCACATGGACATTTCAAAGGTGATGCAGACATCTCAGCCTTCACCTTTAGAGTTTACAGAAATGCCCTGCATGTCTCTAAGGTCCGGTTTACAAGGCACATCTACAAAATTTTGTTTTTAAACAAGACAAAAATGCACATTTGTTCAGGTGGCAACTTATGCAGCACAGCACTACAACCCAGTAGCATGAAAGTAGTCTCACTACCACAACACCCATTTAGGAAATCAGGCAACAGGCATGATTAACTAAGGATGAGAGAAAACATGCTGGGCCTTGACAGCTCCAACCATTTCACTACCTAACATCTTGTTAGCTTTCAAATCAATGTCCACTGACATACCAAGCCTCCATATAAGGGAAACCAAGATAGGATGTGCTGTCTCTTTTGATTATTTCAGGAAACTGTACTGTTATGCACTTATATATTGATGGGTAGCAGCTCTCATTACATTAAAAATATAACTGTAAAAAAGAGCCATGCTTTCATGCTTGGACTGGCTTTTGGCTGGGGGAGGTCACATCCTTACCTTTTTATCTATCATCTTACTTCAAGATAATTTGATAGGAAGTCAATCCAGCAGATTTTGCTAAAACTTGCTTTCTGATGAAGCCACTAAACCACATCCTTAACAATAAAGATGTGTACAGGTTAAGCGAAGACCTGCTTTGAAATTTCTTCCTCCTCATTACATCATCACCACACGCTTCATTTAAGAATTGCTTCAAAAGCTCAAGACATCAAATATAGAACTGACATATTATTTTGATTTTTTTCCAAGACAGACTCAGACAGATGAGTTAATATGTATTTCACAGTGAATTCCAGTGCTAGCACACAACAGTTTCTGCCCAAGGAAGACAGCAACCCGCACAGCTGTAATACAATGAATACTTGCAACATTTCAGTGAAAATGTGCTAGTTACATGTATTCTACATCTGCTTACATTTCAAATACAAAACCTTAATTGATTTGTAAGCACAGATGGATTACTAGCTTTACCATCATTCCTTCTAATTATGTTTTGAAAGAATAACTTAGGAAGGGAGAAGAATGCAATGCCCATCCACCACAAACACAAGTGCAGTGAAAAAAATCCCAAAATTTGAGTATTTTTCCCTGTGTCCTCTGCATCTGTGTTCATCTCACAAGTTAAGGCATCAGTATATTTTCTCTTAAGAGACTTGGTAGCCAGACAGCTTCTGAGAAATTAGCTTCACAGTGGTATACCGAAATAAAATATCTGCTAAGTTTGTAGTCAACTGACATACATTGAAATGGATATGAGAAATACTTTCCAGACAACCTGAAATATCTGTGTATACAGCAGTACAGAAGTTGAGTTTACCGCGTATATACAACTTTTCACTACTCCTACAAATCAAAGCAAAAATCCACCTACATCTTCATCACCATCGTCTATCAACACAGAGGACTTGAAAGAGCCATAACAATATTCATAAAAATAAGTAATGGATTTTAAGTGCCACATAGTTTTTATGAAGAATCGAGACCAAGGAAATAACTGGGTGTTTGAAATAAGCCTCACCAAAAGATTTTGTTTGTTTGTTTTTTAAATGTAGGAAAAGCCCCACAATCTCAAGTATCTTGAATGTTCTACATTCATTAGATTCACTCTCCTTTATTATTCTTCACATCTTAGGTATCTGAAAACACTGAGGAAAAAATATATTCTTTCCCAGAATGCCTAGATTCATGACCATTGAATGTAAACACTTTCCACTTTTGAGTACCCCTGATATTTGACAGCTATATGAGCACTTGAACATCATTTATCAGTCTTATTTTTAACAGCCCTCCCTGGGCACAGCTGCCTTGGATGCCAATCTTCTTTTCTTTTGCCTCATGTAAATATTTGAAATAGCTATTCATTAACAGTTACACATTTATTCAGTGCTGTTGTAATGTTTCTGAACTGGAAATAGCTTTTATTTTTCTCTCCCTATCTTTCAGCTGATCTGAAAAAAAAAAATGCTGTTTAGGTTCAGTCTGTCAAGTTTTAAATTATGATCCAGCTAAGAGGTAATGATGGGTATCTGACCTGCTATACAAATAAACTAGGAGCATGACTGTTACTTTTCCTTTTCTTTTTTTTTTTTCCTTTTTTCTTTGGGACATAAATGAAACCATAAGCAGGGTGGCTCTATTTGAGCAGGGTTTGGACCAAATGGCTTTCAGAGGTCCCTTCACACCTCAGCTTTTCTGCAATTTTTTTTAACAGGTCACGATTACCCTAAATTATAGCAGACACAATTGGTCTTCACAAGTAAACCAAGCATCTTTCCTAAAGGTCCTGAACCCTCCCTGACACCCTGCAGGCCTAGTTTACACACAGCCTAATCTCAATCTCAAATATCAGTACTTTCAACACAACGCACACCGCTTCAAAAAGGCAGAAATTTCAGCTATCAAACTCCCTTGTGTGCTCATCATGAGTCCCACATATCTGTAAATCACAGCTCTTATTTTCTTGGCCTGATACAGCAGATCATTTTTCTGTGATACTCAACCTAACTACTAATCTGTTTCCAGCACAAGTCACTTGAGTATAAAAGCTATCTCTGTTAAAAGTCTGAGCTCAGCAAGTTGTACAGACTCTTAGAACATTTGATTGAGAGACTACTTCCTTGGGATTGAGAACAGAAAGACCTTAGAGCTCTCTAATGTGCAAGTGCAAATTACGCCTAAATTAGCGCTTCTCTAACACTCATAACAAGATTAAATTTACGAGCATTAGAGACTTGCTCATGTGAGAGGGAGTTTTGAGAGAAATAAAAATGCAGTCATGCCTTGTCCAATGTGAAGAGTAATAGTTCTGTACAATGTGACTAGCTTCCCTCACAAGGCTTTTAAAAGCTACAGGGTACCTTTTTCCTCAAAAACTGACTGACCAGTCTGACATTGCATTAAATTCCATCAATAATGCCAGAGCAGCACACAAGCAATGTTTTCTTCTAGGCAGTCTTGAAATGTTACTTTATGAGTAACTGCTACCAGTAAAACATTATGTATTAACTTGACAACAAAATGCCTTTGTTGACTTTTGTCTCACCACACTAGGAAATACCTGAGCAGAGGTAAAATAAGAAGGGAGAACAGCTAACCAACCTCCAGAGCGATCAATCGAGTCTCAAGGAGCATGCACGTCAGGTCAGGTTTTCACAAGACACATTTAGTATTCCTTCAGCATCTTCTTCTGTCACAACAGGACTTCTCACCTCACAGAGTTTAGATCTCTCTATGACTTCAGTGAATATGGCATAAAAGATTAGATAATTTCATTTTATAACTTACAAGTTGTTTACACTTGACATTTGCTGCAAGTTGAGTTGTCTGATGTTTAAGTGCCTTGCCGTTGTAAATTGCAGCTTTCTCACTTAATCATCTAACACTTTAAAGCACTTTGGAAGAAAGTTAACTCAGACCTGATCAGATGAGCTCTTAGTTTCCTATTAAGCAAAAGTTTCCATCTGATAGCAGCATTAGATATGGAGATGGCATGTATTTGAACTCACAAGGATGCTGCACAAGGTAACAGGAACATCAACAGCGCACAAAACAATCTATGCACAGCCTTCATTATAAAAACCAGCAGACAGCACTATTAAAGGCTAATGCACACATTATCTACAGTAAAATAGGGGTAAAACAGATTTGTTGAAATACAGCTTAAGAATAGTCGTTAAGACTACAAGCTAATTCAGCCCTGTGTCCATAAACCACCTACAGAAGAAGAAAATGAATGAAGTATAAATACAGGCAGCACAAAGTATTTGCTATTTGTTCAGCAAATGCAACACTCACCCATCAGAAAATGGATTCTTCTTCCATGCATCCGTCCTATCTCTTCCAAACACATTTATCCTTTCACTATGTCCTTTGCAAGGGAGTTTCTCAGGCTTAACCATATTGTGAGATTAAGTATCCCATTTTAATTTGCTCTAAACCTAGTCCTGGGATGAGACCTCTAACATTACTTTTCATTTTAAGAAGCGGGCGGCACACCAGCCACCCAAACGGAAATGCAGATAGCACGTAAGCCTTATGCTGAGAGACTAGATCTGTTAAAATTGTTATTCTCCAATGAATTTGTGCTCTCCTTCACATTTTTGCAGCACAGAAAGAAAAATTAGCAGAAGATATCATTTAATCTTTTAAACAGGATCTTCAGCTGGCATGGAGTGACTGATACATGTTCCTCCAGAAGGCCACACAAATCAGGAGGGGACCACTTATCAGTAAATAAATCACTGCTGCATTCTTATAAAATGCCTTTGGACATAATAATGTTGACCTACAGCACACCTGGCAGGCAACTGGAATACAACACATCTTATTTGCTAGCAATGTGAATTCTGGTTGTCCTGTTTTATGGATGCAATGGCTTGTCTTATTTTCATACAAGCAATGGAAAGCCCTAAGTAGCTGCATGCTGCATAATGTTGCTTGTGATAACAGTATTGTAAAGTTCTGAAAGTATTTCTAGCCAAGGTCTTATAACAGGTAAGAACTTTACTCGCAGTAAATACAGGAGCAAAATGAGTATTACCAACAAAGAACCACAAGTTCCAATAACAGAAAAATATTTACAAGTAGCTTAAGACTCCAATATCTTTGCAGCTAAGAAACGAAAAAACAAATTTTGACTTTCAAACAAGATTAAAGATCTCTTTTTCTCCTGAAAGTAAGATCAATGGAAAGGTACACTATGCCTTAATTTGAACTGCTTTTAAAATCAGCAGTAACTACACACAAGACCAGTTTTTTGCTGCGTCTAGTAAAGATTCCAATTACAAAGGCTGTGGCATCAAAAAAATCTAACATTTTACATTAAAATTCAAGTAATGCAAACTTACCAAAAAGATAATTATAAATAAAATTAACAGCCAAGAAACATTATCCAGCTTTACTCTCCTGCTGTTCTACTGAATAAGCATGGAAAGAATATAACATAGACTACTTTGGCATAAAGTAAACAAGTTTTTCAAGAAAGCATTTTAAAGCACACATCAGATTGAATAGTTTTACTGAGGAAGCTCTAGGCCAGCTGAACATTCTAATAAAAAGCATAAAGAATCTTCACCTACTTCATTGTCAAACGTATACAGCATTCAGCTTTTTCTTCCATCTCTCAGACAGTCTGCTAACAGGGAATATCTTCAAGGCATTGCAATTCATAGCAAAAGTCAAAGTGACTAAAAACTAGCTGCCAATGCTTTAAAAGAAATAAAAACCCTTCCGTGAATAAGCTAAATGCAAGCACAGAGTGAAAAGCATCAAGGGAAATATCCGTATAGATAATAGGTTGAGTTCAAATGAAACCATAGCAAATAGAAAACAATTTGCATTTGTGAGGTTTTCTCCACCAGCATCAACCTTAGTGCATGCCTGTTATTCTCAAAAGACAGCTACAGAGACTAACAATTACCTTTCCTTTGAGAATTCACATTCAAAAGCCAATATTTATTAACATAATTCACCAGTAACTTCAAGGTAATCAGAAAATTGCTAACAGTGTTAAACAGCAAGACGACAGTCACAGCTAGCATGTGTCTTCCTACCTTGGTGCTTACTGTGCACCTAAAGCGTGCGAGTCTTCCTCTGCAGAGACAATTTGGAAAAGCTTTGAGTAAGTTTTTCAGAAAGACACACAGTTACTTGTATTTCAACTTCTATCTGTTTTTAAATATTCTCCTACCACAGCATTTACAGGCACCAACATTTTATTGCTCTTTTTGTTTGTTTGTTTTAAAGAAGGGATCAGCACTTTTTCCCCTTGCAACTTTAGAAGCAATTTCAACAATTCCTTATTGGATGAAAATGTTAAGACAGTTATGATTGTAGAAAATCTTCCCCAACTCTGTGAAATTACAGACTAGAAGAAAAAAAATTACATTTCCGAGTAAGACTTGTTTCAGTAATGATGAACAAAATGCTTAGGTCATAGAACCACCACTGAATGGCTTCAATTGGAAGGGGCCTTAAATATCATCCAGTTCCAACTCCCCCCTACGGACTGGCTTGCCTCCCACTAGGTCAGCTCTTAGGAAAGCACCTACTGAAATTTTCTAACAAGGTCATACCACTTTATTCCTTTAGTGTACTGAAACCGAATTCAGTAATTGGCAAAGCAAATTACCAATTGTTTTAAAGGGTCCAAAAATTATGTTGGCTTTTAAAAGATATATATTCTGTGATATTAACCACACAGTAAAACCATAGTAGTTTCAGATCCGTGAATATTACAGCTCCAGTAGAACATATGAGATCAAACTCAGGAAGTTTCTTACAGCTGAGCTGCTCTCAGTCCAGCACAGTTCGTTACAGAGCTGCAGTCAGATGATACGGGCAGCTCAGCTCTTTCTGCAAGCTTTCTGCAACACCAGATCTCCTGTAATTCCCCGGGTCTTCCTTTCTCCCTTTCATGAATATGGGAGTGATGTTTGCTTTTTTCCAGCCACCAGGGACTTCACCTGACAGCCACAATTTTTTCAAATATGATGGAGAGCAGCTTGGCATCCACATCAGCCAGTATCTTCAGAGCCCATGGATACGTACCGTCTGGCTGCATAAACTTGTATACATTCAGTCTCATGAGGTGCTCTTGGAATTGCTCTGCTCTTACACTGGAAGGAATTTTGGTCCCCCACCTCCCACTAAGCAGTTCAGGGACACAAGAGGCATGAGAAGAGGCAAGAGAGAAGCATGGCCATGAAGATTGAGGCAAAGAACTCATTAAATCTAAAGATAAGGTAGTATTTTTAATTGCTTACATCTGTTTTGGATCTTCAAAACTTCTACTCCAAACAAAAATGTTGTTTTTTTTTTATTATTATTTGCTTGTTTTTGACAAAAACTCAAAGCTTAAAATGAATATATCTATATTTTTTTTTTCATTCAGGGAGTTAAAGAGCCCAAACATAAATATTTAGGTAAAAAAATAAATGAGAAGACTGAATTATAAAGAGCAAATATCATTACAGCTTGTATTTGTTCCACTTCAGGAAGAAGAAAATATATAATCTTTGTTAAACAGACTGCTGGTTCTTTAAACTGTCAAAGCTTAGAGGTTAGTGGAATCTTCTTCTCTGTAGAATCCTAGACAAACATAGGCACTTACTTACATGCTATATTCCTCTTTCCAACACTGTGAGCTACAACCCACGCACAGTTAGAGCGACTATTAAAAAAGCAGCATTACTAGGCTAGTTTTACAAGAGACAAAAAAAGGTAATGTAGTCATACCATGAGATATTTGGGCAGAAGGGCCAATACATCCAGCTAAATGGCACGGTCCCTCCCAAAATGAATGACAATTCCTTCTACTACATTACTTTTCCTAATTTTTACTAAATAAAAATCTTTCCTGTATCATTCCATATGAGGCCCTAGACAGCATCCTAGCAGTAAATAAAGTGACCAACTGATTATCTTCAAGGTAATCACATAATATTATTCTACCATGTTTCTCCTCTATGGTTTATATTATCACATTAGAAGCCCTTTGAGGGCATCTCCAGCTGGTATTTGTTGGTGGCGTGTTTTTTGTTGTTGCTGTTTATTTATAAAGGTACACAGCAATTAGGCACTGCAATTACACGAACAGTAACTACGCCTAACTGCTTTTCCTTGCAAGGGAAGGGCCTCTAGTTACAGTTTTGCACATTACAGATTTTTTTTTTTTTTTTTTTTTTGGCAAATTAACTTACTGTTACAACACATTTGTTACATGAGACTGCTACAGGGATGATTAAACAGATTGTCTGGACTAAAACCTCTATCAAGGCCAGAGAAAGACAATAACACATGGAGCAGAAGAGAAAAGGGATTTCCCTTCCTCATTTCTGATGCTCCTATCACAGTAGATCTGGCAATAAGGAAAAATATATCTGCATGAAATCAGCCTTAAATGTGGAGCACGTCTGCAAATAACTAACAGCTCTCCTGAGTCTCTATAAAATCCTTTTGAATGAAGTAAAATATTTTCAAAAGTGACCCAAAAGGCAAAAGATTGATCACATGAAGGTCTAAGGCATGATGGAAGTTGTCAATACATTTTCTTGTTTCTAATTCTTCTTTCTACTTATACAATAACAGCATTAACCTAATTTAATTCTTGCAAATAGTTCAATATTTGAACTAGAAATATCAAAATTAAATAGAAGCAAAGTGAGCTTAGTGAAAGTTCCTGCTTACTATAAAACCAGAAGCTGCTGTGGAGCACACCATGAGTGCCCAACCTTTTGGCTTGCCTGGGCTGCTCTGAGAGGAATTGTGATGATATGTGTAAGGTGTGATTGTGAAGCAATCTTTCTCTGGTTATATCTTCATCTCACACAATGGTGAGACCTCAACACCCAGGGTAGATATTTACCCTCTCCTATGGTCTTGCTTTATCTTTGACCAGGGAAAACACTCACTCCAGAGCCCAGGCACCCAGTCCTTCAAAGCATATGCAAAGACCAATCCCATCACTCAAAAGACATTGAAATTTGGTATTGCTTCAGTTAATGAAAAGGGAACTAAGAATGTTGTTGATATTAAATGTTTGTCCCTTCATAAAAAGGACAAACACTCTGAAAGCTTCAGAGAGTTTACTGGTAGTATTGCTGGAAGAAAACTGGTTACTGATTAATGAAGTAGAATGCCCTGACAGGACCTCAAAACTACTAACAGCAGAGATCCTTGCCTAGGCTCACAGTGATCTGAAAAGCTTTGGAAAGTATCATATTACATCAAAACAATGCTTACTGTTACACACAAATCACTGTTTAATTGACACTTCAAGACATATTTAATATTTATCTCCTTTAAACTGTAAATAGTTGAGAAACAACAAGATAGGGAACAACTGCTACAGACTAGTGATGAAGTTGAAGCTTATCTTTCTTTATATATCACCTCTGCTTTGCAATGAAACATTTTGTCCAAGATTTCCTGAACAGAAGCATTGTTCAGAATTCAGCACCATACTTGTCAGAGAATCATGCTGTAAATAATGGAATAAAAACAAATGATGCTTTTTAACTGCAATTATTCACCCAGAAGCAATTGTACACATGGCTTGAGGATATGAGTATGTTGTTTTTCAACAGGACTTGACTTCCCTTTTGCTCCCTAGTTGCTACCATAAAACAAGATGATATAGTAATAATTATACTGTTTGCATTTTAATAGCAGCATATTCTCTGCCACTTTTGAGAAGCATGCAGTGCTAAAGAAGAATTATTTTCTACTGGCATATGCAGTATATTTTCACTGCAAACTAGCATGAACTGCCAATTTCATAAAACTAATTATATTTTTAAGTTAGTTTGCTGAACCAGCAAAAATAGTTGGCAATATAAAATGCTGTATCTGCCCAGAAAGTCTCTCACAACAGCTCTGGTTTACAGATCACCAGGTAGCAATATCAGTTTTATATATATATATATATATATATATATATATATATACACATATTCTTCTACAGCCAGTACAATTTCTTTGAAGATAATTCCAGTACATATTTAAAGCCTTGCAATTCAACAATTCAACCAAAGCTCCCCCTGGACATCACTCCACAACACATGTAAAGTACTGGCTTATTTAATTTGTGTGTTTCCTTGGAGCACAGTTCACCAATGGCAGCAACTCCAGCCTTCCATTTCACTGAGCAAAAACACATCATCATACATGGAGTTGCTTTTGGAAGGAAAGAAAGAGCTCTCTCATAACTGCAAACAATTTCCTAGAATACAGCACTGAACATGATACAGGACACTTTGAAAAAGCTCGCTGTTAAACTGAAACACAAAGTGCTGCGTCTCCATTGCGGAAAGACTCTCCATATAAACATCCTTACAGAAGACATTTGTTCCTTACTTAAGGACCACTTTGCTTCATATAGAAACATTTTTACTAGCAGTTAATGCAATTTGATAAGATTGTCCATGAAAAAAAGAAGCCTATACAATTACCTACCGAAAGTTGAAAGTGACAGAAATAAAAGATTCAAGCTAAACAGCCAAAACTTCAATATTTTATTTTCAAATTCAAATGGAAGTTGAAAAAATTCTTTTTAAAAATAATTTTAATGAATGATTTAACTTCATGTCTAGGGCAAATTGAAAACTACTATGGAGATGGGAAGGACATATAAATCCATAGAGTACATAAACAAACTTAGCCTTAACATATATAAAAAAATTTACAGAAACTTCAGAGCATTCTGAAAGCGTGCAAAAATGTACTTAGAACTGTAACACACTCCATTTGTTATTACATTGAGTTTCAGGTATAAAAATAAGATGCAGAAAGAAAGGATTATAAAGAGCAGGTCTTTTTCAAAGATTGGAAAAGTATCTGGGCAGTCACGTTTTCACTGACCCCTTTTTAATCAGTTGAGTTAATCAAGTTTACACCTGTAGAAATAACCTAAACACGTGGTGTCATCTAGTTACCATCAGAGTGTTAAGTTCTGTTTTTAAAA
Source organism: Tetrao urogallus (assembly GCF_951394365.1). NCBI lineage: Eukaryota > Metazoa > Chordata > Aves > Galliformes > Phasianidae > Tetrao > Tetrao urogallus. The sequence continues at coordinate 87,212,452 of NC_136815.1, read as the reverse complement.
TACTCTAATAGAGACACAAAATAGAGATCTGGACTCTAAAATGCAACAAATGCCTCCTAACCCTCATAAAGCATGTAGAGCTTTCAAAAACGTGGAGTTAACTGAATTCTAAGGGCTTAATTTAGACTAAAAGCCTGAGAAACTCAACATAAAACATCTTCAGAAGTAACCTTAGAGACAAGCATCAAAATCAGAAATGTCTGTAAGATACCTTATACATGCTGTCACACTGATGCCATTACCACCAGTAAAACTTGTGATGTGTAGACCTAGACTGAACCAGTGACTACTTGACTACCTGCAGACAAATCACGCTGCATATAGTATAGTTTAGAAATACTTGCCACATAAACATTTCCAACCTAGAGTATAGGACCCTTTAGTACATAAATGATTGCTTTAAAATCACAAGCATCTTACCAAACACTGCAGCTCCATTTGGTAACCCATTGCTGTTAGAAATATTGACAAGGTAGCAATTGGCAACTGGAAACTACGTATGATCGTGTGAATAAAGCATTCTAGGGAGTTATTTCAGTGCTAAGGTTTAAAGACCTACCTCAATATACCTTTAAATACAGATTCTTCCAACCATTTTTGGCGTGTTCATTAACTGAAACATCTCACCTTTGAGCCTTACCAGGTTACATACTGTAAGACTACTTATGTACAAAACACTGTAAATGACTCCAGCATCCCTCTTCTTACATGACTAGATTATGTAGTCATAAAAAAAATCATAGTGTGCTGTTTTTTGCTTCTTCTAAGACACTTCAGTTCTCCCATGATAAATTTCTAAGTGGAAAATCTTTACACTATGTATCTGTAGCTCTCTGTATTTTTCACTAGAGCTTCACCAACACAACTTCTGGAAAATGCAGAAGTGAACACAGAAGAAACCGGGGTTCAGTAACACAGACAGCAATGACTGTAACATGCATTTGAATTGCTTAGGTCTTTCACTGGGTTGATGAAGAATTTCTGCAACCCAGCTGCAGAAAGCTGGCAGTAATAAATTCTCCATACACTCCAAGTTAAGTATCTGACTATTTCATTACTATTTTCAAATATGTGGAAGCTTGAGGCAAGGCCTCTCATTTCACAGTTCAGTATTTGCTTCTTTCCTTATTTCCTCTAACAAAGGTAATAGCATAAGGCCAAATAAGAATAGAACTCCCTTGGAGATGCCTGCTGTGAGACACGTCATAGCATTTCTGTAAAATTTCAAAACAATAGCTTAAGGGCAACTTCTTCCATTAAAAATCAAGTTATTTTGAGAGAGTCAATTTTTATAATAAGAGCCACAATAAAACAGATGAATTAAATTATTAAACTTCCAATCCAAGTGTACAATTCTTTAAGTTCAAAATACTTGCCAAGAATTCACATTTATTGCCTGCAAATGCAAACAAAGCTCAAAAGTTTTCCTTCTTTTTACATCATGCAAACATGTTAATTCAATATGGACTTCATGGTATGTATAATGAGAGTATAACACGACATACAAGGCTCAAGTTATTTTTGTTATTTTTCTTTCTTCACAATCTAAATAAAATTTAAGTACTAACCCACTTAAGGCCATAATCCTGACTGTGCTACCATCACACATCTTCCCTTTCTTTGCTATATTCTACTGTTGAATTGTTCTAAGTTCCTTTAGAACATTTTAGAAGATATTTAGTGCTAACACTATTCCTATGATACAAACAACAGTAATTTAGAGTTATACCCAAATGAAAAAGATTTCTGCACACTGGCAACAGTGCAGATCTTCTGCACAGTTACTACTTGCCAATTTAAAAATCACATCTTTCAATGCTGAAAACCTGTGCCCTTATACAATGTGTTTCTCAAATTGCTTCTCCATAAATACGCAAATAAGTGTATTTGTACACCTTGTATCTGTCACTAAATTCATCAGTATTCATCAAATTCACATCAGTTTTAAAGACTTGTCCTAAAACAAGAATCCTGAGATATGACAGGATTCCTGTCTGTCACAGCAGATTTAATTCACAACAACTGTGCTAATCATGCAAACCTAAGCAGCAAGAGAAGTTCACTGGCATTTATAGACAAGCTTCATGGCACAGAGTACTGTACTGCATGAAAAACTTCTGATGTTTGGTTGGATCCCTGTGAGATCATTACAAATACTCTACGGACGTTAAAAGCAGTCTGTCACTACTTGTTAAATAGGAAGCTGTTAATCCTATTTGTTTCAAATAAATCAACATTTTGTATGGTTTACAAAAACACCCCAGAACTCCTCAAAGAAACCCAATTCCAGAAACAGTAGTATATCTTAGAAGTGTTGCAGAATCCTAAAGAAGTTCATGAAATTCACTGTTACTGCTGTGTGAAAAAATTAGTACTCCCTTATAAGAAAGTGGAAATAGGGCAAAATGACCATACGTGACACTTCTCCCATCACTACAGCAAAATGCTTGTATGAATCTCATCCGAGCAATCCTAAAATCAAGATGAAATACTGTTCTTGATAGTTGCACCCAACCAAGTCAGAAAGGCTTTCTATTGCAAAGGCATCCCTGGACACAGCCGCAACATATCAAGAACACTAAAACCATAATAAAGCCATATTGTATCAAGTGAAAATAAGAACTAGTGGACTTCAAGGACTAACTTCTATTGTATGGATAAAAACACTTACCTTGAAAAGACTGTTTGGCTCTATCCACTAGTTCTTCGATGGGATAGCTTGCTAGATCTCCTCTGGCATGCTTAGTTTTGCAGTAAGTACATGCATTGAGACACCTGGTCAAGAAATGAAAGCATTCAGATTCTTGCCAAGAAAGACTTTACATGCATAAATATATTTATGAAGAACATCTGGGAGAATGAGCTTTTATACTATAGCAGTATTCTGCTTTAAAATAAACTCAATTGATTTGAAGAGTCTTTTGCTTTCCTACTTCCATTAAATATCTTCTACATCTATAAAGAGGATGAAAGAAATTATCCAGTTCAAAGGATTCATTTATTTCACGTAACCATGCATGAAAACAATACTTCTCTAGATCTGCAAGACGCGTTACTACATCATAAGCAAAATAAAAAGCTGTAAATTCACTAAGACTGATGTTTAAGATAAAATTCTAATTGTATTCCTGGGCAATAGCACAAGAAGTAGAATGAAAATCTTCCAAAATACACCCAAGTCTGTGTCATGTGCTCCACAGCCTGATCCCAGAAAGCACAAATAGAACAGTGATACAACAACCTCAAGTTGTCAAGTTACAGCACCAGAAATTAAGCTGCAGTATCGCTTAGTGACACATTTAACATTATATCATTAAATAAGGAAGCCTCTGTAAATATTCGATTGAGAAAGCATTTCTGCCAGATTTGTTGATATATTAAGGAAAAAAAAAACAAAACTTTATACTGGAAACTGGACCAAAATAGTGAGGATGCTAGCATAGGAAGGCATGCCAATTTGGTTACACAGGCTACACTGCCCAAGGTGCATTACTACCACTTTCCTCCACAGGACACCAATGTGGTCCCTGCCAAACTGACCGAACTGTACAAAAAAAGGCTGGAGCTCCCTGCCTATTGGCATTTTGGCTCTTCTGTTGTTTAAATTTCTTTACAAACAGTTTGTGTGCCTATGCACTTCATTTTTATTCTCAGTTTAAAAAATCTTAGTTACATACTTTGCATGCAATGGTCAGATACGAATAGCATTATCCCACTAATCTAATACGAATAAATGAGCCAAATCTAAACAGGTATCAGTGCATGGTAAAAATGATTATTTATGCTATTTGCATAAAATTTCTTTTTCCTTTTGTTGTCTATTAATGGTGTAGTGAAAGAAAACAGCATATTACTTCTTTATTATAACTCATGCATAATTCATCTATATATTACTCAACCTATGTATTTTGCTCTATGTTTGGGTACTGGCATTTGAAAAGCTCTGCAGAAAGAGTACTAAGTGCTAAGAGAACTGAGTTCTAAGCATCTGTACCAAGCAGTGAAGTTACTAATCCTTGACCCTTGAGGATAAGTTTCATATTTTTGGTCAGTGGTCCTTCTCTACATGACCTAACAGCTTTTGATTCATGTCTAACTGCCTCCTCTATCTACAACATGGTATCTAGAAACAGATAAAAAAGCACACAGTCATATTTATAGGACAGAACGAAAACTAGCTGCTCATGCATCTTCAGAACTGCCCTATGGGAAAATACTGTTGAGCATAAAGTCCTGGGCAAACTGAAGTATACAGTAATATCTTTTTATTTTTTTCTGATGCTGCAATAATGTTGGTCACACAGAGAGAACGGAAATGTGGAACAAGTGGGGAAAAAAAAGAGGGGAAGTTATTCTCTAAATGTTCACAGAATTAAGTAGGGTTGCTCCCAAGAGATTTATTACTGTAATCTACATATGACTTCTGGGAGCTTGTCTATGCAAAAATCTATTCTCAGATGGGAGATGGAAGCTGGGATTTGGAATTAGGCTTTCCACCAAGTTTTGCAATATCAACTCTACCATAAACTGCTGTCTAATACTTAAATAATTTAGCCTCTTTTTTTCTGGCAGTAAGAGACATCACACTACGAAAACAAAATGAGATAGATGTAATACAGAAAACATCGATGTTAGAAAGCACACAACAACAACACCACCACTTATAAAACCTACTTGTACCGTACTTTTAATTCCCACTAGGAATATAATTAATCTCCTGGACTGCAGTTAACGAAGAAGCAGATTTTAAGTACTTGTAAAACTGCAGGACTAATAACTTTTCACAGACTTCAGAATTACCTTTTCTTAAAAGCATAAATTTTAACAAAACCACAAGTATAACAAAGTATTTGTAGATGTTCCCCTCCACAAAACTGAAGCAAGCCAAGCTCTGGTCCAAGTTTCCAACATAACAAATTATTCATACATCCATGTTGCCACATCCTCAGACCACAGCCTAACAACCACAAAAGGGCTGGAAGGAACTCTGAGAATCCGAATGCTGCATCTCTCTAAGGATCATCCACCACTAAGTGGCTCTCCTAAAATCAGCCCAGCAGGTAAAACTCTCCTTAAAAATCAGCCTTCATCACAACTACAAATCAAATACACAGAAGTAAAAAACTGATGGGTTTGTAATTGCAAAAAGTATTTTGCTCTGTGTTAAATCTGAAATCTTCTTCAAGTATTTATGCTTGGTCTGTAAAAATTATTTTCTATTAACAGAGGTCAAAACTTTATTGCCCAGATATACCAGACGTTTATGGAAAAAAACACTAATGCTCTTCATGTTTGTAATCATCGACATGCTTTAGATGAAGTTGTTTGTTCTTCCGGAACCACTAAATCCTAATTTTTCAACATTGTAAACTTGATAAGGTAGCCTGAATTGTTAATCTCTTGCTTTGAATTATTAACCTTTATTCTGCCATGTGCCCAATATGCAGAACATAAACAAAACACTATCCACAGATAAATTGCTACCATGTGGCTCCTTAAAAAACTTTGCACTTGACCAAACCGTCATTATCGACAATGTGGTGGAGTGCCTGAAATTCTGCTCTACAGGAAACAGTGCTCTACACACTGCTGAACTCGGATGTGGCTTAAGCAGTGCATTACTTTAAGCAGAGTCTTTTTACAAAAGCAAACTGTTTTCAGTAGAATAATATTCCTCATAAAGCACACACTTCACTTGAAAGGCTACCCATCGCAGATGGAACTAATTGTAAGAAAGAAGCCTCATGACAGAGCAGAAAAACAAGGGCTTTCCTTCAGTGTGACTAATCGGTGGATTTCAGCAGCAGATGAGAATAACAACACAGATGAGGAGCAGAATCTTGGTTCCTGTTAAATTAATAGGATTTTTGCCACTATTTTTAGTGAAGACAGGATTCCACTCTCGGATATGAGTATAAAACATATTTCATTCAAGGATTGTAAAACAGCTTAATTACAGACTGTGATGTGCAATTAGTGTGCTGTGCGCTCACATTTAATGTGACTGACCAAGAACAGACATTTGTGAGCAAGATGTGAAAGCTGCATAGCTGTCACAGTGTCATATGGCAGAAGGTCCCTGCTGCACTGCGGGTGGTTGGGTGGTTAATGTGGGGCAAGGAGGACACTACTGCCCTCTTCATTTCCTGAATAATCCAGTAAATACTGGCTTGGTGTCAAACTAACGAGCTTTAAATAAGAAAAAAGTCATAAGATGATCTTCTCCCAAATTAGAATTCCATGGAACTAAAATACCACTCACCACAGCTGACTCAAAATATTTACTAATATCCACCACTGTAAGATCTGACTAGTTATACAAATATCAGGTTTTATGAAGCTTGCCAGTAATACAGTACCTCTAATAGTACACTGGATCATCTTATCAGTACAAATACAGAAAGATTGCTTTTAACAGTCACCCACACCTTCTCTCTGCACCTACAGACTTCCTCAGGCAGCTGAGCATTTTGTGCTTGCATAAACCATTCTTCTTGAGAAAATAACTTGCTTGTTTCAAAATACAGTCACAGGAGAGATTTAGGCTTTTGCCAAATACTTTTGAATTTTGTATCAAATGCAATTTTGATCAAAATGCTTTGTAATGTGAGCAAGTGGAAAACTTCCTTTGTGGCTTGCCTGAGCAAAAAATACAACCAACCAGAAATGTTTACTTCCAACAGGTGAGAGGAGATGGATGCTACTCAAAACTTACTGAACAAGAGCTAGCAGAATTCTACAAACATATTTCCTAGGATGCCAGCATTGTAATCATAACAGCATCTATACTGAATTAAATATGATGAATATTTATTAGTATTTTTACCTTGACAAATGCTACTTTGCTCTTCCAAACTTTTTAAATCTTGTCAAGCCTAACTGCAATGGATGAAGGCAAAAACAGTGTATAAAAGAGAAAGCATGCCTATCGTGCCAGCCTTGCTTTCAGGATACGCTGTTGAAGTTTGCACATTTTACAGTACAGCTTTTAATCCACTATGACATGAAGATATTTTCCTTTAAAATCTAAGAGTGTGTTTTCACTTTAAAACGGACTTGGAATTCAAAGTATTTTTGAAACAGAGGCAAGCTATTTCTCATCAAGGCCAATCAGTCTAAGCAGCAAACCACATTATTACAGAAACAATGTTTGTTTACAGAAATCCTGGTCTGTTCAGTGAGCCTGGGCATTCGCCATAAAGGCTATGCCACAAAGATGCACTCAGTGTTAAAATACAAGCTTCCATGTGATAAAAACAGGACTCCTGTGAAATTATCTTCGCAGGCAACTATTTTAGTAACTGTTCTGAAACAGCAATGTTTACTTAAAAACAAAATGTCTTGCAACAAAGTTTTAGAAGAAAACTGGATGATCCTTCAGAACACACTCTGCAGTGTATGGGACTGCCCATATTTTTCTTGAGGTATGATGCAAAGTACACGATGCTCTTTGTTTAATTCTACAAGCCACTCCATGCATGGCAAAGGGATCAACGTGCATTACAGTGTTGTTCTTCCAAAGACCTTTGAAGACAGTATTTTACCCGGCAACGTCTCACCAGTTACTATTCAAAAGGAATCTGGAGACCAGGCAACTCGCTTAATTTGATAAGCCATGGTGTGGTTTAGTTCTTCACCATCAATACCTGCATTTTATATATCTGCATTTCTGCAGTAGAGGGCAGGCAATTCAAAAGCCAGAGACACATAGTCATACCATCACACACTCACTTTGTCCAACTAAAGGCCAATGATTTAGCATTTGCAACATCATGTACTCCAATGTCACTTTTTAGAGTCTGTCTAAAGAAATTCTTGATTAATGATTCTGCCCTCAAAGTTCTGCAACTGTTTGAATCAATTCATTCAGTATTCCAGATTGACATTAAAAGAAAGCTGCCAATTCACAGTTGCCTTTGTATTTAAAGCATGTACAGTATAATTTCACTACAGAATAGCCCTACTGCAGGCAGATAACTTAGCATTATACATACGGAATGCGCTGCAAAACCTAACTGGAATAGAAATGAGCAATTTCTTAATTTTTAAAAATTCAGCTTTCAAAGTTTTCTAGATCACAAAGTATTAAAAGAACAACTGTGACTTCTAAGCAGCAAGGGAAAATGAAGCATCTTGACTGACCTCCATGAAGGGAAGGAGAAGGATCAGGTGGGAGATGGGGGGAGTCAAGTGTCTTTCTATAAGCCCTCCACCTTACTTATCAACCATCTGCAAGATGTTAGCAGGTCCTGAATCACCCATGCAGAAAGCACAGTTGAAATGCAGACCACTGCCTGTGATAAGAGCTATTGTTTTTCACTTCCTGAATGGCTTTTGGGACAGACCATTTTAGAGTGGTGAAATCTCATAGGAAACATTAGGCTGCAGTTAATCGTGTAGCACACAGCAGGTGCCACATGGATTCTTGGGATAAAAGGTATTGTTTTTGTACTAGTCAAAACATCCTGGGAGGGAAAAAGTTGTATTTCTGCGACACTGAACCTATCGGGCTTAATTTAGAATTTATCTGAGATTTCCATCAGACCCATTTCAAAAAAAGTACTCACACAGTGCTTGAGGGAAATAGCTCTGAACTGCCTGGGGAAAATAACAGCAGAAATAAGTGCCTAATAAAAACAAACTCAGCATTTATAGTCTAGAAAAGTCCCTCCCAGTGATGGGCTCTACACAAACCTTCCTGCATGAAGATGTCCTCCAAGCTGTGGCAGCAGCAGAAATTCTAAAAGCTCTGCTATGGACAAGGATCTAAGCATTATCCATAATTAGTACTATGCTGCTGCTCCTAAATGCCATCTCTGTGCCTTGTGATAAACAGGTCGGTTTTGGTGGGGGGAAGAAAAAAGCTATGTGAAGCAGTAAAAAGAGATACATGCCTCAAGCACATACTCTTCAGTATGCTTCACTGACAAAGTGAAAAAGACAACAGATATCAACATCATCGCCCTGTCTGAAACCTGTCTGAGATTTTCTAAGCAGTTTAACGGATTGATTTCACAATTATAAGAATCCAATGAGTGATTTATTTTAAAAACAGAAGTTTAAACCAAGGATCTTATGTCTGCATTTAAGAGACTCCGAGGGGATTGTCAGAAGCACATGAATCCCTGTGACAGTTCCATAGCTACGTCAGTCTGATTATCTTCACGGACTTGTCCTCCTTACAGCCCCAGCACCTGTTAAGGATATCTCAAAGAAAACAGCAGTTAAGGCATTGACTTTTGAATAATTAGCCAGGCTAATCTGAATGACCAGGGAACCTGCTTTAGCAGTGGGGTTGGACTAGATGACCCCCAGAGGTCCCTTCCAACCCCTGCAATTTTGTAATTTTGTGAACCCAGCATTTATAATTTTTTTCTTTTCACCATTTTATAGCGTTAATGTTTGAAATACATTAAGAAGCATTTTACTGTGAAAGTACCAGCAAAAGGATAGAGCAGAAAAACAGGAAAAAGTAGCCTTCATTTACTGAACTCATCCTCAACTTCTCCATCTGCTTTGCTTCTCTAAAATTCTCCCTATCCAAGGACTCCTCAGCCTGTTAATTTAAAAAGCAAACAACCTATCACCCTTTTCTCCTTCTATTTTCTTCCTAACTTTCTCCTGTTGTCTAGCATTCAGTGATCACGATGCCTGCACCTCTCCTGTGCCATTCTCATGTCCCAGTGACTGGAACAGTCTGACTTTCCTCCAAGCTACTTGGCTTGTGTTTGTCTGCTTTGATTTCCTCTTTAACCACACAAGCCTGTGGTGAGTCTGAAACTTTTCCAGTACAACTGCTGCCAGCCCTGACAGAAACCTTAACTTACGAGCTTAATTTCATCTTGTTTAAGAGCACAAAGATACCTAACTTTTATCTGTTTAGGCTTACACTGCAATCTCTTGACTCCTCTTCTTTTTGTAACCTCCATTGCAAATCAAACAGAATTGTCAGTCATTTGAAAGCAAATCAGAAATATCACAAAGCCATCGGTGCTCAAATCAGAGCATTCAAACTGGCCATGGAGCCCCTTGTGGAACCAGGATCTAAACAGCCTTCAAAACATTACAGGCTGCAAAATACACAAGCAGCTCCAGTCATCAAAAGCAACATTTAACAAAAAAAAAAAAAAACAAAAAAAAGAGGGAGGGAACAGCCAAAATACAAATTAGCTCAGCAATTCAGTTGTTTACAGGCCTTAGTCAACACCCAGATAAATGGAAGCGTTCTTCCCAATATTCACAGCAACAACAGGTTACAAGAACCTTATCTTTGCAATAGCTAACTTGAAACCACTTTTCGACCTTAGAAGTGCTCTTAAAAAGAACCAGTCTTTAGGATGACAGGAGTTTTGCACTGACAGCCTTTGAAATGGAAGTTACGGGCTGCTTAACAAAGCCAATCTAGTAACAGATCTTACTGCTTTGCTCAGTGAGCTCTGCAGTGCTGCAGCAATGCTCTCACAAATAAAGGGTGCTGATGATGTCGCATCTGTTTGCCTTTATTAGAAAGGGTCAAAATGACATTCTCCTTGCATGGCAGAACTGGTTACCGTGACCCAGCCTTACACAAGAAAGTGGCCCACTGTGCCAAGGGGAGGGCAGGAGATGTCATGTACTTTCATTTCACGCAGGTCTTCAGTCTCACATGAACTCTTAAAGCCAAATTGCTGTGATAAAGACTGAAGAGATGAATGGAAAAATTGGCCAAGCTGCTGGGCTCCACGGGCTGTGGTCAGCTGTACAAAGTCTAACAGCCTGAGAAATGGGCTAACAGGAACCTCGTGAAGTGCAACAACCACAAACAAAAAGCCCCACATCTATGCAAAAATGCAGATGAGGAAGGAGGCTGACTGCTAGGAAACAGGTATGGGAATAAGGAATTTGTGGTCCACATGGGCAACAAACTCAGTGTGAGACAGCCATGCGCCCTCACAGTGACGTAAGGCGTACATATTGCTCTGTGTGACTAAAGAACTAAATCAAGAGGTTGAAATGGTTAGTGCCCTTTGCTTGGCACCTGTGAGCTGTAATGTTGCGTTCTGGAGCAAGGCAGACTGACAGAGGGGAGCAAGCAAGCACACAGTATAGTCAAGATGATTTGGGAGATTTGCATGCATGGACACATGAGGACAGGCTATGAAAACCAGGTTTATTCAGTGTTACAAAGATGAAGTCTTACTATAGTCTACAAAGAGCTAAAGGGAATGTATAAAAAAAAACAGAGCCAGGCTGGTTTTGGAGTTCAGGGCAGAGGTTGAGAAGCAATGGGCCTAAGCTGTACACAGGAAACTGCAACTAAATAGAAGGAAAAGTACTTTAAAAGTACTGAGACAGGTTACACTACTGCTGATCTCATCACTGAGATGCTGGACCCCAACACTGGCACTATCCCTCTTCTAATGTCCAGAGACTGGCTCTGCTCCAACACTGTGTCAACATGAATAAGTGCATACAGAGTGTGTACGTGTGTGAGATGCACGGGGAGCATGATATGCTTCCAATACTACAGGAAGCCACAATTCAGCTAGAGGGATAACAACAGCCACAATATGAGAAACAAATGCAGAAAGGACTGGCCTGCACAAGGCAAACTAGAGAAAAGCATTAAATGAAAGATACCACGAATAGAGTCTACACAGTTAATAATTATGGTTTTGTTTGGTATCATGTACAGTAAGGATGTGATACTAACAAGATACGTGCTTCAAGTACACCATGGCATTTCCAGGTCTAACAGTAATAGAGAAACAGGTATGGACCGCATCTGACATGTCTATTGGAGCAGAGAGCCACCAGTCACGAGCAAAGTGTTCCCAAGCACACTGTTGAAGCTGTGGTCAGCTAAGAGTCCACAGGAAAAAACGATGAGAAATCCTTGAATGTAGAAGCAACAACAGAAGTACAGATTCTGCACAAATTAATCTTCAGCTTTCATTGTATTCCTCCACAGGAATAAGGAACACAAGGAAGGGGCACTGCATCCATAAATTGGGTACTGAGGAAGCGTGCACACAGGCATTCTTACAAGTCCGTGCAGTTACTGACTGCTGTATAAGTCATGTTTTGTTTCATGCCATCATTCACCTGTGTGCTACATTATCAAAATGCCTCTAAATTTAAGTCACAGAAGTAGCAACTGTGCAAAGCCCATAACTAAGTGCCCCCAAAGAAGTGTATTTGTACTATTCCATATTCCTCTGAAATGTTCTACACAAACCAAATTGTAAACAAGCCTTACCAAAAAAAAAAAAAAAGCAAAGTCTGTCAGTTTTGTGGTACCTGGCCCCACTTAAACTTATGAATGCACTTAACTCAAATTGACTTAAGAATCCTAGATTCTGTTCTGCAAACACACCTGCATCACAAGTGTAAAAAACATTGATGGGGGAAAAAAAACTCTGAACACACTATATAAACAGTAAAGCTTCTCAATGAGAGCACATGGCAGCATGCTGAGCATCTCGTTGTGTCTTTACACAGACTACAGATACTGACTGGTTTTAGTAGACTCAGTGGAGATAGGTCCATCTTTGCTTTTCAGAAGAGAATTGTTCCCTTTGGAACACAAACCTACTGATATATGCTAACAAAAAAAACCAACCCACTGTATTTACTGGCTGTTCAGGGTACTTTACAATTTCCCTTCAAAAAAAGCTCTTGGAAGTCTAAAGAGTAGCTAAAGAAACAAAGCCAATTTACAGTGAAAATGTCTACGTGGTTATTTTACTAGTTGTCAGACAGAGCAAGTCTTAGTCTTTCAGGAAGATATATTTCTCACATGAAATAACAGAGCAAATACACAGACCTACATCAGTTATTAAGATTCAGTACTGCTTTCACATAATCTACCAGGGAGCTGTGGCCTACTCACTATTTTTCCAACAAGCATACCTTAATTTTTGTACAAAGTGAAATTCAGTTTGGCAGGTTGAGGGTCTTTTTCCAGCTTCAGATGATTTTTGGAACAGTTTTTTTTTTAAAACAATGTATGTTCAAACATTCACAGCTACAAGTACTAAAAAGAACCTGGTTAAGAGGCACTTATTTAAACCTGCATTAATTTTACACTCATGTGCTCCTTACACAGCCATCCTGCTGCCCTTTCCTCTGCCTTCAAATCGATAGTATTTTTGATATTAAATGCAATTCACATTAAAAAAAACACGTTTAAACTAATTGTACTTAGAGAATGAGGGAAAAGAAGATGAACTCTAACACACAGCTGTCATATTCCAAAGAGGAAATACTGTGAAAGAACAATGAGGAAACCATAAAAATGCACAATCCTTCCGACAGCTCTTTCTGGCATCAAAAAATACAGAATCTGAAAAAACATACAACAAGTTCCATCACTTCACATCTCTACCTATTTTTCAATATTTACAGTATCTCACAGGCTTTCCATTCTTTTATTAAGTTATCAGTTGAATGTTATGGCTTCATTCCCATAATCTGTCTACAACCTGCACGTCCTCATTTCATTTCTACTCAAAAACAACAGCCGGAAAGTACGTAGGGTAGAATGAACTGACAGTATAAATGGAGGGCTTAGCTTATACTCAATGATTAAAATTCCCACTGTAGTTCTTCCGATAAGTTCTGCAGCTGTCTGAAATGCAGAAGAATAGCTGGCTATTAAGAATCTGGAAAATGCAATTTGCACTAGTTAGGCTTTCGTTGGGGATGAAAGAGATGAGTAAGTGGCACACGAGGGGAATATCTGCAGGAAAAGGGAACCTACGCAGTAGAGAATTAAACAGCACTGCACAAAACAGTACAAGTGCTGGGTAGTATTGGTACCTGTAAATACAGATACTTCTAACTAACTTGGACTACGTGGCCTGTTTCCACAAAACTGCTAGATTACGATTTAGACATGTCCAAGAAACACATCTGAAGATCAGCTACAGAAACAACAAGATTCCCCTGCAAACTCAGCATATCCCTACAAACTGGGGATACAAACTACTAAGTGTAGGATTAGTTTATGCCTTTGACTGAAGCAAAATGGCTAAGCCTGGTGGAGACATGCACTGACCTTTTAGTCTGAACTCAAAGGTTATTCAAATGTTTACAGTGTGTCACTGCATTACTTTTTAATTACAGAACCGAAAGTTAATTTATTCAATGTGCTGAACTATTCAGCTAAACTTTCCTAAAGATGCAAAAAACTTACTTTGATCTGTAACACTTCCCCTCTATCACTTATAATTTTTTAGACTGTTCCTCATTTAAATGGTGAAATTAACCAAAGTTAGTGCATTTTCATAAAGAATTACTCCTACAAGAAAAAGTTTTAGCATGTTTTTCAGCAGTTCTGTTGAGTCATTATACCACCTATTTTATTTTTCTAAATGGCACGTATAGTCTATAGCTTTGAAAAGGAAAAGCACATTCTGGATGTGGCTCTGGGCAGCCTGGTCTGGTGGTTGGCGACCCTGCACATAGCAGGGGGTTTCAAACTAGATGATCACTGTGGTCCTTTTCAAGCCAGGCCATCCTATGATTCTATCAAAAAAAATCTAATTTGCAGAACAACTCTATACTGGCAGTAAAGAGACTCCTTCCTCAAACTCTTCAACAAATGTTATAAAACAAACTGCTGGAACGCAGTGCTGTGGATGACTAAACAAATCCTACAGTAAACATTTCCTCAGCTGCAATGTTCAGTGCGGTACCAACTTAAACTGCACAGACACAACTGACCTTCTGAAAAAAAAAAAACAAAAAAAAGACTATTTCAGAAACTAAGCAATATGACATGACATACATGACTAACAGCAGACTCACTGAAGGGAAAAAAAAACAACCAGACATTTCTCTCAAAAACACAAAAGATACCAGAGCTGGCACCAGCCTGCAATGCAAGAAAGACCATGTGATACTTAGACACTTGTGTATTAGTTTAAAAATAAGTTAGATAAGCATGTGACGAGTGACAATTTTGTACATGACCTTTGCTTAACAAGCTCTTTTTCAGAAAATCCACACACATATCAACAAAATTCCTTTAAATAATAATAATAAGCTTAAACTCCACTCCACATCTGACATCTTGAAAATAAACTCTAAAAACAAAATTCTGCAGGGCTACTTCGGGAAAAAATAGAAAACATATGTTTTACAGCATGAATTCAGAAAGAAGAAATGAAAAAAAGCATTAAATTCTTCTTGTAATTCAGGCTGATGAAATTCAGCACGGTAAGTTACAGAGACAGAAGCTTGGGGTGGATGTTTCCAGTGGGAATAATTCGCTCTGCCCAGCAGGCAAGGAATTTGGAAATAGAGTTCCTCTTTCCGGAGACTGAATAGGCATACAAGATTGCACAGGAAATGCTTTCAAGTCGGGAAATGGGGAGGCATTCTGCATGGAATGGGGAATCCATAGCTTAGGGTGTTTCTTTTTGAAGTGTCAAACCACAACAACTACCTCTGAGTGGAGGTCTCTACCACTATTAAGCAACCGGGCTTCTCCATGACTATGTGCTCCTATTGAAATATCCCAGATCCAAAGAATGGCTGGAATTGAAAGGGACCTCTGGAGCTCACGTGGTCCAGCCCCCCGCTCAGAGCAGGGACGACCCAAGCAGGCTGCTCAGGGCTGCATGCAGGCAGCTTGTGAAGATCTCCAAGGAGGAGACCCCACAGCATGTCTGCATAACCTGTGCCAGTGCTTTGGCATCCACGCAATGCAGAAGTGCTGCCCGGTGTTCAGATGGGAAGGGTCACCTTCCTCAACCTGCTGGTGGTCAGCCTGATGCAGCCCAGGAGGACAGTATGAGTACCTGAAGGAAACAGACTGAAGAGAGGCCTAAGGACCCACCTCCTTGACACAGTGCTCTGTGGGAGCTGACATCTTCAGGCCCAATTCATATACACCTTCATGTTTGCAAAGATGTTTTGTGTAATGACAAGTTAGGAGTTCTTTATCAGACTTAAAAAATTTCAGGGACTATACCTGTGATACTGACACAAGCAGCTTTTACTTTCATGCTCATTGTAGACTGTTGTCAAGCTACGTAGTAGCCATACTGAGAAATACCTAATCTTGATTTCCTAGACATGGTTCCTGAACTAAAGAAAAACAAGGATTATGACAATTTCCATAACAACACTAATGAACAATCCCCACAAAAACAGTTAAGAACACATTAAAGATTTTCACAAGTGCAGTGATTTCATCCAGTTCACTTGGGAATTCTAACTGTGACCATCAACCTGTTAGAGGTGAATTGTCAGACATTTCTCGGATCTTCACTTCCTTGACAAGAAACCATTCCCTAAAATGGGTGTCCAACGTTTTGGCTTGCCCTAAGTGAAGAGGAATTGCCTTGGACCTCGCATAGAATACGTAGTATAGTTACATATTTTTATATTATAAAGTTAATGCATAAGTGTCTTTTATGTATACACATACATTACTAGAACGTAAAGAGCAATAACGACAAAATTCACAGGTTGGACATGCACTACATAAAAACTGATAGACAGATATGGCTCTCCACGATATCTGACAATTGGCATATAACTGTTGAAGGAAGCAACGACGTTTTGTTTCAGTCCAACCAGTAGTTCTTTACTCATTTGGCTGAACTACTGCATGGTGCTGTACAGTATAAGAATGCAGACACAACTCAGCAGAGGCTATTTTGAGTATCCTCAATTCTAAAGCATCAACTTGCAGAGTAACACATTAAGTTTAAAGGGACCAGAAACAGGGAAGTTGAATGTCACTTGCAGGCAGACATTTAGTAAAACAGATGTAGTCTAAGACAGAGGTTAAAGTAACTAGTAAAAAAAAAATAAATTACTGTTTTATTGCCTAAATTCCACATCTCCACATTTGAAGGGCAGGGAGCCCTTAGAGTGCCTCTTTTAAATATATCTGCTCTTGATATATCATCTCTTTTCAAATGTATCCTGGAGTAAAAGCAAAAGAAGAAAGAACCCAGAAATCTGCTCTGTTTTTCACTGTACCAGGCTATTTGAAATGCAAATTCAGTAAAACCTGCCTTTATAATTAAAATTTATATCTGAATTTTTAAAAAATATATTGTCTTTCAAGAATGGTAATTCAGAATAATAATACATAAAAATATGCAAATGGTGACACTTCTCAATAGCATTAGCTATAGAACTATTTTTTTTCTTCAATTTTCAGTATCAAGGAAGATATCAACCTACACTTTTAAAGTCCATTTGCTTCAACAATTTGGCAAATATGTCACATACTGATGTTCACGGATAAAATGCCTTTATCCTCCCTGTTTTTCAAATTCTTAAGAATTCACACAGGTCAGTGAGGATACCTCAAGGCCTTCATGTACTTTGGCATTTTGTAAATAATGCTAAATCCTTTCTGGAGCCTGCCTACCCATTTTCTTCAGGGAAAACCTTTCAATTAAAATTCTCTCTAAATTAAGCTTAAGATCTAACCAAAACACGAGATATTTCCAGTACCAAATCACCCAAGTTCTGCTTCCTCTTTCCACACATCCCTTAGGGCATTTCCCTATCAGTCCTCCAAAAATTCCACCTTGACTTACGAGGGTACAGAAAGTACTTCAGTCAGACCCTTTGGCACACGTTCAATTTTTTTGCTCACATTTAACAGTCCTGACAATACTAGCAAAAGAGATCATTAGTATTCAGCAACGCAAAGTTACCAGATTCTGCTGATGAGCATTAAAGATGTAGGCACTGAAATTTAAACTCCTTATTGCACAATGCTTTAAAATAGGCTACTAAAATACAGAATAGGCATTTCTTAAACTAGCACTCAAAAGCATAGTATTTTTTCTAAACAATTTCTTCTTGAGTGTTTGCTTCGTTTTCCTGGTTTTGATTTTCCTATATGAAAAGCTAAGACGAACGATAACACAATTAATAATAAATTAATATATTATATATTTATATTATATTTATAATTATTTTATTATTATATAATTTTATTAATTATTTTATAATTATTTATAAATATATTATATATTTATATATATATATTTATATTATATATATTATATTATCATAATAAATTATGATAATATAGGGCTATTTTTCAATATTTACAGTAATCTGAGAAAAGAATAAAATGTTTCTCAGGATTCTGGTCAGATTTCTCTTAGCAAATACGTACGTGGGCACTGAGAGAAAAGACACAAATGAACTCTTTTCTCAACAAGGAGGAATTCACTTCCAACCTCAGAAAGAATACCAGTGTCAGATCTAAGGCTATACGAAACTGCAAATAACTTCAAAACCATCTTTTCTCATTCAAGCAGACCCCAGTCTCATTGTGTGATCCAAAAATACTTCTGTTTGTAAACACCAAAAGACGGGCAGGAAGTCCCTTTACAATCATCTGTGCTAACCTGCAATCAGATTCCTGTATGCTAAAGCTGGCTCACTTTCTAGATCATTGTTCAAGATAATCAGGAATGCAGTATCGAAAAGAATCATCTGAAACAGCAGGAAACTATACATCACATCTACACAAAAGGAGATCAAGCTTATTTCCCTGCACACATCCTCTCCCCTCACAGTTTAACTTAAGGATTGGAGATTGAATTAATCTCTGGTGATCTTCCCTGTGGGTGAAGAAGAAACGCGACTGTGCAGTGTGGGAAGCCACCTAGTGACAAAGGAGCAGAAATATGCCTGAAGCTGCCCAAAGTTTCAGGACGATGATGCAGTTGGAGCATGTGATTACTGCTGTTTTCCTCAGCGACTTGCAACATGTGTGGAGCAATGTAGTTTCGAGAATTCCTTACTTATTTTGGGCAAATTTACGAGTCTTCCTGAATTTTCTAGTGTGCTGTGAAATAGCAGATAGGGTGAAGATGAGACGTACAAGAGCAAAACAAAGTCTACCAAAAGGTGTAAGGAAAAAGTTTGGTGCCCGTTTTAAGCTCATAAAGGTACTGTAAAAGTACCTTTTTTATCCAGCAAAAGTTCAGATTTCTGAGGCTGGGAGGAAATAACATAAGAGATGAATTTTTAAGAACAGAACCAATGAAAATTGTTTTCTTATAAATCAATTCAGAGTTTTCATGAAGCAGAAAAACGAGTTCTAGAATTTGTGTGTTGGTAAAGGAGATTTCTCATTTCTCAAGAACTGAAAGCTCAAGGAATAACATGAGCACAGAACACTGCACAGCAAGAATTTAAGGTTAGAAATCTGTGTGCATATAGAAAGTGTGTTGTTTTCTGCCAATGAGAAAGAATTTCACTTTACCAACATGCATGAACTTACTACTTCACTGCATAAGAATCTTCAGTAGTACTATGCCAAAGAAACGACAACTTACTGGAATAATTCTTCAGTGTCACATGTTGATAGACTTAATGAAGGACTGGCTCAACATTCCTTGCAAGAAGAGACATTATTCACTAAAAAAAAAAGAAAAAGGCTAGTCCTAGATCAATTCAAGCAGTACTTAATATCACCTATACAACCAAAGGAGTAACTCCTCAGTTATTCATTTGAACATATGAACAATATCCATTAATAGCCACTGGAAGTTGTTGTTTCTCCATGCTGAAGGAAACACCCAAGCCTACCCTACACAACCAGCCATGACTACCCTTAATGTCTGGGAGAAGACAGAAGTCAAGCTGAAAACCAGGAGGGGAGGAAACAATTATTTCCTGGCCCTAATCCAACTGATTTCTTTTCCATTTTCTTAAACTATGCTTTTACATTATCAGCTCAAGCAAACTAACAAGAAAAAAAGCTACTTTTCATTTACTCTCAATCAGAAAGCACAGATGAGGAGGCACGTCCTCAGAAATGGGGACGCAGAACAAGAAAGATGCACAAAGAGCAGAAAGTAACTCACTTTGAGATGCTGAAATGATACAAGCATGACAGCTGGAAAGTTGAGAATGTAATCCACACTGATATCATCTTTTTCTGATAGACAAAACATTTTTTTAGAGTTCTCAGTGAAATTGATACCAGGCAGCATCTACAGATGTTGTAGCACGTTGGCATTTTATATCTCATCCTTTCAATCTGAAACATTATAATTGTATGATATTAAGTGAAAAAGAAAAAATCTTTCAGAGACTGTAATCAATACTCTAATTAAGTACCTCATTAGGAAATAATGAGAACTGATGCCAGTTACAGTAAGTTGCAGTGGAAAGAGACCTTAGGCAAAAAAATTAAACTGTTAAAATTCTCTGTTGTAAACAACTCTTCCCCTTCTGTTGCAGCAGTGTGGTTTCTGCAAGGTTTGGAATACTTCATTTCAGATGCTATAACTAACATTAAAATTCCTTCCCGTACTGACAGATGGCACAATTGTGTGCATCTTCTTCATCACAAAGATTGTTTTGTGAACTGTTCCAGAGTGAAACAGATTGATCCACAGCACATGCATGGTTGAAATCCATGCTTAGTATGTAGCATACCTGGAATCTAACTACAACATGCAAATATTGATTAAAACATTAACAAAAAAGCTCTAATTGAGAAGTCTTTTTTTCACAAGTTTATGCTTTACCTTTTCCAGATCCTCACTTCCTACGTTTTCTGAGGGGAACCAACATGACAGACTCTGTCACGTCATTGGTGTATAGCTCAATAGCTATGAAAAGCATCCTTGTATGTATTAACATAAGACAGAGCCAAAGTAATTGTATCAGTATTTTCTGGGGAGTTTGCTTGAAGTGTTTACATCAAAGTAAAAATAAATATAGTATGTGGTATGATAATATCTCACTTGCATGAGAATCTTGAAAAGTTAAACTTAATGTATAGATATAGAAAATAAATATAGAAAATCTGTATGCTACTCATGAATAATTGAATTAAATTGAAGACAGATAATCCTGCAAGCATTCAGTCAGTCATTTTGCAAAATACAAAGTGATCTGTAATACAGACTCACTCCTCATTCAGAATGGGAATGACAACAGTTTAGGAGAAGATGGAAATGTCGAAAACATTGTGGGATAGTTGGATAGACAAAAATATTTAAGCAGTCACCAAAAAAATGAGTCTATCACAGTCAAACAGTGGGCAATTCAATTTCTCACATACCAGAAAGATTTAGTTTTCTATGCCTCTTTGTATTTTTATCTACAGATGCTATTGTATTGAGGAAGAGAATTGAGTTCCTATCAGTAAACACAGAAAGCCAAAGAAATAGGGGTTTTTCTACTGAACCAAGTTTCAGATTAGTACTGAAATATCCCACCAACCTCAGTGCAGGATGGCAAAGACTTCACAAGCTCTGAGACTTACTTAAGCCACGATATCCGTTCCTGAGCAGATATTTTGCTCAGGAAACAGATTCTGGTTTCAAGTTAGGGTCTGCAGAGAACTCACCTATAATGGAGTCAAACTGTGTAGTGTATTCATACTGTCCAATAGTGGAATTGCCAGCATAGAAAATGTTTGCTGAATGCCACAAATCTGGTTCAGTTCAGCTAGCCAAAAATCTGAAAGGGCAACATAGGCCACTGCAAGAAATCAAGAATCCAATAGTCATAGCTAGGGATTCTTTTTAAGGCCATAACCAAATAATAATTTGTTATTACCCTAATTAGAAAAAAATCTTGTGCACACTAGTTGGTCCGTAAACTATTTGGTCAAAATCATGCTTTAAGTAAGAGATGGCAACCCTTCAAGCCAAGCTGGAGTATGGCAAATATTTAGTCAATCTGCAGAACGACCAGGTCTTCTATAATCCACATGGATCTGACTGACAGCCATGTACTCTGCCTTACAGGGGGGCTGCATCGTGCCACATACTAGTGAGTATCGGCAGTTACTCGATGGTACACGACTCATACAAAAGGAGCATTTAACTGGAGAGGAGAACACATGACTTCTGGAAAAGAGACACCTGGCCCTGCTGCAGTAGAATGCTGTGGGATCAGCACTCCAAGCCACTGTGGGGCAGCTGCTCATGATCGCAGCGATACCATCGGACAACAATAAGCCTTAAGGAACCAACACAAAGAATAATAATCCTCAGCAGTGCCACTTACTACAGGCTGCCAAAAAAAAAAGAAAAAAAAGTCTAAACTTTGGAGAAAGTTAGATTCAATAGAGCAGTCTCCCAGCTCTATGCTGGATGTCCCTGGGGATCTGATTCTGCATCTGGGCACAATGAGCACCTAACGCTAAGACAAATAACTAGATGCTTCTAAGTGATCCCAAGAACCTCAATTTCTCTCACCAGGCAATCTGTGCTGGCATGGGAATAACTACTGTTTTAACAGGATTTATTCCACTGCACACCTGCTAGTGTACAAGCATCAGATGACTACAATACAATAATTACTCCTCCATTGGAGGAGGCAAAAAAAGACATGCTTCACTTCCTGATCTTTTTATTTGTAACCCCCTTATATATCTGGCTGATGTCACTGCCTCCTTATGTACTACTTTATGAGGAAAGCCACTGACATTTCTTGTCCAGTAGTTCTCAACTAGTAGCAGTAACTGAAGAGAAAAAATAGGAAATGCTTATAAAACTGAAAGCAGCCTGAAATGTGCTGACACAAAAATGACTCAAAGCAAAACGAATCAGCATTATTTTACAACTGTCACCTAACACCTCACAGATACCAAGATATTAACCATCAAAAGTAGGCAGAAAGGTATCCAGCATCACAAACTTCTATAACATGAGAAAAGTTTTTGCAGAATCAAAAACAAAAAAACCACGACAGGATTACCTGCACTTTCATGTCTATGTAATTCTGCTGTATTTTATGACTCGACGCTAAGCAAATGCTGAAATGCAATATGTAGACAGAATGTGACTTCATATAGAATTAAAAAGCAACTCATGGAGAAAATTAAATCCTCGTATTCCCCAACTCACCATAAAACTGAAAAACTGCTTATGACAGAAAATGATGGAGTACAATTTAACCTTTCATAATTCATAACTGGTGAAGTATTTTTGCCTCAATGTCAGGATTAAAGACAGTAACTTTACAGTTTTTGATCACTTGATTTATAAAACAAACCAAGCACTGTAAGTAGACCTCTTTTTTTTTTTGATTCTTTTGCTAAATTTGGATTCATCATCAGCTTAGAAACATTCTGAACGACCACTTCAGGGCACAGAAAGCACTTCAGCAAATGCATGTGCAAATCACCCAACAGCAACTTCTAGTGTAGGCTCACACTCAGCTGCACTCCCTCCATGCTTCCTAAAGCATCCAATAAGCACAAATGGAACTATATTTGGAGAGCACATGAGTTGTAGCAGCTCAGGTAGAAAGGAGCTAGGGTCACAGCAGCAACAAGTTACATCAGTAAGCAATAGTTAAAGCTGCAGAGCAGAGAATTCAGGATAGAGAACTACATAATGAAAAGGTGGAAGACTTAGTTTGCATCCCAAGAAAGTTCTTTGAGTAGCTCGAGATAGATTATGAGACTGGCACTAATGAAGATTAGATTAAAAGGAGGAACCAAGATTTTTTTCCCTAGACCGAAATGAAGCTGTAACGCAAAACTGATTCCAGAACATGACGCTTTCTTACTTCAATCTGGTAGATGGAAAACTCACATTAGGGTGACTGAACAACTTCATCCCTTCTCTCCATATAGCATTTAACACGGCATCCTATTTCTACTACCTGCAAACGATCTGCAAAATACACGCTTATGCCATGAACAACAGTAAAAGAGATGGAACTAAGTGTCTTTAATTCAAAGCAGATTCGGAGAAACATGAACAAATGTTCTAGATTCATACCTATTATGATAGTAATTCATACCTATCACTGCAGAACTTGATAGATATTAATATAACTATCCACTCTCTGCTAGAATCATGGACTTTTATTAACTGCTCATTATTTAGAAAAAGAAATCAACGATTGAGAAGTACTGAACTGCTTTTTTAAAACAGTAACATCAAACCATACACAAAGAAAGGGGAGTTATGCATAAGGGGAAAGCTATGGGAGTATATAAGTATATAACAGGATAGAATCATACCTAATTCCACAAGCAATTTGACAAGGTTTCGTCTTCCAGGACTTGCATCAACCAGCTTGCCATCAGGTAATGTAACCTTAATGGGTTTACTATCATTAGGAGCTCGCTCTACAAGAAGTGCATCGTGCTCAGCTTTAAGTTTATTGTACATCTCTAAACGCTCATTGATAAATGCAGGCCAAGGATTCAGCTACACATAAAGAATAAAGGCACATTCAACAGATTAATACCACGTGATGTCAAGAATGTGACCAGCATATACATTTCACAGAGGCCTTTGTGACCGTCCGCAGCTATGCGTGTGCTATGCCTTACCAGCCAATTATTACAATTACATAGTAACATTATACATACCACAGTGCATGTTTAATATACACATAAGATATATTAATGAACTACTAAATTAACCTTGTGCTTAAACTTGCAGCAAATGCTAGTTTAATACAGTACAAAAGGAAAAAAACAATTTGAAAAGCTTGTTGAAGTTGAACACGTCCTGCACTGACGTCAGGCTGTCAGCGCAGGCACCACGGTGCAGATGGCTGCAGCTCAGAGCTGGCCAGCAGCTCTGTGCCCACTGTTTACTCACACCAACCACAAACACGGAAATGGCAGAGCATCTCTGGCAGGCTTTCATTGCCCCACAGACCTGCTGCCTATCTCCTGCTGCTGATGGGAGCTGCAGCGGGCTGCATCATGGAGCAGCAGCCACAGAAACCAGAGCTGCTCTCCCCTGACAACAACATAACCTGCTGTCAAGAGCAACAAAGCCACTTCATGGCAAACTTTGCTGAAGTAAGAAATAGCAGGGAAAGGAATTACTGCAACAGCCGATAAATGAATCAGACGGATGACATACAGCAAAGTTAACAGCACACAAAGCTACATCTTCCAACACCCCATGGCTGACATGGGCTCACCTCTGCACGCCCTTCATCACCAGATGCTTCTTTCGTTTTCTTCTTCGTGTACTCTGCCTTTTTTTCTGCCCCAGCATTTACCTATCACAGAATCATGAAACTGTAGAATGGCCTGGGTTGAAAAGGACCACAGTGCTCATCCAGTTCCAACCTCCTGCTATGTGCAGGTCACCAACCAGCAGACCAGGCTGCCCAGAGCCACATCCAGCCTGGCCTTGAATGCCTCCAGGGATGGGGCATCCACAGCCTCCTTGGGCAACCTGTTCCAGTGCCTCACCACCCTGTGTGAAAAACTTCCTCCTGATATCTAACCTACACTGTAGAACACACACACACACACCTCCTCATCCTCCAGCAGTTTCTTGCACTCTACTCCAACCCTACACACTGGGGCACAGGCCTGCAAAGCCCACTGGTACGGAGCCAATCCCACTGCCCTCTCCCAGAGACCTGAGCACCCCAGCGGCTTCACGGAAGGCTCACAGGGAAAGGACGGAGCCTGCCCACCCCTCCCCAGGCCTGCTGCCAGGAACCCCCACCTCAGCACAGCCCCCGGCACGCTGAGGGAGCGCAGAGCCAGGCGGCCCCCCGGTGCTGCTCACCACACTCGCCATCACAGCGCGAGGCCCATCTGCCTGTCAGCGTCAGCCATGGCTGCCGTGTGGAAGGGGTGGGAGGGAAAGGCTGGGAACGATGTGGCACAGGCACCATCAACAGCACCACACAGATGTATCTCCAAGAAGGAAACCACTATTTTTAACTTGGTATTTCTTACTATTTTGAGACGGCCCAGTCTGACATAATTCACTTCTCAGTAAGGAATACTGTACCAAAACTAAACTTTAAAGATTCCTGCAATCTTTACATACAGAAAACAGCACAGGTCCAATGTGGTAGCAACACTAAGAACTGCCACAGGCAGTTACCAAGACAAAGCAGATAGAAGCAGCGCAGTCAAATCACCATCAGTAATACATACTCTGTCTTGTTGTCTTCATAAAGCTACAGTTTAATTGTCAAAATCCCAGCACTAACTAAAAAAGTCACCTGCAGCACACAGGCGGAGAGGCTGGGAAGGGGGAGAATGGGAAAGAAAGCAGTAACCTGTATTTCACAGGAGACAAGATTCCCTGAGCACATAGTACTGAATGGGACATCAGCTAATTCAGATGCCTCATAGAACTGACTTTCAAGTTTGAGATTTTGGAAACGCTCTTGTCCGCACTGAACCTAATTCATCATTAAATAAATGTACCCTTGTGACTTGTACTATTATTTAGGTTACTCTGCAATATAGAATACGTACTGTATTGGCACGAGAAGAGCACTAATTACTAGTGAAAGTAATAAGGGTTTGTAAACTCATGTACTAAGGAAAAAGTTTGCCCAAGGTAATATCTTAGGGAGGTGTCACTCGTCTTCAGCTTGATCAGTTTGGAAACAGCCTTGTTTTAAAACCAAAAAAAAATAAAAAATAAAAAAGGAAAACATTTTTTTTTTTAAAAAAAGCCCTGTAAAAAATAAAGGCTGCTACTAATCAGCTGCCTAATGGTAGACGTACACAATCTGCAGCAGCCTGTTTCATTTCCACAATTAGGCTAAGCTGTAACCTGATCAAATTATCACTGCCAGTACCATTTCAGTGTGCTATCAGACATGAAATGACATGTAAACAAGACCACACATAAACCAGTTTGCACTCTTGGCAACATTTACAATTAGAAGCCTTTTATTACATTAGTTATGAATATCAACGGAAAAGAAAAATTGTAACACCTGAAGCATAGGCATAATCAAATGTAGAAGAATATTTTGCTTTTAATCATTGAAAGATAAGTCATCCACAGGAAAGACCATATGGAAAGAAAAATTCTGAACACGTAAAATAACTGCAGCAGACAATCTTATATGCAGACATCAAAAATGATCCATGCAAGAGCCTGCAGTTTGAAAGTATCACAATTCAACGTGGAAAAAAAGTTCTCTATAGTTATGGTCAGAGGAAGAAAAAAGTAACCACACTTCAGTCTTAAACTGATATTCTGCTCTAAATAGAACACTAGGTTTTACATCAAATTATGAAGGAATTACTGTTTAAAGAAAAGGAAGCAAGAGAAAGAGGATAGTGGCTTAACTGCCTCATGAAATGTTTATGAAAGTGCTAGACTGAAGTGAAAACAGTTCTAATATTTTTCATGCTTTCTGTCCTCTAGGCTATAAGCTCTCACTGACCTAGGATGCGTGGAATAACACATTTTATATTCATCACCTGGGAAATTACTATGTAAGTTGAAGATGATGAGAAAAATCAGAGGAGATCTGTATGGAGGACTTTTCTTTGTGTTTTCAGGAAACTGACCAAATGGTAGATAATTGAGTGGAGAACAGAAAAGCATCAAGGGAAGAGAGATTGCAGATGGAATTCCTCAAAGCATTAAAACACTCATAAATGTATAGAAAAATAGACATCTAGAGTTACTTGATAGGTAGAGACTATATATTTTTTTTTTTTTTTTAGCAAAGCAAAGGTTGAAATATGAGCATGAAAACTCTTAGAAGCGTATCAGAGGAGCTAGAAACAAGTACGTCTAATTTAGCCATTTATATAGCTGAGCTGACAATCAGGTGCTTACAGAGCTTAATCAACTACAAATGATATTCCAGAACTGTCTTCCAAGCCAGAAGAACTGAGGAGAAAACCTCACAGTATTTTTTCTTCTTCAGTTTTCTTTGCAATTTTACTTCTGAGAAATGCTTAGATGAAGAAAGAGGATTAAACAATTGTCTGCAGACCTGGAGCAGCAGAAGACTTGCACCTCATTAAGCAGGGGTTTATTTTCCAGAAAGAAGGACATTTAAAATCATTTACAATTTAGAAGTGATCATTCTTCCTTTCCTTTTTAACTCAGAAGTCATACACAAGGCAATTCCTCAGAAGAACTGAATACTTCATGTTTGGAAGATTCTTACCCTGTGTTGATGGAAATGATTTCTATAAGTGGATTCTTCCTGATCTTTGGCAAATCCAGTCGTGCTCCCCCCAAACGTTTTCCATTGTTCTTTTTCTGACCAAGCAGTCTCACAGAATGGCCTTCAAACAAAGCATAAAAATGCAGTCAGTACAAAGCACGTATTTGTTTTGATTTGCTCTTCATCACAAGCAGCGTTTATATTTCAAAGACTGAAAATGAGAATGAGATGTAACAATTTCTTTCCATCAGCTGGAGAATTTGAAAAGAAATACTGACAGGTAAAATAAATCATGTTAAAAAGGAAGAAATTATTTCATCCAATTACCATTTCATACATTTGTTTCATTCAATTAAAATGATGTAAGCAGTTAAATTTTCAGATTCTCAGGCAAATATCAACATACTATCAAATATAGTGATACTTATATGATTACTGTGGCAGAATGTATTTCCCCCCAGCTTTACACAAGCTGAAAATAGTAGGTAATAACTACTCCTAAACATCTTTAAAGCTTCTTATGTAGAGAACCAACTTAACTGAGTTTAAGTTGCCTGACTACGTAAGTCTGAAGGAAAGTACTGTGGAGTGCATCCTGAAAACGTATCAAAGGCTAAACTGACAAGCGGCATTTATGGTCAGCATTGGCTCTCCCACTCCAGCTCTGCCAGTCAGACTGCTATAACCAACACTGATCTTTGGGCAGAGAGCACTGTAAGAAGGCATTCATTATTTTACTCTATTTCATACGTACCTGAGATTTTAATTTGCAACTTGTTTGCTATCCAGAGACCATATTGCCATTAACATCTCTGTTCTTTTTCTGCCCTAAGCGCCCTGCTCTTTTCCTATAAATTTTGTTTCCTACAGGACGTGTAGAGGGTTCTGCAGCCAGGTGACTGTGCAGACAGATGCAGAGCAGCTGTGTTAAGACTCTGCTAGATAAGAGACATATTGCATTAGTGCCCCTATTTAAGGGGAAGAGGCTGCAAGTGATGAACTGAAGCAGATGGAAAAGGATCCTACTCTTACTTCCCTAGATGTAACAGAGATAATCATAAGGGTGTGTTCCTTCAACACCAAGGAGACTGCAGGTCAGAAACTGCCTCCGATACTCTCTTGAAACTAGTATTACCCAGACAGTAAAATACTAAAGCTATCATAGCTGCCTGAAACAGAACATCAGTTACACAACTTATGATACATTTCAGCAGTACAAGTGACAAGCTTCACTAAAATACTGAAAGCAAAATCCAGCAATAAAGAATAAAATAAACTGAGCATATATTATTGCAAGACCCAGAACAAAATATCTCCAGTGAAAAAATCATTTATTTCATAAAACCCAGGCATAGGCCATAATGGTGGGCTGCAAGCCATCCAGAAGACATCTGGAGTTTGTGAAGAATAACTTCCAGGTCCAGGTGGTGAAGGAGATAATAAGGAGAAGTGTGCTACTGGATTTAGTTCATACAAAGAAGGGCTGGCTGAGGAAGTGGGTATCAGAGGCAGCCTTGGCTACAACAACCATGAGATAGTGGAGTTCAAGGTTTTGTGTGGAAAAAACAGGGCAGGAAGTCAAATTGCAACCCTGCACATCAGGAGAGCCAACAACAACCCCTTCAGAACCTACCTGGCAGTATCCCACAGGTCAAAGCATTCGAAGGAAAGGGGGCCCAAAAGAGTTGGTTAACATTCCAGCATCACTTTCAAGCTTGAGACCGGTGAACCTCTAAAACCAAGAAATCAGGCAAAAGTGGCAGGAGACCCACATGGATGAGTAAAGAGCTAATAGGAAAAAAAAACCTCAAACGGAAAAAGGAAGTTTACGGACTGTGGAAAAAGGATCTGGCCACTTGGAAGAAAAAAGAAAAGCAGCTGGGGCACAGAGGGATGCAACAAAGATGACCAGGGCCCATTTAGGATTAAATCTGGTGAAGATGGTTAAGGACAACAAGAAAGGCTTCCTTAAATATATTGATAGCAAAAGGAAAACCAGGGAAAACGTGGGCCTGCTGCTGAATGAGGTGGCTGCCCTGGCTATGGAGGACACAGAGAAGGCAGAGTTACTGATTTTCATGCTTCAGACTTTATTGTGAAGACTTACCTTCAGAGTCTGGGATTCCTAAGGGCCAAAGAGCGTCATGGGAAAGGAAGACTTCCCCATGGTCGAGGAGGATCTGGTTAGAGATCATCTAGTCAAACTCAACATACACAAATCCACGGCCCCCAACAGGACACAGCCATGACTGCTAAGGGAGCTGGCAGAAGTGATCAGTGAACCATTTTCCATAATTTTTGAAAGGTCAGGGAGATCAAGAGAGGTGCCTGAGGGCTGGAGGAAAAGCCAGCATCACTCCAGTCTTCAAAAAGGGCAAGGAGAACCTGGAAACTACAGACCGGTCAGCCTCTCCTCTGTCCCTGGAAAGCTGATGAAACAATTTATTCTGGATATCTTCTCCAAGCAAGTAGAAGAAAAGGAATTTACCAGGAGCAGTTAACACAGATCCACTAAGGAGAAATCACGCTTTATCAGTCTGATAGCCTTCTATGATATCATGACCAGCTGGGTCATGAGTACATCATTCTCATGTGTAAGCTTAAAAAGTTAGGGATAGAAGAGTAGACAGTGAGATGGATTGAGAACTGGCTGACTGGCAGAGCTCAGAGGGTTGTGATCAGAGGAGCAGAGTATAGTTGGAAGTTTGTTACTAGCAGTGTTCCCCGTGGATTTGTACTGGGCTTGGTCTTGTTCAGCATCTTCATCAATAACCTGGATATAGGGATAGAGTGCACCCTCAGCAAGCTTGCTGATGATATAAAGCTGGTAGGAGGAGTGGCTGACACACCAGAAGGATACAAGACTTGAATAGACTGGAGAGTTGGGCACAGAGGAATCTTACAAGGTTCAATAAGGGCAAGCGCAGAGTGCCACACGTGGGGAGGAATAACCACATGCATCAGTACAGATTAGTGGCTTACCTATGGAAAAGGAGCTCTGCTGAGAAGGACCTGGGTGTCCTGGTGGGCAGCATGTTGGCCATGAGCAGCAGAATGCTCCTGTGGCCAGTAAGTTCAGAGGTGTCCCAGCATGCATTAAGAAGAGCACGACCAGCAGGTTGAGTGAGGTTATCTTCCCTCTCTACTCTGCCCTGGTGTGGCCA
The DNA here is from genome assembly GCF_951394365.1 of Tetrao urogallus. Classification (NCBI taxonomy): domain Eukaryota; kingdom Metazoa; phylum Chordata; class Aves; order Galliformes; family Phasianidae; genus Tetrao; species Tetrao urogallus. The sequence continues at coordinate 87,181,430 of NC_136815.1, read as the reverse complement.
TACCTGAGGCACTGTGCCCACCTCTATGCTCTCCAGTTCAAGAAAGACAGGGAACTACTGGAGAAAGTCCAGCAAAGGATTACAAAGATAATTAGGGGCCTGGAGCATCTCCTGTATGACAAGAGGCAACGGGTACAAACTGCAAATTCCATCTGAACCTGAGAAAGAACTTCTTTGAGAGTTACAGAGTCCTGGAACAAGCTGTCTAGAGAGGCTGTGGAGCCTCCTTCTCTGGAGATGTTCAAAACCCAGCTGGAAGCTTTTCTATGCAACCTACTCTAGGGAACCTGCTTTAGCAAGGTGTTTGGATGAGACAATGTCCAAAGGTTTCTTCTATATGATTGATTCTGTGATAACAGACAGCAAAGGAAACTATTCCAAATAACTGACAAAAGGTGGATAGTGACTACTACTTAGGGATTAGGAAAGGGAAAAATCACCTGCCTTTTAAAGTTGAAAAACTCTTCCTATCAACAGCTGTTAACAAAACTAGTTCATCCATCAGTTACAGTTTTTCTGCACTATTCTCATTTTAAGGAGACGTTAATTTATTTATAAATAATGTCACATTCATACTCTGAATTTTCTATGACATCACAGCAACAGCTGGAAGGATAAGCAACTACTTTTGATAGCCTTCCTTATACTTCTTCAGATACATAAAAAAAAACTCTTGAAATTTGATTTAATGAAGAAGTGAACAGAATCAGGTGAGATTGCAATGGTTAATACTAAAAGGAGACATCAGTAATAGTAATTGAAAGGTTATTATTTTTGCAAATGTGTAGAAGAAAAAAATTCATTATACCCTGCTGTGAACTTAGAATATCTTACTTGTGCTATTAACATTTACTAAATTATTCATTCCAACCTTTTCATGACAATAACAGCAAAACCATTGTCTCGTAATACAATTGGTTAATTTCCAATCTAATGCTTCGTTAAGGAGTCACAAGCATAACACCGTTTTATTTACTTGTATAACAAAAGTGATTGCATTATTATAGGCAAAAAAAATTGAACTAGAAGCAGAGGACATCCCTTTTTGTATTTCTTAATACTGTGGCTTATTTGGAACAAAGCAGCTTATCCAGTTTTTAAATATTCAATTGCTTGACCGTGTTAAAACTGCACTTGGATTTATGGCTGGAAGTATAATGGAATAGTTCGCATCATTCTAAAATACTCAGACTTAAAAATAATAATAATCACCCCAAATCTAAAATTTGTACATTTATAACTGTATAATCAATGAATATTAAGATGCTATAATTACAAAATAAACAAGAGAGTTAGGCGAAACAGTTTACAGTAACAAAAAGAGAAAAGATAGCAAGCTTATCTGTACCCTGGGCTCACCTACAAAACTGCAGCAGAGCAGATCTCCAGCAGAGATCCTTCCCTACTGGCAGCCAGCTCTTCAATAGGTCTAGGAGAGGTGCAGCCAGGCTCCCCCCCTTCCGGCACACAGCTGAATTGCCTTCACCTGTGCTCCTGTGGCTGACTCAGTGCTCGCCTCAGGTGGTCAATCAGAGGTTCAGGCCGTGGCTCAGCAGTTCCCATGCGACAATTAAGAGTCAGATCACCATTCTGAACTCTACAAAATGTGCACGAGAAACCTGTCCTCCCCAACAAATTATATTTCAGCAGAATCGGAGAAGCTTCATCTCTGAATTTGTACTCTCACAACGAAGAGCAACATGAATTATTGTTGTCTAGTAAGAATTCAGCTCATGCTCTGCTTTTCCCATACTGGGAGAATTAATCAAACTTTCATGGAAATTCTGGAAAAAGAGGCTATGCAACTGACCTCGAATCTGTTTCAAATGCGTTAAAGGAAGAAAAATGGAGATAATGACAGATTTCATGTCCTGAATGACCTATTCAGGAGGTACAACTTTATAGTCCCCATTTTCTCAAGAAAATAGGCAGAATAAAATGCAAAACACCATGGTAGTCTAGAAAATTCTGCTAGCTCTGTGTTTTAAATGCTAGATGAGTTACCAGAAGCATCAGAAAACAAGTCTCCAGATGTTTTCAACTAAAATATAACTCACTAGGGTGCACAAGACCCAGCCTCTCTCAAAAAGTGGAAGGAAACTCCACCTAGGTTGTCACCTCCTACCTGGTCCACTGAGTGGATCACAACCCTGTACTGCATGTGGCGTTAAGGGACTTTGTTTAATGATAAGACTGGACAAGGCAGGTTGGTGGCTGGACTTTATCTCAAAGGTCTTTTCCAACCTATCTGAGTCTATGATCGCTTCTTGCCCCCTTGCCCACTCCATACACAACAGGAACAGCATAACCAACTACTGTTATTTCTATTGCAGACACGTTAATAATTGAAAAAGAAAAGAAAATCCCATTACAATATTTGTGACCTTAAATTCTTTTTCCCTACTCTATGCGTTAACTATTTTGTTTCATTCTAAACAATCATTGAAGCATGTTTACAATGTTATTGCTATTAATAAAGCATAACTTGATAACTTGTCAAATCCTGTAGATCTTTTCCTCCCATATTTATGTCAAGAAAACTTCAAAATACAACTTAAACCTTTAATAAAACTTAAAAACCTTTCAATATTTAGAATGGGGCAAAAAAGGAAAATGTTAAACAATCGTTTTTAAATTGTCTGAGCTGCACGAATCCCAAACCAACACCAAGCATAGCAGAAAAAGCAGGAATTTCAGTCCCATTCATTATCTCCTTTCACAATTTAGAAAGGAATGAAACAGTGGTCTCCTTCTCTCTGAAGGAGAGAACAGGCTGCATAACAAGTTAGCCAAATAAAGCAGGTATCTCAAAACTTGATTTTTTTCTTTTTTTTTTTAGTGCTTCGTATAAAATAATTTTTGAAAACTGAGTAAATCACAGTTAACTTCCATAACATGAGTGCCCTGTCTCAGATATTAAACAAGCCACTTTTTTTTTTTTCTTTTTTTTCTTTTTGGTTGGCTTGCTGGCTGAAAGATGCAAGCTTTGAAATACTGCTTCATGACAAAGGGTGACCGATCACTCAGACGGGCTGCCCAGATTGGTAGTGGAGTATCTCCTTCCCTGAGATATGCAAAAGCTGGCAGGACGTGTTCTGAGTTATGTCCTCTGGATGGCCCTGATTGAGCAGGAAATTGAACCAAAAGGCCTCCAGAGGTGCCTTCCAACCGCTATCACCCTGTGATGCTGTGGAGCAGATCTAGTCAGGTCACTCAGTCTAGATGTGTTCATAGACCAGTCAAAACATTCCAGTGCTATATACCTCTCCTGACAAAAAGATAACTTCTCTAATTTCACATAGTGCACCGGCAAATCCAACTATATTTTAAAGCTATAAAGTTTAATTTGAGATTTAAGTCGTGTTTCAGAGTAGATATTCACAAGTCACTTCATGCAGATTACACTAATAAAGTCCTACTGACCAAGTGAAGAAGCTCATAGAGCAGAATCACTCACAGTAAAACCGTAAGTGAAATCAAGATAGAAACAATTTAAAATGAATCAGAGATCTCGAATTCTAAGAGCTCTCTTGAAAAGGAAACTCATTTTTATATACAAGTGAACGCAATTCACATTTCTTGGCACTGTTCCCACAGAAGATGAGCTTGGAATGAATTAATCAGGGTATTAAATCCTATTGTTAGCTTAAATAAAGACTTTTACACGTGTCAGTTTGATAAACCACTGTGCAGAACAGAAGTAGTTTCAATGTATTTTCACTTGTTCAAAAGGATACAAAGAAAATACCATAATATTAATGCTACATACATGCATACACTTTTATTTGTAGATGGTATGTGCTTCACCAGTGCAGCAAGAGAATGATTGATCTTGAAACAGAATTATATGAAGGGAACTGATAATGGAATTTCCTTACCTTAAGATTATAACACTGAATACGCTCTGAACATCAGACTATTGGAGTAGTATTTTGCAAGCTTGATACAAGGTCAAGCTAGAGGAAAGTGGTATGGTTTAGTCATTTTAATTGAACTCAACAACTGCCTATCAGTCTTGCAATTATCTTCCAGACCTTAACAGACATCTGTATTTCAAAAATAGCCATCTCCATTCAGTCCACAGGCTGGTGCCTCTCAGTAGCTGCTGAGAAATACTGCCTGACAGACAGAGTAGGGCCCCATCCCTGGAGGCAATCAAGGCCAGGCTGGATGTGGCTCTGGGCAGCCTGGTGTGGTGGATGATGATCCTGCCTATGGTTGGGGGATTGAAACTTTGAGGTCCTTTCAAACCCAGGCCATTCTACGATATGATTCTATGATGATCTACTGACGGTCCCTCCTCCATGATGCCTAGCCTGCTGTAAATGCAGTGTGCCACTGGAACAGCTCCCAGCCTGGTACAGAGCACAATTTCTTAGCTGTTGCCTTCAAGGTTAGGTGCAAATATCTAAAGGAGCTCAAGAACACTAGTTTAAAGAAAATCTTCAGAGATGCAGGAAACTCCAGCCTCGGCAGCAACAATTTCTATCGTTTTCAGTTTGTTGTTACCCATTCTTTCCCTTTCCCAGTTACATGCTTACATTTAGAGGTTATTCACCGTTTCCTGAAATACACTTACTTTCCTCACAACAAGGCTGCCAATGTACAATTGCACACCTCCCAGCTGTCTCTCACCAACCTTTTTGATCTTCTCCAGCACCATGAGGGAAAAAGGACTAAGTACAATTTCATGTATTTTTGCACACATTTCCTTCCACCGTTACTCCATTTTTAATGCAGAGCTTAGTGCTAGCACTGGAAAAATGCACACAGGAGCACCATACCTAAAGAAGGCTGAGCAACTTGAAGGGAAAGCAAAGGAGCAAGTAAGCCCAAAGAAAAACTGAAGAAGTGGAAGGAAGAAACAAAAACAGTGATAAAGACTGAAAGATGGAAGGATCAAGCAAATATTAATAGTGGAAAGAATTAGGAAACTTCAGCAAAAGTAACAAAAAGAGAACCTTAAAGGCAAGGGAGCATAATAAGATCAAATAAATAATAAATGCAAAGGAAGAAGAGACAAATCAGGAGTCATTACAAAACTGTAATATCAAACCAAGTAAGTTTTATTTTACAGTGATGTTCTTCTAACTCTGCAGCTACGATGTAGAAAAAAGATATTTCACATCTTTGTGGAGGACTAACAAAAGATAGCATCTGAGACACAAGGATCTCCTCAAATTGCCTAATGCACTGTACAGCTAGCCTTGACTGTTACTGATACTTCAGCCCAGTTCTCTTACACTTGGACTTTAACCACAGTTGTTGCTTTAAACACAGACTTGTCAGCTGAGTTAGACTCAAGCCCTGCTTTACCTCTGGGGAATCAGCCCACTTGTGCCAATCTACCTCTTCTGCTTGCCCTGAAGCAAAAACAAGCAGACATGACTGAATGCAGAGAAATCCTTGAGCTCCCCAGGGCAATGACAGGCTGCCAGACAAGGGCAGAAACAATGACACTCACTGACTTAGGGCTTTACTGTGCTAATACACCCACCCAAACCCACCCACACTAGCATTAATTACTAGTGAAGATATTCCTGAGTGTCATCCATGGGATTTTCTGCCTCTAGTAAATGCAGGCAACAGGCAAAAAGGAAAAACAAACCCAGATGGAATATATATGCTCTTCCCCTGGCCTAGAAACTATTACAAATTACTCCTTTTTTAGATCAGCATAAACAACAATGTTGTGCAAGTTAAGCTCCTTCTTCAACTGGTGTATGCAGGAACTGGATCCCCTTACAAGTCAGGGAATGATTCAGCCTAATGCTATCAGAATCACTGATATTTTCCCCATTTGCATGCCCAGGCACCACAGCAAAAAGCATTTACTCAGCCAAAGGCCTGGTCCCATCAGGGTACTGATAGCAGTTGGTAATTTGGCCAAGTTGCTACAATTCCGAGCTCTTTAGAAAGGGATTACCACACTGCACAAGCTCAAAGAAAGCTGCAGATATGATTAAGCATGTGACACACATGATATTAACCTGAAATATGTGTATTTACTAAGTCCTGCATTGGGAATTAGCATATAATAGCAATTCTGTTCCAGAAGACTCAAGAATAAGAATGCCACATGGGTGAATATGGGCTTTTAAATATTTAATTTATTAAATAGAGTATAGAGGTTCACAATCTTTTTAAAAAGCTCTGCAGGTGGCCTGCATTGCTAGAAACTACAGATTATTTTCTCTCTATTAAACATAAAGTAGATCTATCTTTACTGGTATTCCTGCAGTGTTTCACTGAATCACAGCAATATCTGTAAGGATAGGAACTCAAAACACTGGCTACAGCCTCCAACAGCACAGAGGGACAATGCTAACAGTCGACTGCAGGAAGAGTTCCCCTGACCACCTCTCCTCACATTTCTGAAGAAATGCATTTGATCAGGTTCAAGGATGCTGCTCAAAACTTCAGGAGATTTGAGATAGAAACTTACAAAAAAAAAATTTGAAACAGATGAAATAGACCGTGCTCTGAGGAAAGGAAATATTGAAGGATGAATTGTCAGAGTAAGATGCAGGAACACAAGTAACATTCAGAGGAGATGCAGGTTGAAAAGAACAAAACACTCTTAGAGTGGCAGGCTGAGATGAACCCATTGCTGTACACAAAAGCAAGCTTTTAGTTTCCTCTCTACTCCCCTGCCATCTGTTTGAACCCTATTTCTTGGTACTTAAATTGCACTGATTTGAACACACAATTCCCTACCAGCCAGGAGTATTCTCCAGCAGAGCTGAACAGAGCTAACCATGAGCTGAGCTTCATCAGCCAACACAGCTGAGTCTAACCAAGGTAACAAAAAGAGGAATGTTACAAGAGCATCATTCGTTAGTCTGAAAATGAGTACAGATGGGTCTGGAAGAAAAGTTACCTTTTTGCTATTAGGATTTTCAAATCTGTTCCCCCCAGACTCTATCGCTCTTCTTCTACTGAACCACTATTCACCTCCCACTCAGTTTCTGTGAAATGCTCAAAAGTAAGGTGACACTCGTAACACAGATAGCCAGTCACAACAGTTTTTCAAAACCAAATAAATAAGAAATTACAAAATTCACATAAAATTCTGGATCAACTCACACACTTAATCATTCCTGTATGTCCAAGAGCGCTGAACAGGCACAGCAACGGCAATGAACTATCATGCAAGTGCCAGAGATGGAAATCTGTTGTCTAAACAAATAAAACTTGTGAGTTCCCTGATTATGGATGATTTACAAAAGCAATTCCCATCTGTCTTTGCAGAATTTTCTCCATAATTTCGTCAGATTTCTCACTGTGCTCTGTTTCTTTAAATTACACTGTAAAACTAAGCTCTCTGAACTGATACTGGCACAGTTCATCATATTACTCTTTTGAATTCATCTCACAGAGGTCGAATTTCTCATACATCATACTTCTCCTAAGCAGTCAGAAACATGAAATCAAAATTCAAGCCACTGCTCTTGTGAAGCATTCAGCTGAATGAAGACACCTTCATTAAAAAATTGTAAGGTTAAGATAATTCAGGTCAGGGTCTTCTTAAGTCAACATTCACTGTTAAAGTAATACTCAAATTAAAGGCAGACAAAAATACTACCCCTTCAGGTAATGACACTCTTCCCACATGTAAAGCTGATGACTTAGATTTTAACATATATATATATATCTTTGGGTTTATATAGGAACAGCTTCAAAATTACTAATCCACAGACAGTAAGAACGAGATGGATGGAGTGAAGATTTTAACCTTATTAAGCTGTCCCAACTTACAAACACACACAAATTAGTGACTCTGAATCTTTTAAACTACCGTCATTTCAACACTGTACCTCCAAACTATGTTCCTATAGCCTGCAGGAAATCTGGTTTATAAGTGTCTTGCAAAATTTTTGCAGCTTGTATCATTATTTTTCAATAATTTCAGTTTAAAAAGTAGCTCCCATATCTCGAGATAGTGCTCAAAATGTAACAGCGTGTACAGGAAGCAGATGCCCAGGTACTGGCAAAGTAAACTACAGGCAGCCGCTTTGAGAAGAGACCAGAGGCTGTCCAATGCCATTGACAGATAGTGGCAGTCAGCTCCAACAGGTCCAGCTCAGGACACAGCCAAACCAGTGGTAACTCTAGAAAAGCATAGTTTAGAAAGGAGAAAAAACACTGCACTGAGTGAGGGAATAAGTGAGAGAAACAGCCCTGTGGCCACCAACATAAGGGCAGAATGAGGGCAGAAGGTGATCCAGGCACACAGCAGAAGTTCCCTGCAGCCCAGGAGAGGCCCGTGGTACAGCAGGCTGTTCCCCTGCAACCTGTGGAAGACATGAGAGCAGGCAGATATACTCTGAAGAAAACTGCAGCCCATGGAGAGGAGCCTACGCAAGAGTAGGTTTTTCTGGCAGGAACCGCCGGCTCACAAGGGACCCGTGCTGAAGCAGTCTGTTCCTGAAGGACAGCACCCAGTGGAGAACCACAGAATGGACAGGGTTGGAAGGGACCTCAAGGATGATGAATCTCCAACCCCTGCCACATGCAGGGCCACCAACCTCCACATTTAATACCAGCCCAGGCTGCCCAGGGCCCCATCCAGTCTGGCCATGAGCACCTCCAGGGATGGGGCATCCACAGCCTCGCTGGGCAGCTGTTCCAGCACCTCATCACTCTCAAAGTAAAAGAGAAAATCAATACTGGAGCAGTTCTTGAAAAAATGGCACACCGGAGTGTTGAAGGAGAGGAATATGAGGAGCAAACGGCAGAGAAGAGCTGTTAAGGTCTGATCGTAGCCCCCATTCCCCTTCCCCCTGTCCCACTGTGAGGAGAGGAGCAGAGAATGAAGAGGAGAAGTTGATGAGAAGTTGATACCTAGAAGAAGCAGGGGCAGAGGGAAAGCTATTTTCAGTTTTGTGCTTATTTCTTACTATCATACTCTATTTTTAATTGGCAATGAATTAATTTTCCCCATGTCCAGTTTGCCCTCAGTGGCAACTGGTATGCAGTCTCCTTGCCCTTACCCATGAGCTTTTCCATCTTATTTTCTCTCCTGGGCTGCTGAGAGCAGGGAAGCAACAGGGAGACTGAGAGGAGATACGGCAGCCAGCAAAGGTCAACCCACCACACAGTGAAATAAATAAAACAACCCATCCAAAAATATCCCCTTTTTCTATCTGCTTTTAAAGGATTACAGAACCCTGGACTCAAGGAGGCCATTACCCTCCCTCTGACCCTCCTCCAACAGCAATTAGGCACAAACAAGTCAGTTTCCTGACTGGAAGCCAAATAATATTTTTTCTCAGAAAAGAACTCCTGATGCCTACAATTTTTATTCCTCATCTGGCTCAACATCAACTTCTTAAGTAACGGCAACTCTTCCCACTATCACAGAAATGGGGGAGACAGTATTTTATTTACTGTTATCAGTGGACTATAATGAAAGCAAGCGGCACTTTCATTATTTCACAAAAATACTACTTTAATATGCTAGCATTCATACACATACCTTACATACATACACACAAGGTATGCAATGCAGTCTATATACAAGACGGGTACCATTTACCTGCTCGTTTTTGTAGATGGACACAACTAACATAATAAGTAAGTATATGAGGGCAATTTAATAGACAGTAAATACTGGTTAATGTTTAAACTGGGAATGGATGGGCAACTTCACCAGACAGGTCAACGTGATTGAAATCAAGAAAGGTTACATGAAGTATAAAAGGTTTGACCCTGAAGTAATTTCCTTTGGCTGTTTTTAACAATCAAATCTAATGACCCATTGTAAACTTCTGTTTTGTGAAAACACTAGACAGACACAATACAGACTGAACTCAATTCAGCTTGTGCCCCTCATCTCCCTAAGGCCTAAGCTAAAAGCAGATTGTATACAAATGCTCCATGATCCCCCTCCATCCCCTTCCCCCTCCCCCAGACAGCTTCAACATGAGCTTTAGCAGCTAGTGTGTCTAAAATGAAAGGTGGAAAAAGCTTCAAATCCATAAGGGCCAACATTTAAAGCCAAGAAAAAAAAATCTACATTAAGTCTTCAAAGTTTCCCCCAAATACCTTGAACAGCTTTGAAATTCTGAAGTCTTACTTAATAATGGAGCATACATCAAACACAATCAAATTCTCTCCTATCTGAGACACTGCAACTGCTTAGTAGCCCTTTCCTAACATACTGTGCCATCATAATATGTTACCAGGAAACTAAGCATGTAAGTGGAAATAGGATGGCTCAATGATGTAAAATAGCTGCAATTCAGGCTTAAGATTTGGGTAATGTGCACATGAGGCAAGTTTCACTAAACTGTTAAATTAGAGCCTTGCATGATGAAACAGAAAGACTGGCATGCTCCAGATATATTTTTGCAGATAGCACAGTGAAAAATTTAATTCTAAGGCTGAGATTAAATTCATTCATCTAGTTCCTTGAAATCTAGGATTTTCCTTAGTAGAAATTATAGAGATTTCAGGTTTTGGTAATATAAGCTATAAGAAAGTACCTGAAGATGCCTTTAGTTAAAATACATCATAGGACACCTCATAAGCCAGGTGTGTTCCATAAACCTGCATTATATAAATTATATCAATTATATAAATACTGCACACTTCTTTCAGAAGATCACACTTGGAAATTAGAGTTTCAAAATCTACCTGATAATCAGAGAATTTAAAAGCTTCATAAAACTCTTTATGAAACTTGTGATAATACAAATATGAATGAATCATCACAGCATTTCTTGAGAATTCTGTTCCTTATAACACAAGCAATCAAAAGAAACATGAGCATCCTTCTTCTCCATTTTCTGATGGAGCAAGACAAAAAGGTAAAGTCACATAAAAGTGTTTATGAATAAGAGGAGAGTTGGGAGCCAGTAATTATGCTATAAGGCAAATACTACCATGAAGATCTACTTCTTGAATTCATCTCTTGAATCAGCACAATAACACTATTCTGAAGAGGGTTTTCTGAATAGGAATTTAAGACAGAGAAAGAAGAAACACCATCATATTTCACAGAAAGTGAATACTTTTGAAAAACTAATTTTGGGGGAGCAATACCGTAAGCTTTCAACTAAATCCAGCAGGGTAGACATTTTCTTTGGAAATGAGAAAGAAAATTATAATCATGAAAAAAAAAAAAAAAGAAACAACAGACAAGAGGGGAAGTAGGCTTCGTTTTGGTTTTATATATGCTTTATAAAGATTCCCTTTTTGTATCTTGTAGTGCACAATTCACAAGTCTCCACAAAAAATCTGGAGTAGTCCTTAAAATACGGGAACCTAAGGCAAACCAAACATTAGAAATGGCAACTCTGCTGATCACCAAGGAATCTAGACAGAATATCCAGACAAGTCGTGTAGACACACTGATCTACAGGGACAAATGCCCTGCAGGGGCAGGTACTATGTAGTTTAAATTTATCCCGTTTAAATAGTTGAATTGTTTGAAACCCACACTACAAGAGTAAACCACCCATACAACTATTGGATTTTCTTACAAAAAGACAGGTGAAGGAAACTGTACCGTATAACTGTAACAAAATCCAACTAAAAACTTACTAATGTATGCCAGCTCTCAAGTCAAAATTTATATTTAATCTACTGTCTCACCCCACACCGTCCTCTGCCCTCCTCAAGATATCCTGGCCCTCAGAAGTTATTACTGATGTCATAGACTTTAGAAGACAGGGGCTACATTTCATTTAGTTTGACGTACACTTATGTAAACCCCTACCATGGATCTATTTTACAGTATAAAGCACTCTTAACAGCCTTGTTAACTGCTGTATTTTACTTTACTTAGATAATGAAAGTTCCAAGTTAGAATCATTTACAATCCCTGGTGACAAAGCTTCATATTCTTCTTTATTCACGGAAGGTGATTTCATGGTCCACAAACATATGCATTATCTTTAAACAAATTGAAATGAAGAATAACAAAGTAAAAGCTTCTAGTTTTAATAGCTGGCCTTTGGAAAAGCAAAGCTTTATCGTGCCTTATGACCACTGTCAATCTGTCACCTCTCTTTCAAACAGAGATTTTGGTTTTGTTCTTTTTTTTTTTTTTTTTTTTTCCAGAAATCCTGTGTTCCATTGCCTTCTGAGAAATCCCTGAAGGAATGGCACCATGCATGGGATTCAGCAGCCCTCATTCCATTTGATTCGGATCACTTACACTAAGCTAGAAAGGATTATAAATCTTACCCAAAAGCTACACTTTAATTTAAAGCTCATGTGTCAATTGAAACTATGCTACGTTATTGCCCAGCACTTCATCAATATCTAAAATGGAAACTTAAAATCAACTCAATGAAAAACATAAATTTTTGGAATTGCTTCTAGATTGATTGCCTTCCTTCTTGTCATAAAATATTCAATCACAATAACCTGGGAAACTACATTATCAACGAAGTAGTGATGTTATGAATCTGTATAAATATTACAATGCACATTTCTGTAAAGGGAGGGCACACTGACTCAGGATATCTTCTTAATCCCTTCAGAGTAAATGCAATTCGGGAAAATTTGACAGGGAGATGAAATACTGCACTGCTGCAAAAATCGCATTGTGAAGAATATTGTGATGCTTCTGAGGAAATAACTGTGCACATTTAGTATGAGTACACTAAATATGTTTCTTCTACAGTAAGCTGAATGGAAAAAAAAAACCAAAAACCAGATGCCAGAAGGAAGAACTCCAAAAATTTTGGAGTACATAAAGAGTCCATGTTTCTGAAAGCATTCAAAGTACTGAAAAATCTTACTAAAAGCCCTGCAATGCAGCATCATTTCTTAACAGAAACTTTTTCCTCTAAGTTTTTTTACACTGTTTTTTACACGTTCATGTTGTACTTCAAAACAACATACTCCAGCATTAAAGTTACAAGGCAACATATTGTAGAGCAGACATTTGTTTATATTCAAAGTACAGCCAATTAAACCAAAGCCTGTAATTTAAAACTTCAAGGAACAGTAATTTTTATGGCCTGATAAGTAATGGAGACAAACTTAGGTAACCCAGACAGATCCAGACAAATGTATTTATTTAATAGCAAATGTTTACTGGTCAGACTGCAGAAACAATACTGCCTTTGCCCCCCTTCACTGCAAAGCACTGTATGTACACACACACTAATGCAGCTAAAGAGTACAAGGAACAGTTACAAAAGAACATTAAACCAGAGGATAATTTATCTGTTCTGCTGAGGAAAGCTCAGGGAAGCGAGCCAAAGCATCTGTAAAAAAGAAAACAGGAGAGGACCAAACATAGGAAAGTGGAGATAGAGCACTGAATTAAGATGGAACAGAAACTTTAAGCAATACTCTACATCCGCCTACACTGATTAAACTTAAATGGGCTCCTGAAGTCTCCTTGGGATCATTTACTTAAGAATCCAACAGGCCACCAAGCTCCTATCAGAAAATCTCTGAAATGACTACTAAGCACAGATGGCACTGTGCACCACTGCCCAACCATTTAGTGAGAAGAGAAAGCAAAGATTAGGTCAGTAAAGAACATAACAGCATTTCTGCTAGCTAATGCTTACATCTTACAGACCAGCCGCAAACATTTCAAGCGTAGTGCTTACCTTTAATAGTTTCCTCCACAACTTCTACTACACGATCTATCTGCTGAACCTAAAAAAAGTCAGAAGGTCAACATCTAAGTAACAAGAAATTGGACTTTCTTTATACAGCTCTTCCTTCAAAAATGTGATCCTCTGGATTAACCTGAAGCAAACTTTGGGGCTACATTTTTAGCCATTGCTTTTCTGTGCATCTTGATTCTTCTGTCAGACTCCCAAAAGAAACTTTAAAACTCACCACCTGGGTTAAACCAATTTCTGTTCTCAAAAATAGCAGCCCATGAGTTTGGCCAAAGTCACCAAAGGGACACGAGAGATGTAGTCTGTGGGGGCTCCTAGAGAGAGAGACCTTCAAGCCTTAACTACTGCTTGGATCCAACCGGCCGCTGCGAGGCTGCAGTCACTTGGGCAGCCAGCTCCATCAGCCCCAAGACCAGAACAGCAGAAGGGAGAATACTGTAAGAAGATGAGGGTATTGTGAGGCAGGGGAGAAAAATAACAAGGAAGTATTGCAGGGAAAAGACATGAGAAGAAACTAAAAATATTGTTCTCACGGTTAAGAGAACAAGATGCTGCCCTGGACTTACAGCAGTGTTTGGAAATAAAAGGAAAAGCCTTGATGTTTGTGAAATATCACTCTGTCTTATGAAGAACAAGACAAAACATCTCTAACAAAGACGGCAAATTTATATTTTGGTGTTATATTTGCCTAACTGTGCCCATAAGCATTCAATTATTTCTGATTAGATATTCTTTACACAAAGTTATTGATCTATACACCAGACCTCTACGCAAAGTAGAAAGAAACAGCATTAACACTGGAAGATTAAACACTCACATCCTAAAACTTGAGCTTTTTCCTACAACTTTCAACCAAAGCATTCTCCATACTCCACATAGCCTACACATTTTATGTAACATCTACAAGATCTCTGTATTTAAGGTTACATATAATGCAGGAAAACAACATGCAGAAAGTCCTACTTTGTACATCTAAATTAGTTCAGAATCTTTTCCACAACACTGACTCTAAAATACTGTTTATCTCAGGTATATAATAATGAAATTACATTTAACATGACTTCTGCACTCATTTCCTTGGAGGTTTTTAGTTGACTTGTTTGAAAAGCACAGAAGTTGCACAGATTTCAACAGCAAAACCTGGTCTTCAACAAAGTTCTTTGAAACTTGTATAACTTGCATCAAAGCTACTGAGTCCCTGTGCCCATAGCACTGTGCTTGGCATTTTCTGTAAATAAATGGTTGCACAGTCATCTCTATTTCACATCTATTTTCCATTCAGCCTAAAAACTGCTTAAAAAAAGATCATCTGTAGTTGCTGTGTGATTCACAGTTCCACATGGAAGTCAATGGGAATCTGTTCCTTTTCATGTCTGGCTGTTAGGTCAAGTCCACGTTAAATTATTTTTTTCCTTTTGAAATACAGCCTTTTCAAAACCCAAATCTCTGCCACTTCAGATTTGTAAATATAATATATTGATTATGAATTCTAAAAATTCAATTATTCAAAATGTCATTAATATTGGCATTTTAATGTTCTTATATGCTACGTATATTTACACCCTTTCCTGAATTGCAAGCATTCATATTATGGACATACATTTATATAGACACTTTCATAAATAAAGCACATACAAGCATTTACGTGCAACATGCACATATTTCCATACTTGTATATACATGAAGGCTGCTCCAAAAGCAATACCTTCTATCTTATTATGCTGGCCCACAACATCTGAGGCAGATGTCAGTGGTATGGCAGGCAGTGAGGTGGTGGTAATTTCAGCAGTAGCAACAGTGGGTCACCTCCCCTGGGGCAGACTTTTATATGCACAGCATACAGGCTTTTATTCATTAACGGCAAAAATGCGTAGCTATTGGTGGTGACTGTGTTGAAAAACAGTGTTTCTGTAGCTGAGAATTTTCTCTACCAAACAGTGTTATTGTGATCTTTGTATCTGTTGTAGTTCCCATTAAAAAAAAAAAACAGGAGGCATTACTTTCGGAGCAACCCACTACATCTCTTTTATATATATAGATGCAAGTTGTTGGGTTTTTTTAAAACGTGACCTAAGACACACATGGATTTTTCTGTTTAATCTTAAAAGAGCAACTTAGAAGCAGAACTGTATACATTTACAATTATAAGCATAGATATATAACACGTTCTCTGCCAAATACATTGCCTAAAATATTATTGTCACATCTTGATTGTAAGCTGCTTAAGTTCATAATCGCTGGAAAACAAAAGAAATCTCAATGGTCCAAAACCTGAACCAGCTCTATAATTACTTTCTGTATTATACATCTGGGGAATTTCTGCACAGCCCTGAACCCCCCGTTCAATAAAGACAGGGAAAAGCAGTGCGTTGCACTTTCATTTTATTGGATAAATTGAATTATTCTCAATGTGCCCGTCAGGAAGAAGTTCATGAAAGTAATTAACATTATTCATCTTGGAGATAATAAGAACTGCAACAAGGAACGGATGCTTATTCTGCCTTATGTGTCATTTCCCACATTATGCATTTTTCATTTGAAATTACTGGAAAATGTTTGGCCAAAGAGCTGAAGTGCTAAAAACAAAAATAATGAATGCCTCCAAACTTCGTGTAAAATATCTCAGTAAAAGTGGAGTGAGAAAAGAAAAGTGTTTGGGGCAATCCTACCTGGGGGGCAGGGGGGGGAGGGGGGGGAAGAAATAGGAAAATTAAGAAAAAGGAAACACCACAAAGTAGGGAATTTCTTTGGCTATGCAGACAGCCATAACCACATCTCCACATCTCCCTGATCTTACAGAGCACTCTCTTCGGAAATGAATGGCAGCAAAAGTATCCATAAACCTTCCTAAGCAGGGACTCAATCATGTCTCCAACAGGCATCAGAAGCATGGAGACAAAGCTCTTCTTGATGCATGAAGGACATAGAAAACACTCCTCAACATTTCTTTGCAGGGAGTCCAAACAATCTGAGCCATCAGTGCTGACAAAAAGGTACCTTCCTGCTGGATATAGCACACTGTAGTGTAGTGCTGGATATGGCACTCCATCTATCTCTGCAAATTGCACATCCTTTTTCTAGTATAGGCATCCACAGAAGGGACTTTTTGCCCACTATATACGGTTCTCCATTAGGATTTGAGTAGAACAAAAGCTGAAGACTGACTGGAGGAGAGAGCTGAGCAGGAATATAGGGGGAACAAAGACAGATGCAGAAATCTGGGCTGAGCTGGATATAGAACAGAGGCAGGGGTAGGGCCCAAGGGATGAAGAGGCAGCCAAAGCAGGAAACCAGCCAGAGAAAAAGCAAAGAAGAGCGTTATAATAAAGCACGATGCCTGAGTTGAAACAAGAATCAGGAAAAATCTTTGAGCCTTTCTCAGGCAATCTAAGTTAGGCATCAGTACCACTCAGAAATTACATTTACACAACTCTCAGGGTCAAAAGGAAAACACGAGGTGATCCATGTGGGGCTGAAGCTACGGACCGCTGCTGAACACTCAAACACAAGCCAGTCACATTCCAAACCACTCACCTCTCAATTTAGCCCTGTGCTTCAAGGAGACAAGCCCCAAACTCTCTGACTGAGCCCCAGCAATTAGCTAGGAGACTACACAAACCTACTCACTGTCTGTCTGCCATCACAGAAAGTCCCCCTGCTCCCTTTGTACTGTCATTATCACATTCAACAGATGACTGCGAGATGTAAACAGCTCGAAGACATGCTCGTAATGCGCTGTGTCTGCAACCACGTGTGGTGATTTGTGAGTGCGGGCAGACGTCTCTTTGAGGATGGTCACGCAAATTCTTCCAAGTGCTCAAGCGTGATCTGAGTGGTCTCACAAGCAGAATTAGCACCGTGAAACTGTTTTGCGAGACAAACTGGGGAAAAAAAAAAGATCCAGTAATCTCTGAATACGCTTAAGTAAGAGGCTGAATAATTTAGCAGCTTTGTACTGGACAAAAATCTCTGTACTAGCAAATCTCAGAACAACACTATCTAGAAATATACAACCAGGAACCTAACAAGCAGATTCGAGAAACTCTTTCCAACAGTCTCTTTAAGAAAGCACCAAGAGTGTGCGAAGACACTGCGCTGTCATGTGGGAAAACAAAGCGGTAGGACCTTGTCCAAGACTTAGTACAATAAAGACATTTTTTCAGTTTAATATGCTCATTAAATTAAGGACAGAAGCATTTTGTGGGTCAATAGATTTGAACCAATCTCCTTCTGAAGTTATAGGACCAGGAGAAATGATCTTCAGATGTCCCTTACGGGGATCTTTCCTGAACACCTCATTGCACCAATTCATGAAAGTCCAATACTTTCTGAGAGAAACACGCTGCCTTTTAATGGAGCCTGCGGCGTGGGCATCTAAGGCACCACAGAAACACTGTTCAGTCCATGCTGCGCCACGAAAGAAGCCGCAGAATCATCTGGCCCAACTGCGTAATGCAAAAGAGATGGGAATGCTGAAAGCTTCCCAGCAATCTCCATGATAAACCAAAGGGTATTCATATCCTCACCTCTTAGTACCATCCAAAATCAACTTTGGAAGGAGTCGGCTGCAGGACGCATATTTACAGCAGAAGCACGTTGCTCCCTGCCAGCTGTTACAGTGCTGATGCTTTTGGGAGTAATGCCAGTGCCTTTTACATGACAACTCTTTTGGTCCCATTTAAAAGGATTAAATCCTCCAAAGTAAGCATTTCGATTCCTTCAGAAAATACCTCTTCATATCAGACTTCAACTTTTTCTACCTCAGAAGAGAGCACCTATCAGGTGACAAAAAGAAAATATGGATGAGGATGAGAACAGGCCATAGGAAGGAGGCCAGCAGTACCTTGCCTGCACAGTGGGAGGCTGCTGCAGATGCAATCACTATCTAAACTCAGCTGCTTGTGAACACGCTGAGACCAAACACAAGCATCATAATTGCCTGCAGTAAAACAGCATTTATTCTCCACCTGATACATGGAATCACAGTCCAGGCCAAAGGATCGTGACACATTCATTTTATAGCCAGGTAAGATACTTTTTATCTCTGTCTTCATACACGTAAGTGTCTTCACATTCACTGTAATGAACAATCACAGGTCACAAAAACCCATAAAAACCATTCACCTTTTTATTTTCCTTTCCTATCCCGCTGCACATTGTAAGTTGGTATCTTAGAGATAAAAAAGCACCACAGTTTCCTTGCACATAGTGCCATGGACATGTTGTTTCTTCCTCTCAACTGCAACTAACAATACATTGTCATCTGTATACAGCAATGTACCATTTTACACATCCTGAGTATCATTTCTGGGCAGTGAGTTAATTTATAGGCAATAATGTATCTAAAAATGCAGCTGGAAAAAAAAAAAGAGATACAACATTTTGGGTGATGGTAGTTATGAAAGTGAATTCTTTGGAATGTTTTGTTGCTGTTCTTTTATAATCTTAGTTGCTATCAGGTTTCATCACACTGAAGTGGAAACACGTTGACCTTTTCACGTTCTTAGCACATGAAAGATGATGTACAATCATCTGCTCTAATTTATCATAATAAAGGACAACTTCACTGTATAATTCACACATTGAATCCAATGACAGTGTTCCAAGTCAAACATGCTTTCACGAATTAATCTAGTTTTCATCTAAAGCCTTAAACAACGAAGAATCTTTTCTACCTGCGCTTCGTCTCCCTGGTTTTCAGAAGATCCTACAGAGGTGATCCAATTAGATGGCATTACTTCATTTCAAAGGATACTGAAAGCACCAGCTGAATTACGCCAAAAGATCTCAGGTTATTTTTTCAAGGCAGAACTGGGCTATTGTCTAACAGCTCAGATACTGATGGATCAAACTCTTCGGATTTAAACAGAATGACCATCTTCTTTTGTCATTGTGCTTAAAAGAATGACATAAAAAGAAAAAAGCACAAAAACACCAAACCTTCAGCTATGCCCGTGTGACATCTGCTCAAGTGCTTTGCCACTCTTTCACTGATTTTACTTTTTTTTATATCTTAATACAAATAAACTGTGATATTTTAAACAATGTAGCAGTGGCTGTAGCAGAGCCCTTATGGCTACAAACGGCACTGAAACTAATTTCTGTCAAGAGCATCCATTTCCTCTGACCCCTCAGCCCACAACCAGAGCAAATAACTGTGGGTATAAAAAGGCTTAAGTGCTTTATAATGAAAGCAGACAACCAGAGGTACTAAGTTTCTCTACTGCTTTTTTGAGGAGAAAGTCAACCAGTCAACTAAATTTATCCTAAGGCTATTGGCCTATGAAAACATTTACCAAAATCTTCTGTTTCTAATCAATAAAGATACATACCCCTATAATACTCAAGCCTTTGAGGTAATCCTGACGAGGTTGGGCCTGTGGAACACAGCCTGCTAGAACCACTTTCTTGTTCGCCTCTTGGGCTTTCCTAAAGAAAAAAGACAGGCTGCACGTTAAGATTTTGAAAACTAATTTTCAGTAATTTTCAGTTTTATAGCAGATATATTGTGGTTGCAAGAAGAAAGCAATCACAACAAAAGCATTCTCAAATCGGAAGCGGCTTGTACGTATGTGAACCTCAGAAACAAAACACTACAACAAAAGAACTCCACAGCATGGCTTATGATAAAACACGTGGTCAGTTTGTGGTGTACCTACAGAGAGCATTAGCATGTGCACCCTGCATAGCAGGACCACTTCAAAAGCCCTAATTAGAGGTACTTTATAATTGCCACAATGACAACAAATTATCTTATCAAGTAAGATGGGAGGGAGATAGTGAGTGTGACTCAAGAGAAGTTACACAGAATACAAGTGATATTCTAGGCAGATAGGACCCACTAGTTCAGAGCATCTTTGCCAGTACGTTGACCAGATTTACAGGGAGAGCATTAAACTAGCTTCTGTGGGGACAGAGGATGGAGAGCTGAGCAACAAAGACTCACACACTGCTGATGCATTAGAAATCGAGAAAATGCTCCAGAAATGCCACGTGGGAATTAGGGCTTCCTCCTCTCAAAAGGTAGCAGGACCAGCAGCCAGGGTGAAGCAATTCTCTAACGATGCACACAGCATGGGCTACAAACTGGAGGAGTTGGAAGTCATATTGTGGTTTTCCAGCTGCATGATAATTGCTATCACAGAAATGTGGTGGGATGACTCATAACAACTGATGCAAGGCAGAAGAGGTGGTAGAGTTGATCTCTATGTAGTAGGATGGACTGACTGCTTGGAGCTGTTGTGGAAAAATCACAACGGGACTCTTTATCAGGGAGATAAGGGGAAACAGCACTAAGCTGAGAGAGGGTAGATTTAGATTAGCCATTAGAAAGAAAATCTTTACGCAGAAGGTGGTGAGGAACTGAAACAGGTGCCCAGAAGTGTTGTGTATGCCTCATCCCTGGGGGTATTCGAGGCCAGGTTAGATGGGGCTTTGGGCAACCTGATCTGGTGGGAGATGTCCCTGCACAGGGAGACAGGTGGGGTTGGTGCTAGATAATCTTTAAGGTCCCCTGCAATTCACACTATTCTGTGAGTTTAGAATAATGTGCAAAACAGTAAAGAAGTGAATAATTTTAGCAGATTGGTGAGGTCTGACATGTCAGTTGTTTCAAGAACTGCCATTCGTAGTCGTGTCTTATCACAGCCTGCCAGATTTCTGCCTAACTGCAATCTCTTCAATCCAGTTTTCTCCAGCAATATGTGAACTAATAAGAGCTTACTGTTACGTTAAAATAGTCTAAGTCCTATCATAGCATTTTTCAGAAAAATTCTCTTATTCAAAATACTCAATTACTAATATGATTGTACACTGTTGGGCTTGTATGAGCAGCCTGCAAGCTGAATGCAGCAGAGAAAGTGATGTTCAAAATGCTCAACCGATTCCACGCTGAATACCTGGAAATCTCCAGCAGATGCTAATTTAATGAAGGAAAAAGTTAAAAGCTGGACTGGTACTACAAATAGTTATGCTATTAAGTCACAATTTTCACTCTGCAATTGTAATATGGAAAATTTTATTTACAAATTATAGCTCAGATGAAAAAAGAAATCTCATATGAATACAGGAACCGTAATAATATAGATCACAGGTTATCTTGCCAAATGTCTTGTGTTAGCAGCTGCACTAAAAAAGAAGCATTTCAAAGGAACAAATTAAATATCCTATAAACAGATAAGTGTGAATTAACATGAAAATGTATGACACCTATTACTTTGCATCTAATATAAATGCAGCAAACATATCTATAAAATTATCCACTTTCTTTAAGAAGAAATTTCAGGAAATCTTCAGATATTCATCATACAGAGTCTCACTGATCCTCTATTTGCATGCTATGATATCCAATATAAATGCAAATCCTTCAATGTATCCACAGAAATTTTATCAAGGAAGAAAACTACAATGAAATGCTAATTTAGCATGTTTCTTAAGCAAGCAATCTAGTAATTTTTCTCTAAAAACAGCCCTCTTTTTATGTCAATGGTAAATATTTAAGGTTTCTGAAAAAACTTCAATAGAGGTCACCTACATCTACAAGTTAAAAAAAAATAAATCTACCTCACGCATTACCTAAAAATGTCACATACCACAATGTGACACTCTGCTAGCTGAGGAAAAAAAACACTACCTACATGGTCTAACAGACTCAACCTCATGCCTCAAGGCAAGACAGTAGGACCTGTCTCCAGCAAACACCACGCACATCCCTAGGCAGCTGTGCATCTGGTGTGATCTGCTGCTAGCAACCATCTTCTCCATTTACTTGAAAGTCTGCAAGCACTACAAAGGAAAAAGCTTTTATTCAAGTCTTTTTATCTGAGGAAAAAAAAAAAAGAAAAAAAAAACAGTGTTTCCCTCGACAAATTAAATGGCATTTTAATGTTATTTCATAGCTTTCACATTTTGCCTTTTCTTCTGGGACAATAACTGGAGCTAGGGGGTAGAAAGTTAAACTGATTATTCTTCCTAATAAGAACTGCTCTCATTTAACTGTTTCTTAAAGTTGTACAGGTCTCTAAAGAATAAAGAATTTTGTACAATGAGGTTTTTTTTGCTTTAAAGTGCAATTAAACAGAAATGTTAGAACTAAATTTCCAGTCATAGTCAATTTTCATTGCATCCATAATACAGCAAACAGTCTATGAATTCCACCATACAGGATAAACCACTGTAAGGAAGTTATGAAAATGTTGGTGTCACTTTTTCAAGAAGCCACTTCTTAAAACATGCACTGGTACCATTTGCTACCTTTTAACATCATTTAATGATCCCTGTTCTTCTTTTTATTATTATTAACAAAAGCTGATAAAAACTACTCTTTAGAAATTTCATTAGCACAGCAACTGTATTAGAAAGGCTTTTATCCTTCAAAAAGCATGAATAGTAATGAGAATAATATCTCATGGAACCTAGTAGAGACATGAATAAACATATCCTCCCTTTCAGACACCTCTCATATTTTTCAGTTACATGATCCTCACCTTGAAGTTTCAATATAACAGCACCAGCATATATTTTCTAGCAATATATTCTTCTCTAAAAATTACTTGCAAGCTCATATAATATGAAGACAAATTTAATCAGAGCAATTCTGTTTTGAAGAAAAGAATTATTCTAGCTAATTCCAAAGTAACAGGCGTGGAACGAAAACAAACGAGGAAAAAAACAGAGGTATGAAAACAGTAAACAATGCAGTAGAAAGCTGTAAGAGATCAGCGGTGCATTCACAGATTATCCTTCACTGGATCTCACAGAATCACAGGGGTAGAAGAGACCTCAAGAGGTCACTGAGTCCAACCCCAGTGCCAACAGGTTCCCTACAATAGGTCACACAGGTAGGCATCCAGATGAGTCTTGAGTATCTCTACAGAAGGAGATTCCACAGCCTCTCTGGGCCACCTTTTTCAGTGTTCTATCACTCTTACCAGAAAGATGTTCTTCTGCATGCTTGTATGGAACTTCCTATGTTTAAGTTCTAGTCCACTGCTCCTTGCCCTATCACTACCCATCATCATGAAGAGCCCGGCCTCATCCATTTGCCTCCCATCTCCTTTTAGATATTTATAAGTATTAACCAGATGCCCCTCGGTCTGCTTTCTCGCAGGCTGAACAGACCCAGCTTACTCAGCCTTTCCTCACGCACGAGGCTCTAGGCCCCTAATCATCTTTGTGGCCTTCTGCTGGACTCCTTCTAGGAGATCTCTGTCTTTTTTGAACTGAGGAGCCCAGAACTGGGCACAGTACTCTAAACATGGCATAACCAGGGCTGAGTAGAGGGGGAGAATCACCTCCTCAACCTGCCTGCCACATTTTTTTAATGCACCCCACGATACCACTGGCCTTCTTGGCCACAAGGGCACACTGCATGCTCAAGGTTAACCTGATGTCCACCAAAACACTTAGGTCCTTCTCTGCAGAGCTTCCATTGCATGTTTCTCCACCAAAATTAATTGCTGGTGAAATTAAATAATGAAGAGCTGTTCTAACAATGAGTAGAAAGCTACTTGCTACTAAACAGCAGCCAAATACAAGTCAGAGGAGGAAAGAGGACTCTAGCAAAATCAATAAATTAGCTGGAAAAGTGCTTTACAGTAAGCTTATTAAGCTTTATGCTGATGGTAGTCCAAAATTGTAAAGCAATAAGAGAAATTACTTGTACAGTAAAGTACAGTGGGTAATATCTTTGTTCTCTGAAACAAAACTGGAAAGTAATTTGTTTTATGGCAATTAGTTCCTTCTACCAAACGCAGTTTCTCCTCACTCCTGACCCCAATTACAGTGCCAGCACAAAACTGGCAACCTTCAGTTTAAGGTGAGTAGAGTTAAGTCAACTTGTGCAATTAACCTATATAGTCTGCCCATGTCATTCCCATGCCTTTCCATCACTCAAAATCCACATTACATCTTACCAAATATTCCTAGAAGTTGTGAAGGCATAAATCAGCAGGAAGTTTGTGCCTAAAAAGCTCCAAAGACGTGCATGAAATAATATATCGAAAAGTTTTGCTAAGGCAGCTCTCTGGCTTTCTACAGTATGATCTGGGTATATCATGAGATAAATCTGCCAAAGGTTATAAAAAGTAAAGCAGGTGGATACTGCTTCCCAGACAGCAGAAATGATGATGTGATGTCTCTGGGGAAAAGCAAATGCTATTTGGCTAAAGATTCATTTCTGTGAGAGATCTTCCAACTGTCTCATCTGTTGAATTAATCAGTAGGAAGCCGTAAGTTCTAAGGAGAGTGCAACACCACTGGAATTAAAAGATGGTGCCTGCGTAGCATCAGGAATAAATTCCTGAAAATCTGTAAGATCACACGGCTACTCTCTGTTTGAAAAACTCTGAACAGTAACTGTGATGCTACAGGCAATCAGTAACTGTGATGCTACAGGCAATCAGCCAATCTAATGCTTTGTTACTACCCAAAGGCTTGCTTCCCATCTTTGCTGTCAGCTGCTACCTTCCTCCAACTCCAGTCCATCCTCCTTCTCATTTCTGGCCATCTAGATTCACTCTCCCTCTGCTCTGAGCTCTGCACCTCACTGGACCCTTCCATGGTCTCATTTAACTCACTGATACAGGAGAAAGCTATGGAGTTGGGTGCGGATTTATTTTTATTTTCGTTCAGTTTAATCAGCTCACACAAGAGGGGCAGCACTAGAGCCACAATGATGGTAAAGGGAAAGTTGCTGGGAAGAAAGCAGAAAAAGAGGGACATGGGAACTCCTCATTTTGTCTACAGTGAGCTCGATGTGTCCTTTGCAACGTTCCAGTTGGGTGGCAAGACACTGAATGGCACAGGTGAACAAAGAGCAAGAAGGATGTAAGAAATTCTCATACAAGTTGTGCTTTCTAGTTTAGGGTCAGACCCGTAATCAAAGTAGCTTAGAAAATAAGAGCAAAACTTGTCAATATTATGGATTAGAGCACTGTTGAAATTACTTTCTAAGAATGGTTCAAATCTACTTAAGTCTGTCAGCTTCCTTGTACATCTCCACAGTCACAGAACTGCTACATTTTGTGGCGCATATGAAGGCCTAAAGTTCACTTCAGCATATTGATACTCATTACCTAAGTTAACTAAATTGCTTTTGAGTAGTAATTTCCAGCAGAACAACTCTTCAGTTACTGTGCTGCATATCCTGAATTGTTTCCTTTGGCAAAAACTATCATGTAACACTTAAATAATACAGGTGAAAAATAAGTTGCAAGTTATCCTCACAACAAAAGCAAATGTGTCTTTTGTCAAAATATTTCAGAAGAGACAAACGTTTGCTCCAACAGACTCAAAACTAAGATTGTAAAGATGTGTTCAGAAAAACGAAAAACAAAATATCCATCACAGCAGATGTGAAATGTCAGCTCTCAGAACAATGGCAAGTTTGACTCAAAATTCACATGCTATGTACCACATTCTTCCTTAACATTCTGAGAGGATATACATGGGGAAGAAAAAAGCATTCTGTGCATTTCGATACAGGACCTGCACCAATAGTCTTTACATTTTGTGCATCTTATCTGTTCTCAGAAACAAACTTACCTGAACACACTACTCAGAATTCTGCTTTTCATGAGCACCACAGATCCATCCTGCTTTTTACAGCAGACACTTGCAATCACACTCCAAACTGATCTGTTAGCAGCTGTTTCCAACCTACAGGCAGTTCTCTCAGCACAGCTTAGTGTATTAGTTCCAATACCTCAGTTAGAACAGAAGCTTGCTTCCATCCATTACCTAGCATACAAGGGATGCAATTGCAGGTTTGTCCGCAGAAGAAAAACAACAAAAATAAGCAGACATAATTGAGTTTAGCATGGTGGTTCACCCTCTGGTAATACCTGCATGTTAAACGTGTCACAAAAATGGTATCTGCAAAGTTAATGCTTTCCATAATCAATATTAACTACATTGGGATTAGAGAAAAGAGAAATTCATTATAATTATATTATTAATACTTCATATTACATACATGAGACACTAAAACCCCCAGTAGCAAATGTTGCACTTAAGAAACCCTCAACACTAGGTACCTTCTGTTCCCACCTTTAGCTCTCTGCTGACAGTACCTGTAACTAACTCTGAGTTGCATTAGGGCACTGAAGTTCTGCTGATCCTGCCTGGCAAAAGCAGAGGCTGTTGGTAACCGCACTCACAGGGAAGTGCTGGAGATGGTAAAAGCTGAAAGTTTCTCAAAAGGAAAACTGCCAGCTCATGCATATCTTTGAAGCTTCATGTCCTTCAGCGCAGCTGCAACACGTTAAGGTTCTAAAAAAATACTTCTTCATCTCTCTATAACTCCAGTTTCATTTTACCCTTTCTGCAGGAGGGATCTAAAGAAATTCACAGAATCATAGAATCACTCAGGTTGGAAAAGACCTTCAAGATCATTGAGTCCAACCACAACCTAACCATCCTACCCTCACTCTAACAACCCTCTGCTAAATCAGGTCCCTGAGCACCACATCCAAATGGTTTTTAAGCACATCCAGGGATGGTGACTCAACCACCTCCCTGGGCAGCCTATTGCAGTGCTTAACAACCCTTGCTGTAAGAAGTGTTTCCTGATATTCAGCCTAATCTCACCTTGGCACAACTTGAGGCCATTTCCCCTCATCCTGTCACCAGTGAGAAGAGACCAGCCCTGCTCTGCTGTAAGCACCTTTCAGATATTGGAAGAGAGCAATAAGGTCTCCTTTCAGCCTCCTTTTCCCCAGACTAAACAGCCCCGGTTCTTTCAGTCTCTCCTTGTAGGCCATATTCTCCAATCCTTTCACAAGCCTTGTTGCCCTTCTTTAGACCTGCTCCAGCACCTCCACGTCTTTTCTATACCAAAACTAAACACAGCACTCGAGGTGAGGCCTCACCAGTCGCTACTTTCCACTGTTAAGCGCACGATTCTTTCTACTACTTGCAAATAACGAGACATTCACCCCCTCCAAACTTGAGCTTAATCCTACCTTGAATGTATTTGTGCACATACAGATTGTCTGTTCAATCAGATATATTTAACTGGTGAAAGAAAGTACCCTGTAAATGTGCATGGAAAGGAACATTAACATGCTAACCCACAGATGAAAGAAGTGGAAATCAAAATCTTTACAGTGAACTATTGTATAGTTCACTTTATCACTCTACTTCTCCATTCTTCGTACAGATATTCCAGTAATACCTGTAATATTCTACTTTAGTATTTGTGCCATATCAATACAAGCCAGAGGACGAAAGGACTGAGTGCAGCCCTGCCGAGAAAGACGTGGGGTTACTGCTGGATGACAAGCTGCATATGAGCCAGCAATGTGCCCTCAAGGCCCAGAAAGCCAAGCGTACCCTAGGCTGCATCAAAAGAAGAGCGGCTAGCAGGTGAGGGAGGTGATCAAGCATTTTTTAATTGTATTGTCAAATAACAAAACCAAACAAAAAAATTCTCAGGTGACATGTGTGAAGACTGCAGTTTGCCTGTGCACTGCTGGAAGTCAAGGTCACTGATGCTCAAACATCATTGGAATGCAAGAAGATGCCATTAGCAAGCAGGAAACTCAAGTGCATCAAGCGATATGATGTGGCTTTAGTGAACTCCCACTGTGAAGTGGGATTGATAAGAGCAGCTACATCTGCTAAAGTCACTAACAATTCATGCAGCACTCTGACATCCATGCCATTTTAGACTTCTAGATGTATGTGGTTGGGAAAAACAATATCTGGAAGGCAGAGGGAGAGCAACCTTACAAGCATCACTCATCTAAATCTCATACAAAATGTATTATGTGAAGAACTAAAAACTGTACCTTTAGTACAGTTGAAGGAGTTACTTCTCTAGATATATTAGCTTTCCCAAGAACGTCTCCTAAAATAACCATGATATCATTCTAGCAGTTTTGGGAACAGATAATGTTCTATAACTGCAATGCTCTCATTTCAGAGTTAATAGATGCATAGGTTCATGAAAGTTTTAGGTCATGTGCACATCTGAAAGGCCAGAAAAAAAAAAAAAGGACTCAAGCAATATATATATATCACATATTACATATTAATATATAATACATATTTCCCTTAAACTTTTATTCCTAAAAACTAATACCAGTATGTTTATAGTACCTCTTTACCAGTACACACATACAAACATGCACATATCCTCAAAGAATAAGCAGACCAAACAGACCAGACTAAACAGTACCACATACAAAGTTTGTATCACATAAGTAACTAGTGGCAGTAACTATTTCAGCACAGTAAGCCAACAAGTTCCATTGTCAAGAACACCATGAAAAAGGCCTCACTGAAGAAGGCCATTGAGCAGTGGCTTCTTTAGTAATATAATACAGCAATGAATAAACTTAAAGGTTATTTTGCAAGTACTATGCAAAACAAGTTAGGTTCTTCACAGGTGAAGCTTCCCTAACAGTCTCTAATCTTAAGAAGTGCGTGGAAATGGCCAGGTCACAGCCTGAGCCAAGGGTTGAGCACCAGGAGAGAAGGCATGGCTAATCCAATGAGCTCAGCTTCAAGCAATGCACCTGAGTAACTAGAAGGAGTGGAGCCAGGATCCACTCCTTTTCACCCTCATTTACGGGTTAGCAGCAGCTCTGAATCAGAATGGATGAGCTACTTTTTCTTCTCCTCTTCTTTTGCCCTATAGTTCTTGTAGCCCAGAAGAAGGCACTGCTGTCACCTTCCTTTGCTCCACAAGGAGAGAAAAAAAGGTATGCTACAGCTCATGTTCTGCCTGCATTTCTAAAAGCTCACAGGTAAATGTCCACCCTTCCAGACAGGTTTTGTACCAGAAAAGGTCTATGTTTTATAACTGATTTATCAACTTGTCTTTATTTTCAGACTTGCAGCAGTGCTTATTCTGTACTCGCTTCTCTAGATCAAGAAGACATCTAAAGAATAGAGGGGCTGTTGCTCCCAACTTAACTTCCTTCAGGATCCTGAAAGTTATTTCTACCTGTGGTCAGCCCTTGGTTACTGTGACACATGCTCAGTTCTGGTCCAGGTTCTGTTGTGTGATCACACACAAGTGTGTGCAGGAGATGGACACAGACTCCAGCTGCACATCCACAAGGATCCTAACGTTCTTTGTAAAACCGACTGCTGCTCTAATTTATGCTCAAATGAAAAAGGCCTTCAGCATTACAGCTCTCTCACAGAAGTTACAACTTTCAAGTTTCTTTGTAACACACAAACAGTTCAAATACTACTGCTAATACTACTACTGATTAAAAAAAAAAAAGATAAATGTATCTAAGCAATACTAATTGCTCAAATGTTTCCTATGCAACTGCTTTATGTTCTATCATTTTCTGTTTTTAATACTGCACCATCTCTGCAGATTTAAAGAAAATGATATTAATAATGCAATAATCTGTCTTCAACACACTTAATTCACCTCCTAATTATCATCCTGTTACAAAAATTTAGGAAAAGAAATGCATGTGCTCCTGTCAGCAGGAGCTGTTCTACAGTTCTCAAATACTACAGAATCTAAGAGGACAGAAGACGTGCTACCTGTATGTGTGTACCTGTCATATTCCAGAGTAGATTTCAAGGTCATATTTATTTTTATACTTTGCTTCCATGTTTCCAAACCTACTTTTAAGACTCTGAGGGTGCTACATTCATGTAGGTCTCCCCAAAAGTAATGCCTCCTATTTATTTCCATGGAAATTAAAACAGATACAAAAAACACTCTTTGATAGAGCAAATTCTCAGCTGCAGAACACCATTTTTCAATGTAGACACCATCATAAGCCATACATTTTTGCCAACTATGAACAACAGCCTGCATGCCACACTCATAAAAATCTTCACCACTGGAGGTGACCCACTGTCACCACTTCTGAAATGCATCACCCACTGCCTTACTGTGCTCACATCCTCTGTATGGTCTTCACAAACATTCAGCAAATGTCAATGAAAGCCAATGGATACCATTTTTTCTGCATGGAGAAATTCAGCGGCACACTTTTTGCTTTATATGCACTTCCGATGCCATTTTGTCAGACTGCCCCTCTACTGCCATCTGACATACAGCAACAAAACGTAACCGGTGGGAAGGTTCAACCTCTACTGCCATGTCACCAACATCCTCTCTGACACTGCGAGCCAGCAGAACGTTATGTCCTATGTCAATAGGAAACATTACTTTCAAAGCAGCCCTTGTATGGCATGATTTGTGATATTACTTTAATAATAATGTTTGCTTCCGACTATGGCCTACCTACAAAGACTCAAAGTATTAAAGAACAACCCAACGGGACGCATCCATTTTTCTGAACAGCCTGTACACAGCAAGATCTCCCACTGTCATCAAGTACAAGTTTTTTTACACAGGTGCTGGAGGAGTCAAAACTTAAATTTTAATAAAAAATAAACCAGGAAATGAACCACTGCACTCCCTGACGCTCCTTTCAAAATCTGAACCCCGTGCATCAACTTTCTCTTGCTACGAAACAAAGCAGTCCAGACTTCTCTACTACAGAAGGGAATAAAGTATGTGTGTGTCAAGCTTATTTAAGACAATACAAGCCCTGCACATATCAGGCAGAGTCCTACCTTTATCAATGGAATACAGGTTAAAGTTCTTCAGCAACCGACATCAGGCATACTTGTATGTGTTACATGCATACATATTTCAAAACACACTACAGAATTACAGCACTTCTAGAATTTCTACACTGTAACTACCAGAACCTCAACCTGACTTCATGGTGTAAAACGAGAGATAACATCTTAGTTTATTTACCTGGTGTTAATAATCCCTTTCCATAGAGTTTAACAGTGCTGCACTACTTATGGGGTTGTTTTTTCAGTTGTTTTTTTTTTGTTGGTGGTGACTCTTTGGTTCTTTGTTGTTGTTGTTGTTGTTAAGTGCTTACCCAACTTTGTGCCCTGACCCTGGGTCAACTGAATGCCAGTTCTACTCTGATGATCTCCTGAACACTCAAGAGCCTTCACTCCCAATGCGCTCTTCTTAAAATGCTGTAGCTACATTCACCCTTTCTACTCCCACGAGTATACCCAAACAAATCTTTCCACCTCTATTCAGACTGTCTATCAATTTAATGAGTGCTCATCTACTGTAAGATTTCAGCCATTATTTACCATTTTCTGAAAAAGCTATTAGATGTGTGTCTTTCCTCTGACAGCCTCTTCTACAGGTAAGCACGGTTAGCTTCAAGAGATTTTGTACTATTATACTCCTATACTTATATTTTCTAAATGATTTTCCTCTCTACAGAAATAGTTGCCTCTAAAATGACTCTGAAACAAGTAAGTTGTGTTTCCATGCAGTTGGAAATGTCTTCAGCATCAGAAACTTACAATGTCAGTAACACAGATGCCAAATTAGGAAATACAAAATAAAAAGAGTTGTGTCAGTAGCTACAGAAAACTTACCTCTAGTTTGGCTTTTCCTTTAAAATGTAACCCAGAAGAAAAAGTAAGCAGACGCATTTTTGCTATTCATATATTAGTTTTATCAGTTCTAAAGTAGGAAGACAGAGCAGATAGTGCATGGTATTCTTAATAATTTATAATATTCAATAATGCTACTCAAAGAAATAAAAGCATATGAATAATCTGAGTTTGCACATAACTCAAAAGTTATAGATTCAGAAAAGCCAACCTCATCATTTCATTTTGTGCATTCTAGACTGTGTGAATTTGACCTTAACAATATAAGGGACAACTTCAAAACTATACACACACACACACACACACACACACATATATATAAAACTTTACTGAGCAATTCTAAGTAACACTTTACAAAACTGAGAGCTTGCAACCCATTTACTGTATTTAATAGTAGCCAATACAAACCAAAAATTTATCATTTATTATGGATTTTCTTTCTGCAAAACGGACGAAGCTTAACTGAAGAAGCTTAAGTTGGGAAGAAACTGCAAAAAATGCAAACAGGATCATTGCTCCATTAGTTCCCATCTTCTGAACCATCCACTTGAGGGGTGTGTGAAGAGCAGTTGCCAATGAAAACAGTTCTGAGTCAAACAAGTTGCTGAGTACAGCAGCCTACTCCAGCTACCGGCTTGCTTGTATTGCTCACTAATGGAGATTTGCCCTTCTAGACTTTTCACCAATAGAAGCCTTTCTTATTCTTCTTTGCATCCCTTCGAAGTCGAATCCAGTTCCAGATGGGCCTTGGCCCTCCTGACTCAATTTCTACACAGCTCAGCAGCACCTCTGTACATCCCCCATGGCACCTCCCCCTGCTTCCACTAACTGCGCATTTTCTTCTTGCTCTCCAGTTTTACCAGCAAGTCCCAGTTCAGCCATGTTGATCTCCTGCCTTTCTTTACTGACATCCTACACCTAGAGAGGGTTCCTACATTAACAAACACTTCCTTAAAGCTCTGCCAGCTTCCAGATAACATTAGCTAAAATTAGCACTGAGATAATGCACACTGAAGAGGATCAGCTTCATCTAGTCACTAATCCTTATCAAATGATCGGTTTGAAATCCATTTCTGAATTGCCCAACACAGCTCATATTAAGTACCATCTCATTTTGAGTGGAACATTTGTAGAAAAAATATAGATGTGTGCAAGTGGGATGTTTAAAGTTTTCTGAAAAGCACTGTTCAGTTAGGAAAGCAGCCAAGCAGCTCAAGCAAGTCACAGGGACTCCTAGCTGGGTACGAAGGCACCTTGCTACACTGAACTTAGTTTGTCAAGCCCATTTCCCTAAAGCAGAAGTTGACCATATCTCGTCTATAAAAATAGCAAAACCAGTTTGTTTGCATTCCCAGTAAAACACTTGTGGGGGGCAAAATGCATCCTTCTGCCAGCAGGGTTCCTGGAAGAGTGGAGAAGTTACCAGCATGAATGACTTCTGACTCTTGAGGGTGGAAGTGAAGCAGGAAAGAGTGATTCAGGAAGCTGAGGAATCTACAGGCCATGGGGGAGAAAAAAGTGTTCTCGATAAATGAAACTAACACAACCACCAAACAATAGTTTGATTATAATAATAATTGATCATAATAGTTACTGATTTCCAGCTATTTCACAAAGCATTTGATTTGCAGGAAAAAAGATATGTGATTTCTGTCAGGCTATATATTCCCAGCTACTGCATGTCTAACAACAACATCACTATTAAGGAAGCATTACCAATACATGACACCATTTTATCAGAAATGCAAGCACCACTTTCCAGCATCAGGAATGTTTGAACAGCACCTGACACAACTAGAAAAAGCAAATCAGTTTCTGATTATCTACTTAAATTAAAAATTTTTTTTTTAAAAAAAAGTGCACAAAAATTCACAGAGACACAGAGAATCATAGGATACAATGAGTTGTAAGGGATCCACAAGGATCATGGAGTCCTACTCCTGGACTGCACACAGGACCACCCAACAATCAGACCATGTATCTGTGAGTGTTGTCCTGATGCTTCTTGAACTCTGGAGAGCTCAGCACCGTGACCACTTCCCTGGGAAGCCTGATCCAGGAACTCAACGCTCTCACTTAAGAACCTTTTCTTCATATTCAACCTGAACCTCCCCCAAACCTGAAGCTCCATGCCATTCCCTTTGGTCCCAAGGCTGCAGCAGAGCACTGTAGAGCAGGACAATCACTTCCCCTCACTGGCTAACAGTGCTGTGCTTGATGCATCCCAGGACACAGCTGGCTTTCCTGGCTGCCTGGCCACACTGCTGACTCGTGTTCAACTTGCTGCTGATTCCAAGATTCCCAGGACCCTTTCAGCAGGGGCCTGAAAAGTTGAACCAGCCCTTGAACCACTGACACTAGCAAATGCAAAGCTTTAGTCATAAAAAAGTGTCATACATTGGAATACACTTCCTTTCGCAGCATCTGTTATAAGCACAGGTATTTTCAGTAGTGTCAACAGTGAAAAGGCAAGGGGGAAACAATTTCTTTACATAAACAGATTAGCTACTTTTGAAAAAGCGTTGTGAGCTGTGTACCTGGTAATTATTGCAGGAAAAATAGCAGAAGCTGAAATAATAATAATTTCTAGTTTGCCAGAAAGATCTTCTAGACAGCCAGCAATCAATTATTTGTGTTCTTTTCCTCCAAGGCTTGCAATATATTAATTGTTGTAGAAACTAATGTATGCCAATTTGCTTTAGAATTCAGCCCTCGCAAGTGGAGCTTTCTGTGATGCCTGCCTGTTGGGATCTCAGCTGAATAATTCACATAAGCCAGTTCAGAATTCCTTTCTTAGTAACAATGAAGATCTGCCTCAGTTGGCAAAATAAAATAAGAGGCAATAACAGTATATGTTTGCACACATAGTGTGATACACTAAACACCCTGCAATCTGATTTATTATCTTAAGTTTATTAGACAAATTTAAGAGACCTTGAACTCTTCTTGTAGTAAGTGTTCAGGCAGTTGGACTGGTTCTCTTCCAAGTGAACTATTCAATTCTGTTTTCATAAAGGGCACCTACATTTCTTGAATTGTGTTTCCTCACACACGCTCTCCTCTCCCTCAAAAGAGGGTCTTAAGTACTCAACTGCAGCTTCAGAAAGGACTGACAAACCAAAACCCCTCCGTTTTCTGTGTGTAATATCTAGCTACAGGGATATAGCTGATGTAGCTACCAAATACCTTCTGTACTTCTTATCATCAACATCCTAAAATAAAGGGGAAAAAAAAAACACCATGAAAAGATCATTAAAATATTATTCTTCCAGCAGCAGCAGCGAATGCATAAGGAATACAATTATATTTGGAGGAAAAGTTGAGTGAGGAAGGAAACATCATTAAAATACATTTAAAAAAATGAGAACATATAAGACAGAAAGTAGGCCTGCCAACCACTACTGGCACTGAGGTGAGTACTAAGCCAGGAAGGGGAAGCAGAGGGCACTGGAGTGAGCCCATATAAAGAGGAAGCAGTAGCTGATCTGAGAACAAGCAAAGCAAAATAAATGCAGGTAAGAATGAGTAGGAAAGAAAGGAATGATGAACTAAGCGGATTACAGTAAGTGTTTAGTGGCCTGACTATGCATGTGAGCTCTGCCATCCTGCTCTTAAGTTTCTCAGTTCTCCTGGAATCCATTCTCCTCAGCCTGACAAATCTGATTCAAGATGAAAGCGAACTGCAATGCCATGAGCACTGATTTCCTAAATATCTTTCCAAAAGAACCTGAAGCTGTTTCTCTGCCTATAGCTTATCCCTATAATGTCAATTGGCATTAAACTAAAATTTCAAAAATACACAGGTAGAAAGATCACAAGCCTTTTCTAACTGAAGTAAAACATTTGAGGAAACAACAGGACGTACATAAAATCACCTACAGATACATACAAAAAACACTACAAAACTCAGCACAGGTATGTGTTGGATAATTGCTGATTGGTTATCACTGTAGCATTTAGTAATGCAAAGTTCAAAATAAAAGAAATCGAAGAAATTGATACAAGTATTTCCCGGAGAGCTGGGTAGTCATCATCAGTGCAAAGCAACAACAGAAGGCTGTATCTCATGCATTCATGTGGACTGATGGCTGATGTACATAAATAAGTGCCCAAATCAGACTGTTCTCAGAACACAAAGGTCTGCCTCATAGTGCTCCAAATTCTGTGGTTCAACAGATACAGAAGAACTTGACTTTATTATCTTTCAAGCATGAAGAATTAAAATCACCACCAGAATTATTTTTAAGGCCACAGCCACATTAATTCAAAACCATTCTATTCTCACAGTTGAATTTAAAACATTTTCATTTGGGATGCCTGAGCTCTGTCGAAGTGATTATATGGTCTGGAGCTGCCAGCTATTACTCATCGCTTTTTTAATGCAGCCATTTCCATCACCAGACAGCAGTTTTCCAAGTTACATATCAAATTGCAAAAAAGAACAAAATCAATCTGCAGTAAGATTGTTCTCAGGAACTAAGGGTCACAGAGGATGTTCACTGTATACATTAAGTCACTAATATTAAACGGAAACTCTGTTTACTACATACAAAGAGCACAGCTACAAAATCTTAAAAGGCACTTGAATTACTACACAGACTAGGATACCGTGCACCTTATCCACTTCTCAAAGAGCACTTTTCCCATAACCTGAATCAAGGGAGCACCCAATGGCATTCTTATCTAAATGCTGGACATAATGCAAAGCAAGCAGAAACAGTGCATGTTCTATTCCTGTAATTCTTTCCTGTTTCCTGCAGGGCACGCTGCCTAAGTGCCCAGGTGGCACTGCCTTATTACTTTTCTTCCCTTGTTCCAGCTTTTTAACCTCTTCTACTTGTGATACACTTCGCCAACTATGAGAACTGCGCAGTGAAAGTCTTTCTGCTGTTGAACAGAAACATATTAACTCCTTAGATCACAAGACTAAAATCTGCCAGTGCATTTTGTGCTGCAAGTTGCCTCTCCCTACTGGAGAGCCAAGCCCCAGAGCTGAGGCTGACTGCATCATCAAGAAAATGATACAGCTCAGAGAGAAACACCAAAAAGCAGAGATTGTGAACAGATGCCTGATGGGGAATTCTACTGAAGGGAGTCAGTTATTCAATCCAGAGCAAAAGTGGCCAGAACTATTTTCTTTCTATCCAATGGGCAGACAGTTTCTTGTATGATTTCAACACTGCACGGAGAATACAGAGGTATAATCTTCAAACAATAGATCACTTAATCTCCACTTTCTATTTGGATAGGTCAGCACAAGAATGCAGACATACTAGTGGACATTATGGACTTATTTTGGAGGAGTTAAATTCAAATTTGAATGGTTGGATAGATGGATGGGCAAACTGCTAAGCTAACATAAAATTGCATATTTCAAATGGATTCAAATGGATTCATGGATTTCAAAGGCTGCTTTCTAGCATTATAATAAAATAAGATAAATCCACTGGAAACTATGCCAGAGGGAAGTGGAAACAGAGTTAAGTCAGTGCTTGAAAAGCCTACCTTCGGAAGGCTATTTTCTCTGTACCCAAACAAACAGCTATAATTATCTCAACTATCTACAGCTTGCTGGTACATTTAATAAACTTCAACACCTGAAGCAGTTAAGTAACATACAACAATTAAGAGTTAACGCAACCCTTTTTAAAAATAAAATAGAATCAACAAGCCTCTTGAAACATCCCATGACATGTCCTCATACCCAGCTACATCCTGACATCCTTCTGGAGCAGTAGGACCTCTAACAGGAGGCTCTAATTCATATGTCAGTATGCATGTCTGGAATTAGGTAAGCATACATACTAGACAGATGTTTTAGTGATTTGCTAGAGCTGACTATCCCACTGCATTCTAGAATGATCTCAGTTGTTTGTTTTTTTTCAAAAGAGTTAAGAATAACGCTACATAACATTTTATATATCATTTTTTATGTAAAGATCACAAATCCTTTTGTCCAAGACACACTTTTCTAAGCTCATACTCACAAGTTGCACAGCTTTCTTTATCTCAGTTCTGCAGCCCCAAAAACTAAAGAATGACTTGTTTAAAGTCACTCAAGCAGTAAAATTAAAACTACATTCCAAAATGCAGACCATCATCTTGTTGTCAAAATGTGGATAGCCTTACGTGGTGGGAAATAAGGAACAGTCTGTTTTTTTCCAGCTGAGCGGACACACCTTTCCCTTTAAGTCTGGGAGAACACCACGGCTGCTGGAGCTGAAGGGCTGACTAACAGAAAATGAGCAACATTCACACTTTCACTGCCTGAGTGCTGCACAAACCCTAACCCTTCATTTCTGGCATGCATTCAAAGGTAATGAGTAAACCAATCAGCTTCAGCATGCCATGTTTGATGCAGGATGAAGAGCGAATTAATCTCTACGTTTGGGGAGGGGGAAAATGTTCTTCAGTAACTTGAGCCTCAGATTACCTGCCTGGCATGACTGATGATCACATCAAAGAAATTTTTTAGGAATTTCTAGTGTCAAAAACATACTTCTTTTTTTCCAGAGTAAATTCCCCAAATCCACAGGAGCACAACAGAAGGCTGCCTCTTGTTTGGGTCCAGTCAGCTGGCAATTCCCAGCCCTATGGCCAGACCTCAAGAGCAACAGGCCTGAGCCGAAAGAACAAACCTTAAGGAAGAGCTCAGAGAAGCAGCCAAGAAACCAGCATCATTTCCTTCCCATGTCCATGAGTGTCAAGAGCTCCAGGAAGCTTCTTAACAATACTTACTTACAAAATTGGTCTGGTTCATCCATGCTGCTTGAACTCTTCACAGTGAGCTGTAGATAAACTGAATGTGGATTCTCAAGGGAAAAGTATCCTGAAAGTTGCTGAACGTGCATATAAACTGTCTTCACATATATACTGCTTCCATGGAAGCATGGATTTAATTACAGTGAGGATTTAACGCCACTCAAGCGTTAACAAGATGTTACTATTCATCAAGAGTAAGAGCTTTCACAATTAATTCTTCCTCAAAATAATCAGGAGACTTTTTAAGCCTGACCTATTGTTTAGCATTAGAGAGCAGAGGCATGTCTGGTCTGTAAACAATTATTTTATTTTTTTTTTAACAATTTTTGTGTTATCATCTATTTCTAGCAAAAGTAAAGCACATTTCATAGAATGTCTTGGGTCGGAAAGGACTTCAAGGATCATCAAGTTCCAATCCCCCTGCCACAGACAGGGCTGCCAACCATTAGATCAAGTACCACATCAGATTGCCCAGAGCCTCATCCAAGCAGGCTTTAACCACCACCACGGATGGGGCGAAACAGTGGCAGACTGCAGGGTTAAGCAGGGTTATCCTCTGTTTAAACTTGGTTCAGAGAAAAATAGGTTGAGATGCACAGATTGCATGAGGAGCGATGTTCCGAACTGAAATTCTCAGCCTGCTTTAATGCTCTCATTTCTGCTTAAATGAACATAGGGTTGGTCACAGCACAATATGTCCAGTACGGTTATGGTTTGCTCCAGGATGGTAAGGACAGACACAGGAACAAGGAGAAAAGCATTTTTACATCCAATTTCTTCTAGATATGCACCCTTTTGTAGCAATTTTCTATGTCTACCACAGTGCACTTTGAGTGTATTTGATAGGCTTCTCTAACATACATAGTCCTCAACAAACAACTAACATGAGAAAATTCCTGACATTTCTGCTAACAGAAACATTAGCTGCCTACATCTCAAAATTCCTTACCTTCCCCATACTGTGTTTATGCTGGATCTAACCAAACTCACAGTTCAGAAAACAAAAAACTACCATTTTTTTCTTCTTTGAACACATTCTCAGTTCTGATTTTAAGGAAAGCTGATGAGTTCAAGCTGTGAGAAAGAAAGACCAGCTAGGATTTATTTTCACCACAGCATTTAGCTGCTTTTAGTACACTCAAGTTCCCAGCATAGAACTCATCACTCTTCAAAACACTGCAGCTGCAGAGGCTGTGCTTTCACAACAGCTACAGAGAGGCGAGTCCTGAAGGAGCTACAGCAGGCATTGGAAGCTGCCCAAACACACCATCAATAAGATCCATGTATGCTAAATTATCTTGAAAAGGAGCACTGGGTTTTGCTGCAGCTAACCTGCTTCCAGCTCTTCAGTCAGCTCCTGAAACAAGCTGAGGCATCTTTGCTGCCCCCATCTAACAAAAGATGCCCTACAGAGTGATTTAGTCAGCAGGTGATAACAGCCTGTAATTCAAGGTATAGCATTTCTACTGCAGAAACAGCTGCAAATCATAACCACTGAAATTTTAAGAACCCAGTCTCACAGGCATTTATTTTACCCACCGCTTTCAAGAAGCATATACTAGCATATAGAAGTATAGTAGTACATACTAGCAAAATAGGCAAGAGATAATATCTGATGTGTCGCCTCAAAAAACTTAGTTCTTCCAAACTTTTAACTGTCAGCTTACAAACTGCCTTGACCTTATACAGAAACTCAAAATGTTGTCTGTTTCTAGAATCCACATCCATACCAGAGCTGAAAGCACTGAAATTCTTACTAGCCACTGCAGACAGGACAGACTCAAATTAAGCATAATCCAGGATAAGTCAAATGATGTTGGGAACAAGAATACAATAGGCTAGCATTTGTCATTTAATAAGCTGACACAGGAATGCATTTTTGATAACTGCTCAGCATACTACTTTTCCTATATATCTAGATCTGGTCCCTGTAAGCAAGAACTCCTACAAGAAAGTAATGCTAGCTTTTCTGAATTCAAAATTACAGGAATGAGTTAATAACGCACTTCAAACACTTCAAAGTCACAGGAGACAGGTACGAATGACTTTCCCAATTGCAATAGGAGTGTCTTATGCTATCCTCCTCATTGCTTAGAGCTCCACTTCCTAGGAAAAGAACATGAGCCTCTAATTGCCAAAAATCATTTTCTGTATCCTAAAAGATATCTAAATGAAGAATACAAGTTTCAAACTATGAGGATTTGAATATAAGCTACAAAACACAGCTAGCATATTTAAAAATCAAGAAGTTAGTTCCAGACTAGTTGTTATTTATTGCAATCAAAGGATTTCAGGTGTGCATACTTTTCCATAGTGATTATTTTGTAATAAATGCTTCCTCTAAATAAATCAAAAAAATAAAAAAATAAAAAAACCAGAAGACTATATACATCTGGTGGTTTATGATAAGGTTTTCAAGAAATCACTCAATCAGCTGCTTCTTCCCATCCATCCTTTGACTTTTTAAGAATTTCTCCTCCCAAAAAACTCCCAAACTAATTAGTTTAAAATAAATAAACAAATAAATAAACAAAAAAAAGTAATGGTAAGTAAACTACAAGGCCTATTAGATGTAAAATATTTCTCATATTTATTTCCCATATTACTGGAGACATCAAAACTGTAAAAGAACAAAGTGAGGAGAACCCGAGGGATAAAGCAGCACAGTGCAGCTCCATCAGACAGAATTCAAAAATCAAATGGAGGCTGATTTTACTAGTAAACATTGAGCACGTTTTTCTTTCTCTGAAGGACATAACATGAACACTCTGTGTCATGGCTTGCCCCCAGCTCAGCTCAATCCTATCACCTGGAAACAGAAGCCAACCATGCCTATACCACCTCCCTGTGACCCAGTCAACATAGTTACAAAGGGCTGAAAGGCAGGAACTGGTACTGCATTAGGAATTACAGGTAATGGCTCTGAAAGTAATGCCTCCTGTTGTATGATGTGCCCACAACATCAGAGGCAGAGTTGGCAGTACGGCAATAGAGGTTGAACCTTCCCATCAAATGAACACGTGGCAGCAGAGGGGCAGTCTGACAAAACGGCATCTGATAGGGAGGCGTATATGAAGCAAAGGTGTGTCACTGAATTTCTCTGTGTGGAAAAAAATTGCACCCATTGATGCTTACTAAGCATTTTACAGGGACCAAAGAATGGATGTGAGCACAGTGAGGTGGTGGGTGGTGCGTTTCAGCAGTGGTGACAGCCATCTGAGAGACAAGGCACGTTTGAGATGGTCATGCACAGCCATCGCACCACAAAACAAAGAATGTCTCAATCAGCTCATCCATACCAATCAGCTGATTACAACCAGGAAACTCCGTACAGAACTTAATATAGCTTCAAGACATTGGAAACAATGATGACAACACTGGAATATCAAGAAGTGCACGTTAAGTGGGACCCATGAATGCTCCCAGAGGAACACAAAGAATACCACATGCAAGTTTGCCAGAATCTATCGAATCAGTACAAGGTTGAAAGCGCCAAGTTTCCTGGATCGTGTCAGTGCTGGTGACGAGATGCTGTCACAACTATGAGCCAGTCAAAATGGCATTCCTTTGAGTGGCAATACGAGAATTCCTCCTCAAAGAAAAGAGTTTAAGATGCACTCCTAAGCAAGTATACAGAAGTACGCTGTCTTTTAAGAAAGGAAAGGGATTATCCTTTCTGAATTTCCTAGAACATGGATAAACTATCAACTCTGACTGCTACACCACAATACTGTCTAAGCTGAAGGCTC
The DNA here is from genome assembly GCF_951394365.1 of Tetrao urogallus. Lineage (NCBI taxonomy): Eukaryota > Metazoa > Chordata > Aves > Galliformes > Phasianidae > Tetrao > Tetrao urogallus. The sequence goes on along the minus strand of NC_136815.1, from coordinate 87,138,907 downwards.
ACACTTCCACAGTCAAGCCTGAGAAGAAGACAAGCTTTGTCTTGCAACACAATAACACCAAGGCCCCATGTCAGTCTGAAGCCAATGAAGCTCATTGCCTTGGTTGGACTGTCGTATAGATTGGATTTGGTGCCTTCCAACTTCGAACTGCTCAGATCGATGAAAGATGGACCTTGTGGACAATGTTTATCTAGCAACTCTGCCATCACAGTGGTGAAACAGTGGGTCACTTCTGCTGGTGCACGCTTTTAAGAGCACAGCACGCAGGCTCTTCTTCATCGTTAGCAAAAACGCATAGTTAATAGTGGTGACTGTGTTGAAAAATTGTGTTTTGCAGCTCAGAATTTGCAGTCAAATTTTTATTGTCCTCTATGTATCTGTGGTAGCTTTCACGGAAACAAATAAGGAGGCGTTAGTTTTAGAATAATCTACATGTGTTACTCAAGAGTAGCGTGGTTCTTTTTACTATGAAGATTATCAAAAGAAAATAAATTAGCTGACAATAATTTACCTGCATATAATAGTTCCATATTAATGCATATATATCATTATATATATATATATATATGTGTGTGTGTTTTTTTTTTTAAGAAATAAAGAAAAACTTCACAAAATAAAGAAGCAAAACTCACAACTTGAAGAAGCTTGGAATTTTTGCATTCAAACAACCAGCAACCCAACACCCTCCAAGCCTGAGCTGGAGGAGATAGTCTGCAGCTTCTCAAACAGCTCCAAGTAGATCCAATAAATAAAGGCACCAGAACAGCACAGCAACTTGCCAGATTGCCAAAAGAACAGGAGTACAGCAGGTGGGTATCTATCACTCCAAATTAAAGCATACACTGGTCTGAAATTTACACCAATCTCTGTATCACATTACGTTTGTTTAACTTCACTATTCATCTTCCATTTTGAAAATGAAAATAAAACTGTTTTTAATGACAAACCGCAGAAGGCTACAATGATCCAAATGATATTATTCAGCACTGAAAAGAACTGAAGAAAACTTTACAACTTCCCCCTCCTGTTTTCCGTTTTGTACATTTATTAAGTAAACCAGTGCTTATCTGGATCAAATCCCCGGGTTCAACAAAGCACCAGGTGGTAGGCTGGGGTAGCTTTCAAGCAACAGATGGCTCAGCCATTTTATGACTAATAGCCACAGCACTACAGCAAGCATAACCGGCTTCCCATTCCTTCCTCATATAACATAGCTCTGACGTGGCACGTGAGCAACAGGAGGAGGCCAGGGCAGGCCAGCCTTCAAGATCTCTCTCCCTAGAAGCCTCACAGCGCAGCTGATCTGGATTTTCTCCTAGATTTAGCAAACTCTACAGACCAGAAAGTTGCAGGAGTACGTGCTTAAGCTACAACATGCAACCTATGCCTCACACACTAAAACACAACATTTTTGTAAACTCATTAACCCACATATACCCTGAATTTGAATCAACTGTTATTAGCTAGTTTGAACCTTAAGTAAATAACCTTTTGGCTCACATACTTCACTGTGTGCCATAAAAGAAAGTTATTTGGTTCAGCTGAAGTGATAAAAAAAATCCAGTTGTTATGAGAGCTGCCCTGAAAGTAATGCCTCCCATGCTATCGTATTGACCCAGAGCTCAGAGGCAGATGTTGGTGGTACGGCAGCAGAGGTTGAAACTTGCCAATAATGTCCCATTACACTTTACTGCTGTGTGACAGATGGCAGCAGAGGGGCTGTCTGACAAAATCTGACCGGGAAATCCCTATGAAACAAAAGCGTGACACTGAATTCCTACATATGGGGAAAAAAAATTGTGTCAATGAATTCTTACATATGGAAAGAATTACTCCCATTGACGTTCATCAGTGTTTGCTGAATGATTGTGGACACCAAACAGTGGATGTGAGCCCAGTGAGGCAATGGGTGATGCATTTCAGCAGTGGTGACAGTGACAGTGGGTCACCTCCATTGGTACAGATTTTTACGTGGCATACAGTTTTTTGTTAACAGCTGGCAAAAAAGCATTGTTAATGATGATGTCTACACTGAAAAATAGTGTTTTGCAGCTGAGAATTTGCTCTATCAAACAGTATTACTGTGGTGTTTGTATCTGTTGTACTCTCCATGGAAATAAGTAGGAGGCATTACTTTTGGAGCAACTTATGAAAAACTTCACTGTTTTTAAAACCATCTTCTTTTACTTCCTTAAACAGTAGCTCAGGAAAACATCCTCCAGTCTCATCCTGACATTATTATTTTCGTATTTGTGAAAATGTTTTGAAACTACTTTACGAAGGTTAACACAATGTTTACAATATTTTTAGTAATACCACATTGCTGAAGGGGTGGTGACAACTACATGTGCAAACACCAATGTCAGAAATAACACTAATCTGTAGACTGTCTGGTCTGCAGCTTTGCTTTTTGGTGTTTGTTTGCCACTGGGGGGAGGGTTGTTTATGATCACGGTGTTGGTTTTGTTCTTTCTTTCTTTGCTTATTAAATAAAACGCAGCAGCGCTTAGAGAAGCAAAGAGAACTTGAACCAAACAGCTTACTACCTAATAGTAGTAAATAATTGAAAAAACGGTCTGAAGTTTTTAATTATTTTTTTCAATATGCTTAAAATATGCTGAATTATTTTTAGCTTCGTAGTCCTAGAGCAGAGGAGATGTGCTTCACGAGCAGAGGCACTAACGATATGTAAAATTACACGGCACCTGAAAAACTTTACCAGCATTTTATATTGTTTTTGATGTATTCAGTCTGTTGGTTTATTGCTGCAACATCCCTGATTTCCGTAACACTGTGATCGCTACTTATCTCAGTAGAAGAGGCTCAGAAGGATAATTAAAAACAGTTGTGTAATCTACTTTTTATCTACAAAATAGAAATACATAATACATGAGAACTACTGAAATAATGAATCACTGCACTGTGCCAGATTGTATTCTTCAACTCCTCACCTGTTCCACATAAAATATTTATATACCTTTCCCTGCTATTTTACGCAGTAAGAAATTTATATGCTAGCTTTGGTATCTATATCTGTGCTACAGTCCTTTTAGCAGTATAGTGCAATAGAACTGAACATGATATGTTGTTTGGCACATTTGAATATACTGGAAACACAACTCAAGTCCAAACAAGATCATACTTAATTCAACTCGAGGCACACATTTTATCTTTCATTCAAAATAAAAAATAAAAAGCTACTGAATGCTCAGCTGTCTTTTCTCAAGAAAAGAAGTACTAATATCTCCATATTACATGGTGCAGCTGTGATCATCACTTACACACTAACTTCTAGAGTAAGAATTAATAAAACAAGGACTGCAATAGCAACGTGTGAGCAAAATGGCCATATTTCTGGAGTCCTCCACATTATTCAGTCTTCAGGTGAGATGAAGAGGACCTAAGAGGTACAAAAGGAATACCTTTAGCATATAGATTGTGTGAACTTCTAAGGGCCCACTCTTGTAATACAGAGCAAGAAAGAGGAGACAGACTCATGCCTACTAGTATTTGTGTGTCCAGGGTGCTTCTTTTGTTCGTTTCAGTTCCACCACTTCAATATACTTGATGAAAAGGGAATGCAACAAAGCATTTACACACTGACCATGGCCAGCCTGTAGTTAACTAGCATTCGCTGCAGGAATAAACGAGATGAACAGTGCTGTTCCTAATGGTTTTTGTTGTTATTCTTTTTTATTTGTTGTTGGTTTGTTTGTTTTTGTGTTTGTTTGTTTGTTTTTAAATCAGTAGCAAGGGTATTTTCTCCTCATGGCTACTAACCAAGGAAAGGATTGCAAGACAAAATTCCAGTCAAGATAACATGCATACCTTTGTTTACTCAAGAAAGGCTTTGCCAGAGCTACACTGAGGGGGAGTTGGCCTTCAGATTATTAGCTACGCTTGTCTTCCTGGGGGAAAAAAAAAAATCACCCCTTTTTCCCATACTGATCAGACAGCCTAAGTGCCACGCAGTGTTAAACATGGTGTTATACACATTACACTACAAGGTAGTTTTCCAGTGAAAACAAATACTTCAAGGAGTGAAATCTTCAGATTGCAGCAAGCAGAATAAGCAAACACCATGTTTCAACACCGGGGCAGATTCAGCCAATTGTCACCTTTTATCATTTGCAGCTCTAAGGCGGACACACTTTAGTTTGGCTGAAGAGGAGGACGCTTGCTTCCAAGATATGGGGATTAGCACTGCTTGCCTGGACTGCGGCTTGAGGTACACGCAAATATCTTTGATTCTGAAAAAGAGTCAGTTTTCTAATTCTGTTCCATAGATTTGCTTTATGAAGTTGTACAAATGGACAGAAATACTACAGCAAAGCATTTCCAGTTACAAAAATACACAGGAACAAAATGAGAAATGTGCTAAGTACCCTTAACAATCTGCAGTCCGGACAGTTTAAAAAAGTAAGAAACTGTACAACCTACAGTCTACCCTTGTCAACTCTTCCTCTGAGTCAGTAACTTGAATCCCTGCCTCTCTTTGAGGAGAATATGCACAGCTAATTAGATGTGTGCTTACTGCAAAGTACGGTAAGGGCACAGCTGCAGGCTGGCTGTGTTTACAATGAAGCTGAGGTGGGAGGCCAGCTTCCATTTTTCAGCCTTCGGTCAAGCTTGCCCGTCACTCACTCTGTTTAAATCATCAAGGGCATGCCAGATAAGATCAGTCACCTGTCCTTGAGAGCTGAATATACAAATACACACCAACATTCTTCCTTTCAAGTCTTATTTGTAGTACCAAAAATTCAGTATGAACAGAGGTCAAAATCTAAGTTACTCTAGAGTAAGCCCCTACTTTCTACATCAGTCCATAGCACAAGATTCAATACCAGTAGTTGACTGTGGTCAGTGGCTCAACACTGCTACATAGAGTTGTTCTGCCAAAGTACTTGCTAAACCATGATGTACTTCACCTACTGTCTTCTTTTGTATGAGCTATTGCAACAGATTTAACCAGACAACTTATTTTTCAGTTTAAACAATCAACACTGCAAGCATCCCAGAATTATCAGTATTCATCAGTAACATAAAGAACAAGTTACGCAAGAAAGTTAATGCCAAAACAAATAAACAGGATAAATCTCAACCTGCTACAACATTTTAAACTAAGTAATTCAGCTTACAGCCCCGCTACACATACATTATGACCAGCCCACCAATTTAAGCCTCAGATTTTCTTTCAATACTAACATGTTACTGCAATTTTTGGTTCTCCAATGGGTACCTCCAGAAACTGTTAAGAAGCTTCCTGTCTTTAAAGTACGGATTTGTTACGGCTGAACGAAATTGTAAGAAGCACTGAAATTCCAGTACCCAAAATTTTCTGCTTCATTTTAAACTGCTCAACAAGTGATTTGTTATATGTAGAAACATGAAGGACTGCACGGCTCATTAATTTCAGAAAAAGCAAGGGCGCAAATTAAAGTCTACAAAAAACATTAAATTGTTTGCTCATTCCTGTTATACGAGTGTCTAGGAAACAAGTGTGATTTTCAGAACTGGGTTCAGTGCTTTGATGAGAAGCTACACCTTCCCCCTGGAGAAATAAACCAAGGAGGGGGCTGCAAGGAGAGTGCCTTTTAAAAAGCTAGCTGAGATGCTGGGGAAAAAAAACCAACAGTGACTGTCAACTCAAATTACTCTTTCATTGCCTCACATCTGAGTGCAAATCTCTTGTTTGGCTGATCCCAGAAATGCAAACAACAGACCTGTAACCCATGGTTTCCATCCTACAAGACACTGCAAAAGTTCTGTGTTCCTCAAACTACTCTGCCCAGATACCTGCACATACCTGACATATCAACCTGGGCAGGTGCTGCACACGTTATGGTTTTGTGGTTGGATGTTTTGTTTGCTCGGTTGGTTTGGGTTTGTTTTGCTTTAGGCTTCAGAAAAGCAATTGTTTGCAGCATTGGCAGGTGGACAGCTATGAAAATCCCCTTTGCTTTTTCCAGTCTGTAGGTAGTTTGCTCTCTGTTTAACTTACAAAAGACAAGGAAGATTTTTTCATTGTTCAAGCTCAGTGAGCCTTGTCCAAGGACACACAAATGAGGCAGAAAAAAGACCAAGACACATTAAGTGTTGTACTTACTATTAAGGAGATAATTGTATAAGCTTGTAGCTAATTTTTTAATTAAAATTGAGCTGTAAATGTAGCAATTACAAAGTGGCAGAAATACCACTTTGGAATATCTCTTCATTTCATTCTTAAGATGATCACAGAATCATACGAGTGTTGAGACTGGAAGAGGTATTAAAGATCATCTAATTCCAACCAGCTGTCAGGGTGTGATGGTTTAAAGAGTTCAGAGTAAAATCAGAACCCATCAAGGTTTCTTTAACCATTTCATAAACTACGAGGACCACAAAAATTTGCTTATCATGCTTAGCATGCTTAGTATTTCAAGATGAAGTTGCTGCTGAGCACAGTGAATAGCCCAGTTTGTCGTTACCAAGATCATTTTAAAATGCAGTTTGTTCATCTTTACCTATTCCACCCAGCTATAAAAACTCCAGCCCTGAAGACACAGAACTGTTTCCTTAAGAAACCATCACCATTTGGTAGGTAAACTGTATCTGGTAACTGTATCTCCATCTGCAAGAAAACAAATAACCCTGATTATGTTCCTACACCAGCTGTCAAGCAATTTGGTTCAAAATTCACTCAGAGTGGAGGCGAGAGGCAAGAAAGGAGACTGGAGGGAAAGCTTTCCATCTTTGCATGCTTGGTACAACATCTGCTGAACACAGCAACAGGCACAGTGACACCCACCTCAGAATGAGCCACTTGCTGCTCACGGGCACATCTTCTGCAATGTGCCTGAGTACATTTGGAGTTCACAACGCTAAGCCAACTGTCAGCAGACAAGTCACAAGATTTATTCACGTCTGTAATTTACTCTCTGGATCATTTTACTGAGCCTAAATCATTCTGTTTTCCTCTGTCAAAATCACTGAACATCGAGTACTTCAACACTTTTCGTCATAGAAATGTAACTGTTCTATTAGCTGTCACTTAAAAAGAATTTTAGTGTTGCCAAACTAATTACTATGCAGTTTCTTAAACAACTTGAGAAAAGTTTATTCTAACATTTGGCCAACATCTTATTCTTCTCAGTCCCCTTGCTCCACTACGGGCTGAAGTTCCCAAAATTACTAATTAAGCCTGGAAAGTTGAACATGAAATCACAGCCCTCCGGAAGCCCTCTCTCTTTCCAAGAACTAGAATAAAGGCTTGGTCTTTTGCCAAAGATATTTTAAAAGTTCTTAAGACCTCATTTCAGTACCCAAATTTTGAAATGGGCAACAGAATATATTTTCATGAGAGAAGTGCATTCTGACAACGCAATGAAAAGGGGCTCAAATTTAGCCAATGCACAGGCTTCTTAAAAACTGCAGGTATTCTAGCTTGGCAGAAGAAAATGATTTAAATAAGTTCTTCAGAAATAGATATCAGAAAGAAATTATTTATTAGGAAGAAATTCTTTATCTTGAGGGTGGTGAGACACTGAACAGGTTGCCCAGTGAGTTGTGGGTGCCCCCTCGTGGAAATGTTCAAGGCCAGGCTGGATGGAGCTGAGGGCAACCTGGTCTAGAGGGAGGTGTCTGGAGGAACTGGATGGTGTTAAACATGCCTTCCAACCCAAACCATTCTGTAAGCCTGACTGCCCTGGGCATATCTAGAAGTAAGTTTCACTGCAAACAACTCAGGTTGCAATCCAAGTATCCGTAGAGCCTCTGCACTCAAAGAATCAATACTCTTCAAGCAGTAGGTGAACTTGCACAACATGAATGCAGCATAGATGAGAACAAGAGAGAAGAGGGATCTTCACAGCCTAGAATAAAAGATCCTGTGATGCACAGCACTGTTGGAACACTATCAGATATCAAATTGCTGTAGGCCAATTTTCTAACCTATGAAATTATGCAAACAAAACTGTGGTCAAAACATATTACATAGGCTACAAAGTCAAATGCTGAAAATGCCAAAATGCCACAGGTGAGATCATCTTCACACATTAATACCTCCTACTTCAAGTCTACTCAAAATGCTTTTCTAACTCAAGTATGCAGGATCATACATTTCTCTCAGGACTCCAATCTCATTCACAAGACACTTTCAATATTAGTAAAATGAAAATAAAACAAACCAGCAAAGCCAACAACAAAAAAAACCACTATAAATCAACAGCTCAGTTTGAACGTTTCTGCTCCAGAATTCATTTATTCATCTAAACTGTTTCTTACTTTCCTTAGGAAAACTCTACTTTCACGTTGTCTGTCTGATGTGCAGAAGCAGCTGTTATCAACAGACATGCAGCTGATAGCTACAGATGAATGTTCAGATGCATCACTACTTAAACAGTTACACACTGGATGTGTAAACTCGGGAATCCCGCTCTAAGGTGGGATAAAATAAGGAATGCCATGAAGTTCTGCAAACAAAGAAAACTGTGAAAGTAAATTAATCCCACCGTGTGAAGCATTTCCATATCATAGTGATGGCAAGCAGAAAAAAGCCATCAAGTAATTAAAAATCCTGCCCACACACAAGGGCTTGCATGTTTTCAATTAGCAATAGATAGCACCTCAAAACGTGCCATGAAAACTGCATCACAGTACTGAATATGACAGTAACCTTCCATAAAAATCAACTTGGAATCAGATAATAAGAACAGTCACAATGTAAAATAAGATACAGCTGCACTCTTCAGTTTGATACTTGGGAGTACTTGATTTTCCCAAATCCAGTAATATGCATTTGAGCTATACACACACATGCTCAGAAGGGTAGGTAGATGTTACTGATACTAAGCCAAGGCAGCGCACAGATGGTCACCAACCAAAGCTTTTGGTTTGAAATTCTAAGACAAAAAGAACTGAATACAAAGCCCAGCAAATGAACACAGTCCTCCACTCCAAAATCTTCCCAAGTTCACTCTAAACTTCTCTCTAAAAACTCTTCACTCTCTTAGATTTATTTTATTGTTTGGTACAGAAGACCAAAGAGCCAGTTAAAAGAATCAAAGACGATTAAGAAAAAAGGGACTTTTCTTCTATTAATTCTGCTGCAGGTGCAATAACATCCAGTACAGAAGCACAACATCTTAGGCAAGAGATATTTTTGCTGTGCAGGAGCCAGCAGAATTTGACTAAACGCCACTAGTTTAAGTCATTAGACTCCAGGCAAAAAGGTCACAGCACGACAGAATATTGAAGCAGAAAACAAAATTACTTTGGTTTACGTTCTCTCTCCTCTCAGCCATTCTGTTCTTAACAAAGCAGACAACATTCAAATCCACCATCCTGTTTTCAGATGTTGGCTTTTTTATAGCCTTCCTATGGCATTTTACTGAGCACAGAATACAAGTAGAAAAGAAACATTCTCATTAAAATATTTGCCTGCATAATTTATTTTAATAAATCTGTTAAATATGTAGCTAGGCATCATTTACTGGTAAAAGTTGCCTCTGAGCATATTTTATGGGAATATTTACACGAAAAATCCCCTGCTCCCGATTAGGAGCATTTTTTATCCTTACCACACTTAAATATCTTTTGCCAATATACTGAAGATCACAATGGGTTCTCATTCTAATATCCATCAAATGTTCAAAAAAGGGGACAAATCCTCAAAGTATTGCATTGCAGTTTGCAAAAAAAGCCTCTCCTGCTCTAAAGACTTAAAAAAATAAGTGAGAAATTGCATACTTTGCTTATTTATATTTTCAAAAAGTAGTGAAGGATGTGAGCTTTGAAAAATATCAGATATACTTTCCAGAACAAGTAGTGCCATGGAAAATAATATCAGAAGTTGCTTAGTATTTATTTTAGAATGCATAATAAAAATAACAAAACTTTGCAAGCAGTGCAGACCACACATCTGTTCCCTTGATCATCTGACATGTAATAGGTTGCCATGAGCTAAGCACCGATTAACTAGGACATTTATTTCACCTTCCCAAAACCAGAATTTCTGCTTCTTATCTGACATTTTAAACTGCTTTTGCCAATGTTTCTGAATACCAGCCATAGGGACTTAAGAGCCAAGGAGCAGTTTGCTCTTTGCACCTTTTGCAGAAATTTTACTTTGAGATCCAAGTTCTAAACTCTAGACGTTCAGAGATGTATGTTTAATGGCTGATGTAAAGTGATTTCAAAACATAGTAAACTTCACAGACTCCTGTATAAATGACTGAACCAAGACTTTCAATGTGTTTCTTCATGCACTTTCATGAAAAATCATCTACAGATTATCCGTGAATTGCTTCTCATAAGGGAGCTAGGAGGATGGAAACGGTCGAATATGAAAAAAATCACCAGTAGTTTTCAATTATCAATAATATTAAGTATTAGACTGGCACACAGAAACAACTTTGGTCTAAAAGCAGGTCACACCTATAGTACTTTCAGCAGATTTTGTGTGTACCTTATCAGCCTTCCCTCCCCTCTCAACATGTTCTCAATTTCAAGAGTTATGCAAGGATATTGCATGGGAGCTGCTGAGTCACGGCCTGAACCTCTGATTGACCACCTGAGGCGAGCACTGAGTCAGCCACAGGAGCACAGGTGAAGGCAATTCAGCTGTGTGCCGGAAGGGGGGGAGCCTGGCTGCACCTCTCCTAGACCTATTGAAGAGCTGGCTGCCAGTGGGGAAGGGTCTCTGCTGGAGATCTGCTCTGCTGCAGTTTTGTGAGTGAGCCCAGGATAGGGGTAAGCCTTCTATCTATTCTCTTTTTGTTATTGTAATCTGCTTTGCCAAACTCTCTTGTTTATTTCATAATTATAACATCTTAATAATCATTGATTATACACTTGGCGAGCCAGGCAGGCCAAATATACTAAAATTTACGTCACGTCTTTTCTTTAGAATTTCTATAAATGGGTCAAGGGGGAGAACAATACTCCTCTAGAGAAAATGATTCCAGGGCAGATCCCAGGATTTGTGGGATCTCCCTATTATGAACTAGTGGCTATCATTGAAAAATGGAGTCCCTTACGCGTTATGGGCAATATCTCCCCATATCGCATGGCAGATTACTTTCAGGGACTTAGCAAGGATGTGCTAATCACTGAAGAAAGACAACTGGCTGCCTCCACGGTGGCGTGGCCACTATTAACTGCCTTAAATCATGCTGAAATGAGAAATAATACTTTAAAGAATGAAAACCAACTTTTGAAAGATTGTATTGAAAAATTAGAGCAAGAACTTGGCATACTAACAGGAAAGAAACCAATTCTACATCTTCCAGTAGGTCCAGTTCATAACATTTCAATAAACAATGACCAGACTCCTGTATCAACGGACTTTGTTGATCAGGAAAATAAAAATACAAATTAATCTCTAATATCTGATTTCGACAGATCCACGGGAAGTCCGTCCTGTCGTAACTCAGAAAACAAAAAAAGTACAGGACAGACCAGTAGTGGTGCCACCTGATCAGTGGCCCCTTGCCCAGACTCATTTGCACATAACAGCCCGGCCATACACGGCAACAGAATTGATGGATTTAGTACAGCCATTTCGGCAGAAGCCTAGAGAAAGTGTGCCAGATTGGTTATTAAGACTGTGGGATTCTGGGCAGAAAGTGTTTTGGTGAATGACCTGGAAATAGCCAAGTTGGCCACCATGACTGTCCATCCTGCTCTCAGACAGAGGCTATATGTGGGTCATCAATATTGTGATGAAAACCATTCTATACTAGAATGGCTAATGGCCTGCCGTATGGTATGGCCAAATAAATCTGATATACCTTTACATACAGGGATGTGGTCCTCCATGGAGGACCTTCAAAATTATGTTTGTCAACTAGGCATAAGGGAAGCTATCTATGAAGACACGTTTGATGGCCCTGATATGGTCAAATTCTCAGCAGGGATGAGAGACTTAATTCTACAGAAGCTCCCTCTCATTTGTATGGTACTTTAGTCTCTATATTAAATCCCCTGGTGGCCTCAGAAGCCGTAGTCCAGCAGGCTGCCCAGTTAGTGGCTGACCTAGGAGAAACAGAACGCCTGCGGACTAGGTGCAACATTAGAATGTTGGAAGAAGCAGAGGTCCTGCCGGTAACTAAAACCAAAATGCCGGCTACTTGAGCTCCTCGACTGGGACCCCTAAGGGTCTCCCGAAAACAAATGTTTAATGATTTAATTTGAGGTGGGGTCCAATTTGCTAAGATTGACTGCCAGCCCAACCATGTCCTTCTCCAGCTTTTTAAAGGACAATCAGAAATTTCAGAACTACCCTAAGAAATCAAGGGTGAGGGTTATAGAAAAAATACCAACAATGACATGGAACCTAGAAGACTTCATTGTTCCTAATAGGAGGAAAAAAAAAAAAAGCCACCTCAGGTGTCTTGGGCCACGATCCTGAGCCACTGGAAGCAAAAGAATTGGCCATAGCACAATTCATGGCGTGACAAAGGATGTTAGTCCCTGTAGGGCCTCCAGACGGGACCGGAGGCCCTATGTAGAATTCACGATTTATTGGTCCCGAAAAAATATTTAGAGAGTTATGGCGTTAGTGGACACCAGAGCAGAAACATCAATTATCTAGGGAGATCTAACCAAATTTGATGGAGACAGAGCGATGATTGGTGGTTTTGGAAGACAGACTATTCCTGTCACCCAAACATGGTTGAAACTGGGAGTTGGGCGTCTCTCACCCCAGGAGTACAAGGTGTCTATTGCCCCAGTCCAAGAATACATCCTGAGCACAGATATTCTATGGGGTCTGGCTCTCCAGACAACCGTGGGAGAGTTCAGACTTTGACAGAGATGTATCAGTATCTCGGTGGTGCAGACAATATTAAGAGGCCATGCGAAACATGGGCCTGTTTGCCTGCTGAAACCATGCTGGATTACTAATGTAAGTCAGTACAGACTCGCAGGTGGGCAAGATGAAATACTGAGAATAGTGCAGGAATTAGAAAAAGTGGGCATTGTAAGACCTGCACACAGCCCATATAACTCCCCTATATGGCCAGTGTGCAAGTCAGATGGCATGTGGAAAATGACAGTGGATTACAGAGAATTAAATAAGGTCACGCCGCCTATTCATGCGGCCATACCCAATATTGCCTCCCTAATGGACACATTTTGAGTAGGGAGATAAAAACCTATCATTGTGTCCTAGATCTGGCAAATGCGTTCTTCAGTATCCCAATTGCTGAGGAATCGCAAGATCAGTTTGCGTTTACGTGGGGAGGCAGGCAGTGGACCTTTCAGGTCCTGCCACAGGGGTACGTGCATTCACCAACGTATTGTCATTATCTAGTGGCACATGACCTGGCCTCTTCTGGGAAAACTGGCTGCCTGTGGTCTGGACAGATACATACTTCTTTGGGTAAGGAACTGGCTAGAGGGCCGTGCCCAGCGGGTCGTGGTGAATGGGGTTAAGTCCAGCTGGTAACCTGTTACAAGTGTTGTCCCCCAGGGCTTGGCACTGGGGCCCATCTTGTTTAATATCTTTATTGATGACCTAGATGAGGGCACTGAGTGCACCCTCAGTAAGTTTGCAGATGACACCAAGCTGGGAGGTGGTGTTGATCTGCCTGAGGGTAGGGAGGCCCTTCAGAGGGATTTAGACAGGCTGGATCACTGGGCTGAGATGAATGGGATGAGGTTCAACAAGGCCAAGTGTTGGGTCCTGCCCTTTGCGCACAACAACTCCATGCAGCATTATAGGCTTGGGGATGAGTGGCTGGATGTGTGTGAAGAAGAGAAGGACCTGGGGGTGTTGGTTGATGCTCAGCTGAACATGAGCTCACAGTGTGCCCAGGTGGCCAAGAGGGCCAATGGCATCCTGGCCTGCATTAGAAATAGTGTGGCCAACAGGAGCAGGGAGATCATCATCCTCCTCTACTCAGCACTGGTGAGGCCGCACCTCGAGTGCTGTGTTCAGTTTTGGGCCCCTCACAATAGGAAAGACGTTGAGGTCCTGGAGCGTGTCCAGAGAAGGGCAATGAAACTGGTGAGGGGTCTGGAGCACAAGTCCTATGAGGAGCGGCTGAGGGAGCTGGGATTGTTCAGTGTGGAGAAGAGGAGGCTCAGGGGTGACCTCATTGCACTCTACAAGGGAGGTTGTGGTGAAGAGGGATTTGACCTCTTCTCCCCGGCAATGAGCAGGACCTGGGGTAATGGCCTCAAGTTGTATCAGAGGAGGTTTAGATTAGACATAAGGAAAAACTTTTTCTCTCAGAGAGTGGTCAGGCACTGGCATGGCTGCCCAGGGAGGTGGTGGAGTTGCCATCCCTGGCAGTGTTCAAGAGGCATCTGGACGACATGCTGCGTGATGTGGTTTAGTGCTTGTGGTGGCAATGGTGAAGAGGAGACAGTTGGACTAGGTGATCTTATAGGCTGTTTCCAACCTTGTGATTCTATGATTTTAAGAGCTGGGTACCAGTGGGGAAGGATCTCTTCTGCAGATCCACTCTGCTGGAGTTTTATAAGTGAGCCCAGGATACAGGCAAGCTTTCTATCTATTCTCTTTTTGTTATCATAATCTGCTTCGCTTAACTCTCATTTATTTTGTAATTATAACATTTTAATATTCATTAATTGTACAGCCTCCTAATACATAAGTGCATATACATATATACATACACCTGTAGTTTTGATTGCTATCTAACAGGTCCAGAAGAAGGGCTATTTTTTTTTAAATCCAAGCTGCTGAATTCCACACATCTCTGCACTCAGTCGTCCACATGAAGACTGCACTCACAGTGACAACAGCTGCTCTGTACTGCATATGCACACAGGTAGTGTGGATTATCCAGGACTTGGGAAATATATATGCATTTATCTTGGGATAAAAATTTGGGAACGTTTTGAAACAATGTATTAAAATGACAATGCTTAGATATTTGATAACACTTATCACCTACATGTGGCTGTGTTTGATATTTGCATGTTCTCTGCTCTCCTCTGAACCATAAGCACAGGTTATATCTGGATGAAAGAGTGCATGCTCTTGCAAAACAGCTCAAGAACAGGCCCAGAAGCTGAAAATGTTCATCCACTTACATGGAGAGATGTTTTAATTGAAAACAGCTGTTTAATTTCAATCCCTGTCTCCTACAATTCTTAAATAGTTACTGTGATGTAGAAACACAAGCACGTTCTTTTTTTACCAGCACTGTACTTATGCTCACCAACCCCACTAACAATACTTCTACTTTCCTTATCTGTGGAGACATCCTGGAAGATAGCCCTACTGATGCTGATTTGAACATCAACTGACAAAAACAGAGGCTTAAAACAATGCCTAAGCAGGAGAGGAAACAGCATCTTCTTCATGATCATAGATCAGCATTGTATATAATGAAAGTCCCAGATGTTGACAGTCCTCAGCAGACACAATATTTCAAGTAAAAATAGGTAACTCCATAACTTCAATAAGGGTAAAGCCAGAACTGACTTATTTTTCTTGGGTTTTTAATTGTTACATGGAGAAAACGGAAAGTGAAGTTAAATAACACAGGCCTTAGGAAAAAACCCAATAGGATTTCACTGAAGGCATTACTCATTACTCTAAAACCAAATTAACAAGTCTTGCTTGTTGACACTTGAAAAGAATTAAGCAATACCAGCCTTATTCCAAAATTTGTCTCATTACATAGCAGTAGTCATTAAAGCAGGATGACAGTGAAGACAGAATGTAAGCTTCCACCAGTTTACTAACACTTCAAAAGCAACAAGCAATGCACAGAGTTCTGATCTGAAGAGCGTGACATGCCTGCAGTCAGTACCAACTCCACTACAAGAAAATACATTATAATGGGGATCTGCGACAAGCCACTTGACTAGGAGAAGGCCCTCTACAGCCAGCCTCACGTTCACAAGCCCTGGTCCTTGGGGGGACTTTGATCACTCTGCTATCTGTTGGAAGGATGCAGCAGGACATAAGCAATCCAGGAGATTCCTGGAGCATGTTCACAATAAATTCCTTCTCCAAGCGGTACAGGAGCCAACGAACAGAGGTGCTCTCTTGAACCTTGTTCTCGTGAACAAGGAAGGGCTGGTGGGAACGTGAAGCTCAAGGGCAGCTTTGGCTGCAATGACCATGGAATGGTGGAGTTCAGGATTCGGAGGGAAGGGAGGAGGGTGCACAGCCAGCTAACTACTTGGACTTCAGGAGAGTAGATTTTGGTTTCTTCAGGTGCCTGCTTTTAGTACATGTGCTGCTGAAGTGAGATAACAGCACAGAAATGGTACTGCCTCACCCCACACTGCCTCACAGCAACTTCTACTGTGAGAGAAACCTTTTTTCTTTTTTTTTTTTTTAAATAGAAGCTATTTACTAAGATAGATATAAGAGGGGAAAAGGATAATAAAAGTTGTATACATCTATAGTCATATGTGTATTTAATTTTATGTAGTTATACATATGTGTGTATGTATATTATATTAACATATTAGATATGTATATACAGACACACCAATTGATGCACAAGCAATTGCCCACTGGACGATGCTCACTAATCCTCAAGCATTAGCAGGCAGCCCCCTGAACTTTCCCTTTTTTCAAGCTTTCTTTCCACATGATGCCGTATCCCTTTGGCCAGTTTAGATAAGCCAACTTGGTTCTGTCCTCTCCCAGCTCCTTGTGCCCCCACCAGTTCCCTTGCTGTCAGGGGAGCAGAAGAAGCTGAGAAAACCAAAACTAGAAACATCAGTGTGTTAGCAACATTGCTTTCCACCTAAATGAAAAACATGGCATCATACCAGATACTATGATGAAAAACAACTCCATTCCAACTGAAACTAAGACACTGTCCTAATAGGAGCATTATTAAAAGCGCTCACTGTAAGGGCAGGCAGCACATGTATCCCAACAGTGTCAAGTGAATGGGCACAGTCTTGAGGAGGAAATAAAAAAAGCTGGACTAGCTCATCTCTGAAATAAATGGAAACTGAATCCTAGCAGAGTTGAACACACATGGTGGGGATAGTCTTCACTAACAGTACCAGTAGGGTCAATGCAGTGTCCCTACACGACTGCAAGAGACAAGATTCCTTAAAAACAAAAAACTACAACCATCAATTTTGCAGTGTCTCAGTAACAAAGCATCCTATCATACAACTACAGACCTGAATACTGAGGCAAAGGTAACCTTATTATTAACACATACAAAGAAAGTTCTCAATCGTTCAAGCTAGGCAAAGCAGAAAACCCAAATTTTCTGAGAACATTTGCCTGTTGTAAACATACTGAAATTAGAAACCAAGGAGAACTACTGTCCTAATAGGAGCTTCTCTCCTAATGAGAGAAGCATCACAAATCAGCACTGAGAGTAAACAAAACCCACACACACCAATGTTATGATTTCCTCATTCTATTTTGAATATATGGACCAGATATCCCAAATCCTCATGACTAAAACAACAGTTAAATAAGATCACAAAAGCTGCGTTACTTCAACAGCTTGTCCCTATGAGGGAGGATAACGGAAAGAAAGGAGAAAGTTGCACCATTCACTGCTAGAGCTACCCAAGACATTTTGAGAAGATAAAATAGAGCCACTTGTTCCTGAAGTCACAAAGCAATGCAGAAACTTTGGTAGATGTTGAAGCTGGTATCAACTGCACTACCGGGACGTCACCAGTACAGCAAAATAGACAGAGAAGCAATGTGACAATTCTATCTGTTGCAGTTTCTTCACTTGAAAATACTGCAGCAAGCAACCGACTCCAGCTGGAAACCTCGTGCAAGCAGCACAACATGGGATTTTAGAAGTCATTAGTTACAGCCCACGTGCTGGATAAAAACACACTGACAATTTTCTTCAAATATGACAATGCCATGCTATGGTTTCTGACTAACAGTCACAACAAATTCTCTGAAGACACACACTGCATCTTAAGCAGCATCAAATAAGAATGACAACAGCAAGTATGCAATACCTGGCATATTCCAATTAAACGTTCTTTCTCCAATAACTGTAAACTGTGGAGTAGCATTTCACAACAGCTTAACTAAAAAATTTTGCAACAGCCATGCTTAAGTGGTATGTTTTGTGACACAGAAATGGAAACCACAAGATGAAGAGCAAACTCTGATTACTGTAAATCTATAAACTGTTGAATTAAGAAACAAGTTACTCAAGAGGTATTTTAACACTGTATTAAATTCATATTATGAAAAACACAAGAAAACAATATATTTAAAGAAGGAAGCAAATAAATACTTTCCTTATAAGTACATAAGTTAGAGCAAAAAATAAGTTTTAAAATTAAAAAATGAATAAAAATAAATAAAAAATAAAGAATTCAGACGGCATTTCAATTTCCACGTTCTAAAGAACAATGACACATGTTAACATCTTCACAACAGTGGATGAGACTGAAAATTTGTGGTTTTCTTCCTCATTCTTTTCTATCTTGCCCTACTTTTTTTAACCAAAGAAGAGCACTAAGACCTTCAATCCTGTGGATTCTTACAGATCAGCATGCACACCGTTAGTGAGCTGCTATCTTTGACTCAATGATGCTAAACAATAGGAATTTCTTCCCATCCCAATAATGTTCCAGAATATTGGGTTTTTCCTCAAAGAAGCACATCCAAGCTGCACTTCAATTGATGTTATGTAAAATATAAGAAAAATATAAAAAAGTTATACAGTCACATACAAAGGCAACTTCAGATTCCTGGAAGAACAGCCCAAAGTACTCCATGTTTACCTCAGTCATGCACTGATCAACACACAAATTTCAGAATGTCAATAAATGCAGAATCCCACAATTAATAAGATTACAAAGCTCCGGATTACCAATAGGTTGGACAGATATCATTTCAAACTCAGACTGAAACAATTCTTCAGAAACAATGAAAAAACAAAGTTTGAAGACAAGCACATACTTAGCCAGTTTTCTAGAATGTTTTGTTATATGCACGTGTATCATGCATAAAAATATAGTCAAACTCCCAGTGGGTGAGGTGAAATTAAAGCCAGATCATCTGTGGTGGTATGAAAGGAAAAGCAAAACATCAGTCAAAGGAAAGAGAAAGAGCTGATAGTTTGTAGGCAGGGATATAGGATGAGCATGAGATTATGTACGTATTACTTTACAGAGCATTATGCTGTATAAAATCAACTATCTGACTGCAAAGCAAAGCTCGACAGGTGATTCAGCTGACCAAATGACAAAACTGTGGCCTCCTATAGTGCCCAATAACAGAAAAGAATAAAGACACGTGGGTTTTTCTGTGAAAATGCAGCTACATAGGTAAAAGAGGCAGACAATGCTTCTCTACTAACTTAGTTACAGTGATGTTTCCACAAGCAACAGATACAGAGTATCCTGTGTTATCTCTAACACACCTTCATAGGATCGTAGGGTAGGACAGGTTAGAAGGGACCTAAGGAGACCAATCATCCAGCCCAAGCTCTTCTTGTTTTAGCACAATCAGCTATGAACTTGGGAAGTTTCAAAAAACCCACCCAATTCCTTTCACTGATATCTTTAACACAGTTTACAACTAGAAAACTTTTTTTTTTTTTCTTTTTAAAATTCATCAAGCTTAGGTCTTCTAGTACCACACTGCATGGACAGGAGAGGAGGCAGAGCACCAAGGCAGGCAGCTGCCCAACTGGGTGTGGGGCAAGAGAGAGAAGTTTCCAGTCAGATCAGGGAACAGCACTTCTCATGGACACCAAGTGGAACGGGCACAGCAAAGGCCACAGTTACATGAGGGAACCGTCTAGCAATCATGTGCCTGATGACAACCAGCATGAGGATCAGAGCAGAGAGACATGAGGCATCAGCCAGAAAACATCCTGGGGCTAAGGCATGTTTTCCATTCTGAGAGGGGGATGGGACACAGGAATTTCCACCATCAAGAGAATGATGTGTGACATAGGCATGCCCCAGTTCCAGAGAACAGGACAAGGCACAGGCATGGGGCACAGGCAAATCAACCACCAAGAAAATTACATCAAATCCAGGCATACCTATCATCTAGATAATGGTGTGGGATCAAGTGGTTTCCATCATGCAGAGAACACCCTGAAGCCCAGTCCATGAGCCAGAGATAAACGTGGGGCAAAGGAATGCCTATTGTCCAGGGAACGGTGGGAGGCACAGGTGCCCCTAGGCCAGAAAACGCATCAGGGTTCAAACAAACCTGTCATCCAACAAGGGTGAGAAGGTGAATCAAGACACTACAGTACGACACACAGTGGTGCCCCCTGGACAGGTCATATAGCAGGAGGCTACTGATCCCTCATTCAACAGCAGATACTGAGGAACCAATGGAGGTGAGTCACCCAGACTGCAGCATAATTTGTAGCAGTGTCCACTGGTAAGAAAACGGCATGGGGCTATTGATTCTCCATGCAGCAGTGGACAGTGAAGAACCAATGGAAGTGGATCCTTCAGAAGATGAAGCCAAGCAGGTGAGAGTGGATCCACCTGCCACAACAGAGATGGCCCAGCACCACCCAGCATCTCTGCACTTGCCATCAAAGTGCAGAAACAGAGGTTCAGGAGAGCCTGGCCAGTTCCCTACTGAAAGCACAGACCTTGCATCCTTCACTACTTTGAAGATTGCAACCTGCAGATCTGGCATGTTCTGCCAGCAATGGGTAATCCTTCTGTTATCAGCAAGCATGGTGTGAGCACTCATTCCTGACCCCAGTGCTTGTGAAGAGCTGTCATCTCTACTGCACAGAGCCCCAGAACAGGGGGTGAGACAAGACTCGTCTTGCTTTGGGCTGCTGCACTGTGGGCACAGGAGGATTCCCTCTGAGAGCCCCATAGGCCTGAGGTGGGGATGTCTCAGTCTCAAATGGATTCCCCATCAGAAGAAGCCAAACAGAGGAGAGTGGATCCATCTGCCACCACAGAGGTGACCGAGTCCTTAACCCAAATTTGCTGTTAGTAAGTTTACACACCTCATTCTTTTTGCTTTTAGTGGACAAAGGAAGACACTGGCAAACATCATTTGGAAATGACTGTTTCCCAGTAACTCCAAAACCTTCTAGTGTCTGGTTGCATCTTTCTCCATATTTACACAAACCATATACAGCTTGACAGAATTGCCAGACTACAAGCATGGGACTGAGATACCATATCTGTACTCTACAATTTTAACAGTAGTAGTGAATTGTTTCAATTCAGCTTTGCATGAGTTGCATTCTGTGCTGAGCTAAAATAAAAGCTTCAGCACTTGTTGCCCATATGCAGCAAAGGCTGCTGTCCCACGTGCTCATAACTTAGGCAGGAGTGCAAACTGAAAAGGATCATTCGATGGGATTGGGGCCTCCTGTGGAGTCCAAGCAATAAGACAGACAAACCTTTAGCCACCCTCATGGCAGAATTCTGCAACAAAGAAACCACCACTCTCAGCTTACACTCTTCACTTACAGAGCTCTCATCATGACAGCACCTAAACTTCCTGTACTAATGTGAGTCGAGGAAATGAAATTATCCTTGATGATAAACTTTTGACCTTCATGCTGAATTTAGATGGATTCAATACAGATGGTAGACATGTGAGGTTTCCTACCAATTGCAAGTAAATACAGACAGCAGTATTTGCATGTGAAAAAAAAAAATCAAACATTGAAAACAGTAACTTATTTCCTCTTTAAAACATTCTTGAATATACCTACATCCAATTGTGAAAATTTATATACATTTTAGTTATATATATATATAACTAAATATATATATTATATTATTAATATATATATTATATTATTAATATATATATTAATAATATATAATATAATAATATATATATATTAATATATATATTTAGTTATATATATATATATATATATAGTTTTAGCCATCACTTCCACAGCAATGCAATATGCAAGTTTATGGAGTTATTTCTGCCGCAGTTTTGGTTTGAGCAAAAAAAAAAAATCCCAAATATTTTGCAACTTTGGTTAGTTACACTACAAATTCTCTGACAAAACAATTTAGCTAACTCACCGTACTGCTGTGATCATCAATGAAGTCATCATCAAACATCATTCAAACATCTTGCATTTCTCACAAGGTTGCTGGCACCTGCCAGTGAAGCGCTGTATTTCTGACCGAGGCAATACTGGTCACTTTCTGTACAGAAAACACCACTCTCTACCACTTTAAAGATTTAAAGCTGATAAAGTACTACAGGAATAGTTTTGTTATGTTCCTAAAGAAATTTGTTTCAAGATGAACAGCCTTTAAAGTACCAAAATACTGAGCCACACACAATTTTGTCCTTTCTGTTCTATTCAAAGGGCATAGCTAAGAAAGCTGATAGGAAGAGAAAGGAACATGGCCCTTACTGCTGGTCACACTTGAACTGTTGCACAGTAATGTGCAACAGTTTCATCCAGTTTTTTGGGGGTTTCTACCAGTGGTCAATTCAGCAGCTGAATTATTCCATGAGAAAAGCAAACTTCTGCATTTCATTGGCAACATTTCAACTTGTTCTCATGAAAAACAAGAGTTTTGTTGAACAAAGACAAAACAAAAATCCCCAACAATCCTCAATGTCTAACAATTCTGTGACACTCAATTGGTAGATGGTCTTCTGAAGTGAAAACAAAAGAACACCACACTTGTCAGCAAGGACAAGCATGGATCAGGCAGACTTTTGCATTAATCCTGCTACTGCAAGTTTCTGCATGCTTTTGTGTTCTCTCTCAATCCCCAAGGACAACAATCAATACGCATTTAATTAGATAAACATTCAAAGCTATCAACCACCTGTTTCCAGTATTCAATATATTCACCTTTTTTTTACTGAATTCATCTGGCTTAAAATGGTAAAAAAAAAAAAAAAAAAAAAGAATCTGTAATATAATATGTTAAACACTGATAATGTAAAGCTCTCCTAACAAATCATAACCTACACCCTCTAAACACTCTAATATTTATCATGTTTATGTGTGTATATGTAACCATACATCTTTTTAAACACACATTAGATAAATTTGTGTTCAAAGGAGGGCAACAAAGCTGGTGAGGGGTCTGGAACACAGACCATATGAGGAGAGGCTGAAGGAGCTGGGAATGTTCAGCCTGGAGAAGAGGAGGCTCAGGGGGGACCTCACTGCTCTCTATAACTTCCTGAAGGGAGGCTGTAGTGAGCTGGGGGTCGGCCTCTTCTCTCGTGTCATCAGTGATAGGAGCAGAGGGAATGGCTTCAAGCTACGGCAGGGGAGATTCAGGCTGGACATGAGGAAGTATTACTTTTCAGAAAGGGTGGTCAGGCACTGGAATGGATGCCCAGGGAGGTGGTGGAGTCACCGAGCCTGGGGGTGTTCAAGGAAAGGCTGGATGTTGTGTTGAGGGACATGGTTTAGTGGGAGCTATTGGGAATAGGTGAACGGTTGGACTGGATGATCTCTTAGGTCTTTTCCAACCTTGGTGATTCTATGAATATCCATGTTTTTCCATTTCTTAATGACATTTCTCAACTGTGTGCTCTCTCCAGTTCTTACCAGGAATTTGAAAATGAAACATATAAAACTACAACGGTCATTTGGTGCGGCAAGTTTCATTTTAAACTTATCCCACTGTAGAACAATTAAAAAAAGAAAAAGCCTTCCTGGAACGAAAAATCCTTTTTAAAATGTAAACGATGAATTTGCTCTTCCTTCAGCAGCTTGTTGGAAATAACCTGAGCTACTAGATACATGCACAAAAAAGAAAATAATGCTCCCTAAAAAAACACCACTCCAAGAAAGAAAAAGTCATCTTAAACTCTCATAACCATACTTCCACATGTAAGGAAATCAAACCAACGCAAGCTCTACCCTGACTCTGTCCAGCACCGTTTCTATGGGCCTCAATTAATATAATGCCACTTCTCAGGAACACTCATGTTTGGCTCAAGTCTTGTCTTAGTCTTTTACATACTTGTTAGTGATGGGACAGTTGATTCATTTCGCTCTCATAAGAAGAAAAAAACAAAAACAGAAATCCCATAGCAGAAGGGAGAGATGTCTAGCAGAAGAGGCAGTAAGAACCCCAACTGCATGACCCCAAACAAATCTCAATTAGGGTAAGGTAGCCTACTAATGCTCACAATCTGTTCGGATAAATCATACATACTTTACAGATGAGAAATTTCAATTCACTTATCCTTTGAAGCAATATAAAGCAAAATACAGTGTCTGACACTGGTTCAGTTTCCTGCACTACTATTAGCTCAACACTACTTGAACCGCAAGCTCTGTGCTTGCATAAATTAAGTAGGAGCACTTACCCACTTCCAGATACAGTGGCTACAAATGATTCATATTCTAATCCTATTCCACCCCATAATTTCCTCACATTCATATATGCAAAGCTCCATTTCCTACATTTCCACTCCACAGCCCAAATAAGTTTGTTGAAGTTTTTATTCAGTGGCCTATTTTACAGACCATAAACAGAAAACATTTTGACCAGTAAGGTAAACCTGCTACTCTGAAGCATGAGTTCAATTGAGGAAAGAAGTTCAGTGTGTTATAAACTCAGTACTAGTGTATTTAGAATGAGGTCATCCTTGATTAAGAACAATCACTGTTTTCATTCTGCTAAAACAGGTGGCATACTTCCAACAAACTAATTTAACATGTTTTAGGTACATGCTGGTTTTGTCAGGACAGCCATGGCTGTGCCCGAACTCAAGAAAGATGCATCGTGAAAGACTCTGGGAAGGTAACAAAACAGAAGCCTGAAAATTCTAACTCTAAATGGCGCCTCCATCTTCACCACTGAAATCACACGCCTGGCCTGGGAAAACAGGCAGCAGCCAGCACTAAGAGATTAAGAGGAACTTCATGCCTCAGATGCAAGCACATGGCAGACATGGCAAAGCAGCACAGGAAACATGGAGAGTAACCAATACCTATTTCTGCTAACTTTAAAATCTTCTTTGCTTAGAAAAGGTTTGTGGAACTACGCAATTCTATCAACTGTGAGAGGAAAGAGAAGAAGAAAAGTTTTGCATTCAAACTAGAAACAACTGCAGTCAAGTCCAAATAGAATATGATCCTTTTTCCAGTGCTGTTCATTTTCGTACAAAGAGCTTCCAGGTGGCTATAGGTACATGTATATTGTGCTCTAAAATGCCACTGAAGGAGTATAGATGCGTCCACATTGAGAAGAAGAATGCTGGAAAGTGTTGCTCTATGAACTACAGAGACAACTACCTTCAAAATCAGAAGCTTTCTTTACCCATATCACTAAAACTTAACAGTTCAGCATATGTTTTCAAATAGAAGCGTATCTTTTACACACAGCAATAAATTTACCTGATTTTCAACATCTGTGAACAGTGCTTGTAGTACACGGATACTCCAGGAGCCACAGAGCTAGGAAGCTGTAACTACACTTAAGTCAGAAAGTTCACATTCAGATGTATGAAGCCATGGCACAGAGCAGTTTTCCCACATATTTTCTTCTTTAAAACGGCCATCAACTACATACCAGTCCCTTTAGGGCACAAGGCTTAAAGAACAAAACATCTAACGCATACCACATAGTGTCAAACTAAGGCCACGGCGCTACCTGAACTCTAAAACCTCTTTACCTAACCAATATCAGTGTACTTCAAATATTCCCAGATGCGTTCATGTGAAAGTAACAAATATTTCCAAAATAATGTTAATTTCTGAACACATCATGTCCTGAACAGATTTTTTTTTTTGTCATTGTCTTCTTGCACCTTGTTCAATTTCAAATATTTACTTGTACACAGTTATAGCCCAGGCTTTTGCAAATCTCCTTTGCAAAACGCAATCACGTAACACATTCAAGCATGTGGAGCCCACAATCCTTTAACTTCTAAAAACAATACAACCAGAAAATAGTAAATTTTACATGGTTTTCTTCTCTACGTTTTTATAACAGCATGCATGTACATTTTTTACATTTTCATTCATGTCAGAGATGGGTGCAAAAACTGAAAAATGCACTCAAGCGTAGCAAAAAAGCCTTCCACTAAGGAATACATCACTGAATCCTCACCTACAGGTGTGTCTACTATCAGCCTGAGGAAAAAAAATAATGCAATACAATATTCTAAGTGCTAAAAAAGAAGTAGTTTACACATAAAAGTAGTTTTTGTATGTAAAAAAAAGTATGTTGTAACATATGGCTCCAGTCTCCCGTTCATGGTGATTATTTCTTGTTTAATTTTAATACAATTTCAACTGCTCTAAGCATTGCAAAGGGACTTCATTAAACATTAGGTTTTTAATTGCAATAACCCACTTGTAAGAACTTAAATATACAGTAGTTGCTATGAATTTAACCATACACTTTTGATAGAATTTACTCCATGCCGAGAAACACGCTTTGCCGTATGGCTATAGCCTCTTCTAATCCTGCATGCAGACTCTGAGAAACTCTTCCAGTGTACACTTTTCCTACATTTTAAAGATTGTAGATCATTACCTTTCTAGTGAAGATTTCCACTTCAGCGTAAGATTTGTTCCATGCATGTAGAACCCTCTGCTACTGAGCAGCTGATCTTTTTGTAGAAGGATATCAAAACAGCAAGACAAGTCTTCCCTTTGTGAACCCATTCTGACCATGCCTGTTGATAGCAGGCATAACATTCCTTTCAATAAGATTATTCACACAGCACCACTTAACCACAGTTCTTAGAACTATCCTGTGAAGTACTCACACACACCTTCCAACTCATGGCTACATATTGTTTCTGAATAATGCAATGTAGCAAGGTCATAGCCCTCATCTCAAACACAGTGGAAATAATCACCTTATGATAATAAGATCAACAAAATAACTTGTGCTGAAATACCACTGTTTCCTCTTCCAGAGATATTTCACAATTGAAACTTTACTGAAAGTATAAGCAATTACAAGTCACAAATTATATTCATGCTGGCAAATTAGTAAAATATATAGAGACTGTTTAAAGAAAGTGGTAACTATTTCAATTTGGTGTGGAAATCTGTTTTTCTCAGTTTGGTTGCTTTTTTTTTTTTTTTTTTTTGCTCACAGAAACAGGAGTTTGATTTGCACAAAGTGTGTAATATAAATGTAATACGTAATTGTTCACAAAAGAAAACCTTCCTCTGGGGTTATCTTCACTTGCAAAGATGAAAAGCAGCAGAAAATAAATCTTCCCTCCAAGCAACCTTTTGTAGTTATTAAAGACTAATCTCCTTCCCTACTTAACAGCAACAACAGCAATAGATATGGAGAAATTCCATAGCAAGCAGAAGTACTGGTGCCTTTTACTTTACCACCTAGCCCAATGGATTATAAGAGCTTTAAACAATTCGGTAGTTAAAAAATAAACTATCAAAACACATTTTTCAACAACTTAAAAAGCATGTTTTTCGCCTTGAAGCAGACAAAAACTTGCTGTACAGTTATTCTACACACATATAATCACAATATCAAGATCTACTAAATTGATTTTTTCTTTTAACTAAAATTTCAGCGAAAGCAAACATCAAGAAAACAACAGCAATTCCCTGAAAAAGCAAATTAACACATGCTTGACAGCCGATGAGTAAAGATGCTCCTTTTAGTCAATACATCACATCCCCAATTAAATTTTAACTTGTCCTTTGGGTAAAGCAGATGGTTAAAAGATCAAATGGCTGTACATAATTAAAATAATCATAAATTCATTGACAGAGGAGAAAAAGCAATACTGAAAGGTACACCCCATGAATACCTCATCAGAAAACTCATGACAGTTCACAGAACATTAAAATAATTGGGCCTGGGAAAGATCTCAGGATGTCTCCTCATTATGATCAATTACGAGCAAGACAAGGTTGATCAGGGCTCCTTGAAGTTGGTTGCAAGGATGAAGATAGCACAGCCTCTGCAAAAAATGTCTTTCAGTGCTTGACTTTCTTTTTTTTTTTTCCCCTCAAATCTCTTTCATACAGCCAGCCCGAAAACACCTTTTGATTTATGCCAGTTGCCCCTCGTCCTTCCAACACACACCTCTCCAAACAGTCTGGCTCCATCTTCTCAATAACATCCTCAAAGGTAACAGAGGGCTGATATTAATTAGACAAATACCCATAAAAAAATACATAGCAGAAAATATAGCACAGGTAGAGAGCATAGCCAGAACTGAAATACTTTTCTCACATGCTGTGATGACATTCACAGCACAATGCAACACTTTCAGGCACAAAGGTGCTTCTTTTTTGAAAGACTCTTCCTGTGTTGAGAACTAATTTTTCCAATAGAAGTATCTTTGCTTTGACAGCCCACACAATAAATGTTCAATTTGTTACTCAATTAAAAAAAAAATAACAAAGCTACAAACCAACATTATGCTAGGACACAACAGGACCTAATTTTGTATCATCCAAACTTCATACACGCAGTTTGCTGCTGTTTCAATTTTAAGATGTATGTGGGAAGCACCCTGTTGTTTAGAGATACAAGGTCTCATCACTTCATCGTAAAAATCAAAAAAAGTACAAGTTGCTATTTTCTGAGCCAGAACAGAAAAATTAAATATTCCTCAAACACGTCAGAACACACACATCATTCATACCCACATTTAGTGAGCATGATAAAGAACGGCACGAAACAGAAGTCAAAGTTG
The DNA here is from genome assembly GCF_951394365.1 of Tetrao urogallus. Taxonomy (NCBI): domain Eukaryota; kingdom Metazoa; phylum Chordata; class Aves; order Galliformes; family Phasianidae; genus Tetrao; species Tetrao urogallus. Next base: position 87,110,352 of record NC_136815.1, on the reverse strand, counting down.
TCCATCTGCATCATCAGGAAATGCCAGCATCTGAGAGTATAAAACAAAGCATGCTGTAGGAAAGGAACGACTCTCTGTGAAGAGAGGAAACAAAGAATGATCACACTATTAGTGAGTCAGAAAAGAAAGGAGTAGACAGAAACAAATAGGAATAAACCCAGACAACAGATTGCATCAGGTTCATTAACAGAGCAAGAGAAACAAAGTTCAAGGAAATATTTTTAGCTAGACCCTTATCCAACTCCTCTGCTTACAGGACACACACCATACCACTTCAATTCAATTCTGGCATATGATCAGTAAAATAGAAAGATGGCCACAACTGGAAAAAATCTTGTCATCAGCTCTGTTAGCCAACACACTAACTGGAAGTATCTGGGAAAAGGGGTTTGGTTGTTTTGGTTTTTTTTTTTTTTTTTTTTTTTTTTTTTTTTTTTTTTTTGTGTGTTTGCTTTTTTTTTTTAACAATAGTTTGGGAAAAAAAAATGGTCGTATAGTCATTGAGTGCAATATTAGCACTCAGGAAATGAAGCCCTTTGATGGATGGAGGAAAATTTAACTGAGCCACCTGTGGGCAAACTATTCCAAATTACAGCCCCAGGATGTGTTTCAGCACAGCAAGAAACTTCTCTGGTCTCTCCAAATTCCTGAGCATGAACTATGTTCTTCTAACCAACACAGATTTTGACAAACAGTCCTTCAGCAACGTATCACACCAAGCAAATGATTGCACAAATATCTGCACTTGCTTAATAAAGGGAAAAATTTACAAGTAACATGCTGAAGCATTTATTTATACTGCACAACCACAGCTCTAAGTGTACAGGTTGTTACTTCCAGTTACTCCCCACTACAACTACATTTTGACAGACATCAGAGACAGAAGTTGCTGCCATGTCATACTTAACATCACTGGAATGCTAGAGAAATAGAAAACAATCTTCAGAAGCCTACTGTTAACAACAGGTAAATTCATCTTCTGAGAAAAAGCACAGTAGTTTTAAGTATGTACCATATAGCATTTTAATTAGAAGTGACTGAGTATGTGCAATTAAATTATACAGAAACAGCCTAGCAAATCACGTAAAGAAAACTCTCCTGAAGAAAATAACACTACCATGAAAAGAAATACAGAAGCATCTAATAGATTAACAGTTCTCCTAGAGAAGTGCACTGATAATCTAAGTTATCAAAACTGAAAAAAACACACAAATCCATTCTAGAGAACTTCCCACTGCAGCATTCACACTGAGCAGTCTTTTTTGTTGTTGTTCTAAAATAATTACACCTCCACTGAAAATAGGAATTAACAAAATTAAACTGTATATTCACTGATAATTCAATCTTGAGAGAGATGTTTCAACTTACTTGATTGAGTTTCTGAAGTGGTCTTCAGCTGGATTTTTTACTGTACAGCTGTTCAGCAACCATAAATCTGCTTCAGCAGAGTTATCTAGAAGAAAAAGACAAATATGTATTACAAAATATCAAACAATTCCTACATTCTATCATACAAAAAAGACTCAACTTGGCAGCTATCAATAAATTGACTACTCACAAAATGATTAACATCTGAAATACCACATGATTTCACGGATCTTTGCTTACTTGATTTTGCTTATTTTTTTTTTTCTTTTTTTTTTTTTTTTTTTTTAAATGTAAGGGCATTTCTATTAGCCCTTTTTTTTTTGTAAAGGAACATTACACAGCTATCCCAGTACAATGAGGTGCCAGAAGGTTGCACATTATCAAAAATAAAGAAAAATGCATTATCCTTGGCCTACATAAAGGGAGATAATTTACAAAAGTGCATAGAGATGTTTTCTGAAAATCAAGCAATTGGTCAAGAAGAGCAGGTTCCATTAACAAAACAGAGCAATTGCTCTCATTCAAAATTCAATATTTTGAATTACTAAAACAAGAGAGAATCAGAACACACAGAGCATGAATTTCCACTAAAGAGAAAAGTCCAAGTAGCTCATTTGGAAGGAAATGTTTGTATTTCTAGTTCAGATTACAACTTGGTTGCGATATAATGAAGTTGTATTTAGACAGAAGATACTCATGCAATGAGTGTCTGCATTCACTCAAATTAGCAAATAAACTTCCAGAACTGAAACTTTCTGTACGTTCACAACGTACTAACATCTGAATACAGTAAGAGAACTGAACTCCACCATCACCTGCAGAAGCACATACTAACTCTAACACTGTAAAAATTCTATCATACAGACCTCCCAAAACAGCTATCTTTCTTCAAAAGACAGAATGCATCTTCTCAAATAAAGGAATGAAGATAATCCATCTCAAATACCCCAGTGCTCTCGTACTGATCTGAACAATTCACATCTCCTTGGATAGGAAAATTTGTGCCACGCTTGACTCTATTCAGAATATCTGAAGTATGCAGTTACTTTTAAGTAACGTACGTCAATGAAAAATGAGCAGAGTGAGAACATCAATCACTGGTAAGGTGCCTTACCTGAACGGACATGAAAAGTGGAAGAAAGTTTGTAACAATTTGAGTATGTTTACAAATGCTCTCATCAAGGAGGTATTGGCATACACACGAACATCCTTCACCTACATCATACTTTAGACTGCAAACACTAGATAAGAAAAATCTTTCCACCTGTCTCTACCAACGTTGTTTCCAAAGAAACAATGCTTTCCTATTAGCTTTCGGACACTTAAGAAGTGAAATGAAACTAATAAATACATCTTTTAGTTGTGTATATTAAACAAGAGAAAGTATTCAGAAGTTTGTGGAGTTGTTTTTTTTTTTTTTTTTTTTAATTACTTTTGTTGATAAAGATTACACTGCTAAATTGAATCAAATACTGGCCTCTTCTACAATAGGACAAGGGCTACAAAGGAGTCATCTAGAATGACATTAAGATCTCCCACTATTTTAAGCATAAAGCAAACATACCAATATCTGACTTCGTGTTCTAACAGAAAAAAAGGAAAAAAAATGCCAATGTCAAAACAAAAATGGAACAAGCAAAAGACTCTCTCCTTCAACCCAGTCAGCATGAAAACAATTCAGTGTTTCTATCAACTCTTTGAAAGGGTAGATAACTGCAGGACAAGGGGGAATGGTTTTAAGTCAAGGGAAGGAAGATTTAGGTTGGATGTCAGGGGGAAGTTCTTTACAGAGAGAGTGGCGAGGTGCTGGAACAGCTGCCCAGAGAGGCTGTGGATGCCCCGTCCGTCCCTGGAGGTGTTCAAGGCCGGGTTGGATGGGGCCCTGGGCAGCCTGGGCTGGTATTAAATGGGGAGGTTGGTGGCCCTGCATGTAGCAGGAGGTTGGAGATTCATGATCCTTGAGGTCCCTTCCAACCCTGGCCATTCTGTGATTCTGTATACTAATGAACTTAACATCACCGTTAGGAATATAAATATCAGATTAGGGAAAAAAAAAAAAAGAAAGAAAAAAAAGAGAGAGAACAATGTACAGAAGAAAAAAAAGCATAGTTTCAAAATCAGAAAAAGAGCAAACTCTTGGCCTAATCCAATTCACCAAGTATGAAGCAAGATTTTCCATTAAAACCAACAAACCTTTGTAGTTCTTACTGTCAGCATAAAACACTTAAATCCAGCACCCCAACCAAGATGCACCCACCTGCCAGTCACAAGAGTTCCATGTCATAAAAGGCCATGCACACATCTAACAAGAGTTTCAGCAGTAAAAACATATCACTATAAACTGTTAGAAGTTTCAAGCCACAGAGATGTCTTCATTTACATGACAGAAGTTGCAGTGCATGAAACGCTTTCAGTTCCTCCCTGTACCACGCAGAGCCTCTGTGGAAAAGGAATCAACAGCTTCCTACCACAACACCTTTCCACTAAAGCTAGCACAACCTGTCCTTGAAACTGGATAGAGAGAATGCATTTATGTTTAGCAGGCCTCTAACCCAATAGGAAACATTCCACACAACGTGCTGCATTCCATGCTATGAACACATCAACTGTTGGTCTGGGAGTCCGTGGAACAACTGCAATACCTGCACACACTTTAAGCAAAGAAAAAGCCTCCCAAATTCATTCCAACCCATTTCTTCATAGATTTCACTCCCTCACAGAGCAGATGGAGTGCAATAAAATTTTCTGTAGAAAAGCATTTCCCACAGCCCAGGTAAAATGAAGCATCAAAAATCTACATATTTAAGAGCCATTTAAGAGAAAGAAAAGTGTAGCTGAAACTCACCCTCTCTTTTCACTACCATTTATTTCATCTCACGTAGCTTTTTGGTTCCTGTCTTTTTTTTTTCTTAATCTTTTTTATTAACTCTCTCCTATAAAGATATTTTTATTAATTTGTATTTAAAAACATTAAATATCACATTATTTTAAGAAATCTACCAATCAAAGTTCACATCATAACTTCAAAATGACAGCTAACCGTCCTTAGTTCTCTCCTGCACTATCATATGCAAATTCAGTCTAAATTCAATAGGATCTTCTGCATTTCCTCAATCAGGTTTTTGTTTCAGGACATTATTTACAAGCAGTGTATTTTTGCATCAGGTTGGGAAAAAAAAAAAAAAAAAATGCACTAGTTCAGATTGCAGGAGCACTTCTTGCTTTCAGAATATTTGATGCACTTATGCTAAATGCAAGAAAGACTTTGATAGGTATATTAAAAAAGGGTAAAATATCAAATCAAACATAGATGTATATTTGAATCACCATGAAGCTTAATAAGCACTAAATATTAAACAGTGGGAACAAGATCTTTTACAAGCTGTGTTCTGACCTGACTAGCCACAAGGGCTGAGTGAGGGCTTGAAGTAAAATAGCTTTGACAAATAGCTCAGGCTTCTAAATACATAAACAGACGGGATCAGAAAGACCTGAGGCTTCTGTGTATGCTTAAGGACAAAGGATGTGAACTGTTTTTGGTCTGGATGGTAAACACCACACAAACACAGTGCTGTGCCTACTAAGGCAGCCCGTGCAACAAGGTTTCTTGGAAAGTCTCCTTCCTGCCAATCTTAGCCACTCTGCCACCCAGCCCGTCAGATTCCAGTGGAGCAGGGACTGATTCATTCAGCAGGCTGATGCTCATCTTCTTAGCACCAGCATTAGGAAAAAAATGCAGCGAAGAACAGAGGTTTGTGTTTGGGAATTCTCACAGCTCTTAGCGAGGACAACTTCACATTTACAGAAGGTTTTGCTAGCAAGCTGATCATAATGTGATAAATAAAACTGAATCAACAAGCATGAGCAGCACAGTGAACATCAATTATGTTTGTGAATAGAAGACAGATGCCTTTCCCTACACACTGCAACAAACTGCCTTTCACTAAGGGGATTTCATCTCTTTACCTTTTCTCCGCATTCAGTCTAAAGGTACTTCAAAATGACAGTATTCTGCTGCTCACTGTTTTTTGGTAAGCTACCTAAGAAGATCTTGTATGTTAAAATGCTTTTTAGAAGTTACAACAACCCACCATTATACTAAATGCTCAGAAACAGGACTCAAAACCACAGCCTTCTTACTTTGTGACATCTTTTCCATGAAAGAAACACTACACTGGAAATAAACCACAAATTCTATCATACTCTCTGCAAAACAACGTAGTCTACAAAGAAATCTAAAGGGCATGGAAACTTCTGAACACCCAACTTAATTAAGAAGCTTTGGAAAACACGAACTGACAACATTATGCAATACTAGGAGGCTAAAACAGCATGAGTTTGAAACACTGTTACATCCACAGAGGAAAAAAAACATTTGCAATTATTTTCTAACCAGTACTTGGGGGTTTGTTTATCATTGTGGGAAACATAAATCAGCAGAATTTCTTAAGTCTGTAGTAATATTATCAGTTTTGAAGGACAAATTGAGTTTGTTTTGCCTTGGTGTTCTAACTGAAGTCTTTTTTCTTTCAGTTTTTACTAAAACTTTTGTTTCCTTCTAGTCTTCCCCTGTCCCCTCCACAAACTACTCAAAAATCAAAATGCTCACAGAGCACTGGAGTAGAAGAAATATGGACAGAGAAGCCCTAAAAGAACAGCCTTCCTTTACTTTCTTCAGCACACCACCAGGCTTTCTGCAATGAAATCACTGTGTTCCTATTCTTTGAACCAGCACACTTACACTGCACTGTGTTTTTGCTTCCCACACAGCTCTACCCCCTTCCTTTAATCCCAGCTTGGAATCTTACATCCTAAAGCAAGACCTAGTAATGCTCAATTTATATGCTTGGAGCACATACTTACAATTGGAATCCATACAAATCATCTCCCCCCAGACTAGGGACAGGTTAACTGATGATGTCTTAGATCACTGTTCAACAAGGGATCTTGGTAAATAGCGGTAAAGAATCTCCTTCAAAAATATCATCTCAGAAATGCCATTAGCCATCAGAATGTGCGTCTTCCCCTAGGGACTGAAAGTTTGGTTGTTTCTAGACAGTAGGCTTTATTTGATAAAGGAAAAAAGACAACAGGGTTGAGAAAAACATCAGGAAACTTTTTTTTTCCAGACCTTCCCTCAGCACACAACATAATTTGTTACTCAATGCTACTTCTCAGTACATCACATCATACACACAATTATCAATTTCTATACATGTCCTTCAGAAAAGTTTTAAGTCAGCCCTTTCCTCTTCCTAATTTTTTTTTTTTTTTTTTTTAAGTGAAAACTGAAAGTTTTCCACAAACTTCCAGATGGCACGTTTGAGATTTGAGAATCACATTTTCAATTCCTATCTGAGAAGACCTTTCTCACATTTACCACCTATACATAATACTCAGGAAAACACATCCTTGAAGTACTAACTTTGCAGATTGCAAACGTTTTTGAAAACAGTTCCAGTGGTCTTTTACTGGCACTTCAGGATGCAAAATATAGAAAGGGTCACCTTGATTTCATTATGACTTCTGTTTTCTTATGAACTGAGTACATCAGAAGTTCAGTATACAATTACTCTGTCACATTCGATGAAAATATTACATCCTGGTTCACTTTGCAAATACAATATTTAAAGCTCCAAAGAGAAAGGCTGGCTGCTTACCAAGAAAGGTAACACTGACATATGTCTATTAAAAAAAATATCTGTTATCACGCCCCTTACCTTAACTGCACATATGCAAATTCACTACTTTTATCTTCCATTAACAGGACAGGATGAGAGAGCTGGGGCTCTTCAGCCTGGAGAAGAAAAGGCTGCAAGGTGACCTGATAGCAGCCTTCCAGTATCTAAAGGGGAGCTCCAGGGAAGAAGGGGACAGACTCTGGAGCAGGGTCTGTGGTGGTAGGACAAGAGGAAATGGTTTCAAACTTGAAGAGGACAGATTTAGGTTGGATATAAGGAAAAAGTCTTTCAAAGTGAGGGAGGTGAGGCACTGGAACAGTTTGCGCGGAGATGTGGTGGAAGCGCTGCCCCTGAAGACATTCAAGGCAAACTGGACCAGGCTCAGAGCACCTGATGGAGCTGTGGATGTCCCAGTTCATTGCAGGGAAGTTGGACTAGATAACCTCTAAAGGACCCTTCCAACTCTAAGGATCCTATAATTCTATCAAGATTTCCAGCACAGAACAAAATGTGCAAGGATCTTTACTATTTTACTTTAACTAGTACTTCAAAAAAATAATAGTTGAATATCTGAACTAACATTTTAATATATAAAACAGAATCTGGATTTCAGAATGTGCACGTCAGTGGAATCTTTCAGGTCTGATGAAAAGGTCAGGTCTTTCAGGTCTGATTCTTTACAAGGAGAATGGTTAGGCCCTGGAACGGGCTGCCCAGGGAGGTTGTGGATGCCCCGTCCTTGGACGTGTTCAAGGCCAGGTTGGACGGGGTCCTGGGCAACCTGATCTAAATGTGGATGTTTGGTGGCCCTGCTAGGCAGGGGGGTTGGAACTACATGATCCTTGAGGTCCCTTCCAACCCGGGTGATTCTGTGATGCAGGTACATAGCACAGGACATAGCACAAAAGAAAAGTCATGTGAAAGAATGGATTTTAGTTCTAAAGTACTGACTAATAAAAAGCTTACATTCCTATAACTATCAGTAGCTTATTTCCTCCTCTTACACAGGAATTTTAAAGTGAGCAATTCATTTTCTGAACAGCTTTGTAATCCATTCTAGGCATGGCATAGGATGCAGCCTGGGCCCTCGATGATCCTTGGAGTAAACCACATTTTTCTCCAACATTCCTACACCGTTACACCAGACTTAAAGCTAATCCAGCAACGGTCCTGCCTGGAGCAATCCAGAGTTGGCAACATCTCTCTCAGATCAGGTTGTCCAGCCTTAGTGATACTTCAGCAGCACAAAGTCACGCTTGCCATTTAAGTCAGAAATGAATACTTCAGTATACTCCAAAGGCTTGCCTTTGAACAATGCCAAGAGCCTATTACAATTTTCAGCTGATTATTCTGTTCACTTACTCAGCATAAGCACTAGGATGTGACAGGTGCTTTGCTATTTCACCTGCTCTCATTAAATTTTACACGCGTTTTTCCACATACTAAAACTAAGCTTCTTCCATCGTGACATGAGCTTGTCTATCAGCTATCTTCTCATGACTCTTCATTCAAAATCAAGAAGTCAAAGATCTCTCTATAGTGGTGCTTTATGACAAATGTAGAAGAGGTTTGAATTTTAGCCAGTTCCTCCAGGACTTCACCACTTTTCTTGAGATTGATCATAGAACTACTCCTTGAAGGAAACAACCATCAAAAAGGAGGAGAAATCTCAATGCACTGCAAGGGTCAACACAATTCATTTCACTGAAGACTCAAGACTGCTGTCAACACTTCAAATGTGGAAAGCATCATGGATCGATTTATCGGTCTCTCAGAAGAAGCCCTACTACACTAGAAACAAGTTCAAGTAACCTGTTTCAGCCAGGCTACGTTACAATGACATACAAACACCAGTAGATCATTCTGATGATTAATTAGTTAAAAGGATAGATTTTTTTTTTCTTCCAGACAGAATTTGGAAAAATCCCAGTAACTCCTCTTCCTCTAACCTTAAGATCTACTTCATCTTCCAAGAAGAGTACATGAAATACAATTCAGTGGTTTTGTCTCTTTGTATTTGCTACACAAAGCTTCATAAGCAAACGTTATTCAAATTAACAAACATGGATTAACTGGTTCTGTCTTACTAACAGTAAAGAGTTAATCATCATTAACAGTAGCAATAATGTTAAGTCTTGCACAACCATGTGCAACTTATGTTTCAAAGCACACTGCAAACATTAACTGATTGATTTTCAATGCCCTTATCATGAACACACACCCATTCCTATATAGATTTCTCTATCTTATAATGCAGAAAAGGTGTTTAAGAGTTGTAAGGGCCCAGCAAGGGACCATCCTGGGCAATCCACTTGGAAGCAACTAATGTTTCAAGGTACCCTTGAGCTGAATTACAATACCAAATGATGGATTAAATGTTTTATTCCTGACAGAAGTTATCCAGGTAGGATCTATTTAAACATTTTTATCTATAACAAGCTTAGTGGCACATAATACGTGAGAAAAGAGAAGGAAAGAAAGGAAGATGGAAGAGCAGAAGAAAAGGAAAGTCCAGATCCTCATTCTGGGTTCCGGCAACGCCTGCAGACCAGTTCCTTTGGCAAGCTGGTGCACACGCAGCTCCTTTGGTTTGTGTCATTTATAGTCTAGCCCTTGTTTGTCAGTCACACCAGTCATGCCCCTAAAGGCCAGAGTCACAACTGCTGAGTTTTTTGTTCTAGAATCTTCTAAAAGGGGGCTGGGGGGAAAGGGGAGAACTCCTCCCCTGTTGAAAGGTAGGCACAATGTTAACTCAGTTACCCAAACTGAAGTTAGCCCCAGAAAGGTTCTATCCAGCCTTTGCAAGGTAACCATATCATCTCTTTTCTTCTGCCAAGAGGTCGAGGCATTCTCTTCGTTAATTTCTCAGTCTTCTACAGTAGTTTCATCAGGCTTTATAAGAAAACTACACAAACAAGCCAAGATTCTCATCCTTGCCCTTAATTTAAGGTTTGTTCCTTAAACACAAAACGATTGCCTAGATCATTAGTGTCCAACCTTTTGGCTTGCAGGACACACTGAGTGAAGAGGAATTGTCTATGGCCTTGTAGACAAAAGCAGCTCTGAAAGCAATGCTTCTTGTATCTAACCAATTTGTCTTATAACCAGTACAAAGAACACAATAACACTATTTCAAAGAGCAAATTCTCAGCTACAAAACACTGATTTCTCTGCACAGCCGCTACCATTAGCTATGCACTTTTGTCAGTGACGAGCAAGAGCCAGCATGCCACACTCCTAAAAATCTGCACCAGTGGAGATGACTCGCTGTTGCCACATCTGAAATGCACCACCTCACTGTGCTCACATCCACTGTTGTTTCCATAAATGTCCAGCAAGCATCAGTGAATGTCAACGAGTGCAATTTTTTCTCCATGGAATAATTCAGTGACACATTTTTGCTTTGTATGCACTTCCATATCAGACACCATTCCATCAGACCATCCCTCTCTGCCACCTGACACCCAGCAACAAAGTGTAACAGAATATTACCGGTAACGATCAATGGCAGCGGTCATCATTCTTAGTGAATCCTCAAGATGTTTGTCAAGTTTTTGATCAAATTTTACTCTTCCTGTACTTCATCCTTGAAAATAATAGTTCACAAATGTTTGTGCTGTCAAGAAGTGATGACATGAGTAACGCATAAAGAGGTACTTCCTTCTGCTAAAATAGGGCTTATAGAAGTCCAGTAAAGAGAGATGAACAGATTTGTCATTGCAACATTCCATTTGAAAATTCCCAAGTAACATATTTATGTTGACTGAAAATTGAGTCACAAATACCTAAAAATCTTCTTTTTAAGTATCATCTCAAAACTGCACGGCTGCATGTTTTTTCCTGTTCACAGTGGACTGTGTTTAGTCACTGTATCCCAAGTCATTTGCCATCACCTGAGTTAGCACTGCACTGTGGCCTCCCCACGCCCCGGTTTCAGCCCAGATAGGGTTAATGGCACACTGCTGTTTGGTCATTGCTGAGTGAGGGTTGTGTGTCCAGGCAGCCCAGCTCGTAGAGTTGCTGCCATGACATTGCAGGGCAGAGGCAGGGCAGGCTGCATTGCCAGATGTGCTGGGCCGAGGGCTGGAATAGATCAATACACACAAGCTACTTCAATCTGCTCTTTACAAATCAGATCAGCAACAGCCAATCTTTCATAAGTTTTAAGACATCCATGAAAATGAACCCTTCAGTAGTTTGGGTGGCATATAAATGAGAACAGCACACCAAACTTAATCTGCAGTTCAATAGGTTATAGGAGAGAAATAAAAAGGAATTAGAATAGTTCCACTTTCCTCCCTCAGAGTACTGAAACACAGCTCCTACAGATGTATTATCAACTTTCCACAGAACGTATTGAAACTTCACTAGGTTTAACCTTCCTTATCATCAGGCTAGGTGATGTACCATCAGCAGAAGAATCTCTCCCATTAACAGGGCAAGTGTTTCTCACCTTCACTACAATACTTCAGAGTAGTAGTTTAGAACTCGCTGTTTGATTATCTGTTGTCTCAAATGAAAGCTTGCTTACTAAAAACAATTAAGACAATTTTACTATATTTTACAGATCAGAATTTCTAACTGGTAAAACACATGTAATGTGCAAGACAAAATATTAGTCAGAAATGTCCTCTAAAGTATTTTGAGATGATGTACTGTATTTAATGTGCAAAAAAAACCTGCGCTACACTGAAGCAAAAGCAGCTAATTTCATATACTGAATTTTACACTACAGTAAAGCCACAGGAGAACAAAAAAGTTCCAATTTTCTGCACACACTATGATCCCATACAAATGCTAATGTCATTTTAATCTCCCTTGGGTGCAGTAATGCCATGATAAATCTCCCATAACAAAAGCTGCTAGCCACGTAGATAATTACATGTTAATGGCTCTGCCCCATTCTGCCATTCTACCCAGAAGAAAACTAACTTGAGGACTACCTTAGTCCTATCACATCAAGGTGTGCTGCAACCTGCTGGCTTACGCACAGCCGACAGGAACTAAAGGTCTTTACCAAACACATCAGCACACTTCAGAATCACGGAACGTAGAAGCGGGGAGATCTATATTGGATTTAGGAAGAAATTCTTTGCTCAGTGCTGAGGCACTGGAACAGACTGCCCAGAGAAGCTGTGGATGCCCCATCGTTGAGGATGCTCAAGGCCAGGTTGGATGGGGCCCTAGATAACCTGATCTAGGGGGTGACAACAGTTTCCACAACAGGACAATTGAAAATTGAAGGTCCGTTTCAATCCACACCACTCCGTGATTCAATCCACACCACTCCGTGATTCTAGGATAAATCTTTCCTCTTAGTTTAAAGCTGTTGCTCTATATCCCATCACTACACCCTCCGACAAAGAGTCCTTCTCCAGCTTTCAGATTGCTCTTCCTCTCCCCCTGCCATAGTGCCTTCTGCTCTCTGGGCTGAACAAACCCAGCTCTCTCAGCCTTTCTTCACAAGAGAGGTGTTCTAGACCTCTGATCATCCTTGTGGCCCTCCTCTGGATTTGCTCCAACAGATTCACATCCTTTAATAATAGGACTGTTAAGCCTTCAGGAGGCACAGGGGAACTCAATGTGTATAAATACTTTAAAGGATGCAATAAAGCAACGACACAATGAAGCCAGACTGCTGTCAGAGGCGCCCAGTGCCAGGACAGGAGGCAATGGGAACAAACTGGTTCTGTAATTATCTATATGGTGAAGCCTGTTCTAAGCCCACACAAGCAATAAGCATCTACAACAGAAGGAAGCCCCAAAGCAGTGAAGCATAAGGTTGTCAAGTTCAGCAAAATTCTCATATTAGATTCCATGTTCTCCAGATAAATTATACCACAAATGTGTCCTTAAAATTGCATTTCATTACATAAGATCTGGTTTATATTAAATTTGAAATGACACAACTTCACTCCACCAATTTCACACTTTTTCAGTACAACTATTCGGTATAAATTGGCCCGTGGCAATTAACTTCCTCACTTCTGTAACTTCCTAATCTCCACAAATTTATATTCAATTTCACGTCAGCCAAGATTACAGTTTTGCTGTGGTGTGCAAATTAAAGCTAAATTTTATTCCCAGGTCTGTTTCACAATCTTTTTTCTCTAAATTCTATCTGCATTAAGTTGTACCCGGAAGCAATATATTGATTTCAAATGTCTTGCTTCTACTTATTTCTCCTGATACCTAATACCACAGGGAATATGGATTCAATTTCCACCTATTGCTTTTAAGAGAGTTAAATATATATAAGGTATTTGAGCCAGATATGTTCAAACACTTATTAAATTGTAGCTTCCAGGTATTTATTGACTTTCTCAAAACTGCCTTCACACCTCATCTATTTGTTACTTTATCAGTTTTCTGAAAAGCTGGAGATATGGGCTTAAGGTACCGTACCCAGCAGCCAGATAAGTCTTTCCCACGTGTGGTTAAGTCCCACTCATCATCTCCAGTGCAGATTAGCAACAGAATTTCATGCTTGTGAAAGCTCCAGACTGAACACACGGGAAATTAAAGTTTACTGTTTCTATACAACAGACAGATAGAGAGCAGAAATTAACTCTTGCAAGCTTCTTCACAAAACCCCACCAACATTTCATCACAGGTGGCCTAAAAAACCTCTACAGCAAAATAGTTCCACATACCTACTTCTTTGACCAGGATGGAAAGGAAGTCTGCTCATTGGAGATGAGCAAAGATGCAGTGGGAAAGAAAAATAAGGCCACATAGACAAGATGGGACCGGAATGCAGGTTTTCATGCATTCCCCTCCTGCACTTTCTCTATGCATTACTCACACTGAAGAGACACACCAATCTGTGCAGTTGTTACAGTACTTAGGAGTCCATCTGCAGCCTCTCTAGCCATTCACTCTGATTCTCCAACACTGTACTTGCCTTTGCAGATGAAGTTTGTTTAGTTAGATGCTGTTGGACACAGGCGTGGACAGAATACAAACAAAATGCTGTTTGCTCAAAGCAGATCCTTAGGAGGTCGAGTACTTCTATACTACTACGTAAGTATCCACCAAAGCCTGACACTCATGACTTCTCTGCCCTGTCTCTTCTTGATTTTTGACTGCAAGTCTTGTGAGAAAACCAGCTTTGTTGGGCTCCTTCATCATTTGCACGCACAAAAAAAGCCAAGGAGAAGATACTTTTCAGTACTAGTAAGGCTGCATACAATATGACAAGCCTATTTTGAAGCTTTCAGCAGCATTTACAAACACCAATTGTTTGAGCATGCCAGTCATGCACAGAGAATTGATTGTGGGTTTGTGGCTCCAAAGTGGTCCAATTTCATCAAGCACAGACCGGTTGATCGCTAGTGTAAGGCACCAAGTATGCATTACTTGCTAGATCAGCAACTCCCCAAAATAGACATCAACAGACAAACAAGAGAACATATGTGACAGGATCCACTTTCATCTTATTTGGAAGAAAGAACTCAAGATTTCAGGCACCGTCTTTCTGCAAAGTCACAAGAAGTGATGTTCCAATGCTATGCTGCACTTTGAGCACACAGTGCTGACTAACTGTTCTCCATTTCCCTTAAGGAAAAGGCAGCAGATCTAGTGTGAGCATCCTACAGGCCAATGACAGAAGTCAAAACGTTTTGGGTCATCCTATCCCCTTGTCAGGCTCATACTGAGATAACAGGGTTTACCTCAATCTTTCTTACTCTTGAATGCAGAGTGAAGAATAGCAACAGAAAGCTTCCATTTTATTACATGGCTCAATTGATTCGGTTGACTCACTGTTCTCTGCTCTGTTACAACTGCAAACAAATTCATATTGCATTTTCTGAATAGCCAGAAAACTTCCAGAAGCCACTGCACCTTTCATCTTCAGTAGCTCAAACATTTCACTTTCTTAATTTTAAGACTTCAGTAAGCCTGTAACTTTTCAATTTTTTTTCTGTTCTATTTTCCATTTTGATAGCTTCAGTGTATTCTAGTATCTCCCAGGACCACTATCACACTTGATACAACTTACAGCTTTAACTGTCTTTACAGCACATATTTTGTAATTTACCTTTCCTTTTGCTTTCAAACAATTTTTTTTTTTTTAATCGAGTCCCTGCAAATCGCACACAAACCCCAGCAGATCTGACACATCATCCAGGCAAACGTCACTGAAATGGTCTGAAAGCTTTTGGTGAACTGCCACGGTAAACAATAAGTTTTTTAAAGAACACCACTTCTTGTAATTCTCATATACAACAATAAAAATCACCAGCCTTTGCTACAGGATAACTGCTTCCAGTGGAAGATGACAGAAAGCTGTTTCTCTTACTCTACCTTCATTCTTTTCAATGTTTCTGAAGAGAAAAGGCTTAATTAACAAATAAAACATTGCTAGGTATAAAGGTAAGTGGCACAGAGGCAACAGAGCACAGAGAGAGGTCCACAACTATATGGAAAGACTATACTACCTTCTCAATTCATAAAGTTATTTACTTATTCTCCTTGGACTGGCCTTAAAATAACCCCAAGAAAGCCACACCATCCTACGGGTGCAATAATAGATCTCTCCAGGTCAATAGAAAGAAGTCTGGAAGTGACATGATGTCAGGATGTGTTCAGTAGGATACATAAACAGGCATCAACGCAGCCTTAGGGCCATCAGCACAGCTCAGATGTGATCTTCCTAAATTCAAACATAGCTCCTAATTCAGCCTATAATTTAACAAGGAAGCACCTGGTCCTCCTAGAAGTTATCATTTTAGGTTCATCCACAGACTGAACCTCTATAAAGCACAAAGGCTAACTGACACAGCAAAAGATTTAACCCTTTCATTCAAGCTGCATTCAACTCATAATTTAACTCTCTTACGAAAAATAAGCGACTGCTACCAAACTACAAACACACCTAAAATCGAGCAGCTTCTGTTCTAACCATGAAAAAATAAAGGCTAAGGCATTGCCATGGCGATGGCATTGAAAAAAACCTGTATTTTTTTCCCCAAGGTAAACGCAGAGAATAAGAAAATAAACGCTTGATGTAAACAGAATTTAAAAATGCATTTCTTCCAAGTGACAGACAAGAGAAACTTCACATCATCTTTCATTTTTATCTCAGATTCGTAAGAATTCTGTGACGTGAAAAACCCTTCGGAGTACCACAGCATTTCATTTGACAGCAAGCAAGCTGGGAAACAATATTTTCAAATACACAGAGTTAAGGTAATGCTCCTGGCTGAGGAATCTCACAGGTATGCAGTGTACAAACAATTCGTTCAGGACAACACAAGTGTATTCAAACACAGTGAAGAGTCTTTCACTGATAAATATTTATAACCAGTTTTGATAATGTATTTCACAAACCCTGAATTCCACAGTTAAAACTGATACCATGAGGGAGAAAAAGGTATACATGCATATAAATAGTACTACCAAAGAGGCAGCTGCGATGAAGAGGGGAACAAAAGTAGTACAGCAATAAACAGATCAGAATTCAGAAAATAAAAAAATCACTAACAAAATCCTTCCACCCCAGGACAGTTTCCAACTGCACTGTGTTGGTTTTCAGGAAGTATTTATGTCCTGGATGCAATCAGGCAAAGTTTCTTGTAAAGTCAAGAGATTTTTCATCACACACACACACACACACACACACACACACAAAAAAAAAAAAGAAAATCCTCAGTTTACATCAAGCATGAGTATAAAAAAAAATGGATCTGTATTCCAAATAATATTCATGTTATATAAAAAAAACAGATACCATAGTTCTGCATTTGCACAGACTTTTAATGATTATTAATGATCATTGGGTCTTGATAAAGCATCCAAAGTATTTTCTGTTAATCATTCAGTATTTCAACTGCTGGAATGAACTTTAAACAGATATTTTATTGAAACCACTACTGGCTGTAAATTACTAAAGCATCTATTTCACTGCAGAGGTTTCTGAAACTAGCATGTCAAAAGTTCCACTATCAGTTGCACCACCTGAAGCCCAGCTTCTTTCAGTGTCTACAGCCCAGAAGCAACAACCATGCCAGCAACCCCAGTACACCCGTATTGGGGTTTATTTAAACCCACAAAAACCCACTTTCAGCTCTGAGTGTGCTATCAGACAGAGAACTTCCAACGCAAGCTCTGCATCCAGCACTCAGGTCTCACAGTAGCCCTAATGTCAATCCCAAAGTGCCGCAGCTCTACAACAATCCCCCAAACATGGCAGGCTCAGCCCTTCTGACTCTCCAGCCTACCAGCCCTCTGTCTACATCACCAGTGGACGAGTGAAGCCACCAGCTGGCCCCAAACCCAGAAGCCCTGCACCACCCGGCACCATCTCTGCAACAAGGCCAGCTGAAGCGAGTCTTGGGAGCCCTATCTAGACAAATGAGAACAACTCACACTCATGCAGTATAGAATTATAGAATCATAGAATCACAAGGTTGGAAAGGACCTACAAGATCATCTGGTCCAACCACCTTCCCATCACCACTGCTACCACAAGCACTACACCATATCACGTAGCTCCTCATCCAGGCGTCTCTTGAACACTTCCAGGGACAGCGACTCCACCACCTCCCTGGGCAGCCATGCCAGTGCCTGACCACTCTCTGACAGAAAAAGTTCTTCCTTATGTCCAACCTAAACCTCCTCTGATACAACTTGCAGCCATTTTCTCGGGTCCTGCTTGTTGCCTGGGAGAAGAGGCCAAACCCCTCCTCACCACAACCTCCCTTGTAGAGCTGTAGAGTGCAATGAGGTCTCCCTTGAGCCTCCTCTTCTCCACACTGAACAATCCCAGCTCCCTCAGCCGCTCCTCATAGGACTTGTGCTCCAGACCCCTCACCAGTTTCGGTGCCCTTCTCTGGATACGCTCCAGGGCCTCAGTGTCCTTCTTGTAATGAGGGGCCCAAAACTGAACACAGCACTCGAGGTGCAGCCTCACCTCACCATCTGCAAGTCCCGCGCAATGTGTTATTTTAGATTCACCTCCTAGTAATATTTTGTAAACAACAGTGCTGTCAAACTCCTGCTTTCATTTGCAGGAGAAAGAAGTTAGACTTTTTTGCCCCACACAGATCCAAACCAAGCAGAATTTATTTAACCTTTCTAACAATCAGGAAATGATGCACAGCAAATCTACTTTCAAGTTCGCACAGGGCTACAAATGCTCATTTTAGTGAAACACTGTACTTCTGTTTAAAAATGAATTGAATTTTCATTTTCCATGCTGATAAATGTCTCGTGTCACATTCTGTATCAACTTTAAAATTGAAACAGGCAAAAAAAAACATCCCTCAACAAAGTAATTACCAGATCACTGCACCTGATTTTAAACTGCAAACACAGTCCAAAATGCCCAACAAATGCGACTGCTCACACCCATAAAGCACAGCTAAATCCTTGGACAAAAGCAAATGCTGAAGGTAACAGGCATCATTACCAAAAACGTCCTGCCTCAAAGCACATAAATTATTCATAGGTTAACCCATGTTTTGAAATAGAAAAAGATCATTCTACAACAGATAGATGAGGTTTTTTCCAACGCCGTGTAAAAACTCTAAATCGAGTGTTCGCAGTTTCTAGTGGACTTAAAACTCTCAAGACTGAACAGAATATGCTTTTGTATCTCACTTACTGCTGAGCAGCGAGTTCTATAGTCGTACTTACTTTCAAAAGTTCTCATAAATTAACAGTCTAACAATTTATTTGTTGTGACTTCATCTTTGTTCTCCACTTTTTTTTTGAAGTATATTTTTCCTCCACTTAAAAAAAGCTTGTTACAGGTACAGTTTCACTATACAACATGAAGTAAACAGTTAATCCACTTTTCCCTCATTTAGTGATGTACAACATCTCTTGCAGTCCCACATGCAATTATTACAGATGCGCCTCTTCTTTTAATTTTAAACATGACTTCCAGATGCTTAATGGCTAATGAAAAGATGTAGCTGCTTTATTTTACTGAAGGTCTCTGTTGTTTCAGGGAGACGAAACATCAAGAAATGTTAACAGTACACAAAAAGTCACAGCATACAGATACTGATCTTTCTTTCATACTTCAAGAGTCAAATCAGGTACGAAGAGAAACTACATCAAAAGCATGCAAGCTTCTGAAATTACACATGGTCCCAGTCTGAGATCCAAAGGGACGAGACAGTTGAACACCTTACGTAGAACACGTTCAAAAAAAATAACACATGAAAGGGAACACTTCTTTCACCATAGTATTACTATTAAAAATCAAATCTATACAGAATGAATGCCCTTTGAATGTATGAATAGGCATGGTTACTGATCTATCCATTTGCAGCAGCTAATGACTAAATAAATGCACTAAATAACTGAAAGGCAAATTTAATCAATGAAATAGATTTACCAAAGGAAGTTTAAGCATAACACATCTTCACTGTCACATTCGAGTCTTTGGAAAAATATGAAAAAAGGCTTGCTAGTAAACTGAAAACCCTTGAAATCTCAGCAAAACAGATACTTTGTGCATCACACCCTCAGTTTCACAGGAAGGATTACATTTCTACAGTGATGTTAGTGGTCTCTGCTACAGTAGAGCAGAAAATTTTACCTGTACTATTACCACAAATACAAAGAATTTACTACACTTCCTTCAAGCTGCTGTACATTTAATAACGCCTTTGAAAAGGGAATGTATACTGTTCCTTTAAGAAGTCACAATCATTAATTCATTTTAATGATAACACCAAAATTAATATGCTACTGTAATCTACTAGTTGCTTGTTTCCCTATTTATTTGGTAATTATATGTACAATATCATTTCCTTCATATGAATCTATTAAGTAAATGTTATTAGCAAAAAATACCCTAGTCAGAACAGCTTTGACAGTTGTGACCTACACATTAAAGATGAAATTACAAAATAAAAATAAAAAAAATAATTAAAACAAGATTCTGAAGCTTAACTCCATTATGAGCAGTAAGATTCTCAGCAATTTTTTCTTCAAATTCCCTCAAAGATACTGAAACTGCATTTAAAGAAAAAGCCTAGAGGAAGTCCTTTAATCCTGTGTGACTTTTACCCTCCCTACAAGACAAACATGGATGCCCTGGAGCGCATCCAGAGAAGGGCAGTGAAGCTGGGGAGGTGTCTGCAGCGCAGGCCTCATGAGGAGCGGCTGAGGGAGCTGGTGTTCATACCTGCACCCCTTGCCATTCCCTGGGCAGCTGGATGGACTTGCTTCCCCGGTGCTCTTTAGCCTCTCATGCCCTGCTCTGTACTTTTACCACAGGATGCCCCTTTCGAGATGCATAATCCAGCACTTGCTCTGGTTCAACTTCTTGCAGTTAGAGAGTACTCAGCTTGCCAACATACAGAGATCTCTGCAAGGCTGTCACAGCACAGGGGAGTGAGCCACTGCGCCAGCGCCTTTCACTCCATACTTCACATTGTCTTGAGGAACCAAGTACAATTTCTTTCCCTCCCTAAAAAGAATCATTTTTTCATCTGAATCACCAAACATACCTTGAACACCAGTTCTCTTTTCTCCTCAAAGTTGGTTGATGGATGCATATCTAATACAACTGAGCAGTCATTTTCAATTTGTATTTTCCTTTAAAGACAGCTATCTTCATTTTACAGCTGAAGTCAGTGCATTCATCTACTTCAGTTACACTTCTATCATCTAATAAAACAGTATTAACCCTACCTATAAATGTTGTACAGATTATAAAGACTGTTATAAAAAGTACTTCCCAAAGCCATTAAACAGACCAGCCTTTGGAAAAACACAAATTACAATTAGATTCAAACAAAAGTTTAGTTACTATTACTTGAAAAATGGGAATTGTCCTAATAGATACAACGTTAATTCTTTATTCCTATACTTACTGTTACTCTGTCATTTGAAATTACTATTGAAGCTGCTAGAAGGTTGCTGATGTATGAGCATGCAGCTTGGGTGACTCACAATCAGCTCAGCAATTCCAAGAATACGTTTGTATCTGTTCCAGATAATCAATCCCCTGCTCTCCAAGTACCTGACATTACATTAGGTTATAACAGACCGTGAAGTAAGTCACAGAAGTTGAGAACCTGAAGTTGTCTATCACTTTAGAATTCAACTGTATATTGCTTTTGACAACGTAATGAGGTTCTCAAATCCTAAAACATATTTGCCTTTCTTTCTGTAACAAATGAGAAATTGGACAACAGGTAAAAATATATCCACTGGTTTAACTTTAAGGATAAATTTCATATATTGAGATTACATCACATAAATTCATATCAACCCTAAAGCAAGCAGTAAAAGCTCAATTCTTAGATGCATACCAAAACAACACAATACTGAAACTCAAGTTGTGTTTTGCTAGGTAAATATTATTAAACTTCTCTTCTTTCCCATATCAATTGTATAACAATACTGCATTCCTGTTTTAAAGACTTACTAAAGATCCCAGGATAGGCTTAGCATAACAGCAGTGCAGCAAAATAGAAATCCACACTGGTAGATAGTTAACAGCCTCCCTGCTGATCAAGATTTCATGGGAAAAGATGAGCACGCTTCTATATGCACCCTATTGGTAGCACTGCCATTTTACTCAGACACAGCTGTGTCTGACAACAGTTCCACCTCAGCAGCCCAAAAAGGCTACAGCCACACTGCACAACAGAACCCAAAGTACACTTACCATACAATATGTGGGCTGGTTTGAAGTGGTTACTTGAACAAAGCATAAGCATGTCCTAGATTCTGAATTCCACATTACAAAGGAGCAGGAAGTAGCACATGGAATCAGCAGCATAAGAATCTCCCATACAGCTAATCCCTAGACAAAAAGCACAGGTCTGAGGTTGGCAGGGACCCCCTGAGTCCATCTGAAGCAACCCCTGCTCAGGGGGACACACGCAGCAGGGTGCCAAGGTCCATGTCCCACAGGATTTAAGATTTCCAGAGGAGACTCCACAGCCTCTGTGCCAGTGCTCCATCTCCCACACGGCACAGAAGTGCTTCCTGGTGCTCAGAAGGAATTTTCTGCGCTCCCTTCTGTGCCCACTGCCTCTTGTGCTGGCACTGGACACCTCTACACAGAATCTGCCTCTACTTCACAGTCTTCCTTCAGAAGTTTACATACATTAGTAAGATTTCCCTTCCCACCTAAGTTTTCTCCAGGCCTCTCAGAGTCCCAAGACTCTCAGCCTTTCCCCACACAATACTAACAGCCCTGCATCATATTCCACGGGCTCTCTTCTTTACGCCCATGTTTTCTCTTATACTGGGCAGCCAAGACCTGGACACAGCACTGCTGGTACTGCACTCATTAAAGTAGAAGCATCCTCTCCAGCATCCTCTCTCCTGACCCGCCAGCTCCTCCACTGTTGTATTCCTCTAGTGCTCTTGCCAATTCCTCCTATTGCAACCCAAGATACTGGGAGCCCTTTTTCACCACAAGAGCACATTGCAAGCTCATGCCTGGTGCTCACCAGGTCACCCAGGTCTTTTTCTATATATGTGCCCCCAGCACATAATGGTGGACAGGGTTATTCCTCCCCAGGCATAGAAATATGCACTTCTTGTTAAACTCCACGAGGTAACAGCCAACTCATTTCTTACAGCTGTCCAGGTCACTCTGGATGGCAGCACAACCCTGTGGTGCATTAGCCACTCCTACCAGTTCTGTAGTACCTGCAAGATTACTGAACACTCCACACCCATCAGACAGATCATTAATGCAGATATGGAACAGTATTGGACTCCACACTGGCAGGTAGGTTAGTAGCCTCCAACAATTTTGCACTACTGATCATCACCCTCTGGGCATGGTCATTTACACAGCTCTCAAAGGGCTTCACTGTCTACATATTTAGCCCTCACCTCACCAGCTTCTCCACGAGAATATTATAAGTGACAGCATCAAAAGCCTCACTGAAGTCCATGTAGACAATATCCACTGCCCACTTGTTTGATCACAGATAAAATTACACTAACTTCAGTCACAAGTTAAAAATCGAAGAAGCTCTCCATTTTTAAATGAAGATCGAGAAAATTAAATAAGCGTAACTGGTTAGAACAGTATTTAAATAGAGCTACATAAGTCTCAAGGAACAGATGCTAAACAGCACAGAAAAAAGTCATCTCAGTCACAGGTCCCAGCTCACGTAGATAACTTACACTGAAACAGCTTTCAGGGGAATTTTACTCTGCTCCTACAGTGAGGATTTTCAGATTGCTTGTAAATTAGATCCTAGGCTGCTCTGTATTTTAAAAACTAACTACAAATTCCAACTTAAATTTCTCTTGCTCTTGCAACAGAAGCAGCAGCAGCAAAAAAAAAAAAAAAAAAAAAGAACAGATGCTAGTAAGTAAACTGAAGTGTATGCAATGCTGTTAAAGTTGTTTTCAACCCATAGGAGGAAACAGGAAATGACTACATATTCTTCTCTTTGCAATAAAAGAGAGGAATAATGCTAAAATATGCAATACATTTGGTTTATGCAGCACAAAACTAAGGCACCTTCATGACTAACTTGAAATTCCTGCCCAACTTCAATCCCAGCAGATTTAAAATGTTATCAGAGCAAGAGAATCAGAGTCTTAACATTTTCTAAAAGGTCAGACAACTTTTAATTCCTAGGACAGCATTCAAATATGTATATTTGGAAGATTGAACAGGCCCTTCACCATCTTCTGCAGATTTGCATAAGACATTTTGCACTGCTGTAGAATGAGCTTGCAATTCACGTCAGTTGATGCAAAGAATCAGTGAATCACCTCCCCAAACACCCCTCAATCCCAGCTGTTACAGACAAATGCTTTAAGCACAAAATGTACAGTCAACTGAGCTGCAGAATCCAAAAGAACGTTCTCACGGTAAGTGACATAAGGTTTGTACTTCGAATGATCCTACTGCTCTCCAATATTGCCTTCCCTGATAGTATTCTATCTGCCTCTACTTAAAGGCAATACATAAACGTAGCTAACCTAAACTAAGCAAATAATTCGACCAAACACACTGAATTCAACTCTTTGGGGTATGATGGGTCTCTCACGCTAACAGAATAGAAAGTGAAGCTTCTTAGCAAATAAAAACATGAAAAAAGCACGTCATTCCTCTGGTACTTCTCCTCTTCCTCCTCTCTCTGCTGAACATAACAGAAAGGCACTGTAACTCCTATCTCACAGTTCACCCATCACTGGAGTGGAAAAAACCCACATTTGTTTACTCTGTTCAAACAATTGAAATGTATGTTTGTCATCTGAACCTGAGAAAAATCAGGAGAAAGAACAAAAACAAAAGGTTCGAATGATTTGTGGTCAGCTCTCCATCATTCCTTGTTGCAATTATTTTTAGTACAATCAGGACTGTGAAACATTTTTAAAATACTCTTTCCAAATAACTGCTCTTACACACTACCTTCATGCAACCAGAAATACTGCCACACTATTACTAAAAACAGTTCTCAACATGAACAAATATAAATCCTAAAACACAGTAAATGTGTTTTGATACCCAAGTTAAATAACACTTAAGTTTCAAAACATCATTTCTTTTCAAAGTACACCAAACGACTATATAACATCTTTCCCCCATGCATCTGCACAATCCAATCAGCATTTAATTTCTGATATTCATGAAGTGTGATTATGAAGTAAAACAGTAATGACATTCAGTGACCTGCTTGTGAAAAAAAAGAGTTCCTTTCTTTGAATTTAAGTTTCCAAGTACACCCCAACATATGAAAACCATAGGTAAAGCTCAGGCTAATGAACACTGCTTACTGTTCTATTTAGTTCACCGTGTTAAGCTAAAGAAGTATAAAACCATCCCCAGTAGCACTAAATCACCTGGAACAAACAGCAATTTAACTATAGAAGTTCTTCAGTCCCACCAGAATAGCAGAGAAAAAGGCCACGGGTGGCATACAAGTCACAGACAACACAGGTAACGGCTTTATGGCATAGCACGATGAGACTTTCTTCCTCTTAGTACAAACCCCAAGCTTTGGTAGCTTTTCTTTCTCTCTTGAATAATGCTTTGCTGAAATTATACAGCAGTGGCTACACAAGCAGCCAGTCAATGGAACTGATCTGGGATTAAGAAGCCCACCTGACAGTTTCAGTGCTGAACTGATCCAGACACTAGAACACATACGCAGGGGCAGCTGAGGCCTGCCACTGGAGCACAGTCAGCTCACACTACAACCAATAACACGCTATTCAGTGACTATCGTAACATCAAGCAATGCAGCTCTCTTGAACTGTCTTGAAGCTTCAAGGACAAAGCAAGGAGACCTGCAGAGTTGGTTTGGTTTTTTGTTGTTTGTTTTCCTTGGCAGAGATCTGCTTCTATCCGTATGCAAACATCTCCAAATGCAAATTATGCGTCCTGGACTTCTGAGGCCACTACACACAGTTCTACCTCACATCAGTTTCGTCTTTGTCCATTTTGCAGATGAGGAAAACTATCACACAGTGCTGAAGACAAAGTTGCTTTGTAGTGACATAAAACTAGCCTACTTCATAAATAACCAACCAGGGAGAAGTACTATAATTCCCAATCCCAAAAAGCACAAGCGATTTTATTTTGATGCATCACACTCACAATCCAATCATGGCAAAACAGAAGCATTCAAAGCAGTGGAAATTTTTTTCCAGAGCCAGATGATCTGAACACACAGGTAAGACTACTAGGACTTAGAAGAGTTGTTTTAAAAAACAATAAGCAGTGGTTATATATGAATATCCTATCAGGCAAATGAGTTAACATTGTTTAGCAGAGACACTTGGAATTACCAGAATAAAGTCACCACAACTTAGAATTCACCGGCAGTAATTCCAACGCAAAACGCTCACTACTCACACACATTTGTGTTACTTCTACCTTTCTTGGCATCCTGTGGAACTACAGAAGCCCCTCACTGTAAGTTTTCTTAGTGGCTACTGACAGGCTCAGAGCACAGTTATCCCCCCTCTGGTCTTTGGTAAAGTGCAATTAAAAGGACTTGATCAACTCTTCAAGGATTTGACTAATTCCTAAGAACAATGAATACT
Source organism: Tetrao urogallus (assembly GCF_951394365.1). Lineage (NCBI taxonomy): Eukaryota > Metazoa > Chordata > Aves > Galliformes > Phasianidae > Tetrao > Tetrao urogallus. Next base: position 87,084,307 of record NC_136815.1, on the reverse strand, counting down.
GATCGTTCTCCAGAAGTAAAGCACAAGTAACATACGTACCAGAAATGCACTGAAGACAAATGGCAATTTACTATCAGGGACACAAGGAATTGACAGCTCACGCCATCAGTCAGGCAAGCTGCAATAAATCAGTGCATCAAAAATACTTAAGAAGCTTCTGAGACAAATGAGTAAAAGGAACAAGGGGAAAGAAAATAATCTAACCCCTATCTCTCTCTCTTTCTCCACATATGCTATGAAAAATAAGCTTCAAATTTAAGTCTTCTGTAGGGTACAGATGGCATATAACAGAAACATGCCACCAGTGCATGTAGGTACCATTTAAAAGTCCTATGGACAGAAGCATGTAAGACTAGCATTCCCCTCCAAAATCTTCCATTTATTTAATTTTAAAAAAATAGCAAACTCCTAGATATCCTCCTTTTCAAGAGCCTTTTATCCAGTAATACATAAAGGGAATTAAGGCACTGAACTCTGCGTAGAGCTTATTTTACTAAACAGAAAGCAAACCACCACATGCAAATTTCTTAACTGTAAGTATAGTGTGGGGCTAATAAGCACATGAATGCTCCATTATGCAAATGCCATGCTCATACCTATGAGAAACTGACCTGAGAACATTCAATATGCAAAATGCATGCAAATATCTATGAAAGATATTAACCTGGGAAGGCTGCCTGTCATACCACGTTTCTGTTCTATGCAATGTACTATTTTTCATATCCATAACATCTGCACTCCTGGCAATATAAAATAGTAGGTGAGTCAAGCAATTAGGCAAATAATAAAAAAATGCTTTGAAAACGATCAACCAAAAGAAAGAAGTCACATTTATATAGCAGACTGTTTGCATACAAACGGCATTTTGTATGGGCTGGGTCAAGTGTGAACAATCAACTACAGCCTCTCCCTGAGAATGTGCAAATGCTGAAAATTAAGAGAGAGGTTTGTGAGGATTCAATAAACAGCTCATTTTTCCTAAAATGAAGCACACTCCTGATGTCTTTGTGAATAAAGCAGCTCGAGTACCCAGAATAATCAGAAGCGGCAGTACAAGATATTACAGGGAAAAAAATATATATCTATTCCTAGAACACTGCAAGCCTCAAATTAAGAGGCTTACTGTGACACCAGATAGCATAGCAGAGCTTCTGAAATAGGGAACTTCTTTTATTCTTCATTTTTAACAGCCAGTAAGCCCACAGATTGATACCAGCCTTCAAGCTGTTCACATCAAAGTCAGGTATGTCTCAGTAACAAAGCCTAATAGCACTATCTAAAACAAAGAAAATGCCCAGCATGCCCTTACGGTGACTTACACTCCAGCTCAGTCTGAATACTTGCCTGATTTAAGACATGAAATGTATAAAGGAATAAGAAACTCCTGGAGAACATCTATTTCCTGCCTGCCAGTCGCATCATCAGAAGTCATCTACATTTGTCTCCCACTGCTACCTCACTTACTGAGGAAGCAAAACATGCTCACAAATCTTAGTGCATTAAGCCTAGCTTAGCTCAAAGAGGGCTTTCCTCCAACAAATTAAAAAAAAAAAAAAAAAAGAAATAACGTCAATTGCTGTCAATAAAGTTACCAGGAATAACAGTCTTGCAATCATAAAACAGTCCTGAGAACAGCCATCCTGCAGCTGCCTTCTTCGCCAAGTGAAGCAGGTGATGCTGCAAGATTAAGTTTATACTCCTGCTTAAATGACAAAGGATTCATCACATCCAGATTTCTGTTCACTTTATCTTTTTACTTCACAAGAAGGCTTTATCACTGTTGTATAAAACTGCCTATATTACCTAAAACCCTAGAAACTCCAAGAAATTAATCCAGTTATGAATAAGCAGGAGACTGAAATCCAGGAATATGAGGAGTTATTTTTAACCACTGAATGAGGTACATTTGTGGAAGACTAAGAGAAAAGTTTGTATTGTACGAATAGAAGTCTTTTTCTTCAGCCTGGTAACTTGCCAAGTGGAAACTATAATCCCATATATTTGTTAATGGGAAACTGGAGTAAATCCAACACTTAGTTAACATCAGAAAGCAATCTCAACCTTGCATTTGAAACTTTTCAAACCTACTGTACCCCTCTCTTGGTAATTGATTGACTGAAGTGCCATCTCTCCTTCAAAGCCACCTCCGAAGAGCAGCTCCTACCCGAAACTAGGTAACTGCAATAGAGCCATTTATCAACGGCCAGAACAGACATGTTTCCTAGCTGGCATACCACTACAGCTCAAGGTAGTGTTTTAAAAGCATCTGCTGCACGCAAATATGAAAGCACACCATGTAGCCCAGCTTCCATCAGTAAGCCATTAAACTATTCTAACTCCAGCAGATCTTTTAGCACAAGAACCATTCAGTTAATCAGATGGCAGGATAAGCAATTGAAATTCATTTTAACTAAGACTGCAGCTCATTCAATATGAGCATAAATTCCATTTGCTTCAAAAATACACAATTTTCAACTTATTTCATTCACAAATGCAGTGCTAATGTATCTCAAGCACAACAATCAACACTAAAGCTCAACAGAAAAGCTATTTCCATTGGAAAAATACAGCTACTGAAAACATCTAAAATTGCAATGAGATTTCAAAGTGAAAAATACCTTTACGGTGTTAAAAACAGTACTTTACACCAGTTGCTAAATAGAATGTTCATCCTCTTCCATGTTACTATCTATACAAGATGTTAGAGATCCTTAACTAAATATCAGTGGAAATGTTTCAACTTGCCATTTCCTTTTGAAAAGTTGTGTTTTCTTCTCTATATTAACCCTAACTTGAACTATCAGTGTGGCTATCTTCCATCCCATTCTTCATCTTATGTTAATTTGGTACTAGATGTTCGATGAAGCTGAAGAATAGCCTAGACACATTAAAAACTTACACCCTTGAAAAAGGTAGCATATTTTCCTTCTTTGGCCAAAGCCTTCACTTTTCTGCCAACCAAGCTGTAACTCTTGACGCAACCAAACACTGCAAATTCAGAAGAAAAAAAGCTAAAAATGAAATCCATTTTCCTTTAAGCAACTGTAATTGTGAACGGTTGTGTTGGTTGGAATAGCAATGGCATAAAATTCAGCAAAATCTTGATTAATCATTAATCAAAATGACACCACTTCTACACTTGCAATCATCTACAGGACGACTCTGATACTCTGTAACAGCTTGGAACACCATCCTGATTTTAAAAGTAAGACACCAGGACTCAATGTTAAGCACAGTTATGTAAAGCTACTCACTTTGTATCTTACTGTAGCGGAGAAGCACAACTTGATCAAGCTTCTAACATCAAATACATCATGTTAGGGGTTCTGAGCTAGATAGAATAGTCCAATTTTCTACACTAGACAACGCAACAGTTCGAAATAACACAAATATCAGTCTTCATTCAGCAGATTTACTACCTCAAATTTCCCTTAACAGCATTTCAATTCATACATAGGTGTAGGTACAAAAAAAGAGTCTTGTGCATCTCATCCTCTTTATCACTGACATGCTGGGCACTGCAAGTATTTTTATCTACTGCTATAGCAGAGTGGCACCCAGGATATTTCAGGAAAAAAAAAAGGTTACAAACTAAGCTGCTTACTGACCAGCAGGTTGTATCTTGCCTTGTCCTCTCTCTCAACACAGAAATTATTCCTCAATCTTTCATTTCCAAGACAGGTGCAGCTGTAAGCTTCTTGACCACAATTTACAGAGCATGTAAAAGAACTGTATCTTACATGCTAGCTTTTTGTCTTAGTGTGTACTGTAGCCTTAATAATATGCAGCTGTGAAACATCCACATTTCTTCTAATGTTCCTACTGTAACAGGAAAAGAAATCCTCATTTTTGAGTATTCCCATCGATTGTTCTCTAATCAGACCACCTTTTTTCCACAGCTCCCTAATTAAACGTAACTGACCACAACTCTGACAAACACTTCTCATAGCAGAACTTTAATAACGAGGACTGTTAAATTAAAAAGGAGAGAACTCACAGAAGAGCGCAACATGCACTGGTTCACTTTAAGAGCGACCACATGCACTACACTGAAGCACAGAATAATGAACTATGGCCAACTTGGAAATACAAACGACAAGACAAAACAACACACTGATCAAAATCATCTTTTTTGTTGTTGTTGTTACTTTACAGAGAAGCAAAAACTAACATTTTAGTTTTTGCAATCCTGACTTTTGTTATAGTATTAAAAAAAAAAAAAAAAAAAAAACACACCTTATCCTTCACTTTTCAAACAAGAAAACAACATGTTCACACATTTCACAGGAAAAAAAAATCAGTGTGCTGTGAACCCTCCCCTTCTCAGGGTGCTCCTCCTTCACTTACATTCTTTGCAAACAATCCCAGGACCTTTGAAGAAAGCCCTGAGGTGCTGCCTACGCCACATCCGCCTGCAAACATTCAGGCAAGAGTAAGCTGAGGTATTACTGCCTCCAACTGCTTATTACTGCACCTCACCCGGAGTTCTCCATCCTCACACAAAAAGCCAATGGGCAATTTTCCTTCCACTTCCTCCTCAGCAGCATGAAAACCACAACATCTCAGAAACTGTGGCCTGGTGATTACCTGGATGCTCTTACCCCCAGCCACGTGCGGATGCAGCGCAAAGAGCAGGCATGTGAGCAGAACAGCTCTGTTAGGCCAAGCGGAAGATCAACAGGACAATCTCAAAGGCCATCCCACTGGGCTGCCTTGAGCAAAGAAGCGAGAATTCAAGCCTTGGTCCCTTCATCACCCAGGCCTGCACTTGGAGAAGCCCAGTTGTGGATTACCCCAGCAGCAGCTCAGCACCGTGCAGCTGCTCGCCTATTGCTCAGCAACAACCAACCATCAGCCACAAGCCGTTACAGGCACACAAGTCCAGCCATTTACTTCTTATCACTGTAAGTAGATGTAGATGGAAAGTGCTGTTCCCCCCAAGGGCAGGCTTAACCCTCCTCCAAAGGTCAGTGTAAACAATGGCATTTGAATTCCTCACACTCAGTACGTTCAATTAGGAGACACCAGCCCCACACAGACAGGCCATAGTAGCACTGCAAGTTACTGGACATCAGGCTTCCAAATGCCAGCTTTTCATATCAAAACATATCCCAGGCACGTCTTTCCTACAACTCAAAGCAATCAAGCAGCTGGCTACCACAGATGGCAAGCAGGGAGGCCAACAACTCTCCTGTTATTACTACTTTGTATTTGGATGCCGTAGCTATGAAGAAAGTGCTTATTTTACCCTGTTACCTCAGGGTTTATTAATCCCAAAGAAAATAAATCAAGTAAACCTCTCCCACAGTCCGGATAGCTTACAGGAGAAATTCTGTAACCTACATATAACCTACAATTCTGAGGAACTCACAGGGAATTTGGTGCACAACTACAAACAATCACCCACTAAGGACGGATGGATGCTTTGTGTTTGTTGTTTTTTAATGAACACAAGATGCATCGTTTTTGAATTCAAGAGACTTAATACAGCAATAAAAGTGTTTTGCACTTAACAGACAGCATCTCACAGTAAAATTTGTGATGTAAACAGCTAACATTCAAAACTAGAGGATATTAGCTGTTCAGCAATGAGAACCTTAGCCCTTCTGCCTGGCACAAACTGAGGAAGGACATGGAGCCATGAAAGAGAACAGGGTGTGCATATCTCTAATAAAAACACTACACAATTCAAAAACTCATTGTATAAACAGAATTTCTTCAGGTACAAATAACTTTGGTAGCTCAACACCACCAAGCAAAAATATGATTTTAATTGATCATAAATTAGCAAATTTTCAATCGTCTCTTAAGCTTCATTTGACTGACATAAAAAACATATTCAAAATTCAGACACATCAAACAGCATGTGCTTTTAGAACAAGAAACTGCAGGGCTTGATTTTTCATAGCAACTGCAATCCGATTCTAGTGGCATTCATTATTGAGCTATTCGAAAGCAAAAGTTCAGATAGCGCGCACTAAAACTGAACTCTCCAAAAAAAAAAAAAAAAAAAAAGCAAGGCTCCCCCACGCTGCTTTGTTATTTAACTGACTGTACTTTCCAAATAAGGAAGCTAATTTATTATACATTTATAAAAAACACATTTAATCCTTCGCATAGCACTGCTAAAGAGACTCCCCACTAAGCTGCCTAAGGCATTAACTGGAAAGAAGCAAATCCTGCGGCATAATTTGGTGCATGAATGACAAAAACCAGCACAATTTCAAAGGACACTTGTCAGACATGATACATAGAGACAAGTACAAGCTCCTAAACTGGAGTCTTCTGTCTTAAGCAACGCTCAGCTCCTGGAAGAACTGCTGATGTCAGGAAGATCTCTAATGCCAAACACACCTACATGTGCGGAGTGAACTAATGGTACATTTGGGTGGGCTTTCTACTTTTCTGGATTATTGTTTGGCAGTGATATGGGAATTATTTTGTTTGTTTAAGTCCAAGTTGATGTTATACAGGAGGAAAAATCTGAGGCAGACGTCTGTCTGCAAGAGTCAGAAACAAAGCATGCTAAGTATTCGCACGTATATATTACCTCTCTCCAAAAAAGTGGGTCTCTGCAAGCTTAGCTATACTGAATGAACAGCTTCGTGATCAAATAAAACTTCTCTATTAGATCACTGAACAGCTTTTTTTTTCCCCTATCTTTTAGTTCACATTATGGGACATAAGGAAAGGAAAGCCACGTTTACTTACAGTCGCCACAACCTCCACCCTCCCAGGCAGGGCCAACAGGCTTCAAGTGTCCAAGTCAATTTCCAAAAATACATCCAGCATTTTGTGTATTTACTTACAAACTCAGATAGGTTATCTCAGTTACACTTGGTTAAGACTGGATGCATCTGATAGCTATTAAACACACAGGTGTGACAAAGTGAATGCTTTGCGGTACGGTAAGCTGGAGATGCAAGTCTTTTCATTTGGTCTCAAGCATCACCATGTGCAGTCTGTTAATACCTGAGTACTGCTTTCTAATTGCAAGTAATCAACTGGAATTCCAAAAGACTCTTGGCACATCATCTGTCTTTAAAACAAGGTGCTGAATAATCTAGTCAAAAGAGTTAGCTGATGTGCAGCGAAATACTTAAAGCTCTTCTGAATCATTATGCAAGCACATTTCAGAATTTAATTACAAGTGGGACATACGGCATGAAATGAAGCATCTAGACCACAATGCTGCCATTACTCTTAAAATCCTGAGCCATTCAATACATGAACAAATTAGTTATGCCACACTTAAAAGAATGGTACACTGGAAATAGTATCCAATACTACGGCGCTATATAGCTCAGACTTTAAGTAATGTGCCCACGTACTGGCAGAATTGCACTGGGGTGGGAACTAGTGAGGCTGACAGCACTCCAGGCTCCCTAGAACAGACATCAGGCCCTGTACCACAATAAGCACAACTACCTACAGCACCTATTCCAATACAAGCTGTCTCCGCAGTGATGTTAAGTTCATTAGTATACAGAATCACAGAATGGCCAGGGTTGGAAGGGACCTCAAGCATCATGAATCTCCAACCCCCTGCCACAGGCAGGGCCACCAACCTCCCCATTTAATACCAGCCCAGGCTGCCCAGGGCCCCATCCAACCTGGCCTTGAACACCTCCAGGGACGGGGCATCCACAGCCTCTCTGGGCAGCTGTTCCAGCACCTCACCACTCTCTCTGTAAAGAACTTTCCCCTGACATCCAACTTAAATCGTTCCTCCCTGAGGAGGCCACATGAGAACAGTCTGCAATTCTCCCCTTACAGAGAAACCCCTGCCCCATCTACACCACCACCCCCCAGACTCTCACTCCTGCAGTTCACCTTTCTATTTGTACCGAAATAATGATCTGGGCTACCATGAAGCAAGGCTCAGAGTGCCTATCTCCTCCTTCTTTCAATTCCACCATAAACTGAAAATGAAGGCCACCATTTGGAACATCAGTGAAGGGAAGACTAAGACCATGCATTCTCACTACCGGATAGTTTTGTTTCTCTGCTGGCAAAGTTCTCCAAGCACTAACTGCCTTAGGATACAGTAACCTAATAAAGTAAAACAAATCACAACTAACTGAAATTCGTGGTGAAAAGACTTCTCCAGTTCCATAAAGTTCACCACTTCAAAGCTGTTCACTGTGTAAAACTTTTTGTTACTTTATTAAAAAAAAAAAAAAAAAAAAAAAGCAGCACAACTGGCATTTTGTGACATCTTTTGGACAACGGTTTTGGAAGTCAGTATGAAGAAAAGATGACACATACAAGGGGAAAGAATATTAAAAAAGGAGCTGTCCTAAAGATTACTTCTTCATCAGTGAGCATCCCCCTATATTTCTACACCTCTTCAACAACCATTAGACAGATCCATGGTCTACACACACACACACCCCTTAATTGCTAAAGCAATTTATACTGTGAGAAAATTTTAGGTAAACAGAAGATGACAGATACATTAATTTAGAACTTACTTACAGTGGAAACTAAATTAACCATAAAAAGGCCTGGGTTGAAAAGGACCACAACGATCATCCAGTTCCAACCCCTTGCTATGTGCAGGGTGGCCAAGCACCAGACCAGGCTGCCCAGAGCCACATCCAGCCTGGCCTTGAATGCCTCCAGGGATGGGGCATCCACAGCCTCCTTGGGCAACCTGTTCCAGTGCCTCACCACCCTGTGTGAAAAACTTCCTACTAACATCTAACCTAAACCTCCCCTGTCTCAGTTTAAAACCATTCCCCCTTGTCCTACCTCTATCCACCCTCATAAATAGCCATTCCTCCTCCTGTTCATATGTTCCCTTCAAGTACTGGAAGGCCACAATGAGGTCTTCCCAGAGCCTTCTCTTCCCCAAGCTAAACAAGCCCAGTTCCCTCAACCTTTCCTCACAGGACAGGTGCTCCAGCCCTCTGATCATCTCAGTGTCCTCCTCTGGACCCACTCCAAGACTGAACAACTTCAGTTTGTGCATGGTGCATCTTAGCCTGTCACTAAGCACCTCTGAAGAGTTGCACACAAACCTTACCATACACTGACAATATTTACTTCCATGTGCGACAAAGAGATTAGGCAAGCCCAGCACAGAAAGGTCTGTGAGCACTAATGAGAGAACAAACCATACATATTTTAAAGAGAATCATTTTGGACTTGTTGACAGATCTCAAAGTTAGGAAAATGTCACATTTATGCCATTAGTGGCTTTCCAATAACTAGTATAAATATTCACATCTTATACAACTGTCACAAAGATCAACCATGTTCGAGCTTTTCTCTGCATTTTATTTAACTTCTTCTCCACAACAGTTTGACATCCTCTGCCTCCCCTTCTTCCCACAGATAAAACTCCAACCTTCCAGCCTGCTCCAAACCTCAGCACCTCAAGTTCTTCCAATCCCCCTGGAGCACAGTTCACCACAAGCATTGATCCAAAGGAGAAATACCTCATACCCATGGGCCAGCATCCACTCCAGCTAACACTCCCCTAACGTCGCATGTCATACTCCAGCATTTAGCAAGGAGAAGTTGTAAGAATCTCTTCAGTTTTCTCACATCATCACTGACAAAGAAATCACCTTCTCTATAGTTACTAAAGAGGGTAGTTCACATGATGGAAAAGGAGACAGTCCTGGGCAAGTAGCAGATTAAATGCAATTTCCAGGCAGCATCTCATACCCTTTCTCACCAAGAGCATTATTCCAGGCACTATTTTCACAAGAGGCCCCCAGTAGTGATTACAGACAGCTCCAGGTACCTTAGCAAAAGCATCGTAACATTAACTGAAAAATACCAAGTTGCAAACACACACTTTCCCCAGACTGCTACAAGAGGATGCTAAAAAGCGATAGGTAAAAAAAAGTTCAACTCTTTTTAGAAGCAAATCTCCTCACTATCTTCCAGTATGTTACTGACCTTAACACCAGATACCTCACAGATGCCAAGAGAGGAATTTCAGATGGAATGGATTGTAGTAATAGACATCTGTATCAGCCCAAAGAGATTTAAGTTTAGTTCACACATGCAGCAACATATTCTATACTAGCAGAACTGTAGAAGGACTGGCAGCCAAAGAGACACCTGCCCCCCACAGTGCTGCAACTTACAGCCTAGGTATGACAATAGAAAAATCTCAGGTATCCCCCTATTTGAGGCAACCTGTTCCTATTTCAGATTTTTCCAAAGCTCCCAAACATGTTAGGGATACCCACGGTCAGGTGAATAGTCAAAAACGTTCCTGGACACTTTTTGTTCATATAGGCCCACTTAATCTAGGAAGTGATCATCTGTTTTTGCTCTCAAAACCGAAAACATTCAATAGCTACACCATTTATTCTTAAAATCATCTGGTTTTGTTGATAAAGCATTTATTAAAACAGCTAGTGAAGGTTACTATGGTAAGAAAAGGCATCAGTATTTTATAAATCCTTTGCAATGCATGCATATTTTCTATTTGTAGAAGTTCAAACAAATCAGGAGAAAGCTAAGGAAGGCAGTCCAAAGGCAAACTCAGGCTAATAAGCTACATCTGGAACGTCAGATTAAATACATCACTCCTCCACCTGACAGACTTGTACTCTAAGTCCCTCGACTTCCTAGGGCTGTTATCAACCCAAGCCCAACCATACGTATGCCTCTCTGAACAGGACCAGACCTTTTTTTGTGGTACCTCTGTTTACACAGCTTACCCCTTATCTCACTGACAACACTGGGAACTACAGCAGATGGTCCCCTCGGACAGAACTCTAACAGTTTTCCTCCGCTCCCCCACACCATTTTATTTTGTGCAAACAAATGATAACCAAGGCTGCTGCAATGATTTACTGATATCTGAAGTTTAAAATTGACAAGACACAAACTGCTTTTGTCCCTTCCACCCCCTGATGTGAACTGCTTAACCTTTTAACTATTAAGTGACAAAGAGCATTAATATTAATAGCACTGCAAACCATACAGGCTGATGGAGTAGCTTCTACATAGAAGCAGTATTAGTTAACTTAAAAATAAGTACTGCTTTTCAAAGTTACACCAATCACAGTAAAGAGCCTGCAACTGTACTGAAGAAGAAAATACAAGGCAGTCTCCTCTGCTACTGGAAAAAAAACACACTCCAACTGTTTTGGGAAACAGCTCTGAATCTTATTAGAAACCCACTTCCAACAGTCCAGTGAAAATACACTCCTAAGTAGACTTCAGAATAGAGACTTCAGAACAGAGGGCACTTCATTTATCAGAATACATCTACCTGTGCTTTCATCTAACAACCCAGAGCAACATGAAGCTCAGTGACAAAAACAAATAAATAAAACCAACACCAGTGCTGCTATACAGGAGACAGAAGGATGCTTAAAGTTATGCTCTGGATAGATTCTGATCATTAAGCAGGCTCTGTACTGCAGAGACTATGAATTTGCAAACCACCCTACCAAAATCTTGCAGAAAAGAAACCCTAGAGGTTGGCAAAAGCGTCTCAACTAAACATCCATGAAGAAGCATCTGCAAGTAGACAGTAATGAACCAGACAGACCCAGAGGGCTTTCTTAAATGTAGGTCATGCTGTCACACCATAGCAACAGGCACATTAACACTGGTTGAAAAAAACTCGGAGTTATTACTATGCAGAAAAATTTACTCTGTAGGCAGACAGTAACAATTACACATTTGCAATGATCATTATCTGATGCTTATAAGAAACAGGAAGGAAAAACTGCACAGAAAGAGCTGTATGGAATCTAAGAATGACACACGTGCAACTCCTGCTGTAAAACTCTACTTAAGACAAAGCAGTATTTGTTTCTTTCTAGAAGCAGGTAAGAGAAAAGAAGAGGTGAGGAATTTCTTTTTGCCCTGCAAATAGTTGAAAAATAGGCTGCCAGTCAATATAAAACAACAAAAGTAGCTGAATATTCCTATATTCCTATATATATAAAGGCTGAACCTTTCCAGGAGGAAATTTGCAAGGTATCCCCACAGCCACTACAAATGGAACACAACACAAGACTAGAACAGACCACCTAACAATAAGCTTCCATATTCAAGATACTCTATTATTAGGTGATAAATCTAAAGCAAGCTAGAAAGTTACCTGTTCTCTGTTTAACCGGTCATCAATTATTGGTTCAAAACAAGCAAAATGAGTCATCACTGGTTCACAGCAAAATTCCACACTGAATGCTCAGTTACTACAAAGCGATGAAATTCCTGTGAATCGACTGAGACACTGAGTGAAAACAGCAGCAATGGGATAACATTTTTTTCAGACTCAAATTCAAACAACAAAGCAGATGCAGTTAAACTAATGTAAACCTTTTTAATTTTGAATAGAAATAGAAAACTTTTTCCCCTCAAAATTAAAGGGCTTTTTTTATTTTTAAAAAAAGCGTTCATTATCTGAACATTTTAGAGCTGAACACTGTTGTACAGCCAGCAGATCTGTGCCTAAGACTTTTACTTCTCATACTGAGACTAATAAGACGTATCATGACATTTTTCAGTCTTCTAACCAGTGAACACACAGCAAAGGTTTTGATAGTGTCCCATGCAACACCATCATCTCCAACTTGGAGAGATGTGGATTGGATGGATGGATCAGTCAGAGGATAAGGAATGGGCTGAGTGGTTGCACTCAAATAGTTATGGTCAACTTTATGTACACAGCGGAGACCTGCAATGAGTGGTGCCCCTTAGGGTCTATTATTGGGATCAGCACTGTTCAATATCTTCATTGGTGACATGGACAATGGGCCTTTCATTTTTTAGATAGAGCTTAAAAGCAGGATGGAATCCAACTTTTTAGACAGTCTGATAGTGATAGTCAGAGGGAAACGGTTCCAAATTACAAGAGGGGAGGATTCAGGTTAGATGTTAGAAGGAAATTCTTTGCTCAGAGAGTGGCAAAGCAGGGAAACAAGCTGCCCAGAGAAGCTATGGATGCCCCATCCCTAGAGATGCTCAAGGCCAGGTCAGATGGGGCTCTGGGCAGCCTGATCTAGTTGCTGGCAACCATGCCCAAGCAAGGGTGTTGGAACTAACTGATCTTTAAAGCTCCCTCCAACTTAAAACTATCCTGTGATTCTACGATTTAGTTCTGTTATTGTAAAAAGCAGTTAACAGAGCAGTATATTAAAGAAAAAAAATATCACTTAACTTTTTTGTCAATAATTATAGTTACTATACACATATGCGTAAGTCTTAATACCTGAACGGGGCCCACAGGAAAGCTGAGGAGAGATTCTTCTAAGGACTTGTAGAGCCAGGATAATGGGAACAGGTTTTATACTGGAAGAGGGTAGGAAGATATTAGGAGGAAATTCTGTACTGTGAGGGTGGTGAGACACTGGACCAGACTACGCAGCCAGCTTTACGGATGTTCCCTCCCCTGGAGGCATTCAAGGCCAGGCTGGATGTGGCTTTCAGCAGTCTGGTATAAAGGGAGGTGACTGCCTATAGCAAGGGGTTGGAACTAGATGATCTCCAAAGTTCCTTCCAACCCAAACCATTAAAGGCACTGTTCAGGCAAGCTACATCTGCCTGAAGCCTTAAAAATACATAGCTTAAACTAAGGGAAGGGAGACTGTGGTCAGAATCAAATCTCTGGAAGGTCACGGAGCTCAAAAACATTTCTTCTGAGTAAAGAGAGGAGAGCTCTGTGACTGCCAAGATGTACAATGACGTACACCTTCCTGCAGCACGTTAATTTCTAAGAATGACTGCATGTATATGCTCAACTACGGAACGCAGAATTGAAACCATTTGTTCCAGATAAAGGACAACTCGGTGCACATCGAACCATGCAGAATCTTAACTCCGTAACTGAACTGCTTTAAAGGCTTTCAGTAAATACTGCTCACAAGCAGGAAGAAAACAAGTCGACCTAACTGCCTTATCCACTAGTGCTGAAAACTTAACCTGCACATACTGTATGTAAATAAGGAAGAAAAAAGCACTATGCGCTCCTATTCAAATTCATCTGATGATGTTTAAAATCTGAATGCTTGAAGATCATTCAGAGTATGCATTTATAATCATTGATTTATTTTTACTATCAGCATGTGAAAATGAAAGATTGCTACCTGGACCCAGACATACAGGGTCAATAGTGAATACATGCACCCATTTCAGGTCAGCAGATGTTCTAATCTGTATTCTAATCAGCTGTATTTCTCTTACCACTTGCTAATTAATATCTATATATAAATGGATCATGCATTATGAAAAGCTCACAGGGATGCTTCCATATGAAACTTAAATTGTCTGACCATTCTTACTGAAACCAGAAGAAAACAGAACTGCGCCTCATGCAGATCACCAATTACAATCTTTCCTGAAAACCTTACACTTCTTCATTCAGTCAACAAACATTCAGTGTAGCCACCAAGAAGTTCACTGCTTCAGAACAGGTATTCCAAAAGGCACCGCAATGCTCTGTTACAATAATCTGATGCTCGGGTACTGAAGTAACCGAAAAAGTTCAAGGGCAATCCCTAGCAGGTATTTGTGTCTGGTCACTTCAGAAACAGAGTGCATTTCATAAGTGGTACTTCTGGGAACAGTATAAACAGAGTACAGGCTGCCTCAGCCCGGATTACCAAATAAAATATCAACTTGGTTTTAGGGTAAGCAGGAACGCACATTTTTTCCCCCCAATAACATTTTACACTGGAACATCTTACATTACATTCGAAATCTGCTGGTTTTTTTATTGTCGCTGTTTTAATGTGTAGTCGTAACCTGCTAGACTGGAGCCCAGAAATAACCTGGTATCTTTCAGTGCAAAAAAATGCTTCTGTTAAATAAATCATGCCTCTTACTCAACAACGGACAGAACTGTCTGTCTATAATGGTGCAATGCACCCAATGTACCACCCACTGCCTCATCTTCCCCATTCTCACACAGCACCGAAAACACCCTGTTAATATACTTACAATATGGAACGATTATAAATACTTGAAGTTCATTACATTGAGGGAAAACTAATAGAAATACTCTTTTCATAGGAAAAAAGTGCATTTTTGGTGGTAAACCAAGTACCTGTTCATCAAACATGTTCAAAACTCCATTGCACAGCAGTAGCATTTATCTGCTCCAGCCACGTCCAGCACACCTGGCAGTGCAGCCTGCCCTGCCTCTGCCCTGCACCACAAGGTCAAACATCCCACTAGCTTTAGGGTTACACTGCTCTCTTTCTTCACATTTTAATAAAAAAAACATTAAAAATTGAAATGTTTTGCTACTTATATACATTAATTATACTACATATTTCTATGAGAGCTCCAGAGCTCTTCCAGAAGTAATGCCTCCTATAGTATTATGTTGGCCCATAACATCAAAGGCAGATGTTGCTGGTACGGGAGTAGAGATTGTACATTCCCACCAATATTCCACTACATTTCACTGCTACATGACACAGGGCATTAGAAGGACAGAAAGACAAAATGGTATCTGACATGCAAGTGAGGACGAAGCAAAGATTTATTACTGAAACTCCTCCATGTAGAGGAAATTTCACCCACTCAGTGATATTTACTGATGCTTGGTGAATGATTGTGAAAATCAGTGGATGTGAGCTCAGTGAGGTGGTGGGCAGTGTGATTTAGCAGTGGCAACAGTGGGTCACCTCTGCTGGTGCAGATTTTTATGAGCACAGAATGCAGGCTCTCATTGCTGGAAAAACACAAAGCTAATGGTGATGACTATGTTGAAAAAAGTAGTGTTTTGTAGCTCAGAATTTGCTCTATTATTAACAGTGTTACTGTGCTCTTCGTACCTGATGCAGTTTCAATGGATTTAAATAGGAGGCATTACTTACAAAGCAACCTACATATAGGCAGATCAAGACAATTCCACCACATTCAGTGCTGCCCAGTCAAGCCAAAAGCTTGGGCACTCATGGAATATAAGATCAGCAACATCCTACGTGTCTTCCAATCTGTGTTTTGTTTTAAAGAAAAGGATAAGACAGTCTACAGATATTAGAGAACTTATCTCAATCTGCCTTTTCCCAAACACAGCATTTCAGCAGTAGCAAGAGTCCAATAAGTCTGCTACCATCTATTATCAGAAGCACAGAGCCCTCCAGAACTAAAGTGTAGAGGAAACACGAAAGAACAGCACAGCTGCTTATTTGTTTTAGTGCTGATCTACAGATACAAACTGAAAATTATTGTAAGGCACAACTGGCATAGCAATTACACCTGTTACAACACAACTTTTTAAAAGACCATTTTAATCAACTAATGCATTTTTAACTAAGACCAAAGCAGAAGCAATGAGCTCAAAATGAAGTCCTGTGTCCTCCCAACAATCTCAGCTAAATAAAGAAAAATAAAAACTCAAAAGTTCGGCTGACCTTAAAATGATATTTTAATCCCCACCATGCAGCTTTCCATTGTAAATTATTAGCACACTTCACATGCTTTCCTATACTCACAAAAAACCTTCAGAATTCTGAGGCTAGCCAAACATTCAAAGGATTTGTGCAATCCGAGGGAAGATTAGATTAAAAAAAGGGGTGGAGGAGGTCGTACTGTGTTAAGAAGTAGCATGGAAAGAATGGTGCTCATGCCAATGACCATGACTACCTTTCAGGTGCCTGAGCTAACAACAAAACCCCCTGTATAATCAAAGGAAAAGAAGCTGCTACTATTGACCTCCTTACCTCCAGGAGGCAGGAGGTGCTTCAGTAACACACTCAGCTAATTAGACTTAACTCAGGAATGTACAATATACAGCAAAAAGTTTATAAACAACTGTTTGGATAATGCATTCACCTTTGAATTTCTGTAGTAGCAGATAAAATGCCTCTTTAAGCAAGGACAGAAAGCCTATTTTAACAGACTTTTACCAGGGCTGCTCTGAATGTAATGTATCCTATGTTATTAAATCAGAGATGAATGTCAGTGGTATGGCAATATGGGTTCAATTTTCCCACCAATATCCCGTTACTTTCTGGTGCCATGCAGTAGAGGGCAGCAGAGGGGTAGTCTGACAAAATGGCTTCTGGCACTGAAGTCTGTAAGAAACAAAGGTGCATCACTGAATTCCTTCACGTGAAAAAATTACGGAGACCAAAGAGAGGATGCAAGCACAGGGAGGAATTGGGTAGTACATTTCAGCAGTGGTGACACTGAAGCAAACGAGAAGCTACATTCCAGACAACAGTGCACAGCTGTCACATCACAAAGTGATAACGTCTCAGTCAGCTCTTCCACGCAGCCAGCCAGTGGCAGGGACTACGTTGAAAAATAATGTTTTGTAGCTGAGAATTAGCTCTATCAAACAGTGCTACTGTGCTCTTTGTATCTGCTGTAGTGTCCATGGAAATATAGGAAGCATTACTTTTGGAGCAACTGAAGCATTTGCCAAAGAATACTCTCCGTTCTTTATTCTGTTATCTCACTTTAAAAGACAATGTTTTCTAAACATAACTATAAAAACACCTGTGAAACAATACTAGAGAAAGGGATGTCAAAAACCAAGCAGACTCAGTAAAGGTTAAAACAATACTGTGTTTTTAGAGAGAGATCCATAAGTAATTCAACCTGAAACACATCTTACATCCATATAATTCATCATGCTTCAAATCTTTCCTTTTAGGCACCAGTTTGAAAATATGGTCTGCAACACAGACGGCACGTGTTCTAAATCCCAAAATGCCTCCAAAGGAACTGAATACCACGTGGTTTCAAACGCCACGCTGTTTCCTCAGTCACACACTCAACCTTGACAAAACATTAAGTAGCCCCACACTCTCTACAGATTAAAATGTCTTCTTGATTCACAATGTCAAATTGATGTTAACAGGAATGGAACTGTTGTTTTTTGTTTTTAAATCTAGACTGTGTTAATGAAGTGTAAAAAAGTCACTATAAAAGGTTAGAGCAATTTTACAGCGGGCAAGGTGCTGATTTGCTGGCATTTCTTCACATCTGGGATCTCACAAAAACAAACCCAATCCTTGTTCACAGATGCAGAGTTTAAAAAACCAAACAAACTGTTAGACTGAAGTTTAGAAAAATGTTTCCAGCTCCTATTAACTGTCCTCCTTTGATTGTCCATTAACAGTAAGGATAAGAAAAAACATTTGTAAATGCCTTCTCAAATCACAATTTAAACTTGAGACAACTGATTTACTAAATCATTCTAGCATTTGCATTACCGCTTCAAACCAAATGCTATGAAAACCTGCAAAATAAGAAGAAAAGCTTTATTAAACTAATTATTTCAAATTTTAATGTGAAGCATAATTACTTTAGAATCACTGTATCACACTGAAGGATCAGCAGCTACAATTACGTATCTTTTACTCTTAAAAATATGAAACTTTTATTTAGTTCTATCAACAGATTTTGCTTCTCCATCTCTCAATCTCAGAACATCATTTTTTGCCATCCAGACTCAGACAGTGAGCTGAGCTGTCATTTCAACATTTTGGAAATTATACACTAACAAACATTTTGGTGCCTTCTGACATGCAGCCATTGCCAGAACAGTTCCTCAACTAAAAACAAAAGACGTTACAGCAGAAAAATGAGTGAGAAGTGTTTAAAGCAGTTTCGCAGCAACAAAAAGCAGAAGTAACTGCTCAATATTTCCTCAGAATCTGCCTACAAAATAAGCCCTCATGCCTGTACCTGCTAATAACTTAAAGCAATCAAGTGATATACCAAATCTCTTTCCTTTTCTCTTTAGTGTATGCTAGGTAAATCACCTGGAATTCCACGTACAAATCTGCCAAGTGATTTCAATCAATGCCAGGAATGTGAGACAAATTAAAACACTGTGTATGTACAAATGCAAATAATCACTGATGCACTCGTACGGGAATCAAGCGAGGTAACAGGAAATGAGAAATACATTGTAATGAATTAAATCAAGGTACTAATAACAGCAGGAAGCAACTATAGTATGCAGCAACTGCACATATGTCCCCTCTTCACCAGAAAAGTAAAATATGCTTCATGATGCCAAAAAATTCAAACATGCACACAGAAGACATGCAGTCTGGTAACATAAATGACAATTTTGCACTACACAGACTCTTCAGTTTTGTTTTTAATGGTATGTAGGACAAGCTACATCTGAGGTAACCTTTACTGTTAGAAGCAGCTAAATCTTAAGGAAATGCAACCTTCCCTTATATACGTACCTGAGTATCATGCAAATCTGCCTTGCCAAAATATCTGATATGTTTTTAACTACAGTAAGTGGAATGGACCTCTTAGTACATCGTAATTCCAGAACAGTGAAAACCTCTTGCTGACACAGGAAAAAAAAAAAAGCCTGATGCCATTCTGATTGGGCACAGAAAATCCGAGCTGCATCACAGTGCGAGCCTCGTAACGCCACACCCAGCAGCTTGATTGGGATATCATCTTCTCCGTCAATGAACAGCCAGGCTTCACGCGATAAACTCACTTCTAAATACACGATACAGCAGATTTGTTGACCTCAAAGAAAAAAGAATGATTTTAAGCTTTATTAGCCACGTTTGTGAAAATAAAGCATTCAGGGAACAAGCACTAACACCTGTTAGCAAAGATCATACAAACCCCTCTGATCTGAAGATAGATCTATACTCCTTACTAGTTCATTGTCTCTGCGACCATGTTAAACTGACAACAGATCTATTTTCTTCTTCATAATCTTGTGGGGTATTTACTCAAGCCTAATGTATGCAGTGCTTCTGCATATGAATAACTGCGTAGGAAACTCAGGAAAACCTCACCTCACTTAATGTGGTCGTCTGAACTTTTGAATCCTTTCAAACACTGTAGAGTAAGTCCCTGAGCCAAGAGATCACTTTTCGTGTGTTCAATTAAGTGACTAAATTGAAAATAAAATTCAATAAAGTGTCATTTTTAAGCTGTTACCTTAAATAGTTCTCAAATACAGGTTTCACTAATCACTTTGGTGACAGCACAGCTACACAGTGCCATCTAGCAGTGACTAACAGCACAGCAGTTACCATGATATTACATTTATTACATTGCATAGTTTGTAGAGGCCTTACTGCTTTAAGTACATTCCAAGAAACCAGCAGAATTGCTGGTAAGTAAACCAAAGATAAACTTCAACAGAGCAAATCTACACCGGCTCCTACAGTTCTCAGCTCGCTGAACACTGGTGGGAGAAGGTATTTAAAAGACTTTTCTTAAATAGCTTCCTATTTACACTAAAATTCTCCAATTTTTTTCAGAGAAGGTTTACAAAATTAAAAAAGAGAATTTTCATTATTATGGAGCCTTGTAGAGTTACTGCCTCAAGTCTGATATCAAAGTTAAATTTTGATCTAATATTCGTCTAAATTTTTTTCTTCACTGAATGCAGGAACTTAAAAGATTTGTTTCTCTGCTCCTCATAACTCTAACACTATAAAAGCATCTTACACCACTACTTACACTTATAAAAGCTACATACACCAATAAATCCAAGCCTGCTATGACATGGAGAAAGAAATGTAATCATTTATACCCAAAGAACTCGTAACAAGATGAAGTCCTTACCAGCTGAAGTCATACAAAACACCTACAGAAATCAAATAGTGTACAAAACACTAAAATAAAAAGGGTTTCAAGTCTAAAGCTCTTTTTTTTCCAGTCACATCTCAAGTACTTCTCAGCATAAGCAAACTCTGGTGCTAAATGAAAACTGTTGCCACCTCTTGCCCACTACAGTCATGCTCTCTCCTCTTCCTTTCTCGATGCATGCATACAGGTACCTTCAAAGATTTGTGCACCTTTGCAGCAAACCAATGACCTAATCTGGGTTTAGACTACAATGGCTAAAAACCATTGTGAATCTATTTGTGAAATACAGCAGTAAAGTAAAGGCAAAAAATAAAAGTGCGGTGACAATCTGCTTTTCAATTCAGAGGTCACATTCTTCAATTAGAAAAAAATAGAATACCACCTTTATGAGCAAACAATATTGTCTCTACATCAGCTATGACAGCAAATCTTTAGAGTATTTAAATCTCTAATAAATCTCTACAAATTAGTAGCAATTTGATACTTCATTTAAAAAATATTGCAAGATGTTTGCTGAAGGTAGTACACAAGCTATCAGCAAGTCAGACGTTTCATCTCGAGCAGCTCTTCATCAAAGCCATCTCCCACAGATATTCTTTCTTTCATTACTGCGTCCATTTGGTTTTTAAAATACCAGTTAGGAAAAGCCATTTGCTAATAGACTTTGATCTAGATTCCAGCTGTCATGGGACTTAAGTTTGGAAGCCGTATTTTGAATAACGTGTCAAACAACTTTTTATCCTTTTACCAGAACTGCACACACCAGATGAAGAGACTAATGCACATTGATGAAAATAAACCAGAGAACGTCCAATGAAGTGTAACAAGAGATGAGAGATCTAGTGGATGTGAGCTTTGGTAGAAGCTTTGAGGAATTCAGTCTGTTTAGCCTAGACACTAGAAGCCTATGGAGAGAAGTGATAACAGCACTCGAGTACGTGAAAGGTTGCTATGAAGAGGAAAGGAATCAGACACTGTCCATACCCACTGAAGAAAACAAAAGCAGTTGTGTGCTTGAACTCTGTTAAAAGATGAAGTTTACGCATTTGAAAACACTTCAAGTAGAAAGAACAGTTGATCATTTCCAGCAGATTATTAATTTATTACTGGAGATTTTTGACAATCTGCTAAAAACAAATATGCAGTAACAGCCCAGCCTTGGAAAGGAAAGATCAGTCATGCAGGTGCCTTTTATGCTGTGACCTGTGAGATTTCAACAGCGCACAAGGAATTTCTGCCAGTCACGAACATGAACTTACAAACTACTCCCTACCCGGTGGTCAGGGAAAACATTACTTAGTTCCTCTTCTCAGCTTCCTCTGCAACACTTTCAACCCCAGCAATGAACTCCACTTACTGTACCTGCTGTTTGGACTGTCTGCTTGAAAACAAGAAATATCAAGCTGACGTACTTCTAAATGATGACTATTTCTCCCCAATTCACTGAACAGCACAAGTGAAGCTTACCATCACATACACATACTTCAGCCTCAACAAAGGAGCCACTGAAAGCAATAAAAACACACTGGTCGAGTGTACTGTCATATCTACAGAAGATGAGGCTGCTTCACTGCTCTGCATTTCAAAAGTCATGGATAGAACCAAAGACCATTTGAAAAACACTTCAGTTTGTTAAACAAAAAACACCTCACAGCAAAAATGATTTGTGGAAACAGTCAACATGGGTTCACAAGGGGAGAATACTGTTTAACTAACTTAGTTTCTTTTTATTACAACGTTCTCCACCTAGTTGATCAAGGGAAGGCTATTGACATTATCTTTTTGGATTTCAGTAACGCTTTTGATGCTGTTTCTCACAGTATCATTCTAGACAAAACACCCAGCATACAGCTGAACAAAAACATAATGCAATGGGTGAGGCAGATGGATCAGACCCAAAGGGTTACAGTAAATGGGATCACAGCTGGCTGGTGGCCAGTCACAAGTGGGGTTCCTTCCACAAGTCTCCACTTTAGAGCCAGTCCTCCTTAATGTTTTCATAAATAATCTGCACATAGGACTAGAAGGTGTTTTTCAAACTTTGTTGATGATATGAAATTTGAAGGAGCTGCTGACATCATCAAGTGTGGAGAAACCTTGCAGAGATAACTATATAAATTACAGAGCTGGGCCATCATCAAGTGCAAGAAGTTCAACACAAGCAAGTGCTGGATTCTGCAGATTAACATTCAGCAATCCTAAGCAATTCCTTCAAAGCATGACAACAGCAAGCAAAAATGTCAGCCCATAAACAAGCAACAGAATTAAGTCAACTATCACTTAGGGACTCAATTACAAACAAGCAAACTTCTATCCTTAAAATCTGGCCAACAAAAGCTAAGAGTCCAAGATGCCTAATAAAATCAGCAGCCAAGTGATCTGTCTGCTATTAAATCATGTGCCAAAAAACTCTACCCTATACACCAGTGTCTTGTACCAATCAACAGCAATGCAGTTTTGGCACGATTAACTTGAAGCCTATTTATAGCCATCCAAGACAAAGTTTCTGCTTAGCTTCTTGCAGTAAGTAAATTCCAAAGCTAGGGATTTGACGCACGAGACAAATGCTTATGTCTTCTGTTTAAATACATAGGTCACTCAAAACTAGTGCCTCCTACTTATTTTCATGGAAACCAATACGCGATCACCATCAGCGACACATTTTGGCCAGCAACAAACAAGAGCCTGCATGCCACGCTTGGAAAGAATTGCAGCAGGAGAGGTGAGCCACTGCCACCACTGTTGAAATGCACTACTCACCATTTCACTGCGCTCACATCCACTCTTAGGTCTCCACAAATGTTCAGCAAGCAACAGTAAACATCAATGTTTTTTTTCTGCATGAAGAAATTCAATGACACATCTTTGCTTCATACACGCTTCCTTGTCAGGAATTTTGTCAGCCAACCCCTCTGCTGCCATCTTCACACAGCAATCAAGTGTAATGGGATATTGATGGGAAGGTTCCATCTTTGCTGCCACGCCATCGATACCCACCTCTGACACAGAAACAGGATGCATTACTTTCAGAGCAGCCCTCACAGATGAAACCTCTTCCTCAAACCCAACACTCAGAGTTAACTACAAATGGCAACATATCAATGCTGACAAGATTTGCAGATAGGCTTATCTGCAGACACATCATATCACAGCTAAGCATTACTATTTTAAAGACTGTATCGGGGATGCCAGCTTAGTATCCAGGGGGAGCTTAACTCATCTGCTCACAGGAACTATCCTACTTTCCACAACTGTTTGAAATGAGCAGAAAAAAAGATACCACTGAAACAGGATAGGATGAGAAGGAAATTTTCTAAGAACGGCAGACATCAGCTACGACACTAACATTCTAAAATACAGCTCTACCATGCAGTAGAATCAAGATGCAGAGACACTATTTCCCTTATGGTTAACAGCCCCTCTGTTTCTGCAGACGTCAAGTAATTACTGAGTTTCTGTGAAAGATTAACAGCCTACATGTAACTTGCTTAATATCAAAATAGTCCTCTGAGCAACACCTCCAGCAAAGAACAGAAGGACTGAAGATTCCACAGTAGTTCCATATCTTCAGAAGGAGGATACAAATAGCACACCAACTTGTTCCAACTTTGTATCAGACTGTGGCAATTCCATGAGCATGGAGCATCCTCCCTGCAAATTCATTCCAGCAGACAGCTGGAAAAGCTCCCAAACTCTGCCAGGGAAAGGTTGCTCTTGGCTAGCTTGCAGCTGTCCATTGTTTTAAATATCACTCATAATAAGAGATTATGTAAAAAAAAATAATTAAACAGTGGAAAAAACTACAACCCAGAAGTTCTGTAGAAGAACACGAGAAGTTCATGCCCACCCATAACAAATAAAATATTTGCACATGCCCAAATTAACTGTAACAAAATTCACAAGCTATGCGTTCAGCTAGGCCTCATTAACATCTGACCTAGGCCTCCACAGCAAGCAACACTCTCCCTTAAAAATAGTCTTTTATTTAAATCAGACCTAGACATCATTTAGAATTTACTTGAATAAATTAAAAATCTAGTATTGAAAATGTAGCACTGCACTAATGACAATAGTTACCTATCTGAAATGTTATCACTATTAAGCTGTAACAATTAATTACTAATCTGCAACATTAACTCAGTTTGCCTTTGCCCTATTAGCTAAATTCAGAGCTTCGCTAATGCTGTAGTTCTGCATCTCAACAGATAACATTTGTTCAGCTGTCCCCACAATTTCCAGTGTCTTAGTGGAAAGCTTTAAGACAGCTGACATAAATTATTAAATAAAAATTAACCCTTTGATGAAAATAATTAGGGAGTTGATAATTATAAGGAAAAATCTTTAATTAATGTTTCAAATAGGAGTCTTTATACCACCTTTATCAAGTATCAACTTCTCTAAATCAAACAAGCAGCAGGAAAGAGCTCCTCATGAATTTAACAACTGTAACCCTTTGTTATATATATATATATATATATATATATATATACACATGAATCCTGAATCCACAATACAGACTCCTTGAGAAGGGAGTCCAACACAGAGCCTAACAAAGTGGTAATTCTCAGCTAAAATAGATACCTTAAAAAAAAACCTGAAGTGCAATCACCAAGTTATCAACTAAATGGACGTAAAGACCAGAACGCTGACAGCAAATAATTTAAAATAGAGCAGATTTAACTAAATGCATACAACTGCACTTTGCCTAATAACCCAGTAACCCTAAGTTAAATCAGTAATATAGACCAACAATAATTAAAAAGCTACCTGCCCAGCTTACTGACAAAAGACACCAAGTGCTATCAAAACAGACAGGAATAGCTGTGCCCCAGATCTGCACTGCTTATCCAATGCTGCCATCTCTTGGGCCCCAATGATACAGCACTAACCATCCGAAGGGTTAGAGCTTCTGCCTTTAAACACACCTAAATCTCAGGCACAGTCTGCAATCTACTTTATATATTACCTTATCATGATTTAACTACTGTGCAACAGGAAAGCATTTATCTAAAAAGAAATTGGAAGGGATGTTTGAACTCAGACATGCCAATCAGGCCTGGGGAAATACTGTGCTGCGCCATAAAAAGAAAGGAAGTAGTTCATGTGAATAGCACGTATTATCTAAGCAGCAGATACACTCCAAGAGTAGGGCTTTGAGAGAAGGAAAACATCTACACACATTTATATTAGCTCCCCTCGTCACTGGACCTGTTTTGTACATCTGGGAATTGGGGGTACTCTCATCCAGGCTCACACGAACATATCTCTAGTTGGCCAAGATGAGTCACTAGGGAAATATAAATTGCACACAGCCCCATTGGATGGCAGGGGAGGAAGAGAAAGCACTTCCGAGAACTTCCACAAAGACTATGATCAAAAGATAACCTTCCTTTCCCAAGCTCCTACCTCAGAGTACACTGGCAAAAATCTGATTTATAAAAATCTGGTCTGCTCTTCTACTACCTTCCCTAAGTTTTCTATAAATAATTACTTGTTACATGTGAGACATGTGAAACCAGCTAAGTAGAATGCCCTACATCACTTATATGACTAAACTGAACTTGCTTCATCACTATTTATGCACTTACTGATTGCTTAACCATCTACCACATAAATACATTTTAGTTATGAGGATACAAGTTACTAGAACTCAAAGTTTACATTCTGTAATGTTATAATGTGATGGAAACTACTGCAATAATAGCAGAGGGGCACGATCCTAGTCTGCAGCAAAAAAGAACAAGCCCAAATGCAGCAGCTGCGGATGCAGAAACAAAGGAAGAAAAACCACTTACCTTTGGAAGGCCTCCAGCAGGCAGGGATCTCCAGCAGGATGCCCCTGCTTCCACTGCCAACCCTTACATGAGGTCTGGGAAGGAACAGATCCTGGCTCCACCTCTTCCACTCACTCATGTGCACTGCTTGCACCTGAGCATCATCAGGTTGGCCCTGCCTTCCCACCAGGTGCTCAATCACTGCTTCAGGCCATGACTCAGTATTTCCACTACACTTCCATAGTTCAATCCATTCCAAGTTCAGCCTTCTGTATTACAAGAAGTTCAGCATTGCCAGAACTAAACTCTATTGCACAACCAGTACAGCACATGGTCAATTTTTTTTTTTCCATTACCCTGCGCACAGAATTTACTTAGGCCCGCTCTCATCTTTCAGTTGCCAGCTCTGTGTCATGAAAGAAAAAAACAATCAATTTAGATGGACTGTAGAACAGATGACTAGCTTGAGATAAGGAAAATAATACATTCTTGATGTGATCAAGTGATAGAGGAATTGATAATGGCAATGATACGTGAAGCCAGTAGGAGAAAAGTGTAGCTTTCTTCTTCCCTCATTAATTGAGCAAACATTTCCCAGTTTAAGTTCTATCCTCTAACAGAAACAACACCCTCAAGGCCATATATCCCAAAAACAGAAACTTGCCTAACTGGAATGAGGAGTTGATACCGAGGAAGCTGAGGTAGGTAAAAGATCACAATGAAGTCATATATCTTGCATTATTCTGCAAGTCACAAGTTATCACTAAGAACTTTAGCCACACACAGGCAGGTTACATAGTACCAGTAATATACAGCTGCCAAAACCACAAATACAGATTAGTTTACAAGGTCTCAGGGCACACAGCTGCTGCAGATGAGAACCACTGCATGATGTTGCATTAAGCCCAAAATACAACAGGGCACCTCAGCAACTCCAGCAGAGCCACTGTCAGCCCTGCTGCCTCACGGAACACTTTCCACTGCGATGGGCAAAACCTCTACTCCTGCCAAGGCATCTTGAAAAGATGGCATTGCATGAAGGTGGTTGTCCCATGCCACGATTGTAGAAGTTACAAGGTGGCATTTCATCACCTCTCCTCATGTCCTTAGCCATCTCACTACAGAAGTTTCAGATCTTGTTTCTCCTTGGACGATGCTGCTCGATATTTTTTTTAATAGTTGTTTCAGCAGCAGAGAAAAACCAGATGAAACAAAACAAAAATCACCACATCCACATCCCAGGCATTCACACACTGCCTGTGCCTGGTAGAGCAGGATATTCAGGCCCAAGCACCAGGAAATAGAAGACAAAGCAAACTTGTGACCATCAACAGCTTAGAATCTCTGGAAACAGGAGATCATATTGTTGCAACTACTCAGTGCTATCTCAAGTCAATGATACCTGAAGCGTATCAATCAACCAAAAGCCCTCAGCATCCAATTAGCAGCCAGCTTGAATCTGAAAAAGACATCTGCCACATGAGCAATTAAACAGGTGTACAAGGTTATTGACTAATGCAAAAATTAAGCTGGATATGTGACACTAGAAATCGAAGGCAAATACTTCAGCAAGGGTATGAAAAAACACAGGATTTACATCTCAGTTCACTTCTCTGCACTGCCAGGCTACTTCACAGTGAATGACAGTTTAATCACTACAGAGTTGTAAGGGAAAACTGGTGCTTCTCATCTCCAGAAAGGTTGTTTGGGAATTCTGTGTATTTCTCCACACTCAGCCTCCTCAAAAAGGCTTTTCTCCTAAATTGGGACTGCAAACACAAGTACTTGAAAAGTACAATCTAAAAGCAAACACTGATCTGGAATTCTGATTGATAAGGCTGCACAATACGCACATCATTAGCAGCTAATAAACACTTGTCTTAGTTCTAGTTTGTTGGGGTATTTGGTTTTTTTTGAAGCTATCTCACAAGTGTGGTTCATACAACCATCCAGTAGTTGCTAATTTGTTTAACAAACTCTTGTGAAGGGGCAGAGAAGTGTTATCAGCAAGGTGGAAAGAGAAAAGACCAACTGTTAATTCTTACCTGAACGCATATACCAGAAGCCTTGGTCAAATACCTCATCAATAGCTACACAGGCTGCAGAAAGCTTAAGTTAACAAACATGAAGAATACAATAACCTGTTCAAGTGGAGATTATATATTTACTAAACATCCGTGAAATAAATCCAAGTTTAACATGACTGGAACTTTACTCTGCAATAGAACAGCAATTATAAAACCACATTTAAAAATATAAAATAAAGCATCAAGTTCTGAATTAGACTTAATACCTGAATAGCCTCAGTTGTTATTTCCCACTTGGATGAACAAAATGGATGATGCAGCATGCTTCACTGCATCTGTAGGCTGTCATCCAAAATCTGGGAGTGAACAATCCAAGTGTTACTAAGTATGGCTTATGCGGTACAATGAACATTAGGCAACGCCTCTAAATACCAGTTCTGCAGAGGAGCATCACTCCATCAAACAAACTCACAGGTAAGTTGTCCAAGATAGTAAAAAAGGCACTTCTACAAAGACTAATGTCAAGTTGCAGAAATGAAACAAAACATCCTGATAACCTAATTTCTCTATGCTAAATGAAAGCCAAGTTCACTGAATTCACAACAAATTTTCACTCTTTTTCTACTTCCGAAGTCTCACACTACAGGAGGGAAAAATGTTCCACACAAGCACTTATTTCTTAAAAACCAGGTAGTGATGATGAGCAGCTATTGCTTCAGTTCTGCTGAATTTTTATTAATAAAGACTTTTCTTCCTTTCTTACTGCTTATTCTTCTGGTACTTTTAATGCATTGCTAGTTTTTCCTCCTCATCTCTTAGCAATTAGGATGGATCAGCCTAACTGCTTGATCCCCCAGAAACATATTCATGAATGTTAGGCCACAAATCATTCATCCCACAGAAAGAGAAACCTACAAATGCCAACAGGCATTAATAAGACTTTCCACTTTAGCAGCCTAACGTTTCTCAGCTGCTCAGCCAGCAGCAGCTGGCAGAAAATGCTGTTAAATGGTAGGCATACTGAACTCCCTTCCCTAACAACCACCTGTTTCCAAGCACAGGAGAGCTCCCAGCTCTCCCACTGCAGGGTTTCTTTCTTCAGGGCCTACTAGTGGGCAGCTATGCAGGCATATCTAACCTGTAGTGAGCCACGGTGCCAAGAAACCAAAGCCAGTTTCAGAACAAGTAAAGCCACAAGGTATATTATTTACAGAATAAGCAAAAAAACCATAGCACAGTCCTAGGCTAACAGCAGCAGGTCCACATTTTCAATAGGGTAGAATTCACACAGCAAACAGGGATAAGGAATAGCATTAGTAGTAGTTTTTCACAAGTCAGAAACTCACTTCTGTAATTAGAACACATTCTAGTCAACTTACAAAGTAAATTGCACTGTTACAGAAGTCTGTCTGATATCTCTTTCTATTATTTCCATCCTTGCAATTACATAGAAGGTGCTGGAAATCGTGCTTGATCATTTTCCTCACCAAGAAACAAGAACTGCAAGTAAAGATAACATCTTAGTTCTTAAAAACAGAACATTATTCCAGCATTTCTTCAACTCTTGAACTGTTGACTCAAAAACTCAGGAACTAGTAGGAAATAGACTGACCAAAACACTTCTTATTTAAGTAATGCTCTTCAAGATGCTGACCAACAAATCATCTTTTTCACATTGGTAAATATTTTCATATTTTCCTCAAGTTTATAACAGTTTTTCACTAAAGTAACAAATTCAAGCAACACAAGACATCAATTTAGAAATCAGCCCTTGGAAAATAAGGGTTTTTTTTTTTTTATAAAGTTTTTTCTTTTCATTGTTTAAACAAGTTACATTGAGCTTCATTCTAAATACGCAAACGTTTATTGCAATTAAGTAACATTGGCTGTTACTGACTTCTTAATGACAAGAAGAGATCGAGCACCTTCATGACATTCTATCTTACTTTTGACAAGACAGTACAAAAACATAATGGGAGATACTTAAAGAATGTTCAGTAAACTTTATGTCCTTAAGAGATACTTGAAGAATGTTGGGAAACTTTCTATACTGATATTTCCTCTCTACAGAAGGATCAGAGCCTGATCAGTAAGCTATGCTAAAATCTTAGCTGCCGTTTTGTCAAGAGCAGGACAACAGCCTTTGGCTTCACTGCACCCCTCAGACAAGTGATTGACCCCACTTCCTCTCTATCCTCCCACTAAAAACCACTATCTGCAAGCACCTTCCCTTAGCCTTACCTTATTAAGGCTCAAGAAAACCAGAAAACCAGACCATACACTGCATGCTTTTGGGCCCTTGTGCTGGTGCCCAAACTGGCCCTAAGCTGAAGCACTGGGCACAGCACTCCAAATGTTCTCACCAATACCAAACAGAGCTGATGGGTCACTTTCTGCTAACAGGGCAGGACACAGAGTGTTTTGCTGCAAGGGCACATTGCTGACTCGCATTCAGCTTCTTGTCTGCCTCAACCTGCCAAACTGCTCAGCTTACTCCCACCTTTAACACTTGGCACTTGGTCACAGTAACCCCAGGATTCTCCATTTGCCTTTACTGAATATCAGAAGGTTCCTATTAACCCCTTCTCTCCAGTCTATCAGGGAGAATCTGAACAGAAGCACTGGTTTTCAGCCTATCAAGCATTTCTCTCATTTTGACATAGTCTACTAGCTTGTTGAAAGCACCACACGTCTTCCACGACCAGTAAAGACATCAAATAGCATTAGTCCCAGTGTGAAACCCTGAGGCATCATCAGCAATCCAAGAACGAAACAGACACCCTCATATACAGTTCTCAGCAGAAGCACCACTACATTGAGCAGAAAGGCAGATGCCCTCTTAAATACAGTTACCACACTTGAAATACTTGCACTCAGTTCTACCCTCACTAAAAGCCTACGAAGGAGAATGTTCAACTGATGGATTTGTAAAAATTCACTTTTGCCAGAATTAGTAAACAATACTTTTTCTCTTCTGAAAAAAATGCAATTTCCAGAGCTACTTAAATTAATCCAATTAAAAAGTTAAATAATTTCACACACAAAAAAAACACCACCATAACTTTTGCCTGCCACTTCAGCATTTTTAAATACGTTCATATGTTTATACACACACAAATTAAGGACACTGACTGTTACTTTCTGGTCATTATTAAAACAAATCTCACATTCAGTTACAGAAATTATTCTGAAAATACTCCTGTCAGTTAGTGCTGCTCCTATTAAGCTTTCAGTTCTCTATTTCAGATTATAAAAGTGAACTTATTTATATTCCAAAGCTAAAAGCAATTTGGTTTTCCAAAAAGAGAAATTATCATATATATATATATACACACACACACACATATATACACACACACACACATATATACACACACACACATATATACATACATATATTTATTTATTTAAGTTTCTTCTTACACTCTTCCTATGTTGCTGCCAATAAAACTCCAATAGCACAAAACAGTCAAACCTTAAAAAAACCTGAGAAAACAGCAATAGCCCCTGAACACTATACAGAAGGAAATGTAAGGTAAGGAGAGATTAAAAATGAAGAAAGTCACAAGGCCAAGCTGATATCTCATTTGTAGTCTTACCAAAATAGCTGCCACAAAGAAGGATTTCTGGATGAGCACCCCAAGGAAAAGAAGAAAAAGCGTTTTCATCTTTTAAACCTACAGGATCCAGTCCTGCATCATCCCACCTCCACCCCATCCACCATCCCTACGAAGGATGATTCACACAGAACATCTCAACTCAGTTCCAGCAGCAAATATGCCTATTACTACGTACCTGAAAACATGTAACAAGTTGCCATCTCTGAACACTTACCCCAAAATTCTGGACTAAGTGACTTTGCTGCTATTATTACCTGTAATTTTGTATCCATACGCAGCTAGCTGTCCCGCCATATATTCACCATCTGAATTATTGTGAGAACATCCCCACGTACGAATCCAGATTTTCTGAATACCAGGAATCACACTGTTACATAGAAATGAATCAAAAAGGCAAGTTAAACACAAGCTTCCACTTCAGAACTATTGAGCACATTAAGCTAACTGCACTTCTCTAAACATATAACATAAGTAACACAAACAGGAACAAATGCAGAACAGGAGAGGAAGGGCATCACAGTTGTTATTAGAGTAACAGAGCATTGCATTTGGGATGGAGATCACTTTCTTCACAGCAACCCACACAGTGCTGTGCTTTGGATGTACGACTACAACACTCTGATTGCACATTCAAGTTCTAGCTACAGCTGAACAGTGTTAGCCCAGCATCAAAGGCTTCTGCTTCCCACCATGCATTTCACTGCAAGTAGACTGGGGTTTTCCATATCATATGACACCATAATCAACAAAAAAAAAAAAAATAAGAACCCTGAGAATCTGGTCTATCCAAATTAAGCACTGTCCTGACACAGTCTGGGCATCAGTCTTCTGTAGGAGACTCCACACCTTCCCTTATTAAACCAGGCTTCTTCTCAGGCCATACATTCTCTTGCTTTTGATCTTCTGACTCTCACTCTCAGCCTGCTGGGAAAGGATGAGAAAGCAGCTGGGTGGGTACTGAGCTGTGGGCCAGGGCCAAACCACAAGACTGCCAGTTAGAATTCTCTATGTTTGGGTTTCTTTTTGTTTTTTAAATACGAGCTTGAATAAGCTGTTAATCACAGAACAGATGCAAGACCTTTATTTTAGAGCAAGTATTTCTTGCGAACACATTTGAAGTTTTCAACAAAACAGAGTTTGAGATTTGCCTTCATTGCTTCCACAGATTGCCCCTCTCTTCCCAGACTAAAGCCTTGACTTTAAACGCAAGACTGACTATCTAAGTCTATCTCAGGACAAACAAACAACCTCGAAAGTCTAAAAGCACTTGAAAACAACCGACACAAACAAGTCCCTAACAGTCTCCAAATAGTGGTGGAACTTCTAGACGCATTAAGGCTAAATCCTTGGTTGTCTCACCTAAGTAAAAGTGACTGCTCTGTAATAATTTTTGTCCATCTTCTTCAAAACAGAGCAACCACTGACCTGCGCCAGGACTCTAAGGCAGTTCTAGAGCAAACCTGAGCAGCAGCTCCTGGTGCCATTTCACTCAAACATTTTGGTTTGGTTTTGTTATAAGTTTGTTTTGGGTTGGTTTGGGTGGGTTTTTTTTTTTGCTTTTGGACAGACTTTATTTTTTGGGGGGGTTGTTTTTAAATAAAAGAACAACATGCAAGAAAGTTTCTCCTGCTGACACTGTTAGATTTAAATCTGAAGTTTACTTTAGATTTTGCAATTTTCTCAATGGATCAGACAAAGAAGAAACACGCTTTGCATCTGGGACTTCAACATTTAAGTGCTCTAAAGATAAATCTTCTCACACAAGCAAGTTCTCAAGCAGGCTCCTTCAGGTACCACGCAAGTTTCTGACCTCTCTGGATAGCACTTTTACACAATAAAAGTAGAATCATGGGAAATTTCATGCATATGAAAACATGGTTAGATTGTCTGCAACTAACTCAAGTTTCATAAACAAACAGGAATGCTATCATCAAACAAAAAATCCAAAAGGCAGGACAGAAAATACCTTTAAGAATTCTGTGGTTTGGGTTTTGTTCATCTGGTTTTCATTTAACACAAATAGATCCAGTTTTACAACATCCTTCCCCTTGAACAGTAGGGGTCATGGATGATAAATGCAACAACTGCAACAACCAACTTCTCTCAGCAATTGCCAATTTATTTCTGTATATCCTCATTACAGTCAGTAGCTAATAAATTTCATCTCATTATGACATTAAGCCTCAGTTTGTCATCATTCTCATAATGATGTGCAGATTTCCCATTCTAGATGTCAAAAGACTATACAAGGACTGAAAAGCTGCACTCTTCAGAACAACTTAAGTAATTCAAATGGAGCAGACAACTTTTCAGTAACATGTAAGAAACAGGACCCAATTTTTTTTTCCAGTCTGATTACTTCATTAATCATATTTCCATCATAAAGGATCATAGTAAAGCTTAGCTTGAAAGAAACCTTAAAGATAATCTAGTTCTACCCCCTTGCTATGGGCAGGGCTGTCACTCCCTACTACCGAATCAGGCTACCCAGGGCCCTAACCAACCTGGCTGTGAATGCCTCCAGGATTGGGGCCTCCCCAGCTTCCCTAAACAACCCATTCCAGTGCCTCACCACCCTCTTGTAAATAAAGAATTTCTTCCAGAAATTTAAAGAAATTTAAGGAATTTAGCTAACGTAAATGTCCCTTGTTTTAGTTTAAAACCATTCTCCCTTGTCCTATCACTATCACACTGTGTAAAAAGTCAGTCTTCCTCCAAAGCTCTCTTGCTTTACTGGAAGGCTACAGTGAGGTCTCCTTAGAGCCTTCTCCAGGCTAAACAAGCTCAAATCCCTCAGCCTTCCTCCATAGGAGAGGTGCTCCAGCCCTCTGATCATCTCAGTGGCTCTCCTCTGGACCTGTTCCCAGAGCTCTACATCTTTCTTGTGTTTAGGTCCCAGGCCTGGACCCAGTACCCCAAATGGGGCCTCGCAAAGGCAGAGCAGAGGGGCATGATCACCTCCCTCTCCCTGCTGGCTACCACTCTTCCGATGCAGCTCAGGATGCAGTTGCCCATCTGCCCTTCAAGTGCACACCGCTGGTTCACATCCAGCATTTCATTCACCAGGGCTTCCAAGTCCTTCTCAGCAGGGCTGATCTCAGTGACCAGTCCATACACAACCTTGGGATTGCTCTGACCCAAGAGTGCTCTCTACTGAAAAACCCAGAGAAAGATATTTGCCTAGGGGTTTATTATTCATTACCGCTGCATTTTACAAACGCTATTTACTCTTGTAAGTGATTCAGATTTTATATTTTGAGATAATGGGAACTTCCACCTTACTTTTATAACTTGAAAGTGAAGAAATAAGCAAGACAGACCTAATGGTAGAACTTACCTGTCACGCGGAGGATCATCATCTGTCTGAGTTCCTTGCTTCCAACTGCGCTTTCGCACTTTGGGAAAAACATTCTTTCTTACATATCGCCAATCATGGGGCTTCAAATCTTGTGCTGACACGATATCTTCAATATCTTCCAGCACTGAGTCACAGGCAGCAGGCATCTCTGAGAAACGTAAGACTGCCATTAGCAAGCACTTGAACACAAAGCCAGGTTCTAGCACATATCTGAACTACAGCACACATGCAAGGGATATTCAAAACAAAGACAATCAGTTATCCCAAGTTATTTCCTGATGCTGTTTTCTCCCAAGATCCTCCAGGCAGGGAGAAAGCTACAAAAGCTAAGTTCCTGTTTTGTTTTGGGGGAAATTATTTGCTTAGTTTTTTTTTGTTTTGTTTTGTTTTGTTTTTTTTTTTTAAATCTGTATCTTCTAATTCAAAAAGCCTGCAGCTTCTCTGACATCAGATATGGTGCTCTTAATCCCACCAGGCATCACAGCGCAGTGAGTTCCTGTTATCTGTGAGAGATGCTTTACTCACACCACATGAGAAGAACTGCAGACAGTCTTGCACGTCTGCATCACAGACTGTCGTGGGCCTTTTATGTGGATGCCAAAAATAGGGGCACAGTAGTTCAATACATCTTGGTAATGCATGAGAATACAAAACAAATGAAGCATTCCTAAAAATCCTAACCCCACAGGCCTTACATTTAAATGCAATCATTCAGTAACATGGAAAAATCAAAACTTCTATCCTCAGGTGCAGGATGTCAAACAACACCCAGCTAGTATAAAATATTATGATCTGACCAGTATAATATGCTAAAACATCATTAACATTTATTCTGTTTTCCACAAGAAAGTGAGTTCTTTGGAACTTTTGCACCTTCTCGTTGGTAAAGGTATTACACAGATGTATATAAGGCTGTATGTAGCTATACAAATACACGGATCTTCTAGTAAACCTCAAGATCCGGATCATTTTTGGAAAAGAAAAAAGGTGATCTGTTCAAGTCGGCTACAAAAAAAAAAAGTACACACTACAGTTAATTCTTAATCAGAATTAAGTTTGATCTACCATTGCAAACCTGATCTAGTACGTGTTTCAAGAAATCAGTTCACTTATGAAACTGCATAAAGGCACTTCATAAAGTTTACGGAGAAAATACAAAAGTGTTCTAAAAGACAGTGAGAAACGAGACAGGCAAGGCTTTCATTTCTTTAGAAACTGATTTTGGAATCTGAGAATTCAACCTATGGTACTATAAGATACACCCAGGTTTTGCAGTTAAATAATTCAACAATGTAAGATGTAAAAGGTCAGTACGTTTTTCCAGTATGAGTGCTTTTGCCAACCTTGCAAAATATACCTCTAGATAAAACTTCATACAACCTGAACCATTAATCCTCCATGTTTAACTTCAAAAAGAGAATTTTCTTGTGTTAACATTACTGAGTGAGCATGGCCATTAAACTACAGATATCTAGCTAAGGAAATAAGTCACTGTTTTACCCTACAAGCATTTTTCATAGCAGATGATTAAACAAGCAGACAGAATGGAAATGGAGCAAATAATATAGAAGTTACTGCTTAGACAAAACCTAGCTTCAGAGATCATCTGGTTGCCAAATTCATTCCGTCTTCTCACCTAAGCACATGCAGACTATATCTCTGGGCTTAAGGACAATGACATATACTTTTAAAGAATGTTGCTTTCAAAAGGAATAAGCTGAAATTCTCTGCTTCGATATCAAATACTAAATTGAATACAAACAGGATTTTCCTAAAGCTCCTATCACTATTTTGTCCAGAGAAACATAGAAATAGAGGGAAAACATGATTTCATCTAAGAAACTAAACATCCTTTAAGAAGCTATACTGAAACACAAGTGAAGAACTCTTAAGTCTTAAAAGCAGAAGTCTCTAAAAAATTCTTAAAAGCAGTTACCTGCTTTTTAAATGATCTCATGGGAACAGAGAAAGAGGTGGGAGGCAATTACTCAGTTCCTCAGGAAGAAACAGGATTTAAAAACCTACTCCTAAGCCTTCACTATGAATTTCTTGTTCTGGTCAGTACTGAGGGTACATTTTTAGGCACTAGCAGAGCTTTACACACAAATGCATACAATAAAAACGAAAAAGAACCCAAGAGGTAAATTTGCTCAGTATGGACCAAACAGCACAGCATAACTGCTCAGGTGCTGCCTCATCCCAGCATATATAAAAGCTTCCTCCCAGGCAAACCCCACACGAACACCTACCCCCACAGCAGCTTATGATGTTCCACGTAATTAACATAGGGAAGAAAGGTGACATCCCTTACACTGAGTTATATCTACGTGTAATACAGTTAACTAAACACAGAGAAGGAAAAAAGCTTTGGGTGTTTTCCCTTGTAGAATTCCCTCTTGTAGAATCATAACCGTGTAACAAAACAGCCGACAGAATGAGCCTGATTTACTTCGGCGGCCCACAGAAGAAAGAACGCGGCCAAATAAAATCCGTACCTTTTTAAGCAAGGTGTCAACTCTTCTGGACAATAATCCTGGAGGGAAAAAAAAAGTGACAGAGCGTGAAGGAGCAGAACTGAAGGACAGGAAGCGCCGTGTGCCGCACCACTGCCGATGAAGCACTCCTCCAACAGGTGCCTCGGGTACATCGAGCCGATCCCGCTCTTACCACCACAGGAAGAAAACGGTGCTGCTAACGCAAAACGGCCCAGAGCCGGGCGAGCCCTCCTGACGAGCTCGGGGACCGGCGGTTCCTCCTCGCCACAGGACTGGCAACGGACCCTGGGCACCGAGCAGGGACGCACCGCACCGGCCGTGCCTCCCAACCGCTGCCAGCGCAACGCTCACCTGCGCGCGACGCGCAGCGCCTCAGACACGCGGCGCCATCTTGGACCCCCCCGCCTTCCGCAATGGGCGCGGGGCGGAGCCGCGACGGCGGCCGGCAGCGGGCAAAAGAAGTCTGGAATCTTTGCTTCGCCCTCCAGAGAGCAGCAGGCTGCAGCGTCCCTCGGGCGGGAGGGAAAGGCGATGAAAGCCCCGAGTGTGCTCTGTAATGGGCCCGTTGGTCTCCTGGCAGATAAAACTTGGCAGCTTCTCACCACGAATCTCTCTTTCTCTCCTGCTCTTTTCTCCCTTAAAAGTGGTGCTTATTTTATGTCGCGCTTATCTCGCAATAACCCCGAGCCAAAAATAAATAAGTAAATCCCACAATGATATCAACGTGAACAAAGGAACGGGAGAGATTTGAAGAGGAAAATCGAGACGGCGAAACAAGTACTTCATTTAAAGCAGCCTTTAAGAACAGACAATTCGAGGCAGGACTGAGTGCTGTTAAAAGCCCCATGGCCATCGTTACAGCTCCAGGCGCACTCAGCTCTCTGATTGCTCCTTGTTTAAAGCTGGAGTATTGCAGGGGTGCTGTCGGTGGGAGGGATGGTGAGGTGTAATTCACTGCTTCTGTGGTGTTTTTCACTCAGAACAGAGTGGAAGAAAAACATTTTAAAATCCAGAGGTGCATTCATCTGTTTTAGACATCCTCCTTCATAGCACAGCCTAAGTAGCCCTCGGTATGTCAAAGTCGCTGTATGCAGAGCTACGTGCATCCACACCTGTCAGCATAGACACGTGCATTGCCAGTGATAGCACTTTAACCACTTCCTTATTAGGTGAATGTTCTTCCCTTTTCAGTTTCAGTTTCAGTGTTTTTTCTTTTTATTGTTTCATTTGCGCTCAGTGAATTAAACTTTGTTCTGGGAGTGCTGTGCTACCTCGCAGTGACCTGACCAGCCAAGCGTTACCCCTCTGGTTAAACAAAACTAGGTGAACATCAGCACTGTTCTGTGACTGACTGGAGGACCAGAGCACAGATAGCCTGAGAGACCTACCCAAAATCTCCAGATGGCCAAGGTTGACAGAACAGCTTATGTTAAGGGGAGATAGGTCTGAGAGCAGCTCCTAGGAAGCTGTAACAGCAACCCTACACAAGTGCCATACCTGGTGACATAAATAGGCCATGCTGCTCAGCGTCAGCATGATCCAGCAGAGCTCTTACTTTGACCCACTGAAAGGAATTCATAACATTAGGCGGTTTCTGTGCCAGCACAGTCCTGTTGCTTCCTAGGATGTAGCCACAACTTGGAGGGAGCCCTGTGCTTTGAATTTTATGAGTCTGAAGTGCTTTGTAGCAAATTCATGAAAAACTACCAAGCTGCGCAGAGATCTGTGGTGATGCTTCAGCAGGTGGCAAAGGAAGCAGAGGACTGCAAGAAGGAAGCTTTGCTGTATCTACTCAGGAAGGTTCCTTGTGAAGAGGCAGCAGCTGGCAGTGCAAGACCCAGTACTGTCCTTCAGTTAGCAGATGATAAATCCTCAGTTGTTCTGGAGGATCTCACTTAACAGCCTTACAAAAAGGGAAACAGCCTGCTGGTTGACTGAGGACCCAAATTTTGGTGACAAACTTATTATCTGATAACTAACGTGCACTTCTGGGTAGTAGAGTAGGTAGGAAGTCAGGCAGGGAAGAAAATATGAGTTCTAAAGTTAGATACGAGAAATCAGATTTCTTTCTTCTTTCCTGCAGTTCAGGCGAATCTAGACCCTCGTGTGTCAGCAACGCTCAGTGCTGCTTGGAATGGAAAGCTATGCCCTTTTTTTCCCCCGTCAGATGGAATTCTCTCTACAGGTTCAAGAGCATTTAACTCCTCTGTTAAGGGTGATGTTGTTGCCAATCAGTCAGTCTAGTTTTGACAGATGTTGTAGAATCCTTTTCCTATTTGCCAGCAACCAAGAAATGCAGCACTCATAGGCCACAATAATACCTACTTGAAATAAATATTTGCATGCTGAATAATGTTGAGGCACACGGTGCTAGTTCAGGGCAGCAGAAAAATATTTCAACTGTGTTGGGCTTTTTTGTTTGTTTTTTTTACCTGCAGCTTAGGTGCATCTCAAGCTTACAAAGCAGATGCAGAAAGCAAAGTCAAGAGGAGAGAGAATGATGAGAAAAACAGCAATCAGAAGCAGACCCCGGGGAAAAATTAATAAATGCTCATGGCAGCTGTGCGACAGAAACTGAGAATGGGTCAGGAAACCATGACAGACAGGATAGAAAGAGGACATTTACAGTAATTACTACTGTAAGTGGAGCTCAGAGAAAACAGTCCTGTAGACGTATTATTACTTCTTATGAATTCAGAAGAACAGAAGATCTCTGTAATCATCCCTTCAGTATTAATATGCACGGAGACTGGAGAACAGATAGGTAGATAAAGAGATAAAAATACTGCCTTCCCCTTGTGCACAAGGAAGAAAATACATGACTTGCTCAGAAATGCAACACGTAAACAAACTTACATGCAACTGTGATTCGATTATCCTGGTATTTTTTGCCTTTTAATAGTTTATTGACAGTGCATCTAGAAAGGTGCAGCACCAGGACCGGAAAGGGAGAACAAGTTGACGTGCACCTGGTGTATGAGCGTTGGAGGTGACTCATCAGTAAATACAACTTTTTTTTCAAGCTACAATTGGGAGACTTCTGGAAGGAGTCTTTCAGGAGGAAAGCTAACATCCTCAACAATGTCTTTCATGCTATTTATCTCTAGAATAACTGAGCTTTTATGAAGCGTCCAAGAAGTCTGCTCATAATGTGAGGGTGACGGAGCGCTGGAACAGGCTGCCCAGGGAGGTGGTGGAGTCTCCTTCTCTGGAGATGTTCAAGACCTGCCTGGATGCCGACCTGTGCTACCTGGTGTAGGGAACCTGCTTTGGCAGGTGGGTTGGACTCCATGATCTCTGGAGGTCCCTTCCAACCCCTACAATTCTGTGATAATTTAGGGGGAGGGAACTGATGAAAGTAGACATATGGTATTACTGTTTCTGGATCTCCTACTATGTGTCCTACATCTCTTTTTTTTTTTTTTTTTTTTTTTTTATCTTGTTTCACTCTGGCTTAGAAAAAAAGAAAGACATAGCTTGTTAATATAATTAAAAAATAGAATTGAAATATAGCTGATGCCAACTGAGTATGAGAAGCACTGACAATAACAATACAATTAGCTAGTCTCCACTAAGAAGCACGATAGGCACCAGAAAAGATTTTAAAAAGCAGTACATGAATCTAAACTCTTTAAAAAATCCTTTTTATTGATTCATTACCATACAAAATTTATTCAAATTACATCCATTTGAAGTGGTAAGATCACAGCTAGAGAACAGGTCATCCTTTAATAAATCTATTTACAAAACTTACCATAAAAGCTTTTTTTTTTGTTGTCGTATTTTTCCTTTTTTTTTTTTTTTTTTCCTTTTTTTTTTTTTTTTTACAGTATTTTACAGAATGTTTTAAAACTAGCATAGAATGCAAAGCTAAATTAGATTAGTATTTTGCCCACGCACGTTGGGACAAGTGTTTAATTTGTACATAAAGAGATGGTCTGCATTAGTCTTCATTTTCTTTTCCCCCCTCAAAAGTGCCCCTTTGTCTCACAAATCTTCATGCTCACACAACTTTTACTTTCCTCTTCCACAAGACGGAAACTTTAAATACTACAATTTTATTTACAGATCCACATCTAAAAAAACTCTTAAAAAATTACAAACCAGCTAAAAAATATTCTGGCAGTGTTTACAAGTTAATTCTATTATACAAAACTGCTAGGTAACTAAAGTGTGAGTTGAAACATATATCAACTTAAATACAACTGCTGAATGATCTATGCACACATTTGTACATATAAACACACACTTAACACTGTTTAACAGTTCTTTATGTGTTGCCCTTTATACATTTGTTATATTCCAAAACTCACACAGTCATATAGTTTTCTTTTTAGTACTGTGACTTCTTGCCTTTTCATGTGTGAGCTTTCATAGCAGCAACTCAATGGTACCAGAATACCTGCGTACGTAATATCCCACTACAGTACAAATAGTACTAATTTTCTGAATATGTCAGATAAGCACAACAGTAATGCAAACCAAAGGATTACATGGGCATAATCTAATCAACGTTAATTTAGCCCAGAACATGGCAACATACTTTACACTCAAAAAAAAAAAAAAAAAGAAAAAAGTAAGACTTCTTAGAATTCCTCTCACTTTCAGAAAAATAAATATTGGTATTATACTATTCTACCAAAGATCTTCAAAAAATAAATGCAATTCAGTTGATGTGGTACTTACAATTATGTACTTTGGGAAGAAAAAAAAAAGAGAAATTAGTTCCATTTTGCTGGCAAAGAGAATTATAAAAAGCTGGAAGCAGAGGAAGCAAACCCACTGAGATAAATATGATATATTGAACAAAGCTTGGCATAAGTGTTTTCCATAGAGGGAAAAACCCACAGTGCATCTCTAGTAGGCACTTAACACAAAGCCCCACTTAGTACCACAAAAAATTATGTACCAGTTCTAATGCACACCGGGGGCAGTGAAATTGAACTGTGCATCTTCGTTCTAGTTTAAAAAAACAGCCAACCAACAAAAACTACTTTCACACGCACACACAAGCATTTTTAAAAATCTGTGATTACTACGAGAAGTGGCAGAACTTCATACTTTCCAATATTCGCAATATACACTACATTTACAGTGTATTTCTTATGAAAAGCTTTTAAGGACATAAGTGTTTGACCTCATAATGAGACACGTATGCGGCTCAAAACGAGCATTATGACAGCAATTCAAACATTCCCACGAGTAGCTGAAGAAGCTCATTTCACACTTCTGCATTACTTCCTATTTACGTGTACTGCAGCTACAATCCATGTGGTGACACTCAAAAGACATGCATTCTCTGCAGAAGGCACGACCTGAAATACTATTATAAAACTGTTATTTGCGACTAAGCCAGTTCATTGAGCCCTTCTCCATTAACCCACTTGTCATGGAAAGCAGAGACTGGGGGAGTGTGAATACAGAACTTCTACGGTCACCTGCTTGCCCTTGCTGACTCGCGAGGCACTGGAGTTTAGGGTCAAGGAGAAGACCTTTTTCTAGTATTCTAGGGAGAATTTCATTAAAATATCAGCAGCGTTCAAGAGCCTACTTTATTCAATAATGCTATTTTACGGTAAGCAGGGGACAAAGAGAATGAATGGACGTGTTCCAATTCCATTAAAAAACATGATTTAGATACGCGCTTCATTTAAGAGAATCAGCTGTATATAAATTCATCCACCAACGAAGGAAGCTTCTCTAAATCGTAAGCATCAAAGAGATCACTGATGCCTTCTTCATCCCCGAGGCTCAGCAAATAATCTTCCTGAAGCAGAGGAGGCAGCAAATTCACAAATGGTCCTTCAAAGTTTGAGGGAATTTGGTCCTCGGTCTGCTGTAGAAGGTTGGCTGGAGAAGCCAATGGAGAGATGGTTGCCATATTTACTGAGCAGTCACCTTGTCCTGAGTGAACAGAAGCCACTTCTGTAGAAGGGGGAAATAAATAAAGGTGATACATTGAATCCCATTAAAACTATTAGACTTGGATCACACAAAGTAACAACTGCATAACAGCCTCTCATAAACCATCATTTAAGCAAAAAGTTACCTCCTGTTCAAAACATTTCCCGCCTGTTTTTGATCTTACAAAGGGCTTCTCACAAAGTCACACGTTTCAATCACCACTGATTTTTCCATTAAATTAAAAAAAAAAAAAAAAATCCAAGATTTGAACAACTACTGAATAAAATGAATGATGACTTTTTTTTTTTTTTTAAGAGGAACTCACAAACCTGAAGGACTTCAAAGCGCAACCCTTCTACGCAACAGCTGTCATCAGTGACACTGCGCAGCTCTAGATACCAATACACAGAGACCTTTGCCTGGTGTTGAGATTGATCTCTGCTGCAACTATCCTGCTTGAAAATACTGTAGGGACAATTCTTTTTTCCCAGTGTGTCTCAAACTTTGCTTACATAGCTCCATACCATATGCAAACATGACACTGATTTTAAAATGGAGAGAGGAAATATTTCCCCCTCAATATACATTGGAAGGACACAGTGGAAAATGGATACCTTAGCTTTTCACTTCTCTGAAAATTAAAGCCAAAAAAGAAAAGCTGGGTAACGGAAGTCAACAAATGAATCTTGTATAAAGCATGAAGAAAGACTTTCAGTATTAGAAAGTAATCATTTTACCTTTGGAAATGGTTTTGGAAATGTTTCCATTGTGGTCCTGACTATAGGTTTTCATTGGACTGAGAGCATCGTTTTCCTCTGGGCACAGATAAACTTCAATAGGTCCTTGAGTACTAGATAAATGTATCAATGCACTCTGCTAACAGAACAAAGGCAGTAAGGTGTTACAGTGATGTACACACACAGAACACTGAGACTCACAGAAAGTTCTTAAGGTGGTGTGAGCAACAAAATCTTTGAATGCATGTTTTTACTAATCAAAAAAAATCTGAAGTTCACCATACAGCTGTGAAAACATGAAAGACTTCTGAGATCCGTGCACTAACTGAGGGCACACAGAAGAGTGAAGTCCACTGTGTGTTGTATCATAACCAGAGAGTTATAAAGGACTGCACTCCTAACATTTTCTAACACCCATCATAACCTGGAGTATTCTGGTGGAACAGAACTATGGTATCCAAGTCATTATTTATAACACTAACATTGGATGTGTCTGTGTAAACACTTC
Source organism: Tetrao urogallus (assembly GCF_951394365.1). NCBI lineage: Eukaryota > Metazoa > Chordata > Aves > Galliformes > Phasianidae > Tetrao > Tetrao urogallus. The sequence goes on along the minus strand of NC_136815.1, from coordinate 87,039,358 downwards.
TGCTTCAAAAAGGTGTCAGAACAACCTTCAAAAAGAGAAAACCTTTGGTACCGATTCATGCTGAAATCAAATTGCTGAAAGTTCACCTGTTCACCAGGGGATGTTTTTCCAAACAACAACAAAGGCATTTGCATCACAAAGCCTGTTTAGAAACGTACTTCTGCTCCCCCCTCAAAGAAGCAAAGGAAGCAACACTAATTTTAAAGATGTTCCTGACAGCAGGATCTCTAAATTCATCTCAAGAAGTTTTCTTAGCTTTCACACCCTGATGCAATAAAGCAAGGTGGCATATTGCAGCCAGACAGAAAATCTCCAAAGTTGTCATAGTGTAATGAAGGAAAAGTAATAAATGCCTCCATGGAATATAAACCTGCTATGGCTGTATTATATTAATAGGGAGGGAAGGAGGGAAGGAGGGAAGGAGGGAAGGAGGGAAGGAGGGAAGGAGGGAAGGAGGGAAGGAGGGAAGGAGGGAAGGAGGGAAGGAGGGAAGGAGGGAAGGAGGGAAGGAGGGAAGGAGGGAAGGAGGGAAGGAGGGAAGGAGGGAAGGAGGGAAGGAGGGAAGGAGGGAAGGAGGGAGGAAATAACAAACAAACATGAATTCAGATGTCGTATACTTCTTGGCAGGCTTATTTAAAATGCATTTTATTGTGTTCTTTGACAAAATGTTCTTCATGCTATTTATGCTTTGGCATTACATGGCACTGTAGGCAGCATTTCAAATAGAGAGAACAAGAACAAAACAGGGATACCTCAGGGCACAGATAACAGCGAGGAATACTTAGAGTAACGCTGTAGGTAATTAGAGAGCAAGAAGATGGGGAGAACGGGAGCTGGAGAACATACAGTTGGTGACTGAGGTAAGCACAAAAAGTCACTGAAATATAGCTGCAAATAAGAGAAATATATAGGAAAAATCAAATGAGTGAGTGGTTATACAGGATATGGGAGGCCTAGGTACTAGTTTTAATCACAGTGTGCATCTCTATCTGCCCAATTTCACTCAAAAATGTAAAAGAGTAATGCTTAGGGGAAAGAAACAGAATTCTATACATATATAGATAGACACTGATAAAAGATACTCCTTCCTCACTGTAGCAATTGGTTTTTTTCTTCCTAAATCTACATCTGCATTCAAAGAGGAAGTTAAGGACGGTGCCAGGAAAAAAGAAAAAGATGGAAACCACAAGTGAAGGAGTGACAGCATGGAGTCTGTTACTGCCTGCCAGGAGCAGGTAGCTCCGTGCTCGTGGAACCAGCCCAGTGTTAGCGACAAAGGAGTTACACAGGGCAATGTACACAGCACGGAGGATTTTGTGTTTTAGCCTCATCTCTAATTGCTCTTTGAGTGAAGAAATAAGATGTTTTTTGACTCCCTAAAGCTGTGGCTCATGCAGAGCATTTACATTTGCCTGATTCACTTGGGTCTGCCATGTTAACCAGGAACTATAATGCAGCACGCTTTTGCCACCATGAGCTAAAATCCCAGGAGCAGCTGAGTCATGTGGTTCATAAGACACGAGAGAAATGACGTGAAGCTGCTCCCTGAGGATATCTTCAAACCAAAACCACCTGAACATTTTTCTCTGTAATTGCGACATCAAGAAAGGAAACGAGAAGCGACTAATTCACCCTAGATATCTACCTGAAATAGAAAAAGAAACAAAAAGAGGAAAAAGGAACGAGAACCAAATGTCCTACAGGCAAAAGCTGGCACTCAAAGATAGATTGCGGCTTAAGCAGCAAGGGGCAACAGAGGAGAGAGAGAGATGAACACGGGCAGCTTCTGAAGTTCTTTAAATAGAAAGGGAAACCCCCAACCTCTACAGATTTTACAGTGATAAACGAAAGCGTGCTAGAAGAATGTAAGACATTTTGCACCGATGTGTTAAAATAACTTTCAACACAGATGATAATGGAAGAAGGAAAGGTCAGAAAAGATTCTAGGAATGAAACACAAGCTTCAACAATAACTTTGGTACTTTCAGAAAAGAGAATCCCACATGAAACCATGTTTCTCTTCTAATCAGTATACCAGTAATACAAGTCCCTGAGATGCTCAAGACTTTGAGTTATCCATGGACTTTAAGACTAAAACTGCTTAAAGCTAGAAAAATAATAGTCAAAAGCCTTGAGAGAAAGATTTTACAAGGAGTTATCAACCACTGAAGAAGAGCTCATTTTTTACATACAGAATGGCAAAAGAGAGTAAGCTGTAAACAGCATGGATTACTCTGAAGGAAAGGCTGGAACTAAGAGAAAAAGATCAAATAAAGATTACTTTGTGCAAAATGATTAAGATTCCCCTTGGAATTGTATGCCAACAGAATCCAACTTGGGCATCAGTTTCCACAGTAAAACTCATTTGCTCCACGTATAGAAAAATGTAGAGCCTGGCAGAATAACCCACATTCTCCTTACCTCCACTGGGTCAGGCACTTCAAGTCTTGTTTCTGGAGGAGCTTTCACAACTATAACAGTTTGGTCTTTAAGGCCACTAATTTTTCTAATATCTTGGTATGTCACATAAGCTAATGTAATCACATTAAGGAATTTTCCAACCCAGATTACGATATGTTTAGCTTATTAGAAAAAGTAAAATTTTTGAACTGCTTTTCCACTTTCTCAAAGTTACACTGAACAGCCTCCCAGTGCAGAGAGTTGATTTCTGCATAAACATGGAATGAACACGAATATTTTGCTGCTTATCGTGGATTTGTTCAAACCAATGAGCATTTTGGTGCATTACTGAACAGTGGTGCCTCAGCCACTGACCTGTGTAACTGAGTGCTCAGAACAGCAAACAGCTGTTATTACATGTAAGGACTGCCAGCTCTTTATTTTTGTCATCACTGAGTTATCTAGCACAGTGTTTATGCCATAGCAAAGGAGTCTAATTTATCATTATATTTTCTGAGCATAAATGTGAAATGTGAAAGATTTTGGTACATGCTCCTGCACAGCAAGACAAACTATCCAACCTCAACACACCAAAACATCTCACACCTAAACTGGACCAAGGGCAAAGTAACGGGTCAGGAGGCAACATGGAATTTCATGGAAATGGCTTTTACCACTTCTACAAGAAGAGTCAAGGTTCTCAAACGCATACTACAAGTTACCACAGCAGTGCCTGTCAAGATATGAGCAAAGGAAGGCATTGCATGTTTTTCAAATACAACAACAATCTCCAGTGTTGTAGCCAACAGGTCCCCAAACTAATGCTGGTCACATATCCAAACAAAGTCACAATCAGTTACTTTCTGGCTTTGTTTGTAAAAAAGAAACTAAAAAGCACAAAAGCAAACAATGTTTTGGCCCTACCTAATCACAAGGAAAAATAAAACATCTTCAGAAGCAGAAACTGTGGCCGTAGAGGTTAAGCAGTCATTAAGCCACCCCACAGCTTCAATGATATTAGCTGAAGACAGCACAGAGATGCAATCAGATCCATCCTCAGGTTTAACAAGAGGGTCCAGAGGAGGGCCACAAAGATGATCAGGGGACAGGAGCACCTCTCCTACAAAGACAGGCTGAGGGAGCTGGGCTTGTTCAGCCTGGAGAAAAGAAGGCTGCGGGGTGACCTCATTGCAGCCTTCCAGTACCTAAAGGGAGCCTAAAACAGGAGGGGAATCAACTCCTTGAAAGGGTAGGTAACTGCAGGACAAGGGGAAATGGTATTTTAAGTTGAGGGAGGGCAGATTTAGGTTGGATGTCAGGGGGAAGTTTTTTACAGAGAGAGTGGCGAGGTGCTGGAACAGCTGCCCAGAGAGGCTGTGGATGCCCCGTCCATCCCTGGAGGTGTTCAAGGCCAGGTTTGGATGGGGCCCTGGGCAGCCTGGTCTGGTATTAAATGGGGAGGTTGGTGGCCCTGCCTGTGGCAGGGGGTTGGAGATTCATGATCCTTGAGGTCCCTTCCAACCCTGGCCATTCTGTGATTCTGTGATTAACATTTTTGCTTCCCCTCCTCCCTAATTGCTAGTATTATTGGTAAACTTAAAGTCACAGAAGGATTCTGGGACTATACTCTCCTACGTGCTAATGCCCACAATGATCTTTCCTCATCCAGCTGCTGGCTCCCCAGGGGATGAAGTGCAGGGGTCTCTGCCCAGTCAGTGCTTGAAAAAATAGGGAATCATAATACTGTGTTGTCTCACTTAAATCTCTATGTTACCAAGCTCTTGTCTGAGGACAGTGCTGACCCTATTCTATTCCCCAGGCTACTTGGCAATCTTCCTTTCATGTGCATTTTGAGATGTAAGCATAATCAAAAAAACAATATCTACATTGTTCAGATTACTTTCTACTGATGCTCCCATACTTATTTCCTAAGAATAAGTTCAGTTTATTAGATGGTCTTAAAGAAATACAATTTAAAGTAATAATATCTTTCATATCAGCATTCATTAAAATATTCTCCATTGCTAGTAGGTGAGAAATCTACTGAAAATGAGAACTGCTTAATTACAAGAGGTTTTAGCAGACAGAACATCAGAAGTTCTACGAGCTGCATGCAATTGAGCATTGCTATTACATTAAATAATGTAGTCTGAAATAGACATTCTGAGAGTTCATAAAACCTTCATATATTTTTAACTGTAGACTCTCAAATCAGAGAAATTCGAATTTCTTGTGCAAGCTGCATACTAAACTGACTCTCAACTTCACTTTTTTCCACTCTGTGCCTGTAATGTACAAACACAGTTTAATGCAATAAATGCATTACACAGTGAGTACACACTCATGAACACACAAATCTCTGTTAGCTTGTAAAGACTCTGTCTTCCCACCTTTTGCACACACAGGATGGGACACGACCTAGGCTGCAAATAGTCTAAAAAACACAGGGGTTTGGATGTTGCCACTCATTAATCAGCTAGATTCTTGGTTTTGCTTTAGGAGAACATGGATGTCATAGGCTACTTCATATACTGCTTTTTTTGGTTGGCGTTTCTGAAGTATTACAGGTGCAAGCGTGGTTTAAGTAAGTTTTAGATATAAATACATTAAAACCAGTTAGCCGACCTTGGAATCATCTGATGGTTTGTATCACGTTACTGGAAAGAATTCTCCTGGTGTTAAGGGAACAGCAAGGAAACTGATCCTTGCTGAGGTTTTGGCAAAAAGGATATCTCTGATTCTCTGAGTCCTCTGTTAGCAGCTTCAGGTCCAGTGTGCAGCTTTGGATTAGCTCATCCAGTTTCTTCTCTTCCTGAGTCAGTTCAGTCACCTCCTTCGTGAGGCCTTGACGCTGTGCCATCATGCCACCATCCTCTGACAGACTGCAGCCCCTAGGAATCCAAAGAACAAAGACACCGTTTGAACGTTTGTAAAGCGAGACACTATGCCACAGGAAAATGGAAAAGCAGAGTTATACACTGCACATCGACTTGTGAGTCCTTTTCCCCTATATCTGCCCATTGTGTATCAACACAGACTATACTTTCCAGAAAAACAATCTTTTTATTTTGACAACATGTTTTAGAACTGCCAGCAAGATGGCAAAGTTGGATATTGCTAAGCAGTTACAAAGGCTTGCTTGTAATACCCCCCTCTCTAACCACACCTTGAAAAAGAATGAGGAGGGCAGTAGGTAAAGATGAGTACATAAAAACTTCTTCCATCTGCAGAAACAAATCAGTTAATCCAGCTTTCAGACAAATTTGGATTGATAATTTCCCTGACAAACACTATTTATACACTGAAAGTCTGCCTTAATTAACTGAAAAAGAAAGCTTTATCCGGATAGAAGACATTCTGGATGCTTACTTGAAGCAAAGTGCTATAATAGAAGGTGGGAGAAGTATTGCTACCCTGTCACAGTGAAACCAGCCAGGAGGAATGGAAAAGGATAATGAATGCTCACATCCACTGAATGTTGTTTTTGGATTTTTTCTTAATGAGATGGATGCCTTCCAGTACATTGGTGATATCGTAAATCCTCCTTTTTTGCACCTTGAGGACCTCCGCCGCTCTGTTCAAATCTAAAACCCCATCAGGAGATTGGCTCAGCAACTGAATGAACTTCTTTGTAAGGAGGCCAAGCGATGTATCATACCGAGTCTTTTCTGAAGGAGATTTTGGGGCTTGGAAAGAAAAAAAACAAAACAACAGACGAATCAGTTTTCTCATATTAGTTCCAAAAGCAGCATCCAGTAATGAAAGGATACACATGACAGACATTTCTTTCATTTTTACTAAGGAAATCTCTCAAACCTCTGCATTAAGAGGCAACTTACCACTGGGTATTTATTTGTATTTCAAGATGTACTTTTCCAAAAAATCACAGGTACATGAGCAAATATGCACTTTTTAAAATGCAAATATTTCCATTAGTCTGACAGTTGCATACAGCAAAATTCTGCTTAGGCTTTCGCTATGTGAATTCTTGACGGTATTTTTAGTATCTATTTATCCTGGCAGCAATGCTAAAAAAACAAACAAACAAAAAACACCACCAAATCACTCTTTTTCATCAGGCTGATAGCCAGCTTTCATCAGGGTTTGATTTTTTCCTCTTGTAAGATAAGTGCTTCTCATGCAATTGAACAAGACTTAGATGTACTTCAGTGGGAGAACAAGATGACAGATTTCATCCTGCCGGTCTTCATGACTTACAAAAAGCTCAAGTCAATTAGATGACATTGACGTGAGATGCAATTTATAATCATTTCTCCATAACCAAACAATGTTCAAACTAGGCAACAGTACCCACTTCTATTAAATAAGAAGTCTGCAAACAGTTTGAATCTTACGATTCTCTATTTTCACATGTAAACGTAACATCAGTATGTTTAACAGATGAGCTTTTAAGAGTTAAAACACATAGATCAGAAAAAAAAAAATCAACTCTAAACATTCAGGGCTTTTCCATCAAGGAAAATAAGACGACCGCTATTACAAATCTGCTGGGTTGAAAGCCTCCCTGTGGGAAGATCGACACTGTTATCAAAACAGTGGCTGTACTTCTCAAGCCTTTCATTTGCATTAGGTTAGGTGAAGTATCACACAGGATGGATCTTTGGCAGATCCAGCGGCCACTATCATATTTTCAAGGTTCAGGTCCCACACTTACTTGTACAGGTCAGTCTAAACAGACATCCTACCTAAAGGCAAAACTTCAGGCTACCACTTTAAAGAATATGGGAGCTTTTCAAAGAAAACCAATTGACTGTTGGCTCGGAAAGAAAACCTGTTGTATCTTATTCGTTGGTGGTCAGGGCTTGTCTGCACTGAAAAACAGAACAGTCATTTCAGTTAGGAGACCATGTATATTTCGAGCCAAATGAGGGGTTGTTTCTGTCTATTTGTTATTTATATTTGGGGTTTGGGAAAGAATAAGAGGATCAGCAAGGGAAGAGCAACAGGCAACACGACTGCCACCTCAAATGGAAGGCATTCCAGCAAGGAAGTCCTCTGTACAGACCTATCAACACTGCAACAGAATCCTGTGCTTTGAATGGTATGGAACTTGTGCGAGAGTGCACTTCAATTTAAAAACAGACTTTATGTAGCTTAATGAAGTTTGGTTTAATTAAAACAACCGTCGTTTAAATTCTCTTCTTAAAGCCCATATTTTCAGATAATTTCACATTCCTTCTCTGTCCCAATAAAAACAAGCATTTAGGAAGGAAGGGCAAGTAGCTATTTCTTTGTATCTTTTTCCCTTCAAACACCACCCTTGCTGCCCCAATGTCAGCTTTTCCCCAATTCTTCTACTGCAAACTCCTCCCTCTGCAAGCACTCAGGCAATTCTCCTGAAATCCTCAAAACAAGTGGCAAAGCTACATTCTCCAATACCTGCTGCAGAAAACCTACTTCCTGAGGCAGTAGCAATGTAAAAAAATCAATATTTGCAGCACCTAAACAGTGACAGCAATAATCTAGTCACAATGCAGAGACAGAAGACAATTCAAACTACACAAAAAGCATTTAGAGTGTCACACGATCGAAGCACAGCTACTGCTCTTTGCAAGTCCCTGCTTGGAAAAAAAAGCCCTGCCAAGCAGCTACTGCATGTTAGCAGAAGAGGAGGCCAGCTTTATTAGCCCTACCTCATAAGTGCATTTGAACCCTCTATAATATTTGTATTCCTCTGCATCCATTTCACACAGGAGCCCCCAAATAGGTGTTCTTGGCTGAGGAGGCCTCCAGGTCAGCCTGCAGTGGGACAGACTGCAACCACATGGTGCATGGCTGGCTGCATGGTTGAATTTGGTACACCTGCATCCAGGTGAGCTCAGCAATAAACATACTCTTCTAACTTTGAATCTGAGTCAGCAGCGTGCCCTGGGAGCCCAAAGCGACAACTGGACCCTGGGATGCATCAGGCCCAGCACTGCCACCGGGTGAGGGAAAGGGCTGTCCCACATGCTGTGCAGCCTCACTCGAGCACTTTATGCAGCTGTGGGTGCCACAAGGTAAAAGGGACATAAAGCTACTAGAGATCATCCAAAGGAGGGCTACAAAGATGCTGAAGGGTCTGGAGGGCAAGACATACAAGGAGTGGCTGAGGTCCCTTGCCTTGTTCAGCCCAGAGCAGAGGAGCTGAGGGAGGCCTCATGGCAGCCTGCAGCTCCTCAGAGTGGAGAGGAGGGTCAGCACTGAGTTCTGCTTTCTGGTGGAAGGGACAGGACCCAAGGGAACAGCATGAGGCTGTGTTAGGGGAGGGTCGGGACTGGTGTTAGGAAAAGATTCTTCACTGACAGGGTGGTTAGTCCCTAGAACAGGCTCCCTGGTGTCATGGACCCAAGAAGCATCTGGACAATACTCTCAGACAGAGGGCTGGAATTTTGGGTGGCACCACGTGGAGCTAGGAGTTGGACACTATGATCCTCAGGGTTCACTTCCTCATGGGATATTCTATGATTCTGTCACTGACTTGGCAATGAAGTTAGTTCAATCTGATCTCAAGCTAGTAAAATAAAAAAACTGTCCCACAAAGCATGTCACAAATCCCCTTACTTTTTGGACTATCTGGACTTCTTGTTGCAGCTCTTCCTTTCCCCTTTGGAGTCTTTAGTCCTTCAGCAAGATACTGGTGGCCACTTTCTCCCAGCTCCAGCCTTCGTTTTGCCTATTCAAGCAAACAAACAAACCAAGCAGTGTTAATAAGAGCATTTCATTTCATCAAACAGAATACTGGCACAATGGGAAAGGTGGACTTCACAGCATCTGTAGGTTTAGGATTTTACCCCACATTCATCATGAGGACACGTGTCTATTTACTGCAATCCCAAGGTGTACTAAATATTTCACTGTCAAAGGAGAGACCAATGGTTTTGTTTAAATAATTCAACAGATCTTTAAATTTGAAAACATTTGTGAAACTTTCACCCAAGTCGAAAACATTCCAGTTAAGAAAGCTAAAGCCAGTCTCTCAAGTACACAAATGCACACACACACAAAGCTACTTTCCTATTGAAAAGGATCATAGCTATATAATCCGTATCGTACCCATGTAAGTCTGAGCATTGGTAGCAGTAGTGCAAGTCAAATTCTCCCTTTGCCACTTGAAAGGATAGCTTTGAGAGGACCAGAAAGTTCCAATATTATCAACATTCCATCAGTGAAATACTACACAATATATCAAGAGAAGAACTAGATATCTGTTCTCCTCTTCTTGTCAGCAATTTTTCTCTTAATCATGGTGGTTGTGCTTTCAGCGATTTCACATTTGCATTAAAGCTACCGACACAAAAGCAAGGTGGAGCAAGAGTAGTATCAGAAAGATGATGCCTGAAGATGAGCTCCATTCAGCTCAAAGGAAAACTGTGTACAACACTGGAATTGGAAAAAACCAAACTGTAAACTATGTAACACACCGACTACAATGAAAACTGTCATTGACATGAATTTTCTTCCTAGACAGAAACAAAATCTACTGTCTTTGGAAACCATTCTTAACTCTTCCATACTGCTCAAGTTACTGAAATTTGATATAGGGATATTTGATAGCCTAAGAATGGAAAGAACACTGCCTGACTACATAGAAAAGAGGAAAAAGAAGTTTTATGCCTAATGAAGTTTACCCAAATAACTCTTTGAGAAGAATGTTGTTTAGTCAATCAGTTTGAAAAATTCAGAGTACTTTCTATGCTCATTCTTTAAACTTGCTGCTAAGAGTAACATCGTACTCTGCTCCTCAGTGAACGAAAATAAAATAATTCATTGTGCTATGGAGTTGTAAGACAGATATTGCTGGACTGGCCATATAGTTTATGCATTTTACTTTGGTTTGTGACCTACAGAAGGCTCCAAATAAATTAATTTATATGCATTTGGTTTTGGATAGCCGACATCCTTTTGCTGGCCGCTGCTTGAAAACGTCAAGCTTGTTAAAAGGTGAATTAAAGCACACGAAACCTATAAACCTACAGACTAACAGCATGAGTGCTAAAGCCATTCTTTTCTACTCTGCATGAAGGGGTGAAGCACTAAGACATCTATGACAGAGCAAGACTGAACTGTCTACATCCATCTAGCCAACACAGGCACCATGTCCCCATCCTCAGGTGGCCCATCAGCAGCCACCTTCTAAAGGTGTGAGATCTCTCTGCTCATCAGCATGAGACATCAGCTCTATAATCCAAGGACCTCTTTGAAAAGGTCAGCAGGGGCTTGGACTTAATGACCTCAAGGGTCCCTTCCAATCCCCTCAATGCCGTCACTCTGTGAACTGTTAACAAAAGCATTCAGCTAATATTTTAGACAGTGTAATTGGATTTAATTAAGATTACAGGTATTTCACAAGGAAAAATACATTTTGCTTTTTTTTTTTTTTTCAACTAAGTGGTTTTCCAGCCTGCACACTGTAAGAGAAAAGAAAGGAGGGGTGAAAAAGGAACAATTCAGGGTGTGGGAATACTAGGCCAAAGGGATACAATTAAAGATAAAAGAGAATCTCAAAACCAGGTGTGAGAAGGAGGGAAAACGCTGAAGACTAAAAATCCAGAGGTTTGCAGCAACTCCATCCATACAAACAAAAAAGAAAAAGAAACCCTCAAGTTTGGCCCACATATCAAAACTTTGTGTCTGAACTTGTCTCGTAACACATGAATGACAGCATTTTGCCCTTGCTTTTGTGGTTAAACACTTGGAACTTCCTCCTGTGAACTTCAAACAATTGCATTTGGTAGTTTTAGTGAACACCAACAGCATCCTTCAGCTGGGCACAGCAGTACAAGCCCAGCTGGGTATATCTAGGGGTATACAGCAAGCAACACCATATTGTTAGTCTCACTACATAGAGAGATACAAAGCAAAATATTTTAGAAGAGTTTAAAATAGCTTAGCAAAGTTACCAAGAAGAATTTTCAGAAATGTTTTGGAATGTTTAATTTCTGGCCAGATGTTACATGTCACTCAGCAAGTACTTTCTTCCCCTTCCTGTTTTACAAGCTTCATAATTGATAAGATCCAGGACTGAAGTGGTACTGTGTGTCACTTTCTTCTTCCCCAAGTTACAGACCAAAGATTTTCTAGCGCCTTTTCCTCTCTCTGGAGTTTCTGGGTAATTCATATTTTTTTTCCCACCTCCAAAACTATTCACAGTGCTTTCTTATGCAAGACTTCCCCTGAGAAATGTCAACATTTATTCCGCAAGTGGTGGAATCATAGCCATTTTAAAAATTCCAATTTCATAGAATCACAGAATGGCCTGGGTTGCAAAGGACCACAGTGCTCATCCAGTTCCAACCTCCTGCTGTGTGCAGGTCACCAACCAGCAGACCAGGCTGCCCAGAGCCACATCCAGCCTGGCCTTGAATGCCTGCAGGGATGGGGCATCCACAGCCTCCTTGGGCAACCTGTGCCAGTGCCTCACCACCCTCTGAGTGAAAAACTTCCTCCTAATATCCAACCTAAACCTCCCCTGTCTCAGTTTAAAGCCATCCCTCCTTGTTCTATCACTATCCACTCTCGTAAACAGTCATCCCCTCTCCTGTTTATACACTCCCTTCAACTACTAGAAGGGAGTTTGTGTAACTCACGTATTTCTGCTAGAGCACCATATCCTCTATTTGCACAAATTGGTAGTATTTGCACTTATTTGCATTGCTTCATCAGCCATAGCACACAGAATCTTCCAGTACAGCAACACAGGATCTGATCATAAGCACCAAGCCAAAGGACACCAGCGCAAAGCAGCCCAGTGACAGACAAAGATAAGACACCAAGAACTTTTCAGTGATGTGAAACCCAAGTGAAATAAATGGTGGTCAGATTCCTCAGGAGGGATGCATAATAGTCCTAAAGCAGGTGGGGCAGTGAGCCAGGCGAAGCTATGAGATACAACTAGGAATCCACCTCTCAGAGCAGATCACTGGGAACAGGTGGCACATCAGGTCCAACATAGTTATGCCCTTTTAGCTTCAATCATCACTGAATACAAAAACAAACAAACTCAATAAATAACAAACAGATACCCACCACAATTAATCCCAGAGGCAAAATTACAAGAATATCTTCAAAGGAACATTTGGCTTTATAGGAACACAGTTTAGAAATTACTGGGATAAGTCAAGTATTTTCAAGTAGGCAGAACCTGATGCAACTCACTATATGCTGAGACAGTCGGAGAGATTAACTTGTAGGAACAGGTTGGAGGCAGGTATGCTTGCAGAAAACCCAGCCCAGCACTGAGGGCTGCTGAGTGGGAGCAGTGGGCACCTCTTATCCCCCTTGGCATTTGCGTGGCTCCACTTTCATGTCACACAGTAATTAAATTAAAAAAAAAAAGCCCAAGTGTTACCCAGTAAGAGCGCAACAAAGTGCTGGGTGTTAGGCAACAGTCAGCATGGGGTTTTGTGAAGACAGCAGAGAAGGAAGTGCAGCAGTGGGTAACAGGCAGCATCAGCTTTTGAAGGCTGAGCTGTGCGAAACCAAAGCTTTTTTTCTTTGAGAGGGTTTGAGGGAAGAAGCACAAAAAAACATCTTCTAATTCTTTCCAATGACAAAACCGCAGAGCAAAACTTTGCCAAACTATGTGTGTTGAATTTTTTCCTGCTAGATGTCTCCCTCGGCTTCTTTGCAGGATGCAAAGCAGTTGCACAGTCTGCAGAAGACAGACCTAAGAAAAACTATGGTCTGAAATACTCCCGCACCCTTTATGCAGTTGAGCAGATGTCAAATTGGATAGGATGATCTCAGAGAGGAGCATGCACTTCTATTCCCTTAAAATCCCAAACTTACAAACACTTGGAAAAGACCCATGGATACATTTTCAAAATAAACATGTGTTTCAGCTGTGAGCAGCACAGCTCTTGTGCGATCTCCCAGGAAGTCCCACTCAGAGCAGGACCCATCTCATGCCCCTGCTCATTTCCCTAGCAGGCCATCAAGACGTAATACAGCAGCAGCTGTCTCATTTGTGCCACAACAGACAAAAGCTGAACTCTGAATGAGTTCTAAAACGGGACAAAGTTTACAGAGATGAGGATAGAAAATAACTCACTCCAAGAAAATTGGGCTGAGAAGTCACAAAGCAATGCCAGTTTGAGGTTGTCTGGGCAGAGAAAACAGGAAGATTGAGAATGACCAAGCATGGTGAGGAAGGAGTTCTGTACGTAGACGATAGCTGCTGGTGAGCTTGGAAGCAAGTCAGAGAAATGCGTCTGAGCACTCAGCTGAGCCACTGCTGGTGCCTTGCAGCAAAGACCAAGCTGAGCAGGTTAAGTAGGAGCAGATGACTAAGCCTCGCGTTGGCTCTAGAAGATATTACAATTGCTAGGAGCAGATAAAATGGCAGCTTTTCTGTATGCCACCACAACGCAGATATTGCTGGGGAGGGGATCCAAGCCTACCCAGACAGCACAGATAAATGTTGGCTGCAGCAAGGAAGTCATCATACAAATGCTTTATAAGTCCACGTTCAGTTTTGATAGGCATTTCTTTACATTTTCAAAATTAAGCAATCATTTTAAAACACAGTTTAAAAGCATGAGGCATGGATTCTAGAAAATTGTTCCAGAGGTCAAGAGCTGCAGAGAAGAAAGCGAGCATCTTGAAAGCATAAATTAAGCCAGAGCTTGATGGTGAAGGAATACAGAAGAAGAACCAAAGGAAAAGGACACCTCTGAGTGAATTCACAGAACTGTTCATATGCCAAGAGAATTTATCCTCCACTGACTGAGGAGATACAGCCCCTTCTTTTTGAGAACGTGTGATTGCACCATCTCTGATATGTGAGGGCCAAGGTGAGGATGGAGCAAACAGCACACCTTAACACCAGGAAAGACCGAAAAATAGCAAAAGGGGCAAACAGGAAAGCAGGAGAGCCCTCTGCAGGGGCTAACTCAGAAGTGAGGAAACACTCAGGTCATCAATAAGGTACAAGAAGACTATCGGAGTGCTGCCTTCAGACTCCTAGTGACAAGTCCTCGTTTTGTACCTATTTTTGTTGAGCAACGATTGAGTAACTTCACAATCCAACCTCCTGGAAAGGAAATGGATTTAAATTGTCAATGAGGATATATACCCTCTGCCCCAACTGTCTACACACAGCTACCAATAATTTAAACCATTGTTTCAGAAGTTAATCATGAGAGGCTAGAAACATAAAAAGAGGGTTTAAGAAAATAAGTAGGGAGATACAGGAATAGACTGGAATTAAAGCACTTGTATGTAAAAAGAACTTAAAGTATGTTTCTAAAAAGGAGCTTCTGAGAAGCTTCTCCCCCAGAATATTCCTTCTCCGTCAGGAATGGCACTTTAATCACCTCAAATTACATTTTACATATATAGCTCATCCACTGGACTCAGGTGAAAGTATAGAGAAAGCTGCACAAAAATAGTGCCTCTAGAATCAAATACATTGTAAAACCTACATGAGGAAGATGTCAGTCTGCAATATCGCTACTTATTCACCTGGATTATTGTGATTACAGTGTGACAAACATCTGGTATTTAAAGTAACTTATAAAGGAACATTTTAAGTCAAGTGAAAGTACAGGTTATAAAAATTGCCCTACAAAACTCACTCTGCCACAGGAACCTCACATTTTCTTCTTAGAAAATGGAAACTGTAGTAAAAAGGAAAAAGATAAATAAATCTCTTCCACAACATCAATTTGTGTTTCCTAAGCTCTCAGCTCATTAGGTATCACTTATCATTTTAATTAAGGTAAATACAAAGGGGAACTTTCTCCTAGTATTCATCTACATCAAAAACAATTTGTCAGTGAAGCTGAATTGCTGTTTGCTTTTAATGTAGACGAGTATTAGGAGGAAATCTCCTCTGCATGTCTAATTCTGTTTATAATTCTGTAACAGGTACCTCACATAATTATCAAATTAAACTACACCCTGATCATCTGAAGCCCATCTTCATCAGCATTTGACCCTGAGAGCTGAAGGCCGATAGTGTTACACTAATGAAGCTTCTTTCAAGGCTTTATCAAACCATCCTATTTCCAATATTCATGATTCCTAGAGAAGTATCAGGAGTATTAAGGAAGCCATGAACTGTAAGCACTTAAATATCAAACCGTAAGACTTGTATTTAGCTCAAAAAAATTCAAATGTAGGCGGTTAAGTTTCAGCAGCAGATCCTTGCTTGAAAGTAGGATTCAAGCCAGAGGAGCCCAGCAATGACTTTCACTTCTCAGGTTGAATTATGCAGAGGTTGCTGCCAAAGAAAAAATACACAAGTATCATGACTGCCTCCCAGTTATTATTGCTGCAGAACATCATACAATGCCATTTTTACACCCACTGAAACGAATACATTAGCTTTCAGATATGCTCAGTGGTTGCAGACAGCTCAACACTTATAAATTAAACAAAAGGACCTGCTCCAAACCAAGGAAGCAGTGAAACATAGCCATGAAAACTGATGTTTTCCCCTTGACCTACAGCCAGTTGGGCATTTTTGTCAAAGAGGAACTGTAATCTTGGAGTACGACTGCTCTTTGATTCTCATCTCGACACCTTGAGGCAGCTGACCTGCCAGAAAGTCAGGGTATCATCTCATGTTCACCACCATTAATGCAACCAAGGTCAGCAGAAGTTGTATGAAGTTGTTCCATTTTCTTGCCCCTCAGTCTGCTTCAATGCCATGCAATCTGCCCGTGCACTGTCAGGCCTGAGCTCAGCACACTAACCACTGCCAAAATGCTCAGTTTGTCATCTCCCACAGTGGTGCAGCACTCTGTACTCTTTTTGCACTAGATCAGGAAGGACAATACAATGGTTACGCAAGGAAAAAACCAAAGCATAAACCACGTTTCAAGCCTCAACAGAATTACACCTATGCTGTATAGGAAATGAATCATCTGAAATCTCTCTATTGCAATTTTTTCCACCCAATATGAAACAATTACTTCTTACTGACTTCTTACTGGAAGCAATGGCTTTTCAGTGCACCAAACTTGAAGACTTCGGTTACCACTTCATGTTGAAATATGAAAAGTTATTTTCAGGAAACTGCACCCAGTTTTCATCTCAACTGCTTAAACTGCCCAAGGTGAGGAGCACACCTGTCTCTGAGTAATCCTGAGAACTGCTCAATGCAAAAACTGCTCTTTCATCCCACTTGGGATGAACCTGCTTGGTTAAGTGGAAACTCTAGAGACAGAACTTCCAGAAAATGTAGCGACAAGCAGCTGTGAGTTGTACACAGAGACCAGCATTTCACAGGGGAATCCTGGATGTAGGTTTTGGGGGTGAGTGGGTGCAGGCAGACATTTTATCCCCATCATTGCCCCCAGTGCCAGGGCTGTGCTGCCCAAGCGCAGCCTCCACCGCTAGCAGGCTTTAACATCAATCCAGGCCTACACAACTATGTCAGAACTACCATATGCTTGTGCACACCCGATTCCAAGAAACTGTTTCAGCAAGACTGCTGCCTCCTGGCCAAGGCTGAGGGGTTTTCAGTTGCAGATCGTGTCAGCAATTTCTCTCCACAGCCATCTTTTGAAGAAAGCAGGCCCGCCATCAAACTTTCAAATAGGCAGCAGGGCCGGAGGTGACAGAAGACCAACTCCATGGGATGCACTGGTGTCACTGGCATGTGGCAGGGGGATGGAGATTCATGATCCTTGAGGTCCCTTCCAGCCATTCTGTGATTCTGGAATTCCTTTTGGTTCCATACCTATGTAACAACTACACTGACAAACACTCACACTTCCCACATTACACAGAACGATAAAACCAAAGAAGAAACTGACAGTTTAGATTTAGTGGAGGTCACTGATGCTTCAGTTGGCTGAAGAGCTGCTTGCAATATTTCAGACTAGAATTTCAGAATATTTTGCATTACTTTAAACCTTCTGACTGGTGAGACCACTGCAGAACCGGGACAAGGGAAACATCTTCTGCATCATTTTAAGGTTGGCCCAATGAAAAATAATTGCAAAGCAATCTCTCTCAAAATATGTTCTAAAAAGCATTTTATCTTTTGCATTTAAGTAACTTCTTAAAGTACTTTTTCCTCTGTAAAAAGTCATTAACTTCAAAGTAAGATTGAGACTGGATTACTTCCATTAAGTGGCTTCCACTGTCTTGCAAAAATTAGCACAAATACTTAGAAAATAATAAATTTCAGACACAATCGCTCAACTATCAAATTGTCTGCTGAACAAACAAGCCCTGGGAGTAGTGAAGAAGGGCATTAGCAGAAATGGAGAATAGGCTGGGATGAACTTCCTTGGAGAAAATTCCAGTAAACGCCAGAGTATCAGATGCACAAGTGAAAGCTAAAGATCTAAAATGCTAGGTGTGTATAGTGAAAGAATGATAAGGATGATACTTAATCTTTACTCATGGAATGCTGATACAGAACACAGTTACAAAAGTCTCCAGGATGACAAAATTAATGAGATTTAACACAAAACGAAGAGGCTCTGTACTTTTCAGGGAAAGAGGAAGGAGCCCTTGCATAGCTACACCAGAGCAAACTCAGGGTAGATGCGCTGTAATGATGCAAGATTGGGCTTGCATCACAAGGTTTGCTCACTAAATTGCTAACCTAAGCCACAGCATCTCAAGCTCTGTTTTCCTTGGATACAAGATGCATAAAGGAGAGAACTGTGGAATTGTACCAATGTATCTGTGGAATTGTACCAATATAGTTTTTAGAGTGAAAGATTTCTTGCCCAAACAGGTCTGTACTTCAAGAGGTCCCCATCCCAAAATATCAAATCTTCTCGCACTCCACACTGAACACCCTGCAGAACTCCACCAGCACAGCACTATGGACTATGCACTATACACCAGCACAGTGAAGGACTATGCTGGTTCACTTACAACTGACAGTGGGCTTAGAGAGAGCCCACTAATTCTGTCACTTGCTTCTGAAAGAACACCTGGGAGGATCCACATGCAAACACTTCAGAAACTATAGCAGGGATCTGCAAACTAAAAGGCAGTAAGTTTTAAATACTGAGATGCACATCAGCCCATGTGTTGGGTATTCATGCATCCCCTCAAAGGAGAAAAATCCTCTCTTAGAAAAAATCAGCACTAACCTTGACTCTGTATTTTCAATTCACTGCCTGAGGCACGACTGTTCTTACATTTAACTACTTGTTCAATTAATCTAATTAGTTATGTGAAGTCAGATCTAAAGTAGTAAAACCTTTTGTTTAGAAGTACTTCCTTAATCTAGCTCCATACAACCATAAAAACACACAGCTATACTCCTCAAAAGTAATAAATGTACTTTGAGTCCATTTAGGGTGATAAATATATATATAGATAGATTCCAAAGGACATTGGGAAAGTTGACAAAAAGTTTCAAGAGACAACAGACCTTGATGAGATGCAATCATTTGCACTGCCCAGGGCCAGGCACTGAGAAATAGCATAGTGTTCTAAGCACAGACTGTAATATAGGGTAGTTCTGCAAGTTATCTAAACTGTGGAGGCATTCTGCCATCTCACTTCAAGGAAGTCCCAGCACTATCCCAACAAATAAATCCTAAAATAAAATGCAGCTTGCAAGAAGAGACTGATAAGCCACTCTCAGATAGTTAGCTAGGTGCAATTTTGAAAACTAAGTGACTGGTATCACACACACACAAAAAAATCCTTAAGTAACCTTGAAGAAGTTAACATAATAAACTCTTCCATATGCAAGAGTAACAAAAATAAATAACAAGCGCCCATGAAACAGGAGACACAGTTTAAATATCCAAAAGAATCTTTTCCTAGAAGGAGTCACAGAGGAGGGTCCAAATCAGCAGAAAGTCACAGAAACATAGCACACAAAGAGAGCAGGAACATAGCACACAGACAGCAGGAACCTGTAGATCCTTCTCGTGGCCAGCAACCTTCATCTTAGATCAGGAGCCAATAATGCCATCACATTTCTTTCCAGTGCATTTTTCTGCACACACACTAAACTGATTTCCACCCAGCCTGGGTGGCTAAAGATTAAGCCCTTCTACCACCATGCCAAAATGGGCAGCTGTTGTATACACCCTTACTTCAGCAGCCAGTTTGGCAGTAGACAGCTTTCACGGTGCAAAGATAGCAGAGTTTTTAATGTTTTAAACTCTGTGTAATGTCACAAAGAACAGATAAACCACCTCCTACCTCAGCAGTATTTTATAACAGAAGGGAGCAGAACAATTCAAGAGCGCTGGCAAAACACAATGAATTATTTTGTTCAAATGGTGGGATATACTGAGTCCCAGTGGTAGAGAGAGAAAAAAAAAGAAGAAGAAAAAGAGAAGATGACATGATGAATGATTTTCTCGTGATTTTCTTTTTCACATCAGAGTAAATTCCCTCATGCCATGGACAGGGCAATGTAAAAAGTTGACGAGATAGCCTAATTTGCAAGACAACACTCAGCACAGATGTGCTTTCACAGGGAATAAACCTATTGGGGAAAATAAGTGAACGTTGCTTTCTTTTGCATATTTCAATGTATGTTTCAAAAAACAATCCCTTTTAGCTCTGGTGAAGCGGAACATTTCAAGCCATAGAGTCAAGCAAGGACATGCAAAAAATTGAACCAGAAGAAATGATCTATCCACTTCACTTACTTCATCACTTTTACTAAGTGTTCTCTGAACTAATTACCTTGAGATGACTTATCCAGAAAAAATGACTACTACCTTGAAGTCTGAAATTTTAAAATGAAAATAATAAATACATAAATTGCATTTTCTCTCTAACACATTCTTTGATCAAAGATACTTTCTAATATGACCTTCTACACATCACAAACCACTAGGTTTCCCCTAGTTGCTATGCAGTTAGTAACTTGAAATCACCTTTTAGCCAAGGACAGGAAGAGATTGCCAGGCAATTTCAGAATCTGCTACAGGAAAGTCAAATGAGCAACTATCTGTCAGAAAGGACATTGAACACAGTTGCTCTCATCAAACAGCAGACATATGGACTTCCTGACCTCAAGTCAGCTCTGAAATGATAGAGCACACCTCTTAACATGACATTCATTCTGCTTGTAGGTAGCAGCTCAATATTATCTTCCCATCACTCGAAAAAAAGTTTAAGTTTCCACTTCAAGTTTGCATTGTTTCAGTTTCAAGAGTAAGTTCTTGAAGTGCTCATATTCAACAATGCTAAAAGTCACTTTGAAGAATAGCTGAGATGGGAAGGGACCTCCCAAGTCTAGTCATCTAGTTCACCCCTACCGCTTAAAGCAGGGGCAACTTGAGCAGGTTAGTCAGGCTGAGTCCAGTTGGATATTGAGCATCTCAAAGGATGGAGACTCCACCACCTCCTGGAGAGGCCCATTCTAAAATCTGATCGTTCTCACTGAGAAAGGAAGCATTTTCAAATATTTAAATGGTATTCACTGCATTTCAATTTGCACCCTTTGCCTCTTGTTCTGTCACTGAACATCACCATGAAGAGACTGGCTCCATCTTCTTCCCTCCTATCAGATGTTTGCATGCAGTGATAAGAGCACCCTGAGCCTTCTCTTATCCATGCTGAACAGTCCCAGCTCTCAGCCTGTTCTCGTACATCAGACACTTCAAGGCCCTAATCACCTTTGTAACCCCTTTCATGAACCCACTCCAGTACATCCATGTCTCCCCTGTACTAGGGAGCCCAAACCGGTCCCAGTGCTCCAGATACATCTGACCTGCACTGAGCAGAAAGAAAGCATCACTTTCCATAGCCTGCTGGTGATGCAACGTCTAATGCAGCCTGAGTGGTTGCTGGTTTTCTTTGCCACTGCTGGCTCTTGGTAATCTTGGTATTCAGCATGGCCCCAGGACTTTTTCTGCAGAGCTGCTTTTCAACAGGCCCTACTGCCTGGGGCTGTTCCTCCCCAGAAGCTGGGCTTTATACTTTTCCTTAGCTAAATTTCTCAGGTACCTGCCAGCTACTTTCTCAACCCATCAAGGTCTTTCTGAAACACAGCAAAACCATCAGCTTTATCAATCACTCCTCATAATTTTTTATCTCGCCTATCAGTCAAATTATCCCTGTGCAAGTTGCACAGTGAGATATTTCCTTCAGAACCCAAATAACTTTAGCAACCCTGTTTAGCATCATCTTCAATTTTCAACATTTCTCCTTACAGATGCTAGCACTGAATTGTGTTGTTTCTCTAGTACGTGCTATACTGTTTACTAAGGCAAGGAATCCTCTTTCCCATTCCTTTTATATACATCCCAGAATGCCCCATCACCCCTCACCATTGCACTGGAAACTCATGCACGATTGCTTGTCAACTGCAAGCTTCAGAAGTGCTGCCTTCAGGATACAGGCACTCTTTCATAAAGCATAGCTTACATTCCCTGTTCGTTGGCTTACAACTTCGCCTTTGGCTGTATTAAAGACACAGTGTGTTTGAATGTGCCTACAGAGCAAGTCGTGAGAATTCCATTATCGTTTACTATTCTGCTAGCAATTACTATCAGTTACAGTTTTTTTGTTTACTTCTGGGACAAAGATGAAAGCCTACCACAGCACTGGAATTAATGCAAATACTCACTGGAACCTGCCAAAAGATCCCATTTCCTAATGTCAGATTAGGAACTCAGCCAATTTTTAATCTCATGTCATACTGACGGTGCTATATTTTTAAAATCAAAATATTTTACAGAAATCACAAATCCTTCAGAACAATCTCATTTGCACGGCAGACAGCTGCATCTTTGTTATCTTTTAACTTTTGGTTGGCGATTAAGAAAACTAGGAAAAGAAGTAGGGTGAAGGTAGAAAGAGTTGGCTATCAAGTGCTGCTGGTAAATATTTTAAGAAACAGAACAAGCACCTTTTGCAGTTCCATGTACAGAAGAATCCCAGTCTTCTACTTGCATACTACTTGAACCCGAAAGAAAGGTTTATTTCAAGACAGTTGGATATCCCAAATTTCGGGGATGTCAGAATAAATCTGAAGTATTACATGAGCATACTAAGAGTATAACATGAGCAGGGAAGTGAAAGAGACAATGCTTAGGATGAAAACAGAAGCACAAGCATTTGTTGATGACACCGGATTTCAGAATAAAGTTCAGAGAAAGCCCACTGAGCTTCTTGCATTGCTGCCTTCCCCCTCCCTCCCTTCCTACTGCCTGCTTTGCTGTATGCCCATGCAGTTGTTAAAACTATTCCATAGGCAATGGACAGCTAAATGGGATTTTCCAAAAGCCTGCAAAGTCTTCCAGTGGAATCTAGCACATAAATATCACTTAAAGGCTGCACTAAAAAGAATTCCTTTCCTTAAATAGATTTCCTACTTTAAAATTATCTATTCAATTCAGGCTCATTGGTTCTTCCACAGATGTACCTTAATCGATCCAGAAGATAAGTGACCATCTGATTTGACTGCACCTTCTTCACAAGAATTTTCTTTCTTTCGATCAGTACACCTCGATCCTTTTCATTTTCAAATGCAGTTTCATTTATGAGTCATCATTCCCTTCTCACACATATACTTTTCTCTCCATTTCATCCATCTCCTCTTGGAGCAGCTGTAGGTAGGGCAAACTTAAATAGCCAGTTTCACAACTGGACACTAGACATCCTTAAATTTAGATCAAAAGCCCTCCCAAAGTTTACGGGATCTTTCCATCCAGACAGACTTATAAAAGTTACATGTAATTATGGAAAGGAATAGGTTCAAAAATAGCCAGTGTATGATGGCTTTTCTCAAAAGTACATGGATAGGAAGGACTTATTCTCTATGCAGTAGGAGGAAGGCTAAGACAATTCAGAACAGACATTGGAAACCCCCATCAGCAAACCTCTTGTTTTCTACATTAATTAGTATTCCAACTGTAACTAAAAAATGACATCAAACTGTAAAACCAAGATTACTCAAGAAAACTTAAGAACAATTCACTATCTGAGGCTGCAAGTTCCTACCTAAGATGAAACAAAAGAACTCCCAAGACAATCCTGGAAATATCCCACTTGGTCAGTCATCAGCCTATCTCAGAAGCATAAAGCAATAAGAAACAGTACTGTCTTGTCCTGACATCCATAACTTCTACTCTTTCAAAAAGAGCCTGTTGGCAATAGCAGCAAGTCTCTTCTTCCTCAAGATTTCCCTCCTTACACTTCCCACTGGCAAGACCTCACAGGCTCTGTGCTCACTTGGAACAAATTCTGCAGCATGGCTCTATGCTTTCCATGGCAAACTGGAAATTTTGCCATTTCAGGTAAATATATTTTACTGAATCAAATATTTAAAAAAAAACAAAAATAAAAATATGGCAGAGTTACAGTGTTCCTTGTGTTAAAAAAAAAATCCCCTAAAAAATCCAAAATAAATAAGATTGCTACACAGCTTTCACATTTTACTATCCTGCAAATGTTTAAATACACAGCAGTGCTGAAGAAAGTATTTGGAGAAAGATGGAAATTTTGGCAGCTGTTTTGGAGAGAGCAGAGGCTCCTGGGAGTGAGCAACGTGCAGAAGGACTGCGAGATAAATGCATTTGAATGCTTTTGTCAAAGTAATCAATAACAAAATAGTTATGCTTGAAATTAGATAACAGATTAAAGGGCAACTCCTGCCTTGCAGCCCTACAGTTTCAGGCTGTCTCTAGGGTTGGTTAGTTCATTAACATTGCGCTAATTGTCCTCAAACATGGAGACTTCCTTCCAAACACCAACCATAACAACACACCTCCTTGTACTGTTAAGATGAAGATCCGCACAGTATTTTGGTTACTGAACTCTGCAGCAGGTTGGAATCAGCCACGCTGTGGGTACACTCAGCTCCATGTAGGCCAGCCACGCTGTTCCCTTTGATAGGAAAAGGGAGGCTATGCTGCCAGTGTGGCCACAAAACTCAACCTTCCTTGATGAATGCCCCATACAACTGGCATTCCCTACAGCTAATCTGACCAGCAGCTCCCACGTTTACAATCTATGTGAGGTAAGACCCTCAGCTGCAGCGGTGGGCAGTCAAAGCCATCTTAATTGATACCTCCAGTGATTCCATGACCTCTCGTCCAAAACCACAACATCTTAACTTTCCTCTGCTAAAAATCTGTCTTGTGAGACCCTGTAAAAGCCAGTCCTTCCTTGGAAGAAGAAATTTTCTGATAGTGATGATTTCAGAAAAGGCCTCCAGTGTTACAAGTTCACCCTACATACACAACTCCCAGGCAACAATTACACATATAGCTTCATTTATTTCAACGCCAGCCGTCAGGCTGTAATTAAAATAAATGTAGCCTGGGAGTCACCGACTGGAGGCCAAGGGTACAAGATATGGTGCAAACACAGAGATAAGGAAACACTGATTCGCATTTCAAGCAACTGTGGGCTTCCCCTACGAACTGAGAAGACTGTAGCAATGTTCTCTCCACGTGCTCACAAAGCTCCTAAGCTGCCTCCAAGCCTTTAGGAGCCGATAGCTGGAGATGGGGAGGGAGGGTCAGTCCTTGGGCACTGCTGGCGAAGCGCCAGCAGCTGCAGGCACTCGGTAACCTAAGCAGTAAGGAACGGCACAAAAGCCGCCCATTCCTTTTGCAGAGCCATCTGTTGGCTTCTTGTTATGCACCCCACTGCTTCCAGGAGATGCTGAGGACATGCACAGGCAGTGAAGCTCCTGATCTGCTGCAGAAGCAGAGCACGGTGTGGCTTCCTACGGCTGAGGACGCGGCACGGTGCTGCGACAGAGGGTGCAGCTGAGTTGGCCTGCTCCTTGCCAGCCTGGATCATCTCCCAGAATCACTCCAGGAAATCCTTTCCCTCATGGGAAGCATTCCCAGGGGTCATTGGCCCAATCCTCTGTTCACTTTTTTCCCTTCCTTCCCAGCCCAGCAAGCAATTAGGTTTACCCTGACTATCAGAGTGTTATATTTCACTTCCTAAAAGACGTGGGTCTGGAGTGAGCTGGTGAAGAACATCACCAACACCTTTGTCACTCACTCACAGCTGCAGATCCCAGTCATGACAATGCCTTTGCATCTCAGTCTGAGCATGAAACTAGCGACTGCCCACAGGGCCTCGGAGTGGTAATTAATCCTTGCCTGCGTGTTATTTTCTTCAGTATTGCTGAACAGTTTAACAAGCAGCACAGCTGCTTAATCATAGCACCTGACTACTGAATTTAGCACACCGAAAACAAGCCTTGCTATTTCTACCTCAAATTCAAAGTGCAACAATGAAGAAACAGGAACCATTAGTCAGCAACATTATCACTATTCACGTAGCTAGAATTTCATCCATCAAATACACATCAGAAAACAAGGAGAATAAGGGTAATCAAATGCTACCACCTTTCTTCCTCTCTGTTTTTTGCCCCTCCTGAGATTGACCACATTTGTGGTTAAATGCAGGGAGCCAAACTTCCTATAAGCAGTCTCGGTAAGGTTCCACATTTCCACTGCGGTTCAGCTGTATCACAGCTCTGGAAGCACGTATTGGTTCCCGTTCACGTGTAAATAAGTTCTATACTGCAGCTACAAAAAGTGGGTTTTTTTTGTTTTTTAACCAGAATTACCTTGCTGGCCCAAATTATTAAAGGAAAAAGATCTTAACGCCAAGCTGCGGATCTGTTGAACTTACTAATCTGAATGAAAATGCCCCATGAAAGGACTGAAATGAACTCACCCTGCCAGGGGAGAGGCAAGCAGCTAGTCCAACAGGAGAGACAACACCAGCACCTCCAGATCCCCAGCACACACCTCCTCCCAGTGCTCCTGAGGACTCCCAGTCAGTGGTCACAAGCCCCAGAACTGCAGATGCGTATGTCCTGGCTTTATTTCAGTGCAATCAAAAGCCTTCACCAGTTCTTTTGCAACTTGAAAATGACATTACCAAGTGAGATAGCTAGGTGTTGGTGCAGTCAGGATGCAGCCTGCTGATCCAATGGCTCAGAGGCTCTCAGTAAATGCGTCTCAAGAAAGGAAACTGCAAACTTAAAGACGTTCCAAGCGTATGCCGGTAAATACAGGTTTTCAAGAGAAGAAAAGCATTTATGTTTATCTTTACCAAGGGATCTGTTCATTCCAAAACAGACAGCGAGATATGCTGATTTTTGGACTATTTTTCTGCAGAGAAAAATCAGCTCAGGATACCACAGACATGTGATGGCAGTCTAAGTAGATTCAAGAAGTTCAGTTTCATCTCTGCTTCTGACAGCAAGAGGCAACCAAGAGAAGGCTTAAGTTTCTCCACTCTATGCCATTAAGCACAAGAAGGAAGTGGCTATTCATGGTCTTGACTGATATTACTACCAAAAAAACTCCAGTCCTACATTGAGTGGTGTGCATATGCACTAACAGGGAGACCTAGTAACACATGCACAAAGAAATCCCTCACTTTAGAGTGCTGCTGCATCAGTCCTAACCAGCACTACTCCTTCAGCTCAGTGTAACACATCCACTAAATTATACTCCGTATTTCCACCCAAAGAGCAGACTGTGTAGCTTCACTCTTCATTCATTCACTCTTCCTTCCAGATTCCAACTCAGAAAGATATTGCAACTGCTCTGAGCTGGGGCTGATGCCCTGCAGCCCCATGCAGCCATGGAGGGACACTCAAATGAGAGTCAGAATCATAAAGAAGAAAAAAAGCAGCATCTTTGTCACACAGGGAGAGGGGGTGAAAATACCTGTAGGTGTTCAGCGTTGCTTTAGAGCAGAGTAATACACTTTGTACTATTTGTGTAACATAAATCAGAGGACTTGGAAGGTGAATCAGGACAAAGTATCTCGTAACAGCTTTTTAGGAGAAAAAAGTCTTCCAATGGGCATTCAGGCTGCCACTGCTCTGCTAGACATGTCACAACCATATAGGCCACAAGAGAGCATGGATTCCAATGGGCAAAAAGATTTGATTCTTATGTCACAATTCATGTTTATTGCACTTCTATACTAAGTTCAAAAAGTTTCAAACTATTCAAGATCTGTTCACTTCTTCCATTCCAGCAGGGCGTTACACTGAAGAGTCCACTAAGCCAGCTCAAGCATCTGATATTTTCAGCTAGATAAAGTATAGTAGGTACAGTATAACATCTCACAGGTGCCTGGAGTTTTCTTCCTGCAAGGTCTCAAGGAGATTCCTGTCTTCTCAATTCCTAGTCAAGGAGGTTGGGGCTGCTTTTCACACATTGAGACAACCGAGCTCTTCAAATGGCTGGGAATGACACATTTCTCCACTTCAAATGAAGTGCTAGCAATAGAGATAACACTTGCTGGTACAATTGGTGCCGCTTCTCCCATTAGGGGAAGTAGGGAAACGTGTTCAAAAATGTCACTGAGGCCATCAGAAGAGCTAAAAGATTGTTGGGAAAACAAAAACCGAATAAATCTGAAGGGTGAAGAAAAGGCTGAAATTCGAATCCCTCCTTACTAAACACCGAATGATTCAGTGAGTCCTGATTCACTTTAGGGCAGAAACACCTGATTTGGGCCTTAAAGAAAGAGCTGGCCTTAGTCGCTGCATTGCACATGAGAGCAACCACAGTTTTGCTTGCTTTGACTTACTGCTAAACTGATTATTCTCCAAGACTGGGAGAGAAGGAAAAAGGAAGGAGGTGGTCATCGCTCTTACGAAATGATTTAAGTTGAAGAATTGAAAGCATCTTACTTTCCCTAGCAAGCCTCTTTCGTAATTCTGAAGCAAATAAACCACACTCAGGGTAGTGTCCTGAACATATGGCTTTCTCTGAATAAATGCCTGCCTGCCTACAAGCCTCCTTTTCTTCATTTTTTTTTTTTTAATATGTCTGTGTGTGGAATCCCTGTTGATACATTCCCCCTCACAGCACAGAGGGTTTCTGCCTAGGAATTAAATAATAATAACAATAATAATAATAAAAGGCTTTATAGTTTTATCACCTTATGCTTTTAAACTTATTTCTGCCCATAGAAAACTGTACCCGAGCTTAACATCTGCATGCAACTTGCTTATTACTGCTACATTCTTCTCTCATATACACTGAATTAAAGCATGAGGTAACTAAGACAATAAAAGGCAAGGGCTTTAGTGCCCCAGAGCATGCAACAGCATGGAAAGCTGCCTTAAAGAACAGAATCATAGAGCAGAGGGGACCTTAAAGATCATCTAGTTCCAAGTCCCTTGCCATGGGCAGGGCTGCCACCCAGTATGTCAGGCTGCCCATCCAACCAGCCCTTGGGAGCCTCCAGGGATGGGGCACCCACAGCCTCTCTGGGCAGTCTGTGCCAGCGCCTCCCAAAAAGTGCCTCCGAGTAAAGAATGTCTTGCTAACATCTAACCTAAATCTCCCTTCTTATAAAGTCATTCCCCCTTGTCCTATCACTATCAGACCATTCAAAAATTCAGTCCCCCTCCTGTTTGCAAGCTACCTTGTAAGCGCTTGTAAATACTGGAAGGCCACAATGAGGTCTCAACCACCCAGAGCATTCTCCAAGCTAAACAAGCCCAAGAGCAGGTCACAAACAAACCATATTTGAAATCTCAAAGTGATCTGGCACCTTTCTTTACTGCATTTCCTGCAAATATCTCTGAGAAATGTGGCTCCAAGCACGGCAACTAGTGGAAAATGTTTTTACTTTGCCATTTCCCTCTCAATGCACGGGACACCTGATTTCCATGGTCTGTGCCTTGAATGCTCCCCAGTGTTCCCAGTTTTGCAGGTGTAACAGAGGACCATTGGAGGATCACTGTGACCCTCTGGCCTGGAAGAGGCTTCCTGCAAAGGTGCTGCAGATGCATAGTTGCAAAATGGTGGTTGTGAGGGCCATGAGAAGGGGGCAATACCCTCTGAAGTTTCTCACCCCTCTGCCTGCAATCTCAGAAGGAGCTGGTGACAAACTGCGGAGGATGATCACAAAGAAAATTGTCAGCAGGAATAAAAGGGTAGTGAGGATGCCGAAGTGCAATGGTCTGCCATTTTTCTTTTTTAAGTAACGAGTAAAACTTAAAAAGCAAGACAAACATGACTAGAATCTGAAATAAGAAAGAAAGTGGAAGCAATTTTATACCAAGCATGAACCCATGTCATACCAAAAGCCACTTGATTTTTTTCTATGATCTCTGTTCCTTTATGCAGTCTTTGAGGTGTCAATTTTCGAGAGAACAATTCTCAGCTCAGCACGACAGAGCAGTAATGCTGATGGGCATGTAGAACATTAGCTGTTATAAATAAACTGCTAATTTGAAGTGGGAAAAAATCATCAAGGCAGAGTTTATGATTAAGAACCAGGGGAAGAAAATGAGCAACTTGCTTCTGCTTCCAGGACACCGCTTTTTTACAAAAGGAACTTTTCCTGACCCTCAGCTCCTGAGGAAAAAAACAAACCAAATACCAGCACCAGCAAAGTACCCACCAGTCAAACAAAGCAGCAGCAAAAATGCTATTATAATTTTAAAGCCTTCCCTGCCCCCACTGGCAGTAGTAAGTTTCCTACTGGCTGAAGAGGTCTGTGCTTCAGGAGAGTACTACATTGGAGCTGTGAAGTTTCAGCTTCCTCTTCTCTGACTTGCAGCTTTACCTAACTTGTAAGAGACATTCTGACACTGCAGGCACCGTGCATTCAAACTAATAATGAGGTGCAGAGCCATTATACTGCAATGTGTATCGGGGTTACTTGCTGCTGCTTGATAAATGCCTTACTATGAAAAGTAAAACTTTATTCTGCAGAACTGACACCCAGCATTATTTGTGCCCATGATAGGCCTGATCTCCACTCTCCTTCTGCCTGAGCCAGGCTCCTTCCCACCCTCTTCTCCAGCTTGCTACTACAGATAACACCCTGCTGCTGTGGGGCTGCCATCGCTGCTATTATTTCCATATCACGCAGGCATTGCTGCTCTTCACCAGAATGGCACTTACTAAGCAATATTATAAGAATTTCTGCAAATATCTATGCTCCCCATAAGTGAGGATAATGGCCTCATTGCAATAGTCTTGATAAAAGCAGCATGTTCCAACAAGACAGCTTTCAGATATCGCTAAACAAAAGCCTACTGTGAGAGCCGTAACCAACATCAATTCCCACTATGTGATGACATTAGACAAAGTGTGAACTAGCTTACTGTATGGGGACAAAAAACTGACTGTCAATGTGTGGGACCAACGCTGCCTAAAACACTACACTGGCAAGTCAAAATACAACAAGCATATATGCATGGTAATTGCCGTTTAATTCCAGAGTTAGCAGTAGACGCAAACAAGTAGCGAAGGCAATATTAGGTTACCAGTATCACTCAAGACATTGTAATTCCCTATCTTTCTACTTCTGGTGCATTTGGTTAGGGAAAATGACCTAAAACCAGCAGACATTAAAAGTAGAATGACTTTTAATAAATCCCAGGTTACATTACAGAAGAATGCAGCAAAAGCTGAAGGCTTGCTCTTTAAAACCTTATTTTCCACTACAGAGTAGACAACCTCGTACACAGGAATCACCATTCCACACAGGGCACAAGAAAAGACCCTTTCTGCCCAGACATCATTTTGCATTTTCACACATTCATGTATTTACACTGTGGTAGTGCCTGAAAAGCGAAGCCTACCATCAAAATGTGATGCACCAATACAAACACCAGGCCAAGAGGTTATTATCATTAATATTATTTATACTTTAAGACACGAAATTCACCTGATGGCACCACTCAAATGAAAGCCTAGATAAGAGGGATATAGACAAGCCTATATGCCAGTTTTTTGCTGAACTTGCGAGGCAAACTTGAAAGCTTTAGATTTTACATGGAGAGCAGTACATTTGCCCTACTGAGATGCATTTCACTCTAAGTGACATCTGCAGTTTAACATGTGTAAAAATCACAAAATCATACAGTGTGGATTCAGTGATGTGCAGAAAAAGTAATATCTGTTACTGAGCTCCAATTTCAGTAAGATTATGTAACTAAGCAGTAGCAAGTTACATTTGGTAAGTGCATCAATAAACTTGACATGTTATAATTCAACTTTGCACTGCACGGTGATGGCCATCACTGAGTTCTAAACCAGAAACTTTTTAATGTCACCTTAATTGACAAGGAAGGAAGTTTGCCAATGAGTTTCTTTCCAGCCCCTTTCTAGCAGCACATTACACAACATGCAAGAACCTTTGAACCAACTGCTCCACAGCAACCAAAAAAACTCCAGCAGCACAGCACTGTAAAAAAGGAGAAAGTTTTTCAAGAAGTTTATTAGTGAAAAGTACTTTAGGAATCTACTCATACATTAACCAACACACACACCAAAAATGAGGAGCAGCAGTGTTGAAGCTCCAGTAGCCAAGGCTGAGCAGACACCTCCTGTTACCACGTTTCCTAGTGCAATTTATTTTTACCAAAAATAGTTGTTCACATAGTTTCTACGGGCTTTCACAGATCTTTCCAAAACAACGAACGGCTCGCAATCTGTACATGATGTGACTACAAAATTCCATGTTAAAGATATAAAAGGGAAAACCAAAATAATAGCAGACTCTGCTTTCCATATTGGCTTGTTCATATAAAGCTCAAGGTACCAAGGGCCCAAAGTCTGCAGTGATGCAACTGAACATCACAGGAAGCACTCACCATCTTCCTAAAAATCACATCCTAGGCCTTTGTGCCCTAAGCAGGGCATCTGAACATGAGGTTCTACAACAGAGGACGTTTCCGTGCTTGGATGCAGCCACATACAAGTAGGATGATGAAATCTTGAAAGCAAACTAAAGTGGCCAAATGAAGTCCCCTACTTAAAATCTCCTACTTAAACAGAGTGAAGAAGCCAGCACTGGTTTTACTTCTAGAGGTGAGCTCTTGACACCTTCATAGAATAAACAGAAGCCACACTTGCCCACCTAACAGTGAAGAAGAAGGGAAAAAAAAAAAAAGGTGCCTGATTGATTCTAAAAAGGCTGTCTTCAGTGTTGCATATCTCTACCCAGCTCGGTCCTAAGCAAAAGACCTTCAGCCCACCATGTGTCAAAGCCGCAGGGCACGTACGTGCAGCACTGACACTGGGTTAGCAGTCCCACTGTAATCAGGACAACAACTGCTCATATTCCTAAGCAGGACAGGATACACAAAACATGTGCTATTAAGCAAGTTCTTTTGCAACACAATTAAGATTTACATACAAAAGTATAAAAAGAAGGGTGAGTGACGTAGTACGCTCCTACCACATGGCACAGGCCATTTTCAGTATGTGCTTCAACACCTAGTCAAAGTCTATCCTCTCTCTTTACAGGAATGCAAAGAGAAATATTTATCACAGCTCAGTGATGAGCCCAGAAGACATTAAGAACTCCATGCAAGCCATGAGATCCAGCAACTAATAGCAGCATCCAAATAGAAAGCATAGTACTTCAGCAGGCACCTATGCCAGGTATAGCACTTCCAAATGCGGTTTTGGACCAACTTACTTGAGGAAAACAGAAGTAAAATAGTGCTCTTTTAAAGATGTGATAAAATGGGCAGCTTTGCCAAGTCTGCCATCAAACAGAAGACAGAACTGACATTAAAACAGAGTCCAAACAGTGCATCAGCAGTACCTCACGCACTGGTACAGCCCAGTGCTGGAAGTACTGCTGGTTCCCTCCTCTCACACCCCATAGCCCCTGACACAGGAAAGGGGAGAGGGGTTATTCTCCCCATGGAGCAAACACAGTGCTGCAGTTGAAAAATAATGCAGGAAGTGATTACCTCTGCCAGCCAAAACAAAGCCTGAAGTTAAACTTACTCATTTCTAAGTACGATAGTTGCCACCGCATATACACACTCAGTGCTGCCAGCTGTAAATGAGATTATTTGCAGAGACTGTAAAATCCAAAGACTTAGTTACAGAAAGAGAAGCTTTCCGCACACTGAAGCCTCACTCCAGACAGGGCTGGATCTAACTTACCATCATCACCACAAGAAGCCTGCTCAAACTGAAGTCATGGTCCACGATCCAGCCTTAGTGAGCAGTTTCTCTGAAATTCCTGGTCAAGGATTTAAGCCTGAGCCACTCTCCTACCTCTCCTCACTGGCACCGAGACGGATGGACAGAAGAAGGCTGGCACTGCTCCTCCTCTGCAGGGCTCCCTGGCTGTTTGTGATAGTAAGCTCATCCACAAAGCCCACACATTTAGCCTACTACTCAGTTTTGCCAGTGCTCAGACTGCTGGATGACAGCCTTCCAGCATCTTCAACAGTAACTCAATGTGGGCAACCAGGCCAGAACAGTAAATTAACCCTACCACCAAAGCTACACCCATCTGCCCAGTGCATGTCTCCAGAAGTGAAATCTGAAGGTGTCATATCCAAAATCTGCTGCTACCAGAAAAAGCTCACATCTTCATTTCATACCCAATTCCTCTCTTTGTGCTCTGGATAGGAAAGTTGAATTCCTCTCCCACACACACATCAGGCCCCACAGGACT
Source organism: Tetrao urogallus (assembly GCF_951394365.1). Classification (NCBI taxonomy): domain Eukaryota; kingdom Metazoa; phylum Chordata; class Aves; order Galliformes; family Phasianidae; genus Tetrao; species Tetrao urogallus. Next base: position 87,005,626 of record NC_136815.1, on the reverse strand, counting down.
GGGGCTCCAGAGAGAAAAGGTGCTACTCAATTTTCTTTTTTCTTTTTTTCCCCCCCCATCTACCACACAGTGGTTGGTCTTTCAAATGAGCCAATTGCTGTAACAACCAACCCCCTCTACTCCACACCTCCTGTGACTCCTCTAGGGGAGGGTAAGGTAAGGCTCTGTGAGGCAGCCTGACTCTGAAGGGGTCTCCAACTCCTGCTAAGCCTGCCAAGTTGCCTACCATGTCTTTGAAACTTCTGCCAAAGCCACCAGTCCGCAAGTACAAACTCATAACTAATAGACAGATTTGTTGATAGTCATGCAATTCTTTTATAAAAGGGCACCTCTATTTTTGCACATATGGCTTTCATTTCAGGAGAAATTACAATCTAGAACGCTTATGGAGAATGTAACTACAGACAGAAACACTATAACTGTAGACAGCAACACCAAAGTACCAACCATAAGATGAAGGGAAATAAAATATCTTTAACTGTTCCATCAGTTGAAGCAGCCTCCTCAGAAAAATAAAGAGCGACCCATATCCGATCTTTGCCAAGCAGGTTGATGGCACAAGGAAGAGACCAGCCATTATGAGAACAGAAAATACCGATTTGTGAAAATTAAGGACCACTGAACTGATTTAACACCTTAACACCACCAAAAGGGAAAGCTCAGCTTCTTTCCTTCATCTCATTCAATCCATCTTGGGTCACACGTTCCCAGTATCAACCTTAGGGCAGACTTAACGTCCATCAGAGCCAGCTATTTTACCCCAGTAAAACGGCAGAGCACCAACCCAAAGGAGCAACTGGATGCTCCCAAGAACAGAGAAGAGGAAAGGGCACTGCCTGGCCAGTGATAGGGCAAGGAAAGGCCACAGGGATGACAAGGAGGGAAAAGTAAGACTGCTTCTTCTGGAAAAACTAAAGCATTTAGAGAGGCTCAGCTGCTCATGGAACCTGCTAGAAGTCCTTATTACTGTGGGGAAATAAACCTACCATACTTCAGTAGCTCTGGTGCAGACCAAGCCACACCGACACAGCCGAACCCTTCTAGAGGGTGAATCCACCATCAACAAGCACAACAAGCTACCAGCTATTCCTGTACAGTTTCGGTTGGATGTCTGCTTTCCTCTAGATGCTCGCAGGCACACCTAGGGCAACTAGGATTTATTCCTCTTTGAACACTCCTCACACAGCTGTGCCAAAGGACCATGTGGCACCTCCTTGGGCTCAGAGGCAGTTTGTCCCTGGAGAAGATTTATGGGAGTTTGTTTGATTTAAATGCATTTTATTCCAAAAGCTAAGGCCCCAAACTAGCATTCATTAATAGAAACTATCAACCAAAGTAATATGAGAATAGGTCTGAATACGAAAATGCCTACCCCTTCTTGACCGACAAAGCTTCTTATTCCCACAAAATAAAGACCAGCTACTAATTAATTAACTGCCCACTTCCTTTATGCCACGTCCAAGTTTTTCTCCCATGCCTCAAATCATTCTTCAGCATTTATGTCCTATTAAGCCCACTCCTATAACCAACATGTAGAAGATTATGTATTACCCCCCTCATTCTCCCATTCCAGCTGTGACTTGCTGAGAAGGAGGCAGGAAGAGGTGCTTTCTAAACCACCAGAAAGGGAGAGAGGTGCTAAGTATTCAGTTTGGAAATGTAAATCCTCCCGCCCCCTTCTGAAGTATGCCGAACCAGCCTCTCCAGAGCTCATGTCATCTAAAGGCCACAGAAGTTCTCTAAAGATATTCTTGTTAAGAGGATTTAGCCCCTTTTAAAAAGGACTTAACATGTGGGTGGTGTCTCAATTTAAACATTTTCTCATGGCTAAGAAAATGGGCCTCTTCTTAAAGGCTTATCTTTATAACCCAAAGACAGTAAGAAATTCTCCACTATTTGAATTAGAAACATTTTGAGCAGCTTTCATTTAGGGTAGCTCCATTTTTAAACACCGTGATTTGCAAATGGTAGTGACTTTCTCGCATCAAGAGATGAACCAACACCAGCAACAGCGTGGTGGGGACACCTCATCAAACGTGAATTTCTCTCATACAGGCCACATTCTCACGAGGAGCTGCCATCAAAATCATAGAATGACAGAATGGTTTGAGTTGAAATGGACCTTAGAGACCATCTAGTTCCAAACCCCTTATTGTGGGCAGGGCTGCCAACCCCAGCTCAGGCTGCCCAAGGCCCCATCCAACCTGGCCTTGAACACCTCCAGAGATGGGGTATCCACAACCTCTCTGGGCAATCTGTACTCCACCACACTCTGAGCAAAAAAAATGTTTTTCTTACATTTAAAAACGGTATGGTGCCAATAATCCTACTGCTCTCCCTCTACCCTAGTGCCCTCTTCTCAGCCACCTCCTTCCCTTGATGGTCCCTGACACTTACCACACCTTCTTCCCTTAGCTGGTTCAACCTGCTTGCCCAGCAGAAAACTTATTTATGTATTTTGGTTAGGGCTAGTTTTCCAGTGAGCTGGCAAGTCATGCTGCCCCAGGAAGCCTGAGGAGCCTTTGGGTTGGCAGAAGGGAGGGAAATGGAGCTGCTGGGCTCAGAGATCCTTGTGAGTCCATTCTATGATTCTAGGCATACATGACCCTTGCCCATCACTGCAGCACAGACCTGTTGGATGGACTCACCCTGCCTCCACAGGCAGCAGCTTAGGCTTGCTCCAGAACCCAAGGAGTGCAACTGACACCTTCGCAAGGCCTAGTTCTTCTTACTGCCTATGCTGGAGGCTCAGTTATGCCCAGTTACACCTTCTATTAGCTCTGCAGGAATCATGAAAAAGTCCCTGACGCTGAATGGGCCAGGTAGCCCGGGTCACAGCCTCAGCTCCCCTGGTACAAAGTCTGGTGAGCTGCTGGTCCCAAGAGCTGTCGCAACAGGCAGCGACACAGCAAGGAGCAGGAAAGGGACAGCACTGAGATGCCTTGCTTGGGAGATGGAGGATGACAAACAGTCATCTCTATGAGGCTGAAGCTGCCTGTTATGGTTTAGGCTACCTTTCAAGGCTCTTCCAGCATGGTTATGCTTACAATCATAGATAAAGTAACCAACAAACTCCCAGAAGGAGAAACAGCTTACTTTGGCAAAATAAACTTTTTATTTTGCTAGTATAAACACCTCTGTGCAGCCTAAACTGTATCCTGCCATATTGGCTCCTTTTCACTTACACCATAGTTTATATTTGGAAGTGTTGGGTAGGTTTCTAGTCCAGTTACATCTGCAAAGCCAGAGCATTTTCATAACCCTAACCAGCACAGGTGTGCTGGACAAATTTTAGACTTATCCCTACAGTCTTTTGCATAGCAGGGCCTTAATTTCTGCTGAGGATCTCCATGCAGTACTTGTAGTTCAGTTAAATCAAGTGCTATATTTATACCAGCGCTGCTCATCTGAGTTTGCTGCCTCAACCACCCAGCAGCTTCTCACTCTTCTCAGTATCTGACATCCCAAAACAGCTCAGCCAAGAACAACCAGGAAAACACCCTCGACTCCCAGTCCCAGAAAATCATCTGTGAAATTTGGTGAAAATGAGATGGGAGTCAAAGAACTGCTAAAAGGCTGCGTTGTCTCCCTGCCAGGAAGATGAAAGAGCTTTGGCCATTCTTTGCAGAGCAGAAGAATGCAGAGCACTGCGACGCTTCAGGACGACTTCCCCAAAGACAGGCGTGCAGCAAAGCGGCACAGCTCCAAGAGTGGCACTCACGGGAGCACAGCTGTTGAGATGCAGAAGGATGCACAGCTTCCTGGCATGAGCTGCGGGCTGCTTATCGCCCTGGGAGGGTGCCAAGCTGAGGCTGGAGATACCACCAGCCAGACCACCCCATTCCTCCTCCATCCCGCTTCTCCCCCAAAGCAAACACAGGGGTCTGAGGAGATATATGTCACTTGCTCAGAGCTGGTGGGAACTTCTTGAGGACGGAGTCCAGAATCACCGCCTTGTTTCCAAACCTTTACGTGAGGAATCAACCTGCCTAGGTTCCACAACAGAGTTATCCCCACTGAAGAGGTGAAACTTATGCCAAAAACATACACTGAACTCACGCTCAAGGATCTCGTAGCACTCGCTGAAGTGAAATTGCGAAAGTCCCCTACAACCTCAACATCATTCTCAAAATGCCTGCACGTCTGTTCTCCCAGAATCACTCTACTGCACTTGCTGCCCTTAGCACCACCATCTAGGAACCCAGCCATCACCCAGGAAAGACAAATATTTGCAAAACAGCTCGAAGAAGACTGCTTGACACCGGTCAGCCTTCAGACAAACTGTGCACCAAAGGAGCGCTCATCCTCCACAGCGGGGATGCTCCTTGTTAGCTTCAGGTGGGATGCGGTGAGCCTCAACCCCACCGCCATCCAACAACTGCAGAAAGCTGCCTCGGAGGAAGCCCGAGAGCGCGGGACACCGCCGACTTCTCAACGAGCATCTGGGGACGAGGGCGGCAGCCGCGCCCCGCGATGCCCAGGCCGGCGCGGGGCAGAGGCGCTGACAGGTGAGCGCTGCCGCCGCGCTCCGAGACCCGCCGCTCAACGCCGCCGCGCAGCGCGTTCGGTGACCTCGCCCGGCCCTAGCGGGCACCGGCACGCATGGCAGCCGGCGGCCGGGCCGCGTGCGGCAGGTATCGCGGGCTCGGGCCGGCCAGGTGAGGCGAGCGCGGCCCCCGCCCGCCCCCGTGACAGCCCGGCCCGAACGGGGGAGTCCGATGCGCACCGCGAGAAGGGGGACCCCGGAGCTCCCCGCGCCCCCCCCCGCTCCGCAACTTCGCGGAGCCCGGGAGGGCCGAGCGCGCACCCGAAAACGGCGAGGACAAAGGAAACCCCGCCGGGGGGGAGCGAGGGGGACGGGGGAGGAGGGGGCGGCGGGGGGGCGTCCGGGGGGTGGTCGCGGCGGCGGGCGGAGGGCGCCGTGGGGGGGCGGAGGCGCGCCGCCGCCGCCCCGCGAGTCACTGACCTGCTGAAGGGGCATTTCCGAGGGCGGCGGAGAAGACGGCGGGCCGGGGCCGGGGGTGGCCGGCCGGCTCTCGGGCTGTCCCAGGCCGGCGGCAGGAGGAGGAAGCGGCGTCCCCCTCCCCCGCTCGGATCGGCCCCCCCGCCCGCCCGGCTCCCAGTCACAGCCGCGGCCTCCGCGCACGTGTGCGAGACGTCACCGGCGGCTCCGGGGGTGAAGCGGAGACACCGGCGGGGCACGGCGCGGCCCGGCCCCCCGCCCCCCAGCCTGCACGGCCCCGCGGGGAGGGGGCGCGGGCCCGGCCGAACGGAGCCCTCTCGGCGCTGGATTCGGGCTCTGTGCGCCGGGACGTGGCTGGGAGGGATTTTTTTTTTTTTCTCCCTGATTTTCTCTTATCTCTATTTTCTTTTTTCTTTTTTTTTTTTTTTTTTTTTTTTTTTAAATTTTCTCCTCCTTTCAATCAGACCCGGCAGCAGCGCGGCGGCCCGGAGCGGGGGGCGGGAAGGAGTCGGGAAAGTTTATTACAACAAAGCGCCGTCTCTGCCTTCCTCGCCCCCCCGCCCCGGGCCCGGCCGGCGGCAGGAAGAGGGCCCGCCCGGCGCTGCTCCCCGCCGTCCCCTTCACCCTCCCGCGGGGACGGGGGAACGTTACCGGGGGGCGGCCTCCGCCTCCGCCGAGAGCGGGCTGCAGCAGCGCCGTCCTGCCGGCGGGTCCGTGAGGGGTGCAGTACAGCGAGCTGCCGGCGGGCGGGACGCCGTCCGCCGCCGGGGCAAAGGCACCGGGAGTCTGGGAAGCGGCGGCGGCGGCGGAGACAACACAGGGCGCCGCCGTCGCCGCGCCGGTGCTGCGGATCTGGATGAAGGTGCCGGCGGCAAAGCGGGCCGAGAAGGCGGCGGAGGCCGCTCTGGAGTCCGTGGACGGTGCGGGCGGCTGCGCTGCAGGGGCCGGCGGCTGGAGTCCCCTTCTCATCCTTTCCTCCGGGTCTGTCCCCGCGGCCGCGTCGCCTCCTCCCCCCGTCCCTCCCCCCCCCCCCCCCCCGGCCTTCCCGGCTCTTTTCCTGCTCGATGCCGGGGCCCCGCACAAAATACCGGGGGCGGCGGGTGCCGGGGGGGCCCCGGCTGCAGGATGCGGGGTGCCGGGGGGGGACGGAGGCGGCGGGGCGGGCAGATGCGGCGGATGGAGCGGGGCCGCTCCCGCTGTGTGGGGCCGGCTGGAAAATGGCTCCAGGAAGCGGCGGCTGCTGACAATGAATGAAGGGAAAGGAGACGGGTTACGCGCCAAGGGCCTCCCGCGAAACTCGGATTTCCCGCCCTCTTTTCAAACTAAATTTGCATGACTCCGCCCCCGGGGCGCGCCCCGCCCGCTCCGCCCCCCCATTGGCCACCGCGGCCTTCCCCGCCGTCCAACCGGACGCCTCCTGCCGTCCCTTCTCCCTTCCCACTGGCCCGCCGCCGCCCGGCGCGGCCGCGATTTGCATACGGCGCGCGGATTGGCTGCGGGGGCGAGTCTGGGGATTCCCCCTCCGAGGAGCCGGGATCCCGGTTCGCCGGCTCCTGACACTGACAGCTGCGGCAGCGCCCGCCGCAACGTGCTCTCTGGAGGGGCGGGGCCTAGGGAAGCCCCGCCCCCTCCGCGTCCCGCCCCGCTCCCTCCGGCAATGCCGGGCGCCGAGACGGGGAGCCGGTGCTGGAGTCAGCGGTGCGCTGGAAGCTCGCGCGCCTGCTGCTGAGCCGCACCAGCGGCATCGGGCCGAGGTTCCCGCGTGGCTGAGCCGGGGTCCCGCCGGTATGCAGGAGCCCGCCTCGCTGCTCGCTATTGTTTGCTCAGAAATTCGCCGGCTTCTGGAGATGAGGTTTCTAGGGGAAGCTGTTAAATGCTTGCTGTCGGCAGGTCTTCAAGCTCTGGGAGGCGCGGAAGTATTGGAAGTTATTCCCTTCCTTTCTGCTCTGTGTTAACTCCAACAAGTACAAGGGCTGTTGCCCCTTCCTGGCAGTCTTAGCTTACTCACAGCTCCTTGGCTTCAGTGCCTCCTTAGCTTGCTGAATGCCCTCGCGCTGCCCTGCCCTGCTCTGCCCTGCAGCTGCAGCACCCCCCAGCTGCACCCCGCTGTGCCAGCTTTCATTCCCCTCTCTGCTACCCCACCACCAGTGCTCCTAACAGATGTGCTGCCGATCTGGGATGACTGCAGAACTGGGCAGAACGAGATCCTTTCCCTTAATCCCCCGTTTCCATCACTAGCAATTACATGAGCAAGGTGCTCCTGCCTATGGGCCCTGCTCTGACCCCTGCCCCAACGGTGTGATGCTGCCGCATGTAGGAAAAGGGCATGTCTCAGGAGGAGGAAAGGCTGTTTGCGAGGGTGGATAGTGATAGGACAACAGGAATGGTTTTAAACTGAGACAGGGGAGGTTTAGGTTAGATATTAGGAGGAGGTTTTTCACACAGGGTGGTGAGGCACTGGAACAGGTTGCCCAAGGAGGCTGTGGATGCCCCATCCCTGCAGGCATCCAAGGCCAGGCTGGATGTGGCTCTGGGCAGCCTGGTCTGCTGGTTGGTGACCCTGCACACAGCAGGGGGTTGGAACTGGATGAGCACTGTGCTCCTTTTCAACCCAGGCCATTCTGTGATTCCATGATTCTATTATACGATTCATTCTGGGCAAGTTGAATGTTAAAGGAGGAAATTCTGCTCCATTTGGCTCTGGAGAGGCCTTGATTGAGCTGCTGCAAACAATTTCTGGCACTGCACATTAGGAAAGATGAATTCTGGAGAAAATCCAGAGCAAAAGAATAATAATAAAACGTGTTCAGAAAAATCTGCTTTATCTCAGAAGGTAATAGACTTCTTTTAGTGACACTACATGTAGTCTAGCTGTCAGGGGATGAATAGATGTCAAAGTGAGGAGGCTACCCAGGAGTATTGGAGGTTTTCAGGTAGATAAGGAAGATTTCTTCTGGGGATAATACAAGTGTGATCTGTTCATCCAAGACTTTCTATGTCTAAAAGTCTTTCCAGGTCTTCTCTGTGGTCATTCTGGCCCTGGCAGAAGCAGGCCTTGGCTGAAAAAATTCATGTCATTCTGCAGCACTGTAGCATTGCCTAAAATCTTAGATAAATCAGCAGTTCTGCAGTTGTGGAATGCCCTACAGGAGCCAGCCAGCAATGCCTAGCGTCACGCCCGTGCACAGTGAGGAGAGATGTGCTCAGCATGCCTTGGCAATGGCAGGCACAACAGCAGGTGTGTCCCTAAGCCTCGACAGAAGGGAGAGAAACACAAATCTCCCCGTACTGCAGAATTCTTCCATTCCAGTCACACTGTTCAACTTCCTCCCCTTCATTCATTAACTCCAAAGCTATTAGACCCAAACCTATGAAATCAGCAAAGTCCTTTGGAGCAGCAAGACAAAGCAGAAAAATGCCACTTCCTTCACGCTCTCTCCCCAGTTAGGTATACCATTTCCAGGATGAGAGGGTTACTTCTCACCCTTGGCACTCTACACCTGCAGTCCCTTTCGTAGTCTTGTTTTCCTCAGCACAGGTAGCAGAAACTTCAACCACAAACTCCTCTTCAGTCTTCTTTCAGATTGTCTTTCATGGTTTTCATCTGTCGTGCTGTCTGTCATCATCAGGCAGAAGAACTGCATGCCAGGACCTGCTGAATGGGGGCACATCCAAGGATCAAAGCTGGGCAGATGTTGAGTCAGGACAGCAGGGAAGTGAGGATGGAGAAGTCCAGATATAGGAAAATATGCATGCATTTGGGCAATAAGCTTGCTTATAGCTAAAAGAAGAGATTATTTTCCATGTGCAGAAATGTAACGCTATGTTGCTTTTGCCTATCCTAGAGGAAAGAGAATGGCAGTATCAGGAAAGAACAGAAACCATGGGCAGCTGTGGGAGGACTAATGAGGACTCTTCAGGAAGGAGAAATGTAGGAAAACAGACATCTAGGAATCAACGTGGACAGAGAAAAAGGAAATAAAAGAAAAGTAAAATAGAAAAAAAAAGAAAAAGATAGGAAAAGAAAAGGAGGTGAGGGAGAGAAAGTATTCAAGGATCCTGGCAAGATGAACATAAGAAATACATGCTTTGCCATTACATCAGAATGAAAGAGAACCACTAAGGAAGAAGGAAGCAGAGTATGAACACAACAAAATGACAACAGCAAAAAAATACAAAAGAGTCCTTAAAAAAGACTTTCAAAGTGAAAGAACAGAGAAAGGCTAAAAAATAAATAGAGCTGTATTGATGTAATAGAAGTGAGTAGACTTCCCAAAACAGCAATTAAGAATAGTTAGCAGAGAGAGAAAAAGAGGCTGTGACCGGGCTGAGACACGGTACAGTTCAGAATTCAGTTTCATGCAACCTTTCTTTCGTGATCAAAGCTTCCCATAGCTTGTTACTCTGAAAGTAATAACTCCAGAGGCTGAAACAAAAGTAGAGCTAAACTATTAACCAGTAAGTTGTTTCTTCCATTGGAACTGTGAAGGAAAATGGTCTTTCTTGGTGCATCAGAAAGGTTAAAGGTTTTCAAGAAACAAGCAAAACCCTGCTATACTCAAAAGGGAAAATTAGGGCTCTTTAAGTGAGCTGTGATAAACCTACGAATGCATCTTCTATTTGTACATATGAAAAAATAGGAAATAAGTCCTTACCCTGTCAGGAGAAGAAACTCTGCCAGGTAGCAGTGCTGTGTAACCAGTCTTATTCCAGAAATACGAACCCACCTCGATGGCCAAGAGATGGGGACTGTAAGATGTGAATGGGAAGATAGTCTGTCCCTATCTTCTAGACGAGTAGAGTTGTGCTGAAACTGTGATAGAACTGGTGGAGAAGCTTGAAGAAAATTACAGGGCTCATCTCAAAGCCACTTTGCTGACCATGAGCTGGATTGTGCAGAAAGAGAATATGTGCATTTTAATTTCAATGTTATTGTTATTTTTATACACAATTGTGTGGCAAAAATTTCAGTTTTCAGGGGGACCTATTAAACATGTAATTAATTGACTTATGAGAACTAGTGGACAGAATCTAAGGAAAGGTGAATAGAATAGACGTAGGGACTGTATAGAGAGCTACATAAGACAAGCTTCTTGCAGAGCCAAAAACAAATTGCTGACTACTGGAATGTCATCATTCAGATACACCGTACAGAGAAAATGTCCTGCAGAACACAATGGATCTGGGGATACTCTAATTACAACCGTGCAGCTGTTACATGCCTTACCTTGTGAATGTTTACATTGTTTTTACCTGTACAATGCTATACAATTTTCTCTACACAGGATGATTTAGGTAAATGGCTGCATTTGTCCTAAAATGGATAGATGTGTGTCATACAGTTTGCTTTCTTTGGGATTCTAACTGTTGTTGCAGGTAATGTAAGCAACAACAGAGATTAAAATTTGCCTCCATGTTTAAGTGGTAAAAAGCTGCCCTGGGGACTTCAAATGTGTCCTCTCCCATAAATAAGGTTCTGGACAGTGTAGAAATGAAGACTGAAAAAAAGTTCCTGACTTAAAATCTTTTTAAAATGTTTATATAAGAAGAAGAAGCAAATAAATGCACATGGCCTGCACATGGGAGAATTATGAGGATACAACATGTTGAATTGCTGCTTACCACAAGGCCTGCCCACCCTGCAGACCTTAGTAAAGTAAGACAGACAAGTAAAGATTTGTGTAGCAATAATGTTCCTGTAATTAATGACTGCATAACTATTTATACATGCAAGCGGCAGAACTGTAATTGTATGATAAAACCATTGTGCTTTTCCTTAAACTCATGATCACAGCCAGGCAGGGAATAATTGAGAAAGAAGGGAAGAGAGAACATGCTCAAGATCACACATCTGGAGCACAATTTGCGTGACAGCAAATGGACGTCCAGATACAGCACTGAGAGTGGAGGGGTATGTGGTGTGATGCATGGATCCTGCTGTCACCGAAAGTAGTCCACCATCCAGGCCATTAATCAGGTTGTTGAACTCTGGGCCCCAGAACCCTACCATTCACCACTAATGATTAGCCTCCAGGTGGACTTTGTGCTGTTTATGACAACTCTCTGGCTCTGTCAGTTCATCCAGTTCTCAGCCTACCTTCACTTAGATAGCCCGTATTTAATCTGTTTTTCTGTGATGATGTTATGGAGCCTTAGTGAAGCCAAGATACACAACATTTCTCCTTCTCCCCTCATTCACCACAACAATCATCTCACTCTAGAAGACTAACAGGTTGATCAAGCCTGACTTCCTCCTCATAAATCCATGCTGACTACTCCTAAACATCTTTCTGTCCTTCCTTTCTGTCCGTACGCATATTCAGGATAATTTGATCCATTAACTTCTCAAGTGTTAGGATGAGGCTGAGAAGTCTGCAATTGGCTGATCTTCCTTTTTGCTCTCTTTGAAGACTGAACTGACACTCGCTTCCTTCCGATTGTCAGGAACATCTCCCAGTAGCCATGACTTTTCAAGGATTATCAAGTGGCCTCGCAGCAGTTTTGACCAGCTCCCTTAGCATGAACTCGTGTATATCTAGTTTGTTCAAATGCTCCATAACTTCATCTTTATCTATGTAGTGTGAATCCTCCTTGATCCAGTCTTGTGCTGGTCTCTTACGAGTTTGAGATTCATGAAGGCAAATCTTACCATTGAAGTCTGAGGCAAAGAAGGTATCCAGTGCCTCAGCCTCTTCCATGTACTTTGTCACCAAATCTCTTGCCACACACAGCAGTGGGCACATTTTCCTTCATCTTCCTTCTGTTATTCATGTAGTTAAGGAAGCTCTTCTTGTTGCCCCTTACATCTCTCTCTAGATTCAACTCCAGGTGACCTCTGGCCTTTCTAACCCCATCCATGTGTGCTTGGACATCATCTCCATCTCATTGCTTTTCAGCCATCTGTCCCTGCTTCCATTCTGTATATGCTTTCTTCCTGTATGAATTCATCTGGAGCTACTCATACATCCATGCCAGGCTCTTGCTGTCTTTGTGTGCTTTCACACTGATTGGGGTGGATCAATCTTGATCTTTGAGGAGATCATCCCTGAAAAGCAGCAGGTTCTGTTGAACAGGATAGCTGTTCTCTTTGGGGCAATTTCCCATGGGACCCTTGCAAGCAGATCCCTGTACAGCCTAAGGTTTACTCTTTTCCAGCACTGGCTGGCATCCTACTCTCTGTTTTGCTCCCTCCACTCGTGATTGCCATTTTAGGATGACGTCTTCTGAAGTTGTAGCTATCAAGTGCTAGTGAATCTCTAGTAAGCAAGCACAAGCTATGATGTTCAGAATATTTTACTGACATGCGTTTTCAGAAAAATTGTATTAAAGCTATCCCTGACCCAATTCCAAGGCTTTGTTCCAAAGGAAAGCCTGACAGAACTTTTAAAGCTAGCTTGCATTTCCTTGTGTTCTTTCTCAGCTAGTTTAACGTTTGAAAAACTGTCTCTCAGCATTGGAAATTCTGGACAATCTGAAGTATAGACATGCCTGCTCTCCCAGATAATAATATATAGGCATTTCTTCTCAAGAGTAATTTGAGAATAAACATGATGTAGTTGCAATGAAGAAATGGCAGATTCTGATTTGTGCAGGGGACTATGGATTTGGGACATCGCTAGAAATAATCTAATACGATTCTTCCATTTTTGAACACGGATTATGTCATTAGACCCTTGTTTTCTCTTAGTGGAATTTCCATTTACTCAGTTAAACATCCAACCAATTAAATAAAAAGAACCCTTGCAAAGTAATTGCCTAAAAATTGGGCAAACTCCTTAACAGTGTTTCCACCTGTAAAAATGGTAGGGTTTATAATGATGTTTGCTTGGACAGTGACCAAGTTGAAAAAAACAAAGAAGACAAAACAAAACAGAGAAATGAAACTAAACAAAATAAGCTGCCTTTCTTACTCTATAATTTATACTAGGAAGGTGATCTGAGAATTCTGAGAATTTAGGAGTGAAATGAGCAATAAGCATTCTAGTTACTGAATGTATTTAATGCATGATTTCTGGAAACACTTTCAGGATCATTATCCCTTATTTTTTAAAAGGCATCCACTTTGATATGGCACATTGCTATAAAAAATAGAAATAAGCAGTCTTTTTATACCAGTGATCCTTCCCTCCTATTTCAGTGGTTTCAAGAGTACAAACAAAACACCTAACTATAGAGGGCATAGAGAGAAGCTTTATCATTTGAAGATTACCTATTTCAGAGGTAAGAGAAGCATGGTTTTGAATGTAGAAGTAAATATAATAGGAAAATTGTTAGAGCTTCCTTTTGTAGCAACTTTAAAAAATTTTACAACTTTTTTGTAGCAAAAAAGCAACTTTTTTGTAGCAAGCTTAAGTTAATCATAGTTATCAAAAAAGCTATGTAATAGATAAATGTTGTTTTGGTTTATGAGTTTTTAAGGGTTAATGTTTCTTTTATTTTTTTATTGCTAGCAACCTCGTTAGAGTCTTCTGGTATTTGATAAGAAACTCTTTTTTTTACATGTACTCATGCATTTATGTTAGAAAAGCCTGCCATGTACATCTACAGACTTCTAAAAGCATCATTTTTATTTGCAGAACAGCAATTATGAAGACGTAACAGAATAGTACATGCATCATAAAATTTGTATGTCAGCACAGTTTTGAAATGCACAGGATTTTAGTGAGGAATTTCAACTCTCACTACTTGCTTGAGATGGAAGGAGGCTATGCCCATATCATGGAAAGAGAGAAACATTCTCTTGATTTTCTAGAGACTAGTGATCACAAGGTAAATTTATACAACTGGGTACTGCAGGATTGGAGGACAAATATCTTGCCGGACGTTTGAGCCCTCTATTGCAATTTTCTCATTTTGTGAGATAAGAGCAAATCTTGCAGATTTCACTCACTGAGAATGTGATCCAGAGCACAAGATTTCAAAAAATCATGGAATCCTTAGAGGTGCAACGGCCTCTTCCTGTTTTGGAGGAGTGTGGAAATAGTTAGACACTGTAAGGCTGCTATCAGGTCACCTCGCAGCCTTCCCTTCCCCCAGCTGAAGAGCCCCAGCTCTCTCAGCCTGTCCTCCTCGTAGGAGAGGAGTTCCATCCCGTGGATCACCTCTGCGGCCCTTCTCTGGACACACTCCAACAGGTCCGTGTCCCCCTGGTACTGAGGACTCCACATGTGGAAGCAGCAGTCCAGGTGAGGCCTCAGAGCACAGCAGAGGGGCAGGATCACCTCCCTCGACCTGCTGGTCACGCATCTTTTGATGCAGCTTTCAGAGCTTTCCCCTGATCTCCATCCGCACACTGAGGCACTGACCATCTGTCTCTGGACTTGATCCTGCAGCCAGAGTGCTTCAATCCTTTTTGTGAATGCAATCTAATTTTACATATGCTGTTTATGTCCACTGCTGCCTCCTATAACTGTCTCCATATGAAACAATCATTTGATATCTTGTTCAGGAGGATCAAGTGCCATTGAAAACAAAAAAGCAACCTGGAACCTGATCTCAAGCCATCATATCCTTTTAAGTCTTCTGCTTTTATTTTCATTCTGAACATTTTTTTTATCTTTGAATAACTGATGCAACTGTCTTCCAAAAGGCTATACAATATTCTTCTTACAATCTGGCCTAAACAACTGTACACGAAGAGACTTTGCACCAGAGGGGATTTCCTTGCCTCAGCTACTGGTCTTTGGAGAATTCTGTTGGACTGCTATCCTTGCAGTTCCTGAACTTCACATATTCTTATCTTCTGGAGAACTGAGTTCAAAAAACGTTTGAGATCACATCTCTAATAAAGGCACTCTATGCTTTGTTCATTTTTGTCTATTTTAATGCTCAAGGTTTTCTTCTCAAAGAGCAGATAACTTACAGCTTTCTAGGTGGCAGCCAGTAGCAGTTCTAGTGGCACTGGTGCTAGTGGATCAGTATGGTCAAAAGACACCTAAAAGTGCTACACCACACTTGGCAGTCCTAGGAAACAGGTCTTTTACAGAGAAGACACTGGCTGTTTCTATATGTGGAATTAGTTTAGAAAGAATTTTCCTGCTCTGTTTTAGTCATTTGCTTATTTGCTTTTTCACCTTAAAACACCTGGAACAAATCCTTCTAAACTTCCGCAGATGCCTGAGCCTGCTTTGAGAACAAATCACTTAAAAGAAGGAAAAAGAAAAGGATGTTTCAGCCACCTTACACCCAGTGCTTAAAGCATGCACCTGGCACAATTTATTCAGGTTAACATTACTTTCCCGCTTTATGCATAACACCAATATGCACGCAGAATCATAGAATCATAAAATGGTTTGGATTGGAAGGTATACCTTTATGATCATTTAGTTCCACCCCCCTGCTATAAGCAGGGACACCTCTCATTAGACAAGGTTGCTCAAAGTCCCATCCAGCCTGGCCTTGAATGCTTCCAGGGGGGCATTCACAACCTCTCTGGGCAAAATATGCACCCCCCTAGAATGCTACAATAGGGCATTCTGTTTGTAATCTGTGTCAGTTACATCTCTGAGAGTTTTCTCCACTTTTCTTCAGTGAAGCAAAGTCTGAAATCCTAGTCTCTTGACCAGATCAGCCCCTAAGGCTGAAACATCCTCTTCTTTTTCCTTCTTTTAAGTGATTTGTTCTCAAAGCAGGCTCAGGCATCTGCGGAAGTTTAGAAGCTCTCTGGCAATGAAGTTGTGCAGCTGGCAGAGTGTGAGGGAAAGAATCAATGGCTGGGGGAACTGGCTTCTTCCTTGGGTCAGAGACCACAGGTAGACACTTCAGTGATGATTACGTTCCCTTTGTGAACCCAGTTTGAAATTGCCTCCTATTACATGAGCAAGACTACCTTATTAGAGCTCTGCCTTTTTTGTAACTTGAAGATTTGCATCTCTGTGCACACAGGGTGTCCTTTATGTTTCTTTAACTTGTGGGCTTGATATAGAAAAGTTATACAAGCGGAATGTCTTAATTCAGTCCAGGTTTGTTCCATTTCTTTTTCACGTTTATCCAGATCAGATAAACCTCGTGCTGTATTTGCTTTTTTGAATGCTTGCCTAAAAGTCTATGCACTGAGGCTGTTTCTCATAATGATGTGCTGACTTTTGGAACTGACTATTTACAGGTTTTGGCAAAATACTTACATTTATAATTTATTAACCAGAAAGTCAACAAACAGCCTTTTGTTTTACAATGGTACAGAGTTGTACAAAGTTATACTGCATACTGCCGCATTTTGTAATTGTAACATTTGCAATATTACAAATTTCCTTCCTAACTCCTATTATCTGCTGCACGATGGGTACGGCCTTTACTATTTTTGGAAACAGAGATCCTTTTTTTTCCTTCTTCTTAACTTTCAGACTTCCCTAATATTTCATGAACACTTGTTATACCAACTATTCTTTTAAGGTTTGTGTTGAGACCACAATTAGATTGTTCTGTGTTGGGTGAAGAGGCAATTCTTTACTCCACTTTCTTGTTTTTTTTTTAATAAATCCATGTTTGCAGACTTTCACTTCTCAACATGCAAATACAGCATCAGTTAACTTTGTTTGTTTGTTCCAATTATTTTGACAGTACAGCCTGGTCTTCTCCAATACCTAGCAGCTTGTCCAAAAAACTGTACTTTATCATCATGGGAGTGTTACTGTGAGATGTACGTGTTGGAAGCAGCAGAAGTATTTACAACAAATAATAATACGTTCAGATAATTCTTGAATGTTATTCCCACATTTAAAGGCTTCAGAATCCCATTTCTTTTAGATATAGTAGAAAAAAGATTAGCAATAGTCTGTGGTTTCCACAGTGGGACAGAACTATCCCTGTGGGACTTATCTTCTGCCTATCCTATTGGATGCTGGTTCCTAATAGAGCATGATGCTAGTGAAGACATGCAGGGAATTCATTTTTTCTGACTTCCAGCATTCTGTTTTGTCCAGTGCTGTCTAAGTTAGGTACCTCTTGGAGTTGCACGAACCTGGGTATGGGACAAGAGGTCTAAAATCCTAGAATCATAGAATATTCCAGATTGGAAAGGACCCACATAGTTAACTGAGTCCAACTTCTGCCTTCACATTTCTACATCATTCATAGTTGATTGAGCCTTTAGCACTGACCTTAAGAACTCCTACTCTCAGGCTGCAGTTACATACACAAGCTGAGATGGCAAAGGCTGTCACTGCCATCAGAAGCAGTAGTCCTGTCTTTCACTTACCATTTGTTTCTGTCCATGTCCCACCCTTCCCTTTGATGGTGGCTGGGGAACTGATCTGAGTTAAAGCTAACTACTGTTTGGCCTGGGTCAGTCTTAACTTGGACCACTTTCTTGATCTGTTTTTTTCTGTTTTCCTGTTTTCCTGACACACAGATTTTTTTTATTTTGTTCCAATACAAAGAAGAAGATAGCTTGGAGATAGGGATGACCAGGCAAGTGCCTTGAGAAAAGGGAAATGAGATACCACCTGCTCCAAGAGCTCATGAAGCTCCAGCCTTTGTATTGATTGGAGAAGTTCTATTAACACTGTCACATCAATTTTCATTATGATTTGTCATGTTCTGATTGTATATCATCTATGTCAGCACGATAACACACTGCTTCCCCCTCATATCTGGCCTTTTCTTACCACCCCTGCTTTCCAAGGTGTGACCCTAGGAGCACAGTTCAGAGATGTGGCTGTCACAGTCACGGGCAGGACAGTGGAATCTGGTGGCCAAAGAGCAAATTGCAACCAACATGATCTCCCCTTCTGCCTTCAGCAGATCTGGCCTTCCAGCTTCTGTTCTGTTCCAGTCTCTGTACTGTACTGACTGTAGAAGGAATCTTAACTGGATTCATGCTTTCCCTTGTTGCTGTGTCTCTGGGCTGTGCTTAGTTTGTCACCAGATGCAGAGCCAGGTCTCTTCAGAGCTGTCACAAAGACAAGGATCACAAACACCACAGTGGTTGTTTGTTGAGCTTGTAGATGGTGGGCAGTGGGATTGGAGGGACTCAGAAATACTACAAAGAAGACAAAATCTTTCTCCCTTTTCTAGAGAAATCCCATATGTAAATGCTGAGGTGCCTACGTTGTGGCTGCCAAAATCTTACAGATGACCAGGCTTTCAGAAGGGATAAGTGCAAAATAAGACAGTAGTGAAAATTGTTCTCTACTTCTACTGAAGTATTATGTCTGTTACAATGCAATCTTTGCCTGCAAGGAACATTTCTTGTAAGGCTTTCCGGTCCTTCTGTGTTGCCAAGAGCACAGTTTGATCATGCATAAAGATTTTATGATTTGATACTCTAGATAATCAATCTGGTTAGATAGCCTTTACAAAACTGGAGATTCAAGTCCATGGAAATCCTCATTGGCCAGATATCAATATTTAAAATGAGAGTAGCTATTGAGAGAAGCATATACTCACAAAGCTTGCTATCATTTATCAAGGTTAACAGAAGGGAAAAGCTCCTCTGATTATAAATCTTTTTAAAAATATGTATTTATTTCATGTAAATATCTTTTTCTATAGTCAGTACGAAGATAACTCACATATTAGTTTTTGAACTCCAAACATAGCAGACTAGAAAATAGAGCCTTGTGCCATTTTTACCATAAAAAATTCAGCATTTAAATTTCAGAAAAATATGATGTAAATAGAGTGAGCTGTGCTGGGGTATAAATGTGTTCTTGTTTTGGTCCTCAATTCATTATTAAGTCTGACTCATCTGAGAAGACTTTGTCTTTCTGGGAAAAAGATGGCAACAAATCAGTTGAGAAACAGCAGATTTTTTTTCTGATCTAACATTCAAATGATTTTGCTGTGTGCCACTTCTAAGCTTTTCAGATAGATGGGAAACTGTAGAACCATCAAAACTTTGCAGACTGTTATACCAAGACTAGTGGGATGTTCATGAACTAGTCAACAACTTCACCAATGTTGTATCAAATGTGATGTGTTACATTACAGGAAATATTGTGGGTAAGTATTCAGTATATTCTGAGACACAAAAATCTCTTTTGAGCCAAAGGACACCGAAGACAGCCAGGATAATTGCATATTCCTGATTTATCCGATGGTGCAGCACTGCTGAAAAAAAAGAAAAGCCCACTGAGAGGTATACAGTGAGCTGCCTGAAGATTGCTTTCTTGATCTAATAGATAAGGAGCCTCTGAAAGGGCACCATGCTGCAGAACAGAGAGCCAGGCATTGTGTGCATGTACTTGGCAGGCTTGCATATTGCTGATGGAAGGAGGATAGTGGAATTAACTCAGCAGCTGTAGAAGCAGAAAAAAGTTGACTGCCAGGACCTCTGGTGGATATGCACATCAAGGTCTGACGTGAAGCAGAATGACTGACCAGATCACATCAGATGTGACTTTGGAATGAAAGTGTCGTGATGGTCTGCAAGAACAATCTTCTGATTATCTGACCTCTGTTTGTTTTGTTGTTGCTGTTGTTTTCTCCAAGTGCACTAGTCTTAACCTTACCCACATATACCTCCTCAGTCAGTTGTCAACTCTCTGTTCACTACCAAGTTATAAAAGCACTAGTCACCCACCAAAAAAAAAAAGTGTGAAATAACAAAAAAACAAGCAAAAAGACACATATCCAATTCTTCTCAGCTGTTGCTCAGAATCCCTTTACACCCACTGTCAGTTAACAATCATTTTAAATTGTTGTGTACTTAAAGCAAGGATTGCTACTGGAAAAATATAAATGGAATAATTAAAAGCAGTTAGGCTTTTTTTAATAGCTATCTGTCCTTGATTTTGCAAGGATTTAAGGTTTAAAAATTGTTTGCTAGCACAAGTATGAGGTCAATGAGTAATACAGTGAATACTGATTTTACAGGAATGCTGGCAGATTATGTTAATAAAGAAGCAAAACCTTGCTTCTGCCTGCCATCGAGGCTCTTCGTCTAAAGCGGGGCTGACTGCTTCAAGAGCATTTTCTTGTGCTTATTGAAATGATAATGTAAAACTTGTATGGCACCTGCTCACTCCTAGAATCTGAAGATTCTCTGCTATAATGTTGAAAAGAAGATATGCTTCATACAGAGTTAATGGGTTACATCAAGCCAATGTACAGGCATTCATGGTAAAAACCAGGACATAAACGAAAGGAATAATGGAGATAAGCCTGGTGTTAAAAGGCAGGGAGTGGGGTGCAGGCTATGAAACAAATATCTTCCTCTGTCTCTAAATTTTGATATTGCCTGATGTTTTGTTCCAACAAGACCCACTTAGATGAATCATATCTGGATATGTTTTGGTTTGAGCAGGGCACAAGCAGAAAGCAGGGTATGGAAGGTGTTGGAAAAGAAGGCTTGTTGTGTTTTTTTTCCCTTTGACTTCATTTTCATATAGCATGAAATTCTGTGACGAAAGAGCTAAAGTGGTGAGAATTGTTAACAGTCTCTTCTTGCAAACAGCACAAACTGTGCCCACGATACTTTTATTTCAAAACTGCATCACCCACCTTGAGTATAATATTTCCTTTCAGAGCCTATCACATACAACACTGTAGTAGCAACCATCTCCAGAAAAAAGCAGGCATGAAGAAAAGATTGAGAGATGAATCTCATTTTTAACTTTCTGTATTTGGTTAGATTAAAAAAAAAAAAAAAAAAGATATCAAGAATATCAAGAACTTGCTAGACTATTTTAGCACTTGAAGTTAATTTCGGACTAATTTCAAGACTCCAAATGGGAAAAGCAGAAAACAACATACTTGGAAATGCTTATTGCTCCAAGCAAATATTTTAAATATTTTAAATATTTCAAGGGCCTTTTTTGACAGCTGAAGTGTAAAGATGAAAGTATATTTTTAATAGTTGAAGTAAACATTGCATGTTACACACAGTCAAGAGCAACAGTAGATATTTCTTGATGGTTAGCAGACATGCTGGGAAGAAAATATCTAACCGTCTGGGCTGATAGTAGATAGAAATGGATTAGCTGTTTTTTGAAGAGCTGCACTGATTGTTTATGTTGACCTTATAAACTATGTATATGCCTTTGGCCTAAGGAAACACGAGAACCTTGAACTTCAGGAAGAACTCTGCTGTTTGTTAAATAGAACAGAACAGAGGAGGACAAGAGGTACGTTTCTACTTTTCTCCAAAGTAGCGCTCATATTCATTAGCTGCTCTTTCAGTTAAACTGTTTTGCTTCTCTCTCACAAATTGCTTTTTAGAATCAGACGGATACTTTATGGAACACTTTGGTGAGAATCAAGAATTGGCCAGGCAGAAGCTTCTGAATGATGCTATCTGCATCTTCAAATACTATTTTCCTTGCCAAAAAGCTCCATCTTGACATTGCCCCCTTATAGTTTAC
The DNA here is from genome assembly GCF_951394365.1 of Tetrao urogallus. Classification (NCBI taxonomy): domain Eukaryota; kingdom Metazoa; phylum Chordata; class Aves; order Galliformes; family Phasianidae; genus Tetrao; species Tetrao urogallus. The sequence goes on along the minus strand of NC_136815.1, from coordinate 86,984,362 downwards.
AGTGAAACTTTCTCAGGATATTATTAAGGCTCTTATTAAGGCTTTTTTCATCTTGAGAAAGCACCCCAAACTCAAAGAAACCTATGCTAGAGAACATGAAACCTAAATGTTACCAGTAAGCACCTGATCTGTAGTAGCTCCTTAAATATGTCTGAAGAATGCTTAAGAATATTTTAAGAAAAAAAATGCCATATTAACTACAAAATGGAAAGTACTCAAAGAAAAGAAATGTTTAATAAATGAGAAACAGATAAAGAGTGAGCAACCCAATGTAGAATAAAAATTAAAAAAAAAAAAAAGTAAAATATTAGGAAAATAAGGTCATTATTTTGCTATTGACAAAATGGAAGACATTTTGCAGGCCTTTGTTAGTCAGATACTCCTGACATTTGAATTGTTTTAAGTTAGAAAGTAAGTGAAGGTGTTATGATTGTTGCAGGGCTGTAAATATAAAATCACTTCCTGTAACGTTTGTGGATAACATAGCTGCTTTCCATCATTTGAAAAATTGTGGCTGTCAGGCAAAGTCCCCAGTGACAGAAAAAAATGGAAACGTCACTCCCATGTTCAAGAAAGGGAAAAAGGAAGACCTGGGGAACAGAGGTGAGCCTCACCTCTGTGCCTGGGAAGATCACAGAGCAAATCCTCTGGGAAGGCATATCAAGGCACATGCAAAATGAGGAGGTGAAGCAAGACAGCACAGTTTCACCAAGAGCAGATCGTGCCTGACCAATCTTGTGGCCTTCTATGGTGAAATGACGGCACTGGTGGATAAAAGAAGGGACTGATGTTGTCTGCCTGGATTCCTGCTAGGCCTTTGCCATGGTCCAGCACCACATCCTTATCTCAAAATTGCAGAGATATGGATTTGAAGACTGGGCTATTAGATGGCTAGAGAAATGGTTGGGTGATCGTAGCCAGAGGGTTGTTGTCCATGGCTCTATATCCGGGTGGAGGCTGGTCACAAATGGTGTCCCTCAGGGGTCCATCTTGGGGCTGATGCTCTTCAACATCTATACCAACAATATAGGCTGTGGGATCAAATGTAACCTCAGCAAGTTTGCTGATGATGCCAAGCTGAGTGGTGCAGCTGACACAGTAAAAGGGAAGGATGCCACCCAGAAGGGTCCAGACACTCTTGAAAAGTGAGCACACAAGGATTGAATGAGGTTTAACAAGGCCAAGTGCAAGGTGCCCACAGCCATAGTGAGAAGAAAACGCTCCCTGGTAGTAGATACAGTGGAGCAGCAGAGCTGGAACTACTCTTCATGTTTTTCAAGACAAGCAACACTTGGATGCATCCTTCTTTTTATACATAGACATAAACATCAGTCCTCTAAGGTATGGATTTAAACCAAAACCATCACACTGTTTGTTTTTGAGACAGCAGGGGGAATAATGTTTAATTCTCCCTAAAAGTCTTTCAGGCTGGGCCCCTGAGAGCAGTAGCAGCATTGGAAAAAAACATATAGGTAGAATATATGTCACCCACAGCGGTACTCAGCCAGGAGCTAGAACAGTTATGTATAAAATATATCTGCAGCCTAGCTAGAGAAGGTGAATTCAGGTTATATCTGGAGCCTAAAGTATTGTCAATCTTGGCTATGCATGATTCGTAAAAGGAAACCTTTCATTAACTGTACAGGAGGCTACTACTATGGCAGATCTGTATCATACTCTGCCAAATATAATGCAATTTATCAAGTCTTGTGTTGCAAATTATGACATCTGCTTAATACCCTACTTGCAAGCAGCCAGCTGGCAAGTGAATTGCACACTGGCCCATCTTTTACCACAGTAACTGGATCATCCGCAGAAGAAGCTGTTTTGACCCTGTAGTGAAAGAAGCAATGACCTCATATGAATAAAGCTTCTATCTGACCTGGAATTTTAAGAGAGGAATAGAGGAAAGAAAATATTCTCTGGAATCAACCAGAAATGATAGACCTCTGCTACTCCTTTGTCCAACTCAGACTCTGGAACAGGTCTGATTGCACCTCAGAAATGATGGTGAAAGAACACAAGGAAAGAGGTTCTGAAAGTTACTATTATGGAGAGGACTGCAATCTACCTAACAAGAGGATTGCTAGGACTAGCTGTCTTCTGGACCAGCTCTACAAACCACCAACTTCAGCATCTTTCTAGTAACACCAATTACTGTCCATCTGAAAAATAGTTTTCTTTTCTGAGACAATTACCATTACTATGTGTACAGAATGAGTTCCTGGGAGTTCACATGTCCACAGTGTCTCGGCCATCTCTCGGCAGTACAAAATCAGGTAAGTGTTTTTTTGTAGTGAACCACAACAGTTCCTCATTTTCATATTATACACGGTTAATACACAAAACAGACTGAAAACTAACCAACACTTCCCCTCAAATGTGAGGGAACCACCTCACAGCTTAACTGGAAACTAAGCACCACAAATATATACATATTCTCTGAATTAAGTTCAAAACTGATTTAGTGGAAAGAAAGCTAAGGAAGGAAGGCAAAAATAAAGCTAAACACTTCAAAAATAAAACTTGATACCTCACACTCTCCCACTAATTCAAACACTGTGACCACCAAAGCTGTTTCTCGTCTTGCAACACTGCATCTCCAGTACCAGCAATGTGTGAAGGGAAATTTCAGCTACATCAGCCATTTCCATCACTTCTTCCTTCACACTGGACCTTTATGTTCCCTAAAGTGTTTAAAAGAACCACCACTTGAACAAGACAACAGATGCTAAAACTTATTGAAGTCTGACATAGTCCAGCAGACTGCATCACTGCTGAACACCCATTTCTCAGATATGTCTTTTAGATACACAATGTACAACATTCAGCAGAGAGAAATAACACACTTCAGCCAGCTTAGGCAAAGGAAAGGGCCTTTGTTGCTATTGGTGAGGGAGCTGACTTTTGAAAAAGTAACTATTGGGCAAGACCAAGGCAGATAGAGCAATATTCCAACATTTTTCAATATGTGGGTCATTATCTGTACAACACCAACCTCTTCAGTGCAATTTCTGTGTACTTTTCTGTTGCACTGTCCTGATTACATTCTGGTTTTCTAGGCATCCACAATGTTTTACCCATGCAGGAAAGACATGCTGGGCATTATGGAATTGGTCTAATTGAACCACTGATAAAACAAACCATACATACACCCACATTTATAGCAGGAGAGATGGTGTGGCTTTTCTTTTTCTTTTTTTTTTTTTATCCTGTACTGTTAGCAAACCTGGAATTTGCTTAGATACAGTCACTCATTACCATAGGTATCTTACTCTCTCTGAGCAGCCGCTACAAAAGATGATACTTTCCTAACTCAGGTGTCATTTATCCTACCCAAGTAACCTCATGCTTATGGGGCAGCCAAAAGTTGTGCCAACATCCACAGTGTCTGCTAAATAAATGCTGATGGATGTGACTGACAGCAGACTTTGAAGGTGAAGATCTCAGTTCTTTGCTGTAACACACGTAATCTTTCTTTGATGATCCTGGCTTGAGGCAGTGACTTGAATTGATCCACCCAGGAGGATCTGCACAGTGGGTCCCATTAAAACAAACATCATTAATGTTTTACAGATCAGCCAGCAGGGGTCCTGTCGTTGCTCATGATGGAAATGCACTTAAAGGTCTCACTGTTAACTGGGTTATGTTCTTTCTGGAGGACTTTTCCAGGCATTACATTCATTCCTCCCCCCATGCAAATGCATATTATAATAATACAACAGTAATACATTTATTATGCTTCATTGGGCCTTGCGCCTTCATGTATGAAGGAAGACGTAGCTTTGGTGTTGCTGTACAGCACAGAATAAAGCAGGCATTCCTCATTGAAAGGGCTAATGATCTAAGTAGGAGGAGAATTCAAAGCTGGATATAGACCAGCTGGCATGGGAGACCAGGGAAACAGTAAGACAGCATTAATCAGTGAATATGCTGTGATCTCATCATAACAACTCTCTTTTGACAAGGCGTTTAGTAGAAAAGCTTTTCCCTTCTTAAAATAATAAGAAAAAATAAGTTTTAAGGATTAAATAAAAGTAAGACAGTATATTACTCTTGCATATCTGTCGGGGTCAACTTTTATTTATAAAGGGGCAAGTTCAGATGAAAACTCAAAAATGCTTGCTTGAAAATCTAACACAAGAGCCAATGCTTATCATACAGGAGATGGAAAGACAATGAGGAACCTAAAAAAGGAAGAATGAAACAAGACAAAGTGAATATGCATGTATAGGAATGACATGTTCAAAGAGGCGAGATCAGGAAATACTTGTCACAGGAGTGTTTCTGGTGAGAAGACAGTACATTTACCAAAGCTGCAGGAAAAAATAGTCAACAATCAATAAAAGGAGATGAGAACATGTATGAGATTACAGCTGGACATGTGTTGATTTGGACCACTACAGCTATTCACTCAAATAAAATAACGAAGAAAATATAAAACAGAAACAGGCAATTTCTATCAAACAAACAGATTAAAAAATCTTTACCGTTCAGAAACTCCTGTAGTTTCATCATTACTATATTGCTCATCTTACATAACACCCATCAGCTTAAATCATACTGATCCATATTTCTTTCAATATTATTTGAAAAAGCTATTACTATCCACAACTAGAATAACAGTACAAACAATTGCACCTTGGAGGACTTTTCTGTAGGACAAAAGTTAACCTAGTGTTACTAGCTATCTTGTTCAGGCTATACTTGTAGTGGAGCACTCAATCAAGCTAAAAGTGCTATTTAATAATATTGGAGAAAAACATTTGTTTGGCTGTCTAGACCCATGCAACAGTACTGAATGATTTCTCCCATATTATTTAGTCTTTTCCACAAATTTTTAAATCATAATTGAAAGGACTTGTTTGCATTGTTTTATTTTTCTTTATATAAAACGATAGGATAAAACCTACAGCTTTAAAAACAACAGAATTGTTTTCTGCCAATTAAGCCCTGGGTGGTTCCAACATCTTTTTTTTCCTACTGATTATTTTTGGTGCAAGACAAATTTGTGGAAAATGGTATATATAAAAAAAAACAAAACAAACAACAACTTATGTATTGATTGAGACCAAAAATCAATTAACTCACACTGAAAAATATCAACAATGCTGGTGGGCTTTTTGTTGTTGTTGTTTGTTTGCTTGTTTTTGTTTTTTCCCCAAATAAAAGTAATACAAAGAATTGGAACTATTTCTCTGTCTAACTTCCTGGCAAAGTTAAAATGATTTTTGTTCATGTTGTACAGTTTCCCCTCTAGATGGTAGAAGAGAACAAACTCCAAGGTACTCGTACTGCGAAGACTGGGAGGACAGTAGAGAAAAACACTGAAAGCGTAATGCAAAGAAGCTGAGAAGTCATACTACCTTTAATTAACCTCTGATGTCCCAATGGTTCCTAATAAACTTACAACTTAACATTCCAGAATTTTGGAATTTCAATATCAAAACCTTTCCATGACTATGACTTGCTTTTACATGAGTGTATCCATGTCCTTTCTTAGAAATACAAACTTTATTTATTTGCTTGTTCCTTAATATAAAACATTATTTTGGTAGATCTGGGCATCTTCTGTTTTCTTTATGATATTCTTCTCTTGATTTCCTTAAATGCAGTTTCAGTTGGACTGAAATCAACACTCATCCAATAGTAACTGTGTAGGTCCTGAAGTATTTCCACAATCCCTTATGTTTCTCTTATTAATTATAAGCAATTGATTCTTACAAAACTTCAACTTCTGCAATTTCTTATTCTGTAAATCGCAAACCTTTAAGTTTTTAGTTTCAAGCTGTATTACTTACAGACTCTGCTTTCAAAATATTCTTCACTGAACAGTAGCAAAGGTCACAAAAAGATCTGATATGAACCATCTCATTTTCAAGTAACTAATAAATGGAAAAAAAGAATCCTTCCATATTTATGTGTCTCTGCTTTGTCAGCACTGGTTTTATTAAAGGCTGAGAGCTCCCTCTTAGCAGCAGGAAAAGAAACGAGGCAGCAAAATTATCTCAAGACTAGACAGAGAGAGCCTTATGTTTTTAAAGACAGACACAAAATATAAGGCAAAGATAAGCTATTTTTCACTGTTTTCTTTAATTTTGTATCAATAGATCCTGACTCTAATTCACTGTTATTCGAAAATAACCAAAGTCATTATTCCATGATTTCTAAAGGAGGGTAAATGTGCAAGTAACGTTCTCTTTTGATAATGGCAAAGATCATCAGTGCTATGACTGCAGTACCACTGGCATATACTGATGTTACTCAGAGAAAACAAAAAACAACCACTTCCTCTCTCAGTTGCTCAGCTTTCCCTATTCAATTGCTGTCATTACAGCCTCTCTACATCCTCCATCGTCCTGAATTATCTTTTTCTGTTTACATCACAGGACAAAAACTTCCACTGAAAAGTAAAACTCACCATGTCAATCAGACAGGGTCAGAGAATTACTGAGCAGCACTCCTCACCCCTACATGCAAACTGTAGAACAAGAGATGAAATAAGTTGGCACTCAGGTAAATGTGCTGGGAAAAATATAGCCATTGTGAATAAGTCACACATCACAAAACTGTTAGTGTTTTCTGAAAAAGGTGTGGCTAATGCCAATCCTGTCAAGAAAGTATATTTGTATTTCCAGAGCTCCAGGGTAAGGTTTCTTACCCACAGCAATTAAATAAGCACAGAATAGTAGGAACTGTGCCTTCAAGGATTTCCAGCTGTTTAAAAAGTAATCAACAAAGGATGAGAACAAATGTCAAGATAGAACGTAATACAAAGGAATCTGTGCTGTTGAACGCACTAATAAGTTTTTGGAAAAGGAGATAAGATGACCAGCCTAGCAAGGATACGAAAAACTCAGGATAAGCAAAGTTTGATCACAGAGTTGAAGAAGATTTCACAATATCATATTGTGGAGCATTTTAAGGACTGCCACAATTTAATATTGATAAATGTACACAGGAAAATAACAACTCTTGATCATGAAGATACATTAAGCTCTACCTATGACCTTTTGGAACATAGACCTTGAAGTCAATAGGGTTGACATAAAGAATTTTTGGTAAAGGAATATAGAACAAAACATTGTTATCATGTAAATCTATAATCTCCATTAAAAAAAAGAAAAAAAGAAAAAAAAGGAAGAACAAGAAGGAAGATATCAATAACTTCCATATAGAGATTAAATTGATATAAAAAGTTATGAATAGCACAAAGAAGTTAACTAAGCAGTGATTATTATTCACTTATTTCTCACAGCACAAAAACAAGGCAGCACCCAAAGAAATTACAAGGGAGCTGATTTAAAACAAACAAAAGGAAGTACTTGTTCATACAGCCCTTAATTAAGTAGCAGTGGGCCAAAAACACAAGTGAATTCAAAAAGATATTAGATGCATCGTAGGCCCCCACCAGTGGCTAATAAACGTGATATCACAGATGAAATTGTCATTGCTAGAAGCTGGGAGAATACAAAGAGAGAGGGCCTTTCGTGTTTGGCATTTCTCTTGTATGTCTTGATTAAGCACCCATAGTTGTCATCACCAGAGAGAAGAGACCATTTGGTCTGACCAATCATAACAACACTGTCTCTTACGACAACTTGTAGGTGGTTCTGACAGAGGAAAAGGAGGTGACAGGCAGTGACATAAAATTTCCAGTCAGTTTACAAAACAACTATGGCAGTAGAGCAGGGCTACCATAGGTAGGCCAGTCTGAGCTTGTGGGGGAGTAGGTGCAACAAGGGCTGCATCACAGAGACAACAGACCACACTCTCTTGGTGGTGACAGCTTAGGATCTACATTCCCCTTCTTAGGTTTACCGGCCTTTCATGACTGTGAGCTGCAGAGCAACTTTAGCTTATGCTTTCCAAAGCTACTAGCTAAACAAGAAAAGGAACAATGAAATTCAGGAATAACAGTTTCAGTAGAAACCATTTTTCTAATAACTCCAGTTTTCTTTTCCCCTCTGTTATCATTCTCATCTTCTCCTGTGACTCTTCCCAGAGCTTCTAACCTAATAAAATCTAGCCTCTCCTGCCAAACTTCTGTTCCACCCTCATCTCATGGTAACCTTCAGTACTTACAAGGGGATTATAGAAAAGATGAAGAGCTACATTTTATACAGGCAGATAGTGATAGGACAAGGGGGAATGCTTTTAAACTAAAAGAGGGGAGATTTAAGATAGAGGTTAGGAGGAAATTGTTGACTCAGAGAGTGATGAGGCTGGAACATGTTGTCCAGACAAGCTGTGGATACCCTATCCGTAGAAGTGTTCAAGACCAGGTTGGATGAGGACCTGGACAGCCTGACCAAGCAACTAGCAACCCTACCAGTGGGAGGGAGGTTAGAACTGAATGGACTGTAAAGTCTGTTTCAACCCAAACCATGCTGTGATTTTATGATCTTGCAAATCACAGAATCATAAGGTTTGGAAGGGACCTCTGGAGATGTAATTCAACTAGGTTCCCTACAGTAGGTTGCACAGGAAAGTGTCCAGGTGGGTTTCAGAATCTCTAGAGAAGGAGATTCCAAGTCTCACTGCTACCCTCTTAACCATATCTCCATGTATATTTCTTACCTCCATCTCTATTCCTTCACATCTTCTGTAAACTTTGCTCTGCTTCCTCTCACCAAGCCTCTTGTGCTAATAAGCTCATCACATGGACGAATGGTGAGGGGCTGAAGAATGCGTAAGGCCTTCAGAGAAGTTATACGCTGAACTCCTGAGTCTCCAAGTGGGCTACGTGCGTTTGTTCCCCAAGATTCGTTCAGCTGGTCACCAAGTAGTGTCACAGGGATGGTGAAAGGCACTGCCTTGCTTTCAGGACAGCTATCCACCTAAATCTGCGGTCGCTCTCCTGGAGTAGTGTGTGCAATAAATCACATACATTCTCTCCCAAAAGCAGGTCAACAATTTTAGCTGAAGTTCAGCAAGGAATCTAGCAATCTGGTTGTGGCAGTCATAGCCATGGAAAGTTCCACCAAATACATTCATGCTGGCAAATATTAAACTGGAACAAGGAAATTCTAATGGAATATGCTAGGTGGCTTTATGCACAGCTAGCCACTTCTTCCACATGACTTAAACTCCTTGCTTTGAGCATGCTAACGAGATTAGGGAAGGAATTGACCCACTCTGCACTGCCTGGTACGGTATCACCTTGAGCACTGTGTGCAGGCTTGAGCACCACAAAATAAGAATGACAGGGGTGCCATAGTATAAGAAAGGGAGAAGTTGCCATCAAAGGAGGCTCACGTTGGATGTCAGGAAAAATTTCTTCTCTGAAGAGTGGTGAAGTAGTGATGGGTTGGTGGTTGGACTAGAGTGGTCTTTTCCAACCTTGAAGAATCCGTGATTCTGTGATCATATGGTAGGACAGGTTGGAAGGGACCTAAGGAGATTATCAAGCCCAAACTCTTGATAAAGCACAATCGGCTATAGATCTGTGGGATTTCAAAAAACCCTCTTGCTTCTTTTAGCTTACATCTTTAACACCATTTACAATTACAAAGCTTTTTAAAGTGATCCCATTTTTCTTTTCTCCTTTTCAGGTTCAGGAGACCGAGGGGAAGGCATCATGGTGGACTAGAGCTCGCTGACGAGGGAAGCAAAGGGGCAGGTACTGATCTCTTCTTCTCTGGTGATGGCAAAAGGACCCAAGGGGAAGGCACAGAGATGCATCAGAGGAGGCTGAGGCTGGGTATTAGGGAAAGGCTCTTCTTCAAGACTATGGCAGGCCTTGACAACCAGAAATGTCCATTGGGCAGGAGCAGGGGCATGGAGCAGAACCTGTGTCCAAGGGCAGCCTTTCCTTGTGAGTAGCAAAATGGTACAGGAGAGCCATCCCCAGGAATAAGTCCCCAGTTTCCCCTCGAATCTCCTTGTCTTCCACATAAAGGCATCTCTCAGACCACAGAATGACGTGGTCTGTTTCTTACGTTCTCCTAAATTTTTGGAAAGTGAGATTCAATTTTCTGTAAGTAAAAGGGAGGAAAAAAGTAGCAAAGAAAAAGCAAAATATTTTCATGATCAGAACACAATAGAGGATGCTTCTTCCAGATACTTAGCTATAAGGAAAATATTAAAAGCCCTAAAATAATGGACTACATTCTTAAGCTTACTTATTTTCTCCTCCTGGAGTGTGATCTACTAACCCTCAAATGTCTATGACCAGTTTGTTAAAGAGGGAGATTTGCAGATGCAGGGACTGTGAAATCCCATGACTGTGAAAGCAGATATCTGATAATAGCAGATCACTGAGGTTTGCTAATTCTATCCAATCACCATTATAGCAAAGGGCAAATACGACTGTCTTCTTGAATAGTAATGATAATGAAAAGAACCATACACAACCTCTTGGAAAAAGACTAAAAAATGAACAAAAAATCTGTCTAAAAAAATCTAGCTGCCAGTTGAATCAGCATATGGAGTGGGAATGGTAGACTGTACAAGCAACTGCAAAACTTGCAGTTTTCATTGTTTATGGAATGAAGGAGACTTGCTAACTGTTATGTTTGCAAAGATAATTATCCAAATACAAATTGTGATTTCCCAGTCAAATAAATGGTTTTGATTAGAGATTATTACAAAACAGGTATTTCTTTGTATTTTCTCTTCCCTTGTGTCATGTTTCTTTTTCCTCTCTTGTGAGGGTTCATGAGTCTAATAGTGTGAGCTTTACCAAGACCAGGTGCTGGGTCCTGCACGTTGGTCCTAGCAACCCCATGCATCACTACAGGCTTGGGGCAGAGTGGCTGGCAAGCTGTGCAGAGGAAAAGGATCTGGAGGTGTTAGTTGATAGGCAGCTGAACATTAGCCAGCAGTGTGCTCAGGCGGTCAAGAAGACCAACAGCATCCTGGCTTGTATCAGTAATAGCACAGGCAGCAGGAATAGGGAAGTGATCATCGCTCTCGGCACCAGAGAGGTCACGCCTCGAGTTCTGTGCTCACTGTTGGGCCCCTCACTACCAGAAAGACACTGAGACCCTGGAGCACATCCAGAGAAAGGCAGTGAGGCTGGTGAAGTGTCTGGAACACAAATCTTATGAGGAGCTGCTGAGGGAAGTGGGATACTTGATTCTGGAGAAGTGGGACCTCAGAGGAGGTATCATTGCTCTTTACAGCTACTGGACAGGGGGTTGTAGTGTGGTGAGGGGGTTGGCCTCTTCATCCAGCTAACTAGTGAGAGGATGAGAGGGAATGGCCTCAAGCTGTGCCGCGTGAGTTCAGGTTGGATGTTAGGAAAAAGGCTTTCTAACAGCAGTGAGGCACTGGCACAGGCTGCCTGGAGAGGTGCGGAGTCACCATCCCTGGAGGAACCCAGGAACAGGGCAGATGTGGCACTGAGGACCGCGCCCAGCTCGGGCGGGGCCCACCGAGGCGGCAGGTGAGCGGCGCGAACTCGGGGCGGGAACGGCCGTTTGCCGCCGGCGCCGCCGCGCGGCCTCCCCCGGCGGTCGGGCCGTTAGGGCGGCCGTTCGGACGGCCCCGCCCTGCCGAGCGCCCCCCTGCGGCCCGGCGTGCGGCGCGGCGCGGGGCGGTGTCGGCGGGCGGACGGCGCGGTGCCTCCGGGCTGCTTGTCACCGCTGCTGGGGATGCGGCATGGCCGAGACGCCCGCAGCCCCGCATCGCACCACCGGCTCCACATTGTTACACCCGCTGAGCGCGCTGCTCGGCATCCCGTTGGATCAGGTGAGCGGCGCGGAGCTTAGGGAGGGGTTCGGCGTTCTTGGTCCCGGAGCGGCCGGGCGGCAGCGAGCTTCCTCTGTTTTTGCGGCGGTATTTTTGCGGCGGTGTCTTTGCGGTGGTGTTTTTGTGGCGGTGCCCCGGCAGGCTGCTGGCTGCTGCTGGGGATGCTGCGGCGCGCGGCGCGAGCTGAGCCGCTGCCAGGAAGTTTGTAACGCGGAGCGAGAGGCTCAGGTGCTTCCCAATGCGTTCCTGCCAGGGGCCGGCCAGCTCGGAACTGTGTTTGGGGTCGCCGCTGTACAGCGGTCTTTGCTGGCGGCGTGCGAGTGCGTGATGAAACGCAGAGCCTCTGTCCGGAGGTAGGTGAAACGCAGCAGCTCGGTGGTGCGGTAGGTTTGGACCAAACCCTTCGTGGCTCCTGGTTGCTTGTAGGCTGTGCTGACCTCCACACCTTGCGCCGTCCGTGTCCACGCGCACCTGCGCCGTTCCCGTGTGCTTTCAGGGACGAGGAAGTTGAGGCTGGGAGTTGGACGGGGCTTGGCCGAGCTGGAGCTGCCCAGTCTCGGCTCTGGCCGGCTGGGAACAGCAGGCAGAGATGGGAGCTCACCTGCCGTCCCCTGTGAGCAGAGGTACTGAGAGCCGTTTCTTACTGTTGTTTGTTTGCAAAGTTATGCGAGAAACGCAGCATTTCAGAGGTTAAAACCCCAAACGTTCTGATTTTCCTTTTTTCAACAGACAGCACTAAAGCCGCCAAATGATAAAAGCTTATGCCTGTCAGTGAGTTCTGCATCACCGTGAGAGGGAATCACTTCGAAGAGTTCTGTGCTGTGATCAGCAAACAGGAGCTGTGAATGGCACACATCTGTCCCTCTGGCATATCCAAAGCCCCATGGCTGTGCAGGGTTAGGTTAGGCTGGCTGACTCACCAGATAATAAGGACTGGCTGACTTCTAAAGGTCCCTTCCAACACTCAGGATTCTATGATGTTGTAATGACACCGGGACGACTGCAGGTTTTCCTTCGAGCTCTCAGCACCCTGGCGTCTTGCCAGCCAAGTGGCACAAAGGTGATGCTGTTTGTGGGGAAAATCCTCCACGTCTGGTTGTGCGCTGTGTTTGTCCCGGGGACAGCTTGTCCCTGTTGCAGACAGTGGGCACTGGTGCTTGTTTTCCTTGAGCACACACAGTGAGCAGAGGGACTCCCTGCCACTAAAGCGTATGGGGCCGTACTGAGTGCCAGGGCTTCCGGAGTTCTGTCTTTGGGTTTCTCTGTGCTCTGAGAGAGGTTCTAATCTATGAGAAAGATCAGAAAAAGCATTGAGCTGAAGGTAGGAAAAACAAAAGTAGTGAGCTTTACCCTTTCAAAGCAAGGTTATGAAAGCTGAAGCCGTGGTAGATGGAAAATGTTTTGTCATCTGTTAAGCAGCTCTTGTGTCACACTGATCAGAGAAAATGGAGGTGAATCTGAAAAATGTCATTTTCCACATGGGTTGTATCCTTCATTTTACAAATGGTGATGTAGGTTTAAAAACCATGCTGAATTCCAGAGGGTGTAATTCATAGCCACGTGGTCTACCAGGCAGGCTGTGCACGTTTTATTTACTAGGCAGCATATTGCATGAGAACATAGCAATGTTTGCTGCTTGAGATGCTAAGAGCATCCTGAAGTCTCAGAGTGCGTTTGCTTGTGTCTTTAATGGATGATTTATCTTTGAATTTAGCATTGAAGTATTATTTTTAAGGCGAGCTATATTCAGTAACAAGATTAATGAGCTTGAAAGAGGATGAAAAGACTCTGTGTTCAATTCATCCTCATCTCCCAGGAAAGCAGACTTTGAAGTTTAGCTGACTTGTATGCTAAAAATATCTGGCTATGTCAATGGCACACCTTCATCAACATTTAGGAAAAGTGGGGTAGTGGGGTGGGATGGGGAGGAGAAGTGCTGTGAGGCGTATGGTTGTTTTGCTTGTCACATAAGCCACAAATCACTAATTGTGGAGCACCATCCCTCCAGCATGTTTATACAGTACTTTTTTCTTTTTTGTCACACGTACCCTAAATCACTGTGAAATACAGTAATTAGAGATCAAACTTCTAGCAGTGTAATGCCTCTAAACAAAGTGCATTTTGAATGAATACAATGAAGAAATAAATACTCTATTGCAAGTTATATTAGAAGTCTGTTTAGCGGCACCATTCATCCACGTTTTTACCATGCCTTCCTCAGCTCTAGACATCTCTAGATGTAATTGGGGTTCAAAGGGTGAAGACATTTGATCTCAGAGTTTCGGATCTCAGGGTTGTTTTGCAGTGCAGCCCCTTGATATCCTGGGTTACCTGTTGCCTTGGCAGTAACTGTTTGTGTGCTTTGTATCAGCTGCAATACAGCAAACCAGAGCTGCTAGCTGGCCTGGCCCTCACCTGCCTTGGACAGTGTGAAGGCTATTGATTTTCAAGGAGATACGTTAGGTGTTCAAGGAGCATCCCTCAAAAAAAACAGCATATGAATGTTTATGTCATTTTTCTCATGTCTCATTTTTATGTCAGAGGGTCCTCATTGATGGGGCCTGCCGCATTGCCCTACAGGTGAAAAATGTGCATTCAGACGCAGCACTGGATGCTTTGGCTGCTAGTTTTTGTCCTTTCACTGCTGCATATTTATTTTTTGGCAGCAGCTTAAATCAAACACTAACTCTTTGAGGGGCTGAAGGGTGCATATCTGAGACTTGAAATAGCTGAAGTATTAGAGAAGTCTTTCTGCCCATTCCTTGGGTTGGAATAACTCAAAGCATGCTCATGAATTGTGTGGTGGTTTTTATTATTATTTTTGCACGTGTGTGTATATATGTACATTTCCTTTAACAAACATCAACAGAAATTCTGATCTCAAAATTGCGGGGTTGCTAAATCTAGCATTTTTTTCAACTTCAACGTTGCTTCTCCACTTCTTGTTTTTTTAGTTAGTCAGAAGGTTTATTAGTCCTGAGCCTCTTTGCATGGCTTTTCTAATTCAGCTTTTGGAGCCTAAAAAGACAAATTTAGCTTTCTAGGAACTCTGCAGACTTAGGCAAGGAACTTTGGGGTTTCTTTAATGGTCTTCATGGAAATATTAGAAGATGCAGTGCAGAAGAAAAAACTAATTTGTTACAGATTGAGGCAAGATCTGAAGATGGAAGTTCATTGAAAACATAAGTGGGTTTAATGTCTGATTTTTACTTGAAAAATGGGAATTGAGGGTAACAGCAGCAACTATTCATGTTTGGTATGAACTCTGCTGTATTTTAATTCCTTACTGCATTTTAATTCCATTCTGCATTTGAAAATTCATTGTTTTAAATTTGAATTGCCGTGTACTGTCAGATTCACTGCCTCCTTGCATGACACACCCTCAACTGGAAAAAATAAAGCTGTATAAATCCTAGTTCTTTGAGAAAAATGATATTTGAAATCACTGAGATATCACACCTTTACAAAGAGGCAGTCCATAGGTTGCCAAAACCAGCTTTGATGTCGATGTAGTTCTGACTTTTCAGCGCCGTAAGAGAAACACCGTAAACTACAGCTCGTAAGAGAAATGAAGGATGCACCACTCCACCGAGGAAGAGAAACGCAGTCTTGTTGACACCGTTTTGGATCCCTCTGGGGGTTTGTAGTGCCTACGGGCTGCCCAGCCTTTTTGTGCTTCAGGAGCAAATCTGCCCTTCTGCTTGTCCCTGCTTCTTCTGGCTCTGGGATGCTTGATATCACTGAGTCAGCCCCAGGGTGGAGGCATCACGCTTTCCAAAGGGCAAGGCTACCTCCAGAGCACTGCTTTCTGTTCAGGTCAGTTATTATTAACAATTCATAGAATCATAGAATCATAGAATCACTAAGGTTGGAAAAGACCTAGAAGATCACCCAGTCCAACCGTTCACCTATTCCCAATAGCTCCTACTAAACCATGTCCCTCAACGCAACATCCAGTCTTTCCTTGAACACCCCCAGGGTCGGTGATTCCACCACCTCCCTGGGCAGTCCATTCCAGTGCCTGACCACCCTTTCTGAAAAGTAATACTTCCTCATGTCCAGCCTGAATTTCCCCTGGCGTAGCTTGAAACCATTCCCCCTGGTCCTATCACTAATGACACGAGAGAAGAGGCCGACCCCCAGCTCACTACAACCTCCCTTCAGGAAGTTATAGAGAGCAATAAGGTCTCCCCTGAGCCTCCTCTTCTCCAGGCTGAACATTCCCAGCTCCTTCAGCCTCTCCTCATATGGCCTGTGTTCCAGACCCCTCACCAGCTTCGTTGCCCTTCTTTGAACACGCTCCAGGGCCTCAATATCTTTCTTGCAGTGAGGGGCCCAACAATGTATTGCAACAATACATATTTTCCTCTGCCTTAGAAACATGCGCTGCCATTTTCATTGTGTTCTCACTTGGTTTGGCATCACGGTCTTGGACCGCATGGCCGATCTCTTGATACTGTGTGTGTAAATATTTCCACATCCCTTCATTCCTTGAAACAAAGTCTGTCCTATTAAGTTTTTCATTTGGCAAGAGGCAAAAGTGCAACTGGAATCAGCTGCCTGCAATTTTCCCCTTTTTAAGCACTTTCCTTCTCATTTGTGTCAAATGATATCTGGAAAAATAAACATTAAGAGCGCTGTATAAAGTTTCCTGAAGCCTTCCCTGTGCATTAATCATGCTTGGAATGATTTAGCAGTGCCCCACAGCTATTTTGAGACAGCGTGAAGTAGTGATGGAGCATCCTAGGCATCGGCGTAGGGGTCTGGGCAGTGAGCACAGAGCTGGCTCTGTTCTGCAGGGGAGACCCCGGTGCTTGGGATTTGCTGTGTGTTGGCTGGTCTGGCATGGTGTTGAGTGTCCTGGCTGCTCCTTGGCTGCTGTTGCAAAGTTAGTGAGTGCAGTTAGTGAGGATGGGCAGCTTTGGATGAAGGCTTGCCAAACTGCAGATGTTGCTGGAGTTCCCTGGGCACTGGACTTAGCATCAGTGCAGAGGTGAATCTGAACTTTCGTACTTATCCAAAACCAAGTGGAGGGTTTGATGTCAGCAAGCTGAGTTTCTCTTGGTGTGAAACAATCCTGTATGTGAGCTGGCAGCAACAGGTGGCCTTCAGGGTACAGAAGCTCGTGTCTCCTGGGTGCTCAGGCAGTCAAGTGAAAGTATTCAGAAGGTTTCCAGGCAGTCAGGCTTGCTCTTAGAATTACAGTCTGATGCATAGATTTTTACTGTCCTCTGTTAACAAGAGTGTTTATGTTAATGTGCAATTAACAAATTGGGAATGAATCC
This sequence comes from Tetrao urogallus, assembly GCF_951394365.1. NCBI lineage: Eukaryota > Metazoa > Chordata > Aves > Galliformes > Phasianidae > Tetrao > Tetrao urogallus. The sequence goes on along the minus strand of NC_136815.1, from coordinate 86,967,383 downwards.
CCCTGCTGTCCTCACTTGACTGCTTTGTACATGAAATGTATGCTGAGCATCCAGAGAACTGGGTTGCTTTTAGAACAGATGAAGCGCCAGGACAGGCTCCAGGACCCTGCAGTGCTTCAGCTGCTAAAGGGCACATTATGGTTATCCAAAGCCGGGCTCTCCAGATCCTGAGTAATGTGAGTGTGAGATCCTTGGCATTAGCTGTGTTGCTCTTCAGATCTACTTCTCTGGACCTTGTTACTTGCTAATATCAGCATGGCCAAAATATCTGACATGAATTTGATGCTTTCTTCTGGGTACTGCACTGGTCAGGCTTGTTTGGTTACTTTTGGGTGGAATCCAGCCTGCTCCATATCAGGTCAGTCTGCTGTGGCTCTGCAAACAGGCAGTATTGCACTTGGAGAAAAATGAGTAAAGGAAAACCCTTCGGCTGATCCCTCCCCAGGGAAAGGTTGGATGTGATCATTATCCCTTTTTACGAGCTTAATTTGGAAAGTTGATTTTCACTGGTCTTTTATTTCCTGGCTTAAGGCGTTTGACACAGCTTTGCAGAGCTGCAAAAAGAAAAATACAAGCAACAAGCAAAGTGTTTTTTTTTTAAACTTCTTTTGGCTGCATACATTATGTTGGATGCGAAATAATCTTCACTGTTTCAAACTTGCCTCATCATAAGAAATTTTCAGGTAAGAAAACATTAATCTTAATGATGTGAGTAAACAAAAACTTGCAAGTGTATTACAGAAACAGAATTGTTTCAAAACTTGAAACATTAATAATTCCTCAGTAGTAGCACTCCAACATTCCTGTATAAATCATACTAAAACATGCAAATGGAAAATAATTTTTAAACCAAACCTCAAAACAATAACTATTAACTAGACAGATTTACCAGCTTGGGAAGTTTCTGCTATTTTTTTTCTTCTTTTTTTTTTTTCTTTTTAAACAGCAGAAATGGTACTGCAATGACTAGAAAGGGTTAATTGATCTGTTTATAGCATGACTTCCCCAGTGCTGTCTGCTCCTAGACAAAACAAGTACAAAATATTAGAACAAATCTTCGTTCTTGGTTTCCAGAACATCATCTGTCTGCTTCTGGATGTTTTTTGCAGGTGCTGTTTAAGGACTCTAAACACTTGCCTGGTGTTTCTGGGTGGAGGGCTTGTTGGATAATAGGGATTTTGCCAACGTCTGCTGGGTGTGTCCTCTTGTGAATGAACTCTGCACCATAGTGAGTGGGATGCTTCCTGGAAGCATTTAGGCTGTCTGTCTAGATGACTTATTTGAAGGGCAGATATGCCTGGGTGCGTGCATCTGCCTGGTAGATCCTAGACCAAAATGTGACAGTCTCAAAGATTTCTAACTTTAAAATTCATTATCAGATTATATTCTGCAGCCTTCCAGTTCAGTGAGCAAGTCAGGCTGGACAACTGGGAGGGAAAAAGGGGAAAGGAAAATATTCCTTTAGATCAGTTTTTTTGGATTACATGTGCAATAATAAATCAATAGCTATCTCAGGCCAAGAGAACAATTCAGCTGCTGGCTTTCATGCACATTTGCTCCTTCGACAGGCCCAGGGCTTCTGACAAAAGCTCTAGGTCAGCTTGAGCAATTTCTTCATTTGTGGTTTCTTGTTCAAGTGTCGTTTGACACTGGTATGCAGATAGGGCAGGAATGGGGAAAGCAAGGAGGCAGGGGAAAGAAACCAGGACATTTGAGGACCCCCTGCTTCCAACATTTCTCAGATAATTTCCATTCTCGTTTTCATGTGCACACATACTGCTGTGTTTTTTTTCTTGTTTGTTTGTTTTTTTTCCCCAAGTACGGTTGAGCAGAAAAGATTTAATTATTAACTCTTGTGCCTAGCTTAAATGGCATTATAAACTACTGAAAGTAGATTTTTCCTGTTATCAGTGCAAGGGAGTGTTAAAGAATAGTATAATGTTGACTTTGTGTATCTCATGTGTGCGCAGGGAGAGCAGCTTCAGACCACTGAAGGTTTGCAGGAAGTATCTGCACCATCAGGTTTCCAGCTGGTAGACCAATGATTTATTTGTTTGCAGGAGAGATGTTTTTAGAATTACTTTGTTCACTCAAAAATACTGCTGTTTCTTAGTTTAATTTATCTTACATTTATATCTCTTGCACTACAGGGTTTCTGGAAATGTTTTACAGTGTGTGCTGTAACGAAGATGAGGAAAAACAAGTGTAGACAAATGATTTGGAGACAGCAACTGGGAACCTAAAGGACTTACTCTTTGATTTACATCCAGTTTCTGATGGCACGATGTTTTTACATCCACAGTGAGTTGTAGGCACTGTTAGCGCCCACAGCTGTTTATGCCTTTGTGTCTATGTTTGTGTTCATGCTAATTCCCTTGAGGCAAAAATTTGTGGTCTGTAGTTGCCACAGCAACAATAACACTACACTGTGTTTTCTTTCTTTTTTTTTTTTTTTGCCTGTTTTGTACCACTATGCTAAAAGTGTAGGCATATTGCTGTGGTATGTTGTGAAATATAGTGGACTTCTAAGAGGAAACGTTTGCTTATCTTTTTATTTGGAGTCTGTAACTTTGATGTAGCATTACCTTTCTTGCTGCTTCTCCACTAGGATACTCATTCCTGACTGCAACCCTGCAGTTGCAGAGAAGAAATTGGGCTCAGCAGTTTGGGAAAAGAAAGTGATAGAAAGATTCTGCTGGTGCTAAACAGCAAATAAAATCAGTTTTAGAACGAGAAATTTGTTCAGGGTCGAAGGGAAATCGTAATGCAAGTATGTTTCTGTCTTATAGCTGTACAAGTCAGTTGAAGGATGATTGTAGGTATTCTTTGCCATGAAACAAAAATAAAAATGTGAACATAGTAAAAAGGGAAAAAAAATACAAGGTACATTTCTTTTCTTTAACATGCAAAAGCAAAGCGAAGGATCTGGACTGTCTGCGTTAGAAATGTGACTGTTAAAAAGGATCATACTGAAAGTATATGTGTGCAGTATAAGGGAAATAGATCTAGGGCTTCTTTCCTTCCATCCCCCATTATTTCTATGCATGAGGAGAAAGTCGTGATAATGCTGAAGGCTGCAGATTCAACAGGGATTAAAATGATTTTTCATGCAGTCCAAAATTGGTCATTGAAACTAATTTCAACAGGATGCTGCTGAGGCCAAGAACTTGCCCAGAGCCAGTGAGGACTTGGATGTTTACACAAAAAAACACGAGTATCCAGAGTGAAATACTTAATAGCTTAAGAGGGAAATCTTTTATTTTGCAGGCTGCTTTTAGGGTTTGTCCCCTGTGTGGTGACTGCCTTCTGGCTGACGCCTCTGGATACTGAGCTGCAGCTGTCAGCCCAGAGCGTGGCTGCTGCCATTAGGGGCAGGTGGCTGCCAACTGGGTTGGGAAGTATTGGTGGTAGGTGGGTGATGGGAGCAGATGATCTTGGGGGTCTTTTCCAACTTTGGTCAACCTGTGATTCTGTGCTGAGCATTTCCTCTCAGCTTAGGTCACGCTGCGCGTCTTTTACACTGTATTTGTGTTTAATGGTCTGTCTGTTCTCTCTGATGTGGTGAGGCAGGTTTGTGGTGGAGTCTTCCTTCGTCTTTTGATGGGGCTCTGACATGCCAATCATTAGTCTGTCATCTAACTGCTTATCAATCATAAATTTGTCATGTGCCGTTACCTCCATTGCTCGACTGGCTCAGTTGGTTTTCTTGTTTTTCTGACTTAGATGGGGGTGAGCCAGGCTTTAAATTAGACTTCAGTGCTTAAATAATTACGAAGAGAAAATTCGTTCCATATCTCCCTCCTCTTTTTTCTTTCTTCTTCTCAAACACTTCATTTTTTTTTAGTGTGATTACTTATAAGGGCAATATATCAGACTGGTTTAGGAGACCCTAAATGGCAGGTGTGCCTCTGTTTCCTATGTCTAGAATGAGCTCTCTGCAATTACTTTGACTACTTCTGCATACAGACCTCATTTACTTGCTGTCTGTGTCCTAGAGAGGCTTCAAGCCATCAGTAGGGACTGATGTCCCTGTCACCCCCCTTCAAGGCTCCTTTCCCTTGTCCAGTATAAAGGATATGCTTTGGTGCTTCCCAGCATCAGGGAAACTGATAGAATCATAGAATCATAGAATTGTTCAGGTTGGAAAAGATCTTAAAGATCAAGTCCGTACTGTGCTAACACTAACAACCCACTGCTTAATCATGGGAAAAATTCCATCTGTATTTTAAGAGAGCTTAAGTTTGCTTAAAAAAAAAAATCAAACTTGAAATATTTTTTAGAGTGCTTTTGAGATGACCAGGTATTAGTAATACAAAACCTTTTGATAAATGGAAATAGGTTTTGCAAGCTAGCTGTGCATATCATGCACTATACTAGTTCTGTCAAAGCATTTTTTTAGGCTTTACATGTAAAGGGCTTACTTGAAGGGTAACTTAGAGTTATTTATGTAATTTGCATGTCTGTTGAATTTCTTTCCCCCAGCTATGTTCAAGTTCACAGCATTGTTTGAGAAGAGCTGGTTTCAAGATTCTGGAGTCTAGTTGCTGTACTTTTTTTGTGGATGATAAGTTGCTTGTTACTGCGTAATGAGAGCATCACTTGAATAACTCTAAGATGTAGGGGCATCACTTGAATAACTCTAAGATTTTTCCCCAAAAAAATCCTAAGGGGGAAAAGGTGAGGCTGGCTCCTGTTGCCTAATGATTGCTCTCCTTTGCATTGGAAATCAGGTTACATTTCTTCTATTGCTTACTCATAAGCATAGCAAAAATATAATACTGTGGGTAAGTAATATAAATGTGGCTGTGGTTGGGTTTTTTTTTTTGTTTGTTTGTTTTTTTCCTCCTGATATCACAGCTATCTTTGGAAAATTTCAGTCTTAGAAACTAAAGTTCTGCTAAATTATATATATAGAAGTATGGGCCCCTGGTGGGGATGTGTAAAAGGGACAGCATGTTTTTAGTGAGACAAGGATTTGTTTTTTTTTTTCTTAAATGTAGCATAGTGTAAAAGAAGTCAATGAAATATAATTTGTAGCAAAGTCCAAGTTTCTCTTATTGTTTACATTTCTTACTCATCAATTGACAGTTGCTTATGCTGCGTGTTTTCCTGTTAGTTTTTGTTGTGTTTTGGTTGCTAAGTTTGAAAACTAGAAACTTTTTTTTGGTGTGTGTGTGTGGAGGAGAGCCCCTGGAATTCATTCAGGGCACAATGTTTCAGCAAAGCACTAATGATTTCCAGACAGTTTAGTTTAGTGACAGTTGAGATGTTTGACTTGCAGGAAGTCCTGAACGCTTATTACTTTTCAGTTGCTTGTTTTCAATAGTGTTCAAAGTTGAGCACCTAAAATTAGACACATTCCGAAGTCCAGCTTCCAGAGGGATTTGCTGCAGATGTAAGGTGCTTTATCACGGACATAACTGAACAGCTGGCTTTGTTCTTGTCTTGCATGGTACAAAATTGCAAATTGTGAACAGAAAAAAAGGAAGGGAAGAACAGCCATGACAGGATATTGTAGCTGCGCAAGCTTTGCTGATGGCTTTTCTTCCTGCCACAATTCTGAAGTGATTAAAAGTAAGTCTGCAGCCCACATCAATGAAGGCCAGACAAACACATTTTATATTAAACACCACAGAGCAATAAGTTCTCCTTTAAACTGTATTATAATTGGGAAGAACAGTATTTTATGACTGAAATCCCATGACTGTGAAAGCAAATATCTGATAATAGCAGATCACTGAGGTTTGCTAATTCTATCCAATCACCATTATAGCAAAGGGCAAATACGATTGTCTTCTTGAATGATAATGATAATGAAAAGAAGCATACACAACCTCTTGGAAAAAGACTAAAAAATGAACAAAAAATCTGTCTAAAAAAATCTAGGTGCCAGGGAATCAGCATATGGAGTGGGAATGGTAGACTGTACAAGCAACTGCAAAACTTGCAGTTTTCATTGTTTATGGAATGAAGGAGAGTTGCTAACTGTTATGTTTGCAAAGATAATTATCCAAATACAAATTGTGATTTCCCAGTCAAATAAATGGTTTTAACTAGAGATTATTATAAAAAAGGTAGCTCTGTGTATTTTCCCTCCCCTTGTGCCAGGTTCCTTTTTCTTCTCTTGTGCAGAAACTTGCCAGTTCTGCAGTTGCACAGATTGACTAGACTAAAAATTTACTCTGTACAAGTGGTTTACTGTTGGTTTCGTTCCATCTTGCCCATCCCAGGGCAACCAGGGAGCAGGTGAGTCCATAGATGGTGGCACTGGAGGGAGGTGGAAAACTCATTCTGTCTTGGGAGTCCAGAACTGAGCAGATTCACTGCAGATTTTGCTGGCTCTTACTGATAGCTTCCCCAAAGCCTAGGGGAACCACTTTTGCTGTTGAGGGGATACATGCTGGAAGGTAGCTGGGAATATCTGCAGTACCTCTTTCAGGAAGCGTTGTGGTTCTGCAGGGTCAGAAAGGGTGCAGTGGAACACTGAGGTACACATGTAGCAGGGCTGGAGCATAGGCAGATGAGCAAAGGTCTTCAGCTTGGTGTGTGAGTGCCCGTATGCTGAAGGGATACTTTTTCTTGAGCTCAGCTTAAAATGTAGAATCCTTAGAATTGAAACCCTTCAAGATTGACCCTTAAAGGTCATCTCTTCCAACTCCCCTGCAATGCAGCGGGACATCCACAGCTAGATCAGGTGGCTCAGAGCTTGGTCCAACCTGGCCTTGAATGTCTCCAGGATGGGGCATCACACATCTCTGAGCAACCTGTTCCAGTGCCCTGCCACCCTCATTATAAAAGACTTTTTTTTCTTTAAGTTTGAAACCATTTCCTCTTGTCCTGTCACCACAGACCCTGCTCGAGAGTCTGTCCCCTTCTTCCTTGGAGCTCCTGGTTAGATACTGTAAGACCACTATCAGGTCACCTGAGAACTTTCTCTTCTCCTGGCTGAAGAGCCCCAGCTCTCTCAAGCTGTCCTCCTTGTAGGAGAGAAGTTCCATCCCGTGGATCACCTCTGTGGCCCTTCTCTGGACACACTCCAACAGGTCCGTGTCCCTCCGGTACTGAGGACTCCACATGTGGACTTAGCAGTGCAGCAGAGGGGCAGGATTGCTTCCCTTGACCAGCTGGTCACTCATCTTTTGATGCAGCCCATGGTATTGGGTTGACTTTCTAGGCTGCTAGGGCACATTGCTGGCTCATGTCCTGCTTGCCATTCACCAGTACCCACAGGTACTTTCTGCAGAGCAGTGCTCTGTTCTTCGATCCCCTGGCTTGTATGGATAATAAAGGTTGCCTGAATGCAGTTGCAAGACTTTGCACTTGGCTTTGTTGGACCTCATGAGGTTCACCTGGGCTCACTGCTCAGGCCTGTCTAGGTCCCAATGCATTCCATCAAGAGTTTTCTTCTGTGCTCATCATCAGAATTTTGCTTCGTTTCTTCTGTAAGTGCTGTTAGGAGTGTTTTGAAGATGCAAAAGACTTAGGGAGGAAAGCAGGAAGCGTTGAGGTTTGCAGCACCTGCCTGCAGAAGTAGGAAGCTGGCTGTGCGCAATAACAGCCGTCACAAAAGGGCCCTGCTCCCTTAGAACTCTTCCACACATAACTGGTAGTTGATATACTGGTGCATTGTTTTCTCAAGTCTTTTTCAACTCTTTTTCAAGCAATTGAAAAGGGTCTATGAAAGACCTGCTTCTGAAATGTTAGACCATTTTAAGACATCTTTAAATGGTAAAACAAAAAGTGAAGCTACAGAAACTGTGGGTCATTTTTGAAAATCTCACCTCTTCTGATAAAGTGGAAGTCCTGTTTCATGGAGTATGCTTCATCTTCCCACATCTGCATTATGCATTTCTATGGCTAAGCTTATTCATCTAGATTATTTTTATGGGCAGTAGAAGGACCTGTGTCAGACTTGTATTTAAGGATTAGATGAGTTGCAACCTCGAACTGCCTTTATTTCCCACTAATAATGAAGGAAATTGTGATGGGACAACTCCAACAGCAACATCAGTGCTTGGAAACATAAATTCTACTCCTCCCTTGAGCAAAATCCTTTCATGCAGTTTTAGATCATATCTTATGTTTTACATTGCTTTTATGTTGTGTTACTAAGGGCATGGTTTAGATCATTTTAATGCATGGTGTTCCAGATTTTAGATGTGTAAGGGCCTAATAAATTCTTATGTAATACCATTGATAGGTCTAGAAGTCTTAGTCTTTGAGCAAGCCACTTTATTCCAAGGACAATGAGTTTAAATTTAACACAGTGCTGACAGTTTCTGTAGGGAGTGGAGGAATAAGACAGGACAACAGCTTTCTTTTTGTTTAGAATGTCTCATGAAATTGGCATTTTTTTCCTTTTACAGATGTTTGTTTCTTTCTGTTGCATGTATTCACTGAGATACCATTAAAATAATGTGAACACAACTGCTCAGTTTATTGGTGTGTTCTTCTAAAGACCACAGGCGCATTTTTCTATAGAAAAGGAACTGAAAATAGAATTGCATAAACATTACAACAACATAATGGGGCAAACTGCTTTAAATTTGCCAGTTCCCATTCTGGTGAAAGAGTGCACTGTTTTGGCAGTTCTCACTGAGAAAACAGTACTTACTGACTTGCAGGTAGTAGCAGAACATCATTGCACATAAATGATCACAACGTCAGCATCTGTTCAACATACAGAGTCGTTATAGTTCGGTGTAAGAGTTGTTGACAGCAAGCTCAAGCTGAATTTGGGTCAGGTCCAAGAATTGAATTTATCAGCCATCGAAACTAAGTGTGTGAATGTGTAACTTAGCATGATGATTTAGATTTTTTACTCAGATGCTTTTCTTTTTAGCTTTCTGATGACTCAGGTCTTAATCTGTTCTGAAGCTCTGTTTATGTATCCTACAAGTGATTATTCTGCTGGTGGCTTTGTAGAGGTAATCCAGAAAGAACATCTGTTTCAAGTTTACAGTCTAAATCATGGAAGGATATTTGACCCTGTCAGTAGGAAAAAGCAGAATCTACCCACGAAAACAGCACGACAGTCCAAAATGCAGTTCATTTGGCATATTCTACTTTACCAACTCCATTTTCAGCATACAACATCAGCAAAAAAGCCAGGGCTACAAGAATGTAGTGCTGCTGCTGAAGAGGCTAGTAGTCTGAAATTGATCATGCAAGTACTCTCTCCTCTCTCATGAGAGCTGTTTTCCTGAGTGCTGTTTGCTTTGCTTCTGCCCCTTCAGAACCTTCCACAGGGCCCATGTGGCACAAATTAGTTGTTTCACTGTAATAATGGAGATTTGAATTTCAGTAGCTTTTTCAATATTGTTCCAGTGTACATGAGTTTGTCTCCATGCTGTTTGCAATTCACAGTGCCTGGATGAGTACAGAAAATATAAGATCTTGTACATGGTAGTCAATTCTGATTTCTTCCTGAGCTCCTGTTTATGCTGACTCTTGGTGCCCTGAGTTCTGGGCAGAGGAGTGTTACTGTGACCATCCAGGGGAGCTAGATGTTAATTGAATCCCTTTTCTTCATGAAGCCTGAGACAGAATTGTAGCAGTGGGAAACCTGACTTGTTTTCTGTGATACTGCACTCCTTCCAGGGGGCATTTGTCACTTCCCTGCGTAGAGTTAAGTGATCTCTGCAGAGAATATTTGTCCTTAGGATTCATAAAAATAGTCTCGAAGATCAAAATATTTTGGAAAAAAATTCAGTAAGTATCAGATATCTTTGAGATGATCTGATTAAAAGATATTCCATCTCTCATTCTTAACACACCCATTTCAAATATCACAATCTGGATGTTATGAAATGCTATCAGAACAGCAGGTCTATTATTCAACATCAAAGTAGAAATGTCTCCAACAAAGCGAACTTAAACATGTTTGCCAGGTGCCTTTGATTATATGTGCAAAACAATCTTTTGAACAGAGAAAAAGAAGTTATTGTACTTCTCTAGTGCTTGCTTTTTCTTTGCAAGCAAGATACCTTCCTGGAAGATGGGACTGATAGTGGGAACTCTAGTGAAGAGGAATATTTTATTATGATACACCCTATTCAAAACATCGTTGTTGGACTTTACAGTCAATGGTTTGACTTGCGAGGGAGTTGCTGTTGCTGTCAGTAGTTTCTATTAATATGCTTCCTTATGCCTTTCCGAGCACTGCAAACAGCTGGTTGGTGATCTGTGCTAAGTTAGTGAGCAGATACTAATTTACAAGATAAAAACCTTGTAGCAGCCTCCTAAACTATTGCTTGCTAGTAGACTGCAGCAAATCCTGAGTATCTTGACTGTGGGCTGTGATGTCCTTTTTATAGTTTGCACACTTTTTGTGTAGCAAATGAGTTGTAGGTTTAAGGCCTCATTGTCTAATATTGCTAGTAAGCACAAAGCCTAGAGTTAACACAAGAGTTATGTTCTTCACTGTCTTCACTGTTACGTCTTCACTGATGGCAATCTGCATTCTCTGTTGTCTGTTGAAGCTGGCATGGACCTGAATGCCAGCTGGGAATATTCTGGCAGCCTGGCTGTGTTATAACTCCCTTGCACCTCTGTTTGTGAACATGTATGAGTGTGCAACATGCCTACATATGCCCAAAGGCTGTGTGTTGCAGGGGATGCATCAGCACCTTGTCGTCAAATGAATGACAGTTTAGTAGTGTTTTGTTTTTTGAATAGATTTCCACAGTGAATGAGATGCAATTCAAATTAATAGCATCAGTAAGATTTTCACATAGAGAAGACTGGCCATTTTGGATAAAGAACTTAGTTGCCATTTGGAATTGGGAGAGAATGATGTGGTCTGTTTGTTACATTCTCCCGGATTTTTGGAAAGTGAGATCAGATTTTCTGTAAGTATAAGGAAGGAAAAAAGTAGCAAAGAAAAAGCAAAGTATTTTGGTGGCCAGAACGGAATAGAGGATGTTTCTTCCAGATACTTAACTATAAGGAAAATGTTAAAAGCCCTGAAATAATGGGCTACATGCTTAAGCTTACTTATTTTTTCTTCCCAGAGTGTTATCTAGTAACCCTCAAACATCTATTACCACTTTGTTAAAGAGGGAGATTTGCAGATGCAGGGATTGTGGGATGAGTGCAATGAAACTTCCTGAGGAGAGTGACTACCCTAAACTGTGGTTAGCAGTAACCCAGACTATATTAGTCATGATTTACTACAAGGGTGTAAAGCCAGATTTGGCCTTCTGCCACATTTTCTGTTTCATTACCCAAGAATCTGTAGCTAAGAACTTGCTATTTTATTCTTGTAAGATTTCAGGTTGATTTTTTTGTTTGTTTGTTTTTGGTTTTTTTTTGTTGTTTTGGGTTTTTTTTGCTTTTCTTTTAATTCCACAATCAATTCCCAGCATGCCAAACTGTTCATCATCTACCTGTCTCCTTCAGGAATTGAGGTATAGCAGGCTGTTATTTCCCATCCCCCTGAGCCTAGTTTACTCTCACAGCAAAAGCAACCATTTGACCATAAGCCAAAGTTTGGTGGGTTATTCAGCTGACCAGCTAACAAACTTGTGGTTTCCTGGAGTATCTGATATCATAGAGGAGTAAAGAGCTGTGGGTCTTTTTGTAAAAATACAGCTATATGGGACAAAGAGTCTGACAGTGAATTTCTGCTAAATTAGGTTTTAGTGATATTTCCTTAAGCAATATATCTAGAGTATCCATTGCCATCCTCCAGCACCAGTTCAATAGGAAATCTGCCCGTTTGAAGATCTTTGACAAATGTCTTGAGAATCGTGTGGCAACCAGGCATACTCACCATTCAGAAAATGACAGGGAACAAGGTTATGGCTAGAGGCCTCGTAATGCCCATGGTCTTGCAAAAAACAAGGAGGAGCCCATGGAGGTGGTTCCTCCACGAAGTGTTATGACGTCCAGGCATGCTGGATGCCCACAGAACAGCCTGGAGACAAAGCATGCCAACCAGTCAGAGAAGGCTGAGAGGTACAGACACTGCCATCATTCAGGGAATGGCATAAGACACAGATATGGCCACTGTTGTTCACCCAGCATTAGGAAGCACAGTTATGGCCACCATTCAGAGAATGATGTGGGGCTCATGCATGGTTTTCAAGCAGAGGGTAGATGATGGCATGGGACAGTATCTGTGTCCAATGGCAACCTTTCTCTCTGCATAGTGAAGTGGCACAGGGAAGCCATTTTCTACAAAGGGGCCTCTAGTTCCCCTCAAGCCTTTTTGTCTTTCACGTGAAGTTATCTGTCACAGCACAGAACCCCCACGGCCAGCCAGGTTTGGTTACACCCATCGATTGCTGTCCCTCTGGCCTCTGGGCATCACGATGGATGCAGCTGCCTCCGTTTTGTCCTTCACTGAATGGGTGGTCAGGCACTGAAACAAGGTCCTCAGGGCAGTGGTTGTGGCAGCAAGCCTTTGCAGTTCAGGAGACGTGTGGGCAACACTCTTAGACAGTTTTTGAGTATTTTGTCTTCCCACTTGTAGGAATGAGTTTAACTAAATGGTCCTTGTTTGTCTCTTTCCTCCTGTAGAAGTTCTGTGTTATTGTGAATTTTTTTTAACAAACAACAGTTATCATCACTCCAGTTGAGCTGAAACTGTTCCACACTTTGTCTCTCCAAAACTGGAGATGCCTACTTCTGTATTTCAAGGCTGCCTTAAGCTAGCTTAGACTGAGATTTAAGACTTTCATATGTTAGTGCTGGATACTGTGACGAGATAGGCTTTATGTCCTCTAAAGTTTTATTACAGGAAATGAATATATTATCCACTTTGTCAATGTCATGTGTTCTGATTTCCAATTTTATTGCATCTTACTCACTGGATAATGAAAAAAAAGAATTGTGTAAAAGGCAAAGAAGTTGATGTGGCAAGTTGTTTTATTTTTTTCTTGACAGTGTTGAGTATGTGTAATGAGATAAAACATGGGCTAGGTGATTTATCATGATGAGTTGTTGTGAGAAGTGTTAATTCCCATCTGGTTTATTTTCTGTTTCTATATTATTTTTGTTTGGACGCCATTCATTAAAGTTCAGAAGTCCTCAATTTACTGTTTACAAATTGTTTTTAGCAACAGTGAAAGTAACCAATAGTGAATAGTATAAAATCTTTCCTATTTGGAAAAGGGAGGAAAGTGTGACTCATAATTTGTTTGTGATCCATTGCAAGCTTTCTTAAACTCTCAGGAATATATTCACTTGAGCACCTTAAATGTGTATAGTGAAGAATAGGATGCATTTTGAATGGAGTGTGGTAAAGTCACTGTCAAGTGAACCAGCAGTGTTCATGTCTGCATGTGAGTGCAAGTGTTACAGTGCCATGTATAAATAGCTGAATAGAGATGGCAGTCATATGAAAAGCTATCACTGTTGTTCTGTGGGATGATAGATCAGATCTAGAGCTAGGTTCAGTGCTCAGTTTTAAACGAGGAATTATGCCTTCCAGACAGATTGAGTATTCACAGCACTTAGAGTAGGAAGTTAACTAAAAGTCAGTCTTGCAGTGCTGTACCTTTCAGGGAGCTCTGTGCTGCTAAATTTGATCTTCAGACTGAACCTGGTGCAAATCAGAAGTCATGATGGTGCCTTTGTTTTCCGAGTGCAGTGTCCAGGTAGAGATGTACAGAAACTATTCCTCCATGCTCACATTTATTTATAATTTATTTTCCCCAACAGATATCAAATAGCAGTTTTATCAGTAGTTGGTATATTTGCTCAGCTTTCATCTTGCTTTCTCCAGAAGCGTTATGACCCCTTGGCACACGTTCACTTTGATTCTGTGTTTCTGTTATATCGTGTTTGAAGATCTGGAGCTGGCCTATTTGTGTTAGGCATCCTATTACATGCTTTACAAGGAGATGGAGCTGCAAACCAAGTGTAGATGATAGTTATTTTGTGGGAGATAATCCAGAAGAGTATAATTAAAAAAAAAAATAAAAATCTGCAAGCTTTAATGGTAGACAAAGACAAGCAAATGCAGCATGTTGTATTTTGGGGCATGGCTGCCTGCCAGAAAAATGTGGACCTGGAGGGAAGAAAACTGCAGAAGCACTTTGGTTGCTGCAGCTCAGAAGGAAGGGTAAAAGCAAAGCATGCATATTGTAAGCCCATGAGTGAAAGTCTTTTCTTTCTGCGTTTTATATTGCTTTTTTATTTTTTTGTATCTTCAGTTTGATCTCCTGAGCAATGCATTGGGTGCAGCCTTCTCACTTCCCTTACGCTGTTGTGGTATGTCATGTAACATTCAAATGGCATTCAGGAATTATGGTACATTTTTATGTCTCTGATAATATCACAGTCACTTACAAATCCTGAAATGTTAAACTTTCTTTTTTATTTTATTTTATTTTATTTTATTTTATTTTATTTTATTTTATTTTATTTTATTTTAAATCAGATCTAGAAAGGCTTATCTTTATTTTTTTCTTTTTAAATTGGATCTGTAACTTTTAATGGTATGTTGTAATCATTCCTCTGTAAGCTACGTCCTGGCTAAATTCAGTTTAAAAATGTAACTGAGCACCAGTATTTTGAGATAGTTACTGGCTGAATATATTAGGCAATTGATGTTCAGCTGCTCTGCAAAGAAAACATTGTAAGCAGAATGAAATTTAAGGCAAGGGTTTACTTTTCCTTTTATCCTGGTACAGGGATTTAATTCAACTCCAGCTAAAGCAGTGCAGGGAAGAAATTTTCTTGGTGAATTTTCACACCAAAGTGAAGATACAGTGACATAGTTGGTGTACCCCTGGAATCCCCTGGAATCCAAGTAGCCCAGGTAGCGCATGCTCTGAGGAAGCAGCAGTACAGGGTAGCAGCAGGGTTTGTACACAAGGCTGCCATGCTGTAGCACTTCATGTTAGCTTGTGATGAAATTGCTGTTGCTTGCTTTCTGCTGCTGCTGTGTTACCTGTCATATAAACTATACAAATGCTGACACAAGTCTGTCTGCCATGGAATCTCACACTGAATTTAGCAGCATATATGAACCTCTGAATCCCAGCATCTTTAACATCTCAGACTGAACATGCAACAAGTAGATGAAAATAAAAAAAGAAAGTATTGCTTATCTTGATGCTTTTTTCATGATGTAAAGCTTACATGAACAATGTTGCACAGAAGGGAATATTGCCTTTTAAACAATTGGCCACATCATGTTTCTGGAACTGTTTGGTCTTTCTTTCTTTCCTTCTCTATAGTGAATGAGAGGGGCTCTGCATGCCATGAAGTTGAGCTTCCCTGGATGTACTAGTATAACTGTAAGTGGGAGCAGATTGAGGCAAACTTAAGGTTCACTGAGTTTTCATTTGGATGCATCCATCAGTCTTGGAAACTTACATAGAAAGGATGCAGTCAGAATAACCCTGTAGAGGATGTTCTTGCTGCAGCCATTTTTCTGTGGAAGGGGAAGTGGGAAGATTTACTGTTTTGAATGCACGGTGTTGCAACAGATCAGATGAGAGTTTGGAATTTGTGCCACAGCGTTTTGGTTTTGTGTCATTTTGTTTTCTTGTTTTCAGTGTAAGATTTAAAAAGTAAGAACTGTAGCATTCAAGGAAAGCATAAAGTACTGTCATGGTAAGACATTCCCAATTCCTTCCTTCAGTTACAGTTCTGTGATATCTTCTGTTTGTAGATGCTGGTAATTTACGAGAACAATTAATAAACAGGTATTATTCCTGCTACAAAGTAAAAAAATTAAGTGAATCCAAGTATTTGAATAATTGCATTATTGTATTGCATTGCTGCATTTCCTCTGTTTCAATGATGCAGGCAGTAATGTAGCCAACAAACCTTTTAATGAAAGCGTTTGATTTAACAGCACCATGTTGGATGTTGTTTACTAGAATAAAGCAATCTGAGGGCTGTAGTGTCTTATTAAGCACATTGTAAATGTTTTTGACAAGAAGTCTGGTTGAATCCAACAAGCTCTGGGCAGCCAGCATGTCAGAGCATTTCCAACTGTGATATATCATCCTGTCCTGGACTGAAATCTTTGGGTAATCATCTAATCCAAACAATTGCTAAAATGTTGCAGCTTATTTAGTTTTGCTCATTCTAGGATGACATGCTGATGGAGAGGTCAGAACTAATTTAAAATTAAAAGGACTGTAGCTGAATAAATGAATTTAACTCCATCTGTCTAGGGTCCAGGGTGGAGTTTTGGATGTGGTATCCAAGTCCTCTGCTGCTCTTTTAGAGGCTGCTCCTGAGCTCTATTCTTCCTTTGTCTCTTGTGACTTTTGCTGAAGCAGTCAGAGGGAAGGTGACTGGAAGAAAACAGCTCGGTGTCAGCATTACTCTGAGGACACTCCAGCTTTTGCTTGTCCTTGTGCCTGACAGGAACTGCTTGTCCTCTACGTGTCCCTGTCCTGTTGCTCCTGCTGCCATCATTAGCTCTTTACAACTGCTTCCTAGGTACATCAGAGACTTGCAGCAGCAGCAGAACAATTAAGAAGCATTTTACTTTAGCTATCTGCGTGGTGGTAGAGCAAGGTTGGTTTTTTTTGCATTCTTGAACTTTGGAAAAAAATGGCACATTGAAAAGCCTCCTTGGAGGATGCTGTGCTGTGGAGTTTTTCAGCTAGCCAACAAAGCTGAGCAGATACTGCTTGCAGAAGTGTTTCACATCAGACCTGTTATACGGCCTTGTTTTGGGGCTTGTGGAGAAAGTCAGGCACAGAGGCAGTAATTCAGAGCACCGGTCTGCTTTCTGGCCTCTGCCTTGCACAAGGAAGACAGAGAGGAGTGGATGTCCTCTGCACCTGGACTGTGCTGGTGACCGAGCTGCAGCTTGCTCTTTCTTTTCTCTGAGTTTTCAGATGGCTCTGCTTTTGTTTATTCTCTTCTTTTGTTGGCCAAGGAAGGTTACCACTTGGACTCACAAATGAGAATTAGGAGAAACAAACAAAAGATTCGTTTCTCTCCCTTTTCCCCTTCCCAAGCTCTGTTCTTTGTTTCTCTGAGAATGGAGAGGCACCTCTTCCTTCACCTCCAAGAATTACAAGTTTTTCTGTTGTTGTTTTGTTTGTCTTTTACAGATAAATTTTGTAGCCTGTCAACTATTTGCCCTTTTGGCTGCCTTTTGGTTTCGTATTTACTTGGGTCCCAGCCATGCCAGCTCTGCTGTTCGCCATGCATTTGCCACCCTCTTTGGAATATACTTTGCTGTCTTCTGCTTTGGGTGGTGAGTATTTAATCACTAAGCAGGCAAGGCTTGGATAAAAAAAAATATTTAAACTTCATATCAGCTTTGTCCTTTTAGTCTTAAGAGCCTCTTAATTTTGCAGTCCTTTAAAAAAATGACAAAATTTATACCAGCATAACCGCCCCAAGCCTACAAAGTAAAATGAGCCACAAAAGCATTTGTAAGTGAGATATTTGATCTGTGATATATTTGTTCTGGCAGTTAGTCACACCAGTTTGTTGTGAAGACAGCTCTTTTGGAAAAGATGCATCCAGTTTGAATGAGCTCTTTGAGCTAGGCTGCTCTTTCTCTGAATGAAACACACTGACAACATCTTGTCAATAAGAGTTAATCCATACTGGGTATTCAGGCTATAAACATGTCATTGTGATAATCCGTATTTTCTGATGCAGCATCACATTTATGCCATTCGCATGAGAAACTGTTCCTTCACTCCAAACTGTCAGGCCCTCCAGGTCATATAGAAATTATCTAAATATTCACTTTGTTGTCTTCAAGGTATTCCATTCATCTTTTTGTCCTGGTGCTGATGAATTATGGCATTATGAATATGGCGAGTATTCCCAACATCCACAGGTGAGCACGTGTGGTGGCAATATTGGAACTGCCCTCTGGTCTCCTCTCCTTTCATTGAGAAACGTGTTTTTTTTTTCAGTTCTGCTTTTTCTCCTTCACTACCTTTCTTTCCGAGTTACTTGCACAAGCTTTGTTCTTTCAGTTACAGAAGCAGCTGTAATCTCAATTTGTGGTTTTTGCATTGGGACATTGCATTTGTCTATGAAATTTTTGGACCCAGAAGTAGGCTTTTGCGGGTTTAGTATTTTATGCCCAAGCTTCTGTTTTTTTAACTTAATGAAGTCATATTCTCCTTAGTAGTGTGTCCTTGAGGATTGCTTCCAATCATTCTTTTTAATGTGTTCTTCCCCTTGCTGCTTGGCCTTCAGCTATTTTCCAATTATTCTTGACTTAAGTAAGTTAAGGTCACTGTGGCAACTGAACTTAGTGATCTGTGAAATAAGTCTTGCATTCGGTACTGGACTTGGAGCTTGAAAAAGTAGGAAGTACCACATATGCTATTACTTTGGAGTAGAAGCTTATAGCATCACCATGAGAAGTTCCCAACCATGGGATCTTGTTTTTTTCCCTATATAGTTGTATTGGAGAAAGACACCCAGGACACACAAAGGGCTTTTCAAGTGAGTGCTTTCCTAGCTGAAAGACAAAAAGCACTCTCTTAAAAATGAAAACTACGTGGAAGTTACATCTGCTTCTTGCACTGAGTAAGAGGAAGTTGGTGTGAAAGAACTGTGATCAGTCAATGGCATTCTCATGGGGGGTCTCTGTTAAGAGTTCAGCAAGTAGAAGTTTTTAAAATTGTGTAGGTGGACTTATTTGTTTCCCATCAATCTGCATAATTGAAATCTTATTTTTGAAACTGCTACTTTACAGCAGGCTGGAGGGATCGGGTGGCAGTTCTTCCCACTTCTTTATTTCTGTGTTGGCATCCCTAAGAGCACATGGCTTGTAACATGATTTGGTTTGGGTGTTTACAGGTTATTTCTGTCTCTGCGTAGTTCTTTCTGCAGCTACTAATGGATGCAGCATGGTGAACTCACATCAGTCTGAACCATGGATCTGAAACCCCTTCTTTGCTTGTCTTCAAGGCCAGGACTGTCTGAGCATCTAATGTTCTGATCCCCCTTTTTCTCTAGCACTTCCTGAGGTAGCACCTCTCTGATATCCAAATGAAAACCATCCATTACAACTTGTCTAAGGTTGCTTAGAAGTGTGAACCATAGGCAACAAGCTTGTCTTACAGCAGCCAATAGCATTTTGCACCAGCATAATAATGTTAATGCAGAAGATTTTGTTACTGCCCCCACCAAATACAAAAGCAGAGGCTACAAGTCCAGAAATAATTAATTATTTTTAAAATGCAATTGGGCAATGTTTGTGAAAGAAATATCATCCAGAGGCCAAAAGGAAAAGATGCTTAAAGTGTATGTTACTTGTTTCCCAGGTGTTGTATCTGCCCATCCCTTGGAGAAACGCAGAAGTAACTTATTTACATGAAACAAATGAACTGTAGGAACCACGTTACAGAAGTAATCATTCAATATTTCTGTCTTCTTAGACAAGTAGGTCTGATTGTAGGGATATAGGCACGATTTCAACAGGAAACCTCCCTGCTCTTATTGTTTAGCTTGTTAGTCATTATGGGAGAAACACCTGTAAGTTGCAACACAGATTAAGCCAGCTGGTATAATATCACCCACTACTGTAAGATAGTCATGTGTGGACTAGAATTGATGTGAATTAGTAAGTCAGCATGCCGAAAAACCTCAGGAGGCTGGGTTAGGGGGTTAGGCTTCTATTGTATTTCACTACATTTGAAGTAAATCTGTATGAATTTTATCAAAATTACTGTGTATTTAAGATGCGTGAGAATAAGCTTGAAAAATTCAAGTGTAGTGGCTGGATCTTTGCATACAGAGGTCCTTTAAGAACACTTGGACCTTTGTAGTGAGAGTCCAAGAACTGGCTCTTTTTGCTCCCCAAAATTTGGGTGAAAGTGAACAAAGGAAATAAAAGCAACAACATAGTTTAATGTGCATGCACCTATCCCTGGTTATTTTCAGCTAGTTTGCTCTCTGGTGAAGCTTGCAGCCTTCAAGACTTCAAGACAGTAGGCTGAAAAATTAATCCAGCGTTGGAAATGTTCCAAGCTGCAACAGCAATTTGCTATTGTCTCTGCCTGGTCACTGCTCCCCTTTCAATCTTTTAACTTGAGCGTCAAGGCTTATTTTACATACTTCATCCCATCTATCACAGTTACATGTCTCACCTGGCTGACCTGCCATTCTCAGTTGATGAGAGGGAGCCTAAGGATCGGATGCCTGACTCTGAGATAAAGTAAGACGCATTCTGCTCAGAATCTCCTGAAGAAGCTGTGGTGTCCCCTCAGTCTGCCTTTCAGCCAGCTGTTTGCCCCAGCCACGGGAACTGCAGATTGTCTTGTGATCCTTGTCTTCAAATCCATCACTGTCACTCACACTGCAGTTTATTAGTCCCCAGAGAGGAAAAGCTCATTTCATTTATAGCCAGCCATGATCTGAGGAAGTCATGTCTAGTTTTCAGCCTGCAGACTGTTGCTCTTGTTTTATTTTGCCTTTAGTTCCCTTCACTGATGCAACTTATTCTGGATGTTTTTTGCCATGTAGCTAGCTTCTGATGTAAGGGACACTAGTTGGCCTGGTCCTGGCCCATCTGAAGTTCATGGAATGTAAGCCTTCCAGCTCACCTTTGTACTGCCTGGTTTACTTCACTTGACAGTCTTGTTTCCAAGTGTCCGTTCACTTCTCATCTCCTCAATATCCTCTTTCTTGCTTGGGTATAGGCAGGGAGAAATTAATTATGGGAAAGGCTGCATCTGTCACAGCCGGATGCTGCAATGCTCAACTCTTGTAATGGAAAATGTCATGCTGTTCTCCTGCCTAACAGTTTTGTGGTCATCCTGAAAAATGGAGAGTGAATTTGTCAAGCTTAAGTAACCGCTTCTTCTGGAAAATGGCATAATTCAGCACTTGGAGCTGAAAACATTAGAATATGTGTCATTACCTAGCTTCATACATAATCAGAAAAGAGAAAATATCTTAAATATTTTAATTTCCAGTGACTCAGGAAGAATTATATCTGTAAACAAAGGGCATTTACAGATAGAAAAAGGTAATGGATAACTTCAGCTACACACACTCAACATAACTGGATGTAAAATGGCTAAGTGAGATAAATTTCAAGTAGTATGTGGGAGGGGGAACTCTGAAATTGAAATGCTTGGAATGATCTTTTTTTTTTTTAACAGTGTAAGGAGACATCTCTATAATGCTTGAGCTGCATTTAAATCCTCTTAAAAATCCTCCTAGAGCTTAGGTTTTTGCCAGATCTTGTAACATTGATTCAGACTTGTGAATAACCTTGTTTGCAAAGATGGAACCATGCTCCTAAACAAGCCCAAACCCAATCTGAATGATTCCAGTTCTTGTTGGTACTTGTGTCAGTAACTATGTATTCTGTATCATTTGTTTTTAGGTACTCCTTTGTGGTAGCTATGGGATACCTCACCTTGTGCCACATAAGCCGAATATACATATTTCATTATGGTATTCTGACTACAGATTTTTCTGGGTGAGTAAGTCTGCAGGGTGTGCCCTGTATAAATTAATATTAGTTGAATTATGTTTTAAGAGTAATGTTGATATTATCTGGGAGGGCCTGCAATTTTTTTTTGCCTTAACCTTTTTCTAAGATATTTTTAAAGAAGGAAGGAATAAACTCTGTGTGGTTTTAGTGAGTCATTGCTCCTGCTGTTTTCCTGTGAGATGCTACCTAGCCAGGAAGGTAGGTCTTGGTTCCACTTGGAGAAGCCTGCATAGCCCTTTGTGTTTGGAGGCTGGTCCTGAAGGGCAGGCTGGGCATCCCACCTTCCCAGGAACCTCCATCGGCTCCAAGTCTTCCCTTTCTCTTTCCTGTTTATCTTGGAGGGGATTTGGGGGGTCTGGATTCCTCTGTAGCCTGATGGGGAAAGAGTTTCCCTAGTAAGGGGCTGCAGCTGGTGGGAAGGGGCTTGGGGGCAAGTGTCTGGGGGAGCTTGTGAGTGAGCAGTGCAGATAGGCGTGCAGTCAGCTAGTGTTGTGGACTCTGTTGTCATGGCAGGTTGTGGCTGTTGTTGAATAGCACAGCTTCTTGTGGGCAGTGCATTTCTGTGGAATGGTGCTGTTCACAAGAACTTCAAGCTCTCTATATTTGATTTCACTGAAATAGTAGAGAATGGTTTGCAGAAAGACAACTAATGTTATATATTTTGTTTATGAGAGGAAAGCGTATTTTTTGCTTTATTTAAAAAGTGTGCTTATTCATATTCCATTTGTTTAATCGGATGTCTAACTAAAAAAATTACGAACATGCCATGAAAAACCTCTGTAAACTGACATAGTCAGTTATAGACTCCTATTCCAATCCTCTGTTTTCTTCTAGGCATAAAGTAGGAAACAGTGTGTGTCTATCTCTCTGTGAGGTAATGGTGGGTTCAAGCATTTAATTGCATTTCTGAAAAGAAAAGAAAAAAAGGTGTTCTATCAGGACTTCAGAGGTTTTTATTGCAAAATGGGGCAGAAGAGAGAACTCACATTTAGAGAAATTTAGTTCTCCAATTTTTCTGTGATTCTCTTAATACACAAAGGCATGTCCCGAATGAGCATGGCATACCAAGAAGCCTATAAATGGGACTGGAATGTTATAGCTCAGTGTGTATTAGACAGAGAAAGAAATGTGAGAGAGCATGCTTTTCTGAATAGCGTTCAGAATGTACTGTGAGACATATTAGCTGTCTCTGTCTGAGAACATCCAGCTGAGATTGGGGGTGGAAGAAGAGGAATGGTGGTTGTTTTATAGGCTAGGTAGCCGTTTCTGCTCCCTTGGTGAAAAAGGAGCTGTGTATCTAATGATGAGCTTGAGAATAATAGTACTGAAAGATTAGTACTTGAACTTACTCTGTTATTTATTTTTGTCCTGATATTTAAGATATGGACCAAATCCTAAACTTCAGTCCAACATAAAACTGTCAAAGAGGAAACAACTGGATAATGTAATATGGATAGCAACTAATCTTGATGGTATTTTTAAAAACTAAGAATAAATAAAGCTATGGTAATATTATTAAGAAAAACTCGCCATCCAAAGTGCTCAAACTGTGATCAGCCTCATAAATCTCTCTCAGCTGTGAATAATACATGCCCATTGAGACTTTGTGAACATATCTAAAGAGATGTTATGACTGGAAGAGACAAAATCAAAGTCACGGAATGGCTTGGGTTGGAATAGATCTTACAGACCATTCAGTTCCAAACTATCATGCTGTGGGTAGGATTGCCAGTCACTAGGTCAGGCTGCCCCCGGCCCCATTCAGCCTGGCCTTGAACACCTCCAGGGATGGGGCTTGCACGGCTTCTCTGGGAAACCTGTTCCAGGGCCTCACCACCTTCTGAATAAAGAATTTCCTCCTAACATCTGATCTGCATCTCCCCTCTTTTAGTTACAAATTGTTCACTACCTGACCATGAAAAAAATCAGCTTTCCTCCTGTTTATAAGTGCCCTTTAAGTACAGAAAGGCCACAATGAGAGCTCTTGAAAGCCTCTTTTCCAAGCTGATTCTCGTAGACCTCGGTTTTGCCACGTATAAGCAAAAACTGAACCTCCTCCTCATTCTCCCTTGTGTAATGGTTCCACATATGAAACGTAAAGGAAGCATTCAAATATGCTTCTGGCTAGAACAGTGTTCTTAAATCCTTTCTCAAGACTTCACAAACTACCAAAACAAAGTCCATGTAGTGATGTCCATCTCCCTTCAACCTCCCAGCCTTTTCAATGAACATAGCTGGGGAGACATTGCAGAAGCAAATCACTGGATTTAGGGGAATCTTTAAAGTGAACAAAAAGCCTGTCATCTGCTGATTTGTATTTGAGATCTCAGTATTTCATAAAACTATGATAATATGCCATTACAAGAAGGCAGTTTTAATACATGTCACGTAGGCATGTAACCTGTTCTGGTGTCATCAGCTCTTTCCAGTGTTGATTTCCTGAAGCAGAGATATATCAGACATTAAATGGGTGTTTTTTGTGGGTGTTGGAAGGGACCTCTGGAGATCATCTAGTCCAACCCACCTGCTAAAGCAAATTCCCTGGAGTAGGTTACAAAGGAAAGTGTCCACACAGGTTTTGAATATCTCCAGAGAAGGAGACTCTGCAGTCTCTCTGGGCAGCTTTCTCCATTGCTCTGTAAACCTCAAAGTAAAGAAGTTTTTCCTCATGTTTTTATGGAACTTCTGTGTTCCTGTTTGTGCTTATTGCTCCTTGTTCTCTCACTAGGCACTATTGAAAAGAGTCTGGCCACATCTGCTTCATTTCTACCCTTTAGGTATTTATATGCACTGATAAGATCCACCCCTCAGTCTTCTCCAGACTGAAGAGTCCCAGGTCACTAAGCCTTTCCTCATAGGGGAGGTACTTTAGACCCTTAATTTTCTTTGTGGCATAGCTTATTTGCTTGTGACCTACTCTGTGCACTTAAACAGTGCACAAAAGTGCGTGCATAACCCTATGTGTGTTAGTAAATGTATTTTTTGGTTCCTTACTGATGACTGTACTATTTGTTTGGGATTCCGTATTCCTTTTTGAGAACACAGCTTTTAAAATGCACGTAGAGGTGGACAGAGAGCAAGGTAACTTTTGAGTCATGTCTTAAGTAAATGAAAATGAAAGATCAAGATGTGACTCATCACTTCAAGTGTAACAAGTAAGGAAACTTGTTCTGTGCTGGTGAATAGTTAATTCTTCTAAGTCCTGCCAGCAGTATGTTTGTTCACTGACTAACCATCAAAACTATGCTTAAGCCAATTGTAGCAACTTCTTGGTTTGAGTTTCCACGTGTTTCATTGTACTTAGATGAAAAGTTCACTTGCTTTAAACTATGTGACAGGTTATAATGATAACAAATTCCAGTTTGCTACACTTAGATTTTGCTTATATAAAAATATATTTTTTATATTTAAATTTAATAGTATTTCTTTCATTTATGTTATCTCAAAAGATGTGGTGACAACTTTTTCTTCTATCAGCTTCCTCAGTGAAAGTTCCTTTTTTTTTTTTTCATTCTTTTGAAACTAATTGTAAAATAACTGAACTCTCTGCTTCCCCCATCATTCAAATCAGTCTTTGGGAGAAACATGCATGTTTCATTTTGCTTTGTTTGCTTAGCATGAATGCATTGTACCTAGGAAAACTAAATCCTAACTCTTTTTCTCTTTTTCTCTTATTTTTTCTTTGTGCTAAGAGGATTATGCTGGTAAGTTGTCTGGTTTCTATACAATGTTATAAAAGCTGTAATACCAACATACATTTTTGTTCTTTGTGTCAAGGCTTTAGACCGAGTATAGTAATATTATGGTGTTAGG
Source organism: Tetrao urogallus (assembly GCF_951394365.1). NCBI lineage: Eukaryota > Metazoa > Chordata > Aves > Galliformes > Phasianidae > Tetrao > Tetrao urogallus. The sequence continues at coordinate 86,942,173 of NC_136815.1, read as the reverse complement.
GAAAAATTAGTTTAAAATCAAGGGATTTTGGTCAAGATTTTTGACAATTACAAATGGATATGTTTTCAATCTAGTAAGCTTTTTGAACAAATACCGCATGCATATGATCATCTGGACAGAATTCAGGGTAGCTCCTCATCCATGTGAAGTTCAATGTCTGCTTTAATCCTTTGCTTGATTAAGAACATAAAGCATTGTGGTTTCCTCTTTGCATTCGTGCATTATCTGAGCAAAATTTCATAATATTGCAGACAAAAGGCATAGATCTACTCTGTTTCCCAATGCCATGTTGAACCACAGTGCAGAAATGCTACTCGATCCTCTGAATTTAGTTTTTTTGTTGTGGGTTTTGTTTTTTTTTTTGTTTTTTTCCTCCTTAAAATGTGTGAAGTGCAGTACATTGTTTGTGGTGTATGTTCCAGAAGCTCTGGATAACCTTGGTAAGGTCAGGTATCCAGTGGCAGTATAGCAGAGCAAATGCAGGGGGAGCAGTGAAGTTTGGGGCTGGTTTCTGCTACTATAACTACTGGTAAAGGCAGGGTTTTTTTTTTTGTTGTTGTTGTTTTTTTTTAAAGGGCTCTTCTGGTTTCTATTCTGGTTTCTGTGTTTGCTCACTGCATGGCTGCTCTGCCAGACTTTCTGTGAAACTGCTCTGAGATGTCTTACTATTGATTACACAGAAGTCCTGTAAGAACCACACTTGGGAAGTACCAGTTAGCCAAGATTCAAGTAGTCAGTCAGTACCATAAACTCCATATATCAGGTGTGCCCTGGGATATGTCTCCAGAAACAGATAATCTTTGAAGTGAAACGTTTCTATCATGAAAGTGTAAAAAACAGTTTGGGAGCTTTCACCAAAAAAACACCTGCATGAAGCAAACTGGGAATGGAGGAGTCGACATGAAAATATAAAGTCAAATGTTTGCCTTCTGCGTGTGCTTCAGTTGTTCATTTTTCTGTTGATAGGGGAAATACAACCTTGTTGCCAGCGAGGCAGTTGTGTGCCTGTCTCAGTGATCCCTTTGCCAGCACAGTTAATATCAGTGGAGTGTGCCTATGTGAGCTCCTCGTACCGCTTTCCAGGCTAAAGAGATAAACCTGAAAGAAATGTTTGCTGACTTTTTTGTTGCAATGAGCCCTTACTCTCCACCTACTCACTTAGTGAAATCAGGTCAGTGGAAACTATTTGTAGCTCTGGTGTGCCAGACTTCTCCGTGGGATTACCTAAGGTCAGGCAGACTCTGCTTGGTTCATGAGCCCTGAGGTTTGCCTAGCGCAGAATCCAGTTTCTGATATGGGAAAGATCCCCATAGCAGGCAACAACCTGATGCTGGCATCCTTAGTTCCATTGGCCTGTGTTGCTGAGCAAATTTATTCTGCTGGGACAAGTCATGTTTGAAATGGACATGATCTGGCATGTTTTCATTTTGAAGGTTTAATTAAGGGAGCGAAACCCTTCGTCCTTATTCAGCATTCTGTAAACTGTTGCTTCTTTGTCTTGTTTTTCAAGACATCTAAATTTAGGTAGAAGAGATTTTTTATTTCTTGAAATTATTCCATACTAATGATGTATTTCATAAAATTCCCTAAAAATTATATTGCTATTTCATATTGAATTCCTGGGAATTCTTAATTAATGATTTGTGTATGGGAGTGCAATACAAGCTACAATTTGTTATGGAACTCTTAGTCAGTGTATAAAACAAAGAGGAAAAAATCACAACAAATCTAATTCTATGTATCTGTGCTAGTTTGTGACTGTAGTGTTTAGTAGCACAGGTGGAAAAAGGAGAATGTGCATGTACAGGACACAGGAAGTAGCTGCAGAGCAGGTGGAAGGTGTATATATATGATGGGGTTCAGCTGTTTTGGGTTTCTTAGACACGTATTTTATTTCAAATGCTCTGCTCCTGAGGGTAGGTCTTCACGCTATATCTGTAAATGCAAGTAGGTCTGTTTATAAATGCAAGCAGGTAGACTGTCTTTTAAAATTTGTTTGAATTATTAAATAAGTGTTAAAATTTTGACCTAACAATTTGTCCCACTCTCAGTAACTCACGCATTTCTCTCAAAAATCTGGGAGAAAGAAAAGGTCATTGGAAGCTCTATAGTTTTGTGAACTTCCTTTCTTCAGTGCTCTCATATTGCCAAGTTTTAACAATCAGAACTCATGCACATATGTAGGAAGTGGCATTATTTTGTTTGTCCATTTTTTTCCCCTAAATTTAAGCTTATTTTCTGTGTCTGACTTCAGTATTGATTTAAGATTTGCGTTCTCATGCGTTGCTCTGTGAAGATGTAGAAAAGGGTATATTTTTTATTCTGAAGAAACAAAAGCAGTTTTAGACTTGCTCAATGTGTGTGCGAGCGATGTGTGAGTTGCAGGGAGGAGTGGGACAAGCTATGGCTGTGCAGAAGGGGTGGCCCCACACCTCAGTAGTGTGCTAGGAGGATGGAGAGTCCCAGCACTGCTATTGCCTTGTGCCGTGCCCTCTCTTGCAGTGAAGACTCAGGCCTCCAGAGGGAGAATGATTGACGGGTGAAGGAGGAAGAAGATACTCCCTGCTCACCTGAAACCTTGCTCACTCATCGCGTGAAACGTCTGATGATACCTGATGCTGATCTTGTGAAAGATTTAGAGAGTATAATCCATTTCTCCTAACAGCAGGTTTCCACCTTCCCGAGCAGGATGTGGAATCGATGGGTGGATCTGTAACATGAGAGTGGCGGGAGGCAGAGCTAAATGTGCTTCAGATCCATTCTGAGGGTCTCCCTCCCAACCATGGGCCAGGATTGTCGTGTTTGATATCTTCTCTGGAGTTCAGGCTTGAGGGAGGGAGACGATGTGTCTTCTCTGATGAAAATGCACGTTTGCTCTACTGGGGTACAGTGTGCCGTGAATGAGACAATGAATTCCTAATATAGATAAAAATGACCTCTGTCTTCTCTGTGTTTACATGGTGTACAGTTTTAATGCAGGCTGTGCTCTTGCTTCCATTGGTTAATCAGCGCATCAGAATTGTTTGCATTTTGGATCTCTCAGGCTTACAGTGAGGGGCCTGATCTTCAAAGACAAGTGTCTAAATTTAGTCGGTAAAAGGCATAGAATTTTGGCTCTGAGCCCGAGGTTAAAATTTACACACTTCAACATCAGCATAAAGTGCTCGCTGTAAGACAGACACACTACAAATCGAAGCAATTTTAAACAAGTGTTAGCGTTCACCCACAGAGCTAAAAGGTCAAGTACTGACAAAATAAAAGTCTGCGTTTGTATCACTAGAACTGCTGCTTCACCAAAGAGCAGTCTCTTTCTCTCCTAAGGATTAAAAAGCCTGCTTTTTTTGTATCCTCAAAGGGTTGGGATTTATCTATCTTCGAAAGCAAAGCTAGAATTTGAATGGGAAAACCTGAGAAATAAATTGTATAGAGTACTGGCGAAAACAACTTGCAAGGAACTTTTCATAAAATGGGAAGATTAATTGGAATAAAACTGAGAATGACTTCTTCACATTATTGGAGCTGCCTGGACAATGAAGAAAAATCGTTATTAGATTTGTCTATTCTTTAGCTATAATCTGTGATCTAGATGACACTGGAATTAATGCTGCAGAGATACTTGTGTTGCAGTTGTATTCCAGATTTCTATATGCAAAAGCTTGTTCTGGATTTCGAGCGCAAGTGTTGTTACTGATATTTCAAGAGGATACTGCTGAAACCGTAAAAATAGTTTCTGATTAAAACATTGGCTGATAATACATGTTCTCCTGGCTTTGGTTAGAAAGTGCAAATTACCCTACCTACACAGAATTATGTGTAGTCTCTTGAAACAGACCAGGTACATTTTAGTATATAAAAAAAGGAGACCACTTTGAATGAAAAAATATCTTTTTCCAGTAGTCTTTTTTACTGTGCTCAGCATATTAATTATCTTGAAAATTAATTTGATTTATCACAGTGGGATAATGAGGATGATGAGAATGATGAGATTGCACACAGTTTATCTAGCCTTTGGGTGCCTTTGGGTTTACATTTGATTGTAACTAGTGGGTTGGTTCAGGGTAAGGATGGTTCAGAATCTCTTACAAAGCCATGCAGGATATTAATATTTGACTGTTATTTTAGACAGAGGTATCATGGAATGTAACTCTTTTTTCCTTATCTTGGGAAGTGGATGGGGTAAAGACAGTGCTTGAGCTAAAAAAAAAAAAGCCTTCAACATTTTTTTCTTTTTATTGGATGCCAGAAAATTTGTCACAGTGTTTAAAATAAACATACAATAACATACAAAAACATAGCCATACAATTTTTAGTGGTCATCTATTTGTCTTTAAAAAAAGTTCTCCATACCAGTCAAACTCTGTAAATAGAAGGTTTCCTCTTTCCTCTTCTAACTTGTTTTGAAGACATCATTCATGTTCAAGGTAAAACCTTCATATGGCTTATGCTGTTAATTTATGACCAAGTTAAGAAATAATCCATTATATTAGTCCTCAGAGAAATCAAATTTCTTGAGTGGAACTGGTGGTACATGTGATCATTGTAAACAATGCTTTAAAAGTAATTGTGTCCTCATCACCCAGTGGCTGTTAGAATTATGTAGGTCTGGAACTCAGGCACCCTGTGCTGGCGTCTACAGTGGCAGAATAATATAGGGAGGCAAGTGCAGCACATTCTCTTCAATCCTTATAGCCTGCAGGCTATAAACCTGGCTTAGGATCACCTAGCTCATGCGTTGGGAGTCTCCAGATCCCACGTGCCAAACACTCCCAGTTGGACGAGCAGGCTGTCCACACAGCAGTCACAAAGCCAAGAAGCAGGGGGGCACATTGTGTCATGCTGACTATTCTGAGCTATTCTGGTATTTGCACTTTGTCAATTGAACTATTCACATATGGAAATAAGTATGAGTATCCGCAGAGTGGGCATTAGTTTAAGGCAGTGAGGAAACAGACGATTGGAGAGTTAACAGCAAGGAAAAGCAGCGTTATGTTACAGCAATACTGCTGTATTCTGCTGTTGCATCCTATGGGGCTTGAATTTGGTCTTTGCGTGGAAGGAAGCGCGCTGGGCTGCAGAATCTGGTAGTCCTTAATGGCATGACTTCTGAATTACAATTTGCACTGCTGTGGGGTGGGGAGGCATAAAATAAGGCTTTGTGTGTGCTTAGCAATTAAAAATTCCAGTGCAAGTTACTGTGGGATTGTTTTGAACTCAGGCAATTGTCTTATGCCTGAGTTGCTCCTTCAATTTTAATTGGATGTTTTCCACTTGTTGCTAATACAGTTATGCCTTTTAAAGGCATAAAAACATTCAGTAAGAAAGTTGAGAATAATTTGTATTACAAGATGTGTAACTGCTGTGTCTGTCTTTGTTACAGTCCACTGATGATAATTACACAGAAGATCACAACACTTGCATGCCAACTACATGACGGTAAGGGAATTTCTTCCCATGAAGACAACATTTTTATTCCCAGGACATTCTGTGGCTGAATAACAGAGAAGATGAATGTAGTTCAGTGAGATGCCCCAAATGAAGAAGAAAAATGCTTTGTAGAGAAAAACAAGAGATGTTAAGTTTTAATCAGCTCTCTAGAATCAAATTGTCCTATCAGTAATGAAGACAGCTATTTTTCCTTGTGTAATCTCTGCTTGTTTGGCATGAAGTTTGGATTTTATTTTGTATCTGCATTTACTGTTTAAATGCCATAGCGCATTTCTGAAGCAATTCTTGATTCTCACAAATCAAGAGCTGTATCTGATCTTTAGCTTCGTCCATTAAAATCAATGTAGAAAGCTTATGCTGTTCAATAGAACTGACAGCATAATGATATCAATAGGGAAAATGGCTTTAAAGAGATTTAGGTTAGATGCTAAGAAGAAATTTTTTACTCAGAGTGGTGAGGTGCTGCAACAGGTTGCCCAGAGAGGTTATGGATGCCCCATCCCTGGAGGCATTCAAGGCCAGGCTGGATGTGGCTCTGGGCAGCCTGGTCTGGTGGTTGGCAACCCTGCACACAGCAGGGGAGTTGAAACTGGATGAGCATTGTGGTCCTTTTCAACCCAGGACATACTATGATTCTATGATTCTATGAATGGAGCCCCAGGCAGCCTGATCTAGTGGTTGGCAACCCTGCTCATGGCAGGAGGATTTGAATTAGATAATCTTTAAGATCTCCAATCTAAGCCATTCTGTGACGTATTTAATGAGTTGTGGGAGGTGGAATTCAATTGATTTTTCTGTGGGAAAAGCAGAGTTGCAGGTAAAATAGTGTTGTTTTCATTCTTACTCTGTGCTGTGATAGCAAAGACTAGAATACAATACTATTATTGCTTACATCTGTTGATGTTGCACTATGAACTTCCAATGGTTCGAGGCCCACTGTATTATAAGCTATGGTTGCCTAAGCTCTAGAACTTTTAGGTGGTGGCCACTACAGACTGCAGGATCCAGCATTTGCAAGCCAAATTTATGTTGAATGGGTCTGTCTGTAGTTCTGTGATTTCACCCTGATAGGCAACTGAAATCCACCACACTGCTCCCTCACTCCCCGTTCTCAGAGGAAGAGAGGGAGAAAATGCAATGAGGAAGGGCTCCAGTTTGAAATAAGGATGAGGAGATCACTCATCGGGTACCATCGCAAGCAGGACAGAATAGGAGACTAATTTTTTGCTTATTACTAACAGATTAGGGCAGTAAAACTAAAAGCAAACTAAAAACATTTTCCTTCCATTCACTTTCTTATATTTCCTGTCCCCAAGCAGTGCAGGGGAACAGGGAACGGGGGCTGCGGTCAGTTCATAATGCTTCGTATCTGCTACTCCTTCATGGCTGCTCTCTGCCCCTGCTCCATGTGAGGTCCCTCCCACAGGATGCCATCCTTCTCAAACTGCTTCTTCACAGGCTTCTCACAGGCTGCAGCTCTCCAAGCGCTGCTCCAACATGGCTCTGTACCACAGGGCCAACCCTTCAGGAGTGCACTGCTGCAGCACAGGTCCCCACAGGTGGCAGCTCTCCCAGTCCTCCTTTTTTCCACCACAGGCTCCTCTCTGTAGGTTGCAGCCCTGGTCCTAAGTCTGATCTTGCAGCTGACTATGGAGCAGCTGAAGCTGGCTTTGATCTGACATGGGTAGCGCTGGGCTCTGCTCAAGGGGCCAACCTCACAGCCTCCAAAACTTTGCTGTGTAAAGCTAATACAATCTATTACTTCCAGCTGGTTATAGCAAGCACAGCTTGAGGGGCTGCATGGGCTAATTGACCTTGTTGTTAACTTTCATGTTGCTGGGGCTTCTCTTCCCCTGTTATTTAAGCCAGTCAGCTCAGGTATCGCTGCATACCATAGTGATGTGCAGCCTGTATCTACTGGAACCCTAAAGGTAAATTAAAATGGAGAAGAAAAGAGATAGCAGAAATGGATGGGAGCATCTTAAAGCAAAATTCCTACAGATTAATGATAATAGAAAAGGCTTAGTTTGTAGTTCAGACAAATCCAAATTTGTAAAAATTTGATGTGGCTGCCCTTAAATGGAAGTGGACAAAATAACCAGCTCCTGAAGTAACTAAGCACTTAATTGTTTCCCTGGAGTTTGCCACCCTTTCAGTATTGAGGAAATGAATTAGCAAAGAGAGAAGGGATCTGAGCATCTTGTCAGCAGTCTTTTTAGGTAATTGGTCTTATATGTGCACATCAATAATTATGGCCAGTACACTGAGGACTGTAATGGTAAGTGATACAGAGCCCCTGATCTAGTGACGATGTATGTGTGTATGCTCAGCATCAAGTGCCATGACTCATCCCATGGTGAGTTCTGCTGCAGCTGGCAGGATTTCTCACAGTAAGCACAGCTAAGGCTGCAGAGTGAAGGTTATTAAGATACTTGCTGCTGTAAGCAACATCTGTTTACATGCTGGCCATTATACAAGATTTTCCTATAGGTTTCTTGGGACAGTGAGTCTCTGGCCCCAAAGGTCTAATGAATCCAACAGTAGTTCACTCTTCCAGTCTGGACCTTATACAATTCCAGGTTATTAACAATCTGTGAGTTTCAGCTTGCTCCAGCAGCAGGCAGCCAGGCTGCTAGTTCACACTAGTTCATGAAGCTTCTGTTTCTTGAGAGCCCTTTTCTCTTCCACTGCCTGATCCTCCTGCTGTGAAATGCTCCATTTCTCACCAAGGAGACAGCAGGAGGCTGGAGCCTAAATGAGCAGGCAGCTTCTGGGAACAGAGGTTTTTCCTGCACAGGACTGTTAGAAGAGGCTGCTGGGGGTTGTTGCCATTTGGTGGCATTGCGAGTTGCATTGTCTGTGTGGAAATACTATGACTGCAATCCTGGAAGCAAATCTAGGGTGAAAAAGGGGGCATGAGATAAGGAACAGGATAAAGGAAATATGAATATACTTGGCCTAAAAGTTGGGAATTGAGCTATATTACAACTGCTTGTGACAAAGAAATCTTGAAGCCTCTGGCTTTGGGAACTTCCTGTCTATGAGATACAAACATAAGGCTTTGGAGATGGCTTTCAAAAAGATCTAATGTGACTTTTCTTTCTAGGAATAGGGAGACAAGCTGAGGAACTTACCGCTGAGCAAAATCGACTTGCTGTGAAGTAAGAATTCAACTCCTGCTTTGATGTGTGTTTAATTTCATCTGAAGAAATTTAGGATTTGGGTTTTTTCTTTTCAGTGCCAATAGTAATTGGTGGTCCAGCCATGAAAATGTCATCTGCTTCTTCCTAGTCCATAAAAGGATCAAAGAACTTCCTGCTTTTTCTATTTGCTTGAGCAATTTTGTTTTTGTAATAGTGCTGTTGCTATCCTCCTAATATGAACATAGCTTCTCTGCTGTATTCCTCGTTTCTTCAGCCTAGAACTTGAACCTTTATCACCCTGTGCTTGTCTCTAAAGCACTTGTGTGTTTGGCATCATCTCACTGACTTAAATGTATCCTCCACTACAACAGAAGTGGCTTTTGTTGATTCAAGCCCATAACATTCAAGCTGAGGTTGTATTGTGTAGACTTTTTGCCTGTTTTCCTCGTTTTATCTCTGATACACTATTTTTCAACAACAGAATACTTCTCCTCTGTTGGCAAACTACGTACCAAAAATCCATTTTGACTTAACTCTGACACTCTTAAGTACTGCTTTTCTTCACTATAATTCTCAAACACTGAAATTTTGTTTTTTGCCTGTCTCCTTCCATAATGTTAATGCTCCTACTCCTTCAGGTTATGAGACTTGTCTTCTCACTGTTCACAGGGAGACAGCATGTTGATCATGTGCTCAAACAGCTTTTTTTTCTTTCTTGTCCCTTAACACAGATGCAGGATACAGGTGAATATTTTTTGAGTGGAAATTAGCATCACTATATGCTACTACTTTTCACCTTGAAGTGTATGTTGAGGGAAAGGAAATTATTTCTATGACAAAAAATAGAGCTCTCAAAAAATCTGCCTATGAATTTCTGAAACTAAGAGTGTACTTTCTTGAGAAGCAAATGTCTTGTAGGGAGGCTTATATAACTTTTGCTGTGGCCCATAGCTTTTTGCCTATTTTTAAAGCTCACGGCATATTGTTCAGCTGCACTGGGTCCTTGTGACCATATGATTAATTCCAGTCAAATCCTCACCAAACAGGCTTTTTTTTTTTTCCTTGTACAGTAGAGGAGCTCGTAATGTAGGAGAGGATGTCAATAACTCAAGTGTCAGTGGCAGAGAAACCATAATTGAGGAGTTTTAAATCCCCTTTGGTAATACAGCCTTTTGTCTTCCCTCTGTTTTTGGTCTGTTCGTGTTTCTCACTCATCCTCTGTACATTCCTTTACGCATTGCTCATGTCTCCCCACCCACCTCCGTGCTCAACCTAAGCTGAAACTAATGACTTTATTTTTAATCTTATCTTTACTCTCAGAAACCCGAATCACCGCTCCGCTCTTATTTTGCGGAACAGGAAAGATGAGCCTTACCCCAGATAGTTCTCTGCATCTTTCTGTGAAATTATTTCAGCAGGGAATGTATCATTCAGACACTAGCATCTACAATAACCCGCAGAATGAATGCAGAAAATCCTGGCTAAGCTAACTGTTTATTCAAACTAATTCCACTTCAGAATAAAAGTACGCAAGAGCAAATGCTTAACTGTTGCTTAGTTTTTCTGCTAGAAATTTATGTTTAAATCAGAAAGAATTTTAAGTAGGTTTTTGCTTATGCATGCTCATCCGTATCTTGGACAGGAGAGTCCTGAAACACTGTGCTCTGGATTCTCTTTTAATCTGGGAGCTATTAGCACATTAATGGAGAACGCTGTGTATCTCAGTACAGAATTAAAGGCTTCATGTTTCCTGCCACATAAAGGTAGCTCAGTACTTTAGAAACTACACTAGAGGCCTGCACATCTTTCTTTTCGATCCCATTGATCTGTTGCAGTGACAGTGAATTTTTTTCATTTTACATCTAATGCTAAAACCTCCAAAGGAACTTGTGAGTTATGCCCTGCAAAATGGAAATAGCAAACAAGATGAACCTTCTCTGACTTCTTTCTTCAGATGTCTTTTGATTTAAATGTTTTCACTCTACTTCCTTTTCCTGTTCGTGTTGCAATACAAGCAATTACTTCCTTTATTTGCACAGAGGGACAGAGAGCCTCTTCGTTCTGTTCCTGTATGTCTCACATCACGCTTCCCTTTTTTTTGGAGGGTCAAACTGTGCAGGCAGCTGCTTTCAGAAGGGTGGTGGAGAGCTCCTGTCTGTTGTGTCTTAAAAGCTCCCTGCCCTACAGTTTGCATAACAACACAAAGTGTTGCATTGCACAGCTTGGTGGGATGGCATTACTTAGCTGGTGGTCTTCTAGCCCTTACTGACCCATGACTTACTGGGCACATGTCCAAAACAGCGCCAGCTTCCCACTGTTCTTGCTGCTCGTCTGATCATAGCATACAAGTCAGTGTGTTGGAGTGAATGCTTAAGCTAAAGGTTTCTCATAATAAAACTGCAGCTTTTCAGATTGGTAGCATTTGTTCACCTGGGGGTTTGTGCACTTCCACATTACTCATTATCCTTGTTCTGACTGCCATCTGCCAAACACCATTAGGATATAAGAAAAGCTGTGCTTCATCTTTAAAAAAAAAAAAAAAAAGGTTTTTTTTTTTAAAAGATAGTTTTCAGCTATGGGAGTGTGATAGGAGAGTACAACTCAAAATGTTCACTTAAACATTTGCTATGTTTTAATCTTTTTTTTCTTTTGTTGTGCGTGGATGATTTTTACAGGACAAGACCTTCTTTACTGGAGTATTTAAGCTATCTCCTCAATTTTATGAGCATCATAGCTGGACCTTGCAGCAATTACAAGGATTATATAGCTTTCATTGAAGGGAGGCACGTGCACATGAAACTATTAGAAGTGAACTGGAAGCAGAAGGGTTATGACAGACTTCCTGATCCTTCTCCAACTGTAAGTTTTAAAATGACAGAGATTAATTGCAAGGGAGAAGAGAGGATTCTCATAATTAAAAACAAAGAGGAAAAAAAACATTTTTGAGTTAACTTTCCAGTAAATGTTACAATGTGTTTTTGTTTTTCTTTTCTCCTGTAAAGTGGCTGATGTTTTCATCGTGAGGTCAGGGGTGAAGGGGCTGTATCTTCCCTTGAAATGCTTTGCAAGACTTCAATAATGTTACTTCAGATTTGCACTAGTCTTACTGATAGCAGAATAAGGCCCTCACTGTGTTACCTTCAAGTTTGCAGGAAATATTAAAATTTGCATTGTAACCATTTTATAATAAATACACATTAACTTACTAATGCACAGTAGGAAATTTTCATATTTTCCAAAGTGCATTACTTTTACTCAGTTTTTACATGGCACCCAAGTGCCTCATTTCCCTTTTTTATTGTGCCCGTATCAGGCAGTGTTTGCTCTTGACGCCTAAATGAAGTTGAGCTTCTAACTACTGAAATGATGCAATTATTTTAGTATATAGAAAGCTAAAGAGTAGTAATAGAAAGCAGTATGGTGTAGCACATACCCTGTGTCATGGGAAAGTACGCTGCTGTGTGAGATGTATGCTTTTGTGACAAGTGATTTTAGCAAGACATCTGGATGGCAGCTGGACAGTAAGGCCTGCCATTGTACTGAATGCTAATGCTTTTGGCTGCTAGGAGGAATCCAGTCTTTCGTTCCAAAACATGACGGTGCATATAGTAAAGCTTTTTCCTTTTTCCTTTGGTTTCTTTTATTGTTAGTTTCTTTTCTCATTTTAGAACCTCCACTGACTGATGCCTCTGATGAAGTTCACAGCCAATTTTCACTTCTATTTCTTGTCTGTACCTGTCTCTAGTTAGTTCAGTAAACCCTGTTAGACATAAGCTTGGACTGTGGCTTTCTTTAGTCACGTCTTCTAAATTAATTATTGTCAGTATTGTCACTGTTAATCTTGTTGGTTCTCGAATAATGTTATTTTTATATGTCATGAGCACTGCCTTCATTTGTCATGAGCTCTGCTTTTTTCTTCCCTCAAGAAAATGCTTCTAATTAACATTTCACTGTTGTTTATTTTTTAGGGAGCAGTGATGTACAAGTTGTGTATCACACTGATATCTCTTGTTTTGTTCTTGACACTTACCAAGAACTTTCCTATGGCATATATTATTGATGATGAATTTCTTGATAAAACACCCTTCTTAACAAGACTTGGTTACCTATATGTTGTGACGCAGTCTGCAAAACCAAAGTATTACTTTGCATGGACATTAGGTAAGTCTGGCTATATCACTTATTTTTATAACAAATCATTTCATAAGTGGGAAGGAGGGTGAAAAGGTCTGATACGGTGAGAAAGCAATGAAATGAAATAGCCTAAAGACCTGTAGTTCACACAGGAGGTGTACACATGTTCCTGTTGGCAATGTTTCCCACTAAAGTGAAGAGATGTGCATAAAATCTCTTCCAATTTGTCCGACATCCTCTGCCTCTGGAAACTATTCTATTTTTCAGCTTCTCACCAGTAAAGCCAATGTAACAATTTCCTCTTAAACTTTTGTAATTACACTAAAATAATTTTTACACATATTCGTAGGAAAAAAAAAAGATTGCCTCTTCTAAACCTCGATTTTGGCGCTTATGTCAGCGGGGTCAGGAGGTTAAAATTAGTCACACTCAGGCTTACAAATATGTGAACAGACCTCTCTTTTGTTATGGGATTTCTGCATGTGCATCTGTATTAGAAAGCTGTGTTCTTGGGGGAAACTGCAGTTAGGCTTTGCCTCCAAGGCACTGTGTGGTGCTAACCTTGAGCAATTGAGAAAGGAACAAAGAATCATGGGGAAGGTGGAGAATGATGAAGGCCACGGGAAGGACCCAGGAGCTTCTGCAAGGAAAATGAAAAGAGAAAGAAGAGAGTTCATTATTGAGAGAAGCAAATCGCTTTGGCTTCAGTATTAGAATCCAGCTCACTCGGTGCTCAAAATAATCTCTTTCTGTTTTATCTTCTTCCTTTTAAGTCACCTTTCCTGTCTGCATGTGAAAACTCGAATCCTTTCTTGTCTAGGCTGAAAATTGTGAGACTGAATTTTTTGCTGATATTTCAAGACTTTGTGTGTAGGTAGATTCTGCAGAGACACACAAGGTTGAATCTGAGAATATCATTGAGATAGCATGGAAAGAACCAGGGAAATTCACTGTGATACTGAAAATAAAATTGACAGATCCAGAAAAAAACACTGAGGATTAGCATCTCTGGGGCAGGAAATGCTATGAGATAAAGAATTGTTTGCCAAGTAACTCTTTTTTAGAGATACTCAGTATTAAAATGGTCACCTAAAAGTTTTCCAACATGGTAGTTAACTATCAGGTCATTATCAAAGAGATCAACTGAGTTAGGACATGGGTGAGCTGTAGAGGCTGCAGAAATATCTTGCAGTGGAGGGGAAAGCATGCATTGCATTCTGATGGGTGAGGTCTCTGTTATTCACATTACAAATTCAGGCAACAAAATAGCAGACATTTTATCCTTTCGCTGTTTAGCTTTCTGTGGCATGGCATAAGGCATTCTAAAAGTGCGTGCTGAAACTGCTGATATGCACTTCCTACTTTTAGAAGGGGACAGTTGTACTATTGTGTGATAACTGCAGTGATGAATTCCTCCAGACTGATGAAAAGTCAGATGCAAGATAGAAAATTCAGTTCCTCCCTGCACTAGCAATAATCATGTGAATGTAGCTACAAACTTGACTCAGAGCCCTTGCCGAAAGCAATTTGGAATTGAATGCCTACCTCCAAGGGATTGTGTGGAGCAAAACTGATACACTAGAGCTGTTGAAATCAGCAGGGAAACCTCTGTTGAACTTCATGGAGATTGGGTTTTCACAAATAACTGGAAGGCTGGACAGCTAAGATACTTCTTTGCTCAAACCACACTTTTCTATAGGATGTTAGCATGTGAAGCAAGAGTCTTGGATATCTGTGGTGTGGCTGTGCCCCTGGATTTCTGATTTCTTGCATTTGACAAAAAAGCATTAATTGTCCCTACTATCCCTTGAGCGAGGAGGAACAAACCTCCTGTGGCAGTGACAGCCTATTAGCAGGTGGAATCCTGTAAGTCTTTTCACTGGTCTCATAGCAAGGCACTGGCAGGCCATACAGTAAATATAATTTCTAACAAGCTTGTTTTGTGTTTTTTTTTTTAAACAGGGAGAGATATAAAAGTTGGAAGACCTTTCTTTCCAACAATAAAATCTAGCTTGTTTAGTAAATTGGAAAGTAAATGGAAAGTGTCCGGTTAGACAATGTTGCTTATTTATTTTTCTATTTACTTATTTGTTTCCATTGTTGTTTTTAATTAAGTTCTCTCCCTGCTTTTTCACTTTGGAGTTTCTCCAAGAAGTTGTGCCTGTGTTCCTGGCACTTACATGGCAAAATCAGTTTTCACTCTCCAGAAATAAACACTGACCTTTTTAAAGCTTAACTTATTGCAAGCTTATATTTTGTAATTGATCTAAAAGGAAAAGCCTTATCTGTATTTTTGCTTATTTTTGCTTACTGTATTTTTCTTCCTATATCCTCAGTGGTGGCTGCATCTACACAATAATGAAAACCTCCTATTTTTTTGTTGCATTGATAATAGGTTTCTGGTAGGGGTATGTTACAAGCAGGATTTGAGCTCCAGTGATCAAGTGGCTCCCAGGCAAGGGCAAATAGTTACCCGGTGCCTTGGGAAACTACAAGAACTTCAGCCTGTGGAGCTGAGCTGTGCTTAACTGCAACAGCAAGAAGTGCAATAAATGAAAGCCCTACTGTTACCCAACCTTTTATTTAGACTACTAGTTGTTAATTCTGTGATTTAAGTTACTCAATATTTCATTTGTAGAGATGGTTAGGTAGTTCAATGAGACACTAAGCAATGAGTTTAGTAAAAGGCTTTGTTTGCCTAAGTGAGAATAAAATTCCTAATTAAAACAACCATGTTGTAACTCAGAGAAATGGTGAACATGTCTGGTAGACAGTACAGTTTTTCTGAGTTCTGGGAAGTGCTGGGACTTCCAGACATTTTTTTAGGGACAATATAAACTCATGGTGCAAGTGGAACTAAACCTGGGGGGGATGTGTAAAACAGTAAGGAATTCTACAGGTGCCTCTAGCTTAAAGAGGGTAAATTTAGGTTAAATATAAGGAAAAAATCTTTTATAGTGAAGCTGGTGAGGCACTGGAACAGATTGCATAGTGTTGTGGTTGATACCCTGTCCCTGGAGACTTTCAAGGTGAGGATGGATAAGGTGCTGGGCAACCTGGTCTAGTTGTGGTGTCCCTGTTCATTGCAGGGGATTTGGACTAGACGACTTTCAGAGGTCCCTTCCAACTCTAAGAATTCTATAATTCTGTGATTCTACCTTGGTCAGAAGAGACAGTCAAAGGAGAGCGTACCCCCTCTGACATATAAGAAGGGAGGACTGGCTTCAACAGAAATGGAAGGGACTGAGGTACTTCACAAGCGCTTTGCTTCAGTCTTCACTGGGATTCAAGCTTCCCACACCTCTCATGTTCCTGAACCTTTATGTGGAGATCATGGGAGCAAAATCTCTCCCACTGTAAGAGGAGAGCAAGTCACCCCCTCATGAGGCTGAAGGGGCCTGTGGGGCCAGATGACATTCTTCCTAGAATCCTGAAGGGACTGGCTGATGTAGTAGCCAAGCCATTCTCCATCATATTTGAAAATTTTTGTCTGTCAAGTGAACTCCCTAGTAACTGGAAAAAGGGAAACATCACTCCCATTTTTTAGAAAGTGAGAAAGGAAACCCAGGAAACTACAGGTTGATGAAACCTCTCTTCTGTGCCTGGGAAAATCATGTAACAGGTCCTCCTGGAAGCTGTGTTAAGCCACATGCAAGATGAAGAGGTGACACGAGACAGCCAGCACAGCTTCACCAAGGGTAGATAGTGGCTGACCAATCTGGTGGCCTTCTGCAATAAAGTGACAGCATTGGTGGACAAAGGAATGGCAACTGATTTTGTCTGCCTGGAGTTGTGCAATGTCTCTGACGTGGTCCTACACCACATCTTTATCTCTTAATAGGAGAAATACAGATTTGAAGGCTCGGCTATTCAAGGAAAAAGTATTTGTTTGGATGGTTGCAGCCAGAGGGCTGTTGTCAGTGGCTCGATGTTTGGAATTGTTTAGCTTGGAGAAGAAAACGCTCTGGGGAGACTTCATAGTGGCCTTCCAATACTTAAAGAAAGCTTATAAACAGGAGGGAAAACAACTTTTTACATGGGTAAATAGTGATAGGACAAGGAAGAAGAAATCATAGAATCACTAAGGTTGGAAAAGAACTCCAAGATCATCTAGTCCATTCATTCACCTATCAACAGTATTTTCCCACTAAACCATGTCTTGCACATCTTGAACACCTCCAGGGACAGTGACTCAATCACCTCCCTGAGCAGCCCCTTCCAGTGCCTGACCACTCTTTCTGAGAAGAAATTTTTCCTGATATCCTACCTGAACCTCTCCTGTTGCTACTTGAGAGCATTTTCTCTAGTCCTTTTGCTACTTACATGGGAGAAGAGGTCAACTCCCAGCTCACCACAACAACCTCCTTTCAGGCAGCTGTAGGGCAATAAGGTCTCCCTTGAGTCTTCTCCAGACTAAATTCCAGTTGTCAGTCACTCCTTATAAGACTTGTGTTCCAGACCCCTCACCAGCTTCGTTGCCCTTCTCTGGACACGCTCTAGAGCCTCAATGTTATTTTTGGAATGAGAGGCTCCAAACTGAGCAGTACTCGAGGTGCGATCTCACCAGCGTTGAATACAGAGAGATGCTCACCTCCCTGCTCCTGCTGGCAACAATATTACTGATACAAACCAGGATGCCATCAGCTTTCTTTGCTGCCTTGGCATGCTGCTGGCTAATGTTCAGCCAAGCTTTGACCAACATAATTCTTTCCACACAGTATTCCAGCCGCTCTGCCCCAAGCCTGTAGTGTTGCCTGCGGTTGTTGTGGCTGAAGTACAGGACCTGACACTTGGCCTTGCTGAACCTCATCTCGCTGGCCTCAGTCCAACTATCCAGCCTGTCCAGATCCCTGAGAAGAGCCTTCCTACCCTCAGGCAAATTGACAGTTCCTCCTGACTTAGTGTCATTTTCAAATTTACTGAGGGTGTACTCAATCCCCTTATCCAGGTCATCCCTCTGCCAAGACAAACTTGTTTTTGAAGGAGAAGATACAAAGTCCTACAAAGATGGCTTGAATGTTTAGTGCCATATGCAGCTGCAAGAAAACACTTCTCCAGCAGTCTGATTTGACCCGTTTTGCTTTCGTATTGCAGCAGATGCAGTCAACAATGCAGCTGGGTATGGATTCAGTGGAGTTGACGAAAGAGGTGCTTTCCGTTGGGACCTGTTGTCCAACTTAAATATCTGGAACATTGAGGTGAGTTAAAGGAGTAGCCACATTGGCATGTCTACAGATAAATAAGTGTGATAGTGGGGAGATTGTTTGCTGGAATGAAAGTAAATCCATGCCACCAGGCTGCCTATCTTTAATTTGGAGAGGTTTTGTATTTTATCTGTTGGGCAGATAAATAGCATCTGTTACACAGCCTTTGTAATGCTCTATATCCAGGTTGCAATTGTAAATAGTTTATAGAGGGCTAATAAATGATTAATCAGATGTTTAATAAATGAGCAGTCAATTACTGTAGATTGTGGCTGAGTTCAGTGGGTCAATAAATTGCTTGGAGCTATGATTCTTCACCATCTGCGGTGTATTCCATCCATCTACTTCAAGCAGAATTCTCCTTTCATAACCCAGTTGAGATGACTGGTGGTAGTGAGAGGGAGGCTGTCATCAGCAGAAAATGCACATACACATGGAAGAGCTGGGTTCCTGCCCATGGCTGGAGTGCCTCTTCTAAATAGGGACAAGCAGGGGTGGGAGCTGTAACAGATACAGGGAAACCTGTATGGAAACTGTGGAGGCCATGCTGAGCTTAGATGGCAGCCGATCTGGAGCTCTATTCTGCAAACCATGTGCTTTCTCAAACATATATCACACGTTTTTCTTGTTACTGCAGCATGTTTTTAATGTCTATTAGTCTTTTGTAAAATATTTGTATTTTTCCTTTGATTAGGAAATGGCCAGCATCATTATTTATTTGCTCCAAAGAATATTCTCTGAATGCCAGGGGGATGTGAAAATGTTCACGTCTGAAACTGTTTTTTTCTAAAAGCTGCTTTTCTTTAGAAATGGGAGGAACTTCTCTCTGTAATTCTGTAGTTATGCTTTTAAAAGGCAAAGCAGATTAAAACAATTTGATTGCTTTATGGCCGAGTGACCTGTGACTAAGCAAATGTGCTGTAATAGCTCTTCTCAAAAATGAAGCAGCTCTTGCAATTCTTAGTTGAAAAATGTTGAAAGATGCCAGAGCTGGAACTATCTTTGTACATTCTCTCTTTCTCAAAATCATTTATCTGTTTCTTTCTTTCTTCATTTATTTTTTTATTGTTATTATTTTTTTTACTGTAATCCTCTGTACACTTCTCTCACTGAGTGGTGCAGAATACACATCCCAGAAATGCTCTATGCTCCTCAATGTTGACAGCACCCTAAGTACCGCCCTGAGATCTTGAATCAATATCTAATTTGCTTTAGGGGCAGGAGACAATTCCGAGCTGGATGGGCTAGGGCAATTCATGTTGAAAGGAGGACAGTGAAGTGCAGGCAGTGCTCATCATTTAAGTTAACAAAGTAAACAGGAACTTTTCTCTACCTGCTGAACGATGGGCCCGTAGAAGCTTTCTCCTTTACACAAATAATAGGGCTTGGAGAGGAGAAATTATCTCCAGGATTGTAAAGCAGAGGAGTCACGCTAGCCTCAGAAGCCCTGCCAGGTGTGATGATCTACTGTGCCTTTGCAAATTTCCCAGTTTTATTTGAGAGAGCATCTGAGTCAGCAGGAAATAAAACATCCTCAGTTGGTTTGGTCATGTAATGAGAAGAGAGGCTACAGACAGTGTCACTTCATGTAAGCGTTTCTTTATGCGCCAGTGGCAGTTCTGGGAGTTATAGTTTAAGTGTGACTGTACAGTACATTTTAAGCAGGAATCACCAAGTTTTTGTGTAAAACTATATGAGGATTGGGAACTTACGTAGTAAATATGACTACAAACTGAGCTGATTTGTAGTAGTCAGTTGAAGACAAGCATGTAACAGGAGTTGTGAGGGAATTAAAATGTGACAAGTGCTTAAACGTGTTGTGGGGAATTTGAAGAAAACCTTGGCAGCATACATATTCTGGCAGCCAGTGATCCCTTTCTTTCCTGCTGGTGTGAGGGGAACTTAAAGGCAGACAAAAGACAGTGTCAGTATTAGTTGGATGAGAAATTACACTTTTCTGGGCTTCTTTTGCTGCAGTCATGCAATTAAAATGTGGCAGTACTGCATTGGGAATTGCTAATCATTTTTAACTTTATCATCAGAGTGTGAAGAGCCGATCTTCAGGATTCTTATGTGAAAGCACAAATATATCTGAATATTTCCCCTCAGAAACCTTTGTCTTCAGTCCTTCTTCTTAGTGTTCATTTGACTTCACCTGATAAGACAAAATGATGTGGTTTTACTGAGTCACTGGAGACTAGTTATTTATCCCTACTTGATGAGGAGACCCTGGGAGGTTGCTGTTGTAAAGCATGGAGCAAGGGGGAGTGGGGTCAGGGGACCACCAGAGATGGGATTGGCTAGGATTAGAGGAGCTGATGCTGGACAGGATCCAGCAGTTCCCTCAGATTAGGGGAACTGATGCTGCGAGGAGGTACAAATAGTTCCCCCAGGACCCTGGAGTCCACTCCAGTTTCTCAAGCTGGAGAGTAGATTGGAAGCTAGGTTCTAAATTTAGTCTTGTCATTACTCTGTCCACATTTTTCCAATTTTCCTCCTTCTCCAAATAATAATGCATTTATTTTCGTTTTCATAACACTTTGTTTTAATGGCAGTCTAGGGAATTCCACACTGTGTAATGGGTAGCAAAATCTCTCTTCCAGAAATGAAGCTGCTTATAGGGAAAGCCAAACTTTAAAAAGGAGAAAGCTCTTCACATTTCCCGTCATTTGAAAAATAATCAAACATATTTAAATTTACAAAACAAAGCAAATGCCAAGTGTTAGCAGCAATCAGCCTAGTTAATTCCATCTCAAAATATGTTAGTGTAATGATGGACTGTGGCACGATCCTCATGATAATCAGCCACTGAAAGGAATATTTTTCATGTCTATCATTTCTCTAATCTAAAATGCAAGTATTATTTTACAGGTTTCAATACTAACATTTCACGTGAACTTCTTTCTTAGACTGCAACAAGTTTTAAAATGTACATTGAAAACTGGAATATTCAGACAGCTGCCTGGCTAAAACGGTAAGTGTAGTGGAAGAGTAATTTGCTTGAGTTTACACATCCTGAAAAAAACTGACAGTGAATCTCCATACATGTATAGTCTTTTGTTCTTTCTTTGTTCCCTCTGCCTATAACAGTTAGTGGAATGTAGTGGTATTTGGTGCTATAAAAGAAAGCTGTGAGGTGACCTCATTGTGGCCTTTCAGAATCTAAACGGGAACTACAGGAAAGAAGGAGACAGAGTCTGGAGCAGGGTTTGTGGTGATGGAGCAAGGGCAATCATAGAAGGGCCTGGGTTGAAAAGGACCACAGTGATTTTAACCACAGCTCACCACAGTTCCAACCCCCTGCTGTGTGCAGGGTCACCATCCAGCAGACCAGGCTGCCCAGAGCCACATCCAGCCTGACCTTGAATGCCTCCATGGATGGGGCATCAACAGCCTCCTTGGGCAACCTGTTCCAGTGTCTCACCACCCTCTGGGTGAAAAATTTCCTCCTAATATCTAACCTAATCCTCCCCTTAGTTTAAAACCATTCCCCCTTGTCCTGTCACTATCCACCCATGTGAACAGTCATTCCCCCTCTTGTTTATACGCTCCTTTCAAATATTGGAAGGCCATAATGAGGTTTCCCCAAAGCTTTCTCTTCTCCAGGCTGAACAATCCCATGAACAATCCCCTTTCCTCACAGCAGAGCTGCTCCAGCCCTCTGCTCATCTCAGTGCCCTCCTTTGGACCCACTCCAAGAGCTCCACATCCTTCCTGTGCTGGGGGCCCCAGGCCTGGATGCAGTACTGCAGATGGGGCCTCACAAGAGCTGAGTAGAGGGGGACGATCACCTCCCTCTCCCTGCTGGCCATTCCTCCTTTAATGCAGCCCAGAACACAGTTGGCTTTCCAGCTGCAAGCACATGCTGCTGGCTCATGTCCAGCTTCTCATCTACCAGGGCCCCCAAGTCCTTCTCTGCAGGGCTGCTCTCAAGGGGTTCTTTTCCCAGTTTGTATAAATACCTGGGATTGCCCCTGCCCAAGTGCAGCACCTTGTACTTGGCCTTGTTGAACCTCATTAGGTTCTCAGAAGCTCAAGGAGGGTAGATTTAAGTTAGGAAATCAGATTAAGGTTATAAGGAAAAAATCTTTTACAGCAAGGATGATGAGGCACTGGAACAGGTTATATAGTGTTGTGATTGATGCCCCATTCCTGGGCACTTTCAAGGCAAGGCTGGATAAGACCCTGGGCAACCTGGTCTAGCAGTGGTGTCCCTTTTCGTTGCAGGGGAGTTGGACCAGATGGCCTTCAGAGGTTCTTTCCAATTCTAAGGATTCTATGATTCTATAAAGTTTTATTCCTCCAAATGTAAAATGTCCACTCTTTATATATGAACAGCAAAGCCACAAATGAACAGTTCAGATCTTCCAAAGCAAAAAGTAAAAGCATTTTGCTGGCATCTTTTAGGCCGCTCTTTGCCTTCATTGTTCTTGCTGTAGTAAATTATGTTTCCTATGCACGTTACTATCAAAATCAAGCTTCTTTGGGTCACTGGGATCCAGTTCAATTAGAACTTGGAGAGAAGGCCAGATCTTCAGATTGTAGTCCAACTTGGAGTTATCACAAGACGCTTGCTACTGAGCCTCTGTTTAGGATATGGAGAAGAAGTTTCTTATTTTAAACCCTGTCTGTTGCTCATGTAAATACTAGCATATGCCTAGATTTTGTAGCTGGATCTATCTCCTGTTGCTTATTACACTTTTTGGCATGGTTAAACCTCAGAGTACAGTCAGTTAATGTAGTGCCTGAAATGATGGCACTACATCGTAGTTGCGATACGTTGTGATTATCATTACTGTTTATGTTGTTAAATGTTATTTTACTATGCTAAGTTAATTTTACTATCTACAATTTTTCATAATTCAAATAATGTGGTAGGAAATGCATTATTTTGACTATTTTCTTTGAAACACAACATTTCATTTAAAACTCAGGTAAATACACAGACTTGCCAGTGTATTCTTGAACTGGTATCATTCACTTGCATCTTTGAAGTAAGCTTTTGGGCTGCTAAAGTTAGCAGGAATTCCCTGCTTTACAATAGCCAAAGGTACTCCCTGTTGTTCCTAACTTCTCTCAGATGACAATGCCTAAAAATACTTTTGTTTGCCAGGGAAGGGTGGGCTGATGATGTCTGTTTGTCCTTCTACATGTTCTTGATTCACCATCAGAGTTTTGCTTTTTGTAGAGAAGTGTGTAATTCCAGTGTGGAGATGTAACGGTGAATGAGAAATCTTGCCCGCTCTCTTCCATTTTAATTACTTGATTGGTATGAGTGCTGGAAGTATTTTTACAGGTGCTTTTTGGATACTCATTGCATAAAAGCTTGCTAGCTCTTTCTTGCTAACCTTCCAAATAAATGAAGAGAGAATGGCTCATGTCCTGGTCTGTAACTGAGACAAGATGAGACGTGTAAGAAAACAGTGAGATGTTAACAACTGAGAAGGATTTGAAGTGCAGTTTCCATTCTTCTGCTGGATTCAGCCACTTGTTTTGTTTTCTTCTTCACAGTGTTTGTTATGACAGAGCTCCTTGGTATCCTACGGCTTTAACATTTGTCCTGTCGGCCCTGTGGCATGGTATCTATCCTGGATATTATTTTACGTTTCTCACTGGAATCCTTATCACACTCGCAGCCAGAGCAGTATGTACCTTTTGTTGTTCTCTTCCAAGGCCCTCAGTAGATGCTCTCCAACTATCAACTGCAGGGACCACCCTGGCACATTCAAGCAGCTTGTCCCTGCTGTGAGCTGTCTGTCATGCCTTTGCAGGGGTCGATGTTCAGTGCAACTTTGTTCTTTGTTAATGCTAATTACCAAGTATCCCAGCAGTTAGTCAGCACTAATTTTGTCTGTGCTGCGATGCTGCCCCTGGCTGTCAGAGAAAGCATTGCATGAGTGTACAGTTAGAAGTTTGGTAGTGCTACTGGCTAGGTGAATGCAGGCAAAGTATTTTGGCATTCAAGGTTAAGCTTGAGTCCATACTTCTGCTAGTTCATGTCCTGTGTGTGTGCTGACTTGCAGTCAGCTCTAAGCACAATCTTTCAGAAGACTCTGTGATGAGCATTAGCCTAATTTGGACTGCTGTCATGTTGATGCAGTAAGCTGGGCTCTGTTTATGGACCTTATCTTGAGTAGAGTCACCAAAGGCCACACAGATTTTGTGAGTCACTGATAATGCATTTATCACTGGTGACCCATCAGGCTGAACCAGCCTCTTGGGAGGGGCTGGGAAGCACCACTATTGACTTGGAGTTTGACTATGGATAGATAATCAGGTCAGTTTGAAAGCTGCATTAAACTAGCAGTCAGTATTAGCCCCTATGGCTAGAGCACCTTGCTGAGCATGCTATCTTAACATGCGCTTTGCCCCTCATTTATGAGGATCCATTCCAAAGCTAAACCAAAATCTGTGGAGAGCTGAGTACGCTTGCCAGTTATAAACACACACTTGTTCATTTGAAGTGACTGTTTCACAGTTGATAAGCAGTACTAAAACAAAAACGGGAGAGAGGAAAATCAAATCATAACAACTTCCCTCCCCAAAGGTATTGTCCAGGATACATTACATGAGAGCCTTCTCTGGTGAGTATAACAGAAGAAAATGGGACACTTTTTTTTTTTTATCACAGATTGACTGCAGGATCTTAACATGCCAGTCAATGCAATTCTGCCTGCTTTTCTACTCTCAGTGCTTTCCATGCTAACGTTCTCTGGAGAGCGCAGTGTGTTCTTATTGCAGTATGTTTTTGTGACTTTGCCTAAGAAATAATTTTTTGCTATTTTCTGTTTATTTCTCCTGGACTTTCAGATAAGAAACAACTTCAGACATTACTTCCTCTCATCAGTGCCTCTCAAGATGACCTATGACGTTGCCACCTGGGTTGTCACGCAGCTCGCAGTGTGCTATACTGTTGCACCCTTTGTGATGCTGGCTGTTGAGCCCACAATTAAGTTTTACAAGTAAGTTCTCTCTTCCTGACTACAGCACTCCAGCCCAGCATGGGCAGGATATCTGATAACGTAAGAAGTTATTTCTGCACTCCTCTGACTTAAAAAGATATGAAGGGCAAGGCAGAGCTCTTCTTGCTTACTTCTCAGTCTTTCTGTGTTCTCACTTCATCTGATTTTTCACATACTCAGCTTCCTTTTTCAAAGCAATCAGATCTCAACCACCTTCAGCAGTGGCCAAGGCTGGAGAGGCTAAGAATAATGTGAGTTGGCAGTAGGAAGGGCTTGGTGAGATGAGAACAGGTTTCCAGCTGCCAACTGCGTGGAGCAGAAAAGCAGACTGATAAGGAGGGTGCAACACTTTTCCATGCACCATATTAATGTCTACATTTTCTTCTTTCAGGACATTTATAAATTCTCCATATGCATAAAGTTTGTTCCCTTTGTGCTACAAAAAGTCATTCCACGTAGTGAATATTAATGTGAAATTACATTGCTAGCCTTAAAACAACAGAAACAAGTACATGTAACTAATTTAGTACTATTATGCCAGTATCCAAAAAAAGGTACTGGATACCCAGGTTTTGAATGAAGAAAATTATTTTCCACCTTTGTCCCCAGCTGGATCATCAGTTTAGTATTTTTTTGCCCTAGTGGATTTTAAAGTAATTAACGCTTAAATGCAGAATCAAGGAAATTTTTGGCCATTGGACTAGGACATGAATTTTGGGGGCTTTGATACCCAACAGTGGTAGTAGGCACCTTGTGAGGACAGTGATAACTACAGCAAAAAGCATGAGACCATACAAAGATGCATCTCCACTGTTAAGAGCTGGACCATACTGTTCCCAAAATGGTACCTCTCCAAGCAGCCACAGCCTCGTGTGGTTAATCTAAGTAGTTCTGGTTTCTGTTCAGTCTGGTGCATATGAAGTTATTTGAAATAAAAATATTTGATATTTACTGAGATATCACAGAAAGGTGTCTCTGAGTAGTTGCCTTCAAAAACAAGACCCTCCTATAGCTGCCAATATCTTACTTTCCTCAGGTAAAAATTTTTTTTCTTTCCCATTCAGTTGATTATTTTATTTTTCAGTTGTACAATCTGATGTTCATGAAGGATTTATTTTCAGAACATAGCCCTGCGTGCTCTAATAATGAAAGAGAGACAGAGTGAATCTAGGGTTGAATTATGCAGGCATTCTGAGCTCTCAGACTTTGGGTTCTGGAGTTAGCTGACTGATTCCTTGCCTCATTAACATCTATGGCAACACTTTCATTGATGCATAGGCTGAGACTCAGGGTTTTATTTTGGTGCTTACCAGGTCATGTTCATGAATTCTGCACTCATCCAGTAGCACTAAATTCTACATGGGCTTAATGAGGTCACTCAGTTTATGTTACTACCAACAAACATGTAATATTCTCTTTCTGTTTTTATTCCCAGGTCTATGTACTTTCACATGCACATTCTGAGCATCTTGGTTTTGCTTTTATTACCAATCAGACCTCAAACCCACTCTGTAAGAAGGCCTCAAAATCAGACCAACCAGAACTCTGTTAAGAGCAAAGACAAATGATATCTCCAAAGGAAATTGCCAACACTGGGAAACAATCTGTCATAATGGAAACAAAGAAGAAGACGGGAGTGACGGGTGTTGAAGTACAAGTGGCATTTATCTAGGTTATCTTAAAATCTTACTGGACAGGGCAGAAGAGAGCCTGAAAGACTGCTTTTCAAATGATTCCAGTTAACAGAGATTTACAGGCTATGTTTACAGGCTCACGGGGCATTTTGATTTTTTATTAAGTATTTTTATGAAATGTTTTTATATATTTAAACTTTTTCACACAGGCATTTTTGCCCTTTTACAGAACTATACAAATTATTAATCAAGAATCTGGTGTTTAAGGGGACAGGAAGCAGCAATCACAGAGTTAAATCTGCTGCCCGATAGTCTGGTGCTGGGAATGGCCGACAGGAAGGCTTCTTATGGACTGGCTGAGTAAAGAGATGGCATGAGCAAAAAACTACAGAAAGGAGGAGCTCAGTGTGCTGGTGCTGCTTCTGCCTGCTTTCTGGGCAGGGCAAACCCCAGCGTGAGGGATGAAGCTTGAGCTCAGTGGCAAGGGTATTTCACATTCCTCCAAATGGCACCTGCTAGCATGAGGGCATGACAAGTCCCTTGGGAATAGGTGTCTGGAAACACTGTCATCTGTCTAGACCAACGTCGAAAATCAAATCAAAAGAAAAGACTAGCAAAAGAAGGGATACACACCCTGTACAGTTGGGCTTCTCTAATGATACAGCTGGTAATCATTGCTACATCAACGTTACTTTGCAGTTTTACAGTGATGCAGCACTTTCATTTCAGTACAAAAATAACTGAGAAGCAATGCAAGTTTTGAGTTCCGGAGCTCATGGTTATGAGTTAAATCTAAAAAGGGTTTATAATGGATCAGACTGTTCTACTCAAAAACCTCCTATCTTGTAGAGGGGTTACTTTCCAGCATGACTACACTAAAGCAAGATCTAAACAGTAATTTTCTTAGGAATCATAACTAATTCAGTACAAAATAAAGATTGTGATGGGTTATGAGTATCACAGGAGTCACAACCAGGTCCTTGTGTGATCTCAGAGAGTGACTGAGCCTTTCAGTGCTTGTGAAGTCCCTCTCTTACAGAGACATGAGGTTTCATTTATAAAGGTTTGTTGTGCTTTGGGATAACTTGCTGCAAAGACCTTTTATTGTTTTTGTTTGTTTTTATCCTCTTACCCAGGAAAAACAGACTGTCAGAACACATCGAAACAAGCATAAACTAACAAAGAAAGAAGCAAACAAAACTTTTCCAGGAATATTTGTCTCAGGATTTTGTAGCAGCAATTCCCTTGTTAAAGCATTGGTACTTTTTGATCATGTAACCTGCATGATTGAGAGAAGAATCTGCTGTTTACTGATATTCATGCAAATGAAAATTTTACAGAGTTCTAATGTTTTGGGAGGAAACAAATCAGTGAAACCAGAACAAGGTTAAAAAGTGCTTGATTTTCTTTTCTCTGGTGGGAAGATTTTGTCCTGTGATCACCTCATGATTTAGATATTTTATTCGCTAATTTATTTGGAAGGCGAGATGGCATTAAAAGATTGTTCTGAATAAACAAAGTGCTTTGTGTCACTGCCTGCCATTATCAATGGAAGTCAAATGTGAAAATGGGTGAATGAGTCTGCACCTTTTGAACTCTGCATGTCTGCTGGATTGAATGGGCAGATGTGTTTTAGGTCATGCTCCTGTTGAAACAGCGACAAGAAACTCCCCATGTATTTCTGTGGAAGCTGAACCTGCCCCTAACTTGGCTGGTCCTCATTTGTCCTTGTAGTACCTCTCTGATGGGTATTGTATGAGAGGCCAGGCCTTGTCAGTGGGGCACCTTCTGCAGTTTTTCATGGGAGTGGAAGTGTCTTAACTCTAATGCCATCCACTTCTGTTGTAGGTTTCAGCTTCTACAATGCTAGGGAGCAAACTCATATCCTTTCATCTCGTCGTATTCTCAGTCTGCAGTTCTGCCTGAAAACAGTAGCTCTGGGCTTGAATAAACACCATTCATGGGAGTTTGTATTATTTTGTGAAATAAATTTGAAATGTTTTTTTTTTCTTTCCCAGAACACTGCATTGTAAGGAAACTAGCAAATTGAATTAGTCTCAAAGCTGGGAAAAAATAATAAAAAAAAAATCTAAAATCTTTACTTTGCTACTGTAGACTGGGCTGCTTACATGTCAGCCTTGCAAAGCTGGGCCTAAATAGCTGTAAAATATTCCTTTGAAAAAAGGCATTCACTTTGGAACTGCCTTTCTAAATCAATTGCGCTGAGTCTCCCTGTCTTTGTTATTTTCTCAGGGGGGAGAAACTCCTGCTTTATAGAAAGACTGCAAACAGCCACCACTAGCTGGGGAACTGCTAGCAGGAACTGACACAAAGAGCCAAAGCAGAAATGCAGGTTACAAGTGTTAGAAACTCGAGGTCCTGGCCTGGCATTGCTCATCTGCACTATTGGAGGGTGTGCTTCAGGAGCTGAAATACAAGACGTGTTATCAACACGATGCTCGTTTCTAATCACTCTGGTGCTGCAGAGACAAAAACAGTCCAGATGGTTTATGAGAGGGAAGTATGGAACCATCTGATGGAATTGAAAAGCATTGATTGTTTTAGTTTAACAATGTTTCTATTTTATACAAGAATATAAAAATTACACACAACCTCCACACTCTCTGGACTGAAGGCAAATTCCAGCTACTGTTTCTCAGCGTATTTGGCAGCATTAAAACTGAACCACAAACTGAGGTCCATTTGGGAGAGAGGCTTGAATGAAGAGTGAAACTTCCTTTCAGCTTAGCTCTGGGTCTCATATTTGAAGAAGGAAAAACACAGTAATTTCCTTGGTGGGCTGGAAGCACAGACTGCTTTCCTTTACTATCCTGTGAGCTGTCCCCCTCCCTGACTACATTCCTGCATGTCCCCTTGGAGCATGCCAAGGAAAGGAGGCAGTGTAAATGTGGGCTATGAGGTAGGCAGATATTTTTTCTCCCTTTCTGGCTGCTCTGCATATGTAGCGCATAGCTGGGATTTTTGCATTGCTTGAAATGAGGTAGGCGGGTAAGAAGGCCATAGATTTTTACTCTATTGGTAGGTATTTCTGTGAACCTGCACTTACCTGTCTGATTGTATATGTGAAAGGAGGAGGGAAGAAACCAACTGAAAACAAACCATAGCTCTTAAAAAAATGTGTTACAATGAGTCCCTGGGTTTCTCGTATTGTGAACAGAAGAAGAGCACGATTCCCTGCATTCTTGCCTAAGACAAGGTATCATTCTCAGTTACAAACTGAAAAATGGAATGTGATTTGTTTGAGGGGCTGTTCTCTTTCTTATGTCACTGAACTGAGGTACTTCAGTTCCTGGGGCCTAGCAACAAAGTGGGAAGCCTTGTCAAGTGCCTCAGCATAAGAACAAATGAACAGTGCGTGCTTCAAAAATAGAATCTTGTGCACTTTCTCCTGCTCCCTTTCTTCTTAGACATGACAGCAATGATATGCATAAAATGTCTGGATTTTCTGCTAGGTGGAAACTGCAGCCTTCAGAATGCGTGCTGCTGTGGGATGGACTGGATGCATACTGCGTGGTTTTGCTGACAGCTGGTGCCCTCTGCGGGCGAATGGGCTGAGAAAGAAGGTGCACTGGTTGCAGGCTCCACAGATGTGCTCTGCTTAGGGCTGGTGGGAAACGAAAGGCCTAATTAGATGGGAAAAAATTAACACTACACAAAGGAGTGCTGCTTTATTGGTAGCAAATAGGTTTATATGCCTTAAAAGCTTGGGTTACGCCCTCTTTCACATGACTTACATAGTCTGTGGAAGGGAAGCACAGGATGGGAGTAAAACATTTCTGAGACTGCCCTCAAACCTTTACTGTCTGCTCACAGACCAACAGCCTAGAGGCTTTTCTGCTGCAGCGTGGCTCCTTCCCTGCATATCAGGACCCAGAGCCGTGCCTCTTGCCTGGGAGGAATGGCAGCAGCTCTAGGAGCACTTCTGGGTGCAGATAACGTGGTTATTTCCTAGTAAACTACTACTCTTAACCATGTACAAGTCTCCTTGGTTCCCTCCTGGTCCAGAAGACCATCCCTCTACCTGCCCTTACTTCAGAAACT
Organism: Tetrao urogallus; assembly: GCF_951394365.1. NCBI lineage: Eukaryota > Metazoa > Chordata > Aves > Galliformes > Phasianidae > Tetrao > Tetrao urogallus. Next base: position 86,911,589 of record NC_136815.1, on the reverse strand, counting down.
GACCACTGTGAGTCTATTTAAATGCAAGAAGTGGCTCATGGCTGCCCACATCCTCGTTATGCAGTGCCAGGCCCCTCAGGGCTGTGCAATGAGAGACAATCCTACATGAAACAGCAGGCAGAAATAATAGCGCAGGTGGGACCAGAGGTTGTGACACAGGATGGGGGATAGCATGCAGAACCATGTGGGGCTTGCCCAGCTGCCTTCTGATTTTCTGGGGGGAGTGGTTTTGGTTGCAGACAGCCGTGTGCTCCCAGCGGCCCGCTGTCGGCCTGCTTCCATTAGACTCTTGACTGATGGTCAGCTTAATGAGCCTACGTACAGAGGGTCATTCAACGCGGCAGTTATACCTATAAATCCATTTGTGGCAGGGCTCAAATAACCTTTCGCACACAGCTCTTTGTGAAATGACTATCTGATTAATGAACATTAATTTATCCACTGTATGGAGCCAGATGCAGCCAGTATGAAACCTTCCATTCTGATGTGTGGGCACTGTGTGAATTGGGAGGAATTGGGGACGGGAATGGCTCTGATGTTGTTTCAAGCCTCTCTCAGATTTTTTTTCCACTCTTTCTTCCTCTCTCTCTCTTTGGTCCCAGTTGATTAACATTCCAGGGCAGCGTCATATAACAGGGGGCAAAATTCAATTAATTGAAAATGAAATATTTATAACCTTACTCTATGTGTCTATCAGAGAAGGGTACTTAATAGATCTTCTCATTAGCATGGACTGGTGACTCACTTCTCTGCTTTCACAGTCATTTGGAATTAAAATCCAATTAATCTAATGTCCCTGTGAATATTATTAAACTATTTGAAAAACTGCATAGAAGAGATATGAGGCAGGGGGTGAGGGGCTAAGAGAAGAAGAGGGAATATGTCTTGAGCTCATGAAGATTCATTTCTTCCCTGCTGAACATGTGGTCTGGAAAGACAAATTTCCTGTTTTCTGGAAAGTGGGGAGCTAATTCCTAATACCAAAAGCCTGAGAATGGAGAAATAGCTCACTTCCTACTGTCACTGTGCTTTGTCATCTCTCAACACACAAAGAAATGTGCTTACCTCCTTCGGCCTTCCAGGTTGCTCTCAATCCTTGGCAACCAATGCTCCCCCAGCGCTCCCCTGATTCCATGGCCAGGACCTTACAAAAGGTATTTGGACACCAGACAACCCTGGGGCTCATTCCCAGCTATTCAGCAATATACAGCTGCCCCAGAGCTGCAGAGCTGGTCCCGTGGCCAAGGACCTCATTGTGCAGGAGCTGAGAGTGCTACTGGGCTCGTGGTGCAGACATAGCCTGGAGGACTATTTAATTGTTAAATATCTCCATCTCTTCAGTGGATGGGGCACTGACCCAATTCTCACTGAGGAGGGATCTGAACCATGAATTTCACAGGCAAACTTTGAGCAGGAGGGAAATTTCTAAATTGAATATGCTTCTAATGGGAATGACTTGAGGCCAAAATCCTTTAATGACTCTAAGGAATTCAGAGACACTGCTGCAAGAGAGTGTAAGTCAGGAGATAAATATTCTGAGCCGGAAGAATATTCTGGATATTCACACACAAAATGCTTCTCTTTTACTTAAAAAGAATAAACTGAAAGACCTACCTATAAAACTTTGTTTTGCTTTTTTTTTTGTTTGTTTGCTCTGTGCTTTAGGTGGAAGTTGCCTTTTTCCTTTATAAGCTGCTCCTTTCTTTTTTCTTTCTGCAGGAAGCCTGGTCTGAGCCTCTTAGTTCACTCTGTGCCTTTTCAGGGATCATGAAGCAAAAGTTTGAAGCCATAATCCTCTTCACTCTGTAAAACCACAGCACCTGGAATGTGGCAGCACCTCACAGCCAAACCCGCAATGCCCCGATGGTGTGCCGAAATCTGCTGCCACCACACGCTGCTGCTGTTTGGGATCAGTAGTGTTTGATGCCTGCTTTTTTTCCTCTCTGTCTGTCTGTATTTATTTATTGCCGCTGACTTGCCATGAAGGATTTAGGGAGGTGGCTGAGACTGAAGTGCAGGCTGAAAATTTTATTATCTAAGGCTCTAATTGAGTTTGCTTTTGACATTCAAAGGGATTGACTGATAGTAGCAAAATTCTCGACTCCAATCAAATTAAAGGAAGACATGAGTTTTGTTCTCTGTAAGTCTGCTGTCTATGCAACTGGATGTTGCCTTCCATATGTTCTTATTCCAAGCCCACTCCCATCCTGGCACAAGATAGATGTGGTGGCCTCTCTTGGTGCTCTCCCTCTCCCCTGCTGTCTGTTGTTTGTGGTCTCTGACCAAGCCCCAGTGGTCAAGGACAAGCAGGCTTGACTGCCTCTTTCCCTGGCATCTCTGCAGGAGGAAAATAGTGAGAAAAGCAATGTAAAATGTGCTTGTTCTGTGCTGAGAAGATTGTGCTCCCACTTTATTCTGCTACAAAATGACTGCTGCTGATGAAGGGCGATGGAAAATCAAGACCAGGGCCTTTTTTCAATCTCCTCCAGTTGCCTGCACACTTCAGGCACTGTATTAATCGTAATTTCTTCCACATTGCTGCTCTGTCTGCAAGCTTCCTTTGAGCTGTGCTTTTTGTTCTGTTCTTTCCTCCAGCAGGCTCCAGCCTTTCTGGAAGTGGCTGCTGGAGCTCTTTCCCAGGGCGTGGGCATGCCAGCCAGCGCATCAATCCACTTTTGTTTCCATTATGCTGGCTTCCTGCAAAGCTTCAAATTAATTTTAATGCCTCCCTCAATTTCAAGGCCTATAAAAAGATCTCAGCTCTGCCTACCTTGGTGAGCTGGGACCTGTTCAGGAATCCGGAGGATGCTGGCATGGTGGTGCTGGGGGTATCCATTTCCTCTTCTTGCCTCCAGCCAATTCCTGGCACCATCTAGTGGGAAACATCCGGACCTTTCCTGGCAGCTGTAATGGAAGATAGTGTCTATGCACCCTGCCCTCGCTGTGTTGAGTCGGGGAGTCCCAGCAGGGCAGTCCCAAGCCCTGTGCCCACTGCTGGCTCTCAATTAGCTGGCTTTGCAATTACCCAGTGCAGCCTGACATCTTACCCAATGGAAACGGTAACCCCTTTTCCACTTTGTGGTATTGACACCACTAATAAGCTCTCTGTGAAGCATCTTCCACAATCTTCTGTTTCTGGTGAAAGAAGATGCGCACGGCGGAGCAGTCTAGAAAGTGTTTGCTTTGCTGGCAGCAGGTTGGTTGCCAGGTCTGTGGTTCCAAGGAATGCTGTCCCGCTTCCTAATAGATGCCCCACAGCTGTACCTGTGTTCATACTAGCAGAGGGCCTGCCAGAGGGTATTACCAGAGCACTGAAAGTGGGGGAGAGACAGGAGGAGGGACTCTGTCTTTCCTCTGCTCCAAGGCACCTTCCTTTGTTCAGGCGTTTTCAATGAAAGGGGAGAAACTTTCAAAAACTTTCTATCCACAGCAATGAAAGAGGGCCAGATTCCCTGCTGAAGCCCCGTGGTCTGGCATAGGCACTGCCTGCTGCACCAGGAGGCTTTCCCCAGCCCATTGCTGAAGGCACTCCTCTGCTGCTGCCCACCTGCACACCTTCTGCTCTGGAGCCTCCACTCAGGTGGGACTGGGGGGCTGTGACAGAGCCGACTTTTCTGTTGTTGTTTCTCTTCCCAGCATCAGGGCTGCAACTGAAAATACCTTTCCAGCCCCGCTATTATTACCCATAGGGACAGCACCTTTAGCACGTGCTATTCGTTGCTATAATAGCTGCACCTGTGTACAAAACATGCTGGAACAGTGGCAGCTGCGGGCTGTAATTGCAAAACGTTATTTTCTGTATCTTCCTGAAATCTTTTTTTCCCTCTTGTTTTGTCCGTTTGTAAAGACTGCAGATCTCTTTCTTCCTGCAAGGCTCCATCCTCCTATTATACCTCGTTCTGAATGCCAGGTTCTTTGCAACACGCACGCTGGCTCACATGCATCCCACAACACCCTGGGATGGTGGGGTTGGGTAAAGGGTAAAGGTCAGTGAGGAGCTGAGATGTGCCTGGCATTGCTGCTGCCCCGAGCAGGGCTGGCATGGGTGCTCTGGTGGGTTTCATTCATTTATTCCTTGAATCTTCTGAACAGACCACCCAGAGAACCTGTGGATGTCCCATCCCCGGAGGCCAGGGGTGGATGATGTGGGCCTGGGCAGCCTGATCTGGTGGGTGGCAATCCTGCCCACGGGGAGGGGTTTGGATGGGCTTTAAGATCCCTTGAACCCAAACCATTTTGTGATTCTATGAGATGGGGGAACCCAGTTGGGGATACCCAGAACACGGTGGGCAACTCTTTAGAATACTGAAAACACACAGAGTGCTTTACAAGGAAAAATAGTTCATTTGTTTTTCAGTCCTCTCAGCTAGAGCACTGCATTCAGCTCCCTGGAAGGCAAGCAGCTAGGAAGTGTCTCAGGTTGTACCTTATAAATCAAGGACGTAGCAAGGAATGTGAAACGTATATTGATGCTGGCTGCTCTCCCGCCTCCTGCTGTAATGATTTCCTCTCTGCCGTCGACAGACACAAGGATCATGTAAATTACACACAAACACAGACAGGAGAACAGGTTTTCGCGGGGCTCTCGCTTTCCTGCTCCAGCACTCCATGGGGTGGCAGAGCGGGGCCTCCCCACACCTGGAACAGCCGCTGTAGGACCACCCCAAACTGCAGTGCTGGCTGCGGGGCTGAGCAGCGGGGCAGCGGCGGGGTAGGAAATATCCAGGAACCTGCGGTCGCTCCGAAAAAGGCCGCACCGGCGGGACAGAGCGGCTGGGACCGGGCAGATCCGCGGGGACGGGCGGGGAGGGGACGGCGCTGAGCTCGGCTCCGGCCCGGCCCGGTAGGTGGCACTGCTACCCCAAGAATTTGGGAGAGCGCCGCTTCTCTTAAAATCAAACCAAACCAAACCAAACCAAACAAAAAAACCAGCCCTTAGAAAACAGCAATTGTTTTTGCAGATGCTGTTGGAAAAGCAAACAAAAATGAGGGCAGAGCTCCGGAGCCTTTTTTTTTTTTTTTTTTTTTTTTTTTTTTTTGACAGGTAAGTAGAAAATTTTTTTTTTTTTTTTTTTTTTTTTTTTTTTTTTGCCTTGCATCTAAAATGAATTTCCTTTTGGTGCCGAAAGGTAAAAATGAACAGAGCTGCGGCTCTCTGGCGGGTTACATGTAAAAGGGCACGGATGTGTTTCCAGCATCACCAGCAATAACACTGTGCTGTGATCACCGCATGTTACAGAGGGTGGGGAGGGGGTGCTGATGGCTGAAGCACTGCAGCTTGCACGCAGGATTTAGTTCTCACTGTTTCAAGGCCAAGGCATTGGTTTCTCCTCCAGCCCTGAAAACAGGTGATGTGGCTTTTTGTAAAACCTCACATTGTGGGTTGTTTTTTTTTTCCCCTTTCTTTTACATCACTGTTTTTTATCTTCTGTTTCCATAGGATGATGGCCTCCTCATGGCCCATCCTTTATTAGTGCCCCAAAGGTTATAGAAGAAGGAGTATAGAGGAGGCACTTGAATGAACCACACAAAAAAAAAAGCCACACAGGAAGAACTGTCCAGATAAGGACAATCTGAGCGCTGCATACAAACCCTGCCTGAATGCTACCACTACCCGGGAGTCACTGTTCTGCAGCTGGAAAATGCTAGCATATTGAAGTTGCTTTTCAGGGGTAGTTTCTACAGAAATTTCTTGAATTCCAACTGACTTCTTCTGAGCTGCACGTGTACGTGAAGGCTGTTCTGCGTGTGCAGGTGAGGTACTGATGACACAGGGTAGTGACACGGTGTGATGAGCGCTCCGTAACACTGCGTGTCTGTGATACCTGCATTTTGTGAGCAGCACTCACGGCCCACTCTGGAAATTCTCTTGAATTTCCGCAGGGCAAGCAGCCTCCCCTCCCTGTGCAGTGTGTACCAGGCTGGGGCTGGGATGTGAGGCACAGCAGTGACATTCCCACCTCATCCCGCTCCTCCCTGCTCCCCTCGGTCTGCCTGCCTTGTCTGCTTTGAAATCAGAGCTTTTTTAAACCACTGGGACAATGCTGAGAAGCCTTTGTGGTGAGGAGCGGCTTCATTTGGAATTCAAAAAACTTGTATGCCAAGTCTTTCAACTCTCTCCTATCTCTGCTCACCTTTTTCTTTGTGCTGGGTTAGGTGGGAGCTAGAGCAGAGAACTCAGATTCCCTTGAACTTTTTGTAAAAAAGAAACAGATTTAATTGCTAGTTATGAAACAGAGCAAAGCATTGGGTACAAGCTTGTTCTATGGTGCCCGTTTTGCTCAGCAGCTTTTGTGCACAGAGAGCTGGGGATTGCTGTCAGGGAGCACAAGCCGGCAGCCACAACAACAGTTTGCTAAGTCAGAAGGATTTTGCTGGGTGACAGCACATTGGGACACTGTTTCCTTTGTCTGTTGCATGCCTCCGGATTTTTCTGCTGAGCCTGGGCTGAAGCCAGAGCGATATGCCCACCTCATACTGCAGGAAATCATTGCACTGACCTGTCCCCAATGCACCAGGTTGGGGACATGCCCACACCACCTGCTGCACACCCCTGCCTGTTTACGCCTTCTCCTCCACTGAAAGAGTTTTGTTGGATGGGGAAAGAAGCGACAAGATTTGCTTGGTTTTATGTGCACTGATCCAAAGTCCCAACTGTAGTGATGAAACATTATAGGGGCAACGTTTAGCATCCCCATCTGAAGGAAGATGAGGAATGAGAACTGCCCTCTGTCCTCGCCCTCAGGGAGGGATACTCTCCAAAGTGCTGTGCTTTCTGGCATCTCCCACGGAGATCCGGCCACAGCAATTTCAGAGAGGAAATCTTAAAAAGATGGATGAAACATACAGAGATCGATCACGACGTGGGAGTTTTTACCTCCACGTTGTTGGCTAAAGCCAGCGGAGGGCTGCTTACACAGCCGTTACCATCTGCTGGTTGTGAAGCGATTCGGTGGTTTCCAGTTCTGTTTCTATGGGCCGAGTTTCCACATAACAAGAAAACACCAGTGAAACAAGCACTCTCGTTAATCGTTAGAGAGGCCAGGGACTGAACAGATGATGGAAACTGAATTTCTTTCTCATCTTGCTCTTGTCAGCACAACATGAAAAATAGAGCAGGCCTCCAATAGGGAAAACAGTTTCATCAAATTTTGTACTTTCAAAGTTGTTTTCATTGTGCACAGACCAGAATGGACTTCTTTATTTCTTGTGAAATAGGCCACAGCATACTTCAGTGCAATTTGTTAGCACAATTATTCTTGAGATGTTTAATACACTGAAGCTCATTTTTTTTTAGAGAGCAAAACCACTCATTAGTAACTTCAGTGCTAATTTTACTATGAAGTATGACTTTTTTTTTTTTCTTTGAGGGAAGGAAAATCTTGAAAAGCATATTTTTTTTTTCAACCAAAATATATGTAATGCAAAAAAACCTCTATTAGTCTCTTTCTCCTGACTAAAAAATGTATCCCAGGCATTCTGTATAATGACTCAATGCCAAGTTTGGATCTTCTGCTACAAGATATAGTAGCTTGTGGTAGCAATGGTAGTGAGAGGATAGTTGTACAAGCTGATCTTGTAGGTCCTTTCCAACCTTGTGATTCTATGATTCTATGATTCTAAACTCTGGTCATTTTTGTTGTTGTTGTTTGGTTGTTTTTTTGTTTCTTTTTTCTTTGTTTTGTTTTAATGTAATAATTAATAGCGACACTGGAAATCGAATCTGCTGCTGACACTCATTTGAACATCCTGCAGTTGGCTGTCTTTGAACATATTCCAAGATTTTGAAGTGCTTGCACCTTTTTTTATTATTATTTGTGTGTGTTGCATCAACACCAGCAGCCTTGAGCCAAGATGAGGGTCCTGTTGTGAGCTGTGTTGCACAAGCACTCTGCAATAGCCAGCTTCTGCTTCGAAGAGCTTCTAATCTCCATAACGAAGGCAAACAACGTGTGGGAGTGGAAGCAGGTAAATGGAGACAGAGAAGTTTGTGCAAGGTCAAGGCTGGGATGAAATTAATGTTTCCAGCATCCCTGTCCAGGACCTGGCTCATGGATAGCTCAGATTTTCCTGCTCTGACCCCTCATGGTGTCCCTGTTCTGCACTTTGCGTGGACCCTTCCTCCATCCCTCTAGGCACTGCGTTACCTTTTGGAGAGCTCTGCCATCATACCTGAGCTGTCAGATAACAGCCCCAGCGACCCAGCTGCACTGTGTCACACCCAGAGCTTATTGCAAAGAGTTTCTGGAGTCCAGTGCTGTGGGGTGATAGGGAAGGAACCTACAGAAGGAAGTTATGGAATGGTTTACCCCTGGGAAACTTTCTTTTGAGCTGCTGTCAATTAAGGGTGGCTCGTGGCCTTGAGAACTACATTTTTTAAATATTTTCTATTTAAATTAGGAATGTTCTCGTTATCTAGACCCATTTGTGCTTGGTCTGCCTAATTTAAGCTAAAACAACTGCTCAGGGCAGAGCTCTGGTCTTATTTCATTCGTAGATTGCTACGTTCCCTCTGGAGTTGTACAGACTACAATAAATAAAATAGTAGGGCTTCTGGATTTAACTGACCATTTCCAGTCTTTCCTTCCCTTATTGGTGCTAACCAAGCACTCTGAAGCATAGAATAATAGAATGGCCTGGGTTGAAAAGGGCCACAATGATCATGTAGTTTCAACCCCCCTTCTATTTCAGGGTCACCAACCAGCAGAACAGGCTGCCCAGAGCCACATCCAGCCTGGCCTTGAATGCCTCCAGGGATGGGGCATCCACAGCCTCCTTGGGCAACCTGTTCTGTATGAATGGGTGTTTAGATTGATAACACCTTCATCCCAGATTTTAAAGCAAAAAAAAAAAGTCATATTCCTGTGAGGTAAGAATCTTCTTTGGGTTGTCCATATCTTGACGTTTGGTTTGAGTACTTGAAGCATCAAGAATTCCTTGCCAGTGAAATTCAGTATCATTTGTCTTCCTTACCAAGTTGATATTTTGAATGAAATTTTGCTGTGGAGAGCGTCTGACACCAGCTTCCCTGAAACTTGCAGGGCTTTACCCTAAAGTATGTTAACTGCTCCATAAAGTGCTGGTAAACATGATTTGTGCAAGCACTTACTGCAAACTCCCCAAGAAACCTGCTCCTTAATGCTTAGCTCAAGCACAAAGGAGGTGTGTGTGCTGAGAGCCAAAGAAAGCTGCTGCTGGGTGGCAATGCACCCAGGGCACTTGTGGTCCTGAAGTGGGATGTACTCAGCACCAAGGTTTTTTCACCTTTATCACAGCCTCTTTGGATCTTACATCTCTACCATGACACTGAGGATAGTTTTTACTCTGACTGGAGCAAGAAGTTTTTGGGGATCGTCCTTCGTGACATAACTTGAATGAAAATTCACCTTTCTTATTTAAATCCAGCTAACCTAGCTGAGAAGCAATCTAGGAAACTGCATTATAGCTACACAAATGTTGTGTATTAAAGAAAAAAAAAAGAAATGACGCCACACAGATCCATCCCTCTCTGATCTGACCTTCCTGAGAAAAGTGAACTTAAACAAAACCTTATGCAATCTCTGGCCTAACCCTTGTCCCCAGGTCTGGCTGAGACTGAAGACAAGTCATTTGCTGTGATGTGATGTGAGAAGGAGCATCTGGATTGATTTGATAGCACACAAAAAGCCATACTGCATGCTGCTGTCCCCCATACTGAGGTGGGATGATGCACTGACTTTTAGCAAGTGGATTGCTGGAACTCATATCCATCTTCCTGCATCCATTCCCCTCTCCTATGGGCACATGGACCGAAATGGAAAGGTCAGACAAAAGACTCACCACAAATGTCTGAAACTTGAATTTTCAGTTCACTGGATGTGTATTTTTCTCCCCTATTTGAACCAGAAATATGTTTGTTTAAATATTGTCTTTGGGATTTCAAATTTTGGAAATTTGCCTTGTAGCTTTTCAGAACTAGTTCACTTGATGATTTATTTAATTTGGGAGCTAATTATTACAATTTTATTATATTCTTTCATGTCACTTATCAGAACTACTCCAGTGTAATTGTTAAGTAGTACAAACACTACAAAAACTGAAAAGAACCACCTAAAAACATTTGGACATTAAATTCTCAAATTTCATTTAAAAATTCCAAAATCTGACCTCAAAAATGCTAACATGTTCTGAGACTAAAATATCTAACTCTTTTTTAAGAGTTAACTCTTTTTTTTTTTTTTTTTTTTTTTTTTGTCTTTTTTAAAAGACCTTCTACTGAGATCTGTGAAAAAAAAAAGCACAAAAAAAACCCATCGAACTGGGTAGAATCTTCAGTTTTATCTAGAAATTCACTCAGAATTTCTATTGTCACTAACCTGTACCTGCAGGGGAGCCACTTATGTGAGTTGTGTCTCCATCAAGTTTGGATGGGAAGTTTTTGCATGGATGTTGAAGATACATTTAAAAAAAACATCCTGTTGAGATTTTACTTTATCTAAAGTTACAGTGAATTCATCTTCTACCTACTTGAGCCATAACAGGAGGGTCTTATGGTCATAGAATCATGGACTCATAGGATCATTAAGGTTGGAAAAGACCTCTAAGATCATCTAGTCCAACCACCAACCCATCACCCATGCCCACTAAACCACATTGCTCAGTGCCATATCTATTGTTTTCTTGAATCCCCCAGGGATGGTGACTCCCCCACCTCCCTGGGAAGCTTGTTCCAATTTCTCATTGCTCTTGTGAGAAGAAATTTTTCCCAACATCCAACTTGAACCTCTCCTGGCATAACTTGAAGCCATTATGTCTGATTTAATCACTAGTCAACTGGGTAAAGTGGCTGGCCTCCACCTCACTACAACCTTCTTTCAGGTTGTCAGTGTTGAATATGATATGAAATATTAACATGTAGGTAATGGTGTTGGAGTGAACCAAAAGAGGGCTTCTGCCACATTACCATATCCTTTTCATCACTCCTTCTGAGAGGTGCATGGAAAGAGCTGAAGAAGGGGACAGAAGAAGATAAAGTTAAGAGATAGGGTTGAAAAAGTCTGTGCTTAATTTTGAACACAGTGAATCTTGAGGTCACTTTCATTTCTTGTGGTGGTATGCTCCTTGCCACATAGATCTGTGATTACAGGTCCATAGAAATACAGCTGTTTGCTGCTTTGGGAAGGAGATGGGTAATGGTGGGGAGAGATGATCCCCAGGTGGGGCTGCATGCAGGGGCAACAAACAGATGTTCTCTGCACCAGCTGCACGGCTTTGTTTTATTTGTAACAGCAGAAAACATTACAGTGTGCCTACCTCACTTACCTAGGGGTGATGAATAACCCTTCGCAGGAAGATGAGAAGTACTCTGTGTGGGTCTTGGTGTTTCTTACTGGATTTGATCTCCAGGGTGACAAAAACTGACTCCAAGAACTTGAACAGGCATTGCAATGAGAAGAAGATGGTTGAGGCCTAAGAAACCTCCCTGCTGAGAGAACAACCCAGAACTTCTTGAAACCCAACCCTCCAGAGACCTACCATTCCTTCCACAAGCCCAGCACCCAGAAACGCTTCTCTGACCAGACCAAGAGCTAGGACAAACTCTGGGACAGATGGGACAAATCCTGGGACAAATCCTGAGCTTTGCAGATAGCCTGAGTGTCTCACAGAGTTGACAGAGAGCACGGTCACTAGCCTTTAGCATGAGTCTCCTTGTTCCAGGAAAGCAGCAGGGAGACAGGGCTCTTCTTCACACCGTCACACCTTGAATTGTCTCCTCCTATCTCTGCACTCTGTGCCCTGTGCTGAGCAGAATAGCAGAATGAAGATAATGATCCTCATTTATATCAGTTACAATCTCAGCCCACTCTGGAATTTACTTCATTAGAACCGTAGGCTGAATTTATTTTCATTTCTCCTACAGTAGTGCCTCACTGCAGCATAACTGAAGCAACTCTTCTCAGTGTACTGAAGTACTGGAGTTGTCTCATCTTGTTTCTTTCAACCTTCTTCGGGTTTTCCTTTCTTCCCCTTCCCTCTCCCTCTCTCTCCTTGCAGGTTGTCCTCCTAGAAGATGCGCATCAGCCTGCCCAGACTGCGAAGTGCTGAAGGAGGGAAGGAGATAGGAACACCCAGAGCAGAGGTCATGGCCCATTGCCTGTTGCTGGGAGAAGTGGAGCATGTCATGATTCACTGTGGTTCTGTGTGTCCCTGGTATTGTCAAAAGTGATAGGTTTTGTCCAGTCCCATTCCCTCTCTGGTGAGAGGCTGGGTTGAGACTTTGAGAAGACTACCATTTGAGAAGATATCCTCTCCTTCCCCTTAAAGCATCTCAGAATGGTTGAAGTGTGAGGGGATCTCTGGATGATCTAACCCAACCTCTGCTCAAGTAGGGACACCCAGAGCAGGGTGCCCAGGGTGTTTGAGTGGCTTTTGGAAATCACCAAGGAAGAGACTCCACAGCCTCTGGGCGACCTGTTCCTGCGCTCTGCCACTTACTTATGCAGCAAAGAAGTGCCACCTGATGTTCAGGTGGAAATCTTCTCACTCACATTTTTGCCTTTGAAGCAGGAAAAGGAAGAAAGGAGAATCCTATAAGAAGCCCACTGAAAAGCCCTGGCTTTCAGAGCCTAGGCTTCTTCACATATATGTAAATGTGGGTGTGAGGCTGTGCTCCTCCTGTCACCTTGCTCAAATCCTCTGCCCAGTGCAGGCAACAGGAATGAGTGCCCCAGCTGCAAAACCTGTTTTCATAGGAGGGGACACACTGAGAACATTATCAAAAAGCTGACCCTGTTGTTTTTACTCATTCCTTCTCCCCTGTTCTTACTCTCAGCACAGATGCACCCACTGCTGGGAAAAGCAGAGGTGAAAAACAACAAAAAATAGACAGAAATAGCCTGAAAAATTACTTATTTGACTTCACTTTTCACTCTCTGACACGCTTGTTTGGCAGTAGCTGCATCAAATTCATGGCCACAGCCTGCCTGAGGACAGATGCAGCCGGTGTTATAGGCTTTCCTCTGAGTCAATGCTTTGAAAGAGAGGTAAGGCCTTCCTTATTCAGAGCCTATCTTCTGCAGCACTGGCCAGTCCCTCTGTTTGCCCTAAATGCAGGGCAAAGCCTGCCCCTAAACTCTGAGCTCTGGGAATAAGTGGCTCAACACTCCCATCGCTTCTTGCTTTTACACCTGATGTAAGATCCTTAGAAGTTCCATGGAGGCAAAGGGTTCCTATGCTAGGAGTTATCCTGTAGTACAGATTGTTCTTTTCAGGTAGCTTTGCATTATAACTGCATTATGACACTGTAAATATATTCTTGAAAAAGGGAATTGGCAATGCTTTAAAAGTGTGTGTGTTTTTGTGTGGTGCAAAAGCATCTATCTGCAACCAGTAGATGTGGAAAAAGTGCCTGTCAAGCTCTTCATCCATTTTGGAGGTTGTGGCAATGTTTGCTTCTATAGAGAGGTTTATAGACTTGTTTCCTATCAATGGGCAGCCCTGACTGCATTAATTCGTTCCATTGAAACAAATGAGTCTGTGGTTGGAACTGACTGCAAGGCTTTCAAGGGAATTCATTCTGTATCTTTCATGTTAGCGATATCTGTGAAAAACAGGAAACTGTTTTCCCATCTCATTCACATAATAGATAAGATGAGAAATTAGCTGCTGGATGAGCATCCTGGGGGCTGTTCATTTTGTCACAATAAATCAGGCTCTGCTGATGTCTCGTGTGTGCATGCACACACACCACAAACACACGTGAACACACGCACACACACTTTGTCTAGGGTCCATTTTCTCACCTCTTTGCCACAGATCCTCTGGTTTGGAAATGTTTTCCTCCTTTCACTTTCCTCTGCCTTGCCTCCTCCCACAGCTGCTGCCTGGCTGCGTGCACCCCCAGATGAGGAAAGCCCTGGTAGGGCCTGGGGTTTCAAGCAGGACATCCCATGAGCTTTCCTACAGATGATGCCCCAATTGCTCCAGAGGCTCATGAGAAACCTCTCTGAGGCCCATGCCACTGTCAGTGGGCCAAGGTTGCCTGGCCATGGTGGTTGGCTGTGTCCATCTCAAGTGCATGCAGCACCTTCCTGTTCCTCAGCCTGGACACAGCCTGAGTGCGACCCACTGGGACGCAACATGGTGAGTAACCCTTCCTGATCTCCACTCTTTCCACATCCATATGCAAGAAGGAAATGAAGGCAGAGACCAGGCAGATGTCTACAGTGAGCCAACGGTGAACCTCAACTGCCACATCTTTTTAGATGGCCCATGGCTTGTATTTTCTCTAGGACAACGAGGCCTGTGCAGTCCTCTTGCACTGCTCCCTCCAAAGGCCATGATAAGTACCATGTAATGTAGTAACACTCAGACCATGCTCTGCTGCTGTAGTAGCATGCAGACAATATGCAGTATAGAGTTTCTTTTGAACCTTTCCAACACCATGTTTTACCCATTTTTTGGACAGTAAAATGAAGCCAAGGCCAGGCTGAAATAATCATGCTCAAGAGCTGCAGCCACTGCTGAGGACGAAACAAAAGTATTCTCAGGAGGGTGCAGGAAAAGGAGTGGGTGCTTTTGCCCTCAGAGTTATCTTCCTGCAGACCCAGCTTGTGGGGAAGCTCATTGCCTTGGAGCAAATTTGAAAAAAGGAAAGTGTAGTCAAAGCAGAGGGTTTTTTTGGTTTTGTTTAATGTTTAGAAAACTAAAGAAAAGGAAATCAATTATGAGGCCTACCTGAATTTTATTTCCTCACCAAAAACCAAATTACTCAGCAAACTTATCGCTTGCTATTGCAGGCCTTGGTATTAAAGAAAACAATCAGGCCAGCAGGATTAATCTCTGACAGCTGCCTTATCTTTAACTTGCACCTTTGTTATTTTCTGATGAGCTTCTCTTTTTTTGCTGCCACGTTGTACCATACCTCACTGGTTCCTTTCATTTTATCATCAGGCAGGAGCGGAGGACCTTTCAGTTTATTAAAAAACCTTTATTTGTGAAGAACAAAGAGGGGGGAAAAAAGGCAAACAATGAGGTCAGACAATCTCCTTCTTGCCAGGAGTCACTCACCTGTTATTTAGAGTGTTATCAGTTAGAGGAGACTTGCATCATTGAAAATCGGTCCCTGACAGAATGCTCTGTTAATGCACACACGCGCACACATACGTGCATGAACACAAAAGCCCCCTGTGATTGACTCATACCAACCTCCAGACAAGGTCCTCTCCTGCCAAGGCTATAATATTTTCACCGGGGGAAGTTCATTGTTGTTCTCACTGCAGTGTGGCAGTCGGGGTCTGTTGCACAGGAGCACAGCTTTGCCGAGTTCAGCGACACGAGGCTACTTGCACTGTAGGCAGCGTCCTCTGACTCCAGGAAGGCCTGTTCTGGCCAGCTTGGTGCTGTCTTGGCAGCTAGTGACACACACCGTGACTTTGAGATTTGCTCTTAAACAACAGCCTTTCACTTCTGCTGGGCTTGTTCACTTGCTGCTACAATTAAACTTTGCTAATGAGGTTGACTCAGGTAACATCCAAAATGACTCTGCCAGGTTAGGTAAGTGTCACTTCTCGATTGCAGTCCTCACTGCTGTGCAAACCCTGATTCCCTTGGTGCAGGAAATGCCTCCTGCCTTTTTCCTGATGCTGGGTTTTTCTGCAGAAGTCTTCACAGAAGCTCGTAGGCCCAAAATGAGTTCTGGTTGCAAAATACAGAACTGAATTCCCACTCTTGACAAAATAACTGTTGGTTCCTTCCCTTGTTCCTCATGCTCAGCTCTCAACCTGATGTTCCCAGGATATTGTGGCTCTTTCCCCCCCCCCAGCCACATTCCTTGGGCAGAAATTTGCCCCCATCTTTGACTGAACTGACTCGATTGTGTTCTAGACTTGCAGGACATCAGCTATTTAATGTCAACTCAGTTCTGAGTGAAGTTGAGTTAGTGGCATTAGATTAGTTCCTCAGATCTGAGAGTGTCTCCTATAAAAATAGTTTAAAAATGGACACTACTCTCTAGATCTTAAAGAGCAAACCAGCAACAGAAGCCATCTATAAGGAGTAACTCGTTGATGCCATTGAGGTGTTTGGTGTCTTTTTTTGTGACATTGGCAATAGATGAAGTGAACTGTAAGTTCACAGTACATAGCTCATCTTGTTACACACATACATCAGTCAGGTTTGTGTGGTTTAGTGAGCTGGGCAGTATATGCACTGCCCACAGTCCTATGTTCATGGTGGGGAAAGTCTCTCACGGATGAAAGAACAGATCTAGTCTAGGCTGAATAAACATAATAAACCATCAATAGGTAGAAGCAGTGGGAAGTCAGTTATATATGTGTGGTTGAAGGCTATCCAAAGATCACGTACATGTTGCAAGAGCTGTGAAGATGAAGCCACTGAGAAAATGTGCAATATTTTTAAAAAGGCTGATAAGGATTAAGAGAAAAGCTAACAAAGGAAACCAGAAAAAGAAAACAAAAACAACCAAACTACTCATGAGTGTAAGTAATCATAGTAAAATAAAGTTTCTCAACTCCCATAGTAATTAAAAATGTCTGGAACACAAACAGAAGAACCTTTAGTTTCTGATCCCATACATAGTCGTGTACATGATGATAGAAAACATGATGATCTAGCAGTATAAACGCTTTATTGGCAGGAGTTTAAATTGGTCTGCTGTAAATCATGCTGCCAAGAGTGGAGCACGGCATTCTTGTCCTTTGCCTCTCCTCTGAACCAGAGAGGGAAGCAGATGGTATAAAACTGTTTCTTCCAGCTCTATGCCAATGCCCATCCTGGTAAAAAAAATCCCTCTGCTGTCTGTTTGAGATAGTTTTCAGTCCCTTCACACTACTGGAGAGCAAAAATCCCTCAACAAAGATTTTCTACAGGAATAGAAAGCGCCATTTCAAATAATTTTTGTCCTTTCCTGGCTTGATGTTTGGGAAACAAGATTTTTCTCCTTTACTGGGTCTTGAGGTGAGTTCTGTGGTGCATTTTGTTCGCAGCTTTGTCCTGTGATCTCTAAGCAAGAAGTCTTGCCTAGTTCAGCTATGAAAGCTGAACATCTGAATTTGATGTTCCATACTCAAAAAAAAAAAACCAAACAACAAACATGGACTGTAGCTGTTTTATTAAATGGAAATATGCACACCTCTAACTAGAAAAACCATAATTGTCCATCAAAGGAGTGTGTTTTCAAACCATGGATATACCCAAAGAAATACTTTTTGCAAGAATTTTATATATTAATTTGTTTATGTATGTGACTTTAGAGAGAATCAGTTATACCATGTCAGACCCCTGGTTATTTTCAGCCATCTGATTCTCTTCTTTCTAGATGTTTTCATTTCTTCTTCAGAAGCATTATCCAGTTTGACATCTCAGTTCAAATCTGTAATGTACTAACCCAGCTGAAAAAGAACCTGAGAAAATGAGCAGAGGCAGAAATACAAAGTAATAGAGGGAGGGATTAAAAAAGAAAGGTAAGATGATTCTTTGACAAAGCAGACCTTGGGATCTACTGTTGTGATTTGTTATTGCGCCCCATGCTTTGCTGGCTCTTGGGTTTTTCTTGGACAATGTACACTGGTCAGCATCTCTGTCTTTTTTTTATCTAGACCATGACAGTCATACTTCAGTGAAGTGTCAATATGAGCTTGAAGGCATGTCAGGCCCCCAAATCCCCTTGCAAGGAACCAAGTCAGGCAACCTTTAGCATGAGCACGCCGGGGTAACCCAGCTTATTACCTTCATTTTGGCCATACCCACAAAATTATTTCCAGTGCAGCAACTCCCTACTTGTCTTTTCTTCCCAGACTCTCCAGTAAGTAACACTGGCCTCAAGCAATTGTAATTATTCATTTTATTTCACTTAAGCTGTGCATAACTGTATTGTATTTAATTGTAGCCTTAGCTACAGTTAAAATAAAAACAAATTAGAACTCATGTGCCCTACTGAATTGTACCTCCATGACAACATTGAAAGTAAAAGTATCCTCATCAAAACCTCCCTTCTAAGCCTGCTCCAATATATTAAACTAAAGCTTAACAAAAGAGACAAGCTTTGCAATGTGCCCTGGAGGCTCAACACACAAGGAAGCAAATTCGAGGGCTATGGGCTTTCTTTTGAGAAAAAAAGCCCTTCCCAAAGGTGCTGCTCCAGGAACTGTCAGTTCAGATGCTTCAGCTCATCCCAAGGGTGTATCTGACATTCACAAGCAGAGGTAGTCTCTCAGGGACAGCAGGTTCAAATCCCAAGGAGATTTAGAAACCAAGGCCTGAATTGCACCTGGAAATGAATGGAAAATTGGCGCAGCCTGTGTACCATCTGCACTCTATGGTTTGTGTCTGAAATGTGGATATGTAAGCAGGCAGCTGCATACTGCAATTAGCTGAAGTTTCTGAGTGGTCCTCAGACGTAGTGCTGAGCAGACCACATGGCAGCAATCCAGTCTGAAGATGAGAAAAGCACAGACAATGGTGATACAGTCCAACAGGACAAGAGGTTGAAATCTCCTCACCAAGCAGACAGGAGAAGGGGAAATAAACACTCGTAGCCCCTGCTGCTTGTGGAACATTCAAAAGCATCTGGAAATCCAGGAGGCCTTCTCCAGCCTGATAACAAAGAATGAGGCTTTCCTCCATCCAGACGGTAAGCATCGCATTTGCCACCTCCTCAGTTATTTCCTGCCTCCATTATAATTTTGATTTCATGTTCAGTCAGCTCTTGTCTTCCAAGCCCTGGGTATGGGCTGAGTCTGAGAAAGCCAAATGTCTGCAAAACCCAAGATTCCATGAAATAGGAGTCACAAAGCTGAACTTCAAGATAATTTTGGCATTGTTTTCCAGCAATGCCAGAGGCGCTATGATAGTTACTTTGTGAATATCACAAGCCCTCTTGAAAAATAGCCAATGAAATCACTCTCTAATAAATTAAAATACATGCAATTTTTAATTCATACGCCAGAAACACTTGACCATAAACTATGTAGTTGCAGAATATATGTATTCTGATGCCCAAAACTTTTTAAGGCAAACTCGCTCTATGGTTTGCCTCAAAGGCACTGATCTCCTTGCCACAGCAAAAAAAAATCTATTTGTGGCCTGCAAGGGCAATGAGATCCAGGATTCAGAAGTGTGGTGAATTTTAGCTCTGCTTATAGAAAAGGAAAAGACTGTAGAGACGTAGAGACTTTTTGGAGGGAAAGTGACATACTGAGGTGGGAAGCTGAGGTTGAGGCCACACTGTTGGGCAAGAGTTGCACAAGTCAGAAAAGCCAATAATGTAGTACTGTGTGTTTGTGTAAGGAAAGGAAGGGAGGGTCAAGCTGATAAAATGATATCTACAGCCAGTGGGCTGTGTATCACAAAGCCAGTAGGTCTGATTTGCCCCTGTTATGCACTGGTTTCAGGCTGCTGTAACTCTTCTGCAGTTACTTCTCTCAGCTGAGGCATCCTGGAGCAATGTGTCATCCAAGGGCTGTGTTGTTTCTTCAGAGCTGGTAGTGTGAGTAGTATGACTGCGCCTAGGAGTTCAGACAAAAGCAAAATCTAATGGCAGCTGTTCATTGGCTCCAGGGGAGCTTATCAATGAAAGAATAAGCACAGAGAAACTCAGAGAGACAAATTCACAGGGGAAGAAGATGTCAGGTTTTAAAGAATCATAGAAACAGAGTGAATCAGGAGTAGTGATGTAGAAATCCACCTTATTGTACCAGCCAGGTGTGAAAGGTTCTGTTTAGTATTGTGTCTTCTTGCTGTGCTGGCAGAAATGGAACTTGTACTTCTTTCTGTTTGGTAAGCCCTGAACAACCAACCTAGCATGGGAGGCCCCACTTGATTTTGTTTAGACATACCCATCTTCCTGAGGTCTGACAGACTAATTTCAAATTGGATGGCTTTGCTTGTTAATGGTGTGGAAGGCAGTGAGGCAGGGGCTGCTGATGACAGTAAAAATGACAGTCTTCTTACCACTGAACTGCATGCAGTGGATTCTGACTCACTGTGAGAAAAAAAGGATGGAGAGAGATCCAAGAGGTAAATGGTATAATATCCTCTGTAGTACAATGGGGGAAACTCATACTTCAGATTTCAGCTCACTTGATATCAGCTTTAATTTTGTTCCTGATACAAGCTGCCCCTTGGTTCAGATATGCTAGCTCATACTTGTGCCTGATGGAAGCAATGCAACAATGTCAGTGCAAATGTCTGTGAAATGAATTTGGTAATCTCGATGAAAAAAATGCTGTTTTATTGCTACATGACCTGAAATTTTGTCTGTGCTGATCTGCCAGATTCTCTACCTATCCAGATGTTACAACATATCAAATCACTGGATTATCATGATCTGAGTTTTGTATACCTTGTTGCACTTTCTGTCCTGAGGGACTGTTTCAGCTGTACATCTTCATTTTTGATGCCTGTTATAACTGCCTCCCCGGCAAGCATATCACTGGATCACCTCCATCTCTTTCATACTCATGAAATGTCTACTTCCTCTTCCAATTAGACACTTTTCTGGTCTCTATTGCACATTTGTTAAATCTTCAAACAAATGCCTCTGTGTTTTCTTCCCCACTGCCTTCTTAAAGTTACAAACAAGTGTCTCTCTGTTTTCTTTCCTGCTCCCTCTTGTGCTCAAGATGCGTCCCCTGCAGCCATATCCAAACTTGGCTTATTATTGCTATCCAACCTGCCTTGAAGCCATCCTTTATAATGCTGTGTATTAAAAGATGGACAACTGCTTGTGGTTGTGCTGGAGAGACTGTCCAGCTGACTGCTATTTTTCTACTTTTCATTATATTTCCTTCCTGTTCACATTTGCCTGTGGTATTCTGTCTCCCACTAAACTGGAGAGGAGAGGAGAGGAGAGGAGAGGAGAGGAGAGGAGAGGAGAGGAGAGGAGAGGAGAGGAGAGGAGAGGAGAGGAGAGGAGAGGAGAGGAGAGGAGAGGAGAGGAGAGGAGAGGAGAGGAGAGGAGAGGAGAGGAGAGGAGAGGAGAGGAGAGGAGAGGAGAGGAGAGGAGAGGAGAGGAGAGGAGAGGAGAGGAGAGGAGAGGAGAGGAGAGGAGAGGAGAGGAGAGGAGAGAGAAGGGGAGGGGAGGGGAGGGAAAAAAAAGACTGTTTGGAACTATTGGCCAAATTTATTTTTAAAATGTAATTGCTTTTTTTCACCTCAGCAGAATACAGAAATTCTGTAAAAGTATTTTAAAGATAAGTACCGGTTAAGTAGCCCCCAAATAATCATATTTTTTCTTTGAGCTTTATATTTCTCTTAAGTTAAATCCATTAGCAGATTAGATTTTGCCAGCTCTATTCATGGACATTTGATCCTTGAATCCTTTCAAGAAAATCAATGCACGTCTTTTCAGCTAATTAACATACCGCTAATGAAACGCGTGGTGCCGGCAGGATTAGCACACCCTGCGCTCCTCCTCTTGCTGCTGGCTGGGAGGTCAGTGGGCACTCAGGCCACACGGGCAAGGGGAAGTCCTGAAGGTTGGGTGGAAAGGGGTGGCCTCTCTCGCTCCGCTCCCAGTGCCTCCCTTTCCCTATGTTGGTTTTTATTTTGTGGTTGTTTTTTTTTTTCCTCCTCTTTCTTCTGCAAATCAAAGCAGCCATCTGCTGTGACAAGTGTTCCCATTCACCTTTTCCCTCTTATCTGCTCCCACACAGGGAAGCACTCTGGAGGCTGACAGCCTCATCCTCTGAGGCTGAGGTGGTGTTTCTCTATCCTCCGGCCTCCTCTGGCTCTATTACTTCAAATTTTGGGATGGCTGCCAGGAGAAAAAGAGACCTTGCTTGCTTTCCCCTTCACCTTCTTTCCTGCCAACCTGTACAGCTTGCTGGAATTTCTCATTTGTTGAGAGGAAATCATCTGGGTGACTGAGAAGCTTAAGATAAAACACGTAACAGGCCCTGATAAATCACAGCAGCTATGGCAATGCAGCAGATTTTAGAAATGCTGGGGATAAATATTTTTTTCTTTTCCACCCAGTCAGCGTATGCTGACACATCTGTGGTTGCACAGGTGTCAACAGAGAGAGAATTATTTCCTTGACTGAAAGGAACCTAAGAGGGGAAAAAAATGACGGAGGAAGGGATAAGAATCTCCTGTGAGTGCTTTCTTCCTACAGTGAGGGAAAAAAGATCCCCTTTATTTTGTTCTTTTTTTCTGGACGTGACATTTCCCTTCCATTCTTCTGTACTCAGTGTTAAAGGGTCTGGCTGTCTCACACAGCAGTTCTGCAGCAGGCTGCTTGCTGCACCGAGAGCTGCCACTGTGGGCTGGCATCTGCCGCTCCGGCCTCAAGGCTTTGCCCATGCAGTGCTCTCAGGAAAATCGTGAGTGGCTCCTGCCTGATTCCCTGGAAGATAATGCTGGTTTCTTGAGAGTGAATACCGCAGTGCAAGGAGGATGCATTACCTGGTCAGACAGTCTTTCTTTTTTTCTGTTGTTTTTTTTTGCTAGATAATTCATTAGGTGAGGGGAGCTGGGCCTGGGCCTAAGGATTCCTAGCGTCTCCCCACACAACAATAGGATAAGGCCTTTCAGGTCACTGAAATCACTGCAAGGGGAAAGAACTTTACAAATTCAGTAAATGGGAACAGCAGAATAATTCCAATTGGAGGCAAAATTGTTACAGATAGCTGATACAACAATATCACTGGCCTGGTTTGCAGGGCCTGTGGATGCTGGAAGACCATTGGAAGCACAGCTAAGCCTTCCTCTGCCACTGGTAAACTCGGCTTGATACTGAATATAGCTTTTGCTGCCTTTCAGTTCTCGTAGTTTTTTCATCCCTGAGAATGAGAAACTCTGTGGAGGGAATCATAGGCTTAATGCTCTTTTTCTGAGAGTCATACTTAACATTTTCATCATTCACCTAAAAAAAAAACTGAGTTGATGCAATGACGTTGAGGTTATTCAAAGCTCCTAAAAACTGGTGGAATTTAGAGCTACCTGATAAACTCAGGTCAGTAGATGGGCCAAAACCGTGTTTGAAAATAAAAGGTGATGGATATCCATGGAGATAATTTGAATGAATTATGGAAGCAAGTGGAGTCTCCAGGAAAAAAAAAAAAAGAAGGAAAATAATATCAACTGTGAGAGCTCACGCAATTAAAAAAATCACCCCTGTTTGTGTTGTCATGGGGTTCTCCATCAGAAATCACCTTCCCTTTTGTTATCATGGTGTTGTAATGGATCTCAATATAAAGAGTGCCTTTAAATTAAAGAACCTTTCCCATTAAACAAAATGTGTCTAGAACACTGTCAAAGTGCTGAGCAGTACAGTTTCTGTGCATGAAGCATATTGACAAAAATTTCCTGTCTTGCCAGATGGAATTATGATAAAATGCTGCGGCTTCATCACTGTTACTGCTGTTCCAGGTTTCTGTTTGCTGGTTTGCTTAGGTTAACGTTTGTAATATTACCAAGAAGCAGTTCTCTGTTTATTCCTAATTCAGGTATTCTTGTTGCTTGCGTTGGAAAACACAAAACTAGAGGGAAGCAGGGCAGGAATTTGGTATACTCTGGCTAGTGCAGCTCAGCCAGAAGGTCCAGCAAAGAAACATCTTCATGTTGTACTGAGAAATACTGCCTGAGAGTCAATTACCAGTGACCGGAGCTTTGGCTCGATTCTTCCTTGTAACAGGCTTCTTGTTTGGGCTGCTGGTCACCAGCACATGGTGGTGGTGAGAAGGGTAGCTGTGAAAGGCATTTCCACCATCTTTCAGGAAGCTTCTCTACCTTGAACTGACTGACAAAGGTCAGACTTAACTTTGTCTTCTGATTAGTAAAACCTCTGTGGACAGTGTTCAAGTCAAACCCATGAGCAATCTCTATCTCTGAATTTCAGTTTGTTGCAGCATTTACATTAACTTGTAGATAATGTGCCCACAAAGCATTAATTTAATACCCTGAATTATGAAGCAGTTGCAGTTGAATTAATGTCTTTTTATAATCAAGTCTTATTTTGATACCCCTTATGCTCAATTTCCTGAAAAAAATCTTTGTGCCTAAAATTTGCATATCTGTTTTCTAACAAACCTACTAGGACTGTTTGACAGAAAATATGAGGTAGATTAGCAAAGTTATTTCACAGGCTTAAGCACGCAAAATGAGCTGCAGTACATATTTTGAAATAGCTTTCTCTTTTTTTAACCTGTGTCTCAAAATCATTGTGTTTTGGGGGCGTGAACCTTTAGTAGGATGCACACTGCAGAATATACATCTAGTTGACTTTGAGTTTCAATTGGTTAGACACACAGTAGCTCACCTTGTGAGTTTAGCAAGAGGTCAGTTTCAAAGCTGGAAGATGAGTTTCACACATGGTGAAGCTGTAAGACCCATAGACAAAGTGGCTTTTTAGAAAGAATGGTTAAACTCTGTGAGGACCTGCTAAACTGTGGTGACACTGGAGCTGCCATCTTATTTGATCCCTGTACTGAAGGTATTTGGAATCACTTCTTCCTTCTGACGTCTGCCAGGCAGAGCAGGGCCTTCATCCTACCCCATTCTAGTCCCTTTTCCTATGTGTTGGGAACATCTAGTATTTATTCAATTGCGTGAACTAAATCTCAGACAACTTGGGTTAAAGTCTTGGTAAATAGGGAATAGACCACCTGGCCATACTTGTAAGTAAAGCAGATGAGGCAGGACATCAGGATAATTAGTGCATCGCCTGGGTTTGAAAGGATCCGAGTACTCCTGTTAATAAATAGAGCAAACCTATGGTAAGACGCTATTTGAGATGTCTGAGGAGTTGTATGGTCATGGGGCAGGTGTACTTCAAAAGAGTAAAGCACCTTTCATGAAAGAAAAAAAGCAAACCGTATATAGTGCAAGGTTAATTTCTTATTGCACCAAAGGACTGAGGTGTTAATGAACTGTGGGTGCAGAGCTCCTGACAAGTCAAGTATTTGTCAACAAATGGTTTTCTTGGCCTCTTTTTTTTTTACCAGCTGCTTGTTTGATTCAGATGGTCAGTAAGGTGGCATTACGAGACATCAGATGAGGTCTGACTGTGATTTTTCACTGGTTTTTCAATGAGTCCCCTTCAGTCTTCAGTTTGACTACCGCAAAATATTCAGAAATATTCAATAATGTTGTTGCTTTTGTTCACTAACTGGAGGAGAAAAGCCTACAACTTAGTGAGCTAGTTTTGTAATGGTTCATATTCTTAATATTCAGATAAACTTCTAATCCTACAGATTTTTATTTTTATTTTTGCTTCAATCATATCTGCTGAAAGTTACTTCCACAAGTTACTTGTATGTTGTGTGCAAATTAAATAAATCCTTTTATCATTTTCAATTGAATGCCTTTCAATTTTTTTTTTCCAGTTATTTCTTGTTCTTCCATTGTAAGAAACAATAAATAGGACAACAGTAATTTTTTGTGTGTTGTGTAGGCTAGTAAAGGCATGGTTTTTGTTATTTCTTTAAACTGTAAGCCCTCTTCTTCTCAATTTCTCTTCCTATGGAAACTTTTCCTCATACCTCTAATAATACAGCATTGAATTACACAATGATGAGCTGGAACAGGATGCTTCCTGTCATGCAGTTAGCTTCAACGTGTGTGTCTGCCAATACTATTGACTATCAATTGTCACTTTATATCAAATATATAGGGTTTGTGGATTCAGTAGACTGATACTCTTCCTGAGACAAGGCCAGGAGGGATTTACTTGTCTTATATTGGATCAGATTATAAGAGCCACTGTTGTAGGGATAAAGTGTCAACATTCTTCAAAGGAGTAATTGTTGGACACTTTCTCAATAAATCATCTCTTGTTTCTGATGAACTCACCAGTGCTTGTTCTGCCTCTTCTTTTCCTGGCAAGAGGATTTGACTTAGCAGCACCAGCATTATCCGAGCCTTTAGCCTTCCTTAAGCCTAGTGAGTTTGTTGTGCATTGTGATAATGTTACTGGAATGGTGTGGGCCTGGCACTGTGATAATATTGCAGAAGGTCACTTACACGTTCTGCTGACTCCCCAGGGTCTGGGGATGCCAAGTTTGTCCAATGCAGAAGCGCACAGACTTGCCAAGAGTCATTTCCAAACACTTGGGACTCCTGGTGACACATTGCTTCTCCACTGAGTCCTGGAAAAATTCTTTATATGTCCTGTGACTGGAGCATTCATGTATGCGGAACTAGAGCAGAGAAAATATTTGGGGAGGTGCTTCTCTAGAATATGTGGATGTTGTCTGGGGTTCTCTGTAAGACCAATAGCTCTGTTACTCTTCCTGCTCAAAATCTTCCTTTGTGCAGCCCCGTATCCAAATTATGAATAACCCCCATAGCACATCCTACTCACAAAATTGGCGAAGAGATCACTCCTCTTGCTCTTCTACTGCTCAGAGAAATGTCATAAGTAGGCTTGACTAGAAATTAACAGAACCAGACTTGTGGCAGCATTGTATTAATAAGATGAGATTTCAGCTGGTGTAACTTCCAAAGTCTCAGTTTTCATGCAGAACCTGAAATCTGGATATGTTTAACTTGCATGGAACCGGATGCTTGGGAGATAGAAAGTTTGCTTTGTGTTAAAGTGAAGTTAAGCCTAATATGGTTGCTGATTCTTATAAAAAATTACCAGATCATATTTCTCAAACTTTCGGTGTGACATAAGTAAAATCGTTGTACAGGGTTGCCCACTGATATGGTGGATGCCCAGTCCCTGGAGACCTTGAAGGTGTGGTTGGATCAGGCCCTGGGCAACCTGATCGAGCTGTGGTGTCCCTGTTCATTGCAGGGGAGCTGGGCTAGACAGCCTCAGAGGTCCCTTCCAACTCTTAGGGTTCTGTGGTTCTGTGGTTCTATGGTTCTATGGTTGTACTTAATTCATTTAAAACCATGGCTTCTGGCTCCTACATTGTATGTGTGAAGGAAATAGTTTTTTTCCTATGGACATAAACAAATTTGTGTTTTCTAGATTTCCATCTGAGTGTGTGGCCATAAATATAGCACACAGAAGAACAAAATGTTCAGAAAATAAACATAAAAATGTCACTATCAACACCTGTATGATCCTGGTAGAGGGAGCTGCAGGAGTGGCCTTCAAAATATGGTTGCAGGTTTTCCAGCTGTGAGAGTACATTCTTCTAATTACCACTGGGAAGTTGTAGTACAGAAAATAAGCATGTGAGACAAGGAGAGAGAGAGGCAGGCAGACAGGGAGAATTTTTTTTAAATTAGGTTTTAAGTCTTCTATAATTTGCAGCAAATCAAAACACATTATCTTATGAATAATACGTAAAGAGATAATAATATAAACGTGTGCTACATTTCCCAGTCTGCACACTCAAAGTAAGAAAATTTGATTCACTCTTGCAGTTTTCTCAAACAATTGCTTTAAAAATCTCTCTTCTCTCACATCTGACATTATAGTATCTAAAATACAAATATGTATCAAGACAGTAAAGTCAGGGTAGACATCAGAGAGGTTCCAGCTCTTCCCTGGCCTATAGATAAAAATAGCTTTTTAACAAAATTGGAAAAAAATCACCACTGCTTTGGCTTTCAAAATCTTCCGTTTTTATTTCACGGAGAACTACCCTGATAATTCTGTTTTTGATTATTGCTTCTTTTTTTCACCTTAACTTGTTTTTCCAGTAAGGAATGAAGAAGAGCTAAAGAAAGCATGGAAAAATGCAGGCTTACAAGCCTCTAATTTTTACATAAATCTTCAGAGAAAACAGCAAATGAATACAAATGTTTGTTGCAGAGCTGTCAAAGGAAAACATTACTGGAAGTTGTTACCAATTTTTAAGGAATTTTAATTGTCACTGCTGGTATGGGAGCAACAAGCTGTGATCACTTATCAATACAGTGAATCAAGATTCTTTTTCCTGACTGTCAATTTTTAAATATCGTCTTCAGTTCAATTACTTTCTGAAGTGCTCCTTTCCTCAGGCACTGCATTTTGTGGGATGCTAAATGTAGCTACGATTTCTGTAGATTAGATTTATTTTGCATCCCCTGGTGAGGCTCAGCGGGTTGGTGCAGAGGTCTCATCCCATGGCTGGTTTCAGTATGCACATTCCACAGCTCAGAAAGCCATTGTTTTGCCTCAAACTAGTGAGGACATGGATTAAACTATCCAAAATGAAGCACTAAAAAGGGAGTACCACTCAAAGCGCGTTTGCACTTCTGAAGGTGTCTGTATTTTGTGCGATCCAAATCATTATTTCATAAATGAAATTTCATAATATAGTAACAATAATGAATAATAATAAAATAATGATTTGGGTTGCAAAGAAAAGGGTGAGAATTACTATTTCTGAAAAGAGATAGTGAGAGGATCTGTGATACTGTATTGTTCCCATTGCACCACAGGGTGCATTGCTGCTTTTAAACATCATTCAGAAGTACTTGACCTAGGTATTTCATTGCCCATGGTGTCACCAGCATACGGATGTGCAAGTGGTTTTTTTTAATGTTGGGTTGTATCTGTTGAAGTGCATGTGATTTTTAGATAGCATACATATGGAAAAGTCTTGCATATTTTTGCTTGCTGAATAAAAATGTCAGAGTTTTAAGTATTCATAGGAAGACACAATGGGGAACATTAAAATGAAGTCTGAAAGTTGTTATTATCAAATACAGTTACTTGATTCCAGATGATAATTTTTTCTTTTGCCTCTTCTAGTTTTGTGATGTTTATGATGTTCTGTTTGCAGCCATCCTTGCCTTCCTTAATTCTGGACTATTTGACATCAAGTACTCCCATCTTCAGGTGTATCCTTGACAGTATCTAATAAGATAAAATGATTTGGCTTTCCTACCATGCAGTTCAAATCTTTTCTGCCACGCTTAAGAAAACTGAATGTGGAGCATGGCTCCCACACAGTCCTCAATGGCCACAAGCAAAACATTGCCATTTCCAGTCAAAGCCTCAGCTTCACTGCACTGCATTGTCATCATAATTTGACGTGATAGATTTTCACTCTGCTCTACTAAAATTTTGTTTGTGATTGAATGAATGTGCCACTAGCAGTTGAGAATATATTCTGTTAAAAAAATCAGCCCGGAGCAACAGCAACATGAGCATTTTTAAAAGTGTTTTATATGTATATACCTATCTCTATCTGTATCTGTATTCACACATACATATATATATATAAAATAGTCACAGTGTATGAGTGAGCCAAGTGCCCAGCTAAGAATGGAAGAAAATGCCCTTACTGCTAAATGGTGCTCCACACTCCATTTTATAGAAGTGTGCACAGCATCCTCTGGTCAGAGAGGGAGGAAAGCATAAAAGCAGTACTGCAGACTGCAGTGGGGGAGGGCTCCCTCCGTAACAATTTCTACTTCTGTCAAACCACCTGAGAAGTTGATATGAGAAGGGCATTTTAGAATAAAGACATTGCACTGACAGCAAATACAAATGAAATAAAATTGGCCTAAGG
Source organism: Tetrao urogallus (assembly GCF_951394365.1). Lineage (NCBI taxonomy): Eukaryota > Metazoa > Chordata > Aves > Galliformes > Phasianidae > Tetrao > Tetrao urogallus. The sequence goes on along the minus strand of NC_136815.1, from coordinate 86,882,190 downwards.
CTTTGGTGCCAGAACCTGAACAGAGAGCTGAGAGTTGGCAATGTGCTAGTTTAATACACCAGAGAAATAGAACTAGAACGATTTGCAGTGCAGTATGATGAAAGAAGAAAATACAGCAAACCCAGAGAAACATACTTAAAACAGACTTTCCAGGCTGTATATATTCTCTTTTGTAGCACTAAATTTGACCCACAAACACGTCAAGAGAAGTAAACTCTGGTTCTTCCCTTTTTTTGGAGGAAAACCACCAAACATGGTGATAGCACACCAGGAGCCTGACCCTGGGACTCCACAGGGAAGGAACTGAGGATGAAGTCATCTTCACGGGCTTCTCCTGACACTGAAAACAGCAACCATGAGGCATGGTTAGCCATCGCTCTGGTCACTAAGCAGAAAAATTGGCTTTGTGCTGGAGGACAAGGAGTAAAAAGAAGGAAGGTACTATTACAATGTGCCGTGCACTCCACTGATTTTATTTTTTTCCTGTGCATCATTCTCAGCTTCCTCCAGCTCCAATTACTTTATTTAGTGTAAAAACACTTGAAGGGTTCCGTGCTTGTATAGCATTTATAACCAGCAGTGTCCAGCTCCATAAGAGGAAATCCAGTGAGTTACCACAATGCAAAAAGGGAAGAAAAAAATGACGGATGAGTTAAAGACTAAGATGGTTTGCGTGAAAATGCTGGTCTGTTTATTTTCATATTCTCCAGAAGACATCATTTATTGGTCTCTAATGTTTTTCAGGTTTGAATGATCCAAATACAAATTGTTTGACTTTTTTTTTTTTTTTTTTTTTTTTTTTTTTTTTTTGCAATAGGCATTTTGGCAAGTACTGAATTCATTTTACAGTTTTAGTTTGCTGTAGAGAAAAATAAATAAACTGTTGAAGTATCAGAGCCAATTATGGGCACTGGTTCATGTACTGGATTCTGCATTTCTTCTTTAGATATTTAAATGATTCCAGTGCACAGGCCCAGCCATTCCAAGTCTTTGGGTGTATTTGAAACAGTTGAAAATCCCCTTTCAATGCAAACATCGAATGCAGTTGCAGTCCATTCAACAAATGTTAACAGTCACCTTAAGATTGAGATAGGATATAAGCTTTACTATGAAATTCCACTTGCTGATAAGGGAGTATTCCAGCTACATAGGAAAATTACCAGGAACTAAAAGTATTTTGAAATATTTTTTTGTTTTGATTTTTTGTTTTATTTTTGTTTTTATTTTTAAAAGCTGGATTCAGAAACCACACCATCCTCACTTCCTGATCTAAATCACTTCAGTGTCTTCAGATTTAGGGGAACTACGAGTGATTTGCAAGGTATGATTGTAAGACACAGTCATATATTGGTCTCCCAGCTCTGTTGTATGGACTGTCCTTAGGAAGGAAACCAGCAATTCAAATACACCAGTTACTAGATTCTATCTGAATTTTAAGATTGGTTCCTCCATATTGTTAGTTTAGAGTGGGAAGAACAGGAATATAGCTATTGCCCAATTCTATCTGTAAAGAGAAAGAGGACAGTGGTGCTCTTCAATTCTGAGGGAAATTATGTGCTAGAAAAGCTATAACTTTGTCAGAAGGATATAAACTATTAAAAATGAAAAACCTTTACAGCCATGGCGGACAAAGCTCAGCAACAGTCATCTATCTGTGTATTATTACAAACAGCTTAACATGTTTTTGCACAGATTGGCTGATTTTCTGCTTTCCTCCCATGTGCAAAGTTCCTAGGTTAGGGTGTAAAGGAAGGCGAAGCTCATAAGCAAAAGCTGGCCAGCTGGTGATAGAAGTTATTAACAAAGGGCAAAGCATACATTAACAACAGCAGGGCAGAAAAGAGAACGAAATAGAGATCTTTAGTTATATGGGAATCTGGAGAGGGACTTTTTATAAGGGTGTGTAGTGACAGGACAATAGGAAATGGCTTAAACTGGAAGAGGGCAGATTTAGATTAAATATTAAGAAAAAATTCCTTACTGTGAGGATGGTTAGACACTGGAACAGATTGCCCAGTGAGGCTGTGGATGTCCCCATTCCTGGAAGCATTCAAGGCCAAGCTGGATGGGGCTTTGAGCAACCTGCTCTAGTAGGAGGTGTCCCTGCCTATAGCAGGGGGTTGGAAATAGATTATCTTAAAGGTCCCTTCCAACCCAAACCATTCTATGATTTTTCTCCTTCAGAAATATCACTTTGTTTATGGCATTCAAGCACTAGGGGGGAAAAAAAAAAAGAAAAAAGTAATAACGTGAATCTTTAGGTCTCCCTTAGGCATTTTCCATGCTCTAGATATCCCCAGAATGCAACAGCACATCCAAGATCACCACTGAATAATGTCTTGAATATGCCCTTCCCCTCTCTAGCTGGAGGGACTAATACACTAAGAGAGATTATAAGAATTAAATATAGATAGCTTAGCTAAGTAGGAACTGCAGTGGGACAAAAGAATGGCCTACAAATACACTGAAGGGGTAAATGCCTGACAGAGGTAAATTAGGACAGTGGGAGTGGGTTTAACTAAGAGAAATGAGATGAAATTAAGAATAAGAACAAATTAGGCTGAATAAATAAAAGAAATCTTCCTTACAGTGGGATCTATTTAGTCATGGAGAACTGTCCCTTGGGAAGTGATGGAGACCATCACTTGGAGATGGAGATATTAGTTAATGAACTGTGGGAAACAACTTCCAGGGAAACACACAAAAGGAGCTGATAGGCATTCTCTATCTGCTCCATCTTTCTGTAGCTTATCCCATCAAATCAGTCCCCCCAGCTCAGCCTTTGTCATTATCAAACTTGAGCCATGTGGTTCCCGTGGCTGCTGTGCGAGTGCTGCACCATCACGTTCTCTCTTGGCATGGTTTGGTTTGGCAGGTTGGGTGGCTGCCTCCAGCACAGGGCTCCTTCCTTATTTTCAGGTGCTGAATGATCTTTTCCCTCTCACTTGTTTTGCACCACCCTGTGGAGGTGATATAGCGATTTCTTCATCTTTAAAATCCTCCAGCACAGCTTCAGGCAGTGAGCTTCCTGAACTGGTAAATGCCTGAAATGCCTCCCTTTCTTTCGAATGTGCACTGGGAAGATAGCTGCTGCTATCACCAGCCACAGCAGCAAGTGCTGCAGCTTAAGAATCTCTGTATTTGAAATTTGTTGTTTGTCATAACAAGGTGGCGAAGGCTTTATCTTCATTTAAGCAATGGCAGAAGCTTGGTTTCTGCAGCTGGCCATAGGACTCTGCCCTGTCCTACACTTGTGAATAAGAAAGACCTGCAGTACAATTGTCTCTGTACACACGTTTAGTATGATTAAAACTGCGTGAAGTGATGTGAAGTCCATTGCTTTTAAAGAAGAGACACACAGAACTACACTCGATATGGTTTTACAGATCATTCAGACCCTCAAAACAGGAACAATGTGTTGTGACAAAAAGGGGTGACTTTCTAGTCGCATTGAGTCCCATTACAAGGAGAGCTCCATTTTAACACTTGGGACGTTTCTGCACATCTCTTATCCAGGGTCTTAATGCGACCCTGACCATTTCCAAGGACTGTGCCACTACTCCAAGGGACAAATGCCTGACGGAGAGAGAAGGGGGCTTTGAGGAACACCAGCATTGCACAAAATAGATTCAGTAGCTCCAGTTTGTCATTTTGCCCCTCTTTTGCTAGGAAAAAAAAAAAGAAATCACACACCACCAACACTAAAAAAACCAAACCATGCTAGTAATTTCTTTTGACTTAAACTGGGCATTCAAAAAGCTGTTTTTATTAATGAATCATATTAAGCCATCAGTGAAAGGCTCCCTGACTCTGTTTAAATAACAGGCTATGATTCCTCCCTCCCGCACCCCCCCTTCCCTTTGGCTTCACTGCTATTAATTGAGGAGTTTCTTTGTTTCTTTTCTAATGAAGCTAACAGAACACATCTGTCAGGTGCTTGTATTCTTCACCCGTCTATAGTATGTAATAGCCCAGCTGGAGGCTATAATGCTACACAATACCCCTGGCCGTTACAGCAACTATTTATTCCTGGGCTTTTCCTCAGATAGGGATTTGAAAAAAGTCTGAAATTTGGGCCTAATTGCTATTTACACAGCGATAGACACCTGTTCTAGCTGAGACACTGGCTCATGAATCCCACACCTGAGACCTTAGGGAAAGCGGTGGGGAAAATTTCAAGCAGCTGCCAGTCCGGTTCAGAAAGGGAGAGCTTTTCTGTGTGATATATACGTACAGTACATAAATTCATGTCTGACTATTGCCATAGCTACTGTTTCGTGGCCAAATGTTCATTTACAGGCTTAACGTATGCTGGTTGTGCGGACACATGCGCACGGCCGCGAGGAGGGAGCTTTCTGCATCAAAGCCTGCACTTTTATCAGGCTCCTCTACAGCCCGCATGCCAAGATTTCCTTCTCCAAGACCGGTGGCTGCGGGCTGCTGCCAGCCACTGAACTCACCCCTCGTCGTGTGGCATAGCTGCTCCATTTTCACCACGTTTGTGCATAAGATCCTACCCATCCTCTCTGGTGCTGTTCTGCTGAGCTCCTTGGGAGCTGCAGCCCTCAGTGATGGGAGCAGCGGAAGATTTGTTCTAATAAAGCTGCTAATGGTGGGGACTTGGTGTAAAACCGTGCATGAATCTAATATAAGTTAGCGGCCTCTCCAATGCAGTTAAGAGCTCAAATTGATTAAAATGCAATTAGCTCATAAAACTCCCTGTTTATTACCTCAGATGTTTGTCAAAGACACGGAACTGAAGAAAACGTTTCCTTCCCTTTCTCTCCTCTCTCCATCCCCCAGCCCTATTTATTTCTGCTTGGTGCCAAACAACCCCATTACTTGGCTACAGGACAGAAATAAAATCTTATTGCCCTGCAGTGCTCTCAGATGACAGCATTCTCCACCGCTGCTAGGGGAGTAGGGCAGCTGTCTACTCTTCAGAAAACTTTTCCCTGCAGCTGGTGAGGCCTCAGAGTTTTTTGGTTGAACCTCTCTCTTCTGTGGGAAAAGATTTAACTTGATCTGTTTCTTTAATCCCACGATGCTCTGCCGTCCTGAACCCATCTTTGTGACACACTTGTTTTGGGGGAGCAGGGCGACGTGAGAAGCGGTTGAATAATTAACTGGAAAATTAGTTCTTGTGTTGTGCAAAAGGCATTTGAGCATTACTGAACATCAAATGCAGGAAGGAAAGGTGAGGAATAGGATGGTTAATAGATTTTTATTTTTTTTTTAATAAAGGTGAGAAAAACTCACACAAAAGATGAAACAAAACTACTGAGCCATGCTGAATATTCCTGAAGTTTTGGAAAATGTGTATAGCAGAAAGGGAAAGAGGAATGGAGGCGCCAGCAGAGCTTTTAAGACAGTGTGGGGCACCTAGATTGGTGAGAGACAAAGGGGACACTGCTAATATTAATTACTTGCCGCAGGGCTCACAGAAGCAGCTCAGTAGCTGAGGACAGAAACAGAAATTCATTTCCCAGAGGAAAAGGAAAGAAGTAGTGAGTGATCTCACGGTCACTCTAGGACAGGTGATAATGAAATTAGAGTTAATGAAGATTAGGAAGACACCAGCCCCAGATGAGCCTCCATCCAGATTATGAAGATGATGCCAGTAATAAATGCTCCCTGCACATGAAGAGAGGCCTTAAAGGTGAAGGGAAACCATTACTGCATCTGATTTAACAGAAGCTCTAGGATAATCATAGACCTTACCCTTATTCTTCTTCAGATTGCAGTTTTAATAGCTGCTGAATACCTAGGATCACAGGCTCACTCTGTTTGCTGGTAATGCACCTTTTCCATCTCTGGAACTAAGCCTGCAGATTAAAGGGAACTGATAACAAACCAGATGGATTTGATGTCATTTCCATGCTAGCTGGCCCAGTATGGCACAGGAACAACTTTCTGGTGAAACAAAATCTTGATTTCTAATAGAAAACAAGTTATCTCTTCCCCTACACACCCCTTTCACTGCGGAAGCTGGACTTTACATGTTTCTAAATGTTTAAGACAGGAAACAAGCTGAAAACAAACACAACTCAAAGAGTAGCCCTCCTTGCAGAGAGGAGAAAGTTTCTTGGTGGCTGCTCTGCCAACAGCTGGCTCATGCCAGGGTGATTTAGAAGAATGCTATCTCAGCTATTGCTTAGCCAATGGATAAGGGCTCAGTGACAAAGTATCTGCTACAGTGACACTGGCTTTTGCTGCTCCTGATACAATTTGGGGTTCAACGAGGGTTAGCCTTAGGTTCATGCTGTCTGTTCTGCCACTTGTGTAGTTCCCCTGGAAATGGGTCTACACATGCCTAAAGCCCACAAAAGAACAAGTGGGATCTGCAGTCTTTGCAGAGCAAAACTCCTACTGTTTCATAGAATTACAGAATCGTAGAACCTTAGAAAGGCTTGGATTGGAAGTGACCTCAGTGATCATCTAGATCCAATCTAGTTCCAATCCCCTTGCCGTAGGAAGTATTTTCAGCCACTAAATTGGGCACCAGATCAAGCCGCCCAGTGCCCAGCCAACCTGGCCTTGGACACCTCCAGCTATGAAGTTCTCCACCTTTGTGATTCTATGTTTCTACGATTCTATGACTGTATGAATACTGCATTACTACTTCTTTGTGAAGCTGATGTCTTCTCTGCTATGGAAATTAAACATAGAGCTGTGAACTTAGTTGAGTTTCTAATGCTCACTTTGCTTTCCTTTGTTATCTCTGTGACCCAAACAATTATCTTAGGATAACTTAGCTGTCAGAATGCCATTGCCAGCTCTATTTTCTTCATCACAGGCTAAGCTCTTCTTTGTCACATGTTCAAAGGGTCAAGCAGCATTGGCCTCAGCAAATGTCAAGAACTTTTGAAAGGTATTAGGCAAGCAGTAAAAGTTCAGGTTGACAAGAAGATCTATGCAAGAATGTAATAACAATTTTAGCTCATTATGAATGGGTGTATTTCTAGGTACATGGAAAAGATGTACTTCATAGATTAGCTTTATATTGAGGGCCTCTAATTTCTTTTTGTTGGTGCTCAGAAAAATCAGCAGTGGAGGTATATTTCCAGCTTCATCTGGTTTTCAGCTTTCTGCATATATTTTTAAATCTGAGTCCACATATTACTTCCAACACTTTCACCATGTTCTCTTTATAAAAAATATTTTTTAAAAAAGTGATTTTTTTCATTTGGAAGATTTGAAGTTAAATCAAGCAGTTTGCAAGTCTTAATCTCAGTTTAGAAATCAGCCCATTTGGGTCATTCTTGCAATATTTTCCTGCTACCTTTGTTCACACTGACAAACGCAACCTTTGAGAAGTCCTGCTTATTTTCAGCTGTACAGCACACAAGATAAAGCACAGTTAATTTTGGACAGAAAGACTTTGATACTGTTTGCTCTCATCTCCTTCTGGAAAATATTCTCTAGTCTAGAGCAATATATTTATGTCTGTGTATAATTTTAAATACAGAATATACACATACACCCAAATGCGTGCCTAAAAGAAGAATATAAATCTAAAAAACTGGCCTAAATCTATAAATTTATAAACTAAAAATAAAAGAAAGAGAAGCAAAAAATCTTTATTCAATGTATGCAAAGCTGGAAATCAGTTGAATGCTTTAAATACAGATGGGAAGACAGCAACATGGACTCCCTGGGCTTCAAACTCTTTGGAGCAATGGCCTCACATGAATGTTAGCACAGTGCCTTGCACAAGAGGGCTTCATTTTTTGGCTGACTCTTAGTTACAGTAGTAATGAAAACGATTAAGAGAGTCAACACAGTTTAGTGAGGCTCCTGGAGTTGATCTGGCCACACAGATCAGCTCCTTCTTATCAGGAACTTGAAAACATCCTTGTGACCAGCCCAGTAATTGCTTAGAAAGGAATTCAATATTCAGAGAATAGTTCATGTATTTTAAGCTGCCTTTTAATGCAATTTAGCAGGTGGAAACAAGGAAGAGATTTACCAGCATGTGAGCAGCTATTTCTCAGTGGACTACAAAAGGCTGGTGCAACAGAGTTGGGTATCAGGGATGCACAGAAATGTCCAATAGCATCCCTTTGAGACGTTCTGCTGAGTAATAGTAGAGTCCAGGTGTGATAAAGCCACATCTGAGTTCTCAGGGGAGGAAAAATGCCTGTCCATGATATAGATATTATATGACTGCTTGGCATAGTCCAGGAGTTTATTTTACATCCAGCATTTAACCTCCTTCCCCCAAAATACAAATGTCAATATTGGATTTTCTCTGGTTGAATGAATGTGTTGCAGTGGAGATTAACCACTGGCAGCGATAAAGGACTTTCACTTGCCAAAATTCAGTTTCTCACAAATGAATCAAAACAGGCTGAAGTACAGCAAGGAAGCAAGACAGGAAATTGTGCCAAATTTAGTCAAGGTGGTCCACTGCAACAGTCTTAAGACCTTGGTGTAGAAACTTTGTCCAGGAGTTTTCATGTGGTGAGATGGATGAGCACCTAGCACAGGAAGTTCATGTGTGAAATGTTTCTTATGTATTCTTAAATGTTTCTTCTGCACGTTGAGGATCTAGTCACCTTCTCATTTCTATTGTTGCAGATACCTTCGCCTGAGCTATTCTGAGCTGGTCTCAGCAGAAATCCCCAGGGCAATCCCTTGAAATGCCTTTCTACTGGGAATGTTTTGCAGGAGAACCACTTACCACAGGGAAGGTCTGACTCCCACCTCTCATCCTTGGGGTGACATGGCTGCTAATCCACCAGTTATCTGTTACAGTGGCTGCAGGGAACATCAGCCCATCAGCACTCCGGATTATCTGAGCTTCTGTAAAAATACAGTCCTGGCCTCCGCTCCATAAACCTGAGCAGCATAGGTTATTCTTGTGTAAGGAATCTCTCTGTTCATTTACATCACTGCATAGATTGTTTAATTTAGCTCAGCTCACCTCTGATTTAGATCTTGCTAGAAAGCTGACCTGCTCTTGTTATTTATTATCCTTTCGATTGTTGTGCTCTCTGCAAAGCTCAACAGCAATAACTTTATATGCTCTTCTGGTTCACTGACTCTTTTTCTTTTCTTGGTATCATTTCAGAGGCCTTTATCAGTTTTCTACTTCTGTGATTTTTAAGTTTTATGTGCTTATTGCCTTGTTAATTATTCTGGAAAGGGGTGGGGAGAAAAGAAGGGGAGAAAAAATAGAATACACATGCATCTGTTATTAATACATAATGGATACAGTAATGTCCCAATTGTTCACCAAATGTTATCATTCACAACAGTAACTTACAAGGCAATGTGTTACTGAAGTGTGGTGAGTGCAAGATTCAAAGCACAGATCTGCTTTCTGTTGCCTTTGACTTTACATGACTCTGTTCACTCAGAGATAATTGCAAACACATACATTCAGTGAGTGGAAAAGGATGTACCAGAGAGATGTGCGTCTGATTTTTCTGGGCTGTTAGGGTATAAATGTAATTTCAGAAGTAGTGTTGATGGATGTTGAAGGCATACACAAAAAATGATAAAATATTTTAAAATTAGGGGTCTTATATCACTTGAACTGAAGAATTTTTGCAGAATTGCCTGGGCCTATGTGCGTGAACAATGGGGAGGTTCCAATAAAATGAAAGCAGACAGTAGTAAGGGGATACCCACCTCATCTGAGTAATTGAAATTACCATTGGATTGAAGAAGATCCTGGGTTAATAATGTAAATACTGAGTAAAACAACTATCAGTGAAATATATCATGGCTGATTATTTAAGAATGGCGAGGAACTGGAACAGGTTGTCCAGAGATGAAGTGGATGCTCCATCCCTGGAGACATTCAAGGTCACACTGGACAGGGCTCTGAGCACCCTGTCTGTTCGTTGCAGGGAAGTTGGACTAGATGACCTTTAAAGGTCCCTTCCAACTCAAACGATTCTATGATTCTATGATTATTAACTTTTAAACAAACTTGCTGTCTTTCAGTGGTGAGACTTTAGAGTGATGAACAAAAGCACTGGAAAAGCACTGTTCACACTGGAACAGATTTCCAAGGAGGTTGTGGATACCCCATCCCTGGAGGCATTCAAGGCCAAGCTGGATGAGGCTCTGGGCAGCCTGGTCTGCTGGTTGGCGACCCTGCACATAGCAGGGGGTTGGAACTGGACGAGCATTGTGCTCCTTTGCAACCCAGGCCATTCTAGGATTCTGGGAAAAGTACCTGCAGCAATATGGTAGGCACATAGAGCAAGCTCAGTGCTGGGTGCTGAGGAGCACAGGAAGACATGGGCAACCCCACACACTGTCAGGTTGCTTTTTTCCTGCTGTGTTTACAGATTACATTCCCTGTCTATGTCAGGCTGACAGCAAGCAGACAGATGCAGTGTTAATGCATTATTTGAGTAGTATCCCTTCCTTAAGACTTGTGATTTATGAAGTTTTACCAAAGTCCTGAAAATAGCATAAGCAGGAAATACCTCCCTGAAAGGTTGGAGCAGCATATTTATTAGGGAATGCAAATGCAGACGTAAATAGAAAGGAGAGGGAGATAGGGCCAGCAACCAGGAGCTCTGAGCTGCCCCAGGAGAACAAGAGAGCCCTTCCTCTGAAGAGCTGTGCCCATCTGGCGAGGTTTGCTCTGGCTGCTGTGCCTGGTCTGCAGAGAGCCCTTCTTCTCCTTGAAACATAGGCTGAGCCCTTCCACCAGCTCTAAGCTTGCGTACAAAAAATGCAAACTGGTAACTTAAAAAGACAACATCAAGGATTGGAGCCACAGCAATAAAAGTGAAGTGCATGACTGCTGCCAGGCTTCTTTCTCGCTCCTTGGTGTTCTGGCTGCAGCATTCAAGCAATAGATTTAAATATAAAACAGATCATTAACGGCTGGCTCAACATCTGCTAATATTATTTTCCTTGCATTGTCTGCGTGTCTTTGTTTATCTCAGTGTGCTACTTTGTTTTTCCCCTTTTATAATAAGGATCATTCCTTTATTTTAAAGCTCTGCATCAATTTTCAATTGCTTGGGCTCTTGGAGCCTCCCACACTTTGCCCACATACTTGCACCGCACGAAGAGGTGGAAAAACAAAGCGAATGCAGAGCGTGGGATGATTGTTGCTTCAAAAAACAGTAATTAAGAATCTGTTAGAAAAATAACAACTGAGTTTAATAAGAGCTTAACTTAGCTGCGTGAGCTGGACAGAGAGAGACTCCTGGGCTGTTTCATGGAAACCAAACAGCTCAGCTCTTCAGGAGACTTTCAAATGACATTGAAGTGGATTCATAAAACTCCAGAAAGAGGCATTGTTCTTGTTTCTACTGGAGTGTTGATTTGCTTTTATTTATTTATTTATTTATTTATTTATTGAGAGAGAAATTATAATAATCAGCACTGTAATGAAAATCCAAATGCAAAAAGTCAAAATTTCAGTATGAAATCCTCCCTTGCGCTAAGATGGCTGATCTATAGCAACCAAATCCTGGGCAATTCTCAGTTAAGCCCCAGAGTCTGTTGATATTATACATATCCCTCTATCTTCATACCGTGATGCAGATGATACAATATGCAAAATCACCAGCTGTTCAGATATTCATAGAGTACTTAAGCTAAGTGAATTGAGGATGGAGTGTACTTTTTTACCTTGAAATTCATCTACATTTCTTTTGTCTATACTCTCACAACTTCATACTTCTAGAGTTCATCACATTTATCCTAATGAAAAACAACTAAAGCAAGAAATTAGATTTGTAAATACCTACTGAACATAACATTCTATGAAGCAGATGGACTTATAATATGTTATTGTATGACTAGGATTCTCTGCTTAAGGTTTCTTGAGAGGATCTCACTCCTTACTTGCCAGAGATGAACAAAAATTCCCTTTTACACAGTCTTTCCTTCTCACAAGCACAGTCAAAAATTCCATTTCCTCTTACTAGACCTCAAGAGATCTCTAGCTGAACAAGAGGGTTTCTGGATGCCCACTGTCCACGGGCATCCTCATTCCTAAAAGAAAAGAGACAGATCTTGCAGAGATAACAAGACTTATCCCCCACATCTTGGAAATAAATACCAGAAGAGAACTTTAAAGCATGGCTAAATTCCCTTGTGGAACTCTCTTTTTCTTCAAAGATTTTCATCTCCTTTCCCTGTTTTTGTCTCTGGTGCTTGCAAGGATTTCATTAGGACTGTTAGCAACTGTACGTCTACCTAGAGGACGGTGCTGTAAGCTTGGGCTATTTATGGTCACCCAGAGAGATCTGCTTCTCTACCATAACTTCTTGAAATGTTACAATGAATTTGCAGTATAGGTGAAAGGTGACAGCAGTATGTTATTGGTAACTCTGTGAGTAAAAACCTCTGGCAGAGTTATTTTTCTCTGTAAACTCTGTCTGCTGAGACTTTGCTTGGGAATGTCACATTTCCAAGAAGTTTGAGCAGTGAAATGTTGCCCCACGTTTTATGACATCTGGTAGGCAGATTCTGTCAGAGAGAAGTGCAAGTTGTATCACCCAGTATCTCGGGACATCTGGGCCTGAGCAGAAATGGACCCTTTGCAAAGTTCATTCCCAGAGTGACAAAATTTGGTACCATCTTTGGTGTTCACCCACTCTTTAGCTTAAGGATGTATTGCAAGACCCTTCTTGGTGGTAACTTAAACATTACTCCATTAGAGTCAAATGCTAAGACAGGTCTAATCATACTAGCTGCAGTAGTTCAGCACTGATAACTCCGTAGTCTGAAAATTTCCTTTGGATGTCTTACATGCAACACTTTAAAAGCTGGGGCACGTCATTGTCAGTATGAAGCAAGAATTTGAAATACTGCAGATCCAGATGCTGACTTCCCATTGAATTCATTGTAAATCACATGCATTTGTACTGTCTAAGTCTGGGCAAGCAGCTCTCACCCGAGGAAACAAGTTGTGCTCTAATCTGCATAAACAAACCCACACACCAAGCTTGTTCCTCTACAGAGAAGTCCACTCCTGAATGCAGGTGGGGAGATTCGGTTGCTGGCTTCCCAACACAGGGGCTACAAAAGCCGTGCTGCATCTCTTTGGAAAGCCAGGATGCGGTCCTTTAGCTTGATGTTTCACAATTTACATTCACACAGAAAGTGTTTTTCTGTCACGTACCCAGGTTTCCTGCAAGCAACTTACAAAGCACCCACCATGCATCTGGGCAGTGAATGGAGGTGGAGGATGAGATTCATTCCCTCGTGAAGGGAGTCCTGGAGAAGGGCTGTTGGAGATCAGCTGGTTCTCAGTCTGTTGGAGCCCATTACCAACTGGAGAACAGCCCATGAAATCGCATCAGAAGCTGGGTTTTGCCACACTCTACTGTCTGCTCCAGGGCTGGAAAATACTTCAGCACATAATAAAACCAAGGACAAGGCACCAGTTTACTTCTGGGCTTCTTCAGTACTTCTCTTGTGTTTTAAATAAGCTTTTGACTTCTGTCCAAATGCTGGGAGAAAAAGGAAAACTTGTATTGCTTTACAAACACAATTTGCCTTATGTTATATAGTATCTGAGCTTGAAGAAATCACACATTTTCAATCTTTCATTAAACTAACGGGATTGAATTTAGAGTTAAACAAGTTTTTAAGAAGTTTAATGGTAGTTTATCTATGGTGAAGATCAGATGATCCACACCAAATTTGTTCTGGCTCATCACAGCCCAACTTCTCATGTGCCAGCTGTTGATAATTTTTCAGTAACCAACGTGGAATATTACCTGAACTTCAAAAAAACAATCTGTTTCAAAAATGTGTAAGGCTTCAGCATGAAAATAATTGAGAGCTACTGGAAGAAGAGATTCAAAGGCCCTAATTCTTTCTACTGCTTTGAACTGAGGTTATATGTTCCAGACTGATGTGATCTGTGGGTCTTCATGAACGAGCTCACATAAAGCAGGTGCCTGTCTGTCAAGCTTTCGTGGCTTTTTGTAAATGTGCTTTTTGCCATTGTAGTGAAGGACTTCAGAGAAAGATATTGTTGTATGGAAATAAACTTCAGTACTTTTGACACATGCTGAAAGTTTAAGCCTAAAATTCCACAGAGGTTTCCTGAAAATCTGAGCCTGGTATGTCTACAGGCCATTTCTGCTGGGAGGCACAGACTTGCTCTGAGGCATCACTGTTCTCATACACATTCTTTTTCATCTGGGTTGATTCTCTGGGGTTTGGTGCATACTAGCATGGCCACATGATTCCTGACTGGCTTGGAGTGTGGTCAGATCAAGCTCCAGTTTGCCTGCAAAATGCTGTGTAGACATAGACTTTATAAAGTGTTCCCGATCCAGATGTAGCACTTGCCAACATAAGGAAGGTAGAATAACAAGTTCTAAGACATCTGACATTGCAAACATTACCCCACATTGAATGCTGGCTCCTATCCAAAGTGACAATTTCTCTCTTTGTGGGCTGCACATATTTAGGCTCTATATCCCAAATGCCTTAATGTTTTCTTCACAGCTTGCATTTGCCCATGATGGTGCCTTGCATGTATATGCATGCAACAGTTAGGTCTGCAGGTGGAGACAACCTTTTTTAAGAGCTATAAATAATGCAAAAAATGAAGAACCACAGAGAAGCTGATCTTCTCATGTTAAAGGTCTTGTAAATTAAACAAAGGAAAGAAGTGGCAGCATATGTAATATGGCTGTTTATTGTCCCCAAGTTAAGGAACGTTTTCTTGGCTGAGCAATGTTTCTGCCAAATGTCTCATGAAGGACTTTGTTGTGGTGTAAATTAAAGTCAAGGAAAATCTGTATTGTTGCAGGCATTTTGATCTGTCATGGACTGTTTCTGCAGAGTGACTGGACTGTGTGGTCTACAGTGAAGTCCTTGTCAGCGCTCACTAGTTAGTGCTGGCTATAGAAATAGAAAAATAGTAGCAGAGCTGCGAAAAAATTGGAGAAGGAAACTGAGAGAGGAGAATCTGTACGTGATGTCTATGGGCCTCGTGGGTGCTCAGCAGCTCCAAAAAACAAACAGCGATGGTGGCACTTCTGTACTGACTCAGCTGCTGAGCTGCAGGCACAAAAACAGAAGTTTTAGAGGGATCTGGCAGCCCGTGCTTATTTGTCCTCCTTGAATGTGTAGCAGGAGACATCTGAACATGTGCTCACTGCATGGAGCACAAGGCAGAAGGTGAAGCTGAGGCGTGCAGTGGTTAGTAATATCTCCAATGTAACTTTTTTATTCTCAGACATTTGTGCATGAGCTCAACGATTTTCAATAGGAAAGTGGTGTGGGATGTTGTAGAGCTGACATGACAGAAGCAACGCCAAAAACAAAATCAGTCAGGAAATGCTATTCTTGTCATCATGGATCTTCCCAGAAAGCTGTGATCGTCTTGATGTAGAAATGTCAGTGTAGACAGCACTGGGATAAGTACCCAGGAAAATATGGGATCAGATCAGACGTAGTATCTTGTCCTGGAAGTGCTGTGTCATGTGAGCACTGATGCCTCTCATCTTGCTGATTAAGTGTGCAGGCACAAACGGTGCCCCGCTGCCCCTCCCAAACTCAACAGCTGCTACTTGGAAGAGGCTTTTTTCCCCCATAATTGGTATTAGATGATGATGATGCCACAGGCTTTGAAATATTGGAAGCCAGCACTGATCACGCTTACAGATAGCTGAACAATGCAGTGCAATGTAAACTAGGCAAACAAATCCATCTGGGTTGCCAGAGAAGGCAGAGAAAAGCTCTAATCTTCTAGAAGCAGCTGTTGGCCAAGCTGACATTGAAAGGCATTATTTTTAAAATGAAAGCTTCAATGCCTGTGATGAAAGCTGCTGGATTTCTTGCTTTGGACTGGAAGCACTTGTCAGTAGCCCAGATAGAGATCAAAATCATTGAATGCTGCAGAGTAAGAGTGATAAGCAGGACCCTCCCCAGTGAGTAGTGGATTCCTGTCCATGCTGGGACATGGTAGTACCTGCCAGGAGTAGCTGCTTTCTGATGGCAGCAGGGTTCCCCACATAGGTGAGCATCTGCTGTTGGCTTTCCATAGCACAAATTTTGTTGAGGAAAAGGGGCCCATGAGCCAGAGGATCCCAGCGGGTCAGAGGTGGTGGCTGAATGGCACTGAGGGACAGCCAAGGGCGTGTAGAGCATCTCAGAGCCAGGACAGGACAGCTAGCAGTCTCATGGTGAGCTCTGGTGTAGATGTTGTTGGGATGCTTAGGTGAGCCAAGCCTTCTTCCACAGGTCTGTGTCAGCAAACGAGTAGAGGTGCTGCAGGAGGTGCATGGGCTGCTCACATGAACCTAGCAACACCAGTCAAGGCAGCTTTGTCCCAGGGCAAGTGAGTCAAACCTAGGGCTTCTGTCAGCATTAATACAATAAGGTAACAAGAAAAAGCCCATAACCTTAAATTACATGATCAAGTTAGCAAGTGTTTTTAGAGTCCCAAACTTAGTGCCTGTAAAGTTCAATTTAAAAAACAAAAAAAATTAAAAAATTTAAAAAAAAAAAGGAGAATGATTTAATTTATGAAGATGGCATTATTAACATTAGTAACCATGTGGATTTTCATCCAGATGAAGTGATACAGGGATACAGTTCGGAGTTGAAACAGTGAAGTGGAGATTTTCTGTGCATGATGCTCTCAGGAGGTCGGTGGTAGGTTACCAAATGGCAGCAGCAGCAGGTAAACTAGTTGTGATTTGTATTGGCTTTAACAGCCTGTGATGCCTCAGGGATGTTACAAAGATCTCTGTTTTTCTTTTGTGCGCTGTGACTGCCAGAAAAATAAAAGCCACCCCTGCTAGGATAAGTAGCATTATTATCCACTCTACAGACGGGGACTCTGAGCCACAGAGGGCTTTGCTTGGAGTCTCAGCAGGGCCAGCAGGTGTTGGAGAGGCAGCGCCAGGGCCAGAGAGCAGACACGATGTTGGAGGAGACTATATTGGGTCTGCTATGAGCAGCTAGAAGTGCCTTGGGTGCACTGCAACTGGTAAAGTGGTAAATTTGGCTTAAGGATGGAAGAATATTCAGGGCTAGGGCTAAGGCCGCAAGCTGTCCCTAGAACACTGGTGCTAGTGGTTTGCCTGGTAGAGCAAGCACGAGAGAGAAGGAGGGAGAAAACATTTAATTTCCTCATTGCCAGAAAGTTGAATTTGCTAAGCAGCAAAGCTATATAGAACATATTGCCTACATGCATTTTGTTCTCTTGTTAAACTTGGTTTAAAAGAGTGACAAGAAAACTAGCATTATCTACTGAGAACAACAATGGCAATTTAGCACTAATAGATAGAGTGGAGCTGTATCTGCTCTTAGTATATGCTGCTGTAACTTCCTCAAGACATGCCTGAGTACCAATATTTCTTCTTTAAGCCAGCACTGAAGGGTGTTTTTCTATCAACTTTTTTCTTTGGGCAACATCTACTGCCTGTTTTCTGAAGTTTTCCATACAGAACCGTTGCCAGCCAGCTTTAAAGAGAGAAGTTAAAAGGCTCAGCAGGTACACAATGTCCTGTGAAATAAAATGCACCTCTTCAGACTCAGTCACAGGTTACTCTTATATGATTTGCACTGGGATGTGGTGTGGGCTGGTGTGGACTTGCATCACAATCTTGTCAATCAAGTAGGAGATGTCAAGGATTTAGAACTATGTCTAGTAGATACGTGCATGTGAGTTTAATGTGTCTGTCAGTAGGCTGCCCATTCAGAGGAACCTGAACACAGTGCCAAAACATTAGTGCAACAAAACTTTCAATAGCACTATTCTTTCCTTCTTCCTTTGATCTCTTAGTTTTTCCATGCATATTTTGAAAAATAGACAAGTGCATTTTAATGAACTTTTAAAAAACACATCCAAAGTTCTAATTTGAACATATTAGTATAAGTGGTGAAAAACAGTAAGAAAAAAATTAGCCAAAGCATTGAAAACCGAAAACCAGCCTAGTTTTGCGGAATGACTCTTTGTCCAGAATTGAGATTTATGTGGTTATATTCTAATGTCCTACATTTCCACAGTGAACAGCCTTTATCCTAATAGTCCCTGTCCAATGCTGCTGTGAGGTCACATTATACGTAGTTAAACAGCTGCTGTACTCGGACCAGAGGTGGAAGCATTTCCATGATGGTCTGAATAGAACTGGTGTACGGCATTTGTACAGCTCTTTGGGGATCTTCCTGGATGAAAGGCACTATTATGCGGGTAAGATCATTATCATTATCATGAAAAACTTCTCAAGGAAGCAATTCCACCTTCTGCTTCTGACACCTCATTTCTCTGTTGTCTCAGGAGCCTCTTTTGTATCTCCTAGGAGTGTCAGTTCACATCTTAATCTCTTTGTATGTAATCTCATTACAGATAATCCCATTTGCTGGAGATGTCAGTACTTCTCCACTATGTGAGGAAGGATTTACGCTCGACTCATTTTGTAACTGATCCTAGCTATGTTTGCTGTTCAAAATAGACTGGCTGGAGCTGGAGTTTCCCTTAGGTTAAGTTTGCTGTGAGCAGAGAAATTCAAAGGGTCAAAGAAAGAGGGAAAGACAAAAAAGAGAAACAAAAAAAGAAAGAAAAATGAATGGAGGAAGGAGGAAAGGAGGGAAGGAGGGGAGGAGGGAAGGAGGGAAGGAAGGAAGAAAGGAAGGAAGGAAGGAAAGAAAACAAGAAGAAAAGAAGAAAAGAAGAAAAGAAGGAAAGAAGGAAAGAAGAAAAGAAGAAAAGAAGGAAAGAAGGAAAGAAAGAAAGAAGGAAAAGAGAGAGAGAGGCAAGAAAAAAGAAAAGGAGGAGAGGAGGAAAGAAGAGAAAGGTAAGGAGAGATGAAGGGAGAGAGGGGGAAAAGAAAGAAAAGGAAAATAAAATGGAAAGGAAACATGGAAAGAAAAGGAAGGCAAAGAGAAGAGAAGAGAAGAGAAGAGAAGAGAAGAGAAGAGAAGAGAAGAGAAGAGAAGAGAAGAGAAGAGAAGAGAAGAGAAGAGAAGAGAAGAGAAGAGAAGAGAGAGAAGAGAAGAGAAGAGAAGAGAAGAGAAGAGAAGAGAAGAGAAGAGAAAGAAAAGAAAAGAAAAGAAAAGAAAAGAAAAGAAAAGAAAAGAAAAGAAAAGAAAAGAAAAGAAAAGAAAAGAAAAGAAAAGAAAAGAAAAGAAAAGAAAAGAAAAGAAAAGAAAAGAAAAGAAAAGAAAAGAAAAGAAAAGAAAAGAAAAGAAAAGAAAAGAAAAGAAAAGAAAAGAAAAGAAAAGAAAAGAAAAGAAAAGAAAAGAAAAGAAAGGAAAAGGTCTTTTCTGCCAGAAAAGCCTAGTGAATTTTTCCTTCCATCTCATTCTTCACATGAAATGGGAATTTTCCCTTTAATAAACAAACAAAACAATAAGATACGAATTTAGGAAATGACTTTCACAGCCATTCATCTTCAGTCAGGTTTGCTTTGTAAAGGCAGATGTACTGTAAGCTTTCCTCACTGTGATTTCTTGCCTTTTAGTAACTCTTGTCAATTAGGGACGATATAGTCTACTCTCAATTCATTAAGTGCAGCACAATTGTCAGTTAGTGACGGGCTCTAGGGAGGCCAGGGCTAAACAAACACAAAGGATAAATTATAAAAGAAGAGCACCGTTTCGAGGAAGATGGGACCCTCTTGATATAACACGGTTATCCTTAAAATCTTGAGTAAGCTACTCTTGTGGATAGAAGTCCAAACCTCATATTCTTAAAGAGAAGAGTGGGAAAAAAAAAAGCAGTCACTCTCCTTTGACGGTTTGAAAAAAGAAAAGATGTTTGTACCACTCACTGACTGGCTAATGAATAATCAGATTTCACAGCTTGAGTGCTGGGGTGGTAATTTGGTTGCACGCCATGCTCCAAATCCATGGAATAGTGCTTCATTAATGTGAAGACCTGTATAATCAAACAATTAGCAGTCTCTCTGCTGCTAAAGCAGCTTTTCATCAGCATATATACTTGGTTGTAAGATGAGTCTCAAATTAATGGATCTGACAGCAACTAGTCTTTTACTAAATCACAGCAGTAGTATAGTAGGGTGGACACATATCTACTTTTAACCCGTATCTACATCTGCAAGAAATTCATTCTATTCATGCCACACACTGTATCTAACTACTATTGAGAAGGTGAGGGCATTATAGGTGAACTAAAATTTCATTTAAATGAGTAAATCACAGGTTAGATTTTTCCAACAGAATGTGCAAATGCTGCAAATTGCCAGTGATATGATGCTATTTTTTGCCTCACTTATCTTCCAGGAAGCAGGAAGAGACTTGTACCTGTATTCTAGCAGCTGAAAGTCACTCTTTCCCCTCCCTTGTACAGGATTTAACCGTAATGGGCAGAAGGAAGTGCCACAGTTTCCAACTCTTTATCTATACTCTCACATTTGATGCTGCTGAAGCTCAAGGGTCTTTTTCTCTCCAGTTCATTTGAAAACACCACAGGTGGAGGAGATGAGCGTGGTAAGATTCTCCCACTTGATCCAAGCTCACAAAGCCCTGGTGCATGGTGTCTCTTATGGTATTCATGACCATACCGTCTTGGAATGCATGGCACCTTCCAGAGGACAAAACAGTATAAGCCTGAGACAAATTCTCCTGTGTGTGCTGCCACCTGACCTGTGGGGAGTGGAGGCATTCACTAGGTGGATGGGGCAGTGCATAGGGTCATAGCGATCTGGCAAAGCACATTGACTGATGGAATATTTGGTCTGTTCTGTGGGAAAATATCCATTCCCATGCTCTAATTGCAAACTCTTTCCTTCATATTAGCAAATAAGTTTTATTTGCTTATTTACATGTTACATATTTTTGGCTTGTTTTTTGTTGTTGTTGTTGTTTCCTTATAATATTGCCTTCATTGTTCTGGAAATCAGCTGAACCTCCGTGTTTTTTTCCTTCCATGACTCAGCAGGTGACAGATACTAAGGGTACTGGAAAAACTGAGCAAGTTATTTGTGAAGTTGGCATCAATATTGCACCAGAAATTTACCTTCCATGGGACAGTACGCTGAAATTTGTTTTTATTTTTTGAGACAATGACCTATTATGTATACAATCTTATTTAGCAATGGCTGACCTAAGGTGGAGCAATGCTGCATTACTCTCTGCTAAAAACAAATAGATAAATAGATTTTCTATATGTCACGAGTGCTGCACCTGACTTGGTACCCGACTGTCTGAAGTGCAACTAATGGGAACTGAAAGTCTCAGTATCTCAAAGGGCTTGTTAGTCTGCCCTGCCAGAGTATGAGTTCTGTAAATATCAGAGATAGGAGTGATGTGGAGTCCAGGTTCAGTCAAAAGAAAGTTTTCTCCAAGTGTAATCATAAAAGCTGACCATTTCAGACAAGATAAAAGAGGTCTGCTTTCCATGTCTCTATCAGTTTAATATCAACTTGAGGTGACTGTGCTGCAGAGATCATCCTGTTTGCTATATCAGAAACAGAGAGATGAAAACTAGAAAAGACCAAAATATCCCTCAAATTGACTACTTAGTTTTCAACACATAATCACCATTAGTGCAGATGATTTCCATCAGTATCTTTACTGAGGCTATGGCCTCCTCTTGACTTACAAAAGACTGCAATCACTGCATTGGTCCTGTGCTGAAGGTCTGCAGTGCTTCAGTAGGTATTTGTTGGCTGGGAAGTTATCCTAACAGCTGAGTGCCCAAGAAAGAAGAGGGTGGGATTCAGCCCCTGTTCCTTGCACCATCCCTGGAGATTTTCAGGGTGAGGCTGGATTAGGCCCTGGGCAACCTAACCTAGCTGTGGTGTCCCTGTTCATTGCAGGGTAGTTGGACCAGATGGCCTTCAAGGTCCCTTCTAACTCTAAGGATTCTATGATTATATGATTCTAATGTGCCATCACAGACTCAACCCCTGGGTCCAAATGGGCACAATTTGTAAGAAATTAAATCTTGTACCAAAAGGACAGGTAATATTTTTGGATTAGTATTACATACCTTAATGCTGCTCTTCTTTTCAGTGCTCACCTAAGGTCCCTCCAACACAGTCTGCACCTCTGCCATATGCACCCAAACACTCATGGCATTTGTAAAGACCTGCACATGATAAGCACTGAGGTCACTAGGTTGGCTGCTCTAAGAGACCTTAAGTCTGAATTTCCAAAAGAAAAAGGTACTCTAACATGGGGTTTGAAATGATAATTTTTAATCTTTGTAATTGCTAGATAACTTGTGAGTCTGTAGGGTCCATTACTACACACTGAATGCTCTCATTAATTTCCATCATCATTTATTTTGCTTGCAACTGCTTGAATGTGTGTGCAAACCATCTCGTAAAGTCAGCGTTGCTTTTGTGAAATGATGTTGCGTTGCATTTTCTCCAGAAACGTTCCCTCGCCCTCTCCTGAGAAGCAATAACTAACATTTTCCCCCCTAGTTTCCTTTACAAATGCCCTCAGTGATTGCTTTCTTCCTGCTGCGTATCCACCTGGATGGGATGAGATCCCCAGTCCTGCAGCAGCTCCTTCCAATCCCACATGCAGAGAGGTGGTGGGCTGCCTTCCAGTTGTCCTGCACCTCAGAGCCAACCAGGCCACCCCAGCACTATCATCCTCTCTGTCCTACAGCTCTCACTGCTTTTATCATCTTATCCTTAAGCCACTGACTTGATCTCAGGCTCCCCCTCCCTCCTTCCCTGTAATACCTCAGGGAAAAAAACAACAAAACAACAACACATCAAAATAATAAAAAAAAAAAAGAAAATCCAAACGCACAAAAAGAAATAGGTAGTATAAAAAGAGCAGTGAGGTAGTGGCTCTGCTTTCTTCTTGCTTTTGGAAATAGTGCTTGGCCCAAAGTAGCAGGGGCACAAATCAGCAGGGTGCCCCAGGACTCCTGGAGGAAAGCTGCACCCTCTGCAACCGTCCCTATTTCACAGGGTGCCTTTCCTTCAGACATTAACACACACTGCAAGTGTGAGACTCTGTATATGCAAGTAATACACATGTGAATTTATAGTATAATATCGCACACAGCACACAGCTACCATCTTTAACCACACATTTTTACGATAATGGGTATTTTTGGCTATGAATTCCTTGGTTGTAAAACTCTCCTCCTTGCAGAAGAATCCTGCCTCTGCCATTTCTCAGGAGCCAGTCCTGCAGACTCTGCTGCCTGAATTCAGGTACCAGTGCATGTGTCACTGGGAATGCTGGAACAAAAGAAACAAAATTCAGTAGCAGTGTAGAGGCAAATAGGATTAAGTAAAAAATATAGATGTTGTAAGAATGGGGACAAACGAGAGAGAAATATTTGTGCAGAGATACAAATCATACAGATACATGGAACTCGGATTGTATGCATATAAATGTATGTATGTAAAGAAAAATCAGCCACTGTCTGTTTCAGACTAATCACAACAAGCGCAACGGATCTAAATAAATATGGTCCAATGCTCATATTAAGTGAGTTTCATTAGATTTTAATTTATAAACAATAATAATGTTAGTTTCAGGACTAGTTACTTAAACTCGGCCAATTCAAAATTAAAAAAAAAAAAAGAAATTCAAATAAAGACCTTAATTTTACTCTGTTCTTTGAAAACAGTTTAGCTTTCCTATTTTTATTTTTCTTCTGTAGCATAAAACTTGTGTTTTAACAAATCACTGCCATGAGCTAACCCAGATCTGAATCCAGAAAATGCTCTCAACATTATCCTTCTCTGTTCACATATATTTGAAGTAAATTACATCAAATTGTATTTGAAATACCAAACTGGCATTAATGGAAGCTTTTTTTTGCTCCAGGCACCATTTTAAAATAGATGAGCATAAAAATGCAGTCTGCATCATTAAGTTTATATGAAACTAGTGAGAATAAAAATCACCATGTAAGTTCTAATAAGATGTGTTTTTCATTCCAGTTTAATAACCCAAGACTATATTCATCTTCCACTATAATAAATACACTGAAAGGAATTCATTCTTTTGTGGTTTTTAACATGTTGAGGGTTTCAGAAGATGGAGTTTTTCTCGGAAGCTGGGTGAAGAAAATTCTTTAATATGGCAGTGCGGAGTATTATTATCATAAATAATTAATGTGCACAGCAGAAGAAAGCCTAGCTTCATTAATAATTCTTATTTTTAGTTGGCATAAGCTAGAGGTGCTGTATCTTCTTTCATCCGATCTATGTCAATTTCCACAATTTTAATTCACTAGACGTTAAAATTTTAAAGGTACGTTACATTTTGCAATTGATTTTTGTTTGTGGCTTTGCATGAATGCCGTGCTGCTCATTCTTACCCGTTGAGATATTTTTAGTAACAGGCAAAAAAGGAAGAAAAAACCCACAAGTAACCAGGCAAGGTAGAGTGGGCATCAGTGTCAGCTCCTTTCATCTTCCATTTCCCTTTGGGACCAGTTAAGATACTTCTTTGATTAGGACCTCAGGAAATATTAAAAAGCTCTTCTGCGAATTTAAACTCATCAAACTTGTCTCTGTTTATTTTTTTGAACGCCGAGATAATTCACCTCCCGCATGTCGAGAACACGGGTTCCCTCCAACCCCATCGCCCTGCTCTGCTCAGCTAAGTCACTTCTCTTAACATCTCTGAATCTCTCCTAACAAATGTTAGTGCTTCATTAACGCGGCATCTGAGCGGGAGCAGCTCCTAAACGCTCCTTATTAGCACGAAGGAGGAAATAAAGATGACACCACGGATGGCACCCGGGCTGCATGTCGTGAGGCACAGGTAGCGCCAGATTAAGACAAAGGAGAGTGATGTGACACCTGAAGAGAAAACAGAGAGCAGAGGAAACCATTTTGTCTTGCTGCTAAATGCTTGTGGGAGAGAGACCGAGACTCTTATTTAAACTTTGGAAACATCAAAACCAGGGAGATGCTACGTTAACCCGCACTGTGCCTTTTAAATGCATTTGCATATGTTCTTGTTAATCAGTCAAATGTTAAAGCTGCTTGAAAAGTGGTGGGATTTTTTTTCCCCCTCTTTAAAGGAAAATATATTTCCTGTTTTTCTTTTCTTTTTCTTTTTCTTTTTTTCTTCTGAACTGTGCTGAGCCAGTTGGAAAAAAAAATAAGCAATTCTTTCCTCCTGATTTTTATATTCTTCCTTCCATTTTAGCCGTTCACTTTCTTTTATTTTTCTTGAGACCAAAAGAAGGAAAAAGGTGAGATGGGGAAGAAGAAGAAAAAAGACACTGCAGAGAACATGGGAGAAGGGAGCACCCAGGGAAAGAAATAACCCTGAGCTGAGGAAAGAATTAAGCTGACAAAATGCAAAATGCATTGGCTTGCTCTTGGTGAAAAGGTCATTTTAATCTTGTTCATTTTTGGATGAGAGTTTTCAGCTAGTGTAAATACCTGTAGCATCTCAAGTAGCCAGGTTGTCATTTCAGAGGGATCTTCAGCAAGGCATAGGTGTTTGTTAGACAATCAATTAATTATCAGAGTTTTCACAGCTTTTTCCTATGTTGGTTCACGTTTGTCTTTAAGTTGTGCTGCAGCTCACCTACTTGGAAACATAAACTCACAGAATCATAGAGCCGTTTGAGTTGAAAGAAACCCTTGAAGGCCATCTAGTCCAACTCCCCTGCAATGAACAGGGACACCTACAGCTCCATCAGGTTCTCAAAGTCCCATCCAGCCTGACTTTGAATTCAGCCTCCAAAGATGGAGCACTCATCAACTCTCTGGACAACCTGTTCCAGTGCCTCATCACTCTTACTGTAAAAAAAAAAGGTGTACTTTTGTGTTCCACTGCGTCTTGCAGAACCAGTCTGGTGAACGTGAGGACTTAGATTCCCCTAGACTTAGATTAGGCACATGCTGACTCCTCTGTGCATACACGTACACACATCCATCAAAAATTTGAGGTGCGACCAAATCTTTTTGTGTGACATCTGAAGATTGTAAGAAGACAAATTCAGGGATGGAATTCAGCCCTCCTTGCTTGGGCATGACCTCCCATGCCAAAGTGTGCAGCAGCTGGCCACCACAAGCTGGGCCATGGCATCGTGTGGCATGAGGGGAACATGGAGCCCCCTAAAAGCCCTGGGAAGACCCAGTTGGAAGAGGTCACTGATTTATTATCCACCATGACTGAGAACAAAGAGTGTCTTCCCATGGGGGTGCTGCTTTTGCTAGACTTCAAGTACATCTTTAAGTCACTAAGAAATATTTTAAGTTGCTTTTGAATTATGTTTTAATTCATCTATTTTTAATTTTTTTTTAAATTCTCCCTCCTTCCTCTCAGGCAAATGATCCGGTTGAATCATTTCATAATAGCACTGTGTGCATAGCATCTTTCTTTCTTAGATTTCAGGGTACTTTAGAAAGCTGATGGGCTGTGATTTTGCTGCATTATTGCTTTCATGTGAAGAACTGTGAGAGGTGACATTCCAGTATTTTCTTTGGATATTTGCTATCAAATGGAAAGAAAGAAGCAAAACTTTGTGTTTCGACAGCAGCATGCTCACTAATCAGCAAATGCAGACCAATTAATACAATAGGTGAAAGACATGGACTTGCATGCTAAAATCTGCACCAAAAGAGACGTTTTCCTGACTTCTTTATTTCCTATTAATCCTCTCTGACAATGGTTTATTTTGCAGGAAAATATGCAAATACCTTAATCTTGTAAAACAGTATGACATTCTGAGTGTGCCTCTCTTTGCAATACATTGACAAACACTTGTTTAGGAAGAACAGCACGAGGAAAATACATTTCTGAGTGCCAAATCAGAATCTCTGCAGAAAAACTGTGTATCCCTCTGAAAAAATAAACAGGAAAAAGAAAAAAAACCCACAACAAAAAAAGGGCAGTGAGGACCAATCTCTCCGAATAATACGTTTGCATCTTCCCTGAAATGTGATTTATTAGTAAATGAGTTGGTGAAGGAATTAGGGATCTTTCACTGTTCTCTTTCTGTACCCACATCATAAAAAAAAAAAAAAGCCCTAATTTCAAAGGTCTGCTGCCTCTTTGCTTTATTTTATAATTATATAACATTGGCTGTTGGAACAATACTTCTGAAATATTCCTGTAAGCACTGAAAACATATCTGCAGAGACTTTATTGATTCTTTTTAACATCCTAATTTGAAGTGATTTAAGAACTGATTGGCAGTTGGCAAAAAATGAATGATAATGAACTCATTTCGATAGAGATGGACCAGATACCACGCCGGCTGTCGAAACTTTTCAAAGCTGGTTTCTCTCCAGCGAATGTGATCCTGCAGGCTCTGTCCATCTGCCTGCAAGAATTGAGACATTCACGTTCTGTGGGAAATGCTGTTGAGAAAACACCGCCGAGAATTGTTGATTTTGCCATCGCTCATTGCCCTCAGTGAGGAAACCGGACAGCGATAAACACAATGGCACAACAATGCTGATTTCTTTCTTTATAAATATATTTTGTATTACATGAGTAGGTATCCAGCTTGCTTCAGAGCAATGGGGAGTACAGGTTATCAGGCAGAGCAGCTGCTTGAGCAGGGCAAAGCCTTCCCCACGGAGTGACATAGAATCTTACGATGATAGAGTTCCAAAGCCCTGACATGAGCAGGGCTGCTGACTGCTAGAACAGGTTGCCAGGATCCCATACACCCTGGCCCTGAATGTTTCCAGGGATGGGGCACCTACAACTTCTCTGGGCAGCCTGTACCACTGCCTCACCATCCTCCGGGTTAAAAAATCTCTGATCTTTGAGTTCAAAGCCATCTGCTCCTGACCTATCACTATTAGACCATGACCTTCAGCTCTTGCTTACAAGGATGGTTTGGTTATGGCCCCAACCAAATTTTCAGTGGAGCAAACTGAGCTGCAGCTACCAGGTGAAACAGATGAAGTGAAAAACTGCACCAGCTGTTTGGCCACTCCTGTTGCTCTCCTGTTGTAGAAAATTAAAACTGATTGGAAGAAAACTGAGTGAATTAACCCAAAATGCCACATCTAGGGACAGGCTCTTCATTGCCCAGAGTGCACTGATCACCCTCATTAAACAGCCTGGGTCTGGAAAATTGTGCTCAGATCAAGGTGCCCACCTCCATATAGACTTCATAGAATCGTATCATAGACTAGAATGGCCTGGGTTGAAAAGGACCTCAAGGATCATCTAGTTTCAACCCCTCTGCTGTAGGCAGTGTCACCAACCACTAGCTTTGATGCTGTATCTTTAATGTGTGGCAGCGAAATAAGGCAATTATTGCAGCATTGACCAAATAGTGTGTGGCTAAAGCCCCTGCCTTATCCTGGCTTATTGACGTGATGAGAGAGGCAAACACCCACCATAGGAGCATTTACCACCCTGGATGTCTTTGCTCTGGTACACAGTACCATCAGCAACGTGTGCTGCAACACTTACACATGAATGAAATAAAACAGAGGGAGCCACCTCTTCAAATAATGCTGAATTCACCACTACTTCGGGCATTAATTAAAAAACTTGGCTCATTTCTGCCCCTTTGCATGATTAGAATGATGTAAATAAGAACCTTATCCAAAAGCTTTTAAAATTAATTAAAAAAAAAAAAGACTGGATACAATATTTGTACACTATTTGCAAAGTAGAATGAAGAAAGGAATACCTAAATTTCCATCTCCATCATCTCAACACTGAGCCTCCCAGATTTCCTTGCCAGATTTGCCCATCACTGTGTAGGACCATGCACATTTATCACGTCTGCAAGGCAGGGTGATCTCAGGAAGCTCAAATCTGCCTTTATATGGAGCATTTGGTTCCAGCCCTGTAAGATCTGTGTGCAGGGCCATGGGCTGATTCACCAGAGAGCCTTCAGTGAGCCAAATTCTCTCAATCAGGCACATGTAAGAAGCAGAGGAGAGATCTTTCTGGGAATGGATTAGCAGTCCTCACCTCTGCTTGCCTGGCTGCGATTGCTGCAGCCCTGGGAAACGTCTTAAATAGGAGATACTGGGGTGTGATTTACAGCACTGAGAGCAGAGTTCTCCTCTGTGCTCCTTGCTAGTTCCCAAAGCAGTGAAAGTGAGACCCTACCTCTATGTGTTTTGCACCAAACACTTTATTACCAATGAAATTCTCTAAGTTGCATCAAAGATTGGGATAAAGGAATTCAAGTCAACCAGCAACTTTTGAAGAGGAGGTTAGGATGCTAAACCACCCAATCACAACCAAAAATACTTGGGTACAATATGATTTACTGCTGATATTACAGTAGCTCCTCTGGAAATTAGCAAAGAGTTGGTTTTCTTGTGTTTTAGTTACGTGAGGGGACACTAAAAGATATGAGAAGACATATTGCTTGTCCCAAAGAATTAGGATCACAGAATCATAGAATCATACGTGTTCATTAGACAAACAATTAATTTTAAGAGTTTTCACATCTTTTTCCTATGTTGGCTCATGTTTTTTGTCTTAAAGTTATCTATTTTAAAGTTGTGCTGTTGCTCAAGGAATCACAGAATCACAGAAACACAGAGTTTAAGTAGGAAGAGACCTTCAAAGGCTCTCTAGTCCATCTCCTCTGCAATGAACAGGGACACCTACAGATAGATCAGGTTGCTCAGAGCCCTGTCCAGCCTGACTTTGATTGTCTCCAGGGACAGGACATCCATCACTCTCTGTTGCAGTGCCTCACCACCCTTATTGTAAAAATCTTTTTCCTTATATCCAATTTAAATCTCCCTTCTTTTATTTCGAAACCATTTCCCAACTGGGCTATTGCTCACACTTTCATTCCTATGTTCCTACTGCTCACACATACATGGAAAAAGCTCTCGAGTTTTATTTCCCTATGACTTTGAGGGGCAATATCTGCTCAGGAGTTCCTCGGAGTGTACCTTTAATGCAAGCAAAAAGACAGCATGGTCCCACAAAATACATCACAGCAGCTCCTCATTGCAATATTGCTGTCTGTCACAGGAACTGCCCCTCCACAGGCTCTCTGTGACCCCACAGCCTCTTGCTTCTCCAGGGGCTGCTGCAGTACAGGAATCATGCTCATTGTTAATGGGGCTGTAGATGGGAAACCTGCTAAGATATTTTTTGTTTATGAAAAATGGAATATAATATCACTATTTTCCAGGGATAACCTTTTTCCTCCCTTTTTTTCCATCCAAATATGCATTGGTATCATTATTTTTTGCCACTGGGAGAGAGAGCCAGGTCTAGCACAGAGAGAATTACTATAGTGTGGATTCATTAGAGCCATCTCAGCCCATCTCTTTTTCATTTTTTGGTGTTAAAGGAATATGGAGTAAAGCAGGGCAGAACAAAGTGTTCTGGGAAACTGATAATCAAATGGCCTAAAGCTAATGTTTACTTTTTCGAATGTTTTACAGCAGCATTACTTGGAGACGTATTAAAACCAGGGAGCGAGAGGGAGGGAGGGAGAGAGCCTAATAATAGCCTTCCAGTTACAGAAATAGAGAAGCAGCATAGATATGATAATTGAATTTGGTTTGGATGGGTGATAATCCGCCTTTATGCTACAGCTGTAGTTCTCAGATTTGAGCCTGGTTGGTGGCAGGTGCTGGGCAGCCTCTGCTGCCCCGGGAGGGCTCCAGAACCTTGTGCCACTCAGCACCCTGTTGTGCAGGCTGCAGGCTTTGGGCTTGGATTTTTGTCCTTATTTTTTCTCTCTTGTATTTGCAGCATTTGTCCTCCAGGTAACCTGGAGCCTTTCTTTCTTGCCTGGCCAGGAAATACCACCAATGAGTGTGAAAGGGAGCTCTTCTGCATCCCAGTGAGCTCTGCGCTCAGCCCATCTTTCCTTCTCCCCTGCTCTAAATTATTCAGCCCCACACTCAGGGAGCTGACACTGCTAGTAAACCAAGGAGTTATATATTTTTGGTTGCACTTGGAGATTAAGTACCACTTGAGTTACAGTCTCTAGACTCTCAAATATTTGTGTAATTTTAGATCGTGAATTCTCATTCCTGACTGTGTTTAGTATAAATATTTATACACAAAGCTCTCTCTGTTAGATCCCAGGGTAGAAGCTGGGGATGAGAGGTGTCTCTGTGTCAGCTCTGTCGCACACCTAAGTCCCTGTTCTGTCTCATTCCCTGAGGCAAACTCTGATCTAGCTTTGACCTCTCTCAGTCCCTCTGTTGTGCAAGATGTCCCAGAAAATATGTGGTGGGAGGTCATAATTTGACCATTGGGCTGCGGTGTGTGGGTAACAGGGCCACCAGCTGTCACCAGATAACCTTAAAACTCGGTGCAAGTGGCCTGGGGCTGGCTGCAGGCTGGTGTTCCACTAGCAAAAGGAGTGGGAGAAAAATGAAGAGCAGTGCAGCACGAGGAAATGTCACAGTGTCCTTCCTGGGTGATGGGAAGTCTCCCTGTGACCCCTGCTGCTTTCCAGCCTCCTAAAGCTATCCACTTCTATTATTTTATTTTATTTATGTTAGCCAAAGTACTTCTGAATGAAAAGCACTGATTAATTTCCCCTTCTTAAAAATATGAGAGAAGATTCTGTTTTTTTTCCAAGCACTGAATTAAGTCTTGGCTGCACAGGAGTTTGTGTTTTTAATGAGCCCATTTTGCAGGTCACCAGAATTGTTCCCCATTCAGCCACTCTCATCATCTGGGTCATTACCACCGATAGCCTGGATTCAGCTCCCACAGCACTCAGCTGGCACTCAGATGTCACCTCTAACGATAACGAAGGGCATGATGGCTGATGGAGCACCTTTTCTCCAACTGTATCAGAAACGTTTTTCAGCTGTGAATAAATTAGCCTCAGAGCATCGTTTTAGGGCAGACAGGGAGTATGAAGGTTTCACAGGTGGATAAACAGAGGTACACTGCTTAAACCTCCTGGCCAGAGAGTGACCTGGGTGACTAATGGTACCTGGGCTTTGTCTATGGGACTTGCCAACCCAGCTCAACTGTGAGCTGTTGGCAGGGAAATTAGTCAAGGTTTTTGGAGGAGGCTGGCTTGCCAAGCAAGCATTTTTTTGACTGCACTGTTCTCACTGCTTCCTCAGGGAGCACTCTCACTGTTGTTAGTGCATCAGGGTTGGCCAAGCCTTCTGTTTTTCTTTCTTTCTTTTTTTTTTTTTTTTTCCTTCACACATGGAAGTTATGTTTTGTCCAAAGTGCACAGTTTGGAGCTGGGAGGGCAAACTTGTGCAGATACAAATGTCAGTGCACTATGCGTGTTTGCCGCTATCTGCTTGTACTGCTCACTAATTGCTAACCAGCCAAGAAATACCCACTACATCCTATGAGCAGATATCTGTCACTATGCCACAGTCAAAGATGGGATGGAAAATACAAGAGTACATCCACAGGCCCTTCTAGCACTTGGAAAGTGTCAGACTCTTTCTTGTTCGATTTCCAGCTGTGCATCCCTGGGAGAGAAAAATAAACAAATGTGTTCTCTCCAAAACAGCACTGAGCATTATAAAGTCCAAGCCATACATTTCAGTCTCCTGCTTTGATGGATGTCTTCAGATTCTGAAAAGGACCATGGCAAATGCCTTATTAGAATAATATTCCAGTGTCTTGACAAGCAGATTCAGATTTATACGGCAGCTTTCCTTTCTATGCCAACAGCTATGTAATACCAAAGGACTGCAAAAAGGCCCCATGCCCTGCTTGGATTATTATTTTATTTTTTTAATAGAAAGGGTATTTCAATGCAAGAATCCTTGTTTTGTCTTTCTTGTTTGTTTGTTTGTTTGTTTGTTTCTGGCTCTCTTGTCCCTTTACGTTCTTCTGTCTGCAGTTCCCCACAGCACACACAACTATCTTTGCCAAAAGGAAAGGAAAAATTGCCTAAGATTTGCCTCTGTGTGGGGCTATGATTTGGGTGCCCCTCCTTTGCCATTGCCTCAGCCAAATCCTCTATGTTTCCTGAAGAAATAATTTAAGAATTGTTAATATCCAGCTTTTCTGGCAATAGTAAACACATAAATACTTCAGCTAAGGTAAATTTTCTGGATTTACTGCCAAACCTTCCATTTCTGCACATGTAGCCCAATATGTCTTAAATTATGTACCATTCATGACTGTTAGTGGGAAACACCACATACCACTGCAATTAGCATTTTCACTATTCACTCAGAAGAATGAGGGAACCTCCTAAATAAATACCAACTTCAAGAGTTGGGGTGGAAATTGTGTTTCAGCTAAATTGTCCCTCTTCCCTCTGTTTTTCCTTGCTGCTCTTGGCAAATCACAAACTTCCTTCTACACGCTGTGAGCAACCAGAAGCATCTATGGATCTGTAGCTTTGGCAAAGAGAAGGTAAAAACCCCGAGATGTGCCCCTGCCTGAATGGAAGTGCCAATAAAACCTCCCCTGCAGAAGTATCCAAGCAGCAGAAGGACCCCACTCTTGATCCTGGAAGACCACCCAGATGTCCTGTCCTGATGAGGGAGCTTTTCCACAGGTTTTAATGAGCTTTCACTCTCTTTTCAGTTTCTGGATCCATCCAGTTTCTGGCAAGCTAAATACCAGGCTCACTTAGCTGCAAGTGGGATTTGTTTTCCCAGGATTTGAATCCTCAGTTATGTCATACAGAGAAACAAACCAGCTATCAAGAGGAAATGCCATACTTACCAACATTAGGGACTTTAAACCTTTATGTTATAGAAAGACACAAATATGACTTATAGACATGGGAGAAAACACCATGGGAATGAATGGGTTCCATTTCCCATCTCCCTTGTCTCAGGACACCCCTATATTGACCTAGCAGCCTCTTACCCTCTAACTTATTGGAATAACCACTGAAATAGTGTTTCTAACACTCGTGTCAAAAACCTGCTCTTATTTGCTGCCCAGAAAGAAGCAGTGTTATTGGTTTTTAATCTTTATTGGAATAATTATTTTTTTGAAAAGGAATCCAGCGTTCAAGTACAGAAACAAATTAAGGTCAGAGAGAGCACCTAGCTTTATGTAAGTGTTTAGTCTCTCCTTGTGAAGTGTCTGGTTCTGCATGAATTACCATTAATAATAAAATGTATGTAAGATAGTGACATTCGGTGTGCATGTTCTTAGTTCTCTATTAAGCTGTGTTCCCTAAAAAGGTTTCCAGGTTTATTTAAACATGCAGAAAAGAATTTAATATTAAACAGAAATAAGATGTAATAGAATTATGTCAAAACACCTGAGGGAATTTTGGGTACCTTTAAAGAACGAGGTCTGAATTGATTCATAGCTTGGGCAAGTGATAATTTAGCTGCTGCGTAGAGAAAAGGGGAAGAAAAAAAAGAAAAATGAGTTAATTCTTTCATAGCTATGAAATCCACTGCTACGAGATGTAGTCCATGGACTCACCAAGAATCCTGCCTCAGTACAGGTAGTATTTTACTTTCTGATGCTGAGAATGAGTGTAGTGATCTTGCTAACACTTCTGCAGGCGCTGTGCATTAGCGGCATATGGGGTGGCTGCCGATGGGTGAGGAGTTAACACAGAAGGGGACTGTTTGGAGGCATGCATTCCATCCTACAAGCTCTGGGTGCAAAGGGAGACTAAGTTGTAGCCTAAATTAGAGATCTAATTGTCTCATCTTTCAACATTTTAGATTGCATCAGGTCCCGTAATGGGATAAAAGCTTTAACTCGTACCATTTTGGGGAGTTTGGATGCAAAATAGGCATTCTGGTTAGTATCAAAAAGACCCAAGTTTAGCTCCTAAGAGCTCGACTTATTCGCCTTGTAGCGAAGCTATCGGCTTTATCCAAGATGTTTCTATTTAAATTAATATTTTCAGTGTCAGTTCAGCAATATCAGCACACTGCTAATGATCTCCATATCCATTAAGATCAGTTCAAATGCACCTCAGCGTAGCTTTCTCACTCTATACTCCTGGTGGTATTCTTTAAATCTGATAGGTAGCTTATTATTTTTATTATTCACAAATGTCACAGGCCTTTTCTCTCCCATTTGGGATTGTTCTTCTCCTATTTTAGGTCTTTTGCTTTCTTCTAATGTTGCTTTGGGAAAGCTCTGGGGATATATAAAGCAAAATAGACAGATGCCTTCACCTACCAGATTGTTGTGAATAATAATAATCACCTCTTATATATCCCTTTTCATTTTCAAAGCACTTTGCAGCAATTAACTAATTTGTCTTTACAACAATCTCTGCCAGACAGGTAGAGGCATTTGCATAGTGGCTATATATTTATTTATTTATCCTACCCTCATAAAAACATAGCTCTCTTTTTCTTTTCCTTCTGTCCTTTTCTCTTCCTCTTCTGGATATTTTTGCCACTTTTCATTCCCTGAAAGGCAGTATTTCTGTGGGACTGTTATACCCACTAGCACTCCTAATCAGTGAACCCAAGCAGATTCTTGGAGAAACAAAAGCACAAGCCAACAAGGGAGGAACAATAAATTCCTTCGAGGACACAAGCTACTTTTGGGCCATCAGGTATGGCAGAGAACCACAGCCATACCTCTACCACCCTTAAGATGGCTACAAGAGATGATGGTGGTACAGCTACTCCTGCTCTAATCTTCTGTGCCCATTTTGCTGAACAAGTTGGCCTACAGAATATGAGTGGTTAGAAACGTAAAAAAAAAATGGTCTTTTGGCATAGTAGCGTGAAAAAAAAGATAGAAAGGTCAGAAAAGTTGATGTTTAAACCCCAGATCTATTCTGAGTTAGGTGCTTTTGGGGATCAATAGAAAAGTGCATCGATGCAGGGTCTTGGTAATTCCTACAGTCCAATTCACCAAAGAGAAAATGTTGAATAAGTAAAATTGGCTGAAAAACTCCACCTCTTGCCCCACAGTTTCAGTCTGCATTAAATCTGTAGTACACCCAGCAAAGAAACAAACCTGGTCCTCTATATTTTAGTCTAAAAAACTAACGATCACAATGTAACCCAGCAGGATGCCACGATGCTTCCCACCAGCCTACTCACATCCCCAGCAGTGGGAAGCAGGGCCTTGCCAGTGTGCTTTGTCCCTTGCTGTGCTGTGGGAAGGAAGTGCATGTCAGGATAGCCTGGATCACAAGGATCACCTGTAGCATCCCACAGGCATCTCATACTTATGGCATTATGGCACTGACTGCCTTGGCTTGAAATCCTAGCACTGCTTCCTGCCTGTCCTCTGCCCCTTCCCCATTCCTTGAATGGCATCGGGATGCTTCTCCCATTGCTTTCCATTTGCCAGAATAGGCAATTAAGCACCTTCTCCAGAAATGGGCAGGAGATTGGTACAAACACTAACACTGGGGGAAATACTTTTAATGCGATTTAAAATTAACAGTGTTACTGCCTTAGTAGTGACAAGGACTGAGGCTTCACAGGCAAATCCTAACTTATTGCATGAAAAAGAGCAAGCAGCCCCCTACACCATCTTCACGATGTGTTAATACAGCTGGGATCCCCTGTACTTTCGAATAATTGAACCATAAAATAGTTCTGCTTTATCTGTAAACTCTTGAGCACAGTGTTTCAAGAGTGTAACCATTTACATTATCCCCAGAAAATTAGGTCAGCTTTTCACAGAGAAAAAGCCAAGTGAAAGAAAAAAAAAAAAAAAAAAGAAAAGAAGAAAAGAAAGGAAAAGAAGAGGCTTCCTCTAGAAGAACTTTTCCACTGAGATAGGAAAATGTCACCATATCCTGCACAGAACAGCGAGCTGCACGGCCCTGCTGCCGAGCCAAGGAGCGGAGAGGGATGGAGGAGCACTGGGCAACGTTTGCTCTCAGCTCCTTTGAGTTGGAGCACAGCTGTGTTATGGCTGTGTCATCATTGCTAACGAATTAAAAGGAATGGAAACATTAACTCTGTGGAATCTTTTCAGAAGCTGGTGGTGACTAAACAGGGAGATTCTGACAAAGGAAAGCTTTCAGCAAGTGTTTGGCACTCAGAGTGCAGCGCACTCTTTCCATTAAGCTGTTGTGAGGGTTAAAATTAATCTGCATTGTATGGGGGAAAGCCATACAATGGATGTTTATTGCGGAGTGAGGCACCTGGAGATTTGCTATGTTGTCAGAACATTTAAATAGTTAGATTCCAAAATTTCACAGCCTATTAAAAGAACTGCCAGAGTCTTGCAGGGAATAGCCCTGAAATCTTGAATGTCTTTACAAATGAAGGGAAAACACTTGGGAAAACAGCAGTCCCTGCCAGCATACTTGCAGAATCGATCATGGTTCCAGTCTGATATGCAGAAATGCATCTCCTCAACCCACTGTTCGTTTTGCAAGCAACCAGTGCCTGCAAACCAGAAGGTAGGCATGGAGTCCATCAGAAAGCAGAACAGCGCTCTGCTCCTTGCCACAAAGAGCAATGTCAGCCTGCCTTCCAACATTTTGAGTTCCCTCTGGAGCAGAAAACATGGTACTAGAGGAAAGAAGTACTGGAAAAGAGCTCCTAGCGGCAGAGGCATTGCATCCATGTAGCTACTGCACTATGCTGCTATGGGCACTGGTGCAGAGGCAAAACACAGGCCAAGACATCACTTGATTTTCTGCTCAAGCATCTTCTGAGTACTAAATGAATGGCCATCTGCCAGTGTTTGCAATAGGTCAGTGTACACTGACACTCAGCAAACTGGTATTATATGCCCCCTGTTCAGCTGGCACAGCCACTGCTTAGTGACACAGACAATTGGTGTCTTGAGGCCAGAATGGCAAAGGCTGCTCCCTTGGAACCTCTATGTGTGATGAAGAGTTCACGCAGTCCCAGTGTGGTCCCTCCAGAACACCATGCTGTCCTCACCAAGCACAGCACAAAGCTCATGAGCTTCACCACTATCCCTGGTACGTGGAAGAGAGCCTCATCTACTTGCCTCCAGTACTGTGCCCCATTAACTTAAAATGAGGCCTGAATGCTGATTGCGTTCCCTGCTTCTGTACAGCTTGCATTTGTACTCTGAGGCTTCCTCAGCACAAAGGGTTTCCTGTGGCTACTTGAGAGGGGTCTGAGTACATGGCTCTTCCAAAGGATGGAAGCAAGCTGGGAAGGGGCACACAGAATGCAATCCTGTTCTGAGAGCTGCTGCAGGGAGCAGGCACTGGCACAACACGAGTCAAGAGTTACATTTGTGTGTCTTTCTCTCTCCATACCGTGATAAATTGCATATTATTCCCTTCATTAGCTTTAGGCTTCAACCACTTTGCAGCGCAGACATGAATAAAAAAACTGAGCAGTTTCAGTCTGGTGACAATTTTATTCATGCTCCATGTCAGATAATAGTTGTATTCCACTTCTTTGCTCTGTGAGCTTTTCATATATTTCACAGGCTGAGTGTTTCATTAGGTATCCTCACACACAGTCTTCAGCCTCTCCTTCTAAAAGGCAATTGTTTAAGTGGATTAGTAGCCTTCAGATGCGAAGGGAGTGTCATAAAAGAGCAACACGGCTGTGACACTCTCATTTTGACCTTAGGAATACACCCAGAGGGCTGCTAAGATCATAGGCTGCTCCAATTATTGTCAAGGGAAATTAATATACCATTTTATAGCAGCTAAAACTCGTTGGTCAGACAGGGGGAAAACTGTGTACAAAATTTGCCTCTAAAGCAACAAAAAGCAAATCTTGCTGAGAAATGTTAACATCTTACTGCATGTACTCATCGACTCTTGATAGAAATATTTTTCACGTGATGTTTCACACCATCTTAACATCATATTAACCAGGTGCCTCACCTCACCCTGATCCTCTAGAAGGAAGGGATAATAGCAGAAGATTCACTGCCCGCTTCAAGGAGTTTGCGATCTTAATGGAGCAAACCCATTTAACAGACAAAGAGAAAATGAAGATAGGGACATTCAAAGGCTAGTAAAGTTAGATACAGGGCTAGGCTTTCTTCAGCTCCTGTGTGTGCTACTTGCAGTGATGCCAGCAACATTTTTACATCCTCTTTACTACGTCTTCTGTTCCAGGATGAAAGAGGGACCAAAGGTTGAGGCTACCTGTCAGTAACTGGGTGAAGAGCAGCTGTTACTCCTGCACTGGGTGTTACACTGCAGTCATTCTGAAGGTTGAATGTGGTTTTTAAAACCACAGGAGGCTTTAACCACGTTTTCCTTACCTTCAATAAGATGATGCAGTGTGGGAGAGCATCACACACTAAACATCTCTGCAGCATTTGGTCCTTGGAGCCTGGGGCTAGGTGGTGATATTGTGGCTGCAAGGAGAAGGATGTGTTTTGAGAAGGTGAGGGGGAAGTCCAACCGCACACAGTGTGTGCGTAAGCTGTCATTGTGCGTATGCCAATGAGTGGCCTTAATAAATATTTGCAAAGATTTCTCATAAATTTTTTATATTGATGATGTTTTTAATTTAGAAATTTAATTTAAGAGGTCATTAGTATTTATTAAAAATTGATAGGGTGGCTCTTTCTCCTTGCTAATGTTAAACATTTAACATCTAGTATTAAAAGAGTAACAGTATCTTTCCATTTGCACTTTGAACAAAAACCACATGCCCAAATCCATCTCTTTCGCAGCATTTTTTTATTCTTCAGATCGTCCAGCTCTTGCCCTGCACAGATGTTTCTGAACACACATTTGGACCTCGATAAGACTTTTAGAGAACAGCATATCACATTTCATTTCCTCATTTTTACCCCAATCCTGTTCATCTTCCTTTTTCCGTTCGTCCTTCTTTGCCTTTCTGCTGTGCTCCTTATCCAGTCATCATTCCAGCAGAATAAAGATGTGAGCAAAGCTTTTCTGCCTGTGCCAAGCTCTTCATGCAGGGCAACTCATTGAAGCAACCAAGTTCATACTGAGCATCCCTCTGCTTTACATCTCCTTGAGTAGAGAAAATTTCAAAACATATCTGTTCTCAGGTGAAAATGCATTCCCACTCTTCTGCTGGTTGAGGGAAAGAAATAACCAGTTCACAGTCAATCACAGCACTGGAACAGGTCGCTCAGAGATGTGTGATGCCCCATCCTGGAGACATTCAAGGCCAGGTTGGACCAAGCTCTGAGCCACCTGATCTAGCTGTGGATGTCCCGCTGCATTGCAGGGGAGTTGGAAGAGATGACCTTTAAGGGCCCCTTTCAATTCTAAGGATTCTACATTTTAAGTTGAGCTCAAGAAAAAGTATCCCTTCAGCATACGGGCACTCACACACCAAGCTGAAGACCTTTGCTCATCTGCCTATGCTCCAGCCCTGCTACATGTGTACCTCAGTGCTCCACTGCACCCTTTCTGACCCTGCAGAACCACAACGCTTCCTGAAAGAGGTACTGCAGATATTCCCAGCTACCTTCCAGCATGTATCCCCTCAACAACAAAAGTGGATACCCAAGGCTTTGGGGAAGCTATCAGTAAGAGCCAGCAAAACCTGCAGTGAATCTGCTCAGTTCTGGACTCCCAAGACAGAATGAGTTTTCCACCTTCCTCCAGTGCCACCATCTATGGACTCACCTGCTCCCTGGTTGCCCTGGGATGGGCAAGATGGAACGAAACCAACAGTAAACCACTTGTACAGAGTAAATTTTTAGTCTAGTCAATCTGTGCAACTGCAGAACTAGCAAGTTTCTGCACAAGAGAAGAAAAAGGAACCTGGCACAAGGGGAGGGAAAATACACAGAACTACCTTTTTTATAATAATCTCAAAACCATTTATTTGACTGGGAAATCACAATTTGTATTTGGATAATTATCTTTGCAAACATAACAGTTAGCAACTCTCCTTCATTCCATAAACAATGAAAACTGAAAGTTTTGCAGTTGCCTGTACAGTCTACCATTCCCACTCCATATCCTGAATCTATTGGCAGCTACATATTTATAGACAGCTTTTTTGTTCATTTTTTAGTCTTTTTTCCAAGAGGTTGTGTATGGTTCTTTTCATTATCATTATTATTCAAGAAGACAATCGTATTTGCCCTTTGCTATAATGGTGACTGCATAGAATTAGCAAACCTCAGTGAACTGATAATATTATATATCTGCTTTCACAGTCATGGGATTTCAGTCATAAAATACTGTTCTTCCCAATTATAATACAGTTTAAAGGAGAACTTATTGCTCTGTGGTGTTTAATATAAAATGTGTTTGTCTGGCCTTCATTGATGTGGGCTGCAGACTTATTTTTAATCCCTCCAGAACTGTGGCAGGAAGAGAAGCCACCAACAAAACTTGTGTGGCTACAGTATCCTGTTGTGGCTCTTCTTGTACTTGGGCCTCTTGGTATTCTCAGGGTGCCCCTTGCTGTCCCCTAGATGATGGGCATGACTTGGCCCCATGCCCCTCAGGATAGTGAGCATGCCACTCTGTCAAAACGTTCACTAGCTTGTTTGGAAAAGTAGTTGACCCCTTCCTCGCTCCAATTGTCTTTTGAGCCATTGTAAAGAGTGTATCAGACACCTGTTGAAACAGGGTACGTATGTGGGTCTTCCCATCACAGAAGAATTGATACTCAGCTCTCCTGCACTCCTCAGGATAGATTCTCACACTTTCTGAAGATTTCGTTCAAATGCATTGAGCTGGTGCTCTCTGTTTTACTGTAATTAAATACACTAATAGTGCCAGATTCTGGATCTCAGTTTAAAACAGTTTTAATAATGTGGGGGTTTCACTACGTCCTCAGTATTGAAGCAGAACTCCCTGTCTTTTAAAACAGGGACTTTATGGGAGGCAGACTGTGGCCCATGGAAATTAATCTGGCTTTTTTAAAAGTTTCCTGGGCTGCAAGAGAAGAACTGAGTGTTACTTTCCTAGCTGCGTGTCATCTCCCTGTGTCCCTCATACAGACACCGACAGGTTCTGTGGTTCCAAAAGCAGGGAAACCTAGCAGCTTCTGCTTAGCTCACTGCTTATCAGGACTTTGCACTGGCAGCCATATTGTAGGGCAGCAGAAGGAAAACAAAGCAACAATCAAGGGAGCCCTTTGTGATGGTTTAAAAGGGTTTAGAAATGTCTGAGCCATGCAGTTTTCAAGCACTGACACTGCCAATGACTTCTTGACTGAAAATGAGAAAATGTGCTTAGTGAGAGCACAGCCCGAGTTCTGCTTGTTTTTCCAAAGCCTGCCTTTTGTTAGCAGCCTTTTATCTGGATAGAATTTAGACACAGGCTCTTCATAAAGTGACCCTTCCCTTGAAGTAAATCAGGTTTATAATATGAGAACATAGCAGCCTGTGAACTAAACTAGAGGCTTGTTTTTTTTCTCTATTATTAGAGCATAATTTTCTTTTACAATCCATACTCCAGCTCTCTTACCTTCTGTGTCACTGACTGCCCGCTTTGCTCAGAGGCTCAGCACTGTAGTAGGGGACACACAGGACCTGGAGCAGGAACAGAAATTGAGGGGACTCCTCACTTCTCAACACCACGTCTCCCGCCTGCTTAAAAATTCACGCACTCTGCCATTTTTAAGGCTTAAAACCATCATCATCATCATCCTCAAATCTTATTGAGCCCAAGTTGAGTCACTGAGGTATCTTCAACTATTCAGGAGGAGGAGATCTGAGCAGGATGACTCACCACCACTCCAATACTGATATACCCTTTCCTGCCCTAGGGGACTTCAGTCAAGATGCACTCCCACAGTCTCTGCAAACCCCAGCTGATAAATGGGGGGCAAGAGATCTGGGAGAGAGTGTTTAGTACTTGGACCTCAACAAAACAGGTCTTGCACTGCCCCAACACCCAGCGTTCATTTCCATGTCTGTTCTTGTTGGAATACAGCTGGGGAGGATGTCCCTGGAGAGACATGCCCCTCAGCTCCAGGCCACCACAGACTGCTAGCAGAACGAGGATCAGAA
Source organism: Tetrao urogallus (assembly GCF_951394365.1). Lineage (NCBI taxonomy): Eukaryota > Metazoa > Chordata > Aves > Galliformes > Phasianidae > Tetrao > Tetrao urogallus. The sequence continues at coordinate 86,839,578 of NC_136815.1, read as the reverse complement.
ACACATTAATGTGCCTGTCTGCATTCAGGCTTTTCAGCCCCTGCGGTACTTACTTACAGGAGAGCTATGGGTGGCCCACAGTATCTGTTGCCCAGGATTTCCTGCACAATCAATAGACAGAATCGACTGCAGTGCTTGTGACGAATGGTCTGAATATGGTCTGTGCCCTTACACTTGACTCAGCATTTAGTCAGGATCTGGAGGAACGAAGAAGGACCTGGTGTTTTGTGCTTTCAGTCACCCATGCTGCTGAGCTAGTCAGCTGCTGGGCTGCAAACATATTTTTGGCTTTTCCAGGGAAGCTCTTTTGTTATCGTGTCAAGCTCTTCTCTCAGCTGGCAGAAGGCTTTGGAGCAGCTGTGAGTGTGGAAGAATCCAGTATCTGAGAGACAACTGCAAAGTTTATTGTTTTTATATTTTCTTCCAGTTACTGAAAGTTTTGTACATAGCTTTTTTTTTTTTTTGGTAAAGTATATGTTTAATGCATGTTTCTAAAATAAATCAATTAGATAGCATTAACAGGGATGCTGGCTATAAACTGGCATAATTAATGAATTCTCCCAGCAGATATTATAACTCAAAGATCAGAAATTCTTCAAGAAGACAGTCATTTCATTGGGGCAGAAAAAAATGAAAAAATGATATGGGACTTCAGGTGACATACTCAAAAGCAAAAACAGATAAAGTAAATTTTCCCTTTGTACTGCAAGACCTGCAGTAGGGATCTTGCTTTCAGAAGAAGCTGGTTAGGTAGGCTGTATTCTAGTTGGTTGGGCAGGCAAAGTGCAGTTAATATGAACACGTCACTTAGATTATTTTCAATTGTTGCTTCTATCAGAGTTGCTGTAGTCTTCTTGGATAATGCAAATAGAATATTGGTCTGTTTCTCTGAGGGCCTAAAGCATCAGGAGTGAAGAAGACATAACTTCAGTGACCTCCGAAATGGGCAGAGCTGGTTTTCTTAACTCACTACCTTGGGAGCAATAGCAAGCTGGAACAGAAAGAAATGGGTCTGTCAGTGGAAATTAATGGAGGAGTGATAAGTTTATATTAATCCCTATATGTTTTCTTCCAGGGTTTGACCCAGAACATTTTCAAAATAAAATAGGATCCTTCAGTTACGCTCACGTAAATCTTCCATAGCACCACTTTTATCAGTGGGACTGCTCTGTAGCAAGGCTTGTGTATCTGGAATCAGATGCCAGGCTTCAGAGAAAGTTCCTGGCATGTCTTGAGGGCAAACAGGAATAAATTAGACTTTAAAAATCCTTGAGACTCCTGACCTGGAGTTTGAAGTACTGGCAGAGAAAACTAGTGGCATCACTCCTGCTTGAAAAGACTTCCAAGACATGCAATAAGCTAAGAATTCAATGAGTGAATGAACGATTCTCAGTAGCTTGTGTGGCTGTGTGCCACTGTATGGCACTGTGACATCTAGATGTCCAAATAGAGTCCTGGAAGTTGCAGGGACATGTGTGGTAAAACTTAACCTATAGATTTGCCTCAGCCCACCTGTGTGAATACAGATTCCTAGGCTGTTTTATACCCCTGGTTGCCTCAGCATGCATTATCCAAAATTGTCCTGTGAGAGAATAGATACAGCAGTGTAAGAAGAAACAAGAATGTAAGGTAATGCTGTGTATATTAACACAAATGTTTCTTGAAATATTTTAGCTTGAAAGAGATCATCTATTGGAAGCTTTATCTATATGGCAGATCTCAGCATACCCCTGAAGCTCTAGGTCTGTCTCTCTGGTACTCCTCAACTACAAAGTTGCCTGTACCAGCCCCATGGAAGCCAGCTGGAGTACCTGACTTGTCTTGCTCAAAGGTCTCTGCTAGTGAGGAGCCTGAGCATCTTTGGTGGTGCTATGAGCCTGCACTCCCTCTGCATTCAGGTTTCCTTTCCTCTGGAAGCAGACACTGCCAGTGGCAGGGAATATCTTGTTCCCAGACCAGGAATCCTGGATCCCAGAGGACTGTGGGATTCAACTCATTCATGGCTGTAGGGAACAGAATTCAATGACCCAGATGATGTTTTCTGATGCTGTGCTCCCGAATGCACCCCAGCTCATTTGACCTATTTTTGTCAGTAAAGAGGATTCCCACCATCTTACCCATACTGCGTGTCACTCAGGTTTTTATAATCAAACCTTTCCTTCAGTTGGGTATCTCTATTTGAAGAAGGGTTTAATAAGAATTACTAAGACCTTTGCTGTAAAAGGCATAGGGAGCTGCAAGTTGTCTGCACAGCAACACAAATGTGGGCATAGCTACTTTTCTGCAGTTCCTGTTTCCACACTCAGCTAATATGACTTTCTGTCACATTTTCTTTAGCTCTTTAGTTCAAATAACAGTTCCCCTCACCATCTCTACCACCCGCAGAAAAAGACTAATAAGGAAAAAGATATTTTGAATCCATACTTAGAGAAGGGAAAGATGCATTTATGAAGAAGTATTTTAATGTATTGTCCTCTTCTTCCCAAGCACATGAATTTGCAGTACCTACTCAGATGTTAAGAATTTACCTTTGTCCAGAAGTAGTTTCGAAAATAAGCTGGGCTTAGAGTTTAAGATCATCATCATCAAGTCAAAGTCTGAAAAATGAGATTCTGACATATCAAACACTCTTGTGTAGTTCCCTTGGCTTCATTCTTTCTGATGAAACTGAATTCAGTGACTTCAAGCTCCTTAGGATATTACCATATGATGGAATCACAGAATTGTAGGGGCTGGAAGGGACCTCTAGAGATCAAAACAGGCCCCCTGCATGTGTGTCTATATGAAAAAGCAACTCATTGCACATTCAAATAAAAGCTATATAGCGGCCTGTCTCTTCCATGCAACTGTTGAATAATTAGAAAGAAGACAACTGCTGCTCTTTGGCAAAGGATGAGCTTCAAGGCCTCCCAGTGCCTTCAAGATTTCTTTCAACACACTGTGTTTTTCTATTCTATGTTCTGCTGAGCTTTAAGCAATGGGTTTAAACATTTGAACACGTGAGGAGTATCAGAAAGTTTGGTTTTAGTGGTTAAGTAATCCCAGTATTTCTGTTCAACTTTCAACTCTTAAGACCTTTGCCCTTGTACAAGGATGTCTGGGCAAAGTCAGCCCAAAGGACAAACACAGGAGCAATACAGAAGCAACCAATTGCTGTCTATTACAGCAAGAGCTTATACAAGAAACTGGGAAGAAAAAACTGTTATGTAGGATTGCTTCCTTAAATTAGATCAAATATTAAGTAGAAAAAGCAACGTATATAATCATAATAAGCTTTTAGGAGATTTTCCAATGTTGTTGGACAAGAATTCTGGAAGGATTTTCTGGAGTATATATTCCTAGTATTTTCCAGTTAGAAAAACTTTGACAGTATTTATCTGAATGACATTAGGTGGGATGTTGAAAGAAATTTCCCTTCTTACTGACTGTGGGACTTCCAGAAAAGTGTGTAGCCCCTGGGACCCATCACATTTCCAAGGGATGAGGGTGTACTGAAGAGCTAGGACCATCTGTGTGCGTGTGTGTGCTTTTTTAATAGCCCCTCAAAGTGCATTTCTTTTGGCAATATTCCCCATAGAGTCTTCAGAACAAGGTTCCCACCTGCTCTTCATGCTGTCACTGGTTTGTATGTGTTTCTAGACAATGCAGCTTCTGTGTTATTTGTTATATGGTCCAGAAAATTCTGCATTGCCAAATGCTGAGATAAAGGAACAATATTTCTATAAGATCCTGTCCCATAGCTATGCATGAATTCTGGAGCACTTAAGTCACCCCTACAAAACCTAGAGGAAGGAAAGAGTGAGGGGGAGATGGGGGGGAGAGGGGTTCACCTCCTATGTGGAGAGTAAAGTGGCTTTGATTAATCTGAACAAGAGGGAGACTGTAAAATGAGCCCACCTTCTTCCTGTTTCAGTCTCCTCTCCTATCATCCACCCATGCAAATAAAGAGAAAGAAGACTTAAATACACACCACTACCTAAGTACCCTGTTGGCAGAGTGGTGGCTTTAAGGAACATGATCTCTCACAGCATAAACACCTACAGATGTGTCACGCTTTCACTGCCATCCCCTACACTTAGCAGCCTTTCATGGCATGAAATCACTTGCAGTAAGTATCCAAAACAAGTAAGAGGAAATTTTACAATCTCCAAATTCCTTTCAGGTGCTCTTACATGTTACATCTGATGAGGTAATAAAATATAAACTGTGTCTGTTTTTTCTTCACTGATATGCACCATTTGGTGTCAGAATAAGTGAGAGCTGTTAGAAGGTATTGATTTGAAAAGCAGGAACTCCACCAGAAGATGCATGTGTTCCACTGAGGTCCTTCAGAAGCTTCAGGGAGGAATGTAAATTTTGCTGGACATCCTCACATGGTTATTTAAGGGGCAAAGAAGCCCCTTTGAAAGAGCAGAGTCATGCTGTACCGCTGCAGGACTGCCTGCTAATGTGCTCCCACCTGAATGCAGCGCTCAATCTCACTCTCCTTCAGCACTCAGCCTTTCCTGGTATCTTTAAAGGCGCCTCCACTGCACTCCTGTTCTTGTACAGAGGCTGAGGACGACCCAAGTACAGATTACGTGTATGACAAGCTAATGCTGCTCCCATCCCAGAGCCTCTCCCTGGCTTGTCTCACCCAGCAGCAGTCAGGACAGGCTCTAAAGAGCGGCAGTGCTCAGCGCAAGTTCTCACCCCGCTCTGGATTCGCAGTCAGCACAGAGAGCCCCTCTCAACAATCTGCCTCTTCACCTCCCCATCTCCAGTCCAGAAGCCTATTAAATTAATGAGACAGAAGTCAGTGCGACGACAGTCAAAACGCTATTGGTGTACAGCACTGGTGCTGTTACAATGTGCCTGTTTTTTCTCCTGGGACATTTAATTTCCGCTTCTCAAATGAGCTGCAAAGCTGTGAAGCCTGGCAGTGTTCTTTCTAGACACTCTGTGATGCAGATAATGAGGGTACTGATAGGTGCCTAGGAGACTGTGATGGCTCTAAGCACAGCTATGGTCTGATAATGCTTTATGCCAGTAGTGTCACAGCGGAACCACTATCATCCCTCAAGGAATGGTTCATCTTTATGTGTAATACAGCAGCTGTCACCTAAACGGCTAATGGGGAGGCAAAGTAGAACCTTAATGCCAGTAATCTTTGACACTTAATAATTTTAAAGGTATCAGACTTCAGTAGCTCCTGCAAGTTCCAACAAAAAGTGCATTTGCTGTTGTTTTTTTTTATTATTATTATTATTTTGTTTGCTGTGGATTAAATGTAAATTGAGAAATCCGTGATGCAGCTCCTTGCAGATCTAATTTAGTATAATTTGAATAGCCAAGTAATTAAAATGTATTATAGGTATAAGATGCTGGGATGGTGGAGTGTCTGCATTTAAGAGGAAGATTTATTGGGCTCACTGCATCCACAGTGAACCTTCTACAACCACATTAGCTAACATCTGTTGGAAAATGCCGAGATACAGGGCGTAAGGCATATCCTCACAGTGTATGCTTGCATGTATTTGAACAACAGGCTGGGAATATAGAGCAACATTTGCAGAATGAGCTCCTCAGGAAGGTGTGTGCCACTCTGTGCTGTATTTGACTGAATCAGTAGGTTGGACAGAATGTATCTGTGCACTGACAAAATGTGTGTGTGTGTACGTACATGCATGTAAGGCAGCATGGGTACATTCTGTGCTGTGTGTGCACACAAGGAAAGGGAAGACGTGCAAATACACAAATGTGCTTCTGCAGCCTTTTTCCCAATTAACACTGGTTTCCCACAGTGCCAGAAACTGCAGTTTCATTCAATTCCTGAAGGCAGGTAATGATAATAATTAATAGGACAGTTGACACACACATGATGTGAGTATTGACATGGTGCTATTAGTGTTTCCTGGAAGATTATTTTGTTTGTTTTTCTGTAAGTGCTGGAGATTATAGCTGGTGATTGAGCAGGATGGGGCAGCGGCTCATCAGGAGGAGCTGCATTCAGCCACACCTCTGACAGGCTGGTATCTCCAGGGAGTCAGCAGTCTCACACTGGTGAAGGGCAAGAGGAGAGTGGAGGAGGGTCGTGGCTGTCCAGTAATTGACCTGGTGACGAGTGACATTTCCCAACACCCCACAGTTCAACCTGCCATGCACTCTGAGAGGATAAATCAAAGCATGTTTTCCTGGCACTTGAGAAATCCTGCTGCAGGCGATGGGAAGAGGACAGCCAGAGGAACTGCAGAGCCACTTCCTCAGCCGCCTAGGAGCAGCAGGACTGCTAAAGCAATGGAAGGCAGAAACAAGTGGAAGGAGAGGGATCACAACAATACAGAGGGCAAGGAGGACCTTGACCACAGCAGGTCTCTTAGGCACAATCTAGGACAGGCAGACAGCCAGATCAGTGCTGGTGGAGAAAGTAGAAAAATACTGGCTAGCATCTAGGCTAAGGGAGATGCTGGACAACTTGAGGGGGATGCAGCAAGCAGTCAGGTCAGTGGCACATTAAATCCTGTTTTAGTGAATGCAAAGAAATACATTAAAAAGAACCATCTGAACTACTCACAGGTCTTGCTAGCTTACAAATTAGCCTTGGTAATTTAAAAAAGACAGCTGATTTCTGTGATAGAAGAGAGGGAGGAATAGAGGAACTGCAGATCTTCACCCATAAGGTGCCCAGAGCAGAGGAGGACAATAATACAAGGCTTACAATGTAACTGAGTCCTTTTGGACTTCCTCAGATACTGTCACATTTTGTCCAAACTAAGATGTGGCCTACAATACAACTTTGTTTTTAAAAGCATTGGAAATAACCAACTAAAATATTTAATTAAAAACATAAAGTGCACTTAGAATTTTCCATGGGAAGATGATTGCTATGGTTAGTGCATTTACCTTACGGAGAAATTGATGAGGATATACGTTCACAGAACAATCAAGTTCTAGTCCTGCAGGTAGGATTCTAGAGCAACCATAGGCTGCCCTCTTCACCTGGCATTGCTGATGACATCCACATATTTTCTTTGAGTGTTCCTGCTTCATTAGTGTTCAGAAGGACAATATATCAGCAAGAAGCTGACCATACTGCTCTCCCTGACTGTGCTTCACAGTGTTTCACAAGAAAAATTCAGGTGCTGCTGGAAAGAAATGCTGGCTTGGAGATGTCAGGACCTTATACAACATAATGGTGATTTTCTTCCCTTTTATGTCAGTCATAAAGAGCCTTACAGCCCTGTGAGGGAGCTTCAGGGGGCTCCTTGCAGATCAGCACAGGGGATGTGGCTTTCAGCATGTCCTTGAGGTAGGTGTGTCAGGATGCCTGTTCGCATCAGCCCCTTTTTGGTGAACAACTTCTGTTTTTATGAGGTGTTCACGGTTTTAACAACACATAACTACAAAATCCAGAAGAAGATAAAAATGTGAAGAAGCATGAATTATAACAGAATCTCGACTGCAATAGACAAGATGTCAAGAAACTTGAAGGACAGCTGTGTGCCTGGGAGAGGTGACCTCTTGGCAGGATGTGTTAAATGGAAGAAGACCTTGAGATTAACAGGTAGCATCTTGCTCCAGAGGGAAAGTCTCCCACCTAGTTTCTAAACCTATCTGAGAAGTATGTGATGGCATCCCTACAGCTGGCCCACCTGATCCCTATGCTGCAAAGAGCCAGAAGCCACATTCCATGCACCCAGTCTGGGGATCTCTGTGCCGTGCTCCTTCTCCCAGACTCTAAAATCTTCTCCTTTCTGGCAAAGAGTGAGTTTGCTGTCTCTGGGGTGTTGCCAACTGTATTCCCCTTACTTGAAAGATAGGACACTTAAATACAGCACCACAGCATGCACTTGTTTTTCCTATTAAACTGGAGGAGGTATGAATTAGTTACCCTGTGATTTTGGAAATACAGTGTGCCTGGGGCACTGCTTCAGAAATGTGAATCATTGCATTCCCTTCTCCTGGATCTCTTTATCCTCACTCACAGGCATCAGTGAGCAGGGACAAGAAGCTGGGCTTCTCCTACCTGGGCTGCCAGCACATCTGGAGCTTAGCTTAGTCCGTCCTACTTCTCTCTTCCAGCATCTTTGAAGCAGAGATGATAATACTTTCCAACCTTCAAAAAATACAAGAGATCTGGAGGGAGTTTTTATTAGATTGACTGATTTAAGTGGAAAAAGATTCAAGCACAGGGTCTTTGTTCAGGCCTGATATGGGCCTCCACAGCCTTTGCTTTCAGATCTGAGAAAATGACAGTGCTTTTTCCAGCTGCATCAATTGCTCTCATGAGAGATACTCTTATGAGCCCCTCCCTACAGACCGTGCTCCACTTGTGCCCTTATTCCCTCACAGCCATGACAGCACTTCTGCGTATGGAATTAGTGGAGCTCCATCAGACTGACATGCTATCATTGAGATAGTGGAGAATTGTAGATGTGAATCTTACATTTAAGACTGGGAAGAAAAAATTATAAGGAACACATTTGCCCTTCCCCTGTTTTTCCAAATGTAAATCCTGGCTAGTCACTGGAATACCATTAATCACACTGAATTGTTGTGGTATGCATACATATGTAAGACATAAACTCCTGATGAGTTCTCCTGCAATTTAGCATTAATTAATGTCCACTTAGTATAAAATGTGCCATCATATTTTAGGTTAGCACTTCATCGTTCATGTAAACTGTAAACACTGTGCACGGAAAAAACTGGAGGATATGATTTTCCTGCAGTATCTCTTTGACATGTTTACATAAAATATAAAGCTAATATATCATTGGGCACCGGTGGTGGGATTTTTTGTACTGCATGTGCTGTGTAGCACATACAGCTCTGTGACACTTTAATGGCATCTATTTCCACAGCAGAGTAAACTTTGTGAGGAATTGCTACCTGAAATTCAGCAAAGTGCATCTCAAATGTTTTCATTGCACCAAGTATCAGCTGATGCACCTCTTATTAGTATAAATGGCATAGATTAGTGTCAGGCATTTTCAACAGTGAAGAAATTACAGAAGCCTGCATGGCTCATTAGGCTCTTGTTGCATGTTAAAGAGGGCCAGACCTTTATTAATAAGAGGAAAAGGGAAAAAAAAGAGAGAATATAATGGGAAAAGAATAAAACAGCCCTTAAGAAAAGAAAGCTTTCTGGTTTGGAGAAAAATAAAAGCATCAATTAACCTTTTCCAGTCTCTGAATGCTTTCTAAATTCATCTTAGCTTTGTTTCCACTGCATTTGTAGATTATTTATAAAGATTTCAAGCAGAGAAATACCGTTCACAGTCACATGGCACAAGCAAGAACTATTTTTGATGATTAAATGTGTTACACTGTTTGAGTGGGTCACAGTTTACATCCTGTTTCAGGAAGACATCACTCTTTAAGACTGGACAAGCACCCACATTCAACTTGAAGCTCTTTCTTATATCCCACAGAAGTGAATATAATTTGAGCACTTATTTCCAGTTAAGCACTCGGTGTGAGCACATGCTGGGGAGGAGGGTGGATTTAAAATACATCTGAGAGCTCACCGTAAACAGGGCCTATATCACATGGGTCCTGAACCTGCACGTTGACATATCAGCACTTTGCACACAGTCTTTTCAGCATCTTGGGGGATGCATGTAAGTGATACACAGGAGTGCTCAGAAACGCATCTCCTTATGGAAAAGAGATCAACCTGGTTGCTATTCCCCCAGGCAGCAGTAGGCAAGGGGCAGCTCATGTTCACATCTTCTTTGTGATTTACTTGGATGTTGAAGGCCGTCTTGCTGCTGGTGTTGTTGCTTGTTGGCAGGTTACCCACAGACACAGCAGTCAAAACTCTCCTCCTCTTTGGGAAGTGAAGGAGAGCTTGTTTCCACTTCATTGCAACGAAATTGAGTTTTGCTGTTGGCACTGAGGAACCTTGAGTCTTGACTTCTCCGTGTGTACTCCAGAAGAGTATGGCTGAATCTCACCACTGTGTTCCGTGAGCAGAGAAGGATGTGAGGTTTCTGTAGGATTGCGTTTCTGGGTTTGGCCTGCTTTTCCATACCAGCTTGCTATTTTCTGTCACAGCTCCTAGATCAGCCTCACGTATGGGAGGCTTGCTCTGGAGCGAGAACGTGTAGTTGTCACCATCTAGGCAGAAAATAGATAAATATAAATGAGTTTGAAAGTCACACTCCTAGGCAAATTAAACTAAACTTGCAAAATTTCTAGTTTTTCTCATGCAGGATTCACATGTCCCATGTCTGATTACAAATGAGAACGTATTGTCATGTACCTGGGCCAAAGAGGTCCAAGTTTTCAGGCACCACATTCATGGAGTGGAATGGATCCCAACTTGAAGCATAAATCAAAAGTGAGTTATGGAGGTCCTTCCCATGCCAAGCGCTGCAGATCAGCGTATTGAATTTGTTACATTTTTTTCCCAGTGTGATTAGCATTTTACTTGAGTCTGAGGCATTAATCAATAAAAGCAATACCATGTAAATAGACTAAAATGAAAAAGCAAGTGCTGCATTTTAATAATATAAATAGAAGACTGTGTAGCATGAGGGGCCAAGGCAGAGCTTGCAATCTGAATACCATCAAAGGTATAAGAATTGAAGGCAAAGGAAATTTTCAAGGCTGATTGCACACAGATGAAGAAAAAAGAAGTAAAGAACGATAAAATATTGAACACTGGTTAGTGTGGGGGATGTGTCTGAAATATTTTATTTCGCTGTGTTTTAGAAAAAGTTGTCCTTGCTACAGCCTATTTTCAGTGCAGAGAAGAAAAGAAAGGGGAGGGAGAACCCAACCCCTGGACTCAATAAATTAAGTAGAACAACACAGAAAAACATTTGAAACATTGCCGTTAAAGCAGAGCCAAGTTCTTAATAATAAGTCCACTTCACAGTTTTTGTTCTTCAAAGAACGCTGTCGCAGCGGTTACTTAAAAAAAATAATTTAAAATTTATCTCATTGTATGTGGTACAAAATATCACGCTGGAAGCCTGAAAATAATAGCCAGCTGCTGTTCAGTGCTCTCCATCCAGGGAGCCTGAGTGCTCGGGGAAGCTGGCAAGGGCTTTCTGGTGGGCAGAGAACACCAAGGACTTACCCCAGCGCTGCTGAGATGGGGAGGAAGACCACGGTAAAGTTGGCCTGTTTCTTTAGGTGGCACCCAGCAGATATTTCCTTGTATGTGCCCTTCTGCATTCCCCTCCTCCCTCTCCCCATTTCTAGTAATCTCAGTGGCATCACCACAACCTGAGGAGCAGCTTTTGTTCCTGGACTGCTCAATTAATCATCTTCTTACAGAACTGCAACACGGAGCAGGGTGAGCGCCCAATGCTGACCTCCTGCGGGCCCCACGCAAACGCTCACCAGTCACAGCAGCAAAAGGCTGGGCTTTGAATTCAGAACATATTTAGAATCAAAAGGTAAGGTAAGAAGAATCTGAGGTCTGCAGGAGATGGTGCTAAAAATTGTCAGGCTGAGGAGGTGGCAATGACAAGGACCAACATCTGAGAAACCCCTGTGTAACTCTACTGCTTACTCAATGGCAAAGTGTGCATGCCTGCTGACCTGTTTCTTGGAAGCACAAGGAAGCAACTACTAGGCTTGGGCTGTCTGTCCAATGGACTGCCTTCCTGCTCATCTGCTTGCTTGAAGCTTTGCCTCGAGGTTGCATGCTCTTTAGGAAACGTTTAGGCTGCTCATTGCTTAAGCAGGATCAAAATGTCTGCTCCTATGCAAAAAGGTTTTGTAGACAATGCCTTGCCTACAGAAAGTGGCAAGCCACCAGTCTGGCCCTACAACATGGGTGTGAGGGTGCAGCTGCAGTGTTCAGACTGTAGGACTGAGATGAAAAACAAAAGCAGAGCAGATGTTTTCCCACAAGTGTGGAATAAAAGGAAACATCTGGCCCTTGGCCCCTAAAGGATATTTCTCACAGCAAAGACTAAATTAAAGGTGCATTGAGGATGTACGGGCTCAGATAAAGGGAACTGCTGCCTCCATAATCATCTCTATACTGGCTTCTTTCTTCTGATGCATAATGACATTTAAAATACAGGGCAGAAATAAGTCTTGTAAGATACAAGCAAAGAACTACAGACATCAAAGTATCCACAAAACATATGCTACTATTTTGACCGAGCAAATAAGTAAACAAACAAAGGAAATATTTTTAAACACTAAACATGCATCAGTTATGCTGCTGTGAGATAAAACATCCTTTTTTTTTTTTTTTTTTAATCTATTGAGTCATAAATCTCTGTATTTCCCTTTGTGTTTGATCTCATATATTACTTGGAGTTTCTAAAATGATAACAAGGCATGCATTAAAAATATTTCTCTTATTGTTACATTTCAAGCACGTTTACTGTTAGCTGCTTAGCTTCATTATGTATCATAGTCTGAATCTACAAATCAAGTATAATTAGACTTAGAGAACTGATTGGATTTCTAATTAAGCTACATTGGAAACAACAATGCACAATCAGTAAATATTCTGACTAGGTACATTTTAAAGAGCAACTCTTGGGCTTTTTGCTGATGACTAGACACCAGTGTCATTAAATTTGTTGGTGGCAAGCAAATTTTAAAGCTAAAATAGAGGCAATTAGTAAAGATCTTGAAATATTTAATCACGTTTGTCCAATTAGTGTGCAATTAGGCAATGGTGTGGCGTGGGACAAACATTCTGCTTCAGTGTTTGGTAGAGAAGGATCCCTTTGAAATTTTGCTATTTAGTTTATTGATATATAAAAAGGAAGTTATGGTTGTAATTTCCAATTTAAAAAAATACTGTGCAGATGGTCTGACTATATATTTAACAGTGTTAAACAAAACTAAACAAGGGAAGCATGTTACCTGAAATTACACAGCTGTGATCAGTGAATAAGCTCCAGATCACATTAGATTACAGCTGTGGGCATCTTGATCACAGAAGGTGCCAGGTAGTTATGGTGGTAAAATCTAAACTATTCAAGTTGGCATGTCACGTATGGAGATGAGATGGTAATTCTGTCTTTGACCAAAGATAGACTTCTTCTTTGAGCCTTGACTGGTTGTTCTGCATTCAGCTCACAAAGCCTTATGTTGGCAAGTTCATCGTGTGAAGTCAAGCAGTAGCTTCTCGTGAACAAACCAGTTAAGGGTTATCTTGACTTCCCTTTGTCTTGGGGATCTGCTTTCCTTTTTGAGACTCCCTTAAAAACCATCACTACACACAGTAGCTGATTCACAAAACTGGTTTTGGTCCGTGCATTGACGCCATAATGCTTTTTAACACATAGCCCTGCACTGAAAGCATCATGGTACTGGCATTTTATCAAATCTGTTTGACTCTGTGTGACTACATGCGGAATGTAAAGGGAACAGAGCCAGGGAACATCCCCAGGTGCTGGAGTTCAATAACGTGAATTGTGAAATGGTTAGAGCGCCCTTGGCATGGCTTTGGTTTGGGTCAGGCACAGCACTCCCAGGCCACCCCTGGACACAGCTCAGGTGTTAGTTCTGGCTGACGACCGTTCCCAACAGGTGCTTTTGGAAGGAAGGAGGATTAGGAGAATAGATGTGGGTCGACTTGTGCCAGCTGGCCCCCGCATCAAAGCACATTTAACCTTCTAGTATTGCTATTCCCCCTGGGTTCACAAGGAATGAAACTGAGGAAAGACTTCTAACGTGGCTAACTTTGGATGACGTGGGTACCAACCCAGATCCCCGACTTGTTCTCCATTGCAGAGCCCATCTCATTTTCACCTATTATTCAGTACAGACTAAAAAGCATGGGAAGACAGATTTTTTCCCTCGGTAATCATAAAAGAAAAAGATTTGGTTAAGCCATTGTTCAGATTTTTTTTTTCTGAGAACAGGATAATTATTGAGCAAATATTAAAATGCCTTTCTATTTATTTTTTATAAATATTATCACTTCCACAGTGCTGTTTAACTGTTATGCTTTTAAATATTTTCAATTTTCACACCTGAGAATTTTTTTTGAGGGCTGCAAAAAAAAAAAAAAGGCTGAAATAAAACAAATAATTCTTCCTAGCAATGCTGTGCTTTGTTTTCTTTGATAGGTGCAGAGCTGGAAATTGAAAGTAGAGTTTTGCCTTGAAATCAGACTATTGTGAGAAGGAATTTTATGAGAACAGTTGCATTAATTTCTTGAGCAACATTAAAATATCGTTCAAGTGAAAAGAGAAATGATGCTGAGAGGAGCACTGTGAAGAAGAGGCATGAGACAGGTGAAACAGCAGACAGTAAGGAGTTAGACATTCGTTTATTCTTTGACTGTATTCAAAAGTTACCTGGATGGAAGGCTAAATATTAACTCTTGTACATCCACAGAAATGATCCCCCTCAGTTTGCTACTTCCCAGATTGTAGGAAGAGTTTATGTTGGGTTTTCTGGGTGCTTTCTCTGGGCAGGAATGAGGTCAGTGCCCCCCTGGAGGGATGGGGCTCCATCAGCCTGCTGTGCATCACATTAAATCTCTTGCCAGCTGCAGGGTGGGGATTCGAGGCCTTGCTGGGAAGTATGTGAGCCACTCAGGCTTTTAATTTTGATGACGCCACAAATAAGAATAATTGATAACAACAACAGTTGCTGCTGTTGTTTTTACAAATACACACATGATGCCCTTAAATAATATTTTCTGGTTGCTCTTATGGTTATAGATATGCCCCGACTAACAGAAGAATGATGTTTTTATGCATGTAAAAAAGACGAGTAGCAGGTCTTGAATGTGTTGGCAAACTGACCGTCAAATCCTATATGGAAACAAGAAGTGCATGCAGTATTTCACAGCCCCTTTATCACCATATCTTTGTTCAATTAAGAGATCGGAAGACCCACCCAGTAGGCTGAGTGCCAGAAGATGGAACAGCCAGCTGGAGAGGCAGCGCTATGGAGGGGGTACCTCTTACAGCTAATGCCTTCTGCAAATCACACAGGACCCAGGAGGAGTTGATCAAGCATGTATTGCTCTGAGTTACAACAGTCTGTAGTCCCTGAAAAAAAAAAAGCAGTATCTTTTGCAGCTTTTTGGCATCTAGGCAAGGAACAAAACTCAGCTTCAGTTGCAGAAAGTTGGCAAGCCACGTAGCTTTAAGCTGCACAGTATGGGTACTCGTGTGGTTGTACTCAGGATTGTACATTGAACATCCACCAACTGGGACCTCAGCCCTCAGACATGCAAATATGTCATATGTATACGTGTATACGTGTACAGGGATATGCATGTGAATACCTGTATGCGTATATACACACAGTGAACGTGTATGTACTGTGAGCTTCAAAGAGGAAGAGAATGTTTGGGTGATTCAGGAAAGAAAGGACGAATGTGTTTATTTGATAATGGCAACAAGCATGGTGGTGGTGTGGCTGGCTGTTCACACACTGCTGTCTCACAGCTCCTGGTGCAGCACAGACTGGCAGGCCCGCAGCAGCTGCCGAATTCCTCACAGTGTTGTCTTTATCAAAGTGGTAAACGTAGATTTGAGAAATTGCTTTGATGTGCAAGACATCAGAGAGCAGCAGCAACGTTCGCTGCAGAGGGTCCATTATTTAAGTCTCTCAGACAACTGCGCTGATTCCCCCACAAAGGGAAAAATAACAGAACCGTGCAAATGAACGCCCCAACAACACGTGTTCTCCCATCCCCACGTCTCAGTCCAGTGACCGGATGGTGTGATGTTTGATGGGCAGATAGGGCTGCTCCAATGTGATGGCACTGGGCGCTGCAGGGCTCCCCCCAGGGCAATGCCCACACCAGGGTGTCTGTGCATGGGAAAGGGGAGGGCAGTGGGAGAGGGGATGGAGGAAGGAAGGCGGCGAGTCCTAGCAGTGCCCAGTGGCACAGCTGTCTCCTGGGATGCCAGGTGATGCACTGTACAGGCTCTGCCATAGGACACGAGGGAACGTGGTTTTCCCACCTCCCCTCTGTATTGTCATAAGCTGTGTGAATGTGCAAGAAAGGGTCTGTGAAATTAATTATACTGTGAGTGCTTGGTAACCAAATGAATTGTAAATTGTACATTATTAAAACAGCATCAGAGCACCAACTGATCTATTATTCTTTGGGGAAATGTAGGAAGATAAGAGCTTTATGTGCTTTAGGAGTCTTTCCAGCCACCACCGCACAGCCAGATTTGTAAGAAAAAAATGTGGCAATATTTTGTTTGTCTGAGTTGCAACTGACACAATGCTGCATTGTTTATTTTTATTGCATTGTTCGGTGCTATGCATATTTGAGACAGTGTACGCTATCAGTGATGTAAGCACACCCGGTTCCTTTCTGCTTATCCTATTATTTCAGATTATACTCGAGGCTGACCACCCTCACTACTGTGTCAAAAAAAATAAAATCTGTAGGTGCAGAAAAACAAGATCAATGTTAAGCAGCATGCCCTTTTGCAAAAAAATCACGTCACTAATGGGATGTACAGCTACTGTCAGCCTGAACATTTTGGCTGCATATTGCTCCTTGCTGCCTGTCTTTTTACTTTAGCTTCTGATAGCTGTGAGAGGGTTAGGTGGGGAGAAACATGTCTAAATAAGAGGGAAGGAAATGACTGTGGGTTTATGTGAGCATTCACATTTCCTTTCTTTCCTCTACAGTGTGTGGTCTCCTTAACACCCCTCTCATGCAACATCTATTCTCGGAGTCTAAGACTCTGCTCCCATGTGTGAGCTGGCATCTTCTGGGGTGCTACAGACTGAAAGCTGCAACACCCAGCCCCTGGGGGTGTCCCTTTGGCACAGTCCAGTTGCTGCCCAACACCTGGTGCGATGGCCCCTTGCACCCCTTGCCTCCAGCAGAAAGATTCATTAAGCAGGAGTGTGTAGGAGTGAAAGAGAGAAGGGTTTTGTCAATGCCACTATTGAAGAAAAGGAGGCGGCAGCTCCTCCAGCAAAGCTTTTCCCACAAGATCTCTTTTATATTCCTTCCCTGAAGGAAGACGCACAGAAGTGTGCCCTATCTTTGCAGCTGCTTGCCACAGGGGAGGAGGAATAGCTGGAGAAACACCCTCCTCCCTCTGGTTGGGGACATATCTCCTCAGTTAGTTGCTCAAGTCAGAGATGTGACGCTTCCTACAGCCACCACAACAGTGGCTCCTTGGATTGCTGTGCACTACAGCAACCCATGTTTCTGTTATGGTGCAGAGTCAGCTTGAACCCCTCTCCTTTAGAGGGGTTCTCTCTGAAAAAAGTTTCTCTCCAGCCACAGGACCTAGGCGTTCAGCAAATTCATCACTGAAGCAGTCAAAGAAATTATTGCAACTTGAGTGAAGACCCATGTATTTCAGGATTTGGTCTCCCCTCCACGTAGATAGGCACTAGGGAGAAATTTCTCTGGCTACAGTATTTCCTTAAAAGAGTCGGGCACCTTTGTTTCCCATTTTTTTCAAGATAAAGAGGAGAAATGATATTTTAGAGAATTTGCATTCTTCCAAACAGCTCTCCTAACTCTGTTTAATAGCATAATACATGGTGCTGCTTTTCCGCTCGCTCGTCAGCCCCGCAGGATTCACCAGCATCTTTCAACGTGCGCTGCGTCCTTGCGTTCAATAGAGGGCAGCATTCAACTGAGGCTGCTCGAGAGGACGGGACGGCTCCAAGGATGCCGGAGGATGTCGGAGGATGTCAGCAGGGGAAAGGGCAGCGGTTATGGAATATGCACACCGTGTTCCGCAAGGTGAAACTCGACAGAAGAGATACAGAGTTCCCAGGACTTTATGTGTATGAAGAAAAAGAGGGAAAAAAAATGCAATTAATCGATCGGTGTTATTAATGAAGACACCTCATCTGTGTTCAAGGAATTCTTTGTGCGTTCTATCATGGCACCATAAGGCTCCATCTCTGCAGCAGGCTGCAATGATTTTCCCTCCAGTTTTTGCACTGATAGCTAACTAATAATGGGCTGATGCATCACGGATAAATAAATACCTTTGTATGAATTAAATGTGAAACTCTGCCTTAGGTAATTAGAGAATTCACTTCTCATTCATCAAAGCCCTGACTCAACAAAATTCTTCAAAATGATAGAATTCATTATTATTTTCATTCTTTATTATTCATCGTTATTTTCATTCAAAATGAAAATAACAGCCTAAAATGTTACCAGGCTGTTCTTTTTGATTTCTTAAGGCCCTGCTTAATAACTGGCAAATCCCATCCAAAGTAAAAGAGAGTAAAAACTTGATGCCATGACCCTAAAAGGATGTGTCTTCTAGGGTGAAATAATCAAGATTTCAATGAAAGATTGAAATGCTACTGCTCATTTGAAACTCCAAGGCTGGACCTTCCTGGTGACAAGTACACTGCCCGAGCTGCACACAGCCCATTCCTGTTTATGAAGGGGCTGTCCTGTGTTTGCACTGCCTACACAGCGGCATATTCTTGACTTCTACAAGGAAATTCTAGGAACAATATGTGTCTAAGTTGCACTCTGCATCATATTCAAATTAGAGAGCACGCAGGTGTTCTGCAATACCTTTCCCTCTGCTCCAATTCTAGTGAAATGTTGTTCTCCTGAAATAGCTGTATGCCAGCACTGCCCCTACCATGCTTGTCCAGATTGTCTGAAATCATGGGAGAGTCCGGAGCAGTGTAAATGCCCCTTTGCTTTCCTCTTTTCATCCAATAAACAACAGCTGTTACAGCACTGAAGACGCACGATGCAACTGACAAGGGGAGTCAAAGACATTTGGCCCGAGATGGCAGCCACGCTGCTATTAAGCATCTATCCAAATGAAACCTGTACATGGGGGAAATGCGGCAGAGAGAGCAAGGTGCTCAAAAGCAAGGTTCTCCTGTGACCTCAGGCTAAATCTGCATTACCAGCAGGATGGAGATCCAAACTCCCACCTACCTTAAATCCTTCTACAGAGTCCCTGCCAGTCCCAGGGCTGTGTGTGTCCCATGGCCACCGTCCCTCTGTCCCCATAGTTCCCACAAGGTGCCAGCTGAGTGCCTTTGCCTCAGCACTGGGGAATCTGGCACAGCATCTCCAGGCGAGCACGCCAGGAAGCAGGGTCAGCCCTACACAAACAAGACCTGCCTGATCGGAGTAACACAAACGGACGCCTGGAAGATTAATTTGTCCCTGTAATAATGCAGCCACTGTTAGCACAAACCGATGGCATGCAAGAGTTTCTTATTAAAAAACTCAGGATGTGCATTACGATCTCACTGAATAAAGTAGGCCTTAAGGACAGGCGAGAGAGAGAACAAGCGCAGAATTTCCTGGCTTACAGTCTGCCACTTTTGCAGCCGATTTGACACAAAGCAATGAGCGGTGCTGCAAATGGACCGACGAGTCATCTAATTGTTCAGAACAGCCTCGTGCAATTCATGCTATATCTCCCCGTTTATCTTCCATAACCTCTGCAGCTTTGAAGTGAATCACAACATCCCCCGTCCCGGGAGCACGCTAGGGTGTGACTGTCCCTCTGGAGCAGAGCTGGGATCCCCCGCCTGCCTCCTCTCCTCTGACGCAGGCCAGCAGCAATGCTGCCTGTGAGAAGCCAGGGCTGGGGACAGCCTGGGCTGCTGGGCCGCCTCTGTGGCTGCGTGCACAGCAGGGCTGCTCGCTGAGTTCTCGGCGTGCGTATTTTTCCAGGCTGTGTTTCAGGAGGGAGTTAGATAGCAAGGAAGCACAGCTCTGGTTCAGCGCACCGGCTAAATCGGAGCGGCCCGTTGTGAAAGCTGTCGCCGCACACGATTGTTGTGGCAATAAACGCGGTGAGTTCTGGTTATTGCATGCACAGCCCTGCGCTGACTGCTCCCTGCCGCTCACCCGCACTCTCCCTTTAGCAACACCCCACACACCTGTTCAAATAATATTACTATTACCTTGTGTTGACACCACATCCACCCTTTCCTTTCATATAATAAGAGCTCCTGGTGAACTGTAAATGGAAAGCTTGTTGTAGCAGAAGCTGATTGTTTACCCGTCTCCGGTTTGTTGCCACAGATACTTGGTGGGGAGAAGTGAACAAAGATCGGTCTGACATCCTTGTTCAGCAGGATCTGCCCCCCACCTCACCCACTGGAGGTTACTTGCTGCCATTCAGGCCTGAGCCCCGCAGGTGTGCCATCACACCTGTCTGACAGAAAACAAAATGTGGTTTGTTTCGTTACAGGCATTGCCCTAGCTAAAGAAGGAAGACCTTGCCCTGAGTTTTGTTTCAAGATTTAAGTGAATCCAAGCAAAGAGGAGGAGCTCTCTGTTTATGCTTAGTGCTTAAGCTGAATGTGACAAAAGCAACTGCCAGCCGCTGGCCGTGAGCATCCAACCCTGCATGCCCAACGTGCTGGAAGGAAGACGCGGGGTGGTGGAGCTGCTGCAGTCACGTCTCTTCACAGCACTGGGCATGGGAGCAGTGGGCATGGGCAGAGGGCAAGAGAGAGGTGAGAGGTGCAAGCCTGGACTCAGTGCACTTTCATTCAATTCCTGTTCCTATGGCAGTGACATGGGTGTAGGCATGGAGTAAATCATGTGGTGGAACTTGGATCCAAATGGAACAGCTAGAATAGGGCTTTGTGCACGCAGAGCAGGACACTGCAGAGCCCTAATGTTCACTTATATGGATTTGCCATTATGATCCAAACACTGCTGAAGAAGATGGAAAGACTTCAGCAGGCATTTGGTCAAGAGCTGAGTCACTGGAGTTTCCAGTGCTTTAGGTATAAGCATTTTTCACACACACACACACACACACACAAAAGCTAACAAACACAATTTGCCCATTTTCCATCTAAAGGGGTGCTTTATTTATATTTCTTAACATCCTTATTAAACACCTTATCTGAAAATGCTTCCATTCTGGTTGCAACAGTGCTGTTTGCATTCAGCTCTGAGGTGTTTCCGCCTTTAGAATGAGAAGCATGGTAGGTGCACGGTGCCAGCTGGTTTGGAAAGAGTTTGTATACTGGGCTGCAACTTATGTAGAGAAATGTCCTTGAGGCAGGAAGCATATTTTATTTATTGTTTTATTTATTGCTCATGCCAAGTAAATGGAATCCCGAATTATGAAGATGCAAAACACACTGTGGGTATTTATCAGACCTGAATGTTTTTATGTGCTCCAAAACAACCTGGGTTTCCCAGATGACTGCGAGCAGCTTGCTGGTTTTGAAGATCTAGCACCTTTGGAACAGAAGGGATATGCTGAATTTTAAGCACTTGGAAAGAGAATTAATTGCATGGACAGCAACATTCTCCTTTTTTTGTTGTTGTGTGCTCATCAATAGCAAATGATGAAGTCTCTAGGGAATATTAACACAAGTAAACTAAACAGAGGAGTGGGACTGTTTAAACAAGGTGAGACAAAAGCCTCCGTATTACAAGCAAATGACTGTGATACCATTTTTTTTTTTTTTTTAATGTTTCCACCTCTATTGTTGCAGATGTCTGCGTTAAAACAGGAACTGTATCTTTCTCAACCCAGGTTCTCCTTCAACAGTCTGCTCAGAGGCCACAGGCCCTCTTATCTCATGGGATGCTTCTGTCAGGGTTCCCCTTGCAGCATCCTTTTGGGATGGGAATGTAAATCCTCCCTTCCCCCCACCCACCATCTGCAAATAGAAGAGGATTTGCCCCAAGAGCTATGGAAGCATAAGGCCATCTGCATGCATGACTCCATGCCTGTGGGTCTTCATTCCTGCCTGCTCCTGGGATGCCGAACAGGAAAAGGAGGCCTAAAGGCCTGGTCCCGAGTGAGCATGAGCCACAGCAGCGTTCAGGTGAACAATTCTCTTCCTGCTTCCACACTGCCATGGGACCTTTCCGACCCACTGAAGAGGATAAGCAGTATTAATTCTGAAATGTTGTGTACCGCATGCATTAATGTTGGTCTGTCACAAGTAGAGACTCCACATCTCTGAATGAAGGGATGACAAACAACAATGCATACTAGACGTCTGAATAGGAACCTACAGGATGAACTGTAACAGCTCCAAAGAAGCCATTGATCTGTGGAGTACATAATGTGCATGCTAAAAATGGTCGGAATATTTATTTACATGACACGGCTCGGGAGAAGCCATTAGGGTCCTTAAGTAAATTACACATGTTGTGAAAATTGTCAGAGTGCTTCTTTTACCAGAGACGAGCGTACCCTGCCGCTTGATAAACACATTATCTTGGGGGAGGGGAAGCGAGCAGACCCAAGGCAAAAATAAGGTTAAAATGGGAAGAAATGAACAATAAAAAGAGAGGAGGGAAGAAAATAAACCCCAAGCCTCACATCATGCCAAAGCATGCTGCATGCCCACCAAAGGAAGAAAGCTGGGGCAGATCTGCCTTGCAGCCTGGCACCTTTCGGATGGAGAAATGCATTTGCCAGGGTGACTTCTCCCCATCACAGGAGGTGAATTTTCTAATGGAAGCAGTTGCACAGGGGGAATATATTTAGCCTGTGTTTGCAGATCGCATGTGCTCAGAGTAAAATGTTTTCCTTGCTGTTTTGGAAGCACGCTATTTAGCACTGCAAGCCTCACTATTGGAGAAGCCTGTAAATTGTGTTGCATCTGAGACAATTACTCAAATTGCTTGTACTGTGGTTTCTTCTTCCTGACTGCAAAGGTTTTTAAAAAATCTGACTTCTACCGCTATAAAAGCATTGAAAACACGTAACAGCAGACTGCTGCCCTGCTTTGGCATAAATCTGTTTATTCATTAACTGGGAACAACCTGCAGGGCAGCTATGGAATTCCTCAACACCACTTCGGTTGGGGCTGAAAACGCAACTGCTTAAAAGCAGTGCAGCGTGGTTTAGAAAGTGAAAATAAATACCAGCTCCATGCACAACAGTTGAGAAAACGCATCTCCCATGGTAAGGGCTAGAATTTGGCTTTCCCATGGAAGCAACGCCTCTGATGGCTTGGAAATGTCAGAGGAGTCTGAGCATCTGCATGGACCGGGACCGCAGCGCTGCAGCTGACAGAGGTGCAGTGCTCATCGCTGCACTCTGCAGACAGCACAGCAGGCAAGCTGGGGATGGAATGACCTCGATCCCTCCTCTACTCCTTCCCGATGCCACCTCCCCGCCCTTAACGCATGCAGCATCCCAACGAAGGGGTCCTCACAGCCCTCCCATCAAAAGGCTTCTTAAAAACCACTCTTCTTCCCACACTTCCCTTGTAAGGCAAAACTTCCCCAAAGATGAAGTAAAAACCATGACTGCGCTCCGCCTGTTCCATCTCCCTGCTCCTACGGGGCCAAGCACGCTCAGTCACCAGCACATGGCAAACGGGAAGCGGGACCTCAGTTTGACAGCTGGTGACTTGCTCAAGGTCACAATGGAGATACAGTAGCAGAGCTGGGAACAGAATTTGGTATCCTAATTCCTAATCTGGCAGCCTCACCACCGCCCTCATCATGCAATCAAATAGTTCCTTTTAAGGAATGCTTTTGTGACTAAGAAAATCCGAGGCATTAGAAGAAAGAGCCCTTTTAATTTGCCTTTGTTCAAACATTTATGTCCTTCGCTGCATGGAAAACATGATTTAAACAAGGTATGGGATTCAAATATTCTGAAGGACTCTACAACCTTTGAAAAACCAAAATAAACGTGGCTGTACTGACTCCAGCATCGAGAGAGGAACAAGATACTCCTTGCTTACAGCTTCAAGCGTAGCGTGAGGAATTAATCAAGAGCAGCCTTGATGCAGTGATGGAGGATTTTCGGATGCTATACATCGGCTTTCCTATTTGTCAAGAATCTTGTAAAACGTGAACAAATTTCCCATTCCTTCAGTAAGAGCTCAGTTTTCTGAAGGCTGTAACTTGTTGCTCCACAACATTTTTAAAAACACAAAATCAAACTCAACTCAACGGGAAGCTGCCCCAATCTGAATCAATACGGGATCAGGACCTGTCTGTGATTTGTTGGCTCTCCCAGGGCACAACTCGGTGAGGGTGAGCTCCACAAGGCAGTTTCATGTCTTAAGACAGCATGTTTTGCTGCTTCCTCCTCTGTGTAACAGAATACTATAATTTGGCAACAGGGGAGAGAAACAAACGAGGGTATTGAGAACTAATGTTACTGAAAATCCTGTATACAAAATAAGCCGAGCTGTGTAAGCTCAACTAAGCATTGGACTACAAATATTAATAGGTTAAACAAGGAAAATGAATGGAAATGTAAACCTTTTCTGTGGAAAACTGTTTTTAAAGGCATAGCGAAGAACTCCCAAACAGCTGCAAAATGGCCTTTTAATAGTATTCCTACTGTCATTGAATTAGTGGGAGACACGGGACAAGATGTTCATGGCTTAATTCTACAAGAACACGTATTTTGCTCGTTAAACTATTATTGCAACATCTGAACAGGGGGAAAAATATAAGGCAGGACCTCATCCCTGTCCCTGGGCCCCGTGAGATGCCTCTGCCTTCAAAGCAGCATGGTGACAGGAGGCCTTGTGCCTGCTGACACGCGAGCTCGGCTTTGATTGGAGCTTGATGCAATTATTTTGATTAAGAAAATGTTAATCTTGTTGACATTATCACTGTAGTCAACAGCTAATGACCCCAGTAGTTCATTTCCTTATAAATATTTAACATAATAGCAGCAGTCCCTTGGGTTACGGTACTTTTGACACTTGTATAATCTGAAACAAATCCCCTTTTTTCAGTCAAACAGCCCATGTTACGCACACAGTTGGCTAACTATTTACAAAGCACCCAATTAAACCCTACTTAATTCTCCCCTTCTGCAAACCCCATCTCAGAAGCACACGGGCTGCTGAGCACACCAAGCAGGCATCTTCCACCCAGCCCAGGCACTACCTGGCACTCAGCAAACACAGGGGTACAAGGATGCATTTGCCCATCCAACAGTACATACGAAGCAAAAAGCAAAGAGAACATGCAAACTCAGAGAATTGAAGAAATAAGCTGAAGAATCACAGGTAAAGACAGGTAAATCTAGTTTAATGTTCACATGTAGTAATTACACATCACAGAGATTAAACAGGATTTTAGCTGTAACATAGCTGCAGTGAAACGAAAGTTACTTGGTGCTAGAAAAATAATCTTGACACAGTTCTGATTTTTTTGGTCTACTTAAGCTCATTGCAGATGAGTCCACACCGCTGATGGTAACGGTGTTGCCCATACGCCTTCCCACAGTCCCCCACTAATACTCTTTGGATGAAGAAAACAGTGACTGGTTTTGTTTGTGGGTTGCCCTTTGGTTGCAAGCAGGGAACTGTATTCGCTTTTCAAGCAGTTAGTAAGAGCATAGGAATGCAGGTTCCCAAAAAACCCTTTTGGTACTATAGTTCCAGAGCAAATTTCTTGATCTGATGCAACAGCAGGTCTTTTAAAAAAGCCGATTAAAGAGCTAAAGCACTGCCCCATAATGCAGAAAGTAGATAGAATGTCCATTCGCAGTAAAAAAAACACTACATCCTACTCCTATGCGTATAGAACGCACCAAAACCCCCCTGTGCTAAGTGACACAAGCGGAGGCTCCATGTATAATACATTTACAAACATTTCAAGTCTAGGTCGAGGAAAACACTTCTGTATGAGTCGGAACAAGTTTATTTGCAATCAGACATGGCATGCAATCATGCAGGACCACCGCTACAGCCGAGGCTAAGGGACATGGGGACAAAGAAGCCCTACGCATACGGGATATTTCCATACCGGAGCTCCACACTGAGCCGCCGTCTTCTAAAGAGAGATTCCCACAGATTTAAAAAAAACATACACACTTTTTATCATATTTACAAAAAAATATTTAATTAAAAATATTTTATAATTACAGTAGTCTATTAAAGCATATACTTTTCTCACACTTATAGAACATCTCTCTATGTACACAGTATGAAATGTCACTCGTTTCTCTGTACAGTATGCAACATTCCTGCAGGGAGAAGAAAAGTTCCCGGGCCCCATAAGCCATCTATTTTAAACAATAGACGAGGTCTATCTATACGCGCTCCGGAGGTCGGCAGCGCTGCGCGGTGGAGCCGTGCTCGTCCCTCCGTCGCACTCGGTCCCGGGGCAGAGCCGCCGCTCCTCCTGTTCGGTCCGACCCCACCGCCAACACCGCGGGGAGAGAAGAGCAGCGGGGCCGGGGAGTCGCGCACGGGGAGACGGGGGCCGGCCGGAGCCTGGGAGCGGCTCAGAACGGGCATCGCCCCGCCCGCCCCCCGCCGTGCACCTGTGGGAAGGAAGGAAGGCACACAAGGGGGTGAGCCGATCCGCTCCAGACGGGCTGGCGCCAGCGGCACTCCACGATGCCCCGGGTCACACATACACACACACGCACGCACTCACACAGCCGCGGCCCGCGGGCTGGGGCTGTGATAAAAGCTCAGCGTTAGAAGAATGAAAGCCCGCCCCGTAAATGGGAAACAAACCCCCCAGCCTGCCGCCGCGCTCCCCGGCCCCGCCGCCCCCGACGCCCGCACTCACCTGGGCAGCGGCGCTCAGCGGCAGAGGATGCTGTCCCCCGGCTTGTTAACAGAGCCAGCCTGCGCAGCAACGAGACGGCGCGTCACGGCGGCATCGACGGACCGCGCGTTCTCTCCCCCTCTCCCCCCCGCTCACCCCCTCCCTCAAAGCATGGCGCTGCCGGGAGCCCCCAGATGCCGGAGGTGCGCACCGAGCGGGGAAGCCGGTCCCACGAAGCCGGGCTGCTCCCCACGCCGCCCGCCTCAAACGCTCAGTGCTCGGGGAGCGCAGGGGCCGCGCGGCGTTCCCGTACGTGCGAACACGCGGATAGCGGCCGCTCCCCCGAGGGGCTACAGTTACAACGCAGGGATGGATGCGGGGCTCCGCCGGAAGACAGCGCGCCCGCCCCGGTCCCTCCGGGCTGCGCTGCCCCCTGGGCCCTGCAGCGGTGCCTCCCCGCTCCCTTCTCGCGCCCCCGTGACGGGCACGCACCTCTTACCGGGTCGGTGTTGAGGGCCGTCAGCGGGGTGCGCGGGGTGCCCGCGGGACAACCGCCCGGGTGCAGGGCGGGCGGCGGCTGCCGGAGCAGCGCCGGGTGCGTCTCCAGAGCCAGCTGCAGGTCGAGGATGTAGTCGATGACGTGCTGCAGGATCTCCACTTTGCTGACCCGCTTGTTGGGCGGGATGGTGGGCACCAGCCTCCTCAGCCGGCTGTAACAGTCATTCATATCGCACTGCAGGCACAGGGCCGCCGGCTCCTCGCCCCCTTTGCAGCCGCTGTGCTCGGCCAGGCACCGCAGCGCCGGATGCCCGCCACCGCCGCCCGCCCCGGCGGGCTGCGCCTTGCGCCCGGGGTGCCGGACGGGGCTCACGGCTTTCATGGTGCCGCGGGCACGGAGAGAGACCGGGACCTCCCCCGCCACCTCCTCCCGCGACCTCGGGCACGCGCCGCCCGCCCGCCGCCACGCAACGCGAGCGGGGCACGGGCACGGGCACGGCCGCGGCCGCGGCCTCTCGCTGCTCGCAGACGGGTCCTCCCCACCGGGATGCGGCGAAGACGGCGCTGCCGCAAAGCCCGTCCCGCCCGACCGCTCAGCCACCGCCGCGGCCGCTCTGCTGTCGCTGCCGCCCGCGCCGCCCGCTAAATAGAGGCGGGCGCGGGCGGGGCGCGGCGCTGCGCGGGGGGGCGCCGCGGCACGGCGGCGCGGCCAATCGGGGCGCCCCGTTCCCCCCTCGGAGCGCGGCGCTGGCCAATGGCGGCGGGGCGGCGGCGCCGCTGGAGGGGGCGGGCGGCGCTCCCCCCGGGGCTGGAGGCGGAGGAGGAGGAGGAGGAGGCGGCCCGGGAGGGAGGACTGCGGGAATGCGGGCGGGACCGGGCACCGGCGGCTCCCAGCGCAAACCCCCACGGCCCACCGCCGTGTGACCCGACGCCCGGGGAGGGAGAAGTACCTCCCGCCGCGGCGAAGCGCGGTTTTCCCCGATCCGCGTTACCCTCCGCGTGTATTGGAGGGGACTCGGGAAAATCCCGAGCGAAACTCGAGGAAGGGGAGGAGGGGTCGGGGGCTCGGGCGGAGCGGTGCCTGGGAACGTTAAATTAGAGCGCATAACGATTAAAAATGCATGGAGATGGGGTATTTAAAATTCCTCCATGACATATAATATTAATCCGTTTTATGTAAAATTCATACCTGTAACTTAATTTGGTCCATTAATGCACGCGATCACGTATTAGTGGATGTACCATGTTTTAAATATGATGCTGGAAATGTCCAGAGTTCTGTACTTTGAGACAGAGCATTAAAATTAACAGACGTATACTCCAGAGCCCCTCTCAAGTCGTCTGGTGGCAGCTTGCAACCTTTTAATTTAATAATGCTGCGCACAAACTTTCTGTTAATACCTTCCTGGGATTAGCAGCGGTAGCCGGACCGTACTGCAAAGGGCACAGTGCCCAGCTCTGCAGCGGCTGTGCTGCTCCAGGACCTCAGCAGGCGCAGCTCTGGGACCTTGGTGGGTGCAGGAAGGAGCAGAGGCTGCAGGATCTGCCCCACGCTCGCAGGTCAGACCCCACGGAAAGAGAGAAATGCATAATGGTGATTAATGGTTGCACGTACCCTCTGTGCTTAGTCACACTGGGGAAGCTGTCAGACCCAGAAGGTGAATGAGCAGAGACCAGAGCATCTGAAGAGCGCAACAAAGCGCGCATCCATTCTCTCACCCTTTAAGAATGTTTGAGGCTGTGCTTACAAATATTCACACAATTATCTGCTTATTCCATCCCACGTTACCAGTGCTTTTGATGGCCTCTAGGTACAAAAACGAGGTGTGTGGTGTGAATCTTTGGCTGACACTTGGGTTGTGCTCTACGTTGTGACAATAAGATGAGAAGACATACGTCCATCCTAGCTACAGGCCGGGTGATCCTGGTTCTGCTGCAGTCACTCCTCTTATTCTGTGAAACTCCACTCTGCAGCCTCTGACTCTCAGAAGGTGGAAATATATACAGGCCCAATGCCATACGTTATGGTAATAATTTCTCTCCCTGAGTCTTTATAACACAGACAGCCAACGTGCTGTTTAAAAGACCTTCAGATTTTAAATTACAGTGAGCACGCAGACACAAATCTTGCTGATCCCATTTAATTAAAATCTATGTGTAAGTAGACACACTGCATATCAGGCTGCCTGTTTGCACAGAATGCCGTCTAGGAAGTCCAGTGATCTCCCTGGAAATCTCTGGGAAGCCCTAGGATGTAACTGGTTCCCCTGGAGCTCTCACAAAGCCACCCGGGACAGGCAATGCATGCTGCAGTGTGGCTACAGAGAACCTACCGACTCCACGCCGGCTCTTGTGGATGACTCAGTGTTTCTTGTAAGGTGCAAGGATCGCAGCGTGCCAGCGAGCTCTTCCCATCATCGTCCTTCCCTTCCCTCTGAAGGGAAATCT
Source organism: Tetrao urogallus (assembly GCF_951394365.1). NCBI lineage: Eukaryota > Metazoa > Chordata > Aves > Galliformes > Phasianidae > Tetrao > Tetrao urogallus. Next base: position 86,810,261 of record NC_136815.1, on the reverse strand, counting down.
GAGGGTGGGCAGGCATTGCAGGAGTTGTGTTTGTTCACCTAGCATCTCAGCAGAGATATGTGGGAAAGGGAAAAGCAGCCCTCCCCTCTGACTATCGCATAAATATTCAGGGGATTTCCTCTAGTAACTCCCTTTGATACTGGTGGAGTTGATACATGCTAGTCCGACATGCTCTGGTGAACAATAGGCACCAATTCCCTGTTAACAACCCGACTGCTTTTGCTCTCCTTGAAGTCAATGGGAGTTTTGTCATTGATTTAAGTGGCAGCAGGTTGGGTCGGCTGCTTTTTCAACATTTAGATTGGATGTGCACCAGATGCTAAGCAAATTGAGCTAAAAATGGATTGGAAACCCCAGTATGCTAGCAATGGGAACAGGTACGATGAAACTCTTCATCCCTGAAGACAAACACAAAAGAGAGGGGCAGTGGCTGCTGTTTGTGCTTTTGTTCTATTAACAGCAATATTTTTCATGACATGAATATATAGGGATTAACGCTCCTGTTTTTTTTTCACCAGACTGAGTCTGGGTTTTCAAAATGAATTCTGTGCATCTTTAAGCATGTGGTTCCTTCCTGGCTGGCTGGAGGAGCTCATCTGTCTTGGCTGTGTTTTTCTTTGCTCTATTCCCACATCCAGAGATGGAGATTCATTTCCATTGTAGCCAGCTCTTGCAATATTGTCACAAGATGCTTGATTGTGCTTGTGCAGACCAGTTTAGCCAAGGCTTGATGGGTCCCAATCACATCATAGAGGCTCTCGGGAGCTTAAGAAGGTTGTTTATCATACGAAACTAAAGTAAACCAAGCTAAAAATGAAAACATAATTACCAGCCTTATATTCCCTTCATCATGGGGATAATCCCACTTAACTTGATGAGAATCCTCTCTTGAGTAATGTAGGTTGAATTTGTCAGCATGGGTTTGAGTGTATGAATATGTGATTCACTCTAACTGCAAAAATAAACCTGAGCCATTGACACTGTCCCTGAATCACATTACTTTAGGACCCAATAGTCAGGGAAGGGAGAGCAAGGTGGACAGTGCCTCTAGACCCACTAGTTTTTGTTCATGATATGATGCCACCGAACCAACCAGAGGCACCACTTTAGGTAACACAGTCTTGGACAGTTGAAACTCCAAGGCAACACATTTAGGGATGCAGAAGACATGGCTTCCTCTACAAGGTTACTTGCTATACCTACCTTAAGAGGGCATGAAATGCACACAAATGCATTATGTATTTTTAATCTTACACAAGTTTTGAAACAATGGTTGAGTCAAGTGTCCCTATCGTGGGCTTTGGGGCATGCTGTTTCAGAGCAGCGTGGTAAAATCCCATTCTTTCCTTTGCTGATAACTACAGCTGATAACTGGTGTGACATGTTTCATCCAGGTGGCACCAAAATACATGATGTTCAGACACCCCTGTCCCCATTGACTTCAGCAGGCAGCCAGAAGACTCGGAGGAGCTGCTCAACACCTAGAAGGGCTGATCATTAAAAAAGCATTATAAATCTCTGAATGGTTTATGGTTTATGAGGGAAGCAGCAATTGATTCCTCAGCGGTGCCATTACTCTCCACTATTGCTATCATTCAAATGGCAATAATGTTGGTTATTTACCTTCAATTAAAATATCTAGTTAGTTGTGATGTCATTTAAAATAGCACTATAATGTGTTTAGTGCTCCCTTACCAAACGCCATAGATAAACTCCTCTTGGCAACAGGGGGCAGTGATATGAAATGAAAAATTAGCTTGGGGGAGGGAAGGAGGGAGAGGAAAGAATATGTGAATCTTTTGCTGGGATGTTTTTTCTACGTGCCTGTATCCCCTTGGATGTGAGCATGCTGGAAGTGAGACTGTGGACTTCTCTGCAGCCTCCTCAGAATGCATCAGGGATCCAGAGCATCAGGGGTGGAGGGAGCATGGACAAGTCACTGCATTCTATAGTCTACCAGCCGACCAAAGTCTTTTGCTACTGCTCCTTGCCAGGGACGATTCACTGTCAGAACTCTGTAAAACTCTTCTTAATGCAAACCTTTTTGTCCACATAACATGAGCCATCTTCAGTACTGTTCTCTCCGTTTTCTCCAATCCAAAATCTAAATACAACTCACAAACTGGTTGTGCCCATGGGAGACTTTTCTGTTTAATGAGAAAAACTAAGAGATTCTCAATAACCTTACCTCTGTTCTTTGCAGCTGCCTCCCAACTGCCCAATGTGCATGAAGTTTATTGTAAAATACAGGGGAAAATGTTTGCTGATAGCCCACGACAGCTCTTCACAGACAAAAGAGATGGTTTTTTTTCTTCTTCATGTCTGCTGTCCAGTTTAGAGCATTCTTCTCATGACAGAAGCATACTTCTACCTAACCCTTTGTGCTTTCATTCAGTCACTACAAAAAGCTACACTTAAAATAAAATAAAAAAAAAGCAAACAAACAACAACAGATGTGGCAAAAATTTCAGAGAGATCGAAGAACAGATTAACAAACAAACAAAAAAAGAAAATAACAAAAAAAAACCCCACAACCTTATGCTTATATAAGCTCTTTTTTAAAGCAAATGTAGAAATCGATGCTTAAAGAAATTAATAGAAAACTGAAAAAGAGTGTAAAGAGGGTTAGCTTGAAAAGAGCTCTTCTTGCTGTGCAGCCTCCAGCACGGCTACGCTGTAGAAATCTGTGCAAAGCCATCTCCTGCCTTGAAGAGGCTTCGGGAGCAGACAGCCCCAGCGTGTCACTGACAGAAGCCCTGGCATTTTGCTGGTGGTTGTATGGCAGCTGAAGGGTAATGTCATTTAGGAAGGTTGCTTTGTTCGGGTGACCAAAAGCACTGGGTTTGTTGGGTAATGTCAGGTCTCTGTGTTGACCGAAGCAGGCTCATGGCAAGAAAGATAACTCGCGTTGACAGCTTTCTGTAGCGTGGGCCAAATATAAGCAATCAAGATGCTTATTCTGGGGAAGGGGAAAATAATTTAGGAGTGTTTGGAGCAGCTTCCTGAAGAACACTACATTAAACTGAGTTACATAGTAACAGATTGAATTTGGAGTCTTAACTTTAATTTTATTTAGTGTAGATTTAGATCGGATTTATGTGCAGTGCCATGCCCTTTGTTTATAGACAGAAATCCTCAGCTAACCTGCTTGAAAACTGATGGTATGATGTGGCCTCATATTATTTTTGTTTGTTATGAGTTTGCATTATTAAGGGCCCTAAAATCACTCAAATAATACAGGCTACAGGGGCAATGAGCAGATCGACCTAAATGAAATAAGTATCTGGATACGTACATGCTCATCTGCATATGTTATCATTACACCAATGATACCAGTATTTATTTGCAGGAGACCTGAACAGCTTCATCAGCAAAAGCAGTCCAAGTTCAAGCCGCAAAAAAAGCCAGCAGAAACAATAGCGGTCGTCTACCCCAATGCAACATTTTACATTTTGATAGCTATTAGTGACACATTTCTTACTTGATCTCCACCAGTGTTCCAAGGGATTCTTCAAAATCTTCAGGGCTCATTTTTGGTTTGGTTTTGTTGTGGAATTAAAAGGCAAAATATTTTCTCCTTCCCCAACTGTGAAGACAGCCTTTCCCACAGCAGAGGGACATCCAAGGCAGGTGGAAGCGCCTCTGCCTTCTCTACTGTGATGTAAATGCCCTGATGTTTCTCAGGAGTGGTTGTTTGGTTGTCAGAGTACTTCGGTGGTCAGCGTCACCTTCAGATATCACCTGCTTGCCAAATATTAATTTACAATTCTGCATGTCGCTGTTGTGACAGCCTGACCAATATTTAAAGCGCTATAGAACGTGCTGCTTGCCAACCAGGTTCAAGTCACACCAGCGTCATCATTGAGGAGACAGAAAGAACCAGAAATGCAGGTCTGGTGCTGGTGGGGGAAGGCTTTTCAAGGTGCCTTCAAACCCCTATACTTCAGTTGTTGATGGGCCACCTCGTGTCCTTCCAAGATGAGCAGAACGCTGTGTAACCTTATTATCTATTCATTTACCTGCTGTGGAGTTCCTGTTGCCATATCACATGAGGATCAACCAAGCGCTTAGTAACAGAAATAAAAAGCTCTTCCTCGTTCTTCTCTTCCACCCGACAGAAGAAATAGTAGGAGATTATTTCTAAGGTCGCCAGTCTCGCTTTGCGTATGCATTTGTGTGTGTTTGAAAAAGCACTGTGCCAAAAGGAAAAAAAAAAAAAGTTTATATTAATTCCTGGTAGAATGTTTTTTTTTTTTTGTGATCATTCTTTATAGCCTACATTGCTTGTGAGAAAGTTACTTAAGGAAACAAAAGCCCTCACCTTTTGTTGGCAGAATACAGCTCCGGTGGGATGCCGCGTTTAGAGAGCAATAAAAGAAGTGAGGGGGGCATTGTCTCCTTCAGGTAGTCAGGGTCACACTCCTGGGTTTTAATTCCAGCAGTGTTTCATACTAAAATGACTTCATGTATTACCTAGGACAACGAGACTGTGTAATGAAAACCACTGCACAGCACAGTGAATTAAAATCAAGATACACATTACAGAGTGCAAATGGCTGGAGATGCAGATAAAAAGAAAGATGGATGTAAGGAGTGTATCGGACAATGATCCATGAACTGCAATTCTTCACCGGTAAGTATATTCTGTGACTTACTAATTTTCCCTTATAAGAAATGGGAATTAATGTTATTTTCCATCCTAGAGTAATCGTATAGCAATTCTTCATGTTCCTTTTTTTTTCTCCTTCTTGTGCAGGGGGTGAACTACGTGGAAGTCAAGACACGTTCAAAATTGCTGTTAAAAATGCTTCAACATGCAAATTTTTACAGTTTGGACTTTGTTTTCTTTGAGTTAAATGACGTGCATACATGAGAATGTATTCAGTAATCTCACAGCTTATGCTAAGTAACTATTTCAAGTTGTCTTCAATACCAGCATGTTTCCACATACTTACCTTGAAGTGTTAATGACATTTATTTTGGTAATTTTTACTCTACTAACATGCTCTTTCAACACTTTAATGCACTGATGTATGTTTTTCAAGCAAATCTCTTAATTTAACTCAATGAGGAAATTGACTTGAAAAGCAGCACAAATCCTTGCTTATATAGGAAGTGTGTCTTGAAGTAAATGAGCTTATTTGCCTAAGGATGCCGGTATGGAGACTGCTCCAGCGAGTAGAAGTTTCACAACTGGATGCAAAGTCATTTACTTATTGTAGACCAACCTCTTGAAATAGCGACTCTTCTTCCAGCTCTGGAAAAGCAATTTTTCCAAACATCATTTTTTAAGATGTGAAAATGTAAATATGAGAGAATGCAAATATATTTTTTTAAATATAGAACTTTAATTAAACATCAGTGCGTTTTAGGGTGATGGTAACTGAAAGCAAAATCTGCTAACAAGCAGGTAAATCTAAGTGTTGTTCCCCACTGGACCGCATCCAGTGTCCACTGCAGTCTTTCAGTGGGGAGTAAGACTCCAGGTAGACAGAAAGATCTTTCTTTTGCCTCCAGGATGTCCTTACCACACACAATGCATCAATCCTCCTTGCAGTACGATGCAGATTATTATTAGAAATACGTTAATAGGATATTATGCATTTGCAATCTTAACACGGGGTATAATTTATTTACAACCTTGCCTCTCAGCTTCTCCTTTTTCCTCTCCCTGCCTCCGTATCTTCTTTCTTCTGAGCAGTCTTACACTGCAGCACCAGGATTGTCCATAGTGTTTAATGTTTTAGTGAGGTGCGCGGTCTCTCCTTTCACTCCCCAGGGTCCTGTTTCATCCTGGTGTGCTGAGAGATGCACGCTTTTACTTCTGTGTCTGACAAAAAGTACTCATGAGGTGTGTGAGCAGCCTCATGGGAATGCGTGCATCTCCTCCTTCCTCTGCTGCTGGAAAACCTGGCTGCTTCAGACAGGGACTGCAGTCATTACAACTACGCCACGAGAAACTTAAACTGGCTTTGTATAAACAGGGCACACAGTGGGCATGCACTGGACACAACATTTATTTTCAGTTGTTATTGATGACCTTTCATAAGTTGTTCATGGCTCTACTTCGGCCTGTCACTTGTGAGCTAAAGGGTCATCAATAACTTATGGAAATAACTGCCTTATTGATAGTCTGGCTACTGCATATCCAGCATTTTATCTCTTTATATAGACACACAGACATTCAAAATACAAATCACAGAGAAAACACTTTTGATGGCAGCCAGTGCCCTTTTATCTTAAAAAAAAAAAAAAAAAAAAAAAAGTGGTTTTCTAGATTTTTCTTCCTTTCTTTCTTCCTCCCTTTCTCGTTTTCTTTCCTCCTCCCTTTCTTGCTTTCTTTCTCTCTGTCTTAGGTATTTCATAAAGATATGCCCCTAATTTATTTATAAGTGTAAGTCTTCAGAGCAAGGTAGTATTACCGAGCTGGCTTACCAGTTCCTCTATACACATGGGTACATTCATAATTGATGAAATGGTCTATAGTATTGTGGGCAGAATAAACTTAAGGTCAAAACTCTGGGAGAGCAAATCTTGCCATTATTCCTGATGAGAAATAAATACGTGCAGGAACTAAAAAGTGCGGAGCTGAAAGGGAATAAAACTGAGTGTATAAGGGCACTTTCAACAATTCATTCCAAAGCGAAAGTGCTTCTTCTGGTGGTGTTTTGTTGGGTTTTTTTTTTTTTCCTTCATTGCCTTGATCTTCCTAAAACTGTTGTTGGGGCAGGTTAATGACTGACCTTTGAGGGAACCGCATACCAGCCTTTGTTCCCTAGCAGTCAGGATCTCGCAGAGGCTTGAAACCTTTGAGAGAATAGGATTAAGCTGCAGTGTGAAGTCCGGCGCAGGTGATGATCGATGGGAGCGGAGGAGCGGGTTTCTCAGGAAGGAATTCGTTTCGCCGCTGCCGAATTACCTGATGGAGGCGGCCGGCGTCAGGGGCCGCTTCCAGATTCGTTCCCTTTCAGCAGTGCTAAAATCCATCTGCGATCTGAACGGCTGCGGGTGAGCACCATCAGATGGATGTTTGCAGGGCGAGCCCTCGGCGTGCCGCTCGGCTCTCACCTGCCTTAAGCTCCAACCCGCTGCCACACACCAGCTCATGCAAGCTGGCTGTGAGCACCTCCAGAGCTGGGGCAACACTGAGGTGAACCTATAGGCATCGGGGCTCTTTGGGGCTCTTATGACGGGTCCCGGTGCCCCGCTCCTGAAGGCTCCCACCTCACCACCACCACCACCACACCCCGCTTATCCCGGGCTCCCCCGGCCGGCGGCTCGGCCCCTCAGCCCAGACCGGCCGGCGCCGGCCGTGTGACATCACCCATTCACGCCGCGGCCCAGCTGGCGCCGCCGGGGCGGTCGCCGTGGCAACGCGGACGCCGAGCCGCGGGCAATGACTTCCAGCTGCACGCCGACCGACCGCCGAAGCGCGCATGCGCGCCCCGGCTTTCTCGCGGTCCCCCTCCGCCCCCCCCTTGCGTTATGTGGCACAGCGGTCAGCGGGGCGCTGTGTGTGGGCGCCTCGCGTCGCTCGCGTTTGGAGCCGGTGGCAGCCGATGCGGGGTTGTCTGAGATAAATTCATGTGGATGTCTTTGATGGCCGCAGCTGACACATCCTAATTCTTAGGTTGTGAGAGAGTGAATGACTTTTGTGTTCACTTTTGGGATGCCACCGTGGTTTTGCCGCCTTCTCCTTCGCTGCCCCTTTTTCTATGCTGGAGAAAATATATCTGAGCTGATACAGGATGCTGTCAGCATTTGGTGCTTCTGCACAAGGCCACTAAGGCCGTACAGGCCAACCGCCAACCGTTCCCACTAAGCCATAACAGTGCTGAGCTGTGGCCTCGTGGTTTGGTAGCTTGCAGCCTGTGTGTGAAACTCGCTGTAAGTATTAGCCTAAATATAACTTGTAGTGATGTTAAAAAGATGAGAATCCTACTTAAGGAAAAAAAAAAAATCAATTACTTTTCATGTGGTTCCAAAAGCTTAATGTGTTCTGTAGGAACAACATGCTTCTGACTCAATTTATCTGTAAGAATGAAGACATAGTGAAACATTAATTTTCCAAAATTATGGAGTGTTTTAGTGCGATTGTAATGGCCCCTTTGTGCTTTTAATTGATTAACATTGTTATAACACAAATTGTAGCTCACTGTAACCAAGTGCTTTAGATGGGAAAGAACCTGGCTGGCATCTTGAGTTTGAAGGTGCTGTCTGTATTTTGCACTCGCATAGGAACTGCTCTGATTTACTTGCAATAAGCTATGCTAATACTGATGTTCCTTGGTATTGTTGTGCTTCTGTGCCTTTTACATGTTCACGTGCTGTGTTTCCTTAGCGAGTGGCACATGGACTTGGGATGGCCAGGAGATCTGGGTGCTGCACGAAGCAGGAGCGGTGAATGACGCTAGGGAGGGGAGCCCTCTGGAAACTGTGACGGCTTGTGTGTGTTGCAACTACATCTGATTAGTTCATCAGGAGCCGGTGTCAGCTTGGTACATCTAAGCGCTGAGTGAGCCTGGATGCAGTCCAGCTGCTGCCTTGCCCTATAGGGCTGAAGTGCTCAGCCCTGCTGAACCAGACGTGTGCCTGGGTGTGCCTGATCTGTGTTGCTCTTATCAGGAGAGCTAAGCAGCCCAGCGCAGCGGGTGTCCTCGCAAAAGTGCAACCCTGATTCTGCATGGCTGATGCTCAGCTGGAGGTATGGGTTTAGCCTGGATTCTGCGGCATCGTTTGTGCCTCTGTGCTCTGCTCTACCGGGAGATAAGCTCAGGTGGTCCTGGGTCCAGGCTGGGTTTGTGCTGTGCCCAACCAGGGTCTCAAACTGAGTTCAGCCTGGGGTTAATAACATCAGTATGACTTCAGAGCCACTCAGATGAATCCAAACTTTGCTGATTAGCACAGCATAGGGATAACTGGGCAAGCTTTGCAAGACGCATTCATATTCCATGCCGCGTGAAAGTACTTGTACGGATGTGAATCTGCAGGGCCCTGCGATGCAGCCTGAGCTGATGAACTCAATCAGACCCAAATTGGCTCTGCATGGAACTTGCCTGGTGCCTCTGGCCCTTCAACATTCTTGATTTGCTGCTCATCAGCTGTGGTATAGCTGAATGTTGACTTTACTGCTGTACTTGGATGCATAATCTAAAATGTGTTGATTGGGCAAAAAATCACTAGGAGAGAAGTTTATAGAGAGATTCGGTAGCATGGGGAATGGTGTTTAAGACCAGGCCCACGCCTCAACACTGCCATTTATCTTTCTTTCGGATAAGGGAGCAGATTCACAGGAATGTGGAATTTAGTATTGTTGAAAACTGGGTACAATATTAAACTTTAACCGGGCTTGTGCGTTTTCCAGTATTTGTAACAGTCAGATATTTGTGTTCCTTCATTGTATGTTACAATTCTGATCTAGCAAAGCACTTAAATTATGTTCTGTAGAGCTTTGTTGGATCAGGGCCACTGTCAGTACTTCCAAAAAGTAAAGCCTAAAGCAGTCTCTGAAATATTTGGCTAGAGATGGTCTAGCATTATTCCTCACCCATAAGGATCTTATCTGGACCCTCCCGTAGGAACTGAAATAGCAAATGTCATGTATGCAGCCTTGGCAGTCAGTTTTGAACTTGGAGGGCTTCTTATGGTGAAGTAGTGTGGGCCAACATGCCTATTAGACATGTTCAGAGCTTTATATGCTTTTCTTATCCGTTTGAAACACAAACAATTCCTGCTTTCCAAATCAGGCCTTGCCATGTATTATGATGGCAGCGGCAACTTGATAAAAATAATATGGAAATCATAGTCTTTAGTTGCCTACAGAGTGTGCTTTGTCCAAGAAGGAAAAAATCTCCTATTCTAAAATTAACTAAATAGTTGTTTTAAAAGCATTAAAATGTTGTAAGCAACTGTTTACAGTTTTTGATAAGCTTTATTGGTCAGCAGTGCAAAATACATACCTGGATCCATCAGTAACATCTGTCTAAGTTAGAGATTTCTTTTCATCTTCAAAATTTGCTTATATTACCGGGCCTTTGTGGCTCACGCTTCTGATAAATGGAATAACTTCAAACACGCTGCCTTATTCTGAACTACTTTGTCTTCTTTTTTACTGAGATGCTAAGGAATTTTCACACGGGGTGGTGATGCACTGGAACAGGTTGCCCAAGGAGGTTGTGGATGCCCCATCCCTGGAGGCATTCAAGGCCAGGCTGGATGTGGCTTTGAGCAGCCTGGTCTGCTGGTTGGCGATCCTGGCATCATAGCAGGGGGAGATGATCACTGTGGTCCTTTTCAACCCAGGCCATCCTATGGTTCTATGAATGCTGGGTGACAATAAGTCAAAAGTTGTTATCCTTTTGTGTGGGATAGGACGTAACTTTCAGGTAGCCTGTGCTATAGTGGGGGGGGGGGGGAAAGTTCCCATGAAGTATTCACAGTGAAAATGTAATTCTGTAGAGTGTGTTTGTTATGGATTTGGCCATATTTCCAAGTGGCAGTTTTGCTGACAGACCAAGTAGACTTTATTAGTCCCTTCCAAGTGTATACTGGGAGTTTTTTCAGTCTCATCCTGAAAGCCATGCCACATGTAGGATAGTACAGGATCTACCTTTCTCATGGGAAGCACAACAGTGCCACTTTAGATTATCTTACCATGGTTTACTCAAAATACATTTGCTTCAGAATTTTCAGGATGCAAAAGAAATTTGCTTGTATGATACACAGTTACTACATTGGTCACTCTGAAAGTAATGCCTCATATTTATTTACTTGGAAACTAAGATAGATACAAAGAGCACAATAACATGATTTGATAGAGCAAATTCTCAGCTACAAAATGCTGTTTTTCAATAAATTCGCCACCATCACTATGCATTTTTGCTAGTGATGAACAAGACTGCGTGCCATGCTCATAAAAAAATCTTTACAAGTGGAGGTGACCTGCTGTTAACTCCACTGAAACACACTGCAAGAATAGATGAATATCAGTGGTTGAAACGTTTTCTGCATGGAGGAATTCAGTGGCACACCTTTACTTCATCTACTCTTTTGGGTCAAATGTCGTTTTGTCAGAATGCCTCTCTGCTGCCAGCTGTTGCGTGGCAACAAAATATAATGGAATATTGGTGGAAGAGATTGACTTCTGCTGCCATACCACCAGCATCTGCCTCTGATGTAACAGGCCAACATAATAAAATAGGAGGCGTTACTTCTGGAGCAGCCCTGCTAATTTGGATCTTTTACATGTAGTACAATGAGCCAAATATAAGAGTTCTGTGCTCTGCAGAGTCAACCAGCAAATGCTGTTTTGCAAAGTGATCTTAGAGATGGAGAGAAAATATTGCTGGAGAGGATCTGGGAAAAAGGAAGAATTTAAGATATTTCACTACTGTTGACTGGATGTAAGGAGATCGAATAAGGCTCAGGACTGAGTATTATTTCCTGGGCCCTATTTTGAGATATGAAGCTGCAAACAGCACCTTTTCATTATGTCGTTGTGTTCTCAGAGCTGCCCAATAGACAGCTTTGGTCATGAAAGGGTTCATACCAACTTCATGAACTGAGATAATTGTATGAAATTTCTTTGTGTGTGGTGTATGCACGTATCCACATATATATGTAAAATGCAAAAAAATGGTTTCTAAGTATGTAGTTATAACAAACTGATTTATGGAAAAATTCTATTATTTAATAATGTACTTCTTGTTGGAGTGAGCAGCAAAAAAGCTTGAAACTCTGTCTACCATAGCAGTGTTAATAGTAGGTAGATGCAAGTGTTTTATTTATCTAAAGCTATTTCCATGTGAATTTAAAAAAAAAAAAAAGTTTTCAATGATTTAAGGCAAGAGAAGAAGAAAGTGGCTGGCCAAATTTGTCCTGACAGTAGCCCTTTATATTTTCATAATTAATAAAGAAAAAAAAAAAAAAAAGGCATTTGCATTGATTGTAACATGTTTTCTTAATTACTGCTATTTGTCTTGTTCATATTGTCAAATGGGAGGTTCATGTTTTCGATCGTTCAGGCTCTTAGCTGTGGTAAATATACTTCTGGCAGCCTCATGGCATCTGCTGTGTGCTTGTGCTGGAAGGTTTGTTTGCTTATGCTGCCAGGGCTCTGTGTTTTTCTTGTGGAAGAGCAAGGGTGGCTTTTATACCCTGGTTAAAGAAGCTCTTTGTCCTGCAATGAGGTTTTTTTTTTGTCTTTGAGTTAAATTCATCAATTTGCAGTGTTTCAGTGTTCAGTAATGGAGTCTGATATGCTAGACAGTTGGCATCTGCAGAGGTTACATCTAGAATTATGTGGCTTTGAATACTGGAGGATCTGCAGGGCATGAGGTAAGAGTGTGTCTTAACTCTCCGGTGTAATTTAGGTTTGTTATTCCCACCAGGATTTACTTATAACAAGGATCACCATAATGTGCAGGAGACTTACTGCTCTACACCGTATTTCTTAGGTGCCTTATGGCTTTTCTTTGTGAAAGGAATCACCTGAGGTGTGATTCTACCAGAAATTCTGAAACGTTATTTTAAACCTGATCAGATTTAAATCAGATACAGTGCTTCCGAAGCCTAAGTGGACGTGGAGATCAAAGGGCAGAAGTTGTTGAAGGAGGACAGATGAAGGTGCATCTACTTTGTTGTAGCTGCAGTGTATGGATTTATAGGGAGGAGCTCCTGCCTGAACCATCAGGAGCTGTATGTTTGCCTGCATCTTTGTCCTCTGTGGGAAGGTGGGAGGTGTATTTGTTCCAGGTACTGGGTCAAGAACTCAGCGATAATCCTGCTCAGAGAACAATGATATGTCATCTTGTTTGTGTCTCTTTGTACTGGCATAAATTGTGTTTTGTCAAAGAAGTTCTAGAAGATTTTAATTGCCCATAGAAAATGGACAGCATGAACAGCGACGTGATTCGTTTTCCCGTACCAGAGCACTCATTTTGAACACAGAATGAAAGGAGCATATTCAGCCCTTACAATGCTGAGACCATTAACAGCATTGCTGTTTGAGGGAAAGAAGAAAGTAGGTAAATTTTTCAGAATAGAGCTATCACACTGTATTTTACTCTGTAGAGGTTTATTTGTTTTTATGAAAACTTTTGTTCTCCCTTTAGAGGAGAAAAGACATACAATTTTCTTTAATTCCCGAGAGATCTGGTAGCACATATTCAGGATTTTCTTGTAGTTAAATTAAGCTGTGTTGCACTGTAAATCATCGTTTCCAGTCCAGAATTAAAACAGTAAAGTGAAAACTACGAGTTGGGTATCTTAACCTATGATAAATACTGTGCTGGAGCTTGTCTTTTCTAAGTCCACTTTGCTGCTCAGCTTTTTCTCCTGTCCTGTGGGGAGCATGTTCATAAAGGAGGTTAGGGCAGATGGTTTGAGATTAATAACCATTGAGAAAGTAGGTCTACCCATAGTGCTTGATTTTAAATTGATTTATCCTTAAACATGACCTTGGATACGAGTCAACTTATAGGACTGAAGCTCACATGCTCTTGATCTTCAGAAAATTCCTAACAGTCTGAATTTAAGCTGATTTTATTTTTTCATCTACTTGGCTAAAAACTATATTTAACATTTTAAAGTAGTTTGTTTTGTTCACAGTTTCTGTAGAAAATCATCAGTGCTGTCTTTCTCTGTCTTTTCAGATACGGCAGTTGTGATTGATTTCAGAGCCTGATACATAGGTAAGTCTGGACAACACAGAGGGTATTTGGTTAGAGCCATAAAATACTGGAAAAAGATAAGACTGCAGCTAAGTATGGTGTGCTTCAGGAGGCATCTCAACATGCTCTGGCTTTCATGAAGGCTGTGGCTTTCATGAAGACTTCTCCAAGCTTGTTGGTTCTCAAGGCTAGAGTAAATGCAGAAGATTCTTCTCCTTCCTAGAATCTGTAATTAAGCATGGCCTATTAAACACTTTCCATCTGGCTAGACTGCCCTCTTCAAATGCTTGTTTGGTAAAGGAGAGGTGGTTCTTTGCTGCTATGACTTTGTGTCTCCTAGGAACCTGTCAATGTTCTTCCTTCAGTTCATGGTAAAATTCTGTTAAGGTCATTTGAATAGGACAAGCCTGGAGCTATGCTCCTGTTTATAAACTCTTATTGCTCAGCCTTCTTCGTAACAAATAAACTGCAGCGTGAAATTGCAAAGAAAATGGAATTAGCATGTGTCTACGCAAGCATAGATGTCCTTCTGAAAGATACCAGTTCATACTCCTTCTCACTAATTTCCTCCCCCCCAAAAAACTTTTCACCTGTTTGGTTACACATATTCTCTGTTCCAAAGAGCACATCTTACAGTGTTTGCTTATGCATGATCAGCTGTCCTTGTCTTGTAATTGTAACTGGTTTGAATGGCAGTTCTCATTCTGTGTAAGTATGATTTATTAGATTGAATCTATATTGTAAATTTGTGATATTTAATAACTTATTTTCTTTCTAGAGCTTGTGGGGACATAACTTCACTTAAGTACTTGGAGAAAGTAATTCAGAAGTTAGATTTACTCATTTGATGATATTTACAGATTAATTGGCTGTGAGTTCTTGGTGCAAGTTCACCAAGGATCTAGAAGCTGGGTTTCCTGGGAGTTGTTTGAAAAATAGATAATGCAGTTATTATGGTCTGTGGTCACTGATCAGTGTAGTGCTATCAAATCTGTCCTAATAACTGTACATCCACTGTCTTAATTGGAAGAAGGTATCAGAAATAAAGCCTGCATTAGACTTTACTTGTGTTCTTTTAGACTTCAGAATTTAAACATAGAGTGTATTTATATGAGTTAGACATGTGTACTTACACTGTACATGTGTGCACATAGTGAATTCTTAAATAACATCTAGAATTTGGATTTCTGAAAAGCAAAAAGTGAATGCCTTTAATTTTTTAAAAAATCTTATGCAAGTGTCTGCCAGAAGTTTCTCCAGTGTCCTCAAGCAACACAGCTATTTACTGGAGTGACCATTCATAAATATTCATTTGAATATCACAAAGAAAAACATTCCCCCTCTCCCACTTCCAGATTTAACATATCTACGTCATATTTTTCTACTTCTTCCTCTTTGCTCTCTTCCTTTCCCACAACTTCTGTTTGTACAAATTTGATTTGTAAGTGACCCTGGCCTAAGCTTTGTGATGAGCAGCCTGACAATTTGCAGTATTAACGATCTTTATTTTGACCTCTAAGGAGACAGAAGAAGGACTGAGAAACGTTATAAATACTGGAAGAGAATATTATAAATCAGCTCTAATCCAGTTGCTGAACTGGAAGCAACACTAACAGTAAACATGAAATGTGTGACTTCATTGCATGAGATATGCTACTTAACGTCAGGATTTGTCGAGCGTGCGTTGAGTTGCGTTTCATTTACTCTGAGGACTAAAACTTTTAGCTGGTGGTAACCGCACCATCTAGCTTCACAAGTGGTGAGATATGAGAAGCACTCCTAATACAAATCTGAAAAGCTCTTGGAGTTTGAGCTGTTTTGCCTCTATAATGTTTATAGTACAGAAGCAGTACCTGATGACATGGTGTTTGCACGGAACAGACTGAATGGCTTCTTCATGTGTACTTTCATCTTTGAATAAAATACCTATTCTGAACTTGCTAATAGCTTTCCCCAGACATTCCAGACCACAGTATTATAAACTGAGGTGCATACACAGATGCCTACAAATATGTTTACCTGTATTTGGACAGACATGGTCACATGTGAAAAATGGAAGATTATTAATCAAGAATATTGGTGTCATGTACCATTATATATGAATGGGTTAACTCTGAGGACTGTACTGATGATTTTTAAACAAAATAAAAGGAGAATTTGTTATGGTTAGCAACAAGGATTTTGGGGAAAACAACAAAAACACACAGTGTTGTTGTTAAAGTTATTAATTCGTTGAGAGGTTTGTCTGTGAGCGTAAACCAAAAAAAAAAGCCCTCATCATCTAGAATACCAGTAAATGTCAGTGACTGTACATCCTTAGAACAAGCTCAAGAAGATATATCCCCAATTTTTATGATTCCCTTGCAAACCTCTTTATTCTGTTCCGTGTGGATAAAGGTTTTTTCTTTAAATCCTTGCTTGTAAGACTGCGAATTCGGAAGAAGGATTTGTATACTAAATACGAGATCTAAGTACTTAAAACTGTATGTAATACTTCAGTAATGCATGAATTAAGCTTCTGACAGGCTGCAGAACTCTTGCTTGCTCTACCTGGTGCAGATCTTAATTGTCTCAGGGCATTCATCAATAACAGCGATATGGAAGATACCTAATAGCCTGAACTCGGCAATGATTTTTCATTGGGAGAATTATCTCGGCATGTTGTAGTAGTTATAAATTGATTGTGTGTGTGAGTGGTGTGGTCCTATAGCTTCTGGTTTTTATACAGATGTTTTACAGATTTTAGTCTCTGGATTGTGTTTGCATCTCTCCCGTTTTGGAATTGTTGCTTATAAAAATGCACATGGTAAAGGGAAGTAGTCCTAGGTGCTCAGCAGTTATGAAGATAGACTAAAAAATGAGTCAGCCTGGAGTTTGACTATTTCTTGTATCAACTTGTCAAAACATTGGATTGTAATACAAAGCTTGCAAGAATATTTTCTACACATGTAGAATGTGCTTTGCCTTTTGTTAATTTTCAAAGAAGTGGGAAAAAAAAGATGGACACAATCATCTTAATTTTTTCTTTAGATCAGAAACTGTTTTTTTTTGTTGTTGTTGTTTAAGCATTTTAATAGAACAATTATTCTTTTATTTTTAAATATAATTTTCAAGCACTAACTGCTTGTGACAAGTGCTGTTTTGACAGTCATGGAGAAATAAGTCCTCTTCTACCCAATAATGCAAAATTATCAGCCAGAGATTTCTTTATCTGTTGCCCTTAGACATCCCAGCTACTTCATTTTGGAGTGACCATTACTAAAAGCAAAAAGACAGCAGTGACTCCAGACCACTTTTTTTGCTGAGATCAACTGCTTGCTATGATGATGGATGTTTCTTTACTTTGGACTAAGCTGAAGTTCCCGGCTCATTTCTTGTCTCCGAAGAGCATGAAGGTAAGAAGTTCTAATCTGTATGTGATCTTGAAGTGGAGGACTGATATTAGGATGCCATTTCCCTATTCTGATATTGCAACTGGAACCTAAAATATTAAATGAAGAGTATTTTCCAGTTCTCCTCCTCCTGTGTCTGTCATTACTGTGTACAACAGTTCAGTGCAATCTTGTTTAATAACAGGAGTAAAAAAAGGAAGAAATAGCTACACGCTCATTAGAAACAAAATCAATTATTACTTTTAAAAACTACCTGCTTTCAATTAAGCAGGAAATTATCTAACCGGTTACTTAATTTGCTCTGGCTGGCAGTCTCTCAACTGCTTTATGCTGAGTGGAGCATGAAATTAAATATGTAACAACTATCCTAATGGTTATGTTTTTAGAAAACCAGCATTTAAAATGGAGGTATTTTGCATAGTATCAAAAGAAATAATGACATAAAAATAAATGACTGCTGCTTCAATGCATTTGGCATTTAAAAGAAAGAAATCTACTTCATTTTAGACTCTTCTACTCTATGATTAATAATGAAACAATCTTTGGTTTGACTGATCTTGATCTATATATGGGAACTGGGTTATTTGTTTAGGTGCTAGTTTCCCTCCCTCTTGCTTCAGATAATGTATAACACGTGAAAGTGCTGATACTGATATCTTGCTGCTTCAAGGGCGATGCTCCATGCCATGAGCACATATTTTGTATACACCATGTATTTTAGTGAAATTTCTGTAGGAATCTTTAAGGGATTTTTAAGTTTTCTATTTGATGCCATTTGCTGAATACATTTCTTCTTCTCAGGGTGACTTTCTGTATCCCAGCTGATACCCTTGCATTTCTTATTGCATAAGGCAGATGAATAGAGTTGTATGTGGCAGGTTATTGCCTGATTTTCAGAGGTATCCATTGGAGTTCAGCATTGGCTTAAAAATAATGTAATAATAAAAATATATGTATTTGAGACCTTGATACAGAATTCTTCTGATTGTGCGTTTGGGTGGAGGTCCAAACTTCGGTCATGTTTAGGTTTGCTAGCATCATCCAGTTCCCTGTATGTGATAGCTTTACACTTCACCAAACTTTCTCCTCGCCCTAAAAATCTACAGATGCTTGCAATTACAGATGCAGAATGATCCAGAATATTGCACTATGTAAACCTGGCTATGCTACCATCCAGGAAGATGTATTTTGATTTTGGTGTCACACCTTTGGTTGGAAGCCTTTTTATTATAATTAAAAGTGCAGCAACTCATCATGGTACTCGCAGAGAAATGCCAGGTCATGGCCTGAACAAATGGTTGAGCACCAGGTGAGAAAGTGTGGCTAATCCAGGGAGCTCAGGTGCAAGCAATGCACCTGAGTATCAGAAGGGGTGGAGCCTGAATCCACCCCTTCTCAGCCTCATTTAAGGGTTAGCAGCCACAGGAGTAGTGTTTCTCTGTATTGCGATGGCAATCTTCTTAAGTTCTCACCAGTCACCAGCAGGGGTGAGCCAGTTTCCTTTCTTTCCCTCCCTTCCATTGACTCCATGGTGCTTGTAGCCTATTAGAAGGCACTGTCATTGCTTTCTTTTGCAATGCAGTCCCTAATACCCAGATATAGGCCATTTTGTCCTTAAGCTGAGTTTGAATGCTATCTGTCATTCAAGGAAGCTGTGTAAGTTCTGTAATGAATACATTTTTATTCCCTATGGGCTTATGAATTTGAGCAACTAACACAGTAAATTTATCAGTCTTTGCCTTGAGTCTTGTCTCAGACATTTACTGTCTGCTACTCTTGAAAATACTTTGAGGCCCTGGAACGTGTTCAAAGGAGGGCAACAAAGCTGGTGAGGGGTCTGGAACACAGACCATATGAGGAGAGGCTGAAGGAGCTGGGAATGTTCAGCCTGGAGAAGAGGAGGCTCGGGGGGACCTCATTGCTCTCTATAACTTCCTGAAGGGAGGTTGTAGTGAGCTGGGGGTCGGCCTCTTCTCTCGTGTCATCAGTGATAGGACCAGAGGGAATGGCTTCAAGCTACGGCAGGGGAGATTCAGGCTGGACATGAGGAAGTATTACTTTTCAGAAAGGGTGGTCAGGCACTGGAATGGACTGCCAAGGGAGGTGGTGGAGTCACCGAGCCTGGGGGTGTTCAAGGAAAGGCTGGATGTTGTGTTGAGGAACATGGTTTAGTGGGAGCTATTGGTGATAAGTGAACGGTTGGACTGGATGAGCTTTTAGGTCTTTTCCAACCTTGGTGATTCTATGATTCTATGATTTGGTAGAAAGCGTTGGTTCTTCCATGAAGGTAGTCCTATCCTCATACTGCAGAGCAATATTTGTGGTAGCAGTTGTCTACATCTCAAGAAAGTCTTGGTATTCTTAGTTGACAATTAGTCATTACAAGATTGTTCTATTTCATTTCTCAAATGGGATCAATGTCTCAGATAACAATAACAAAAATCAAGCTCTGCTTACATTGGGTTAGAACTGAAAATTACATCTGACTTTTTATTTGTGTCTAGGTCCCTTTACCCTCTTCCCTGGCATGCAATTTAGAATTGGGCTTTCTGTCTTCAAGGACTTTGTGTTCCACTGACACACTTCATGAAGAAAGTGGCAGTGAAATGAAATAAATAACTGTGAGAAAGGTGCTCAGAGTCTCAAACATTCCTATGTAAGCCACCCCAATTTTCTCAAACTTCTCCCACTTTCTCCCTGAAGAAAGTCATCTTTCCTTATTCCAGCCATTGGCATCAATTTTTCTTTCTCCATAGCCAGCAGTCAGAGCCACTGAGCTGAAAAAATGCCTGTTCTCTCTCAGTAATGCCTTCCATCGAAGCTGATGGTGTCCTGTCAGCAGCTTATCCAGACAGAA
Source organism: Tetrao urogallus (assembly GCF_951394365.1). Taxonomy (NCBI): domain Eukaryota; kingdom Metazoa; phylum Chordata; class Aves; order Galliformes; family Phasianidae; genus Tetrao; species Tetrao urogallus. Next base: position 86,790,342 of record NC_136815.1, on the reverse strand, counting down.
CCACCGGCGCCATCTTCATTAAGGGAAAAGCTAATATAAACAAATAAGGCGTTAGTGTAGATAGCAGACTGAGAGCATTATTGAAGAATGCTTTGCGGCAGTTGCTGTGCCTTTAGTTTTAAAAATATATAAATGTTATATGAATCCCAAATCCTCTTCTATTTACATAAAATATTTATACATCGAGCAAGACAATTTCACAACTTTATAATGTATTTTCCTGTTAGATTAATCTTTTCATATGGTAACCACATTACAAGTAAACATTTTCCTAGTCTCCACTACATGAATGTGGCTAAAAGCTTCCTTGTTATTTTATAGTTACAGCATTTCAAATGTATCCCTTTTTGACGTGGTTAGGCAGCCTGCCAGTTTTACCACTAAATTATAGCAGAGAAAACACTCCGTAGAATTTGATTAGATTTTTTTCTTCTCCCCATGAGTAAGGCAAAGCAAATTCATGTTCAAAATGCAAGCTGGGTTCTAGAGAATTGAATATAGATCCATACTTGCAGTGTTAAAAATGAATGCAAGTTTAGTAGTTGAAAATACGCCTTGTTTGTAGTGCTGCTTTATATTACTGTTGCTTTTTGATCTGTTTTGTCACTATCATCTGTGGAATGATTGAAAAGCATTAGACCATATTGAAGTCAGGGTTGGTATGTCATTGCTGAAGATGTCTTAGCCTCTTCTATTAACAAACAACTATATTAGTAACGTGCTTAGTAAGACTAGATTAATCTCAACTAGTTGTAAGCAGTTACCTATGTAGAAATTCAGAAATGTGCAATCTATAGGTTGTCCCTTTAAGGAGAAAGGCTACATCTATCTGACCTCTAAGTACGTGGTGCCTGTGTCATAAGATTGATTTATCTGAATTGAATTGGAGCATACAGCAGTTCTTCCCTGGTTGAGGAAGGTGGGTTTCCTTTTTGTAGCAGTCTGGACTGACTGTGAAGAAAAGATGGTGCATGCCTAATTTAGAGCTGGTACAGAGCTGGAAGGTGGAATAAGACAGTATCTGAAACTGGGAGTTTGAAACCATTTCCCAGATATACAGAGCTTTGTCCAAAGATCTTCAGTGGACTGAGTTGTCCCTATGGCCATTTCTTTCCATATATATTAGAAGGAGTCTTGTTGATATTCTAGAAGTTCTCTCTCAGATGCTAACTCAAAATCCTAGGTTGGCTGGCTTGTGAATTATGAATGCTAGTGACAAAAATCCCACGGAGAGGTTTCTGAAAGACTGTATGTGGTGGATTTGTCATCATCATTTATTACATGTTTGATAGATATCTGCGTGATAAAATATGAACATATATTATCAGTATAATGACTAGAAAACAAAAGAAAACAAATTGGTATATCATATAGTTGCTACTGGACAGCACTATTTTGATATGTGTGTGTATATACCCTTTAAGAATAGTGAGTTACTATTAAATAACATAAACCAGGAAATTTTGGTCACTGATTTCTGAAAAAGCCCCTTCAGATGATGAGTTGAGTGGAAGCATGTTCCAGGAAACAGTGCAAAAGCTAAGGTAGATATATAAATGCTGTAGGGTAGGTACGAAAGTTCTCATTTTATGAGGCAAACTGTATCTGGATGGCTGCTTTTCATATTCTGCAGATCTATTTTGTAGGAACAGAAGGATTCAGAAACTGGCATTACACATCCAGAACTTTTCACAAGTGATCCTTACAAGCGTACACTTGTGTCTGTTTGCAGTGTATGCTTGCAGTATTGAAGTGAACTGAAATATGTATCCATAACTCTCTCCTCCAGCCAAGCAAAGGAATTAAATGAGTAACTTTAATAACTATGCAATTATCTACTATATATAGATGTGACATTAAACAAATCTTTAAAATCTGGTGTATTGAAATGTACCTAACAGTTACAACAATTACTAAATATGACTGATATATAAGATTAATTAGACGAGAACAAAAAAAAAGTCCTGTAAAATGAAAGTGGTTGATATAAAGATGCTTTATCAGAATTTGCTTGGTTGTCGAGTAAAAAAGATGCTAAAAAGAGAGGTTCTACAGTTGGTTTTTTTTCTAAGTCCCATGAAATCTGAAGATTTTTCAAAGTTTAAAAATATATTAAAAAAAAAAACCATAACATCTAATGGCTGTCAAACGGTAAAAACAGTGAATCAATACGCCACAATTGTTCTGAGTGTAGGGGCAGTGTATATAGCACTGTGTGGATTACTTATTCATTGTAAACAATTTTCATAAAAATGGACCAATTCAAAGCCTGTTGGCATCAGTCAGTACACTCCTGTTATTATGGTCAACTTCCATTCCAACTCAGGTTTTGATCCAAAGCCTACTGAAGTTAATGAAAATGTTACAGCTGAAGTGATGTAAGGGCCTAACCAAGCTGTTCTGAAATCAAATATAGTGTCTCTTCTTACAACTCTTCTCTTGATTCTCCTGCTAATTTTGACAGCACCCAGTGCTTCTTTATTTCTAAATGGGAGATATTCTACTGCATGTTCAAAATATATCCAGCCTGTAACTAAGAAAAATATGATGTTGTCAGGGGAAGAGGAACAAAAAATGTTGTGTGCTCATAGATAAATACGTTTAAGTAGGGCAGCAGAACATCCATTTAACTTGTAATTTGTATACAAATAAAAGAAATAATTGATTTAATTCATATTGCCATGGATCACTGGTAAATGTGACCTGAAAGGGTCTACATTTTGATCTGAAGCTTAATGTGATTTTATTCTCCTTGATGGGAATAATAGTAATCAACCTCTTTTAGCCTTTGGAGAATGAGATACTGTCCACTAAAGACTACAATGTTTTCGAGCATGTATTTGCACTCATTGAATTGAATGGGATTGTTCTATGGATGGAAGTTAGGGCTTTTCTTATTGGTAAGTGCATTCACAAAGACATGAGAACATCATTTATTGATTCATTTAAATAATATCTGTACCCCAGATGTTTCACGAGGGCAGTCCAAATACGTTGGAAAGGATGAAACAGAAAGGTAATCTTTTTACTACTTCTGGGGGACTGATCCAAAATGGCACTGCAAGGGTTAACGCACACTAAAGATCTGTTTGGAATATATGATCTTCAGGTTGCCTATGAGTATATTTGAATGCCATCTTGCAGAGTGGATGAGTGCAGCAGACGCTTGCAGTTAGGTATCTCCTGATCAATAGTCATGTTCTTAGAAATTCTGAATTCAGAGTGGAAATGCTGAATAAAGATGAAATTATTTTTGTTTGTGAGGCACTGTGTCATACAAATGCTGCTTTGTTTCTTCCGCCAAACCAGTTTCCCATGCTATCTTCCTCTGTTACAAAGTTAAACATAGATACTGTGTACTTAATCTTGCATTAACTCTGTGGACAGGCTATTTCATTATTCTCTGCTAATATACAGGTTTGGGACTGGTCTGTACCAGCTATTTCCCTGGGCTGGGAACGTGAAAGTCTAGGGGTGAACTGACTCTCCTTTGAGCTCTGCTCTTACCAATGGAAGCCATGTGGGTCCAGCCATAAGATCCTGTGATTCCACAAACCTCTGATACTTGGGTATGGTATGTTAGGTTTACAAACGGTGTTCGTGTTTCTGCAGCTGTTTGCTGTAACATCTGCATGGTACTTTCAGCAGAAGTATATAATAAGGATGCTAGCTGTGTTATGTGCTCTAGAACAGCAAAGGAAAGGGCCTCTGGGAGTTTAATAGCAGTGGGTATGCAAACAGATTTGTATAATTCCATTAAGTATATGGGCTACAAGCATTGTGTGTATTATAGGAACAGGTATGAAATGCAATCACCAGACAAAATGTTTGTTTTCCTTGTTTACACGTTTCTTCCTCTTTTTGCAACCTCAATGCTGTAATGTCTAAATAGTTTGTTCTGTAGTGTGATGAGGTAGGAATGTGATCGCTCACACGCTCACATTGTGCCAGGATCTTGACTGGCTGATCATCTCTTGCTACTTATGATTGAGCAATAAAGAGAGAGGTACAGGGTATTTCCTGGGGATTAATAACTGGCAGGGAGGAGTTAATGATCTGAGGTGTAGCTGAGGACCATTAACCCCAGCTGGTCATTAATTCTCATTAAAACCTTTGCAACTCAGTTCACCAAACATAGTGAAGGACAAACCAGTGTTTTAAGTGCCTTTGTGATCCCCCTCTCTGTTTGTCTCTTTAAATGAATTTTAATTCATGTTACTTCCTGAGATATATTCTGCTTTTTTCACCTCTAGAAGTTTTATTCTGAACAGTGGTTGTGCAAAAACTCAAGTTTTCACCTTTATGAACAAATGGGATTCTCAGTACTGCAACAGAATAATAGGCATTTTAAAGACAAAGCTACAGTATTTTAGATATTCTAGCATTTAATCAAATGAAAAAGAGGAGGTAAGGAATAAACTTCATAAAATATTTGTTTACAAAACCTGAATTTACTTTTTAGTCATGTAGCAGAGCCTCATCTGTTGCCACATAGTTTTGTTATGGTGAGGATCCCTGGCTCTTCCAGTACTGAATCTCTTAAGTTTTTCTTTATAGCTTCTACAAATTATTCCTTTAAGTTTGGCACTATTTGATGCATGAAACACTGCTTGTTTTTGCAATCCATATACAGACTTAAAAAGCCAGATACAGCAAATGTTTGTTTCATTTTAGCTGAAAAGCTTTAGGAATATGTCTCTTGTAACTGATCTGAAAGGTGTATCATCCTGTGCAACGCTAAATACTTTGAGAAAATTAACATACCTACTAGGGAAGAATAATTGTCAATGAGGCACTTAGTGTGGAGTAATTTTGTAGATATTCTGTTAATTCAGCTTATTCCAATTCAGATCGTGGTAGTAAAATGTGAAGCTAATATAATATTTCTGAAGGCTTTAAAAACAAACAAACAAACAAACCTGGTAGATCTGATTAAATCTAAAAGTCTGTCTTTTGGACCTAGCCTTGCTTCTGATGGTAGCAATACAATACCTCAGTAGTGTCAGAGAGCTCAGTTGGCTGAATCTAAGGGTAGCAGATTGTCTATGTTCATTGCAGATGTCTTTCTGAAAATCAGCAAGAAAATCTCTGCGGCCTTACAACTTTGTAGAGATGCTATCAAGTGTGATTGGCAGAGTTCTGGATAAGGGAGGCAGATAACAGAATGAAAGAAGTAAGCTGACAGCAATGCAAAGAAATCACTTGAGGTTTGTTTTTTCTTTTTTCTTTTTTTTTTTCTCCTTGATTCTAGTGAGAGAAGAATCAGTGGTTAGGCTTTGATTTTAAAAACTGTAGTTTTGCTATATGCCCATTGATTAACTGTGGATCCAGAGCAAAGGCTCTTAAAATCCGAAACCCTGTCATTCTGGGGATACCGAAACAACTGTAAGATGAAATAGAGGCTGATAGGGATTTGTGTTGCATGGAAAGCTTGAAAACATAACCTGGCCAACATTACTGTGTTGCTTTTAATACTTGGAAAGGAACTTTGCATCTGGGAGTTGAGGAAGATTTTTAACCTGAGAGTCCAAACAAATTTCAGGAGAAAAAAGTTTGTGCATTTTTAAGGAAAATGAAAGGAAGATAATATCTTGACCAGTCAGAAGTAGTTTACAATCTACAGTTTTGCTTGGAGGGCTTCTGAATGCTGTTCTACTATATGGGTTGACTTAGAGTCCTTTACTAATGTTTGAGGTTGTGTGTGAGCTACCTTTACTCTGCCAAAACACCAGTCATCTTTTCTATGTTCTGTTCTGATGGCTGTAAGTCTTACAGTGCCTTGTATTTCCAGTTCCAAGCAGCAGAAATAGAATCCTGTTTATAGGATCTGCTGATTACTGAAACTGGCAACTTGCTTTGGATGTACTTTTTGAAACTTACTTGATCCTGTATCTCTTTTTGTGCAAGCCCATGTGCTGTGTAATGCTCCCGAGATGGATGCATGACTGCATTTCTATGACTTCCACAACTTATAAAATCTGCTGCTTTTTTTGATGTTTCAGGTGCTTATAGAGACTATTCTGTTCACTCCTGTTTTAAAGTGCCACTAATAAAACTTCAAAAATACAGGTTTTAGGGTATGCATTGATGATTCAGCCTTCCTTATGCATACTTGCTACTAAGACTGTCTTAGTTTCATCTCTAGATGCTGTAGAGATGTTGCTGTCTGTTGAAGGGAGCAGATTGTGGCACTTTATTTCCCTGCAAATCTGGATTGCTCACTCGTTGCATTGCTTTCTGTTGACACCTGTTGAGGCACAGGGCAATAGAAGTGGCTATGAATTTGATATGTGACGAGTTATGCTTGTGCATAGGGAACAGCTGATAAGCATGAAAAAGTATAATGTCCTTTTGAGCATGACTAGCCATTGAAGTCATACAGGGTAGCTTAAAATGCTCCAAGAATCCAGCTGACAGATGTCCATGTGGGTTAAGGTAAGTAATACAAATTGGAGGTGGGAGGTTTCAAGGAGAAAGCAAACAAGACATCAAAGTTGTCAAAGTATATTGGTCAGCAAAGAATTAAATCTGCTTTTATTCCTACAAATCCTTTGGCATCCCTGTCCAAATCTGTGAGTCATGTGAAAGTTTCCAGTTTATGCCTCCATAGCCTTTGCTTCACTTACTCATAGGTTCATATTCTAGGAAACTCATTTTTCTTTTATCTTTATTTTGATGTGTCCAGACTATAGCCTTCAGCCTTTTTCATATTCTTCAAAAAGGCTTTCACTTCAGCTGATGTCTCAGCAATTTATTTACAACCCTACAGTGTCAAGATTTTTTCTTTTTCTGCTGGATGTCAATGATTGTGCTGTAAATTCTTCCTTTTAAGGGCAGAGCATCTTATTGCTTTGTATTACTGTTCACTTTCCTACCAAAAAGCTAGCTACCAAGTCAGACTTTCTTTTCCCCTTCTCCCTAAATCTTTAAGTTGGCTTACAGCTTAACAGCTCCTGTGTTTTTCTGAGCGCTCTTTTACGTTTCAGCATTTATATACATATCCTGTTGCAGAATGGCCAGGACTTTGGAGCCTTCTTTAAAGGCAGAAATGTTAATTCAATTCTTTACCTTGTCTCCTCAGCATGGAATGTTTTTTTCTGAGCTGGTTTACGATTTACCACCCTCTACTTCTGTCTTGTTGATCTCTTCCTTTATAGTAATTAACTATAACTATGTTATTTCTGTCATTGTATCTTCATATTGAGTCATTCTTGCTCTTCACGTTCAGGCCATAAAATGTTGACATCGTTATGGATTTCAGTCTTCTGTTGTGTTGTGTTTTGTTTTGTTTTTTTTTTGTTTTTTTTTTTTTTTCTGTTAAACTTTAGTTTTCAACTCAGAAAAAGGCAAAGAATTTGTGTAAAATGATGATAATCTTTTCTCATGCCTTCTTTGTATTGCTGTGTAGAAGCTCCGACTCTATGGTTAATGCATATTGTAACAAGAGAGAGAGAACCAATATACTTTTCTCTTGCTTCATTTCAGTGTGATATTTCAGTATCCCAGGCAATATCACCACTGGTAGTAATATGAGCATATTTCATGTTTCTTGGAATATAAATGATCCTGCTCTACTTTTTCACATTTTGTTTTCCTAGATAATATATAGGAGACAGGATAGCTGTGTATATTGCAGGTCCATATTGCAGCATGTAGAGTCAAAAAGGAAAATAAGTGTCTTTCTGTGAGCTTAAGGGAGTAGATGACCTGCAATGTAGCAAAGTGGAAGAATAGCAATTTGATAATAATGGTGGTCAGTACAAAAAAAAAAAAAAAAAAAAGACTTCTCAAGTGTGCCTTGCCTTATAGTTTGCAAATATTATTTTGATATTAATTTATACCTTTAAAAAAAAAAAATGAGCTCCATAGCATTTCATATAGAATCACAGGGTCTGTTCTAACCTACAGCAGCATAGATCAGGAGTCTGTGGAAGATGGGAAGTTAGTGTTGCATGAAACTAGCATGAGATCAGAACAGCTTCCAAAACACTGGAAATATTGGGAGATGCTAATTTATATTGTTGATTATAATTCCAGTCACTGGTTATAAACCTCCTGAAATGAACCACCTAATTTATAATGCATACCATGGGACAACATCTAATTTAGTGATGAGTGTAGTCTTGCAAAGATTCAATAGAAATATCTATTTAAATAACTATGTTGCCATCTAATTGCATATATTTTTTCGAAATCTTTATTTAATATACCTCTTATTAAATTGAATTTCACACCTTCAAAATATTCCAGTAAATAAATGTCCTTTTTTCTGTGAGATGCAAGGCTAGTGTTTATGTGAAACTGGGACTATTTTTGTGAGAAAGATAAGAAAACATGCTGCTATCGCTCCTCAATTTTGAAGCTGCAAAGTGAGGGCTATCCTTGCAACGTAATTGATATTCCTGTACAGGTTGAAGCTGATATAACAGAAGATAAGCAGAATGCTTCTAGTCTGTACTCTAGCTTAAAAAGCCATGCTGATGATTGTTTTACATGGCCTCCAGTTTCAGACTGGGTTTTTGACCTCTTGGACCACTCTATTGGCTTATTCAGGAAATTTAAACACCTTGGACCTAAGTAACATTTGGTTGCACAAATATAAAACTCTTGTAGTGATGCTATCTCAGCTAATATTGTCTACAAAACAATCATAAGGATAGATGTGTAAATAAGGGCTCAATTGCATGCAACCATTTTGCACTAGATATGTTATCTGTGATAAGGTGCATCAAAGAAGTCCACTAAAACTGTATTACTTAGCTAGATGAGTTTGTTTACAGTTCCGTGGTCTGACAAAAGAAACTGTAATGAGATCTGGTCTTCATTGCTCATAGAATCGCTCAGGTTGGAAAAGACCTTCAAGGTCATCAAGTCCAACCACAACCTAACCATCCTATCCTCACTCTAACAACCCTCTGCTAGATCACATCTTTGAGCACCACATCCAAATGGTTTTTAAGCACATCCAGGGATGGTGACTCAACCACCTCCCTGGGCAGCCTATTGCAGAGCTTAACAACCCTTGCTGTAAAGAAGTTTTTCCTGATATCCAGCATAAACCTCCCTTGGTTCAACTTGAGGCCATTTCCCTTCGTCCTGTCACCAATGAGAAGGAACCAACCCCATGCTCACTGTAAGCACCTTTCAGATACTGGAAGAGAGCAATAAGGTCTCCCCTCAGCCTCCTTTTCCCCAGGCTAAACAGCCCCAGTTCCTTCAGTCTTTCCTCATAGTCCATGTTCTCCAAGCCCTTCACCAGCCTTGTTGCCTTTCTTTGGACTTGCTCCAGCACCTTCATGTCCTCTCTGTCCTGAGGTGCCCAAAACTGAACACAGCACTTGAGGTGGAGCCTCACCAGTGCTGAATGCAGGATGACTTCCCTAGTCCTTGTCGCTATGACTAATTAGAAAGCATAAGGATCACCCTAATGTTACTGGAAAGTAGCATAGCAAATGTTGTCCGAAGTAAAGGCAGTAAAAATACTGTGAACTTTCATTCTCATACTTTTGGAAATTAGCTCTGGTCTATAATGTGACTGGATTTTGTTTTAAAAAAAAAAAATTCAAGATCTGTATTCTGGTATAAAATGACTCACTTTCAATCATTTCCTCCCATGTACTTTTGATCACAGTTAGTGGTGGAAATGTGAGGGATCCGCTCCTGTTCTGTCTGCAGTTTTAGTGCTAAATGCTCACAGTGTATTGAGCTGAGGGATTCACTCCCTGTTTCCATCAGCAGTTTGTTCTGTTTCAGTCTGTTTTGCACAGGGAAATTCATTAGACAAAGTGATTACACAGGTGTTTATCCAGAAAATACTTTGAAGATAATGGAGCTGTTGAGATGTGACAATCCTTATTTTGTGTGCAGGTTGTTTATAACTTGCTGCAAGATGGGGAATTTTTTTCTTAAATATGCGTACAAAGCTTGGGATTTGAACAGCAAATGCTGAACTTGTTCATATCAGGGAATCTTGCATTGCTTATCTTATTGTCACTCATCAAATGAGATTTGTGCATGCTCTTGGAAGCTGCAAATGTTTTGTCTTTTAATTGAATAAATTTGAGTAATTAATCTCATTCTTTGAGGTCTTCATACACATCATATCGTTTACTTTTGGTGGTTTTTTTGTTTGTTTGTTTGTTTTTGCCAGTGTATTAAGGAAAGTACCTCTGTGATTTAACTGATTGCTTACAGGTCTAAGAGAAATTTCAGAGATCAGGAGCTGAGGATGCAGACAGGATGAACTCTGCACAGGAAGGCAACTACAATGCTGTTGGAATAACTTGGGCTCATGTTACTGGAGTGCAGGTGTTGACAGCTATGGACTCTTCAGGTGATAGGACAGTAAGGGGAGGATGGAGGGAGTAGTCCTACAAGTGAGGGAAACACTTGAATGTAAGGAGCTCCCCTGTGGGACAGATGACAGTGCTGAGAGCTTGTGGGTCATGCTAAGTGACAGGCCAGTAAGGGAAGAAGGATTTCATGATGGGAGTTTGTTATAGATCATCTGGTGGTGAGGAGAAAGCAGAGAAAATCTTTAGGCAACTTGAGGAAGTGGCTGACTCACAAGCTGCACTTCTAAGGGGTGAACTGAACATATGAAATCTGCTGAAAGAATGATACAAACGTTGAAGGTATGATATCGGTGCGATGCATAATTTCATCTGCTGTTCAAAGAGGAGGCAGAGGCAGGTGGTAGTGCAATAATTAACAGCAGCCTTGGCTGTAGTGACCATCACAATGACCCTGAGAGAGAGAGGAGGCAACTGGTATGTGGGATTACACTCGAGCTCTAAATGGTAAAAGAGCTCATGAAGGCTGGCAGGTTTTGAAAGGATAATCTCCTCCAAATGTGGGAGTAGCCCATACTTGGGAAAGCAAGCACCTGCATCAGGGGACTGTAAGAGTCTCCTGATAGAGAGAAGCATATGATGGAGCTCCAGTGCAAAACTAGGAGAAATCAGGGACAGGCTACAAAGATGGAAGGAGTCCTCCTGGAGCACATGGTTGCTTGGTTGCTTGTGGATGGCTGCTTGTGGTACTAATAGGAATGGGAGTGTGGTTGGACTAGATGATCTTGCAGGTCGTTTCCAACCTTGCGATTCTATGATTCTATGATCTCTTGCAGATTAGGAAAGGAGTTGGGAAAGTCAGTGTGGGCTATAAGGAATGTCGTTTCCCTGTGAGAGCAGTCAGGAAGTGGGACTGGTTTCCTGAGGGGATGTGCAGTCTCTATCCCTGAAAGTTTGTAAGACTTGACTAGAAAAAGTCTTGAGTAAGTTGGTCTGATTCTAGCTGACTCTTCTTTGAGCAGTGACCGTACTGGAGGCTTCCTGTGGTCTCTTCCCATTGGAATGATTAAGTGATTGAGATTTTGTAAATCATGGAATCACTCAAAGATGGGCAGATTAATACTGTCGCTGTTATTTGCATGTATAGTTTGGTACAGTGAGTAAAGAGTGAAGGCATTACCTTAACTGCTTGAAAAGGCAGTCCTGATAGTCTGCATTTTTGTACTAAATCAGGATGTTACTTAAGTTGTGTTAGGAAAAGTAAACTGAATGTAATGAGGAACACAAGTCTTGTTGCAGGGTCTCTTATCTAATACTTTTATTTGTGATATATGTATTTTGTAGTACTTGAATTTTTGTTATTTGAAGAACATACCATGGGGTGTGGTAGGAATACAACAGTAGGCAGAAAGACAGCAGATAAATCTGTGGGATTTTGAAATTGAATGAATGGCACTAATGAACATATGACATGTCCATTTGTTAGTGTTGGGAAGGAGGAAGACAAATCACAGATTTGTAACTTAGAAATTAATGCAGTCATGCAAAACTTCTGTTATGTGGACTCTAAGGATCTATTTGCATTTGAATTTTTATACTTTGATTGGCATTACACAGATGGGAAAAGGGGATAATATGATGAGAGAAGTGTCAGGGCATGAAATAAAAAAAAATTGTGCTAGTGAGTTTTCTGGTTTTGTGCTTCTCAAGAATGAAACTATTCATAGGTCACATGCACGGAAGATTGTAGACACTGCAGAAAATATTTTCTGCATAAAGAGTAAGAAAGTTCCCTAACTCTATTCTAGGTGATAGCAATTTTGTCCATAGTGCGATGTTGATAATTTGTTTACCTAGTATGCGCCTTACCTGAGAAACTGAAGTGAATGCAGCTTGATCTGAAAATAGTTTCTTAGGTGAGACAGTTGCTTTTTAAGTAATATAGACGTAGGGACTACAGAGCAGCTTTCAGTTTGCACTCCTCAGTGAAGATTCTGAAAAACCTATTCATATTAGGATTTATAAATAGTCTGGAGCCCACTCCTTGCACTGGCTCTGTGGAATGAAGTCGTTTGCCAAGTTACTAGGGTAGAGAGCACTTTTTTCTTCTGGAAAGATGTGCATGCTGGAGTTAGGCTCTGCATGTGGGAGCTTAAATACACTATACTGTGGGGAACAATGTGCATTTGGAATACATCAGACCCATTGCATTCCTCTGTCAGCCGATGTTCTCAGAGCAGGCTGTTTTCAAATGAAGCTCTTGCTCTGAAGCCTGTCAGTCCAGCAGTCCCTTCAGATAATAAACAATATTAATCACCTCTTGCCACTTGAGAGGAGGAAATGCACTACTCTTGGACTATTTCACAGCTCTACCTACTGAATCGCAATAGAAGAGGCTTACAAGGTTGTGCTGTAGGATGGAGAGAAGGGACTTAGTGGAATTTGATGGCTGCAGCTCTGAAGAAACTCACTCATCTCTCCAAGTGCAAACACCTTTTGTGGAGTGGTGTCTGTGGGATAGCTGGAAGAGATCCTAGCATCGCTTAAAAAGGGATCTTTTTATGGAAGGTATGTGCTTGCAGGCAGAGGGAATTTTCTAGAGGAAAAAATAAACTGGTTCCAGATTCCTTCATGGAATGGTTAAAGACAATCTGTAAAAGTCCTTGTTTTGGCTCTGTATTGGCATATCAGTACTGAGTTTCTTGGAAGCTCCGATTAATGTTGCTTCTGAGGATCCCTTAGGACTGCCACTTGAAGACGTCACACTAAGATAACCTGCACTAGGCCTTCTAGAGAGCAGAGTGGGTGCTACAGAAGTGCCTAGTTTGTGGTAGTATGAGGTCTGTGGTGGAAAAGGAAAACAGATGCCTAGTTACTACTCTTTTTTTTTTTTTTTCCTTTTTCCTTGAGGAAAAATCTTCAGTCTCATATTCACTTAATATTCTGCTGGCAAAAATAAATGCTCTTTTGTAGCCATGTGGATATTTCTGCGATGTTAAGTTGGCTTTGTATGTTTGAGTTTGTTCAGCAGAGCCCCCTCCTTCGGGCATGAACTCCACTGAAATATTCTCCATATTGGAAATTAGTTGAGACATGAGTAACATAGCTGCTGCTATGGCCCAAGGCTGCACATTTGGCTCTTTCAGTGCATTATTTTAGTGGTCAGAATGCCACAAGAGTGGTGTCGTGAATGCAGGACCAATAAGCTGTGTCTTTAAGCTGTCTTTCAGTTATGCTATCAAATGCTTTTATTGTTGAATGTGATTTCTTAATTACACAGGTATTAAATCAGCAGTGGGGGTGTATGTGCTGGTAGCATCTGAATAAGCAATACTTAGCTTTCTGTTTTCTGCTTGTGGTGTTTGGAAGAATGTTCTCTTTAGCCCTGGAGATCTTTCCTTTCTCTCTCCCTGGTCTGCATCTACAATTTTAGGTGGAAAGAAAGGGAGGGGGGAAAAAGAAAAAGCAAAGATAATTATCTCCATTAATAGTCTGTCTGCTTGTGCCTGATTGAAATGCAGGAAGGCTCTTCTGTATCACTGATTTATTCCCAAAGAGAAGTTCCAGTTGTCTACAAAGCCAACACCTTTGGACAGGCACCATCTGGCCAACTGCTTATTAACTGCCGTAGTCCAGCTCTGTTCTATCAGTAAAGAGCCCAGTTTCAGTGAAAGCAAACTAGAGGGACGCTTCCAGGGCCCCAAGATCTCTCTTCCCTAAAGAAAGATAAATTCCAATGCAGCCTCCCTGGTGGATGCCATGTAAAAATAATTAAAAGAGTACTGAGGAATATCAGATAATTAAAAAGGCTCAATATTGAAGCCTCTGATTCTTTAGACTGAGCAGAGTTTCCCTACAAGGAGGCCAGAAGTCGACTGTGTGTTTATCCTGTTATTTCAGTTCTTCTGATTTGAACCCATGTAAAAGCTCCTTTGAATCAGAGTACAAGTCAGAGCAGCCTGAGGATGCCACAATTCTCTATGAACCTTGTAGGATTTGCTGCCTGGCCATCCTGGCCTCATATTCTCTGGTGGCTTTGCTTTCCTCTAGAGCAAAAGAGGTGGACTCCAGTGAATAGGATCTTTTACCTATAAGATCCTATGAAGATAGACTAGCTTATCTGAGGTCTGAAATCTCTTGTCCCATTGATGCCACATGTTTGAAACAAAGCATAAAAAAATCAACAGAACATTGATGTTCATCAGTAGAGATATTTCATTAGAGAGTTATATACAGAGAACTTTAGTTTCTGTTAGAAATTCTTTATTCTTAGAAATAAAGGAAAAAAACAGCTCTGTCTCAGTATGCTACCCCTTATCACCATAGGGATCTTACCTCATTTAGGAAGGTAGTAAAGGGCACTTATGAACTCGCAGATGACAATATGTTCTGTAAAATGCTTCTTTAAACAAAACCTTTTAAAGATGTGGACAGTGATGAAACACAAGAAATTACAGAATTTTTACAGAAATATATTTGAAACTAATCTAAAAAGAAATATGTGTAATAGTTGCACAGTTGCTGCCCTTCTTTGATTAAAAAAGATATTTTTCCATTATCTGTTGCTAGGTAGTTTCATTACCCTAGGTACTGTAGTCCAAGTATGTTTTCTTTGTTTGAAATTCTCAGAGCAAAAATTAAAAAGGAGTCTTCCAATCTTTCTAGAACTTGGTGTGATGTAAGAACACATTTCATTTGATTTCTACTCTAACGTTTGAGAATTTTAAAGACTGAGGGGAAAAATAAAATTAGCCAGAAATATTGTCTGTGAGCTTGTTTTAGTTATGCCAAAACACTGACCAAAGCTAAATCTTCCTGTTCAGTCAGGTTGGGAGTGTAGAGGACTTTTTTTTTTCCCCCCCACTGGCTAGATTGGAAATTGTTTTGGACAAGGACAAACAGTGTCACAGAACCCGATACTTTCTTTTCCTCCCACTTTCCTTCCCCTTTGTTTTTCCATGGGGCTTCTATTTTCTGTTGAGCAAAACACAAAACAGAATTTCTGGCACTGTTCTTCCTGCTGGGGAATGAATGGTACAACTCATAATCACTAACATTGTGCACAGATGCTCAGAGAGATGATAGGAATGGAAAACTGACCATAAAGCAGCTGCATTTTGGTGTGATTCCCAAAGTGCAGGATACTCAGAAGTTTTCCATTTTCAGTAATTAAACCAGGGAATAAATCAAAGAGAAGGCAATGGCTGAAATAACTATCAGTAAGTTACCTTCAAAAAGATGTGTGTATATAAAATCTTATTCTGTAGGTTTGTTAATTCTCTCTCTTATCTGTGGAACCATTTTAATCTTTTGCAAAAAAAAAAAAAAAAAAAAAAAGCTAATAAAGGTGGGTAGAATTTTCTCCCCTTTTAGCTCATTCCCTTTGCAACTCATTTTTGCCATTTTGTACAATTGTGTTTAAGCACAAGTTTTGGCAGGAATTGTTCAGTGGAGGTGAACTTTCATTTGAAGTTGCTAGTCTGCATGAGATCCCATGGGATCAAGCAACAAACTGGAATAATCTCAGCTGATGTTTGGTGTTAAGCAGTTCCAAAACATAGTGCCTACTATGGACTTCGTCAGCTGATCTGCACAAATGAGCACACCACAATTAGTCAACACGGCCAAAAGATCTAATGCTGAGCTAATCTTTCTAATCAAGAAAACAAAGTGTGCCTACCCAATTTGTTTTTCCTTTTCTTTCAAGTGCCTGTGCCAATATATTCTCACATCATCCCCAGAGTATTGCTGAAGCATCACCAAGTGTTGTAGAAACCAAGTAGGGTTATACAGATGTGCTGTAAGGAATGTGATGAAAAGGTTTTACTTAAAGTATGTTCCTGTGAGGGTAAAATGAGAATATCAGCTTGAGTAAAAACATAATATGCTTGCTTACTTTATCATTTAAGGTAATAATTAGGATCTAGAAGTATTACTCTAAGATCGTCCAGGTTTACTAGAAGTGTGTGTGTGCACATCTGTACACAAAGTTCACTTATAGATATATTAAAATGTAACTTGCTGTCCTCATCAGCAAGATTAAGTGTTCATCTGTGCAGTGTTCTTTTGGAGCAGTCTATAACTGAATAGATAACAAATGCTGAAAAGAAGGTGACTGCTTGCTTGTTTTTAAATGGTCATGCTTGTTTTGTATGCAAAACATGGGATACTCCTGCTGGAAATGTTATCTTCTGGGATACTATTATATATGAAGGAGAGAAGTATAAATACTGGACTTTTATTTCTCTTGTCCATTGAAAGCACATCTATCGTGGGATAGAAATGATAGAACAAATGCCTCCAAAAGTTACAGCGCAGTCATGAGGGCACTGTCCCAGTGCACCTTGAACACTGATAGGCACAGATCATTGACCACCTCTCTGCTCCCTCTCCTCACAGAGTTGCAAAGAGCAATGAGGTCATCTCTGGGCCTCCGCTTCTCCAGACTGGATGGCCCAAGTGTCCTCAGCCTCTCTTCATAGGACGACTGCCAACCCTGTTACCAGCTTTGATGCCTCCTCTCCAGCCGCTCTCTTCCTAGTCTGTACCTGGGTCTGGCATTCCTTCATCCCAATTGCAACACCTGGCATTTTCCTCTGTTGAATTGCATGCCACTGCTGATGGCAACAGGTTTCCAATCTACCTGGATCCTTCTGCAAGGCCTCTTGTTCCTCCAGGGAGTCAGCTGTACCTCCCAGTTTTGTGCTGTCAACTATTATAAATCCTAAATTCATCTAGGCTGCACTGTACTTTTTCATCCAGTTTATCGATAAAAATGTAGGACAAATGTGGCCACCAGCCAGATATAGCCCCATTCACTATGGCTCTTTGAGCCAAAGTTAAGGGCTGATATTTAAAAAAAGCCTTCAGATGTACAGCTGAGGTTTCAACATCCTCACTCATTGTTCTTCCCTCCATTCACATCAGGAAGTCTGATTATGGGTAAGCCTTAAGATATTTGGCTCAGATCATCTCTCAAAAAATTTCAAGCTGGAATCTTCTTAGTTAATTCATTTAATTACTGTTTTACTTCTAGTCTTTGAGAACTCCATGGCTACCCCCCTCTACCCCCATCAATCCTGTGTTTTGGCAGATGCTGGAACCTTCCCAACCTTGTGTGCTTTTGCTATTTGAGCATCGTATGACCTGGTCTTGAAGCTCATTTCCAACGTTCCTAGCCATATGATGAGTATGGATTAGTTCTGCTCAAGGGTTAATCTGCAAGACAAGGCACACATGTTTGAGAACTAAAATGCAACTTTCATCTAGTTTCTTACACAAAGAAAACATTCTTTTAACTCCAACCAAGCCAAACACAAACACTGTTAACTTCGGCCAATTTTCGTAATCTCTATTTTAGTGTCAGGGCCAGGTTTCCAGCGGCTGATCCAAAAGATAAATGAAAGGCACGTGAGATTTCTTGGGCCAACAGGTGTGTAAGCTGCTTTTATAACTCGAGGATGAAATAAACCATTGCATGTGAACCAAGTGTTCTGGCGTGGAACTCTGCTTCCCATCTTCAAATAGCCAGTATTGGAAAACCTCACAAGGCATCGCAGAATGTCTTCGGGTGGCAATTATTTGGAGAAGTTACTGCCCTCATAATGTAATTTCATAGTGTCAGTATATAATTAGGCTGGGTGAATAAAGAAGAGTTCACATTGTGAAATACGGAGAAGCTGCTGTGCCCCTCCCAGCCCAATGCTGCTGAATAAATCAACTTTAACTTCCAGCGGTGCAACTTTTGTCTTTCTGATTTTTGAAGCCTGAGTATACTGCACAACTGGTCCAGCTGACTTCTGCCTTTGATCTTCAAAGATGTCTCAAACATTATCAACGTGTTTAAATTTTGTTTTTGCTTTTTCCATATTTTGTTGAAGAGGCATGTTGTGCTCATCAAGTGTCGTCTTCATAGTGCTAGAAGACAAATTTTTCAGCACGAGCTGGTCGCTGCTGATGTCTCACTCAATGCCTTCCTGCTTGAGGGGCTTTAGAGTCTTTACTATCGTGGGGATTCTTAGTGTTTATCTCGTTTTGAAGAGGGAGAGCTATCAAGCAGCTATAATATTTGTAAGAAACAAATTCTGCACTGTATAACCAATATTCTTCTACTGGTGAAAATAAAAGTTTCAGTCTGGCTACACCTTTCAAATGTTTATTGAGAGCTGCCAACTTTGAAGCATGACGTGGTGTAAAGCTTCATGTTTTAGTTCTTCTGTATGGTCAAGTTTAACTGATGCTTATGGATTTATTTAAATTTCCTTAAGAATGCTCTTTCAGTTTGTCTCTTTTTGTGACAATTTCTGTAACTTGTCCCTCAGCAGGTATAGTGATTTGCTGATTACAGATTTAGCAGCATTTTTGGTAATAGAATTTCTGGATGGGAAGGTGATGTGTAGAAATAATCTCACTTTTGCTGAATGGGCCAGTATATCAATCAAATATTTATTTGTAGGAGATAAAATAGTTCCTGTAACTTCTGTCTGTGATAGAAAAAAAAATTCCTGTTTTTTATATGAGATAAGTTGACCAGAGGAAAACTATCAGTTCATACTCCAGGTTACTGAATGTGATGTGGAAAAATGAACCTACCAGAAGAGCACGCTTTAAACAGGACCCCTTGCAACTGAATGGTTGGAAGATACCTGAGAATTGCTATGAGTTCTTAATGCCTCTGAAGACCAGTCCATAGATGAGAAACTGTTAATCAGACGGAAGTGGTCCATTGTATTCATATTTTTCTACAAAGGCAAAGCCAAATAACTGAATAACCATAATGCTCTGCTGCTTTATGAAGCTCTATGAACAAAGTTTTGCAATTTCCTGGTAAGCTTGTTAGATGTGGCAGGGACAATGGTGACCAAGTTGGCATCCCTAAACCATCTCACAAAAAAAAAACAACAAAAAAAACAAAACAAAAAAAAAAAAACAACAAAAAAAACCAATCTTGCTGTTGCTAGAGCTCAATAATGTGGCCTGACAATATAAACCCTTAAGGGCTAGTCTTACTGCACAAGCATGTGGTGTGCTCTGTTGCAGGAGAACTGTTGTTGGAATGTCTTCGACTATGATGTAGGACTCCCTGAGGATGTAGCAGTGCTTCCATTTTCAAATACTTCAAAGTTTGTGAATACTCAGCAGGACAGCCCCCTTTCTGGCCACCACAGACTCATCATGCTCTCCAGGTACCTGCACATCCCCATCCTCCTACCTAAAATATTAATTTTGGGGTGAGATGAATCACTGTCTGGAGATGCTTCTCTCTCTGTTGAGGCAGCCTAGATGTCTAGTTTAGATTAGATGCCTGACTTTTAGACAGCGAATGATACTGAGATGAAGGAAATTCTCTGGACTATTTCCTCTTTGTGTTTAGAGATAGTATACCCACATTCCATAGGGGATCTTGTTCCTGCAGGATTATGATAAATAAGAAATGAGGGACTGATCTTTTTCTTTTAGGTAAAACCCTGAATCAAGGTGAAAAATATCTTCTATATAATCCTTTCTTCTAGAGGATGCTTCCAGTTTTAGTTTCAAATCTTTGCCTTTGTCTTGGGAGGAGATTGTGTTTTGAAGATAGATACATAAGCGCTGCAAATAGATTATACAGTGTCTTCTGCACAGCATGCCTGATTGAATTAACCTCTTATGTCAAAATCTTAGCATTTGTTCTGATATTTGAGAGTTTTTTTCCTAAATGATTAAATGTTTTTAAAAAATCCTAATAAAAAAACATGCAAAGTACTAAGCTTCTGTACACCTGGAACTAGCAGACATAAACCTCAGACTCCTGGTTTGCATGAGCAAAGCAACACATAATCTAGAATCTAGAAAATCTGGAAATAAGTATGTAATTTCTGATCCCAAAATTGAATTTATCAAGTTTGAGTAACTTTCATTGGAGGGATAAATGCTCTGGTTGAAGCACATCAGCTTTTGTCCTCTCCATCTGCCCTGTTAGCCAAGATGCTCTTGAAAAGAAAAAGCGCTTGCGACAGAACTCAAAAGTATGTTTGAGTTCCACTTGTCCTTTTTAAATGATTTGTTTTATGGTAAATCACATTTGATAAAAGATGAAATTTAAAGGGTTGTACTGACTCCTTGGAGATGAAAGCATAGTTAGGGCAGAATGCAACTCTGCTCAGTAGTTTGAGGACAAATTATCCATTCATAACATCAGAGCTTGAATCATGGAATCACTGAGTCACAGAATCACCAAGGTTGGAAAGGACCTCTAAGATCATCCAGCCCAACTGCCCACTTACCACCAATATTTCCCACTGAACCATGTCCCTCAGTACAACATCTAAATGTTTCTTGAATGCCTCCAGGGACGGTGACTCCACCACCTCCCTGGACAGCCTGTTCCAGCATCTTTTTCCACTCTTTCAGAGAAGAAATTTTTCCTAACTTCCAACCTGAATCCCCCTGTCATAACTTCAGGCCATAAACTGGTGATGAGTGATGACACTGACTAAATCTGATTAAATATCAACAAATACTAGCAGCCCTGCAAATACAGTCAGTTTTTTGTAAGCACAGCTTTTGAAGCATCTTTTTCAATACAGGAATTCCAGTCTACAGTTTTTGCATTCGTGTGTGAATACTCTAAGACTGGGGTATGTTTTGATATGTTTTCTATTTATGCATCTCTACTCAATCATCCTGAATAAAAGGAATGCGTTGTCTTCAATGTTTTGAAGCAATATGACTGTGACATATTGGGGGTACTATGTGCAGGAAGAACAGTTAGCCTGTTTTACACTTTAAAATTGGAGTAAATATGGACCCCTGTTCTGCTCTTGCAGACTTTTTCAGAAGCTGGAAGGTTGCACTTCCATCCCTTGAATCACATGGAAGATACTTGTATACATGAAGTAGAAAATGATTGGAGGACTGACTTCTACTGAGAAGTTGAATGATGGGCAAGAACCTACATGCTGTTTTTGCAGATTTCTTCAAGGGGCAACACTGCGTATTTCTTAGGATGCCTAGTAGAGTAACAGATATCTTCTCCCTGCCAGATTCCTTGGGAGTTTTTAGAGGTGTCTTGAGAGTCAAATCTGTGACTGCAGAGTCAAAAATTAAATGAGCTGAAGAACTTAAAGGCAGCCCTCAAATGTTATGCATTGGCATTGTGAACTTCTAAGTTGGTACTGCAGTTCTGAATATACTTTGTAAGGAACTGCAAAGGGTTTCTGCTGAACTCCTTAGGATTTGGGCACAGATGGCAAAGCCAATCAATATTTCATTATTTTATTTTTTTAATATTTTATTTATTTTTTTCTCCTTACGTGCCTATGTGGTTTGAACATAACTTTCTGCTATTTCTACAGCCTAATTTGGTGCTTTTGAGGAATCAACTAACATTTGAGTTTGCCAGAAGGGATGATTTCTAGCATTTATGACTTATGCAATGAAATATTTAGGACCAACACTATGGTGATGTGTGTTAAAAGTTGGCTGTGAATTCTTTGGAATGTAGGAACCTGAATCTTCTTGTGCAGCAACAGTGTCTGTAGGTCACCTGCTGAAATGAGTTGTGTGTATGGGGGAGGTGTGTATATGAAAGAGTGCTGAAAATCTGTTTTTCCTAGATTTTTGTCATATGTCACCCTAAGATAACAGAGTTTTACAGAGAGGTCTGACCCAACTTCAGAAGAGAGAGCTTGAGAATTGCAAGCAGTCAAGCTGCATTAATAATGAGTTTTGCTCAAGTTAATTAGTCCAGCTAAGAGCAGACTGTTCTTAAAGTCACTGTTACACTAGATCTTTATTCAGTGGCAGTCTAAGTCACCTGTTGAGTGAAAGACCATGGCTGCCAATGGAAGCCAAGCCAGGAGGCTGCAACAGAGCAAAAGGCATAGCAGTTCTGTTATGAGTCTTGAGGTGTACGGTGGCTCTGCTGCCTTTATCTTGCTTCTAAACCTGGTGTGCCAAAAGTGGCAGGATCAAAGACCTGTTTGATCATCCAGCTGTATGCCTGGGAGGTGAGATCAGTGGCACCACAACTTGTTGCATATTTCTCACTGCTGAGCGTGTGAGCTGGAAGCCCACCGTGTGAATTGTTCTCTGTAGGCTCATCTGTGAGAGTCTGTCTTGGTGGCAAACTGAGCAAAATAATGGCAGATGCTGAGATTATATGCCTGCAAAAACATTGACTTCAAGGCAAGTAGGAGTTAGTGAAAACCTGTAGAAAACCTTTTGTTGTTCTTGATTATTTTTCCTCCTCCTAAAGGGCAAGATGTCAATAACTCTTGCCTTTTTATCAGGTCATCTCAATAGTATGCTATGGAATTTTATTAAGACTTACTAGAGGGAGAATTGTGAAGTCCAATATAAAAACCCTTAGATTCTCAAAGACCTTTTAAGCAACTTTTTGACTGAAAACATTCTATGATTCTAGAATAAGACAGCCCACACACTTGTTTTCACCATCAGAATGGGTGCACAGGTGTGCAAGATCTATCAATGTTTATGTAGATCCCATACATCATCTATTGAGGGAGTCTTTTGATTCAGTGAAATATTCAGTGTGTTCCAAAGTGGAAAAGCCTGGATGTTTGGCTTCAGCTGGGATCTTGTATGCACAAGGAACAGTAAAGGCAATGTTATGATTGTAGATACTCTTCCTTCTTCTTTTTCTTTCTTTTTTTTTCCCCCTCTTTTTATTTCCACCTGTGAAAAGAAGAAGATGGGCTGTCAGTAAAAGCAGAGAGCTAATGGCTGGCCTTAAGGTATTCATGGCAAGGATTAGAACAATGGATAAAAGGTGCAAATTCTTTTCTAAGAAATGTAAATCATTTGTTAGGGGTTTGATAAATTTCTAATAAGCTAGTGTATTGGAGGAAGGCTAAGGCTATTCTCGCATAAATTATTTAGATGTTAAGACTAGAGGAGACCATTAGAATCCTATTGCTTTTGTATAAAGGAATCTGTAGGGTTTCACTCCGATATTTCTTCAGTGAGTCTGTATCTTTGAGAGAAGCTAGGCATATGGTTTTGGAGACCTAGTCTTCACTCAGTCTTCTATTAATCCACTACATCCCTAAGTGAGTGTTGCACTGATTAATTTAGCAGATTAGTGCCGTAGGTCCTTGATCTGTTTTATATGTTTAATTTAATGTGTCTGCTGAAAAGAGCACTCCCACTGTCATCCAGTTGTTTTGTGCGTTCCCGCCTCTCCCTTGTGCCAGCTTTGCTATTTGTGCTTCCTGGGTGAAACTGAGGTAGCTTGCTGGCAGATGAATTTCTCAACCAACAGAAACCAGAAATGATGTGGTTTTCAGCTTACTCAGGTTTTTGGTTTGATTCTTCACACAAATGATAGGACTGATGCAGTGGAGATAGTGAGAATGAATGGCCACGGTATGGAGGAGGAAGATGGGACTGGCCTTTTAATCATCAGCACTGAGCAATGAGAGATTAAATGGATTATGGAATTATGATGAGAAACATAACAAGCACGTAGCTAACTGCTGACACCAGATGAATTCAGATGTGCAAAAGGTACTCATGTGGCCAGTGAAGATAAAAGAATCCTTTGCTATCTGACACTTTCAGTTGGAAAATTTTATTTCAGAGGTAGAAGACTTTGTGTCTCTGACAAAGCACGTGGCATGTCTTTTCTGACAGTCTGCACTGAATTTAGAAATCAGAAGTACCGCTAATATTCCTACACGGAGAGTGGGCGCATAAAAATTCAAGGGTACCACACAAAGAAAACAAAAGACTGCAGGGTCTTGAACCTTCATCTGTGCTGCGAAAATCTTACTGTACAGAAGACGAGACTGTTGCTTCAGCAGTTCAGATTCATGTATTTCCTAACTCTGTCAAGAAGCGTTTTACCTGGCTTATGCTTAACTTTCTTGCTTCTTTCTTATTCTTGTGACAAGCCTTAAGTCTTGTGAGGTTACAGGCTGGTTTGAATGGCGGTGTGCAACAGGCATTCATGAAGAGATGTCTCTCTGCATGCATTTATTTATTTATCGGTTACAATGGGAAATGAAAGCTGGCACTTGGAAGGGGTCAAACAAAATCTTGTTTATTAAACATTGATCTAAATGCCTCCCAGTCTTTCAGGAACTGGATTCTACAGTTTTCTTTAGAAATCTAGCTATACCTTTGGCATGAAATTTTGAACTCTGAAGTTGCAATTACACTATTTGTTAATGCAAGTGAGGCTGTGATTTCTCCAAGACTTAACAGGCAAAAATTGCAACAGGCTCAGGCAATGACAGTCTGGATTAAAATTTCACTATAACTCTACTTCTATCGTGAGTAGTTGTTGGGCATCGCTTCATGCAAGTCAGTGGAAGATGTTATTAACCAAAATCTAAACTTTTATTGCTTTGCATGAGATGACAGATAATGCCTTGCTGAAAATTGGACTTCAAGCTCACAGGGCATTTTGCCAGCGTAGCATAGATATTTTTTGTACCTATCTTTGTCTTGAACATGACTCACTGCTAGCGATGGCAAGTCTAGAATAGGAAAGTGTGCACATCTGTATGCTTTATGTGTTTTTTGTTTGTTTGTTTTGTTTATGTTTTTTCTTCAGTCATTATAAACTTCAGCTATGCTTTCACCACTAATACTCTGGGTCATCGACTCTAGCAGGGCTGTCGCATCTATAAGAAGTTGCTTCAAGAAATGTGTTTGTATATTTTAAATTCTAGTAAGCAGGGTAGCTTTCAAACTTATTTATTTTTTAAATGATTGGTACTTTCAACCATAGACAATATCAAAGAGACCAGACCATAAGAGCCTCGCAGTGTACATACACATTTGATATATTATAAAAATGAAATAAAATAAAAATGAAAGGGACATGCTTAGCTCCTTGAAAAGTAGCTTAGAAGGCAGCACGTTCAGGTGTGCTACTTGCAGGGTGCTGCTTCTGTGAGGAAGGCAAGACAAAGTTTGCTTGCAGTTCTCCATCTGGTCAGGACAGGCTTTTGGAGAGGGAAAAATACTTTGGAGTTGTTACAGCTACTTGCTTTGAGTGACGAGGCAGGTTGTAGCCTGCTGGAATCTGGCTTTTGGTTTCCTCTTCTTTCTGACTAACTGGGAGTGGAGTTATTTCTGCACAGAAAGTCTTGCTCATTTAGTGTGAGAAAAACCCAGCTGTTTTGCAGGGATGCTCTCTAGGAGTTGTAAATAGCCAGCTAAATGCTTAATCCGTGGTTAAAAAAGAAATTATCGGGGTTGAGCAGGTAGCTATCAAGACCCTAGACTTTTGAGTATTCTTGCAAGATGAAGTGATGAGGCTGGTTTTGCAAAATGGGTTGCTAAATGAACTGTGTATCCATTTTACTGGTAAAAAAGTTGGAAGTTTATCACTAAGGTCAAACTGATCCAGTTACAGATCTCTGTAGCCCCGTTTCACTTAGAAGGTTATGGGACAAAGAGAGTCTGAAACCAGAAATCGTGCGATTTGTTGGGACACTGGAATGTACTGGAAAGTGGGGAAGCTTACAGATCACCTGCGTTCTTACATGGAAACATCTCACGCTTTTGGCTAGATGACTAAACTAGGTCTTTGTCTGCAGATATTCACACTGGTAACAGAAGCTAATTTTAAGGGGTCAGGTTTGCCAGTGGCCTGACCAAACACACTTTCTGAATAAAACCAAAAGCCCCCAAACTTTACTTTCTCCTGCAGAGCCCCATCTCTTGTTCTTGTATAGATATGCGTGGTTTGGCATCTGCCTGTATATTCTGAGATAATCACATAAGTTGTAGGTTTTTGCACTTGCATGTAGGCTTGTTCTGTACTTCTGTTCTCCTTGAACACCAATTCAGTGCTTATGTTTTCAGAGCTTGCTGTTAGGCACTTTTGGCATTGGTTGTGCTTTTCAGTCGATAAGTAAATAGGGAAAATGTATGGAGGTTTTCCAAAGTGAATCTCAGCTGCATAACCTGATATGAAAGACCGTTTTTTCCACTTTCACACCTGTATTTCTGAGATATAAGGTTAAACAAAAATTCTGTGTCAGCAGTCCAGCTCTGAACCCTGGGGTGGATGTATCTAGAATACCCGTGCAAATATTTCTCAACACTGGATGTCCCAGCTTTTCGTTTCATCTTTCCTACAGTTTATGATCTGCATGTTTCAGCTGATTCTGGAGAAAGGATTGCCAACACCTACATTATGTTTAGAGCTTGAGGAACTGGATTTATGCTCATACCTAGTATTTTCCTGCCTCGTCATCTTCTGCTGGTTTCAACTGAATGGAACTGTTGAGAAACGGCTGTTGCTAGTGTCTATTTACATGCTGTTAAAAATGGATGAAAACTTAGAGTGCTTGCAAGTACTTAATGTGAGTGGTGTGCAAGGAACAGATCGCTCTGTTGCCAAGGATTTTGGTGCTGAATACTTCGATGCCCTTTCATCTTCTAATCCATCAACATCTGGAACTGTCATATTAGACTGCATGCCTCTAGTCCTCTAAGTATTTGTTTTTAGACTTGATTGAAATGACTACTTTTTTATACGTGCTGAATATTTCTTCAACTCAAAGAAAAGGAATGCATGGGGGAATTGAAAATAGCCCTTGAAGGATCTTTGTCCCGAATCTTGCCAGGTTTCAAGCCAAAGCAATACATTTTGCAAAATCCTCAGTAGAACAGATTGGTTTGAAGTACAGTTGTTCAACCATATTGTGAAAATAAATGCCGTTCTTGAATTTGCATAATTCACACTTTGATTGTGTTTTCTGAATTGATCTCTATGACAGGATGAGGTTTTCTGATCTGTTTTTGTTTCAGATGTGTACCAAATGAAGAGATTAACCGATGATCCTTGTGGGTCCCTTCCAGTGCATACTCTGTTCTGTTCGATTTAGAACAAACTGGATGTATGCTTTTATTATTGTGCTTCCTATCCCTGAAAAACAGAAACCAAGGAACAACAAGTCCTAAATGGAAAAGTGTTGATGTTCTTCCCGAGGACAAAAGCAAACAATCCTTCTGGACTCAGACTCTAACACAATTAGTAATTAAAAACAGTATGCAGAATTTTATCCAAAGCATAAATGCATGTGCTGCTGAGGAAGAAAATGGCATGTGCATATAAGAGGCGGTCAGCAAGTGATACAAATTCCTTCTTACTCCCAGAGCTAGTGTGCCACTCTTCCTCTATACAAAGACAATTTGCTTTTCATGTAGTAATGAAGAACAATGTTTTAACAGACAAAGGCACTTCTAGTGTATTATTGTGCTGTCTTTTGACTAGCACTAGATGCTGGGAAAAATGGTAATTCACAGTTTGAATGCTTCTTGCCAGCACTGTGGGTTAGAACTGAGCATGTACAATCTATGTTGCACAAGACACAATGGCGAACATTGTGTGAGGGAGAAAAGCTCAAATTATAGCTGTTGCTGATGGCTGAGAAACTAGTCTTTTATGTATTTTTTCTTAAAGATGACGACAACCTAAACAAAATCCAAAATATTGTCCTTCAAAGTGTGTGTGTATGGTTGAATTCAGTAACAATATGCTCACTTACAGTGTTTGTAAATTCATATAAAAATACATGGCTATATTACTAAAACACCTGTGTTCCTGTTTGTCTTGTAAACTGCTATAAGGCACAGGTGGCTTCTCATTAACTTATTTCACACAAATATAAATACACTGCAGAGCTTCTCTTGCTGTAGCTATATAATCCAAGAAACATGATTGCTACTGATTTAATGTAATCAGTGTTGTGAGGGGAACATTCTGAGCCCTTGTGAATGGCTCTATTCTGAGGGGATTTACACCCCATGTAAATCTGATTTAAATGGGAGAGTGGTGGAATGTGGCTTTCCTATTTAACCTATGCAAAAATCTATATTCTCCCACCTAGGTTTCTCACTGTGTGACAGGATACTCAGCTGGTACGTGGGGGGAAGGGAAGAGCAGAAGTCCAATAAGGACAGAGAAAGTAGGTGAGGGACTATCTCAAGCAGGCAAGTTACACGTTTTGATTCAATATTCTGATATTCTTATCAAGGCTTTCCAGAGTGTGACACTGACTCAAACAGCAAACAATAAGGAGAAAACAGCAAACATGTATCAATGTCTTGGGTGTTCTGCAATGATTTCTTTTTTTTTTAAGGGACCAATGTTATGGCAGAAATAAAAACCAAGAAAAACAGTGAGCCATCTTAGCGTGTGAAAGCAAATGTGTTTTTAAAAATGATGTTAGTAGTTTAAAGATATCTTTCTGTTTAAATTTATTGAACTATAGCCAGATTTATTCAATTAAGATAATACGTTTCAAGGTTAACTACCATTTGCTGTTCACTTAGGCAAGCTATTGTGCAGTTATGTAAATTTCATGAACAGAGACACGACTTGAGTGTCTTAATTACAAGCAAAAAGTGTCATTTAAATATGAATAAGTGAATAGTTGCCTGAATTTCCTGCTCACTTTCTGCTGTCATCTTTAAGACCAAGAGCTAACTAGCCACCTATGCTGTGCTCTCAGTTCTTCTGCCTCTAAAAGAGGGGGGAGAAAAGAAACCTGTCATATAAATGCATGTAAAGCAGACGATGCGGGGAATGTCCCCGTCTCACGGTTGTTATTAGCGCCCTGAATTTTAATTTACTCAGATCACAATGAGGAGCAGTAAATATGCTGCATTTCTGTGGAATTCTCTGCATTTCAGTTTGATATCTATATTGAAATTGTACCATCTATTATTTCTGTGGCGGCAACTTTGTGACAAGTCTGCAAAGGGCTTATTTTGTGTGCTTCTATTTTCAGTGCAAAGAGCTATTATGAATTCCTCTTATTTATTTATATGCACATAGTTGTGTTCGAAATAGTCTGTTTCCTTATTAAATTATAGTCAGTCGAAATTAAATTTTATGTAACAAAGAGTTATGTAGCAATATTCCCTCATCAACTCTAGGTCCGAATTCCCTGTATTCCTATCGTGTTGATAGTTTGGGATTTTTTTTCCCCACTGTTTTGGATTGTTTGTCTCTCCAAAAATGACCTAGAAAGAAAGCTGTTGTTAATCACATATCAACGAGGGAGGGATGATTAGTTAATAAAAACCATGCCTCGTTTCTGTGGACCAAATGGCTAGCTCTGGTTCTCAGTATGTACAGACCCTCTTGAAAGACTGTTCCCATCCTTCAGTGATGTAGCTGCAGCTCTCCCTGAGGAATGAGAAGTTCACTATTCACTCCGTGCTTGCATCACCCTTTCCAACATGTTCCCACTGATACATTAAAGGAATTAATTGCTCATAATGATCTCACCATCTGTTAACAGAGGTTCATACCTACAGGCTGGTGGCATGTGGTGGTCCTATTCAGAAATCAATAGGCAATGCTGGGGGAACGCTTTCCCACATTGCCTTCCATTGCACTCTGAAAAGGGGAGGAGAGCTCAGTGTTGGCCATCTGCTCCTTGTCTTTCTGTGCAAGAGACCTTGATGCAGTCCAGCCCGGCTCTGATCTGACTCCAGTCTGATTGGAATGTGGCTGATCTGAGAGCCTCTCAAAGCTCTGAAAGTGAGTCAAAAGGAGATCCCCATTGTCCGGCGGGGCTGAAAGAAAATGATCACTTTAAAATTCATAACTCCCAGGTGCCCACCATCTATTCATGGGAAAAACTCTCTGAACTTCTCTTCATTAAAAAGAGAGGGAGTCCAGCTAAAAAGAGAGAAAAGGAAGTAGTTTGTGGGAAATGTGCAAGGGATTTCAGGCTAAACAAATGAGGAATTTGGAATTTTTACTCGTATTAAAGGAACTGTGTAAGGAAAGGGAAGCATTTGTAAAAGCAGGGCCTCTGCATCAGGGGCCCTTCCCTAGGGTCCTTTAGCAAAATAAAAAGGCTTTTTTTTCCTTTTTTTTCTCTGAGGATTTTTCCCTCCCTTTTCCTCTTTCTTACCTGTGTGAATGAGGATAGGAATAGTACATGAATGAGCCTGTCCTGCTTTATGTGATAAATTAGAATGCATTCAGTCTACCCTCCTCCCCCTCTCCCCGCATGTATTTTATTGTTCAGGCTGCATATAAATCTGACCTGATAACAAATGTAAACTGGAGCCAAGTATCCTTATTGAGAATTAGACTTTTGAGGGGTGAAGGGGCTGCTCTATCAGCTTGGTGCCTAAAGTATTCCCTGCCCCCATGTCTAGTAATCTGAGGATTTGCCATGTCAAAGGAGAGATCTGGGGATTCTTCCCTTCCTCCACTTTCTCATTCTTTTACCTCACCTGATCATAAGGCTGTGCCAAGTGCTTCCTCACTCATCAGGTGCACTGCAATGCTTCTCAGTCCTGTGCTCCTCCACAGAGCCTTACGCCATCAAATGGATTTATGCTTCTTCCTGCAGCAGGAATGATATTGTCTATGTGATCAGAGATGAGGAGTGCCACAGAGAATAATGAATAGTTGATTTTAAGGCAAGAACAGACTATCTGGATGACTTAGTCCAACTACCTTTGCAACAAAGGCTGAAGAATGGTTTCCAATAATTCTCATTCAAAGCATGTAACATAGGCTAACTACTTAGTATCTTCTGAAATCCAATTACAACGTAATGATTTTGAGGGAATTCATACATCGGTAAATTCCACTGATACATATCTTTGACCTATTTCCAATCTAGAGTATCCATTTCAAGCTTTATCCTGTCCTGTGTGACTACTGGGGTTAGGCATTCCTGACAGCACCAAGTAAGCTGTGCAGTGCGTCTGATTACACATGTACCTGCTCTCAGGTTGTAGTCACTGTCTCCAGTGAAAAGCATTTCCATAGTTTTTGACGTGGTGCTCAGCCACCTCCCTTATTCTGGGACTCTTCTACCCTAAATGCATCCGTCTCCTATGTTTTCCTTCCTCTCCTTTCCCTACACTCAGTAAGAAGAGTAGTGCTGTAAAGCATCTGTTTTCCTGAAGTATTTTTATTTGAAGTGGTTATGATCCTTCTCAGTGGGATGTTGTTCTGTACACCCCAACTTGTCTTTCAGATAAATTCAGGATGGAGCTAGGTGCTTCTTTCCACCATTTTCTGGGGGCTTTTCATAGAATTATAGAATGGCTTAGGTTGGATTGGACCTTAAAGACCATCTAGTTCCAAACCTCTTGTTGTGGGCAAGGTTGACACCCACCAGATCAGGCTGCTCAAAGCCCCATCCACTCTGGCCCTGAATGCCTCCAGGGATGGAGCATCTACAGCTTCTCTGAGTGGCCTGTGCCAGTGCCTCACCACGCTGAGTAAAAAATTTTCTCCTAACATCCAGTCTACATCTCCCTTCTTTTAGTTTAAAGTCATTCACCCATATCCTATCGCTATCTGCCCATGAAAAAAGTCAGTCTCCCTCCCATCTAGAAGTTCTCTTCAAGTACTAGAAGGTCACCATATGTTTTGCCCAGAGCTTTCTCTTCTCCAGGCTGAACAAGTCCAGTTGCCCTAGCCTTTTTTCATAGGAGAGGTGCTCCAGCCTTGTGATCATCATTGTGGCTCTCCTCTGGACCTGCTCTAACAGGTCCATGTTTTTCTTTTGCTGGGAGCCCCAGGCCTGGACGCAGTACTCCAGATGGGCCCTCACAAGGACACAGGGACAATCACTTCCCTCTCCCTGCTGGTCACTCCCCTTTTGATGCAGCCCAGGATACAATTGGCCTTCTGGGCTGCAAGTGTGCACTGTTGGCTCATGCCAAGCTTTTAATCTGCCAGAACCCCTAGTCTCTTTCTGCTGCTCTCAATGCGTTCTTCTTCCAGTTCGTATACGTATACAGGATTGTCCTGATCCAGGTGCAACACTGTTCACTTGGCCTTGTTGAGCCTCATTACATTTTCTTTGGCCCACTTTTCAAGCCTATCCATGTCTCTTTGGATTGCATCCCTTCCCTGTGTCATATTGACTAATACCACTCTACTTAGTGTGATCTGTAAATTTGCTGAGGATGAACTCAATCCAACTGTCTATGTCATTGATAAAGATGTTGAAGAGCACTGGTCCCAGGACCAACATCACTCATCATCAGCCTCCACCTGGACGTACAGCTGCTGACCATAGACCATCTGGCTGTGCATGGGAGGCTAGTTAAGCACTGTTCAGACTTCCTTCTCCAGAAATTCTTGAGGAAGCAGGCAGCCATCACCAAATGACTGAGAGGCAGTGTTACAGCAGACAAGGAGGTTTGTTTTGTAATCTCATTATAATGTGCTACATCTCTATTCTCTACTTTTAACTGCTACTCCAGCTCTTTTCAGAATCGTCAATTTCAATGATATTGTTTATGTCTCTTCACATCTTCAGTCTCACTGCATGTATATTCATCAGGTCAAGTGCTCCTTGTACCATAACCGGAATCAGTGTTTGCATAGTAACTTTCAGAAAGAACAGAGGAGCATTGCACCCTGGCTTACTTAGTGATGTTGGAAGGTTATGTTACAATTCACACTTAACAGTCCATTCACTTAAAAATAAAATAATAATAATTAAAAGTGTTAGGAGAAAAATACACACTGCAAAGTTACACGCTCCACATTTAGACCTCTCTATGCATCCTTAATCTGAATTGTGCTTGTTTTTATGTTCCCAGTGCTATAAATTCTTTACTTCTGTGGCTGCTTCCTGTTCTTGAATGAACTATTAACTTTAGATAAATATATCTAAGATAATGTGTCATTGTTATTTTAAAAAGTTTTTTGTAATGAAATACACAGTGATTGCTATAGCTATCTCAATTATAAAAATAACTTTTTCTCAGGGATGTGTTCATTGCTCAGTTTGTTTTCAGTGAACATTTTGTTTCCAACTAGTCTCTCTTACCTGAAATTCATGGCTAGTATCAGAGTTAATTGAGCAGAACATTTTAGTGATCTAAACAAACCATCAGATGTTCATTGCAAGTAAGTGTAAATCTAAAATTGAACATATTATTGTGTCTTACTATTACTTCTTTACCCTTGAGAACTGATTATAAGTGGAAGCCTCCTGTGCATTACACACTGTATGCACACTGTTATAAATGGTGCCTGCCCTACCAAGCCTATAGTCCAAATGAACAAGGCAGATGATCAGCATTTGTAAGGGTTGTGCTATCATTTAGGAAGACTGTGTAAAGTGATTTCAGACAACATATGCCAAATTCACAAAAAAAGTAAATAAAGTTATTTACTTCTTTAGTTCTCCAACGTTGGGTAGTCCCTTTGAGCTACAGTAAAGCTCCATATGAGTAATGTTTGAAAAGTGAGGTGTAGAACTATATGAGAATTTACGTGTTTGAACATGATACAAAGCTGGGAGAGGAGACTGCAGTTTCTACAGGGAGGAGTTTGGCAGGAGGAGTTCATGCTGATTACAGATGGAAAGGAGAAAGCAATTTTAAAAGCTTAAAATACAGCTATGGCTCTATGCAATTCTTTTTTCAGTAGCAGATATGGTAGATTACACAACATACTACTGTTAAATTTTGCTTCCTTCAAACAGTTGCTTTCCCTCTGTTGCCCAATTCAAATGTCTGCACTGTGATACTTTAAGGAAGATCAGTAAGAATTTGATATTGAAAGAAAAAAGCAAAAACACCTTTTAAGACAAAAAATATAATGAGGCAGAATATAATCCTTTGATTGTGACTTAAAAACTGAGAGTTGAATGTACCATAAAAAGGCTCTGAGTGTAAAATCTTATGTAAGGTTTTTCCTAACATTGTTTAAAGGAAAAACTTGAGGGGAACAGAAGGAGAGAAGTCCAAGGAATTTGAGGGACCTGCCACTTTGAAGTGCATTGATGCTTTACTGTATCATAAGCACTGCACAGGTGGGATTGGAGAATCTGCTTGCTGTCCTCTTTGCACTGTTGGTGTGGTACTTCTCTCTTTCTCCGGTACACACTCAGACCAGGTTTTCAAGAGTAGAAAGACATGCAAGGATAAGCATTTGTGGGGATGTTTCAAGGACACTGAAATGATTTAAGTGCTGTTTAATTCCCTTTAACTTTAGACTCAGCCTGTAAAACAAATAGGACTGCTGGCTTCAACTTTAGGTCACCACCTCACTGATCTGAATAAACTGGCCTTTTGTATCAAGTTCCTTCAGCTGGGGCAGGGGGAAAGGAGCATAATAGTGTAGAACAGTCATTCATCAGGAGTGATATGTGATTTGTCATCTTAGGTGCCTGCCACAGTCACAGGAAAGTAACCAAATGTGCCACTTTTTTTCCCCCCCTTTTTGTGGTACATTGCCTGCTATTAGTAAAAGGTGAAACAGCTCCAAGTACTTGAATAAGGTGATATCTAACGGTCGGGTCTTGTCATTGCTGTGAAACAGCAGTGATGGAACTTGAATCTGGAAATCCACACCAGGTAAATCTTCTAATCTTCAGGCTCTCGTGAGATGTGAACAGACAGAAGATCACTGACTAAGAGCTGCAACTGTGTATGCGATACCTTCCAGATTACTCATCCTTTTTCTGACTGAATAACATTTGTGAGAATACTTCACACAAGCTTTGTCCCAAGTTAGTTCACAGTAGAAGCCTGTACATAATGTGCAACCTGAAGTGTTTTATCAGAGAATTTTTAGTGTAACTAAAGTTGCATAATACTTAGGATTTTTTACTCAAACTGTGGCAGGAATAACTCCATAAACTTATGGAGTATTGCACTGTTGTGGAAGATTGCATCATTATGGACGTCTTAGTCAGGTACATACACAACTAAAATGTGTATACACTTGCATGATTGTATGTAGGTATATTTATTCCAAGAACACTTAATTATTGAGGAAATAAGTTATTATTTTGAAACTTTTCTTTTTCACATGCAAATACAGCTACCTGTATTTGCTTGCAGTTGATAGGAAACTTTCTCACTGATCTACTATCTGTACTGAATCCAGTACAGATAAATTCTAAATTCAGCATGAAGTTCAAAGGTTTATTATCAAAGATAATTTCATTTCCTCAACTCACATTAGTACAGAAAGTTTAGATATTGTCATGCTGGGAGCTCTGTAAGCATTTGAGGATGATTTATGTGTTGCAGAATTTTCCCATTAGGGTGGATGACCATTTGTCTGTCTTACTGCTCCAGCAGTGACCAGCTGCAGATGTCTCAGGAGCAGGATAAGAACAGGGCTGATGTGCACTGATACTTTCCCAGAATACTTTTAGCTCTGCATTGTCCTGGACTGGAAGTCATATCTTTCTGTTTAATGGACCTCGTAGAAGCTCTCCTCTAGAGGCAACCTGAAGTCAGGCACTGTTGTTGATTCTCATATTTTGGGGAAAACTGCAAGGAAATGAGCCATTAAATATAATGGATTATAAGGGAAATATATGGATATTAAATATAATATAATATATAATACATTATATATATTATATAATATAATTAAATATAAAGCCTATGTTTATTAGCAGTCTGTATTGTGATGGTTTAGACATTCTTCAAATATACAGCTCAGTTTATGGCCTGTTAATGTCACAGGAGACCCCAGTCCCATCGAATGATCCTTTTCAGTTTCTGCTCCTGCCTAAGTTAGAGAGCATGTGGGACAGCAGCCTTCGCTGCATATGGGCAACAA
Source organism: Tetrao urogallus (assembly GCF_951394365.1). Lineage (NCBI taxonomy): Eukaryota > Metazoa > Chordata > Aves > Galliformes > Phasianidae > Tetrao > Tetrao urogallus. Next base: position 86,754,507 of record NC_136815.1, on the reverse strand, counting down.
GTGCTGAAGCTTTTATTTTAGCTCAGCACAGAATGCAACTCATGCAAAGCTGAAATGAAACAATTCACTACTACTGTTAAAATTGTAGAGTACAGATATGGTATCTCAGTCCCATGCTTGTAGTCTGGCAATTCTGTCAAGCTGTATATGGTTTGTGTAAATATGGAGAAAGATGCAACCAGACACTAGAAGGTTTTGGAGTTACTGGGAAACAGTCATTTCCAAATGATGTTTGCCAGTGTCTTCCTTTGTCCACTAAAAGCAAAAAGAATGAGGTGTGTAAACTTACTAACAGCAAATTTGGGTTAAGGACTCGGTCACCTCTGTGGTGGCAGATGGATCCACTCTCCTCTGTTTGGCTTCTTCTGATGGGGAATCCATTTGAGACTGAGACATCCCCACCTCTGGCCTTCAGAGGGAATCCTCCTGTGCCCACAGTGCAGCAGCCCAAAGCAAGACGAGTCTTGTCTCACCCCCTGTTCTGGGGCTCTGTGCAGTAGAGATGACAGCTCTTCACAAGCACTGGGGTCAGGAATGAGTGCTCACACCATGCTTGCTGATAACAGAAGGATTACTTATTGCTGGCAGAACATGCAAGATCTCTAGTCTGTGATCTCTGATGTAGCAGAGGGTTCAGGGAAGTGTGCTTTCGGTAGGCAGATGGCCTGGCTCTCCTGCACCTCCATTGTTGTGCATTGATGGCCAGGTGCAGAGATGCTGGGTGGTGCTGGGCCATCTCTATGGTGGCAGGTTGATCCACTCTCCTCTGTTTGGCTTCATCTTTTGGGAATCCACTTTCATGGGTTTTTCACTGTCCACTGCTGGATGGAGATTCAATAGCCCCATGCTGTTGCCTGCCCAATGGACACTGCTGGATGTCACTGAACAGCCTCTCAGTGAAGAACTGTTTCCTCACACCCAGCCTGAGCCTCCCCTGACACACCTCCATGCCATTCCCTCACGTCCTATCACTGTCACTAAAGAGAAGAGATCAGTGCTTCTCCTCTGCTCCCCTCATCAGGAAGCTGTAGCCTACCACGAGGCCTTCCCCTCAGCCTCCTCTTCTCTGGCCTGAACAAACTGAGGGACTTCAGCTGCTGCTCCTACATCTTGCTTTCTGGATCCCTTGCCTTGTAGCCCCCCCCCTTTGGATGTTCTGTAATAATTTCATAATCCTCTTACATTATGGCAATCATGTTAGGTCATTTTTAAATAAATACTGTTGTATTTTAAAAAGGGGAAAAAAATGTCACTGTTTTTAAAAAGCTTTCTAGTTATACGTGGTGTTAAAGATGTCAGCCAAAAGATTCAGGAGGGTTTTTTGAAAACCCCCATAGTTGATTGTGCTGAAACAAGCAAGAGCTTGGACTGGATAATCTCCTTAGTTCTTTTCCAACCTGTCCTACACTATGATCCTATGAACATGTGTTTGGGATGACAATAGATACTCCACATCCATTGCTCATGGAAGAATCACTAGAACTTAATTCCACATAGATTCATTGCCTGCTGCTTTTTCCTGCATAGCCACTCCACCATTTTTGTATTCCTCTCTGTACCTTGATTCAGAATCTCTTTAATAGTTTTATGTCCTTTTTATTTTGTGCCACCCAAAACCGTATGCACCCTGGTGAGGCCTCCACAGCACAGAGTTGGTCATGTTGCTTGTTTTCAGAAGTGTGTACTCTGAATATAACCAGTGCAAAGCAGAAATGCATGAAGCTGCTTATCAGCTAATTAGAAAGGAATGAGCTGGTTTTTATGCGATTTTCTTGGATGAATATATGAAATAAATATTTTGTTCTGGGGGCATACTTTATATTGAAGGAATGGGCAGTTTTGAAGGAAGTGAGAGAACAGTTTTGAAAACCATGCACAAGAAGGATGTGTCTGGTGAGACAGCTTAATGTGGGAATTAGCACTTTGCAGATACATTAAGTACCATACCTGCATTATACAGTGAAGAATTAAGGCAGAGCTTTCAGTGGGCAATGTTGAGCTGCCTTTTTTTGCTGCTCAGAACTGAGATTGAATGCTGGGGAGGTGCTCTCATCTGATTGCCCCCAAATCCTTCCTCCATTGGGGTGTTATGGTGTGATTCCCTGCCTCGCTGGCTTTGCCTGAAAGTTAAGGTATAAGAAAGTACAAGTATGCTGAGTATTGCTCAGGGACATGATTTAGCAGAGGTTGTTTGAGTTAGGGTAATATGGTTAGGTTGTGGTTGGACTCGATGAACTTGAAGTTCTTTTCCAACCTGAGCAATTCTATGATTCTGTGATACTACAACCTTTAACATACCCTTCTTTGTGTAGGCCATTTTTAAAAAAACTGTTACACTGGTGTGATTTCATCCAGTGATTTTGGGTGTATATGCCTTGGATAGCAACACAACATTCTGAAACTATAAAAGCCATGGCAGAAAGTCTGCCATTCTTAGCAGTGTTGAATAGATTCTGCTTATCAGGAGGCTAGGTATACTGTGCTCTGAGCAGAACCACCAGAATTTAGATGGCAACAGTTCCTTACTAAGTGAACAATATACTTCATGAAGGTTTGTAATACTAAAAGACAAACGGTGATAACTATTGATGTTTCATGGGGAGAGGTATAGGAGAGAAAGTCTCTGCTTTAGCCTGTCATCATTAACGTTTTACTGATTTCTAGTGAGATATTTTAGCATAATAAGCATAAAAATGAGAACTCTGATATCATTCTCAATTGATTGCTTTGCTTTCTTACAGATGCTACATAAATTATATAGTAATTTGTTATCCCTCTTCTTCATTCCATATGGTCTTTCTAAGTGTTAAAAAGATATTCAGAAACTTCTACACTGTACTCCACTTGTTTGTAATGTATGTTTGTGAAACCTGGTGCAGCAATATTAAAAAAAAAAAAATTAAACTGAGAAAAAAAAAACAAAACCAAAAACTAGTTATTTTCATTTCTGGAGACTTTTCAGGCTTGCTTTTCAAAGATAAAAGTTTTCAACTGAAGCAAAAAGCAGCAACGTATTTTGACTTCAAGCAAACACAATTGTATTGGAGCATCAATATTATGTTTGAGATGCTGGAAATACTATTAAGTCAGACAGCTCTTTAAGATTTCAATCCATCTCTGGTTATAAATTCACAGTGGTTCTAGCAATAGCCAGCTAGGCCTGCAGCAGTAAGCATACAATATGCTAGCCTTACACTGTACCTTCACCACAGAGAAGAGGGGTTGTGGCGTGTTTTGGGGCTCAGTAAATCTGGATTATTTTGACCTGGTAGAAGAAATGCGTTCCTAAATCGAGGGATGTTTGGTTACTAGCTTCCTTTCTAATGATCTCTATTATTCTGTATGTTCAAATGCACGCTAATTAGCTGGTAATGGTGAAAGCAAAATGCAGTGCATATCTAAGTCTGCTGTACAGACATGTTTTTAAATGGATTCACTCTTCAGGGAGATCTGAGAAGGTACCAGTGATAAAACAAAATACTTTTGCTAAATATATTTTAGTTTTGAGACTAACTTGTGGATACCTTGTACTTCAGCCATTTGGAGTTTCCATAAATCACAAGCATTGCTGCCTTCAATGAACAAGCAGTAACTTTTTCCTGCAAATGTTCAGGGATGAAACTTGATCTTCCACCTTTTGTTTTTTTTTTCTTACCTGAGAAACCATATTTTAAAAATGCTTACTTAATAACTATTATTTGCTTTTGTAAGAATTAATATATAACCTTTGGTTCTGTATTTATTGCCATGTGCTTATTGCCGTCCTTCTCTGCAGACCAGCGACTGTATTTTAGTACCAAACATTTTTAAGGATAAAGGCCTTTTTTTCAATAGCTTTTCTGGACTCATTCTTCCTCTTTTATGGTATACATTGAAGGTGAGGAATTACCAAGGAACCCATTTCAAATGTGGATTTTTAATTTAAATGCAGTCTGGCATCGCATGTATTTTCAAAGAAGACAAGGAAATAATCATCAATGCCTTAGCTGGGATGTGAGTTAACATTTGCACCAGCCACAGATTTTTCAATTAGCACTGCCATAGAAAACCCATTCTCCCAGCTTTTGTCAATGTGCTGTAGGAGAAGAAGAGCAAATAGATTGGAAATGCTCTGCAGCTCGGGCTCCTGGGAAAATGTAACAGGTGTTACAGCTCAGCTGGGTATGAGCTTTATGAAAAAGACCCTCTCAGACTTTGCCCATAGAATTCTCTTTCCTAGCTCGAGCTTCAAGTAGGAAGAAACTAATGACTTCATTACCATCTCAATTCTGGGAAATGCTTGGTCCAGACCTGAATCGTTAAAGGAAAGGTATAGCACTCTGTGTGACCTTACAAGATCAAAATGTTATTTAGAGCAATTCCATTAGTCAAGGCTGTAAACCTGAAAGAACACACCCTTTTAGGTTGGCTTTTGGGCCATAAAATGTGTGTCTGTATGTCATGGGAAGGGGGGTGGGAGGTGGAGGTGGGAGGGAGGAGAAAAACATATTCTGCACTCATTGTGCAGCACAATTTCCTCTGCTTTCTTTGAAAAGGCTCCGCTTCCAGCACTTCTTCTCTTCACCCCGTGTTGTGACATATTTAATGGCTCTTGTAATTCTCACTCTTTTGGGTATTTCTAATTGGGAATGATACTGCAGCCAAGAATGATGTCAAAATTTTAAACCATACAAACGGAAATATATTTCATTAAAGCCACAGTAATTACAAGCAACTTTTCTTTTCTTTAAAAACGTGTTGCATCTTTTCCTAGCTTGAAGTAAGAAAGAGAACTGTGTGACATGTAGAAGACTGACTCTGAGTTATTTTTCTTTTCTGCATTACTGCTTACGCAGTTACAAGGAAAAGGAACCTTGTTTGACGGAAGCAAATTCTTGCTAGCTATCTGGAATTTCTTTACATTCTGATAACCCTGGATTTGAAACCCTGTCCCAACAATCTTTCAGCTGTTAAACAAACTGTGTGCCTTTTGGATGAATTTGATCAATTAAAAAAAAAAAAAGAAAAAATTCCTACACGAGTCCGTGAACTCTTTTCTCTTCCAGCACAAACATGTAAAGGTGAGGTGGGCATAATGTAACACAAAGAAACGTATTGTGCCTGCCTGAAGCAAAGATCTGCTATCAGGGAACAGAGGCAAAGTGCAGTGTTTTGTAGAAAGTTTGAAGCCTCTGTAGTGAGCAGCCATTTGCAATGCTGGTGGCCAGAGGGAAAGCCAGTAACATGGTCAGTCAGTCTAATACTGATAAACAAGTGAGGAATGCTTCTTTGACTGGACCTGCATCAGTGTTGGTATTTCTTGATAGTGAAAAGTCTTTAAAAGGCAAGACTTGACCATGCATTCAGGGTAGCTCATTGGTGCTGGTTGTCTTGTAGCTTAATGTTATCCAGGCTCAACACGTTGAGGTTGTTGCAGTGGTTTACAATTCAATGTAGACTCTTCATCAAAGTGTTCTTGTTTGTTTCACTGGAACAGGCTGCCCAGGGAGGTGGTGGAGTCTCCTTCTCTGGAGATGTTCAAGACCTGCCTGGATGCCTACCTGTGCTACCTGGTGTAGGGAACCTGCTTTGGCAGGGGGGTTGGACTCGATGATCTCTGGAGGTCCCTTCCAACCCCTACAATTCTGTGATTCTGTGATTCTGTGATTCTGTATCAGTCCATTTATAAAGTGAAATATCTACAACTCATTGCTATGCCAGTTTTGACTCTTCTCTTCTTGAACAGGTGAAAATAAGATGAAGTCTAACCTATTTTACTTTAGTATATCCAGGGATTTAATTTCCTTATTGCTGCCCTGTAACATTCCTTGCTTGTTTTCATCCAGTGATCTTCTGCTTCTCCTCCCTGTCCTGTTCTAGTGATAAAGCTGTGCGCTCGAGAATGGCATTAGTCCTTACATGTACAACATGTATACAACACTGTATCAGAACAGGCTGCTCAGGGAGGTGGTGGAGTCACCATCCCTGGAGGTTTTTAAGAAAATGGGTAGATGTGGCTCCAGAGGAAATTATTTAGTGCGTGTGAGCTGATGGTTGGGCTAGATGATCTTAATGGTCTTTCCAACCTTAATGATTCCATGGTTCTGTAACCTTGCACTTCATGCTGTTGAATTTTGCTTCTTTTTGACTCGGCTAATTCTCAGAGGATCCATTTGTGTCCCTGAGAGACCATAAGCAAATGCAATAGACGCCTCTTACCTCCCATTGAGAGTAGTGTTTGTGACTTTTTTTTAACCTCTGGCGTATGCAGTCTTAAAGCCAAAGTTCTTAGGCAGCTAAGTTGGCAAACACTGGACACTGATGAATGACAATTTTGATAAAATATGTCTCTGAGGCTTATAGTAGATTTGAGCAGTATTGTATTACGTAGGTTATGTGAGCCTGGGTATGGGAGAGGATTAGTTGAGTTGCATTAGCAGGATGTTGTTTTCTCGGTTATCTGCTGTGGCACTGCATTTTAATACTCTGCTATAGCCTTAGTGCATATGTCTGTGTGACTGCTTACAATCCATTATTCTGTAAGTATGATTCTTTGCTTTATCTCCTAGGTTACTGTAGTGGGTAGCAGGCAGTTTTGTTGAGTTCTGAGGGAAGGATGGGAGGGCAAATGTAACATCAATCATGTCTTTTAACATCAATCATCTCAAACTAACACCTATCATCTCATCAAAATACGTTGACGTGATTGCTTCTTGAACTGACAGTGCTCACTTCTGGTAGACTGTGTGCTCCTGGAAGATTTCTGACACTCAGGAAAAGCAAGCAGTTCAAACAAAACAACACACTGCGAATGTGACATTAATTTCTGTATTTAAAAAAAAAAGAAAAAAAAAAAAAGAAAAAGATGGGTGGGTTATAGCTGAGGGATCTGTATGTTGTTGTTTGCAACCCAGAGGAAAAAAAAAAAAGTGATGATAATTTAGCATTTTAAACCCAGAAGTACCATTAGAAACCGGCGCTTGCAAAGATTCACCATTTAGAGCAATTTGGAAGCAAAATATTCAAGGTAAAAGAACTAGAAAATGGCAATGTACCCAATGTACCCACTAAAAAGAACACACTGATAGAGCATCAATTATGGAAGGTCTGATGGCACCGCTCTGGTAGTTTGTCCTTCACAGCGTCCTTGATCCAGGAGTCTGGGAGGACTATTCCAACAGGACTTGCTTAACCCTCCTGGTTCCTCCCTATTACAGATCGTACTGAAGTAGTTGTTTGGTAGTTCAAACCCAGCCTCTCATCTAGGTATTTTCCAGTAATCAGTGTTGAGCACCTTAGTAAAAGTGATTTGCTTTTCTTGATCTTTGTCATAGTTGTGTGCTTTGAATATATGCAGTCTGGTTGTGTTTAGCAGTTTTGCAGATGATACAAGTGAAGGAGAAACTTTGGGGTTTTTTTATGATGTTGATGCAAGTTTTGCTACAGTGGCAATCGACCTAATATGAGCAGAAAAAAAGGCTGCCTCTGATAGTTTTTATGGATGAGAGATAAGTTGAGGGTGATTTAAAAGAAAAAAAATGCAATCATTATGACTTGCATTCTAGAACGTAGGTTCTTCAAAACTACGTCATAATTAAGCACCCCTTCTTTAGCAGTATATTGTAATATATATATATAAATACATAGATAAAAACTAACAACCCAGTTTAGGTGAGTCTAAGTATTGACAGTTTTTTTTCTAATCAGGAGAAATGCATGAAGCAGAGTGCTTAGGATCATTAAAGTAGCCATTTTCCCTTCACCTGATGGTGCTTGCAGTTTGTATTTCCTGACACCAGAAGTTCATTGTATTTAATAAGCAACTTCCTATTGCATTAGCAAATTTCCATCTGGTTGGAAAGCTACCTGATTCTATTACTATATTTGTCTTCACGGCTGTGATGCAAAACATAATTTGCTTATGGCTTCGTAAATATGGCTAATGTAATGATATGTACATCATATTACTCACAGAAAGGTTTGTGTTGTGCAGGGTACTTTGGAATTTATGAATGAACAGGGAACGTGGACAGAGAGAGGAGGCAGCTACTTCTTTTGTTGTGTTGTGTTTTTCTTGTGTTGTCTCAAAACTTTACAAAGGCTTTGAAGGAAAGAAGGAAAAATAGAGAAAAGAGTAAGAAGAGGAAAAAAAAACCCCAAACTATTGCCTGAAAATATCAATGCTTGTATTTGGGTATATGAGGGGGGGAGGAAGGTACTACATTTTGCATATGAGCATAATTTTTGGGATGTTTCTGCCCTCTGGAAAGTCAGAGGATTCTTGGCATGACAGGATGTCTAAAATCTCTGTTACAGCTTTGTAACACAATCTGTAAAGCAGAAACATATCAATGAGTAGCACCATAAAAATACAGTAATTTTTGGAAGGGCTGAGGAGAATCTATTGAGCAGAACATTAATACAAATGGAGTTTTATTACCCGATTTTTACCAGCTTCCAACAAACCTCAGCAGAAAAAAAAGTCATCTTTGGGAATTCTGCTAGCAGTGGGCAAATATGCACAACTTCATTCAGTGTCCATCTTAGAGCTGTACAAAGGAGGTGTGGATGGCTTTCCTGACCTGTCTACTGTCATAAAAGAAGTCTGCAGCAGACAACGCAGTGGAGCACACAGAATTCAAATCCGGCTTCCTGACAGACACACAGAACCACATTCCTTGTGGGAAGTGCCTCCTAAAAACATTCTTGCTCCAAGGAACGTACAGACTAGATGTGAGGAGAAGAGAAAAGCACAGATGAAATGTCTTGCCAAAGGAGAGTCATTAGCAGAGCTTGTTTAAAAACAAAACAAACTAAACAGAAAAAAAAACAGGGTACTTGCCATCACATTGAAAGGTGCTGACTTTTCTGGTGGTAAAATAGCATGGGTATTGCAGGACAGTATTCTGGCAGCAGGAAGCTGCTAAGTGTAGGTCTTCCTTAGAAAAGCAATCCATTGCTTTTTGCTTATTCCAGCTCTGCCCGAAGCTGACCTTGCTGCTGCTGTGGAGCTGCAGGCCACCCAGTACTAACAGCAGCAAGACCACTCTGTGGGATTCAGGCATCTTCATTTCCAAGTGGCATTTCTCCATTTGACACAGCCAGGAGAAGAACCTCTCTTTTTTGCCACATTTCCTGCAGTTTTGAATGGAAGCTTGGTCCTGTATTGCAAAGTTGTTGCCACATCGCTTATGCTGATGCTGTATCTTTCTGTTCCAAGAGGTATTAAATTGTGATATGCAGGAGACAACACAGATTGAGTGATACGATATCGTGCCTTGTTGGCATTTGCTATCAACAGGTAGTGTAGGGATAACTTGTGGCTTTCCCCAGTGTATGGAAAGACCACAGAAATGCTGATAATGGATCTGCTATGTGTTTAGCCACAATGCTAATTAGTGTATTGACGATGTGTTCTGCTAAAGTAGTGTTTGTCTTCCTGAAGATGAGCAAGTATATTTACCGGTGAGTACTAGTGAAGTGTGCTTGTGGAGGAAATGAAGCCTCAAGTGTGTGTAATTACGTACCCTTCCTTCTATGTTAGCTGCCAAGAGCTTGATGACAAGAGTCTGTCACCTACAACAGCAGTAGGGATTTTGTCTGTTATCTGCCATTTACTCTGTATATTGAGAACCCTGTAGGAAGCCTCTCTGTAAAAGATGATGTATTTATGTCAGGCATAAATTCAGAAGTGCTTCCATGTTGTTTTCAGAAGCAAATGTGTGAGCATTAAGAGAGTTAGTCCTGTTGGGTGTGTCATGCCAACGCTGAGCATCCAGCATGAAGTGTGTTTAACAGTCTCACCTGAAAGCTTTCCAAAGACTGTTGTCAATTCCATTCTTAATTAGAATCTATGTGAGATTGACTATCGTACTCGGGTTCCTTAAAATAGAGACTGCAAAAGAAGGATATGATAGGGTAACTCATCTTCTCTGGGAAATGAATGTGTTTTAGATATCAAATAAAGAGCTTGGAGCCTAATCTGAGGAACTAATATTTGAAAGCTTTTGCTAGATTTTTGCCATTTCATCAAATATTTCACAGAGTAGCCTGACTCTATGCACTAATGAAATTCTTTAAGATGTCAAGTTGCAACTATACAACGTGCAGAGAAAATAAAGACAAAAGAATTATGTGGGAAAGCAAGTGATGCTAGAGTTTATAATTTGTCCAAATAGCTTCATGTGATGGCTGCGCTAACTGATTCTCTGAAATCAGTCCCAAAAATGGAGTAATGTTCTCTGACTCTTTGTTAGCAAGTAGATATTACATCAAAGATATGGCCATGCAGTAAAAGTCAATGATCTATATGAAAGAACTGTACAGATAGTCTTTCTTTCTTGATGAGGACACTTATTTTTTCCTGAGAAAAAATGACTCCTCTGTTGAAACTGGGAAGAAAGGATGAGAAAATGAGAAAACTTTAAGCCTGTTGCAAATCCAGGCTTCCACCATGCATAACCCTATGGGCTATGATAAACAAGTGTTTATCTGAGTGTGGAAGTGTGGTTGTGTTCAATTATCTTACTTTTAAAAATATACATTATTTGGTGTTTATGTTAAATGGCCACTAATTATGTCTTCTGAGTTAAAACTCGTCAAATTGAGCATCTGTTACATCTGCAAGCAGCTGGCTAATGCAGCAGGGAAAAATTGTCCCTGGCTGTGCAGGGTGTCAGAGGATGCAATAGTTAACTGCCCAAGGAACAGCTTGCTGGCAGGAGTAGCTTGTTCTGTCCAGAGCTGTGCTGCTTGGTTCTAGTAAGAAGCCTGGTGGGCACAGAAAAGCCAGCATAAGGTTATTCTGCCTGTTGACAGAGCTGCTGCAAAGGCATCTGTTTTTGGAGCCAATGGCCTTGCATTTTGGCCAGTGACCACAGTTGTTATAGATATGTATCACCTGCATTACAGTACATCCAGTGAAATAGTCCTCTAATGTATTTGATGCACGAGCTAAAGAATTTTCTTGAATCAGGCACTGACAAACGCAACAAAGGCTTTATTAATAACCAGATGGGCAGTGAACTGCCGGGACCTGAATCTGAAACTGATAAGAGCTATCAGAAACAAAGTCAGGTGAACTGGGAATTGAGAACAAGTAACAGGAAGTGAATTATTAACCTCCTTCCTCTTGGGCCTGTGATGGTTTAACTGTTTGGGAACCTAAAACCTTATGCATTCCACTGATAAAAATTTGATTAAATAATAACACCTGGTTTCTAGACTGTTGTCAAAAGTTAGCTTTTTGTTGTTAGCTTTTTTGGAACATTTGCATTTTGGAGGTTCTTTAGGAGTTTGTGTCACTGAGAAAATGGGACCTCTGGTGTAGGAAAAAACCCTGCATGTCACCCACATAAATTTTAAACTCAGCTGCATCAGATTTAGATATTGGTGTACAGATCCCAACTGTTATGATACACATTCATGGTATTTCTCCCTCCTCTACTTCCTTTGTTAATAGGTTTGTGAGGCATGGATGAGACAGAACTAACAATGTACATCCCTGCTCCATCCACGAAAATAGAGGCTCTGCAGCTGACAGAGTGTGCAGCTGAAAAAAACAGTAGTTTGTGTGCATTAACACTGCTCAGTACAGGCACCACTTTATATAAATGCAAAGAGTGTTTCTATATTCTGATATTACTGAGTAAAATAAATATAGATAACCAGGGATTAAATCTAATTTGTGATAAATTGTAAAAATTGCTGCTAGAATATAATGTATGCAGGAAAAGATGTTACAGTTGTTTTAAGCAATCTCACAGCAAAGAGGAGTTGGGAGCTCATTATCCACCTTCTTTAGTGTATCGTATCAGTAGGGAAAACATACATGGCAATTAAATCTAATCCAATGTCTTCATTTCTGTATTGTTGCTCTTTTTACTGGGAGGGAGGCAAAGAAGTCTTTTTTTTTTTGCCTCCCTTTCCCTTTTCAATCTTTCCCTTTTTCCCTTCCCTTCAAGAAAAAAAAAAAGAAAGAATTGTCCCAATGCCTAGTGATTATGTCTACCTTTTATGTTTTGGTTTGTTTAGGTTTATATGATTCTTAGTTTTCTTCATACCTCTCCACCCCCCCTGCTGAGTGAAGTTTTGTGGATGACTTCAGGTAGGCAAGCAGTAATTGTGCAGGTGATAGCAAGGCTTGGCTGTACCTGCTTTTTGTATCCTGCTTCACCTCTCTAATTGAACGTGAGCTGAGATTAAAGCCCACTGTATGCCTTTGCCCTTATGGGATGATTTTCACTTCATGTACTAAAGTACAAAGATGATGCTTATGAATGCAGGGCTACCAGTTTGATAGCTCTCGAGTTCCTGTTGGGCTATTTACAAGGTTGTTCCTATTTACAAGGAACAGTTGCAGGAAAATTCTGTGGGGTCTTCCTGGTAATTAGATCCCTTACTTGGTACTGTGCAGCTCTGAAATGAAATACGATAGAATTATTTTGCCCTAGATTAAAATAAACAAGCTATATGCTATAATTATCGCCCCTCTAGAAACTGAAATCTTTACTCAGATGCAATCCTGAATGTTTATGTTGAATGGAAGGTATCAAGGGAAGGTAGTCTATTTCTATTTCTCGTGCTATGTTTGACCAAGATATGGCAAATCTGACTTTCTGATTCAAACACCAGCTTGCTTCTGATATTAAGAGAAAATGCAATGAGTATGTTGATCCATTGCTCTGCAGGGAAATAGGTGGAACGCAGATTGAAACCCGTAGCACAGCTAACACAAACTGATGTTCTGGCTGGCGATAATCTGGAAATCCTTGCTCTACTTCCCACCATCACAATGAATTATTTGTGTTTGTTTTGGTTATGAGAGAATGTGTTGTGATAACTTCCTTTGGTGCTCAAAATGTAACATCAAACTCTCGGCTGGCAAAACTTCAAGAGCAGAATTGTGCCAGCAGATAATTTGGCCTAGATAATTTTTAAGAAGGTTGTCAGTCTTGTTTTTCCCTGTCACATGCTTACTCTGCTAATGCTGAATACTAATTTTTCTTCTTAGAGTTTTAACTCTGAACAGACTCAGTGGGGAGATCTCCTGACCTGTGCTGAGACGGAGGCACTTCCCCTCGTATAACTGGTTAAAAACAAGAATGATTCATCTTGTGAAAATTTTCACTAGATTGCACTCTAAACTATGAGGTTTTCATTTCGTCCTTTTTTACCCTTGCTGAAATACTTGATAAAATTTCTTCATCACAAATCGAGGGCAGAAACCCATGATTCTTCTCTCTTGTCTGGACATAATGATGTTATCTGATCAAATACATATACACAAGTATGCATGTGCATGCACACGCTGTTAAATACTCCTTTTAAGCTTCAGAAGAGTGAAAGAAGGAACATTAATGTCCAATTAGCTGCAGGGTTTATGCACGGGGTCTGTTTGGAAGTCTGGCTTTGGGTTCCAGAGCAGGTTGAGAGCAAATCATGATAAAACATAGGTGCTTCACTCCCTACTTGTTCACTGATCTATTTGTGTCTGCATTCCCTCCCCCTGCCTACAGTCTCTTCCATCTCCTTGGGACACAGATTTTCCTCCCCTGTAGGAAGTCTCATTCATTCATGTTTTGAAGGAATTTCTTAATTCTCTTTCAGTAAGATTACCACCATCCGTGCCCCTTTTCCTTCTCTCTGCCTTTGCCAGAGAGAAAGAGGAGCAGGGCCTGCCCAGATGGTTGAGGACCAAAAAGAAGGAACATTTTCTCATGCTTTTAAAAAGACCACTTTCTTTCCTGCCTAATATTTAGCTCCTTCAAATGCAAATGGAGAGGTTTCACTCCAAGGTTAGCATAACAATTATGGGAAAGCTTTAAATCTGAAGCATTTGTTTACACGATGAAAGGAGTCCACAGTCCAAAAGCTGTGAGGCCAGGGCTTTTCAGTAGCTATTTTCTGACTAAGTAGTGAACTGCAAGTCAATTTTAGACCACAAAGAAAACCAATTTATATCAGTATGTAAGCTAATTTTTGAGGGAGTTCTACATTATAAGCGATTTTTTTTTTTTTAAAGTGACTGTTCTGAAATAAACTCCTGATTTTCCCCCCCTCCTCTTCCACTCCTTTGCATCTTGATGTTTAATGAGCCCCCAGATGTCTTGGATGCTAATGACCATTCCCTGGTGCCCTGAGAAGAAGGAACAGGCAGGATCCGGGGAATCAGTTTCATCAATACCCAGGTGGGCTGTTGTCCATAAACTTCTGCTGATGCTCGGGAGTGAATTCCAGGCAGGCAGAACTCTTATCAAATACATGTATTTCCTAACTTCATCTCTGTTTAACTTGCTTCTGGTGGTTTCTCATTCTGAGAATTTGTGGCAAATTCTTTCCTTTTTTTGTGGTGGCTTGGTAACGTGCTCTGTAGAGGCAACTCCTGGGATACCATCATGCCATTGAAGCTGTAAGATGCGTCAGTCATGGACAGATTCATATTTCCTCAGTGCTGCTCTTCTGCTGCGCCAGTCCTGGAATCATACTAATACTGTACAGTATTCCTTGACACTAGGTGTTTCCATTGCTATTGTTGATATGAGTTTTTCCCCAAAACCTCTTGTATCACAATGAATTTCAGTAGTGTGAAAGAACCTGTAAATCACTCAGGCATTTTTTATTTCTCACGTAAAACAAGATTACAGTCCAATAATACACATTAGAACTGGTAAGTCTAGAGGTAATTTTGGCCAGAGATCATAAGGGAGTAGTATATTCTTCCCTTATTATCAAGGCAATATCAGCCCAAAACAATTTTTTTGAGATACGCTGCCATCTGTGAACTCCATCTCAGGTTCATTCATACAAATTGGGAATGGGCTTTCTTTCACTAGTCTCAAATATTTTGGGGTGTTAACCTCTTCATGCTGGGAGAAGTTTTCTTTGTGGAAGACGCAGAAAGTTTCCAGAACGTGGCTGTGTCCCAAGCAAAGTGACTGCTTTGTTTCACAAGAACCTTCATACAAATGCCACAAAATCCTGCACTGCTGTTCTTAATTGTATAATCTATATACTGAAAAGTTCTTGTTGGTTTATTCTCCCTGAGCTTTGGGAAGAATAGAAAATAGAGAACCTTGTAAACGATAGCTGGAGGGGCTCTCGAGGGTACCCTGTCAATCTCCCTACCTTCAGGCAAGATCACCTATAATGATGTCCTTCCTGACAGATGCTTGTGCTAACCTGTCCTCTGAACCCACAAAATATTTGATAACTATAGACTCCAGCTCCTAAAGGATTGCCAATTGTCTGCTCTTGTGGAAACAGACCACAGAAAATAAGCAGTTGTCTGGTTTTAACTAGAATTATGCATCTTGTATTTTCTGAGTTCATGAGTGGCTTTGAAAACACTGAAACTACAGCAAATACAGCAAGACTGGTTGTGGAAACAAAGTGAAATAAGCAAGTGCAAAACAGAACTGGGATGAGTGGAGCTCAGCAGGACCTGGTATAGTCTCATTTGTCCTTTGGAGTTGCTTAACTTATGTGTGAAGGAACTTTTTCTTCTGATTCTCATTAACATAAGATCGTCTTAGTATGTGTCAAGGAATGCCTTGACTCTACAGTAATGAGGATTCAGCTGCACAGATAAAGCAGTGTAATCCAGCTATCTCTGCCTCGTTGCTTCAGCAGCAGAACTGGTGTGTAATACCTCAGCATGTCTAGCATTTGATTATTCACATTGAAGCATGTGTGATGCAGTATTGCACATGACGTTGTTAGATGTGGTTTTTGTTTTGCTTTTTTTTAATGAGTATATTGTTTGGGTAAATCTTGTAGAGCAAGGACTGTGACCAGCTTAGCTGCTGGCACAGGGTGCTGCTTACCTACTTGTCTCAAAGCATGTAATGCTAACTGGTATTCTTTGCTTTTTGCACGAAAGAGAAGCCTCTAACCTTAACTCTGCACCCCGTGTCAGCTGGTGGTAGGTGAGTGAACTAGAATTTAGTAACAACAAATCTTCATTAATACAGTACCATGTTGGAGCTTTTGTAGAGGATTCGTCGGAAGACTGAGAAGCAGTAAGAGGACAGGAAACAAAGACAGCCAATGTTCTATGGATATGAGTTTGATCTGTTTTAAGGTTTTTGTCCCTGAATCAAAAAGAGTGCTCAAATGATGTCCCCTTAACTTCAGCAAATATGTTGGTTATCCTGCTGAGTGGCTTAAACATCAAGCACATGCTTCAAGTGGTTTGCTTTGCACAAATGTTTAATGACTGATAATATTACACTCAGCAGCACTGTCTCCTTCTCACTACTGCAGATTTTACTGTAACTTTTGGTTTTTTCCTCTATTACATAACTTTGCAGGGAATAACTTTCCTATTGCTTGGATCGGGGTAGCAGAAAAATCCAAGTGTGTCTCCCTGTAGGTGGGTGTCCTGGGTTCTCAAAGCTTTGAGATGTTTTAGCTTTAAAATTCCATAGGCTCAAAAGCCCCTTGACTCTGGAAGGAGAATGCACGGTATTCCTGGCTTTCCAACCAGCAGTAGAAAGGGTAATATAGTCTGCTGTTCTTGGTATATGGTCTTGATTTTTGTACCCCTTGTACTCTACAGGTCTTATCCAGGAAGGAACGTAACACCTTCTCCTGGTTCTCTGTAGTTAATGTAATTACACTTTCTAATTTAATTCAGTTTTGTTCTGCATGCAGAAAATTGGGGTCTGTGGGCCCTTTGTTGTTGTTTTTTTTTGCGTTTTTTTTTTTTTTTCAAAACAAGTGTGAATGTGACTTCTTGAGAAAAGCTGTATGTATGTTAAGATTTGCTTTCAAGGTATTTAAGTCCAATGGATAAAAGTAGGCAAACTTGAAGGAAAAAAAAAAGAAAGATTTGCAACCTTATGACATAAAAGATTCAAAGAAGCTATTTTATGTCACAACTGTATAATATATGTATAAAGCTTGCACTCTCAAAGAATGATTAGATTAACGAATCTCTCATGCAGCTAGAAACAGCTAATAATATGCATTACACTTTCTCATTTGTAGGACCATTTCTGTCCTTTCCCTTGCTGTTCTTCCCTTAATTGGACATCTTGCTCCACATTCAGATAAGATATGTATTAACTCTGCTGTGGGTAGAGTGACTGCTTTAATCCATGAATAGTGTACATGGAGCACAGCTATAATGTAAATGGTACAAGTACTGCGAGAACTGTAATAACGTCATGCTCTCCTTTTTTCTTCCAAGACTGGTTTTCTTGCTTGTTGCCATAGGTAAGATCTTTTTTTATTGCATGTACTGGGTCTCTTCTGGATCTTCTCCAAGGTCTGCAGGTTGTAGTGCCCCTGTGGGAGCCATTGTAGCTTTTCACGGTAGAAATTGCCACTATAACGTGTTAATAGGTGTGCTTGCCTGTTACGGACCTGGAGGTCTATATAAAGATTCCATCAGTTTTATTTTGACCTTTGTATTTCTTTTGCTGAATAGCTTAAGGGAAAAAAAAAGTAAAAACAACAGCAAAAACAAACAAATCCTCCCCATACTTCAAAGCCAAGGGGTATTGGTTCACTGAGTGTATTTTTAAGAAATGCTGATAGAAACAAAGATATTCTTAGTGCCATTGTAATGAACAAAGCTCAATCCTCAAGACTTTTTGTATTTTTTTTTTTGTAGCAGTGACAGGTTGTACATCTATTTTTTAGCCTTTTAACCTTCTGGATTAGAAATTAAGACTGTTATGAAAGTTTTCACTGTGACAGTGCCTACAGGAGACCCTATTTGCTTTAATATGGGTTCTATATGTTAATTCTCTAATAACCTAATCAAGAAACTGCTGGCATTCAGAACCAGCAAGTACCTAGTTCTCACTTCCCTCCCTGACCATAATGAATGTAAAATGCTACTAGTAATAAATTGAAATGAAAAACTCCTTCATCGTGGGATGCAAGGCATTTGCAATCACATTTTGCTTCTCAGAGTGCTGGTTGATTGGAGATGAATGCGTGGGAAGATTGACCTCTTTTGCAGGAGCAGTTGTTTTCGTACTAACTGTGTGAAAAACAAATTTCAAATAGATGGCCTGTTGCACTTTTCTTGCAGTTCATATTATTGCCTCTTTGATTTCTCAGTGCTAATACCTGCTATAAACTCTTCAGGGACTTCCTTCTTTTTGTATGTTGTAGAGAAGGGGGTGAATTTTGCCGTCAACACAAAGATCAGCTTCCTTTTGCTCCCCTTTACTGCCATCAAATCCGACTTCCCCTGATTGACTTGGCTAGTTTTAAAATTCATGCTTTTTAAAACAAAACGAAGCTGTTGCTCAATTTTCTAATATCAATTTATAGCTCTTCAGGATTTTTTTTTTTTTTTTTTTTTTTTTTGTACTATTTTAGGTGAAATTAAAAACAGCCTGAAAACATTTATGCTCAGATTACATTTATATCCATCTACCTGTTTTTGAAATATCAGCTGCATTGAGTTTCTGGTATTGGTTTAAAAGTGAGAATATTGCCTGGGCTGTATTTTCCAGGATCACTTAGGCAATAATAGTGTGAGCTTGTATAGTGCAGCATTTGCCTGAGAAGAAAGAATATGAGCCAAATTGTTAATCTCATCCTGGTTTATTAAACTAAGAAAAAAGAGTGTGGTTGGTCTGCTCAGGTGCTTCCTTTGTCTTTATGCTTACTGCTAAGTAACCAAATTAAAACAAGGAGCAACATGCTCAGGCCAATGTTTTGGCTGCATGTAGAAATTCCACAGCAGACCTTTGAATTTGCACATCTCCAGTCTTAGGCAAAATGCAGATGTGGTTCAGGACATAGCAACCCTAGCTCACTTTTCACCAGTTGAGGATTACAAATACATGAGAAAACGCTCTCTCATTTCTTGTCACCTACATCTTTCTGTCAGCTTTGTGGCTACCAGGTGGTTACACTAACCATTACACTCCCCATTTCTTTCATGTTCTTCTTTTTATTTTTCTTGATTTTAGTTATTAATTTTGTAAATTTGTTTTCAATAAGGAGGAGAGTTTATTATAGCTTGAAAACCGGTAGATGTGTGTTAAGGTAATAAGAGATCATTCCAGCTTTACAGCTACTTTATGCAGTGTAAAATGATCCCACTCAGGAGTTTGGACAATAAATAGTTAAAATGGAAGAAGGGACGGGAGTTTTCAGTGTTCTGCTTGTCTTGAGATAGATAGGTTTTATAAGAATGATCCTTATTGTTCGTAATGCAGGGAAACATTTCCCAAGAAATGCTGCCTACTATTGGAGACAAATGCTATCTGGAGTCATTAAAAACTTGGGTTTACTTTCTGATAGCTGATTATGTTTGCAATTTCTACTATCTTTTTTAAATCCTTTGCTGTATCAAAATAATGGGAAATAGCTCTATGTTCTGTAATGGCCAGACCAAAATCATGTGAACCTCTTTGGAACACTGGGTTGTTTGAATCACTTTTTCTCCTGTTCCAGCAAATGCCTATTTTATTACTGGACAAAGTGCTGTTCAGAAGCATTGAGGATTTGCCTATACTGAAGGCTCTCCAAAGCTCCATTTGTTCTGAGTGTGATTGTGAAGCATTAGGTTGTGTGCAGTAGTGTTTGAACCTTCTTGGTTTTCAATGTATTCCTGTAATTATTTGGGATTCCTTTAATTATAGGAACCTGAAATTTCTTTGCATTTAGGACAGTTAGTATTAAGATGCCTTGGACCATGGCCTACAAGTCGCAGCACTAGCATAGTACTTAAAAACTCACATTCTGCAGTATGCCACATCTCCTGGCACAGAGGCATCAGAAAGCAGTTAGATCTGAGCCTGACTGGTGTAACAGGTTAGTCGTAGTAGAGATTAGACACAATAAAAACCTGTGTCTGGAGCAGTGTAGTTGTACCAGTTCTTCTGCCTATTCTGCTTCTCCATGCCAGAAACTGTTCTCAGATTAGAAATGGAGCAATGATGGTTCTCACTCCTGTGACTTGTGTGGAGTGCAGTATGATGTAAAATGAGTTCTCTGAATCCCGTGCTAAGCAGAGATAGTGAGTGATCTGAAAATTCACTCCTATAAATTTGTTCTCTGGTTCCTATTACAGTAAGTACTGGCAGCAAATTGTCACTTGATGATGTCTAACCTGCAGCTGACATCTGCAGGTTACTGTAACTGTCCTAGATAGGACAAGCCTCAAACTCTTTTAAGAGATTGCAGTTACAATACATGAAATGGGTCAATGGGGTAACACCTATCACTGAAGAGTATTTCTTTTCACTTACCTTTTTGCTTTCACTGCCTTTTTTTGCAAATCTGAACAAATCTGTGGTGAACAAATCACTTGCAGGAATTTGAGATACTCACCAATAACGTTTCAAAGTGAGGTAAGAAGTGTTAACATTGGTGCAGCAAGAGCCTGCTTGCTTTGAAAAGGCACTGTCTGTTATGATGTAGCTATGTACAAAGTGCACTTCTTGACTGGTACACAGTCAACTTTACAAAATATCTGTCAAGACCCAGAATAATGCACTGCATACTGCCTGCCTTGACTAGAGAGGCAAGAGCCTAGGAGACTATCTTCTGAAATTGCATAAAGTGAGACGGCATTCATCCTTTGTAATGAAGGCTGTAATAAATGATCTTCCATCAGAGTTGTCCAGTGTCTATATTCCAGAGTAGTCAACACATGAATCTGTTGACATTACCTTAGTGGAGTGAAAGATTTATGTACTCCCTTAATTATTTTTGATATCTCATGAAAATGGGCAATGATGTAATCCCCAATTAAGCCTTTAGCCCACGAAGTACCTGCAACAGTATCAGGGCTCTAGACACAGCAGCTGGCAGATTGTCTCTGTGTTGGGCTCTGTTCTGAGATAATTACTGCTTTTAGACTTGAAATTGCAATATTGCAAATATGTTTGTATTTTTTTTTCCCTGAGATTCCCTGAGATATGTACGTACAAGAAAAAGAGCCTATCATCCCTCTTGTTGAAGCCATGCATATTTAGGTTGTACTAAATATTATCGGATAAAGAAAGAAAGGAAAGCAATCCCAGCATTTGTGCAATATGGATTCCCACGGTGGTATTCAAAGCATTGTAAGGATCTTCCCCTGTTCTCATTTGGTACTGTTATTGTTTTTTAAAGGTGAATCTGGCAGGTTGTCTGCATTCCAAGTGAAAGAGAGCCCCTGGAGACAAGTGGCTTGTTTTGAGAATGGAACTCCATGAAAGAGCTAGCTCCTTTCACAGCGCTGCAGCTCCTCTACAGCTTATTTCTCTAAATGGGAACTTACGCATTAAAAAAAAAAAAAAAAAAAAAAAAAGAAAAAAGAAAGAAAGGAAAAGAGAAAAGAAAAAAATCTACTGCACCAGGGTGGGAAGCTTGTGCCCTGGTTCCCTCCTGGAGAGATGTTTTGATGTCTATCTCCTTCCATCTGCCCTCTTCTCTTTCCCCCGCTATTTCTGAAAGCAACGGTTTACTTTCTGCTTGCATAGCAACATCTCTGATTCTTGGCCTTTTTCATTGAATTGGGACTTTGGTTTCATCCCATCAGCAGGTAAAGGGCCTTAAGCCCTTCATGGTTTTGTTAGGGTAAAGTGGAGCTGAAAAGCATTACATATGTTCCAAGTTGAGAGGCAGCTCTTTTGCCATGTTCAAGTGAGTTCTTCCCCTCCCCCTCCTCTTATATTAAAGGGCTCAGACACAATGAAGCTTTAATCAGCTTCATTGATTTAAAGCTAATTTGCACTTGGCTTCAAGGCTAAGGTCTGTAGCACAAGCTGAAGACCTTTAAATCAGAAGTCAGAATGAAAAGCCTTAGGTATATCATATTGTCTGCTGCGCAAAAGAATAGCAGCTTCTGAAGACTGCAAATTAACTATAAGAAAAAAAGCACAAAGCGGTGTTTTCTTCTGTGTTAATGTAACCTCAGCTTGCTGAGTTACACAAGCTTTGCTATCAACATTTCTGCTTCATCATGTAAATTAATAGAGTTGGCTGAATGTGTTTCAGCGCTGTGATGTTTTCAGCACTCCCATTCTGGTTGGTTTCAGTTGGATTTAACCTAATTGCCAAACTGATTCCCATCAGTAATAACTTCTAACATTTATTTTTCCCAAAGGGAAGAAATTGTCTTGTCCGTATTCGGCAATTAAGAAGGTGATGAAATATTCAGTGTATGCTCTGACTTAAATTCTTTTGTTGACTTTATCAGATAAACAATAAAATATTAGCCAGCCTACTGCCAGAGCATGTGCGAGTTGTTTACTGTTTATCAGTCATTTTAACATACTTATTTTTGACATTGATTACATGACAGGACAGACAGCATTGTCCTATGTTTTCAGAATCAATACTTTTGGTTGGATTTGGTGTACCAGGATGTATTTTTAATTTTATTTTTTTTCTTTACAGTATGATCAGAAAACAGGGATCTGTAACTACTACAAGGGTTTATTAACATTTGAGCAGGTGGAACAGAAACAATGTCTTTCCTTAATCTGTCCTTTCACAGCACTTTCTGAGTGTGCTGTGCTCTATTAATTTATGTTGTTTACTGGAATTTTGGGGCCCGTTGCAAGGCTGGGACAGTCTAAGCGGGTATGGATGCTGCATGAACCTAATAAACACAGGAAGGTGCAGACTAATCAATTGGATTGAAGCATGGCTATGTAGGTTCTTCTTTGAGAGCAATAGCTAAATATGGCTTATTTTTTGCTTCTACATGTCTTCCAATCTACTTCTTCCAATCTTGAGCTAAATGCAGATAGGTAAGCATGGTAGACTTGGTTTTGCGGCTGTTTGCAGTCGCTATTTTATTATATCTATTAAAGAATAGAACACAGTTTTGTCAAAGGTTCTGGCCTCTCTTAGTGTGTGGTTTTGAAACAATTCCTGAGCTCCTTGCAGTGATGGAAGAATTTCAATGCATTCATTTAAAAAGTGACTCTGCTTTTTTGACAGGTCTGTGAAGTGAGTGCAATCCTAAGCCAGGACAATGAAGTCAAGGCCGTATTTAATTTGTTAGCTCCTCTGTAGAAAATAACAAATGTTTGCTTCCTTTTCCTTTTCCTTTTCCTTTTCCTTTTCCTTTTCCTTTTCCTTTTCCTTTTCCTTTTCCTTTTCCTTTTCCTTTTCCTTTTCCTTTTCCTTTTCCTTTTCCTTTTCCTTTTCCTTTTCCTTTTCCTTTTCCTTTTCCTTTTCCTTTTCCTTTTCCTTTTCCTTTTCCTTTATACCTATCTAATGTATCTTTCGTTCAGAATTAGTGTGTTGATATTGGAAGCACAGCAAATTAGCAGCATTTAGAAACTGCTGGGCACGCATATAGTAGAATGGGATAAAATGGAACGTGTGGAACGCTGCGGGAGTGTTTCACATTGCCTGCTTAGGTATCCGTGACAGGGAGGCATAGCATTCCTCACCTACCCTGCACATTGACATGTGCCTGGTGGAGCTGCGTATTGGCATCTCAGGACTTTTCTTACCTGACATGTAAAGCTCTGTGACTATAAGGGGTCCTTCTGTCTCCCATCCCTTTCTCCCTGTTCTCCTTTACCAGACTACATGATGAGAATGGGCTGTAGCTAGGAAGATCCTACTTTCCAGCTCTATGCATGTGCCATGTGCTGTTAAAGGCCTGTGCTCCCTGGTACAACAACTTATTGGAAATGCTGTGCCAGACATAACTGCTCTGAGAGCTGCCCAGCCGCATCCAGCTGCCTGCTTTCTGGAGCGTAGCACTCTACCGCCCAGCCAGGAGCTGCTGGAGGTAAAGCAGCAAAGTGTGTGATGGAGATGATAAGAGTCTCATATGTAAGGAATGAAACTGGATAGGTCTGTGTCTAGAATACATGATGCTGCGGGTGTTTAAAAAGCTTTTCATTGCCAGAAATGTGAGACCTCAATTGCATGGGAAATAGCAGGGGTCTGAGTGACAAGCATTTCTTTCCAGGCAAGTGGTAATAGACACTCCATAGCAGACTAAATTTGTTTAAAATATGGATACCTGTTACATTTGGCAAGGCATTTTGAAGTTGTCTTTCTCTGCAAATGAACGGCAGTCTACATGCCTTACGTTTGATGGTGTTGCACACATGATCTTTTGGCCTCAAAAGATATGATAAAAATATATATATTTTAAATGGCTGTTTTCACAGAGTACAAATTGTTTTGGAAACACTATTATTGGATAAGCTTTTCAAATTGGAAAATATTTTGAGTGTATGGGAGAAAGGTTTTAAACTGCCAGAATATTGATATTTTCAAATCAGACACAGAATCATAGAATGGCTTGGATTGGAAGACAACATCATTCAGTTTCAACTCCTCCTGCTATGGCAGGACTGCCACTCACCAGATCAGGCTGCCCAGGCCTTCCTCCAAGCCTTGAATACCTCCAGAGTTGGGGCATTCTCAGCTTCTTGGGCAGTCTGTTGCCCTGCCTTATCGCTGTCATAGAGAAGAATTTCATATATCTAACCTAAGTCACTCCTCTTGTTCTATCACCACATTTCCCAATAAAGAGTCTCTTCCCATCTTTTCTGTAGGCTCCCTTGAAGAGCTGGAAGGCTGCAATGGGGTCTCCGTGGAGCCTTCTCTTCTCCAGGCTGTACAAGCCCAGCTCCCTCGCCTGTCTTCCTATGACAGTGGCTCCAGCCCTCTGATCATCCTCATGGCCCTCTTCTGGGCCCTCACGAATTGATCCATGTTCTTCTTGTGCTGGGGACCCCAGAACTGAAAGGCCATACTGCAGGTAGGATCTCAGAAAACATTTTAAAAAAAAAAATTGAATGTTTGAAATGAAAAGAAAATTTGTTGCTTTGATGTAAGTCAAATGTATGTATATATATATTTTTATATATATATATATATATATATATATATATATATATATTTCACAATTCTGATTGTTTATTTTTACTTTTATCTTTACTGAAGTCAGGATCATGTATTAATTCCCAAATTTTCCTAGCAGTGATTCTGTTTCGTCAGTCACTAGAGATATAATAAAGGTCAAAGCTGTGAGGATTATGCTGAACGTGTATGCAGAGTTTATACTATTTCAAAGCAGATTGTGAAGTTATGCAAGACAGCATAAAATAACAACAGATAAACTAAATTGACTGAGACAGGAATACCATTCTGAAACTTCAGAAGAGTAGAGCAGGCCACCTAGAAGGTCAGGAACTTTGAATGGGCTTTGCATGAGTATTAGAAGCCTTCTCATCTGAAAATCCTGCTGAAAATGTCCTGGTCAAGATACTTTCTTGTTTAGTTGATCTTTTCACTTTTCTAGTTATCTTTTCATTTTACTAACTGCTGGGTATATAGGGTGTGAATATGCTACAGAGCCAGATGTTCCATTTGTAAGATAATAAATATGATATGGACTTATTAAAACTATTGATTGCTAGGAGACAATTATACATGATACTGGAATGACATTGGAACAGCAGTTTAAAAGTGTGCGTTCACTTAGGATTTCTCTGGCATGGTTTGATGCCAATACATTACCAGAAAACTTTTATTGCTTTTGGACTTGGAGATAAAGGACTGAGTGCTGCAAACAAATGCATATTCAATGAGCCTCAGTGCTTCCTCTAGTACTCCTGCTGGGAGTAAAGTGTTCACAGACTGGTCTTAAGCATTGCAAACTTAACATGTGTTAAATGTCTGTGGAAATCTCCTGTAAAATTGCACTTGGTACAAATGATCAGTCTCCTTCTCCTGGCACATTTCATGGTATCAGTAAAATTAAATAAATCAAACAATTAAGGAGGAGGAATAACAGCCCCAAGAGACTTAGTTTTAGTTAGCTGATTAGTACCTGGAGTACTGTTGATTTGGTTTGTGATGCTCATGAATGTGCATGTATCCTTTCCTGTGTGTGAGCTTTGCCCCAGCTGTAGTAACATCAGACATAAAAATGGAGAGGCACAGAGAGATGGACAGACTGACTGACTTCTAAATTTAATGCTAGAGCTTATCTTCATGAAACTAATGTTAGCTTTTGGTGATGTTTGGCTTCCACTGCTTGTGAACTTGTAGAGAAGGCTCTGTTTTTTCTTTTTCTCATTTCTGACATTGAGAATGACTACAGAATGTCTTCTTTTGTGGGAGAAGGAATCTAACATGCTTTGGAAAAGTCTCTTTTATAACTTGGGAATATCTGTTATGGCTCTTGACTGCAGCAAACACTCCTGCCCTAAATGTGAGTAGTGTTTATGAACCTGTGTCAAATAGCAACTGCAGCATAGTTTTCCAGTAGCATAAAGGAACTGCCACTGGCAAAGGACAAATGGTAGGACACTTACGTCTTTTGGCAACCTTGTTGGAGTAAATAATTCCTTTAGTTTAACAGGTACCAAATGCAAATGAGAAAATCAGCTGCTTTAAAGCTATTCTCAGCAGTTTACTTTAGTCTAGGGAAGCTTCTTTCCTTCAGTACTCAGTGAGCATCTTACAGGTTATATCAGGACACCCGAGCTAAGCTTCTGCTCAGTGCTTCACTCTAGGCCTTACGAAAGCACTGTATTTAGTTACATGAAACTCTGAAACTGGAGCTGGTCTAGGCTTACCTCACTTGAAACAGTAGAGGACTCTATGACAGAAGTACGAGTAAATCCTTGACTGTTGTTGTTGCTCCTTTAGGACCAATCTGGAGATACTCAAATCACATGTGCATTGCAGTTTCCAGAGAAACATGTTGTGGTGGCTTTCAAGGCTTTGTAAAAATGATTGTTTCTCCTCACTGGTGTGAAATGAGTGGGTGAGCTACCACACTGCTAACACATTATTGCTCTTACCATTATCCACATCACAGTGACTGAAGTGACGTGTCTCTTAATTGAAGATACGGTAAGTCCTCTCATCATTAATGACTTGAAACAAAGCCATTGAAATTAATGAGAGAAACTCCAATTTGCTACAGTGCTTGTTGGCAAAGGCGTGGAATCCTTAGCTCTGCTTTGCAATCTCCCCCTCTAATGTAGGAAGTTGCCTATTAACAAACTGTTTTTTCAATAAGTCATCCATTTTGCAAGGAGTGGATGGTTTTGGCACCGATGTAGGATTTGGAGTAGAAAACCTGTGCAGCAGCATGGCATTCCTTTGCTCTGAGTGCAACAAAACTAGTTTTGTATTAGTCATATGTAGGCTTGCCAATGTACTTCATGCAGATTGATTTACCTTGTTGATAACTGTGGTGTGTTGCTAATAAATGAACATGCTGAAAACGAATCCACCTATATTGTACTCATAGTTGTATTCATTGGTGTCAGTTAAGTTCAAAGAGCAAAGAAGGGCAGTTTGGATTTTCTTGAACGCTTACAGTTGTTAATATGTGTTAAAGAAGGACAATCATCTCTCCTAAAGCTCTGAGCTACATTCTAAGATTCACCTTCTTCACGATTTACTTCACACTTCTTGTTTTACACTTCAAAGGAGACAAGTATATGGGGATAGAGGGAGAAGGGGGAAAATAATAACTATAATAAATAATAATCAAAACACTTCTACTAACAGACTGTTTGTATTCAGCATGCAGGATGCTACTGATAACTGTTCTTTTTCATTGATAGTACCATATTAATAATTTAACACTTTTTGTTGCAATCACACTGTGACAAACTTTCTTTGGTTTTATAATTTGCTATTTCATTTGGAAAAAAGACTGCATGATTATTATTATTTTTTTTTTAAGAACTGGGGGTCGATTTTCCCAGACATGTTCAATGCTTGAAAAACTCAAAGAGGGGCTTCAAACTTGAGGCATTCCAGCCGCAGCTGCTCAGTCCCACAGCCTCTTGCCCTGTCAGTTGTGCTGATACAACTATTTGCAAGGCCATGCACTGTTAATCTGTTCAGTGCACTGGTTTAAGCAGTGGTCTGAAAATGAGTGTTTATTTTTTAACCCTGATCTGCCTTGCAGCACAAATCTACAAATCATTTGTCAGCACAATGGGTGGCCACTAACTGCTACTTCAGCAGACCCGTGACTTCCAGAGCTTGAAACATAGAGCAATTAGGTGTCCAAATGTTTTCAGATGTTCCACACCTTTATGTCTGTCTGGCTTTATATTCAGAAGGCCTGAAAGTAGGTTTGTTGTTGGTTTTTTTTTTTAATTTAAAAAAAGTTCTTGATTACCACAGACAACATCTACTAAAAATAAGACCTGGAGGAAATAATGGCAGTGTTTACCTGGTTCTTTTCACCTTCAAAGGACTTTACCAATGAGGCTTAAGTAATTACATGCAATGTAGTGTTAAAGAAATGCTACTTGCATCCCAAATAGGGAAAACAAGAGAAATGGTGTTATTTGCACAGTACTCAAACAGAATCTCTAGGGTCCCACTCACAGTTTTCTGAAGTACCTGTGTAGCAAATATCCAAGCAGTCCCCATTGCATGAAAATGGTGATTACCATTTTAGATGTCCAAGGGTATCTGAGCCATCTGCGTGGTGGTGGAAATTTTGTCTGTAGCACATATAACTCATATGGTATACTCTGATCTGATCTCCACAGCACATAAACAGTTGGTCCACTCTTGAAGTTTGTTGTGCAGGTTCTGTGTTGTCTTTTGAAATCTTCTGGTCAGCAAGGTGTGAAAAGTTTTGTTTAGGGATGACTGCGTGGTTCAGAAACTTTAGTAAAATGAGGATAGTTCTTCTGACCTTTGTAAGCCATGTACTCTTTGATTCCCAAAATGCTGAAAGACTGTTTTGGGCCAAATTTGTATCTCTTTGGAAAATCTGAACATATTCCTCAGTCTTACTGCAATGGAGAAAGGCTTAATTAACCAGCACTTGTAGAGAGGATTTAGGTTCTCAAAGAAAAGGAGTAAAGTATTCATGTCTGCCATGAAGTTCTACAGACCAAGCTCAACTCTAGCATGACCAAATCTCCGCAAGTCGTGAAGTATGACAGAGATGATGTTCAGTGCTCAGCAAGGTCAGCTTTTCAGTGAATAATCTTTTTATGGCACAAGTTACAGTTGTCAATAAGAGGCACAAAATCTTTCAAACCTATAAAACCAGCAACTGTTCTTCTGAGATCAAAATATGCCTACACATGAACACCTCTATGCATTTGCTGAGTAAATAAATAACAGCTAAAAAGACAGAATGTGTATTGGAACTCTTGTGTTTTTACCTTGTTCTGTATGAATGTTTGCTGTACATGGATATAATGAGATGAGTTCTGGTCAAACTCTGTTACCTAATTGTTAAACCAACTACTGTGTAGGTTTGATAACTCCTGTTGTGAGTTACCACTATGTTGAAAGAGCTGGAAATAGCACAGAACATTGTTTTCTTCTTGTATAACATGTCATAGTTCTAGGAACAAGAATTTCTTTGTGAAGCATGTATCCCTTATACTGAGAAGATGGGAGAGAGAGGCTATTTGTGCACAGCTTTTATCATTACTACTAACCAGGGAGATGAATGTCTCCTGCTGTGGCTGCCGTTTCACTCAGGCCTTGCAGAAGGGGAATGGGAGGAAAGCACAGAATTTGATGAGGAGAGCTAGTTTCTGTACTTTCTGATGGATGCTGATCTGGCTGATTATTGGGAATTGCACTGCTGATTACTTGCACTCTCTTGTGCAGTCTCTCAGCAGACAGCAGTGAATCATGTGCAGTTTGTTATAGTAAATTAGAGGTGATGAATGGAAATGCCTTGCATCCCACACTCTCAGGACCTGGGGAAATGAATTCAAATTTAATGGAACAGTGGTCCCCTCCCCTAAACCCTGACCTCATATTTCTCCTGTTTTTGTTTCTCTGTTTTAAGTCTTTACCCTGTGGTTAATTTTCTTGAATGGCAGATTGAAGATTTGCTGATGGTGGGACAGAACCTTCATATTGTGCCACAAAATCACTTATTTATATATCAGATGCAACTACTAATATGATTTCAATTATTATATAGATAACTCTCCTGTCTAAATGAAACAAACAAATAAATAAGCCTATTAATTCTATGGACTCTGCACAATTGTGGTCAAAAGATGGAGGCAGACAGCTTAAGAAAACCAGCTTTCCTATGAGAGAGCATTTGGCTATTCTTAGTTGAGGAATTCCTGCTGGTTTTGGTATGTCAGCGACTGTTTTGATAACAGTCATCTTGTACAGCAGAAGCATTGCTGTTTTGTAGGAACCTAAGGCATGCCAGACCCATAAATGTAGGCAAATGGATATTGCAAACTGCTGGAAACCTGAAGGGTTCAAATTCAGTTTTGAGGAAAAGGTTCTAATGATGGTAAATTATTCACTGTTAAATTACTTCAGTCATTTCATCTGTAAAACTGGGAAGGAAGACCATTAAGAGTTTCTGTATATGAGAGTAACAGTTATCTGGCTTAAACAATTTACATAAAACTGCTGGTGCTTTGTTTGCTTGCTTGCTTGTTTGCTTGTTCTTAAGCTTTTTAGAAATATTTCTGAGGTACAGCAGGAAAAATGACAAAATGTGGGTTTTGAACTAGGGAAGTAGTAAAAAAAAAAAAAAAAAAAAAAAAAAAGATTACTCAAAATAGTAAAAAACATTTATATAAAAAAAGGCTATCTCATGCTGGAAAACTTTTCATAAAATATAATTTGCCTTGTCTTTGGAATGGTGAAAATATGAAGGAATATTCAAACTCATGCTGTGGCATGTGTTTCTGTGACACTTTCTGCTCACATACCCTACACTACTCACACATAAGTTTAAGGAGACTAGTGTGGCTCTGTCAGCACTCCTCACATTGGGGCATCAGTTAGTTCCAGGCAGAGTGCCTCAAACTCATTGCAGGCCTTATGCTGCAATATTATTAAAAGCTCAGTTGCTGCTCTATTTGATGAAGGCCTTAGACTGAAACTTAGAAGTCCCATAGGCCACCTATAGCTTTAAAATTTCCTAAGGTAAATTCGCCTCAATTTCCAATACTGAAAAATCTCTAGAAAACAGCTTTTTTTTTTTTTTTTTTTTTAGTAGCTTTGTTTGTCATCGGTGGAGGCTTTGAAGAGCTGGAGATTATCCGAGTCTATCTCCATCATCTGCACGTGTGGTAATTTTCATGTTGTCAGCCATGGACCAATACTTGCAAAGCTTGGAAACCAGGGCACTCCCATGGTTTTGCATGGTTCATTGCAAATTCAGATTTAACCACTAGTTCAGGAAAGCTAAATGAATTGTAGTGTGAATGGTTGATAACTGATTCAGTAAAATGCCTCAAATGTTTGAAAAGAAATATATATTTCTGTTGGAGAAAAACCCAAAGAACTGTAGTGTTCTACTGTAGCCAAGTCACTTCTGGGCATGATGAAGTGCTTTGAAATTTTCTACTAGTTGTTTAGATGATATCTTTGACACCCACGTTCTTAGCAGCCATTCATTAGATGAATTTGTTTTGTTTTACTGAACACATTTGTGATACTGTGGTTGACTGAGCCTGGTGGTAGGCTGATATCACCCACTCAAAAGTGCTACGGGCTAAAAGTGACTTGAGAGATTGCAAAGTCACTATTATATTAAATCCCACTGCTATATATACTGTATATTGTTGCTCCTGAAACAAAAGTTTAACAAAGCCCATAAGTGGTTCTTAGAATATTGGCCAATATGGTAAAAGAGTAGGATTGATTTCTCTGACTTGGAACACACAGTGGACTTAAAATATTCATAGTCTTCAGCCTGCTGCACGGTAACTTAATAACGCACTATTTTGAAGAGAGGGATGCTGTGAGTCTTGTGATACTGCTAATGGATTTGAAGAGGATGCTAATGCATTGTACCAGGAAGTGAATTGAGCTCTCGTGTGTAAAGGGGGATTAGAAAATATAATTATGAAAAGCAACAGTCACAGGCTTGAAGTTTCATTGATGTGTGGCTGCTACAAACAAGTTTTGTTGATGAGCAAGATGACTTTGATGGGTGTATGCTGCCATAATAATCTTCTTTATGAAGAAACATAGAATGAATTATAGAAATAGCCATTTTGTGAACTATGAAGGGAAAAATTAACTGTAAAGTCTGATATTGACAAAAACCCATGAAGCTTTTCATTTGAAATAAAAGTTGTGTACAGAAAGCTTAAGCTTTCACATCAAGAACTGCAAGAAGGCTTTGGGAGAGAAAAATGCAGCATGATACAACTGTTAAGCCACAAAAAATTGGTGCCCCAGACAAAGGGAACAAAAAAATTAAATAATTCATGATCTCCAGCTGAGTATGGGAGAAGGATCTGAGCTTTTTTGAATTTAATTCTCTAGTTCAGTAAAAAATGAATGGCATGTTGCTGTGAGTTGTGAGTATATTGGTTTAGATGTCATAAATTAGCAGTCTCACACATGAATACAGATGCTGGGTGATGATGACTTCAAATATTAGTCATTT
This sequence comes from Tetrao urogallus, assembly GCF_951394365.1. Lineage (NCBI taxonomy): Eukaryota > Metazoa > Chordata > Aves > Galliformes > Phasianidae > Tetrao > Tetrao urogallus. Next base: position 86,722,208 of record NC_136815.1, on the reverse strand, counting down.
TCACTCTTGCTGATTCAGGTATCCATTTTGTGATTCGCATTTGATGCACTCATTCCTGCATGTGGTAGTTGTGGTTATGGCCTTCCACAAACAAGTGTTCGAGTGTCTTCATCTGAACAGATTCTTCTTGTGTCTGTGGCATCCTGATATGGGAAGTGTGCAAATGCCTGAACTTCCAGATTCCCTGGAAGAGCACAGAATGCCCGAGTCCTCTCAATTTTGGACATGAATTTGGCTGCATTACTGCAATGTGTTTGAAATCAGAAGCCTCTAGGAAGTTGGACATGCCTACAGCCTTTTTCAGGGGCTCGCAGCAGAAAATGAAGGCTCGCTGGATGGTAACTCCCTTTCCCCTGGTGAGAGGAACTAATGCAGTGCACAGCCCTGTGGAATCTGAAGCATTTCTGACTCAGCATTGGCTGCATTTAGCAATATGGACAGATGTGTTGTGGGTCATGGGCCACGGCATGCTTCCAGTTATGAAGCCTTTCATGCTGAGAGGAGCTGTGCCATCACATAGTCCCTTTCCATGGTGAAGACGTTTGGCTTCTAAAACTTGTTACTTAAGGAGGTGTGCGGCCTCAAAATATTTCCTAAGAGCTGGAGTGTTTGACTGTCTAAATACTAAAATTTGTTAGCAATAAGAGACAAGACAGGGAAAGAAAAATGCTTAAACAGAGAGAGAACTGAACAAAATAAAGATATCTTACTGTCTTTACTCTCTTTCCAACATGTAGCAGTAGATACAAATTACGCTAACAGTTTCTTGTTCAGAGAAGTGCATTGCCATACGCAAATACGATTTTTCTCCTTTTATCCATCGATATAAAACTTTGTCTCTTGCAGTTTTGCCAGTGTAAGTAGTACATAAAGACAATATGATCCTACTGCTTATTTTAGAAACCATGGTGTAACCGTGTACAGTGGGAAAAGTCAGCAGTAATGCTGTTTCAACCGCAGTGTTGTACCATTTTCCATGTGATGCAAGTATCCGGTGTCAGTCAGAATGAAAGAAAAATATTGCAGATTGGATCCCTGCTAAGTTGAAAAAATCATTTACTTAGTTCCTTATAGCTTTTACAGCATTTTTTAACATAAAAACAAGAGCCTCCATGCAAAATGCGAGCAAGCTTGTTGAATTTCTTGTGGTTGCCCAACATGGGCAATTTTTTAGGGAAAATATCTGCGCTTACTTGCAATCCCACTAACAAGACAGAACTTGTACCAAAATGCTCACAACAAAATTCCCTGTTACAGTAGCCCTAACATGCTCACAGAATTATTCAATCTGTCTTTCATATGCTTTTGTCCCACATCTTCCATTTTTCAGACACCAGAACTATGTGTTTATAGGCAGCAGTGGTGTGAGAGGGTAATAGTGACCATTACATGTGCAGCAGCCTAATTATCTAAACTATGCAAAGCATATTATGTGTTCCAGCATCTCTTGTTTAGAGAATTGTGTGCAATTGTAAAACACATTTATTTGTGCTTTTAAATTACTCCAAAATGTAATCTGAGGTTGGGTGTGGGAAGTGAACTGCAATTACTGCTCATTACAATGTGACTCATTAGTTTCAGAAGGTTGAATTTTTAATATCAGAGTTCAGATTTGGTTGCTTGACCAAGCTATTGAGTGAAACTTTTGAAGTTCTATATACACCATGCCTCTGAAGAGTATGAATGGAGGAGCTTAGTCATGAAAGAAATTGGAGACACTTCTGCTCATTCCTCATGTTACTTAAACAAAGCAAAATTGAGGCATGGATTTCCAAGAGGAATTCTTAAAGTACATTTGCTCCTGAGGAGATGGGAACACATTTGTCATAATATACAAATAGGTTGAGAATTTGAGGGAGGGGGATGGGGAAGGAAGAATAACGGAAGGGAGGGGAGGGAGTGCAGGCTGAGTGTCAAAATTTTTGTCTTCCTTCCCACACCCCTGTTAGAAATGGGGAATATTCAGCAGAGAAGAACACGCATTTACAAAAATCAGATTGTGGAATTTTTCATAATGGAGGGAACATGAATACACTGCCATGTGCTTTCTTCTTCCACAGTATTTGTTTAATTAAAACTCTCTGATTAAATAATTAAGAGGTAATCATAAATTTAGCACATGTATTATAAAATATATTATGCAAGAAAACATAATCTGAAAAATAATCCACTTAATTTCACCCATAATGTTCGTATAAAAATCACTTTGCTACTCTGTAGTTTTGTCCAACTCATTCCTTTTTCTGCCTCTTTCTGCTGGCTTTCCTTTTCCTATTGACTCAAGCTGTTTGTCTTCACTTCCAAGGCATTTGGGGTTTCTGCCAATTTAACTACCTCTTATTCACTACCAAAATGTGACTTCTGCTTTTTTTCAATGTCAAGTCTTTCCTATTGTCACATCTTTTCTATTAAAGATTAAATGAGTATCTGTGTTTCCTTATACACCGCAATTTGGGAAGAGTTCTTCATAAACATATCCACTGTTTGTCTTCATACGTTCCTTTTCCATAATGCCCATTTGAAATAAAATAAAATAAAATAAAATGCTTTCAACAAACTAACTTGTCAGCTGCAACTCTGCTGGTATCCTGATCTCTCGTGTTTACTGGAGTTCTTGTTTGGTTCTTCTATTTCTATGTCTCTTGGTTATGGTCTCCTTTGTTTATTTAGAATAAAGAAGTTCTCTGGGCCAAACATCATCTTTTTTTTTTTCTTTTTTTACCCCAGCATGTTTGTATATTGCCCAGTTCAGCAGAACTCTTCTTAAAACTAAGGTTCTGAAAGACTTAGGAATATCTGTGCAGTAGCTTCAGCATAATTTTTACCTTTGCATTTTTTTTAAATCTAAAACAATCTCTTGGCTTTTGTAGCGAAGGTTTTCATGCTGGTGTTTCACCATATTGAAGGAATGGCCATTGATGATCACATCTGAAAGGCTACCTGATAGCTAAAGAGCTGGTGCTATGGTATGAGGATTTGTCATAAGCACATAATGGCAAATGACTTTGGGTTGCAGGAAGAACTAAAAAGAAGGCAGGATCATCTAATGAGGTGTATTCTGGTAGGATTGCTCCCATTTATGCATCCATTTGTTGCCAGATTTAATTTTGCTCCTGCTTCTGGTTTAGCCCTAGTGTAAAACAGATCCGTTGCTCTGTGACTGTTAATCCTCCAATGACTGTTTTCATTAATTTCATTGAGAATTGTGTCTGGTAGGCTGTTCTCCAAACGTACTACTTGCCCGATGCGAGGGGTCAAAGGCCTCTGCATTCTTCATGTTACGGATCCATACATAGAGTAGTCTGTCATGTTTCACACAGTGAACACGGTGCGTGGATGTAAAAGTACTTCTTCCCTCCTTGGCTTAGTGCTATTGTATGTGTGTGGTTTCATTTATTTGAGTGGAAGTGCCATGCATGATTCTGTAGGCTTTTCATTCTTCAGCATGCGTTTTGTTCGAGACTCTGAACATCATGTATTCTTCTGATGGAATAAGAATGAAATCAAACCCGTGCTACTCTGTATCTTTTCTGCTGCACTGGAAGGGATTGGGCAAGGAAATGAAAAGAAGGAACCTGTTTTTTATGCTTTTCTCTGATTTCTCAAGACTGTGGAAATAGTTTGAGGAGTTGCTTCCTACTTTATTCTAGGGCCTAATCCAATTTTCCACTGGTATTAATGAGGGAACATGCCTTTGTTTTCATTGGGAATTGGATAGCATCCATAAGAAATAGGATACTTTACTACTGCAAGCAAATCTCCTTTTCCTGTGTAGTACTTGCTGTTCATCCCAAAGGCTACTTCACTAGCTTGAAAAGCTTTTCAATTTTTCATTTATGAAAGGAAAGTAGGCTTATTGCTTCTGTCTGTGGCTTCTCCATAAACCTTATTCCTCTTTTTTTTCCTTCTTCACAGAACGTTATGAACTATACTAACAGATGGACATAGTCATTCAGGCCTTGTTCCAGCAAGAGTAGTGAAAATATTATTTTGTCTATGCAATGTTTTCCTCTTGTATTACACTACCTAGGATTTGGTTTGGTTTAGATTTTGATGTCCTAGTGTTAATGAGATCACAATGATGATATCTGGGCAGAAGTGTCACAGGTAATGGGGTTCTGCTTCAGTTCCTTAGTAAGATTATTTCATGTTGAATAGACCTCATTGTCAGGACATTTGTTGTTTATTTGACCCGATTTTACTCTGCGCTTTCTCTGTTTCACATCTTTTCTCTAAGCTGTGGTTTTCATAATGGTTCATTTTTCCTGTCCTGACTTATTTTTTTCTCCTTTCATTTGCCCTTTTATAACTTCTTAAGACTTTATTCTTGTTGTAAATATCTATGTTCTGAATATTCTCTGACCATTCCAACTGAAATGTTTATTTGTCTCAGGAAACATCAAACTTCTGCATTAGGAATGGATGTGATAAATCCTCTTGAATATGCAAAGTGCATGTCCTATATTTGTGAGTCTCAGCTATAATTTTATAAGCATGGGAACTCAACTTTTATGTGCACCTTTAAATATCATTCTGAAAGCATCATTTTTTCAGACAAATTTATTTGACTTTTTTCCCTGTTTGTTCCCTTTTTCTTCTGATCTTGTGTTTCAGCATCAGAAAGGGGAGAAGAGTCCCCTGAATATCAGAGCCTCAAACTCTTCATTCTAGAAATGAGGCCTTGTGATGGTGATTCACAGGACATTTCTTAGACTAGATGTTTATAACTTTATAACAGTGATGAAGCTGGCTGATCATGAGAGACTGGTGAGAGCGAGAAAAATTGCTCATCTGTGTTGAGCCTGCAATAGAGCTTGTAGATGCAGTGGCATTGGGTTACTTCCAATACGTGGGTGGCCAGATATATGAATTGGGGCTAGAGTTTTTCTGGATCATTAATGGAGGCTTAACTGAGATGCTTTTTGACTTCTGTGGTTTGTGTTTTAAGAACTGTACTTGGTTGGCCTCTTGAGGATTTTTTCTCTTAGTGAGAGAGGAAGCATTGAGGAAGATAAGAGAATGTGAGAGATAACAGGACTGAAAATTAGAACAACAGGGTTGTTTTTTTTTTGTTGTTGTTTTAAAAACGTGTTATGGTGCTGCACCACAATCCAGATTAATCTACAAAGTGTTACAAAATGGCATGCCAGCAAACATAAAACGCTTTGCATCCCCAGTTGTCATACATGATATAAATAATCAAAAAACCATACTAATAGAAATATGGAACAGAAACATGAAATGAAGACATATCATCTATTTGTATTTTACAATGAGTTCTTCCAATGACTGAAAACATAAGTCATGATTCTCCTTCATTTATAGCTGTGAGCTGCCTGTCCATGCTTATGTGCTGAAAGGCATTGATGCACTATTGAAAGAGCCCTGTAGTGCTCATTTAATCAGTGTCGGCACTGCATTTCACATAGAGCAGATCAAATCTGACTGATTTATCACAGACTTTGAGGTAAATTTTCCTGTCGGTGCAAGTATATTGTCCATTAAGGAGAATGGAAGTTAGACCTGTCAGGAAAGAACCTTCTATTGTCTGCTTATGGTAATGTTTCTCCAGACACAGTTTGACATAAAAAGTCAGGCTGCAGGAAGAGATTTTAGTTTGGAAGATTAAACTGGTGTAGAGTTCTACAGAAATATTCAGTGCAAATGAAACCCTATGCATAAAGTCAGAAGGGAAGACGTATGCATTCATTTCAATGTGAATTTCTAAATAATCAGTTTAGCTATTTCTTTCCTATGCCATTTCTTTTGTAAAAACTTACACATATTTTACGATGTCAAGAGGAAAGTTACTGTTTACCATTCAGCTTTCATAAAAATGACAAGCTTCTTTGAACTGCAGTAGCACTAAGTGTTCTGTTACTGTGTGCTGTGCACTCTGCAACACAGTCCCAGCATTTCCTAAATGTAAGGTATACACATGACCAAAATTTGAAAAATGCTAGATACCCAGCCTGTAATTTCCTGGAAACCTTATATGTGAACGATGGCAGTGTGCTTACATGTTTGTGGATAATAGCTTATTTGGTCTTCTTATGGAATTCTGTCGGTTTAACAGAATGTCTAAAGCACGAAGCCCTGCAAAGGATGTTTTTTATTTTATTTTCAATTGAGTACATCATCCAAGGAACAAGATTTGCTTATAGCAAATGTCTCATATTGTGTGCCTATGACAAAGTAGCTGATCTTGAATAGACTGTGTCTCATAACTCTGGCAGTAAGCATTTGGGAAATTAAGTGGTTATTAAGGGATGACAGGAAAAGAGATTTCTTCCAAATTTTGTCTGTGTTTCATGACCCAAGAGAAGTTGCTATTACTTAAAGATTTTAATGTATTTCTGTGGCTTATGCTACATGGAGTACAGAGTGGGATATACATTTAGGATGTGTCTGAGTACCCTAAGCCAAGGATGAGGAAGAAAATTCATTTGAACGTAATAAGGGATAAGATGTAAAGTTTTTATGTTGAATTCAGAAGCTTTCCCTGTCATGGACTTCTTAAACAATGCTATCTACATATAAGATATTAGATATCTACATCATATCATATTAGATATCTACATATCTAAGTGTTTAAAGCGCATCAGGAGGAGCTTTGGACTCTGCCTGGGGCTTTGTCATTGACCTGTTAACACCTTTTGTGAATAGGTTGTGCCTCAGTTTATCTATCAATAAAACGAAGGTAACTTCTGTGACTCTTATTTGAAGGAGCTCTTTAAAAGAATAAAATAGTAATAATAATAATAAAGCAATAAATAGTGTTGAGTGGTAATAATTTATATTAATAATTTATTTTTCCAGCATTGTGTAAGTGTAGAGTATGTCTAAAGTTAGGATGGGTTTCCTTTTGAAAGGTTTTTGCATTTATCCCTTATTGCTTCCAGAACTTCCTGTAAACTAAGCATTAGTATCAGATTTTGGATAGGTGACTTGCAGGGGAAATCTTGGAGTATTGTGAAATCAGTGAAATACTGCTCCTAATCCAGGTCAGTGGTGAATTCAGACTTTAAAAGGCTCCTGGTTAGTCTTTAGCAGGAAAAGCTCTAATAAAAGCAAAGTATTATTAACAGTCGTGTAAAAGCAGAGCTGTTAGTCTCAGTATCTTCTTGCATTCTCTCCTTAGAGACTAAATCACACCACTGTATACTTCCTATATAAATTAATTGCCTAAAACATAGATCTTCACTTACTTTCTGCTCTGAATGCCAGTACAATTAGATATCTATATAGTCTGTAAAATACTTTAAAAATACTCTGGATGAAAGTTGTCAGAAAAGTGTAAGGTGATATATATGTTTTACATAAATAATATTTTCATTCCTTAACATGAACTTACCACAGTTTTGACTGCTGTTTGTATGCAAGTTCAGAGTGTCTCAGGTACAGAGAATGACCAAAGTAAATACTGACATTAGACAGTGAAGTGATCAGAATTAGGGTCCTGAGTTGAGATGTTGTTATACCAGCTTTTAGCCAAAGTACACTTACACTTCTTAAAGAGGTTTCCTCCTGTCCTGTGCAACATTTCCTTGGACTAAATTGCCTTTGCTGTGTTGTGCATGGGGGTACATAGGGCTGCCACATTGCAGGTTTCTTACCTGTTATCCTAGGGACGGGAGCAAATTCACAACCTGGACACTGTGCAGTTCTTCAGTAGTTGGGCACAATGCAGGGACCATGACATCATGGCATTCTGGTACCAGTGGAGACATATTTTCTCTGATTCCTCCAACCAGAGAATAGGAAATAGGTCTATTTCAGAAGAAATATCTGTAGGCTGTCGATGGAGAGCATTTCTGTGGTCAGTGCTTCACACACTTTTCTAACGACAAACACAGCAGAAAAAGTACATTTAGACTTATAGGTTTGGGGAGAAACTTGCGTTATCTGCCAAACTGTTGTAGATTTTAGTGTCAAAAGCTGAGTAATGCTGCCTTAAAGAAGTTCACTAGGGAAATACTTCTGGCTGCAAGAAGTCCAGGTAAAAAAAAAAAAAAACAAAAAAAAACACAAGCAGCAAGCATTTACTCTCTTATCATTATTTTTTTTTTCAAGTTTATGAAAAGACAAGATGTAGTTCCCTTAGCAAAATTTGTGGATATTCGAAAGTATGGTCTATATTTTTTTCTTACAAAAAGTACTAAGTGCTCCTGGACTTGCTTGTCAGTAACATTCACTGAGCTGCACTAATTTTAAAAAATTCAGAATAGAGTTTTGCCACTTTAGAGATAATCCATGAAAGCTCTCTTCCTGCAGACTGCAATAAATCATCCCCTCCACTAAAAGCCTGGATGTCATTTGAAATTTATTGCATGGAGCTGGTAGTGGACTTAAAAGCCATTTCACATGTCTTATTACTCCAGTCATCTAATTTATGGATTTCAGCCACAATTGTAGTTGGAAAAGTACTTTCCTTCAACTGATTAATATGATTTCTGCTTTTGCATTCATTTCCCTTTTTATATTTTCCTATAGTCATTGCAGGAGATTTTGGCATCCAGGGTTCAGATATGAAACTGAAAGAAAGGTGCCAAGACAGACTGATGCAGATTGACTACGCTTTACTGGCTCTTAGCAGCACTTGTCAAAAGGCATCTTAGTTATTGTTAGTTGAGCAATCTCGCCCTAGGAAAGAAAAAGCTGTCGGAAGCTTCCTTGTTTAACACAAGAATCTGTAGCTCCAAGGAGGCAGCATGAAAGCAACCTATTAAATACAAATGAGGTAAGCATAAGTAACGCACTTAACACGAGGAATGATAAGATATTGCAGCCTTTTTCTTTCCATTTCTTAGTGTGAAAACTAGTCTGAATTTACTGCCATAGGTAAAGAGTGCCTTTTTGTTTCTCTTCAGGCTGATCTCTGTAAGGAAAGGCAGTATGAAGAAGTATGGACGTTAACCCCAAGGGGGACCATTTATTCATTTTAGGAGTTTAGTCTTATGCTAAATTCCACTGATATGCATTGTAGGTGAACTAGGAGCTCTGCAGCACATGTGTATGTGGTTTGCATGTGTACTTGCATAAATAATTTATGATGCATGTTATGAAAGTATCAGAAATTCGACTGGCACTTTCCAGAAGGAAATACTGCATAATCCTTGCCCTGAGTAGTTTATGTTAATCTTAAAAAGTGCCCAGCCTACATTTGTACCAGTATGTGCTTGCACAGTGATGGATAGTCAGTAAGGAACAGCATCATTAACACTATTCGGTCAGTTCTGTGGCATTAAAGCATGGTGTGAGAATTTAAATACTTTCTTTGTGTTTACCTCATACATAAGCTGTTAAAGCAGTGACAGGTCAGGCATAGATCCATCCAGATCTGCTTAAAGATGGATGGTCCCTGAGGCAATGGCTGAAGTTTGTCTGCAGCATGGATATGGCTGTCCTTCCCCTGTCAAGTGGCCATGGCCTGGATGCCCAAAGATAGATGGCTGAGACAAGAGCCAAGCTGTGTGCAGTGGCACTTTTTCAGCTGGGCAGAACTATGACTACTGGCCCAAGTGATGGCTTTACTTCTGGAGTGAACACTGACATGCTACAGAGAGTTGAAGCCCATGTGCGGATGGATTACTGTGTGCCTATAGAGTCTAATGAGGAGGAGAGAGTCGCATAGCTCTGATTCCCAAATACCTATTGACTGTGTTTCCTGCGAATTGGAAAAGATTAAAAACAAAAACGGTGTAAAGAAAATCCTGCTGTGGTTTCTACAATGCCTGTTTTCTGCTAATAACACCTGAGAGGCAGCGCGAAATAACAGCTGGGGTGCTTAAGGGCAGCTCTAGTGCCATCTACCTCCTGTGCACATCTGTGAATGTGGGCATGCATCCAAAAAGAGGCTGAGAAGAAAATCAGGCAACGGTGAGACCATTGCAACTGGAGGAGGATTTAGTCCTCAGCTGTGGAATCTGTAAGTTTCTGGGTGTGATCTGGGCATTCCAAGGGCCAGGGTATTTGCCAAGTGTTAGAGCAGACCTCAATTGATGCAGAGAAGCTGAAATTTCTTCTTGTGCTACCAGGAGGATACACTGCACCTGGGGTGCTTCCTGTTCCTTGCAAAACATGCAGGCACTGGTAGGCAGATTCCACAAGCCCCAGTACAGCTGAAATGCTGCCTGCCTTGTGCTCATCTCTGCTGGGTGATGATCTGTGTGGAGCCTCAGTTGCCCAGGTTCAGTGCAAGTGGATCTGGCAAGTCTAAATGGCAGTTTTGTAGAGAATTTTCTCTCCAGTACCACTGCTGAATAAAGAGCTGATGCTGTAATAGAGAGTACAACTATGGAAGTCCCAGGATGATGAAAGATTAATGAATAAGGCTTAGACTTGCCACAGCTGTTTCTTTCTTCTTTTCCAGTGCATGGACAGTAATGTTATGCAAATATAAACATATTAGCCAAATATTAACTTCTTTTTTAAACACAGCAAAAAGCAGCATGTGACAGGTTCCTATATCTAGAACAGAACAATGCATGTTGCCAGTTTCAAACTGAACTCAAGTGAGCTGATACTGACATTTCAAGAGAAGACTGTTTTGTAAAGGCCCCATCAGTTTGCATTAGGGTTTAATAATGAAACAAAGATTTGTCTTCCATGCAGAAAAGTTTATTTAGGATCCAAACCTCGAGCAATTAATGTAGCTACTGTAGCCGTAAGAGCTAAGGTGATTTACCCCCAATTTGAGGCTTGTGAAGTAAGAGCTGCTTATTTTCTGTTGTCAATTTTTCACAGTTTATACCTCAGCATAATGATCTGTCTGTAGTTGGACAGTATTTTCGGGAATGTTCAATCTGAAAATTAATTTGCTTCATCTGCAGCGACGTCGTCTTTGTGTTTGCTTCCTGCGAATGTTCCTGCTGTCAAGTATGCTGGCACAAGTATGGAAAAGCACCAATTTTTTTAAACTACGTGCACAATTATTTGTGCTGGAAGTGCATGTGTGTTGGTTCACTTGGGAAGCAGAAAAAAAATGTATAAGTACTCTCAATTAACCAACGGAGCTTGAAAAGAAAGTGTTGAACTGTTGGTGATTGCAGGGTGTTGAGGTAGAGATTTTCCCCCATCTCAGTTGGATACTTTCAAGTGAATTTTAATCTGCTGAGGAAGAAAAAAATATATTCTTATAGTGAATTATTTATTCATCTGTTTTAATAGTAATTTAACCTGTTAGTTATTTGCTGCTTCTACGTGGCTTTTGTTTTTCAAAACAACGTGCTCTTTTTATGAAATCAGTGATTTTCATTATCTGGTCTCGTTATCATCTTTTACTGCTAGATGGCAGGTATCAAAGGCAAATCTGTAATCCGTGTGCCATTTCTTCACCTTGCCATACTGAAGCAGTCTTCCATACATTGCTTTCTATGAGACAGAGACAAAAAAGACCAATTGGGAAGTGAGGCCCCAGAGTGGAGCTGCTCAGCAGGCAGCAGATTGTTAATGGCACCTGTATTTCAGTTTGCAGTAGTGAGTGCTAACAACAACACACACAGCTCTCTCTGCTTGATTTCCACTCCCCTCTCCCTGTTCTTTCCCCCACTCCCACACGCTTAATTAGAAAATCTAATGCAGCCAGAGACATTATCTGCCCTACCGTGTGTGCTAGTGAGGAATGCATTCTTTGATGTTGCTGATAAGCTTTTCTGTGTTGTGGGTAGTTAATTGGTAGTGGAAAGGAAATGTCTGGACTAGCGTAAAAGGAAGCTTCCTAACTGTCTCTCTGCAGCTGGTCTCGCTGGTTGATGAGCCAAGGTGTGCTACTGATGTAGCAGTAGTAAGGAGGTCCTGCCAATACTGCCCACTCCCCAGCAGAACTGCACAGAGCACCTGCACCTTTGGAACCAGTTCTGAATTCTTCTTGTCTTTCATCTTCGCACGGGAACAAAAATAGGAATAAAACACAGTGCTTCCCAAAACCCAGAGGGCCAAATTTCCTGCTGCTATAAATCAACATGTGCATATGCAAAGTAATCTCTCCTCAGGTCATGCTAGTCCATCAGCATTCTGAGAGCATGGAATGTGTATGGTGAAGCTTTGTAAGAGAGTGAACTAGCTGGCTGGTTAGATCCTTGCAAAACTCAAAATATGTGCCTGTTGTTGTTTTTTATTTTTATTAGAACCTCCATTTCATTTGGGTTTATTTACTTGCAGCATTAAAGGCTTGCACCTTTTTTTGCCTATGCTGAAAGGAAGAGTGTGCTACTAAATTCTAGCTCCTCATTTACATTACTGTAGTCAAATCTTTCTTTATTCCTCTATTTAAACTAGATAGTAGAAGGATTGTGATCTTTCTCTGGAGGGCAGGACATATTTTGAGATTTTGTTTTCAGTTTGCTTAGTAGTATTAGATCATGTGACATTTTCTTATGTTTCTGTCTTTTTGCTCTCCTTGCTAAGAATACTACTGCTTTCATCCAGTAATAGATTACTGTCACTGTGGAAGATCCTTCTGTTCCTCGTGACCTTTAAAATATTTGTCCTGGTTCTTTAGACTTGTTGGCTATTGGTATGTTATGTATTTTAGCTTCTCTTCTCCATTTTCTGCAATGTCTTATTTCTGTTCTATACTTATCACTTTCACCTTTCCCATTCTTCCATTTGTTATATACATTTGAAAAATTACAGCTGCTTTCACTTCAATTTTCAGCCTGACTGCATTTTTGTAGCCAGTGTGATTCTTTTTCTAAATCATTACCCTGTGGCTTTTTGGGTATCTAACAGGCAATCATTGTAATCTTTCCATCATATATGTCTGTGTGTATGTATATATATGTGTATATATATATATATATATATATATATATATATATAAATAAAATTCTGAATTTAGCCCCTGCTTGCTTTCATCTCTTTGAAACTGGCCATTGAAGAGCACCAAGTAGAAAGGTAACTGGTTTGATTGTTGTGCTGTGTGAAGGTAAGTTATAATGGAGTCACACCTAATTTTTCTTTATCTATTCTCATCTGCCAAAACGTGTAGTATAGGTTTAAGGGCCTCAGGGAAATCATGATGCCTTCCCCCCTCTATATTATTATGATTAATGATTGTTTTTCTTCTCACCCACCCCAATGCAGAACTGACAAAATTAGCTAATATTTAATGCTAATCTTGCTGGGAACTCTGCAGTGCCTTGAGTTAGTTGAAGGCAGGCCCAGTGCTGACCTTCCTTGCTGCTTGCTGTACCTTAGCAGTACGAGTGGTATGTGGAATGCCTCTTTCTTGACTATATCAGTGCAGTGAATGGAGAGCGCTCACGTGGGAGCCCAAGAACAGAATCCCTGTGTAAAACAATCAGCTAAGTACTGAGAGATTAACCAGATGTACTGCCCTTCAGTAGTAGTTTTTTGTAGTCTGATTCACCAATGTGTAGTAACAGAGGAGATTCAGCCTGTGTTCTTCCCTCACATGAGTGAAGACTGATACTTCACAATGACAGCAAGGAGAGCCAGATGGTTAGCTGTAGGGTTATGTGCCTTTTGCAGTACTGAGCTGCCTTTCTTGCTTTGGTCCCATTCACACCTGCAGTGCTGCATTCCACTCTGAAGAGATCTAGAAAGCATCTAGAAAGCTTGGAACATGACAGAGGAGAAAGACCTGGGTTAGCTGTATGGGAACTGCTGAGTCACGGCCTGAACCTCTGATTGACCACCTGAGGCGAGCACTGAGTCAGCCACAGGAGCACAGGTGAAGGCAATTCAGCTGTGTGCCGGAAGGGGGGGAGCCTGGCTGCACCTCTCCTAGACCTATTGAAGAGCTGGCTGCCAGTGGGGAAGGATCTCTGCTGGAGATCTGCTCTGCTGGAGTTTTGTGAGTGAGCCCAGGATAGGGGTAAGCTTTCTATTTATTTTCTTTTTGTTATCATTATCTGCTTTGCCTGACTCTCTTGTTTATTTTGTAATTATAATATCTTAATATTCATTGATTATGCAGTTAGCAAAGTGCAAAGCACGATCTCCCTTTCCGTTAGCAGTAAAGCCCTGAAGAGAAGTCACTGAACTCTCAAGCTCTGCCAATGCCCTCGTCAGGGTTCACCTCAGTTAATTAGTCAAAGAAAAAAGGCTGAGAAAGAATTTTGCAGGAAGGTCTTGGAGAGGAAAATTCAGAAGAGATGTAGGAACTATCTTATTCTTTCTAAGTCATCTGTCTGGTCTGTAGCTCAGCAGGCCCTGGTGGAAGGATGCTCCAGTACAAATGAGCGTGAATATCCAGTGACCTGGATCTGATTCAACTTTCACTCCATAGTTTGCTATGAATTCGGAGACTGAGCAGCTCTGTCTGTAAGCTGTGAGAGAAGTGTGTTGCAGCCTCATTTATGATCAAGCTTTCCCATCCTGAGAGTCTTAAATCAGTGACTGCACGTAGAGCATGTCAGATCCCACCACCCTCAGTGATGCCAGGTGCTGTCACTTCTGGTTGTGTCTGTGTGTGGGATGATGAATTTTTGTACTTCATGCAGTGGTGCACAACATAGCAACTTGAAATGCTTTTGCATACACCAGTGGTACACATGCCACAGGTTGTTAGCTCCCATTTCATATCTGAAAAATCGCAACCCTCTAAAGGTTTTATGGCCACTCAAGAAAATATGTGAAGGCCCAAGTGGTGTGGCAAGCCCTGCTAGTGCTAACAGCATCTGAGGAGGCTTTTTGTATTTTATGTTTTTTCTTTCCTGCTGTTACTGAGTCATCCAGCCTTTTTGCTGTCTATTTATGTTCATTTATATGCTCTTAATCAGCTGACTGGTTAAGTTCCACCACCCACTTACAACTGCAATGAATAATGTTTTAGGCTCAATGTCTTACAAGTGCAGGCCCCTCACACATCAATGTCATTACTGGAATTGCTTTTGCTGATAGCAGCCACGTGGCAGGTGTACAGAGAGCAGCCTGCAGAGCAAACAGCATGAAGAGCGTAATTCATCAGGTTTGCTCACAAAAAGCCATTTTGTCCGTTAGCAAGAAAATGTTGTGGCCCCTCTCCTCCTCCCGCTGCCTGTGATAGAGGCAGGACAGCGGATTGTGTCGTTACAAAACTGAGATGCTTCTCAGCTTCTGATGGCAGCCTCATAAACAGTTTTGCTAGGCTGTTTGAGAGAACCACTTAAAATTTAGAAAAAGAAGTTCCACCAAGGCTGCCAGTGAGATGGTCAGGCATAGGATGTATGATTGGGTAGGTGAACTGGGAAGGATGTAACAGCTCTGAGTACCTCAGCCAATAGGGAAAGGAGAAGAGTCTCATGTGGCTGGGAGCTAGGGAATAAAAGAGGTTGTGCCCTCTAGAATTTTGGAGGGATTCTGCAGGAATTTATGTCTGTGGGTCCTCCCCTTATTTGAATAAAGGTACTTGTTCAGAACTTCTCTATCTCCTCTTTGAACATCAACCTCTGGCAAATGAGATTTTCCACACAATAGCCACGTGTGTTCTTCTTACTGCCTTGGTTTTCAGATCATGATTTCAAGATAGGACTCCAGATGGGACTAGGTTATGTCCTGCCATTGCACAGAGTCTTTGAAGAAGTGTCGGGGAGCCTCGTGCTTTTGGAGGAAGTTTCATTTAAAGTCACATTGCTGGACAGGTGTCTGAACAACTGATGAACCTTGAGTCAGAGATGCACTTATCTGCAAACTTGAGAGCATTTTTCAACTTCAAGTCTTGCTTTAATCTAAGCACATGCTTAATGTTGCCTGATCTAGAGCAAGTTCAGAAAATGCCCTCGTAGAGACAGTCACCAACAGATTCACAGTCCCATGCCTACACTGCTACTCATTGAAAGATGCACTCTACTACTTAAAAGTGCGGGGTAGCAATAGCTTGGCTCTGCAGGAGAGATTCAGGAAAGTTAGCATTTCTTCTGTAGTGTATAACTTGTCTCTGAGGAAGGAGCCTGTACCAAGTGGTAGCATACTCAGAGACTTGACAGGGACACAACTGATCGGATGCGCTCTACACTTGGTTTTTTTTCCTGTATGACTTTAAGTTCCTTCTTGTTATTCATGATTTATTTGGACTTGCATTTTATTTTAACAAAACGTTGGAGTAATTGCCACAAGGAATCCAGTGAGCTTTTGTGACCGTAAAAAGCATAACTGAATATAGGCATTACATTTAAAAGGGAGCGAGTGGAGGTTGGTTGTTCTTAATTTGATCTGAAAGACAAAAAAAGACTTTAAAGATCTCAGTTGGCATATGAAAGAATGCCCTCTTCTTGTTCTGGGTTGTATTGTCTCATTAAAAATGCCCCCTTTCCTGTAATCACTATTTCGCAGTTCAGCCATCTCCAGATACTGTGAAACAGCTGTGCAAAGGTCAAGTACAAGAGGGCAATGGGAAAAGAAAATGACACCACAGCTCCCAGGGTTTCCAACCACCCTGTTAACAAATTTACTGACACAGGGCATAATTTTTACTGACGCTGCCCATTTTTTACTGACACTGACTCTTAAGACTCCATGGGGAGCAGATGCTGACATCTCTCTTGACTTTGAAAAGCTCATTGCTGAAACAAAATGGTTTTATGCAAAGATTTACATACAGCGTCTAAACATTAAGTGAGGGATCAGTAGTTCTTCAGGTCTGAGTAATGATCCCACATGGCAAAGCTACATTTTAATTAATAAGAATGCATTCGTACTTCACCTTTGGTGGTTTTTTGTTTTTTTTTTCCCCTTTCTTGGAGGGAGCCAGTGCATCCTGACGATTTGCTCAAACGCACCCATTTCTTATCCCATACTAATGCAAGTCTTCTCGGGCTCTGCCTCTGCTTGGTGCCAACAGACCTGGCAACTTTAGGACTTTCTAGTGAGGACAGTGGAGTTTGATGCAGGTATCTCTGTATCACGCTCTCTATCAAGCCCTTGGAGTGGCTGGTAGGTCTCAAAGAACTTGTCACCTCCTGGATAGATTTCATTTAAAATAGTCTTAGTTATTTGGAAATTGCAGTTATTTATTTTAACACCATGCTTAGTTTTAGTCTCCTTGGTCTCTCTGGGTTTCTTGCTGATGACCTTGTAGTCCTACATAAACATTTGCCTGGTTCATCTTTTAAATCTAACCACTAAGCTGTGCTCTGTGTGATGTGCGTATATCTATTTTTTTCCTTTTCACTGCTTGCGTTTCCTCTCAGTTGTTGACTATGACTGGAAAATAGGCGTACAAAGCATTTTGCATTCTCTGAATGTACCACACAGTAATTCTGCTGTCTGAAAACTCTGTAATGTCAATAATTGATGCACTTGAGAAGTGGTAATTAAATTAGTTAATTATGCTGGTAAAATTACATGCAATTATGTGACTGCAGGGTATGTTTAGTAAATTAGGCTTTCCCATACTCACTACATATTGTGGTGCCAATTTTGTTCCTTGATGATTAGGTAGCTTTTGATACTTCTTAATTGATTTAATACCTGGATCTTCATTAGCCCTCGATTGCTATGCAATGTATGTCTGACGTTTTTCTCTCTGATATTTCAGAGTATCATTCATCAAAAAAAATCAATCTATACATATATACGAATTCCTGTCAGATGTTAAAACATCAAGACTTCAGGGAAAATGCTCTCTTCTACAAGTGCCTTGCAGTGACTTGCCCACTAGTGTGAGATGTCAATCAACTAACTGTCCCTGGAAACCCTCTGATGCAGAATAACTGATTTCATTTATTTTTCTCCTGAAAATTCTGAGTAAATAAGTGTTTCAAGGAAGACTGGCGTGGTGACAGCTGTTTTAATGACACCTGTTATCTTTTCAGAGAGCAGTGAAAGGTTATTAAAAGGTAACAGTAATTCAAATAAAAGTTTCAAGGGGGTCAGATTGATTGTAACTGGTGTATGGGTGAGGTTTGCTGTTCCTCATTCTTATGTGCTGAATATTGTACATGTCAGAATCACCACCCAGCAGATGGTTACCTTCATGCTGGCTGTGTTTGCTGTGACAAATCTTTACCAGCCCTGCTTGTCTTCACCTCATGTTCTCCTCCACCAGCACGTACTCTGCTAATGTCAGAAATGGTGCTTCTGCATATGATGACTGGGCTTTCTCCCTCTTTAGGGCACTTGTTACAAACTACTAAAAGCCAGATCACAGGTGATTTGATCTACATTCCTTTATTTCTCTTCATAAGACAGGATTTCTGTGGGAGAAAGGAAAGGAGCAATTGCTTGTCTTTTGACTCTGGAGTGTTGAAGTATGTAATGTTGTCTCTGCCTGAGCCAAGTCCAGCAATGGGACAAAATCAAAAGCAGTAGGATCTAAATGACTGTCAAGCAACTGAGCTGAACCTGAGATGAAAAGTCCCACTAGTAGAACAACTTAGTAGTAGGACCTGATGGGTTATATTCTGCTGATACAGTGACTCTGGGAACTTGGTACAAGTATACACAGGCGGAGCCTTTGTCGGTTGACTGTTCTGAGAGTCACCAGCCTTTCTTTGTCCCTATCAGTCCCTGTGCTGTTTGCCCAGCTGCTGGAACATGTGCTGGGATATGAAAGGCAGGCCATGCTAATGACATACTCATTAATGAACTAAGCATAGACTGCACAAAGAAATGACGCCCAAGGAAAGGCTTTTGGAGGTGTGCTAGAAGTCTTGTCTTTCTTCTTAAAAGAAAAACACCTTCCCTATGTTTATCTGTAGCTGCTGCATTTCTCAACCCCTACTTTATGGGAGCTTTAATATTAAGCTGAGGGGGCAATCCGTGTCACTTCTGTTTGCTTTGTTTAGACCTTTCCTGCCTTTTCCATTTTCCTGTTTCCTCTCAACAGTATTTATTATGTAAAGTCTACTCTTTTTTTCCCCCAAACTATAGTTTTGTCTGACCTATCTTATGATGTGGCAAGTTCATAGCTTAAACTAAGTTTTTTTTTTTTTTTTTTTTTTTTTTTTTTTTTTTTTTAATTTTTTAAATTTATTTTATTTTATTTTTTTTTAGAGAGAAATTCTAGTATTTCTGGAGGGCTAAATCTGCAGCCAGTCAGCTAGGTAGCTTCTGAATCCCCATGTATTGTGACTTGTTGTCTCAAGGACTGAATTAGGGTAGATGACTTCTAGCTTAGTGCTTATAGGAATGTTTCTGCTTTTATTAATGCAAAAATGTCACAGATTCTTGAGTTGGTTCTGTAGTTTTCAAGCTCAGGGTAAAATTCAAGTTAACTGGGTACTACTGGATTTGAAGGTTTTCCTGTCTGCTTGCTCCATCAACAAGAACTGTGATTCTATTTAAAAGGCTAATAGCTATTTTGAAAAGCCATAGTTTTGCTTTATGGAAAGATCTGTTCTTGAAGTATGTAGGAATAGAGCCAATTAGAAGGAAGACAGTGAAAAGAAAAACCCTGTGTATAAATGTGCAGATTTAAATGGGAAAGTGTTCTCCTGAAGATGCAAGGGGGATGTATTGAGGGAATAAGAGGACCTCCTGCAGGCATGTAATGGTCTTACCAGTGAGTGTTAAAATTCCACCTGCTTTGCCTGGCGTTCTCTGATATTCACTATCTTTGTTCAGTTTTCCATGTTTGGGAAGGTACTTGAATATTGAAAACAAATGGGAGATTAAACCTAAAATCGCTATAGGAGAGCTGGGACTGTGCAGAAGTTTCTTGATCTTTTTCTTTCAATGGAGACAGTTTCTATCCAGCACTTGCAATCTTTTGAAAGCAGTGCACTCAAAACAACCTATCTTAATTTGGCACATTTGTGCTAGTGAAGCTGGCATGCTACCTCGTTAGCTGGCTTGGTGCCATCCCAACAGATGGACAGGAGTATAGACAGCCAGGAGACCATGTTCAAGCATCAGTATGTGTGTTGAGGGCAAGATCCCTAGCCAGGAGTGTTGAAACACTTGTCTGTCCTGTGCTTCAGCACTCATGGCTAAGATGATGTACCAGCCCTAAGTGGAATTAACTGTGCTGGCATAAGCCATTCCCCCTCCAGGGCAGGAGGTTGCTCTGGCCACGCAGACTTTGGGTTACTGTTCTAGCAGGTATTCCTGAAAAGACACTAATGTTTTGTACATTCTGAAATTTAAAATGTGGTGGGCCAATTTTAAAGCCATGTGTGCAGTAGATCCTCAGAGAACAAAAGATGCTCCTTCAGAGACAGCAAAATCTGAGGTGCAGGAGGTTGAGGTCAGTTCTAAACAATTAATTGGAACAAGATTTCTGTTTAACTTGGGAAGTGGGCAGAGTTTGACCAACACAGAAATTCGCTGTTTAACTCCTCTTGGCATCTTTCATGCTGTGTTTGTCTTTGCCCCAAAGGGGCTGCGCTTTCTGCACTTTTCCAGAAGGACAGACAAACACACATCTGCAGACTCTGGGTGCTTCTGTAACTTGAAGTAGTTACTTGACTGCATTTATGAAATCAAAGACAGTGAATAAGGAATTATTTGGTAGTCTAAGGGCCTGAAGGAAAGCCATGGCTCCATTAGAAGAGCCACTTTTTGAACTCTAATCAGCTTTACATTTGTGTCTGAGAATGGCCACTTTTGTTTCAGCTCATATTTGCTCCAGGGTAAGCTAAATCTCCACTCAAAACTGAAATGTGTACTTGTTTGTAAATATCTTTCTAACTAAATTGCTTTAAATTTACTAGGGTTAAACTGTAATCAGGCTCTAAATATAGACTCGTTCCAGACTCCTGCTTGATATAACTTCAGTTAAAGAACTGGCAACCATTTCAAAAGAGTTGAATGGTATTTTCAAAACCATACAGAAGACACTGATAGAAAGCTATGAGGCAGCCCGCCAGGAATTGAGATCTGTAGTCCAGAGGCCTGCACAATTATAAGTTAAGGCAGACAGTGATATTTGCAATAGATTTATGAAGCCAGTGCTGTAGTACATCATACATGGAAAATTATAAACACAGTTTGCTTAGATTTTCTCTTCCATCAACAACATCTTAGATTCAGCTTTTAGCTGAAATGTTGTCATGCAGAAAAGTCTCTCTTGCCATAAGTGACTAGACAAGCATTTTGCCTCAGACCATTTGGAGTCAAGCTCTAAGTCATCATGTGATATCTTTTCTTCAACATGTTCAGATAGATATATTAGGATAATTTTGCATGGAAGTCATGTAACTGTATTTTTTTTTTGTATTTTAGCAAGAAGGATAAGTGTGGAACTGGCAATACTCATTCTTACACATAAGCAATCCAACAGTTGAGTGCATTCTCTTTAAATGTGTGTAACCATAACACCCAAAATCTGCTGTATTAAGTAGCTACATAGCTCCCACTGTCCGGCTGTTTGGGCGTACCCAAGGGAGCGGTTTGGATCTTTGGGTTGTAATAACCTTTCTAGTCTCTTGCTATGGAGAGAAGAGTGCCTTGCTCCTTACTCTCCAGTCTCCTAGGGTGCACATATCCATGCAGATTTCCCTACTTGTGCTGTTTGGGTGCTTCACGTTCTCAATATTCTACATTTCCCTTCCTCTCTGGTCTCATGACCATCTAGAAGTGAGTTACAACAACAGGCTTATCTGAACTTGGAAGCTGCTAGAAGTTTTCTGTGGGAACCTACAGCTTGTGCCTGATTTGATTTATGAGGATATGTCAATATGTCACTGGTCATACAAGCTTCAAACAAATGTCCTTTTATCTCAGTGGCCTTTCTCCAGTTGAGGCTGCAAGTGGTGTGCTCAATGAAGAGTAAGAAGGGAAGTGTGTGTGGTACTTCACCGTAACACTCCCACATTTCTGCCTGACCTTTCCTTTAGCTGGAAATTGTGGTTACTGTGGACTTAGTGAGCCTCATGGGATTTATCTTCCAAAAATATATCTAGATTTCCCTCCAGCTTTTAGCATCTGTAGAATTCTTTGGCAAGGATTTGCATTTGTTTGCTCTCCGTAGTGTGGTGAACCATGTTTTAGTGCATTGAAACAGGCTTTATTACCTTCTTTTTTTTTTTTTTTCTTCACCTGTATTTTTCCAGGGAGACAGAACAAGAGAGAATGAGAAAGAACATCAGTGATTCCTGTCCCTCCTGTAGTGCTTGTGATTTTATGGGCCTATGTTACTTTGTCAGTTATTACTTTGACAATTGTTGACTTTTTTTTTTTTTCTGGATTGAAATACCCTCAACAGCAATTTCCAAATGGTAGTGTCATCTCTTTGTCTAAGTTCCTATGAAGGATCAGTAGAAAAATGCTGATACTATAGAAAAGTCTGTGTGTGTTTAAGTACTGTTTCAATGTTAACTTATCCAGAAATGAGACATGCCTGAAGTGTGTTAGTCATCTCAGCTGATGCAAGGGAACACTATTCTTGAATGGCTTTAAACTGAAAGAGGGGAAATTTTAGGTTAGACGGTAGCAGGAAATTCTTTACTCAGTTTGGTGAGGCACTGGCACAGGATGCTCAGAGGCGCTGTGGATGCCCCATCCCTGAAGATGCTCAAGGCCAGGTTGCATGGGGCCCTAGGCAGCCTGATATATTGGGTGGCAACCATGCTCTCAGCACAGGGTTGGAGCTGGATAATATTTAAGGTCCCTTCCAACGCAAACTGTTCTATTATTCTTGCTCCTCCCTTTTCCCCTAGCCCCTCTTTTTTTCACGAAATCTCTTACAGTGCCTTGGATAACTTCTCTGCACTTAACTTTTGAGGCTTGGAAAGAGCATCTTCCCAATTAATGACATTTTTATGTTGTTAACAGAAATATTTTATCCTTGTCTGTAATTTACTTTCCTACTGCGTCTCTCTGACTGGGAGAGTTCAACTTTAATCTTCTAGCTCATGTAGCCAGATAGAACAATGTAGTACAGATAAATTTGAGGTGTCAGTAGTAACGCACTACACTTCTTTTTACAGACTTTCCCTCTTCTAGGTGTATGTTGATGCAGGAATATTCTGCCTCAACGTACTCTACATCACTACCTGCAGTGAGAACATGATCATTTGCACATCCTTACATGAAAAAGAGTAATGTTTAATTGTGTACAATCTTCTGTATAGACTTGTGGGGCACCAATTTGATTTCACTGTCTCATCCCTAGTCCACTTAGATTCATAAAGGTTCACATACAGTGCAAGTGAATGAACGCTATTCTAACGGTAGGCTTTTCATTAATATATTCTTGTCTTTTGCATTTTACATTTTAAATTATAATTAGTAGCAACAGGTGCAGACTAGATCATCTTTGCAGGGAAAAAAAAAAAAAAAGAAAAAAGCAGCTGTAAACATGTTTTACTTCACTTTCTTTAGAGTGAGATTTGGTGCAACTCCGTCAGATTCCTTATGCATGAGTCCTGTCTGCTTTGCTGATTCCTGATTGAGAAATGTAGCTAGAAAGGCTAGGCAGGAGGTTATGAAGAAAATGAGATTATCCACTTCATGTTAACTGTAATGTCTCAGTTTGCCAGTGCAGTGGATTAAATGGCAGAACTGTCTAGGGCAACTATGTATTTGAGGCTTCAGGCAGTGTTTTCCCAAGGACTCTGGGAGCTGGAACTTTAATGCTGCCACTGTGCTAATTTACTGCAAGGACAGCTGTGTAATTTGGTAGGCTCCATTTACTATCACTTTGGCTTCTTGTTGGCTTTGATAGAGAGAGAAGAGATGAAAGTGCCGCAGAATGAGGTCTCCAGGTGTTCACTGGGCTGGTATTTCATCTCTTGCCTTGTTTCTGGGACCACCAGCTCCAGATATTTAAAAGATTTGATGTTAATTCTCCAAAATATGTATGTTATTGGCTCTGAGTCATGTGATACAGAAAAACCAAGATATTAATATTAATTAGGAGCATTTTATCATAGAGTCATATGCTCAGGTTGGAAAAGACCTTCAAGGTCATCAAGTCCAACCTCAGCCTAACCATACTACCTAACCCTAACAACCCTCTGCTAAATCATGTCCCTGAGCACCGCTTTTATAGTCTGTTCTGATTTTTCAGTCTCAAGATGCCTCTTGGGTCATGATTTTAGCATTTTGTGTGTCAGCGTTAGTTTTAAATGAAAGTTTTGGATCTCACATAACCAGTAACTTTCAGGAGCTTGGACTTTCACCAAAGTATCAAATGTTCTAACATTTATGATTGGAATTGTGGGAGCTGGAAAGACTGGGCTTTGTCCTGATTGTCTGTTTATTTTATAGGTGCAATTGATTCTAATAGGTATTCAAAAATGCTGTAAAAATTAACGAAATCAGACGTTCCTGCAATTAGTTACGAGGTATTTGAGAACATGCTGTCAGTCAGCTACACCTATACAGCACGCTCAGCCAAACCTCAGCTATGTTATGTGTGTTAATCTGTTTGTAAGGAGAGTTTATACGTATGGACGATTGCGGTGTGAGCTCTCTGGGCATATTTGAAAAGATTTTTGTTTCTTTGCGTAAGGAATACTTTTATTTTACAGTGCATTAAAAGTAACTCTTACTAAGCCTTATAAAGGCATATCACATCCTTCAACTTTGTGACTCACTAATTTCTTGATTATACGCCAAACACAAATTCCAGTTCCTCGTGTTTTACTTACAATAACATTAGTGTTTAATTCTACAGATTCAATCAAAGCTACGCTTACATAAAGAAAACAAGTTCTCTACTTTATGGCTGCATTAAGTGCTTTCCCCCAAAATGGTTTAGGGGAGTTGTTTTTATTTATTTTATTTATTATTTTTTTCACAAAGCTAAAGACTTTGTTTTGGTTTTAATACTTTGTATTGATAGATACAGAGTGATCGTTTTCTGGTTGATTTCACATTGAGCTCTCTCAAGACTAGTTGTAATAGTTTCATGCTCTTTAAATCTTTTCTTTCTATAACTACTATACTTTATATTCTTAAGCTATTAACTCTGAGCTCAGTTAATGATTTGCAGCTTTTTGTTAGTGTATCTGAATTGTATTGGTGTTAGCTATTGAAAAAAGCAGGTTTAAAGAAAAAAAAAAAAGAGGAGCAAGACTTTGTTTCAAGGGAATTTGATAAGATGGACCAACACATAATGGAGTGATCTTCGCCTATTTTTGGTTTTGTTTTCTAAGTTTTGAGTTGTTTTTCTTAGCCAAATACTTGTATAGGTGTTTGGCAGTTGATCATTTGTTGTGATTTTTCTGAACAGAAGCAATGAGTAAATGAAGCTTTTTCTCCTGATTTCACCCTCTGGTGTCCAAGAAGGTTTGCAACTTGCTTGCAGGCTGTTTTCATTGATCTGACACAATTCAATTTAAAGGTGCAAAATCAGAGACTGTGAATATCTCTGCAGGCTGAAGAAGTAAGGGTCTGCTTACGAGCACAGAATGCAATGCCTTAGGTTGCCACTCAGCACAGGAACAGCTATGCAAGCCAAGTATCCCATTGCAGAAGCAGAGTGCTTTTTTGTTCGTGACCCCAAAAAAGGGGGAAGAAACCTGCCTCCTCTCACTTAGATTTTTTTTTTTTTTTTTTATCATGCTTTGAATAGCAGGGGTTTGGTTCAGAAGTTGCATCCTCTCTTCACCTGTCTTTCTGCAAGCGCATATATATGTATGTGCACACTGACTTAAAGGAATAGAGAGTGAACATAAACTGCAGTGCTATCACCTGTCTGGTACTTGGGTGTATGATGATGATAACTGAGCACCAACTGGATTTAATCTATGGGATGATCTCTGTTCTTAGGAGAATGTGGTAGTAAAATAAAGCTGGAAGGGAAGAACTGGGGATGGAAAGAAGGCTGCTACACTGTCCCCATGTGCTTGTTCATGAATTTTGACTTTGCAAGGAGCAATCTCTGTTCTTCCTAGACTTCCAAAAAGACAACATCATATGTGACAACATCACAACTGAAATATGTGGCAGTTTAACACCAATGGGTAGCTCAGTTTCATCGCACTGCTCTTCAACGCTTTTTCTTCAAAAGGAGAAGGGAGAGAATTTGATGAGAAGAGTTCATGGATTAAGTCCAGGCATCTACCTGGATGCCTACCTGTGCAGTCTGCTGCAGGGAGCCTGCTTTGCAGGAGTGTTGGACTCGATGACGTCTAGAGGACCCTTACAATCCCTACAAATCTGTGATTCTGTAATAATGCTTTGTCATTGCCACTCATCCATGGCCACTCTCTGCTCTTTCTCCACATTGCATCCTTCCCAAGGGATGCTGTCCTTCCCTAAGTGATCCACATGCACTGCTGCGCTGTGGGCTCCTCTGTTGCTGCATGTGGAGATCTGCTCCTTGTGTGCCCATGGGCTGCAGGGGGGCAGTCTGCTCCTGGGCTGCAGGGAACTTCTGCTCTGTGCCTGGAGCACCTCCTGCCTTCCCTCTGTTCTGACCTTGGTGGTTGCAGGACTGCTTCTCTCAACATTTGTTCTGACATGGGGCAGCTTCTCGGCTGTGTTCACAGAGGCTACCCCTGAAATACTTCTGCTACTGAAACCTTACCATGACAGCCCAGTAATTTGGTATGAGACCCAGTGTCCTTGAAGAGGCCTCAATTAACCACTGTATCCATGGTTGGGACAGTACTGAGATGCTGCCTTGAGGCTTACTGAAGTTACAGTTTGAATATGGATAATAGTAAGTGCCTAATATGAAGTTTCTTTATCAAACTTGAATGCATTCCTTGTGCCTGTGCATATCCAGTGCCTCTTTTACCAGATAATATTCAAGTTTCCCTCTTAGCTCCCCTTCCCCCAAAGGACAAAATGCCAGCTGTCGTTTTTTTTTTTTTTTTTTTTTTTGCTGTGGGACTGAGTGCTGCTTTACAGCTTTTGCTGGCTTTTGCTGAGTGCTTGTCTCCCTTGTTTGTTGGCACAGATCCTGCTTTTTAATGTCTAGTTTGTTCCTTCTCTTTAGTGACTCTATTTGCAGAAAGAAGTGCTACAACTTAGGGAAGAAGAAGAGAAAATTTGTGTGCGTGAAATTGAGGATAGAACTGCAGACTTGCCTTTAATTTCTTCTAGAGGAATTGGACATGCAGAGTCATATTCAGACTTGTGATAGATAATTGGTACTTGCTGAATATGTGTTTTCATAAAAACAAAACAATTTGAATGTGAGGAGAAGTCCTTTGCCTTGTTCAGCCCAGAGCAGAGGAGCTGATGGAGTCCTCGTGGTGGCCTGCGGCTCCTCACCAGTGGAGAGGAGGGTCAGCGCTGAGCTCTGCTCTCTGGTGGCAGGGACAGGATCCAAGGGAACAGCATGGAGCTGTGTTAAGGAGGGGTCAGGATAGGTTTTAAGGACAGATTCCTGACCAAGAGGGTGGTGGCTATGGAAGAGGCTCCCCAGGGCAGTGAGCATGGCCCCAGGCTGACAGAGTTCAAGAAGTATTTGGACAATGCTCTCAGACAGGATTTTAATTTTGGGTGGTCATGTATGGAGCGAGGGGTTGGACTTGATGATCCTTATGGGTCCCTTCCAACTTGGGATATTCTATGATTCTATGAATAGTTATGTTTACTAGATATGTCTGAGTTATTAAATTTGCACTGAACAGCACATGAAATTCACGTAAGAGCATGTGTAATAGAATTAAGGAGTTTGTCTCAGATTCCTTGTAGCTGAGAGTACTGAAGAGTATGATCTGAAGGACAAACCCTTGAGTTATGGCACAAACTTGAGAAGATTTTGCAGTGAAAGTTCGGAGAAGCACACCAGAAAAAGTTGAAGTCAGAGAGGAGAATGGGCTGTTGAAAGAACTGATTTTTGGCTGATGGATTCCCAGCAGAACAAGAGAATGAAACCTCACAGAGCAACAGAAAGGAAACAGTGTCTTCTACTGCATCCTGCGTGTTGGCACTCCTCTTTCTCTTTGTTAACAGAATAATTCCATGAAATGCAGACTGTCTGCAAAATATCTCCAGAATTTGAGTCCAAGTACATCTGAAGACTTCTTTTCTCCTACTGTACCCTGCTCCTTTTGTAGTGAGATATTCTTCCTCTCTACCTGTGATAAGTATCCCGTATGTGACAAACATACCTGGTGAGGAATTACCATCTATTGGTTTTCAACTGTGAGCAAACCAAGAGGTTACAGTTTAGGTTAGATGTTAGGAAGGAATTATTTACTCAAACAGTAGTGAGGCAGTGGTACAGGCCACCCAGAGAAGTTGTGAATACCCCATCCCTGGAGGTATTCAAGGCCAGGTTGGAGATAGGGCCCCGGGCAGCCTGATCTGGTGGGTGGCAACCCTACTCCCAGTAGGGTGGTTGGAGCTCAATGATTTTTAAAGTCCTCTCCAGCCCAAGCTGTTCGGTGAACTTACTACCTGTATGGATTATTTTCCATTATCCAGAAGATGATGGTAGCACAGGTTGTTCTTTGAGTTAAAACCTGCCAGCACAAATATTTTTTCAAACCCTGTAGTGCTGTCAAGAGCCCTTGCAATGCAGTACTTTGATTTGAGAAACACTTGAGATATCTGACTCCAAATTCGTGAAAGTCATTTTCACACTAGAAATGTATAGATGTGGATCTAGTTCTCATTGTGCTCTTCTAAGCTTTGTTAAACTCTTCTCTCTATGTGTGCTCAGGGAGGATATGAAGTCCAGCAGAGTCACTTAGAGTTTACTACTCCCGCAGAGAATATTTTGTCAGAGGGGAAAAAAATATTACAATGCTGTCTCCTGGAAGTACTGAAATGTATTTCATTACTACACTTGCCCTTCTTAGTAGTTTCTGATCTTAGTATTGTGTCACTTTTTTTTGTTCTCTTATTACAGCCAGATGATACCTCTTATTTTATAAAGCATCCTTCACATAGTATCTCCCATCACTCCAGGGTTAAATAGGATAGCATTTGTAGTCTGGAACGAGAGTAGAGATAACTACATACCATAGAAAATGGAAGGTAGAGTGGATGTGGAGTACTTCCCTTGTATGAGTAGTCCTGCAGTCAGGACATCAGTGGAGCTACCAAGGCAAATAAGAAACAATTGTAAAAGGAGGAAGAACTCAAGAGGAAAACAAGGTGGAGAAAAGAGATTGTTGTAGTTTTTCTTTGTTTCTGTTGAATTCTGTTTGTGTGGGTGGAGTTGATGTACTGGTGAATCACAAAACAAGTGTTAGAGAGTGGAGGGATAGTTTCTTGCACTATTGGAAGTGAGAATGCGTGAAAAGCTGGAAAGAAAGTCAGTACTTGTTAAACACCAGGGACACAGATCACAGATTGGCAAGAGTAAGCCTGTGGAGGGTTTTTAAAATAACAAAGTCAGTTTTGATCTGAATCTTGTGATGAAGTGAAAGCCAGTGGAATTGTCCAGCTCTGCTAGGCCCAAGTCATCACAGCTCATGAGCTTTATCTCCCCGTTCTATTACTGTATCTTAAAATTTGCCTAAATACAACAAAACTATCACAGATAATCTTGAGTTACTTTTATTTTTTTTTTTAAACTTCTTTCTTCTCATACAGATTTGTCAAATGTCAACTTCCTCCAAGATCTTGCAGAGCAACAAAGCAAGCAGAAATTCTTATGCTTATGTAGGATGTGGTTTTGTGGTATCTTAATTCAGTTGAGAGAATTTAGCTCAGGCATTACTAAATTTCTAAATCTGTCACGCCGTAGATTATTTGCCAAAACTATTACTTTTGTTTCTCTCCCCAATTTATTTGTTTATCTTCTTTGATAAAGGAAGACATTTAATAAATTTATTCAGAGAATCAGCAGCAAAAAATTTATTCAAGGTCTATTTTTAAAAGTTGGCCTCTGCAGTTTCAGAGCAAGACTATGAAAGTATGTGGTGGTCCAGCTGTTCCTGAGTTATCATCAGTAATGTTGATCTATGCTTGGTTTGTTTTCTTGTAATAGAACAGGCAGCATGCTAACAGAATATAGACTTCACAAACTGTCCAGGTAGCCAATCTTTTATATAAATGAGATTGGCATGTGGTTACAGAGTTCTGTAGTAGCACATCTGGAGAGAGGGGTGGTTCAAATGCAAGACAATATGAAAATTTTTCAGCAAAGATATCTCTGTGCAGTGCATCAGATTTTCTGCAGCATGCTTTTAACTAGCACATCAAAGTAGACTTGCTTTTAACTCTCTAAGACAGTAGTGATAACAGATCGCAATTAGAATAAATTTATTCTCCTGTAAGTTACACTAAATAGCATCTGTCGTCCCTAGCTTCTCATTTTGACCTGTAGCAGAGATGGAAACCATTATGTAATTAGAAAACTATGACTTAATTGCTATCACAGAAATGTACTAGGGCAAATCGCACAACTGGAATACTATGATTGAGTGCTATAAGCTTTTTAGAAGAGTAGAGTGGACATGAGGGGTGAGGGAGTCGCCTTCTATGTTAAGAAGTGGATTGATTGCAAAGAGCTGCCACTGAGAATCAGCCATGATCATTTGAAAGCTTGTGGGTTAAAATTAGGGACCAGATCAATAAAGTACGTCTTGCTTCAGCTGCAAGAGGTGTTCCACTAGCAGGCTCCCATTCTGATGGGAGACTTCAGTCACCTGGATATCTGCTGGGAAAGTAAGATGGAAGTTGCTGTCTGAACTTGCAGAGATGAGATCAGAAAAGCCAGGTTGTACAAAAGTACCAAAGGATGTGAAAAAATAAAAAGAAGGGATTATATGGGTACATTGGTGAGAAAAGACAAGCAAAGGAGAGCATACTCACTCTTCTAAATGAAAAGGGGGAACTGGCTTCAAAAGAAGTGAAGAAGGCTTAGGGACTCAACTAATTCTTTTCCTTGGCCTTCACTGGCTTCCCACGTCTTTCATGTCCCTGAATCTCTAAACAGTGGTCCAAGGAGAGAAATTCCTCCACTAAGAGTCAGTGTCTGCCTCATGAGGCTGAATGTGTGTAAGTCTATGGGACCAGATGAAGTGCATCTCAGGGTCCTGAATGAACAGGCTGATGTGGTTGCCAGGCCACTCTCCATCACATTTGAAAACTTGGCTGGTTGTCCTGGCTGTCAGGAAAAGCTCCTGGTGACTGGAAAAAGGGAAACATCATTCCCATTTTTAAGAAGGGGAAAAAGAAAGACCTGGGAAACTACAAGCTGGTGAGCCTCATCTCTATGCCTGGGAAGATATGGAGGAGATCCTCCTGGAAGAGCTATTAGGGCACATGTGGTATGAGGATATGATTGAGACAGGCAGCATGTCTTCACCAAGGGCCCAACTAATTTGGTGGCCTTCAATGACAAGGTGACAGTGTCTGTAGACAAGGGAAGGGCAACTGGTATCATCTAACTGGACTTTTTCAAGGTTTTTGACATCGTCCCATACCACATCTTTATCTCTGAACTGGAGAAATAAGGATTTGAAGGCTGGAATATTCAGTGTTTAAAGTATTGGTTGGATGGTTGCAGCCAGAAGGATGTGGTCAACAGCTCTGTGTCCAAGTGAAGGCTGGTGATGAGTGGAGTTCCCCAGGGGTCCGACTTGGGACCAGTGTTCTTCAACATCTTTATCAATGACATGAACAGTCGGATTGAGTGCACCCACAGCGAGTTTGCTAATGATACCAAGTTGAGCAGTGTCAATACGGAAAAGGAGGAAATGCCATCCAAAGGGACCTGGACAGGCTTGAAAAATGGGTCCACTAATGAGGTTCATCAAGGCCAAGTGCAAAGTATCGCATTTGTGTTGCTGCAGTCCCAGATATGTATACTAGCTGGGAGAAGAACTCACTGAGAGCAGATCTGCATCCAGGACTTGGAGGTCCTGGTGGATGAAAAGCTGGACATGATCCAGCAGAGTGTGCTTGCAGCCCAGAAGGCCAACCATATCCTGGGCTGCATCAAAAGACAGGTAGCCAGCAGGGATAGGGAAGTGATTGTCCCCTCTATTCTGTCATTGGGCTCTAAAGCTGTATTTCAAAACAAAATCAGAACAAGAGCAAAACATTTAGTTTTCAAGTTTCCATGTAATATCTGACCATTTTTTTTCTTTCAACTTTCTTTCATGTGGATCACTGTAGATGTGAACTGTCTGTGAAAGTATTTGCCACAAGGTATTGCTGAGGCCAGAGGATTTAGCAGGGTTAAACAAGGGATTGAAAATTTATATATAAATGACTAGAATATTCAGAATTATAATTGTTAATGCTTACAAACAGATAAAAAAGCCTCACACTTCAGGTTTCAGCCTGTAGAGATGAGGACAGAAAACCCTACTACAGAGTGACCTTACTGCATTTGACTGGAATGTGTGTGTTTGACTGGAATGTGCATTGCCCCTCTTGATAGTTGGGCAGCAGCAGTGTCTGTAATTTTTGTTCCAGTAGTTGGGCATCCTCACAGAAGTATACCAAAGGGTGGCAAGGAAATGAAAAAAAATTCACCTTTCATTACATTTGTTTCTCAAGTCATAACTCAAGTTATGACTCACCTTTCAGGCATGAGAAACACCCATGGTACCACACCTCCCTGGCAAATCCAGGTGCATGAGCACTCCAGAGGCTTGATCTTGAGGGAAACACTGGGAAGGCACCCGTTCTGTGTCTCAATAATAGTTCTTGTTGTTACCTCAGGCATTTTTCTGTCAGGCCCTGTTAGTGAAGGAATGTCATACCAAACTATTGCTTTGCTTGCAATAGGATTGTAGCACTTAAAATAGGTAGTCATGACCTGCAGAGGTTAACAGGAGAATGCACAGGTTTTGAAAGCAAATGGGCTGTAGTCAGAATAGTACCTGGCTCTAATTTCTTTGGTCTATGGGAAAACTTTCCTTAATCTCTTTACAAGTTTATGGGTGGGAATGTGAGCTCACACAGGAGAAGATTTGTAAGCAGACTATAAGTGGAGCTGTTTCTAAGGTTATGTTTGTTAAGCTTTGATACCCTTAAACCATCAGTGTTGTTCAGGACCTCATACCTATAGATGGACTCCCAGTCCAGTTTCTTTGTTTTCTGATTGTTTTTTTTTTTTTTTTGGTGGGGGAGGAGGGTTGTTTTTCTGATCATCCTCTTTTCGAGCTAAGGTCAATTGTGGAATTCTAAATTGTCATGTAAACATGGATTTTGTAGGATTACTGGACAGCTTTTGTGCTTTCATCTGTTAAAGCAAACATTTGGGTATATTGTTGGTTATTATTATTATTATTATTAATTATTATTATTATTATTTTATTTTTTGGAGAGGTGGTTCTTATAATTCTTGAATTGTAAATATGGCCAAATGTCTTCAAACTAGGTGGAAAAAGTCACAGAAGGCAGAATTAATGGGATCCTGTAGTCTAAGCAACACTCATTGACTTGCCAGATCTTCTATCACTGATGATTTAAACAGCATGAATTACAGAGGCACTATCTGTGTAAAATGCACTTTTTTTTTTTCCTTTTTCTTTTTTTTTTTTTTTTTTTTTTTTTCCCCAGAAGGGCAGAAAATTGTTTTGGCTTAACAGGAGGCTCTTTCTGGAACTAGGGCAGAAAAAGAAAATATATGTCCTCAGGAAGGTCTGGCTTCACAGGGAGGGTGCAGAGCTGCATTTTGTGTCTGCAAGAAGAAAAGAAGAGCCAAAGCTCAATTTGAGTTGACACTGGCCACTATGGTTTCAGACAAAACAAATGACTTTTTTAAGTATGTCAGCAGGAGGAGGTAAAAGTGTTGGACTTCTATTTTAGAGGATAGTCCCCTAACAAGTAAGGGTAAAGACACAATGGAGGCGTTTTTTGCCTTTTTTTTTTTTTTTTTTTTTTTTAAATTGATGCTTAATAGTAATGACAAATCTTGAGCTTCCCTGTCTTCTGAGTTGGGGGACCGTGGCTGGGATTATAATGAAAGAGGGTGCATCTGGCTGCTGGCTGGTCACCAGATGGGTGATCTGGATGTGCATCATAATGAATTTGCTGACAGTACAAAACTGGAAGGTACTGCTGACTTCCTGGAGGAACAAGAGACGTTGCAGAGGGATCCAGATAGATCAGAGACCTGTGCCATCAGCAATGGCATGCAGTTCAACAAAGGAAAATGCCAGATGCTGCACATAGGATGGATCAATGCCAGGCACAGACACAGAATGGGAGGAAGAGTGGCTAGAGAGCAGCTCAGCAGCAAAGGGATCTGGAGGTGCAAGTGACAGCAGCTCAGCACAAGCCAGCAGTGTGCCCAGCAGCCAAGGGACAAACCAGATTTTGGGGTGCCTTAAACACAGCACAAACAGCTGGTCAAAAGAGGCGATTCTCCTCCTGGATTTAGCGTTGGTGCAACCTCACCTTGAATACTGTGCTCAGTTCTGGGCTCCACAATATAAAAAGGGTGTTAAGGACCTTGAAAGCTTCCAGAGGAGGCACCAAAGCTGATAACAGGGTTGGTAGGTGTGTCCTGTGAGAAGAGGCTGAGGACGCTTGAATTGTCCAGGCTGGAAGAAGTACAAAGGTGACCTCATTGCTCTCTGCAGCTCTGTGAGGAGGGGGAGCACTGAAAAGTGGCAGGCTCTGCTCCTGGCACTGATGGCAGGGTGGGAATGGCACAGGACTGCCAGGGAGAGGTTCAGACTGGGCACTGGGAAACATTTCTGTGCCACTAGGGTGGTCAGACACTGGAGAAGATTTCCTAGAGAGGTGGTTGATGCCCTGTGCCTGTCAGTGTGTTCACAGGTCAGTGGGACGATGCCCTCCTTAATGTGCTTTAACTTTTGGTTAGCCCTGAAGGGGTCAGGTAGTTGGACTTGATCTTTGAAGGTCTCTTTCAGCAGAATTGTTCTTTTATTTTCTGTTCTGCTTTTCACCATACTTGCTTTAAGTTACTGCATTTCTTCATTTAATGACTACGTGTTGGATTTGGAACATGTTAAGTGAGTGAAATGCTGCGATTCTTGCTAAAAATCTGATTTTAGTCAAAGCTTTGTAAGACAGAAGAATGGGTTTGGGCATGTATTTTATTCCTCTTCTGTCCTTCTGAATGAAGAAGCAAGGATATTGTAATTGTTCTACCTGCTTGCAAGAATAAGGAGATGACTCATGCTGCTGCTTGTTCTGCTACGCCAGAACGGCAAATGTCATGCTCCTTTCTTTGTCTTTTGTCTGCTGGTTAGGTGTCCATGACAGCTGCATAGTTCAGCGACACTCAGATAAAAAGAAGCTCTCTGCAAAGCAGAGTCTTTTCTTTGTTGTAATTCATTTAGCTATCCCTGCTCACAACAAAGACTTGGTAAGCTTTAGCAAGACTTATTTTTTATTTTGCTACGGTGCATGCTGCTATACATTGAAGTATATCTTCAGCACCAAAAGGGATGTTTATTGAGGTCTAAGCATATTTCCTTTAATGTGGCTCCTTTGTATACGTACCTACTTATTCCTGTCATCTTTATCTGTTCCCTGTGCATGGGAAGGGAGTGCGCACTTCTTTCCTTTTACAGGTCGGGAATTTTAAATGCTCTGGAATAGCTAATGACTTTGTTCTGCTGCTTACATGAAAAGCTTTTTTTTTTTGCCTTCATTTCAGCCTTCTTTTCTAGGAGACGCTCATTTTAGTAGAAATGTCAAATAATGGAAACGTTTTTCTTTTGTGCAGGTTCGTTAATGAGCCTCCCAGTTAATTGCATTGCTGGAAGTAATGGGAATATTCCACTTGCAGAGTGGTGTGGGGGTCATCAACTGAAAGATAACCCCAAGTAGGCTGTTGAACAGACAGTTCTGTCCAATTCAACCACTTCTGTAGGATGAAATCAAGTGATGACTTGCATGTTTTGCATGCAGACATGATGAGAAGAGTTCTAGGTAGAGCACATTTTGTGTATTTTCTAATTGTCTATCCTTGAGAATGTAGTCGTGTTAGCCATTGAAAGGGTACAAATACTTTCTTAATCAGGCAGTTGGAGTCCATTGCACTGGTGGTTATTATCGCTGTTGCTAATATTCAGTACCATTCCCAGTTTCAGGTCCATTTCAGATTTCATTCTCAAAATCTTGATCTTCCTTTGTTTAGAAAGATCAGAATTTCTTACAAGGGTTTGATTTGCTTGATCAAAGTCACATGTTTAGAGATGTCTAAGAGAACCACTGCATTGAGGTGGTGCAGCCAGGTGAGTTTGGGAGGCAGCTCCTTTGCCCTTTGTCTCTTTGTGTGACTTGACTTATTTAGTGTGGATATGGTTCACTGTTAATGCACTTCCAATTTCAGAACTCATAGAATCATTTAGGTTGAAAAAGAGATCTAGATCATTCAGGGGAGTTGGGTACCTCTACCACTTTCCTGGGCAGCCTATTTCAACTACTTGCTCATCTGACTGTGAAGTGTCTGTTTAACATTCCTATGTGTGCTTAATAAAGCCCTTTGCTTTGTTCATCCACCTGCAAGGATCTCTGTTCTGGTCTTTCCTGTTCCATGCCATTGAAGTTGGGTTAGGGCTACAAAAGTCCACTCTTTTATTAGAGAACAAGATAGTAAGTCCATTGACTAGATTTATGTTTTTAGAACCATTTATTTGATTGTATAATAAGTAATAAAATTCCTTGTTTGGTTGAATACTTAAGCATATGTTCTCTTGTAGTTTTTTGATGCTGAAATTGCTACCCAATTTTCATCAGCTATATCAGATAGAATGAAATATAACCAAAAATCAAAGTTCTCTGGATATCACACATCCTGTAGTTCAGGTGTAATGATATGTATAGTATTTCAAGGTGCATGAACTGGCACCAGGTGTTTTTCTTTCCCATTCTCTGCTGTACTGTTTGGAAATGCGTGTGTAGCTGTAAGACCTTTGACCATTATTGCAGAATAAGGTTTCATTGCATTTGTACTAGATGCCACCAGCAGCAGAATTGCAACTCTTGAGTGCAAGATTCTTAATTGTTGTGGAGTATTCCAGTTCAAAGTGTCTTGATTAATTTAGGCAAAGATTTAAGACAGGCATATCAAAACTGAGTGTAAGTCGTTGGGAGATTAGAACAAGTAATTACAATCAGACAAAAATTAATCCTATGTAACTTAACTCCTATGTACTTCAGATTGTAATATGTTAAATCTTTTGGTATGTTTGCTATCTCAGTGTAGACTTTCTGCTTCTCGAAGTTTAATAGTACTCACTCTCTTAGGATCTTCTATCTTCTAAAACATTTTGAACATAAAATGTTCCATCTTCTAAAACTTTTTGCTGTGTAAGCATGCTGTTTGTGGACTCCAAAAAAGTTCTTTGTCTTGCAACCATTGTTACGTAGCTTTCAAGACTGCTTCAAATTTAAATTACCAAATGAAAGTTGATATGGAATATCGGTGTTGAAGATTATCAGACAAGTGACGTATCCAGGGTGAAAGCTCCAAGCATGAACATCTTCAAACCTTCTTTGTTCACATTAAATACAAATCATGAAAACAAAAAATATGTAAGAAAACAATTCTGCAGAAGTCCCTCCCCCTACATGTGATTGAATTGTGCACCTTTTAAAAATAAGACATGCATTCAAATTCTTTTTTAGATATTTTATTTTATATAGTTTTTCTGATTCTTTTATACTTGTCTACCTCTAATAGCTTCTGTCAAATGTTTTTTCCTTCCCCATCAAGTCCAAACATAACATTTCAAAGGTTCAAGGCTTCAAATTCAGAATTCAAGGCTTCCCACCAGCTTCCTTTTGTAAATGATCTTGTGAAGTTTGTGATGATAAATTGCAGTTTGTAATTGGTTCTTCTTAAATTGGTATGCAAATCATGAGCAAGACTGGGGAAACCAGGAAAAAGTGCTGTCAGACTTCCTTGGGAGCCTGCTGGAGGCATAGTGAGGCCAGTAGCTCTCCATTACCATGATATGTAATCTAGAGGGTAAAAAAGGAGTAGAAAAGAAGGATATGCTTAGTCAAAAAGACCTCATAAGTGATTGCTTGAAGTAGTTAGGAAATTTGACAGTATAATTGCTGTGCAGATTTTTTTCCAAGCCTCTTGACCATAGCAGTCATTGGCTGGGCTGAGCATAGTACTGCTGTGGTGCAATTTAAAAAAAAAAAAAAAAAAAAAAAATCCTTCCTGATAGATGGATGTAATTTGTAATAGTCTTTGTAGAATGTGGGCGAATTTAGCACACTAGAAAGCAGAGATGAAGCTTGGGAAGCATATAACCATACAGATACTAACCTTAGCATCATGAAGTCCAGTGGAATTCCAGTCTTCAGCCCCAGTGACTGGTGTTCTGGCCCAACCTTCTTGCCTTCTGCTCACAATAGGAAGGGAGTGAGAAGGAAGCATGTAGCTGTCATATTCCATTTACTGGTGTGCCCAAAGGTTGTAGAGGTGAGTGCCTGGAGGCTGGACAGCTGGGGATTGAAGAAGACAAAATCTTGTTTTTGCTGGTGCCCCTGGGGCATGTCTCTTTCTGCATGTCTGTGCCTCGCTTATCTGCCAATATCTTTTTGCTTTATCTTCATTACAGAAGTCTGCAATGAAGACATGCCCCCTTCTAGTGAATCTTACACTATAATTTGGTAGGTGTCAAGAAGTTGGAAGTTAAATATTTGTTTCCATTTTGGAAGAGTGTTGGTTTTCTGGAACCACTGTGTATCCAATTTGATCTTCTCCATGACTTTCCAATCTGTATTCTTTTTTCCTGTGCTGTCTCCACCCTGATCAAATGATGATTTTAATCCATGACATTTCTTAGTGATATCTGTTGTCTGAAGGAATGTATTTGAGAGGCCTGAGTTAATAGTGCAGATCATTTTGGAGCTAAGAAAAATGTATCTTCCTGCTCAAAAATATGCTTTTTTTTGAAGTCCTATACACCAAATTATACTTTGTATTCTCATGAATAGCTTATATTTGCTGTAAATACTTCAAATATTCTTCTTCACTTCTGATTATTTCCCAGCTGTGGCCCTGAAACACTACTCTCAAGGTACAGTGAATTTATTTATCTCATGACACATTCACGACTTTGCAGTTCTTGAGGTTATATTTATATGGGGGACTTACTTCTGGTCCCCTCTCTACTTATGGAAGGAGAAAGCTTACACTCACTCAGCTTGTAGCGGATTCTCAAAGGGCAGTGGCTCATCTGATGTGATGGAGGGGGCTGTATAAAATGTGATGTGTAACCTCTTCATCTGTCCATTGAGTTTAGACCCTATCTTTTACACTGGCAAGAGAAAACCACTCACCCATTAATCAAAATGCTGATGAATATGAGAAGTTTTGCATGGATAGTGGGTTTAAAATGCTAAGGGTCTGCCCTAAATTACTTGCTCTGATAATTAAATATAAAACATGTACCCAGCAGACATTATCATTTGACTCAAGACTGCATATTTGGAGTTTATCTACCAGCCAGATATATCAAAAACATGGAAATGGTTGAATGCTTTCAATTCAAGAGTTGGAGGTCTAGTAGGATGTGAAGGTATTTGTGTAAAAGATAAATGTGCTAACTGGAACATTAAATTTATATTTATCGTGTTTCCAGTGCTCATATTTTTCAAGTATTATATGAGATTTTATTAGTGTTTTAGAGCCACTGTCATCTTGGAAAGAATTTTTAAAGACTATCGTACTGAATGCTTTTGGCTTCATTTCTCCATTCTTTAATGATCTCTGAACAGCGCAGTGTTTTCATGAATGTATTTAGCATTTTAAATTACATCCTGATCTGTAAATTGTTCTCAAGCAGCTTGTTATGACTACACAGGGTACGAATTTGAGCTGTGTTGGTTGCTGTGATTGGATTAAACTAGTGCTTGGAATCAGAATTTGGGTGCAAATACATAGAATTTCATGTCCCAAATCTGATTTCCAGAAATATTTCCTAACACTCACATTATGTCTGCCAATGGGTTTGCTTGCTGGACTTCTCACAGAAGCAGCTGAAAATATTTGCTAGTTGTTACTAACTGTAGTTATTTTGGACATATTACGCTATTTCAGTTAATCACAGTCCTATTTTTACATGAATAACACCAAAAAATAGGAAAAACAGAGACTATACCTGATGAAGTACGTTGAAAACCTCCTTTTGGGTAAAGAAAAACAGCAAGTGAGAGATAGCACTGCTTTCAGGACGTTGCAGAAACATAATCATTCACATGATTATGAATTTCTAGAAAAAATGATCTTGCACAAAGTGATTAAGACAAGTAAACTCTGCATTGCTTCTTTGTTGTTAAACAAAGATGCTATTCGCGTACTTGTAAGATTTAGTAAGACATTAAGCATGTGTGCATGATGTCAAGATTTTGGCTGTAGCATGTGTTCTTACAGCCTTTGTAGTTTGTGATGACATAATTAGGTACATTCTGTGAAAGTAACTTAAAACGTTGCTGTCTGTTCCAATGAACTGAGTGCGTTTGGTCCATGATATCTTGCTGGAACATTAGCCCAGCCTTTTGTTTGGAGTCCTGGGGAGTTCAGAAGTAAAACCATCTTTCTTTTGTTCGATGCAGTCACATGTCTGCAGGTTTCCATATGTTTTTAGTGTCTAGAGATGCTGTCACCACTGAGTGCCTAATAAAAACAAACAAAAAAAGATCCCCGGCCAGAATCGTTCTCTGGATCTCCTGGCCTAGTGAGCAGCTGTACCTCATTGCAGTTTGCAGGCAGACTGGTGCACTGCCTGGAACTGAAACTGCTGGCTTAATATTCAGAGGTACAGATCACCCAGCAACACTTAGCTTGCTAGGCCCACCCTCTTTTCGTTTTTCCCATTTGACTCCTCATACAAATGTCTGTGCATCTCTTACAGTTAGCTAGCCCTTCTGTTTCTGGCTCCTAGTTATTAAATGCTTTGCACCTGGCACACTGCCATTCTTTTCACGATCTCAAAGCGCTAGGAAGCCCTAATTCACAATAGAAATGGATATGTAGGGCAGCTATTTTACCACTGCTCAGCTGGCGGGTAGCAGACAAGATGCACCCAAGGTGTGACAAATGTGTCAGTGCAGAGCCAAGCGTAGACAGCAGGTACCCAGGCTCCAACTTCTGTTACTGTATTATTATTCCTTGTTATAGTAGTATGCACTACAAATGGATTGCAATTACTTGGAAAACAAACAAACAGAATGAGCTGCTATTAAATGGCTAGCGTTCACTGGCCAGTGCTACCAGGAAAAATAGGTGAGTCAAGTTTTGGTTTGAAACCCAAGCTGAGTTTGTGTATGTATATTGCTTCATGCTAAAACATATATGAGGGCTGCTCCGAAAGTAGTGCTACCTATGTTATTTATGTTGGCCCATGACATCAGAATCAGATGTTGGTGGTATGGCAGTAGAAATTGAACCTTCTCACAAATATTCCATTACATGTTGTTGCCATGTGACAGATGGCAGCAGAGGGGCAGTATGACAGAATGGCATCTGACATGGAACTGCAGATGAAGCGAAGGTGTGTCATTGCATTCCTTTATATGGAAAAATGGCACCCAATGACATTCCTTGACACTTGATGAACGCTGATGGATACCACACAGTGGATGCAAGTGTTGTGAGGTGATGAGTGATGCATTTCAGCAGTGGTGACAGTGGGTCATCTCCACTGGTACAGACTTCTACAAGTGCAGCACACAGGCTCTTGCTCATCACTGGCAAAAATGCATAGCTAATGGTGGTGACTGTTGAAAAATAGTGTTTTATAGCTGAGAATTCACTCTATCAAATAGTGTTACTGTGGTCTTTGTAGGTTTCCATGGAAACTACATAGGAGGCATAAATTTCAGAGCACCCCATCCCCCCAAATCTGTCTCAGAGCTGCATTTCTGAAAAGTAGCAGTTT
The DNA here is from genome assembly GCF_951394365.1 of Tetrao urogallus. Taxonomy (NCBI): domain Eukaryota; kingdom Metazoa; phylum Chordata; class Aves; order Galliformes; family Phasianidae; genus Tetrao; species Tetrao urogallus. The sequence goes on along the minus strand of NC_136815.1, from coordinate 86,680,632 downwards.
TTAAGACAGAGTGGACAAAGCAGTAGTAATTTGCAGCTGCAGTCCTTCATCAGTCTGGAACAATTGTAGCTGTATCAACTCCTTGGTTGCTATAAATCAGTTCTTCCTACTCCTGCTTTGTGGCTGTACACAAAATGAGTAAGACTAGTTGTAAATATTCCTCTTTTTCTTTTTTAAATTCGAACTTGGGACTCATTGGGATATTGACACTGCAGTATTTATGAAAGCATAATTGTGGTTAGATTTCATAATACAAGAGCTTGCTTTGGGAGTGGAACTAAAATGAGGTATGTGTGTGGTTCTCGCTGGATCCCAGAATAACGACTTGTTCAAGCTACTTTTTCAAATGTGTTGCCACTCAGCTGAGAATGGAAAAAAACCCAAAACGTGCTCCAGCTTGGACTTGGTCCCACCATTTTTCTCTCTCTCCGGGGAACTCAGCTGGTGTTACACGTGTCTTCAGGGTGGAGACTTACAGCTTTTGCTGGGCTCTCGAAAAAGCATCAAGGGATTCTGTTTTTGTCAGTTTTTATAAGCACAGTGGGCATTGTAGCAAATCAGCTGGGCCCCGTGCATGGAAATTTTCATCTGAAGTCCTCAGCTGATCTGTTCAGGGCTGTGCAGATGAATCACTGCCTGCCTGCCCTGGTAGGGGAGAAACTCACAGTACCTGAGTCATCGAAGGTGGATGATCACAGTTGGAGGGTGAGCTCCCTGCATGGGTTGTGGTGAGAGGAACTGATTCAGGCCATTGCTTACAGTCACCTGCTGGAAGAAACACCCTCTTTTTTTCTAGAGTGTGCCTAAAGCTTATTTGATCACCCAAGTTAGGCAGCTAACATAACTCGTGGTTATTTCTCCAAGAGCTTGCTTGGAAGTTAGTTGCATTCAGAGTAGATGTCCAGCTTTCTTGCACATGGAGCCAGATAGAGAATCAGAGTCAAAATTCAGACAAGGTCCAGCAACCTATGATAATAAACAGGTATAGAAAGAGAAACTTAACTGTAAGATAACAGAGAACAAGCGGTGTGTAATATCACATGGTTGTCCTGAGAGGCACTTTGCCACTGTGCTTGTGTTTATTTCTCCTCCAACTAATGGTAAGTCACCTGGTAAAAGGCAGAGGGGTGAGTAACTGCTCCTAGTGGGGCATGCCACCAGCTCAGCCTGGCTCCCTTAGGTCTTTTTTTCCCTACACTTTGGAACCTGTTCTACTGGATTCAAAACAGTTTCATTGCTACGTGAAAAACAGTGACGTGAAAAACAGTGAAGTTACTGACTGGGGAGCTGGCCTTGGATTCATAGAGAACTTCGGTGGAATTTATATCTGGATGTCTGTGGCTTGGGGTCATCTCTAACATGCAGTGAGTCTTATTTCTGACCCTGAGATGCAATAATGAATTGATTAGACTGTCTAACTTACGGTAGAAAATAACTTCTGAGCTACCTCGTATTTCTCTGCTGCTTACACTGGGGTCAACAAGTGTCTAACTTCTTGATGAGAGTCTGGCTTTCTCCTTTCCAAGACTCCAAATATAGATAGAAAATTCAGTGGGGGTTCTATTTTTTTCTTCCTGGATCCATACAGGCAAGGAGAAAAGATCAGAGAAGGACTCAAAGACCAGCAAAAATAACTAGAGGATGATTTTCACATCCTTGGAGAATATCTGACATTGGATTCCCTCTTACCAGCACTCCCGTTGTGAGAGAGCAGTGTCACATAGTCCTGGATGCAGATCTGTGACTAATAACTTCCCTGAGATCAGAGTGGATTCTTTTGGGAGCAGTTATCCAGTCTTCTCCCTTCTTACTTGAGTGCAGAATCATGTTTGTGTAGGAAGGAAAGTTTTGGTGTTTTAGCACAGCATCAAATTCTGCTTTTATAAAAGACAGGTAGAGAGAAAAGAGAGGCAGCTGTAGCATCTTGGAAGGGATTGCATGCAGCTGATGTGTTTATATCTGTGTAAGGAGCTATTCCCTGAGGTGCATGTCTGACTGTATGTCTAATATAATTCCCTTAAGTCTGACCTCTGCTTTCAGCACAGAACACAGTGGAATTACTGCTGTAGCTGAAATATTCCATGCATCCAAGAGTCCTGCTTGCAGAGAAGTTGCTAAGTCTGTTCTCACTGTGGGAACGTTCCCAACTCTTTCAATTGTTAAGAAGATATATTGCTTCCCTCATCCTTAGATCATCCTTTGGCCCATGTGGAACTGTTATTACTCGACTTTCTAAATTTAGAAGTTTTAGACACCTTGGGCTATGAATTTTGTGCCCAAAAAAACTGCCACTCAGAAAAAGAAAATCCTCTCCTTCGCACACAGAATCACAGAGAATGGCCCAGGTTGAAGGGACCTCAAGGATCATGAATCTCCAACCACCCTGCCACATGCAGGGCCACCAAACTCCACATTTAATACTAGACCATAATATATACTAGATCGTAATCCTTCATAATAGGTTCTGTTCAAAGTGCTTTCATTTGATGAAAAATATGTTTTCTTTAAACCATTAAAAAGAATGCAGAAGTGTGCCAGACAGCCTCACTAAGACATGTTGGCGTAGAACAGGAGATGGAGAGGAGGGAAAAAAAACACACATGTGGAACATTACTACTACTGGGCTGAGAAACAGTACCACTTCACACCGAGTAACTGACTGGACCCTGACCAAGGGCACAGAAAATTGGCAGCGTTTTAGTTCTTAATACAGTGCTGGTGTGTTAATGATGGCTGACTGAAGCCTGAACGCTGATGTAGAGATGATATATGAGCAGGATCTCTTTGGGTCTACTTTTAATTTTAAAATAATGAAACTTTATGTCTAAAACCAAATATGAAACGCAACAGGGCATAGACATTAAAGCTACCATCTTCTCCCTTGTAACTAGAAGATCTTATGAAAAATGATAGCTTTAACTTGGTTTACAAGTCAGCAAACTTAACGTCTGCCTTGCTAATAAAGTACAGCGCGTTAGGTGCAATAGCTTTGCTTTGTGAGTCTTATTTCCATTCTTTTATTTGAATTTACAGCCTCTAGAACTATGATAAAAGTTGTTTTTCTACTTTGGTACCCACCTCTGCTCTGTCTGGTAAACTCCTGGAATGCCATGGAAATCTTCTGCCATGCAAAGTGTAGTAGGATAAACATGATTCACTTCCTCTGTAGTGGTTTCCCAATACTTTGCTGTCAGTCTCCAGAGTCTGGTTTGAAGACCTTCCTGGTAGACGTCATCTCCCATGTTATTTCAAAATTAGTGTGTGTCTGGCTATATTTGGGAGCTTGGGAGACTGCCACAGATGTTTTTTTTCTTAATCCATTGGCTATTCACATTGTGTACGAGTTGATAGGTACCAAGGCTCCCATTTGGAGCACTTCTGTTCCCTTCACATGAAGTGCTGGCACTGAAGGTGGGGACCTGCACATACTGGCCGTGCTCTTCCCTGAGCTGGGATGTGAGTGATGTATGCCAGGGGCTGTTGTCTACATAGTGTGGACGCAATGGGGTAATGCCCTCAGGATGGGGAAGTGATGTATGTTGTGATTGCGTCCCTGTGCCAGAAAATTCTTCTTTCCTGGAAAGGTAACACCTTCTGGTGAACGTGTTTGTTTTTTTTTTTCTCTCTAATTATCCCTCAGCTCTTTCAGCAGCACTGCTGGAAGCCCTTCCTTGCCTTTGGACCTTTGCTTAGCTGGGATGCAATTTAATCCATCCAAGCATGAGATGCAGCATAATCATCATCTGCTCTCTCCCATTTTGCCACCTGCAGTGTGTCTGTATTTGCCCAAGGGTCTGCACTCGCATGACCATGCTGTGCTAATGGAAGACCAGTTCTCTTCTGAGGGGTTGTCCACACACATCTCACGTGTTCTTGTCCCAGTGGCAGTGTTCCAGTGTGATCTATCCTCTTCCAACCCAGCTCTTGGGAATTAGTTTGGCATCTTTATCCAACAGTTCCAGTCTTTGCTGTGCGGCCTGGATTTTTCTCCCACTTTTCCCATGTGTTTGCTATAAAACATGAAAATAATATTTCACTTGTAAAATATTTCCTATATTTTAGCATCCAAATGTTAGAAAATAAGATAATGTTTGGGTAGCACACCGAGCATGAGAAATGCTAGAAATTTGTTATTAAATATATCTATAATACTTAAGTAAGGAGTTTGCATGTGTTTGCTCAGATTGCAGTGGTGAATGGAGGAGTTTAGCAGGTGCCTGGGGTGGCAGAGTTTTGAGTAACTTTTAGGAGATTTCTCTGCCCAGGAGATGCAGATATGCAAAAGCTTAATATTTCCTTGCCAATAGGTGGCTCCTAGGAGCATTTTTCTATTCACCTGAGGCTGAGTTTTTGGTGCACTGACAACCTCCATGATGCTCCATGATGTACCAGCTGGTTTGGAAAGCATCAGGACTTCTGTTCCAGGCTTGTGACACTGTTCTGTGGCCAGCAGACAATACAGATGGTGTGTGTGGTCTGGGAAGATCTCGCCTCCCAGCTATGTGGTGCTGTTGGTGGGAAAGAACTGAGTTAAAGCATACGAAGGAGGCAACAGGTGGAGATCCCAAAACAGCAGCTGTGCTGTGCAATGACTCGGTTGTATATCTCCAATGCTGGCAGGGTGCAGGTGATGAGAGAGGGTGAAAACCCCGCAGAATGTTTCTATGCTGGCAAACAGAACCTGAGTTCCGTACATTTGTTGAATGTTTCCAAGAATTAGGCTCTGATGTCTCTTCTAGAAATAGAAACGATAAATAATTGTTATCACGGCTTCCAAATGGATTTTTTTTTTTTTTCCCAGAGATTCTAATTAAGTTTTACATTAATTATAAGTGTGCAGCATCCTTTTACCAGCAGAAAGGCCTTCTGGGAATTTCTACCGTGTTGAGGTTTTAAAGGCCTGGTTTTAGTCTGTTTGCTGAGACCTGTGATCCCTGGGGCTACTCTTCTGTTTGACTCCCTCATTAAATATCCAGAGAAGTCTTTCTTTCTCCAAGATCTGAAATCCTTAAAAAGCTTTATATTTTCTCAAGCAAACGTGGTTTCCTGGGAAAGCTGGGAAGATATTCTCTTTCAGTATTTAGGGAATTCTCCGTGAAGGGAAGTCAATCAGGGATACAGGCGGAAGAGGTTTTGTTTGTGTATAGAGTATCTGCCATTATTAAGAGAGGTTGAGATTCATGAATAGGCAAACAATTTTCTCAAGGGTATTTTTCCTTCTGCCTGACTCCTGCAGCAGAAACTGCCAAAGAAATGCCAACCCTGAGTGTGGGGCTGCTCACTCAAAATGAACAGAGTGGATGAGAAGGTGAGACTGAAGCACAGCCTGTTCATGGCAAAAGTGCTGTGGCTGCCAGATTTGTGGAGGAGAATTTTTCTACTTGCTCTGAAAATGATGGGCAAATTGGCATAGACATGCTGCTTGAAGCAGTTTTATTTCTGTGCTTGCACAGTGCTTTGAATAGGGGGGTTATTCTCTTTGCCTGGGGTTCCTAGCAGGATGCACATATGAAAATAGCATGGAGATGAAGAGTGGGCCCCAGAATAGGCTGTTCTTGGAGGAGAACATCAAGACCATATTACTGTAGTTTTCCCTCAGAAAATGTCAGAGCTGTGCTTGTGTGCCTGTTTGGCTGCTTTTTTTCCTCTGTTGCATCATCCTGGTGTTACCAGCAAGGAACATCATGAGTCACACACATTTTTATTACGGTGTTGTAAGATAAACACATCTCTCTGCAGTTTAGGCAATGCTGTACTGGGTGAGCAAACTTCTGAAACATGTTGGTGATGGCATGTATGCACAGCAGCACTTTAAAGGAAGGGGCACAGTGCACTTGGCTGAACATCCATGGTATACTTTATGTAGGCTGTTGGGTTAGAAACTCTTGGATGGTTCTCTGGCCTTCTAGGTGAATTTCTCCACTCTTGATTTATGCTGTAGGAATGGGGAAGTATACATACATTACTTGTTCTCGTACGTGCATTTGTACATCTTGGGTGTTTACAGAATAGAGGCAGTGTGGAGAGGCATTATTTGCCTTTTCATTGCCAATGACTGGATGAATGGCAACTATTACCTACCTCTGTTCAGTAATAAGTAATGGATGGAGATTTTCAAGTTCGTGTAATGCTTTAGTGAGTCCGTGTGCAATGCATTAGTCTTCAGTAGAAGTCTGGCTGCTGCTGGCTTATGAGACTGCAGTGCAAAATATCTTTTTGAGTTTATTATTTCTGAAACAAACCAGCCACCTGAGAGCAATTATCTTGTTTGCAGTGTCTTTTTACATAAGGGTTTTTTAACCAGGATATGGGCAGTGAAAGTGAAGGTAGGAGTTAGAGAAATAAGTGCTAAGTAAACCAGCACCTGTGTATTCTTCCTCAAATAGCTTTATGTGCTTTTCATGAGCCTGAATAGCCTAGTGGTGGTTGTAGCTCTTCCCTTTGGCAAGTAGTCTATTCCCAAGGAGTGGAGCAGTCCCAAGGCTTCCTGCCAACTTTTCTCACTGCCAAGTGTTGTGGGGTAGACTGTGAATACTCTTGTTTTGAGATCCACAGGAAGGCTGAGAAATTCACTGTAGGCCCAGCAGTTCAAATTCCATTTTACTGTTCTGATGCATCTTTGGCATATTTTTAACATTCTTGTTAGCAATCATAGGGTCAATGGAGCTTTCTGTATTACTCTGGGAACTTTGCAGTTGACTTTGTCATATTCTCAAGTTTGATGATGGCATTGCCTGTCAGAAAGGAGTCTTGTTTGTGAGCTGTGTGGAAGTGGAGGAGACATCAGTAAAGGTCTTTCTGTAGTCCTCAGACACTTCCACAAGAGCACGGTGCGTGAAGTCTTTGCTTCTCCTATGCTGGAACACCTTCCTGTTTGGTGGCAGTGTTATGCAGTAATTGAGAACATTGCCAAAATTGCCTGAAACTGTTTGGAAGAAATACATAGGTGGGAGGAGTATTTTTACATAGAAATATAGCAGTGATACCTCTGCTTATATAAATAAATGAACTCAGCACAAGTAATACCCTCTGGATATCAAATTATTAATTCAACATCTCATCCTAAAAACTTGATCTTCAGCAGCAGGGGTTTTCATCAGCGAATAAGTTATGCTTCCATTTTTGAGATAAGCGTGTAAGTAAGTTGGTTTCATTTGTGGTCATAATGACATTGCTCTGGTGAGCTGAGCGTATGCATCTACATTCTTGTCAGCTTTTTTAGCTTTGATATAAGTTGCTCTGAAAGCAACTTCTTTGCAGATGTAGAGATGGCACGAGATAAATGAATATTTCAATTATTTATTTGCCATGAAGACAAGCTGTAAACATTACTTATTTCTGACTTAACATATCTGAAATCAACTCTAAACAAAAATAGACCAAGTCTAGATGTCTGAGAAACTGTTTTGATAAATAGTCCAAGATACGATCATAAAACCATCAGACTTGATGTACTACTTTTTATTGTATAAATTATCTTGTTGCTATAGTGAAAAGGTTATGGTTGATTGCTAGCTCCTGTAGATCACTGAGTTAATGACTTAGATCCGAGTCCACCTGACTGGGTGAGATCTAAGTCCATAAAAATACAGTACAGCATGAATTTGATGCATTAATGAGAGACTGAACGTACAAACTAGAAATCAGTGCTGATGTTGCCCAGGTGAGGACTTCAGACCTGTTGGTGTTCTCTGCTAAGTTAAACATAAACACCTATTTATTTTTTTTTAACTTGATTGAACTGTTTTGATTAAACCATTTATTTGTACTCTTACATAAAAATAAATAGTGTGTATGTACAAATGAAACTTCTAATGCAGATCTCAGAAGGATAATTCCTGCTATCTTGTGTTTCTGCAAATCTAGGATTTGTTTCCAGAGGAAATTCATGCAGGGGAAGGCACTGCTGAGTGCTGCGCATGGTCAAGGACGGATTTGGTGAGCAGGCTGAAATGGTACCTTTCATCTCAGATGCAGGTATTTCTGGGGGTGACCCTGATGGGGGAAGAGTAACCTGCCAGGCTTAGCACGCATGCACATCTCCCAGAAGAGAGGGCAGCAGTGAAGAGGACCTTGTTAGAGGAAAATCAGCACAAGCCTTTTCCGTACAGCATTTTACTAAGTTATCAATGGCATATTAATGAATAATCTTTCTGAACTTGGTTAGAGTCATTATTTTTATAGACATGCAATTTTCCCTCATTCTTATTTGTAGGGGTGTCTCCAGTAGGTGGAGAGAAGAGCTAGAGGGCAGAGATGGAGCATCTTACAGAAATCACAGTTCTGATGATATGCTTTTTGTACCTCATGAAGTCCAGTAATCGCTGAGGATTACTGGGGCAGAGTTGGGGGGGGACTTGGAGAGAATGGGGAGCATGCTGAAATATGACTGATAAGCATTTTAAAATTTTGTGAGTCTGCATTGTTTTAACAGAAATTGTCTTTGTGTAATGGAAGATTAAAAAGCTAAGTGATCGTAATTACCCTGATTGACCTTAGGCTTGGAAGAATCTTCCTAAATTTGATTCTTGTTCATTAATACTGAGTCACCAAGCAGCACAAATATGATCTGGATCAAGTGTCAAATTAAGCAGAACACACAGTGTGGAATTTATGCTGGATTTGTGCCAGCTGTGGGAGGACACTCAATACTTAATCCAGCATAATACATACTAGAAATGAGATACAGCTTTTTTTTTTTTCTTTTTAAACATGTTTGTGCATACAAACTGAGTTTGCAACAGCTCAGCACTTTCCTGATGAGTTTGATCCAGCACAGGTGGCCTTAGAACGGAATTTTCTGTTTTACAGAAGAATGGGATGATCAAGTCTTATAGAACTGAATCTTGAAGGAATTGAAGCTTATGGGAAGGGCTGCACTCCCTTCACTTTCCAGAGGGCATTGCCTGCTCTTGCCAGTGGTGGAAGCAAAGTTGTACTACAGGGTGTCTTTAAAATGAATTTCTTGCACTTAGCTCTGGCTGATTCCATTCTGTGCATTGAGGTTCTGGGAAGCCATTGCTCGTGGGTTATTTTCTGTGCAGTACTGGTGCGAGCCACTGGTCCTGCCAGCACAGCTAAGTTGCAGGAGCAGTGCATACAATTCATATGTCCCTTCCTCAAACATGCAGTAAGAATATGTGGCTACATTTAATAAAAGAAATTAAATGTCAGCCCAGAAGACTTGAAATTGGAGGCTGGGGAGTGTTGGAAAAGAGCTGAATGATTTTACAAGTACTTGACATTGTCATGTACTCCTTGGCTTTTCTGTGAACATAAAGCTGGAAGCCATTGCTCTATGCTGCTGGCCTCATCCTCACAAGCTGTAACCCTGAGTCAGATCCTGGGCTTACTGTGGCTGCTTAAACAGAAAACACAGAACTATGCTGCTGTGTCTGCCTCTTGCTTTGCAAATGCAAATTTACATCTTAGCTTACAGACAAAAGCTCTCTCAAATCAACAATCTCTTCAAACTTTGGATTGCGCACCTTACGAATCTGTGCTGTACTCCTCAAGCTCTGTTTTCTGAAGCCTTGAATGCCATTGCTGAAAAATGTATTCTTTTTCCGGTGGCAAAAGCATGAATCAATTTTTTTTTTTTTCCAAGACAAAAACACTCTGAAAAGAAGCTGCTCTCATTTTACAGCAAGATAAATTTACAAACAACAGTTTCAGACAGGCATGAAATGTTGAATTAGCTTTATGTTAGGGTTGCTAAGGTTTTATCTGAGGCATAGCTTCTGCATCCTAGTTTCTATGGGGTTAAAATTGATCCTGTTCTTAGCAGTGAAGGAAAACTCTAAGTAATGATAGAATGGCATTTTATACTGCCTTTATTTCTCACAAGCTTGTCCTTTTCCAAACTGCTGGAATACGCACACTGCTGAAGTTGAGTTTCCAAAATAGGCTCTTGTCTTACATTTGGAGAGCTGAAGTTTGGCTGGGAGCAAGGAGAGGAGAACTATATGCTGTTTCTATGGGAAATATTTATAGCTGTTTATGAATGCCACTGCATTCCAATCGTTTAAAAAAGACATGCTGAACAGGATATACGATGTATCTCCTTATTTGAACTAGCTTTGAAAAAACTACCATCATTCTCCTTTTTTTAGCCCGCTTTCCTGAGGAAACTTGGCTTGAAAGATCACAATCTCTGTGAAATGTGTACACTATGCCTCTCTCTCTTTATGGTTTGAGGAGTTCTAACCAAATTTGACAGAAGTTCTATGGATATGTAGTTCCTACACAGCTTACAAAATAGCATGGCACATGAAAGTCAGAAGAGAAGATAAATTGTTGATGCCCACGTTGACATAAAGGCAACAGCATAAAGAAATTACTGGGCAGTGGAGAATCAACAGAGAAAAATGTTCATATGAATATCACAGATGTGGATGAAAATCTGCCTGGAGCATGAATGTTGTTAGAAGTAGAGAGTTCACCTGTGTTATCCTGTCAGATACCAACCAGTTTTCATTAGTTCTGCTTCTCACTGAACTTTTGTACCACGAATTAGTAATAGAAATACATCAACAGATCCCACAGCCATTCAGCAAATTAATGTTCTTGTGTCTGCATAGCTCTGGAGAAACTAGCATTGTATTTTAAAACATACTTTTAATTTTAGTCCATCTTTTCTGAAGAAATCCTTTATATTTGTCCTCAGTAAAGAGCTATATAGCTCCCTGAGTGCAAATACAACATATGTGACTTTCCAGAATAATCACACGTTAGATGAAGTTAATTTATCTGATAAAGAAGAAGAGAAAAAAAGCAGAAAGCTGTAATAAAAAGTACTAATTATTCAAAAATCTCATTGTTCCCCTCTGGAAAAGCAGTATAATGGGTAAAAACAAAAATCTGAGCAGGCTTATTTTGCTTAGTACAGTTCCATACTGAGCAGGCAGGTATGTCCAGACTGTGATAGTAAGTTTCAGTGACTCGTTGTGTTTCTGCTGTGACTTGATTCTTCCCTTCCAAGGGAAGTCATCTGCAACATTTCAAACGAAACTGAATATCCCAACCAACCAGTAGATCCAAAGAGGTAGGCTTTTACTGAAGCATCATTATACTGTGAGACCAAGGGTAAGATAGAGAGAACTGAAAAGTCTGTATGGCTGACAACCCAGTTTCTTGTTTCCTCCTGTGATTTGGCATAGCCAACACAGAGGCATGAGAAGAAGCATTCTGTTCTATCAGTGCTGCAAGTGAAATAATAGAGAATTACCATACTGCTCATTTGGGCAGTAGGGAGTTTAACCACTTCTCACTGCCAGACTAAAAATACTGGAAATGTTTACCACATTTTAGGACTTACTAGAACATCAGTGACTTTCTATCGCAGCTTTCCTGTTTATAACTAAAAAGGTAAAGACTTGGTACTGAAATACGAACCTGACAGTGTACAAATCTGCCTCCAGCTGAACCATTTCCATTTCCTCAGATTCCTTTAACATGAAAGTCTTTCCTTCTCTGCACACACAATGGCATCCAATTTTCATCTCACTGGGTGCTGACACTGCATTCCTGTCTGTCTACTGAGTTATTGTCTGGATTAATGTTCATTAATTATGTTGGTTCAATGAGGCTGTACTTGGTAAACAGCTTCTTGAGGACATTAACCATTTTCCTGTGAGTGGTGTTTAGCACCCTGTACATTAAAGTGTAAAATGATGAGCATAATCCTAATCCAACAAATGCTGTTCTTTCACAGGGTATTTTAGGGTAGAGGGATGGATAAGGGGAAGTAAAGAAAGAGAGGAAGAAACTGTGGAATTGGTTTTACATCAATAGCAGGGGCTGCCCTGTCGTGCTGTATGACCAGTGCTGGCAAGCCCACAATATCTGGTATTGCTCATCTGCTGATCATGTGTACCACACCAACCTTTTCCTGCCGCAGTTCAGAACTCTAAGATATGTTTCTTAATGCTATTCATCTTAATTTGCATAATCAGTTTTTCTGAAAATGATTCAGACATTAAGATGCATCTGAACAGGCCTCTTTCCTGCCTGCAAAGGTAAATCCCTCTGGTGAGCTGAGCATTATAAATTTAAATCCAGGATGTGGGCTTGGTTGATGTACAGTACTTAGCACGACAGGTACAAATGATTGGGAAGAAGAACTTGCTCTAAATCGCTCTGTGCTCCTATACCCAAAGGGTTTTCCTTTAAAGAAGATTACTGATGTTTTAAGACTATCTTAAGGTAATATGTAAGTAATTAAGGAACCAAGAGCAGAGGAAAGTTTTTGAGCACAAACATTGCTCAGCAGTAATCTTTTTAAATAATAAAGGGTCATGAGGATGATGAAAGTTCACGGAAACTGAATTAATTCTTTCTCAAACGGAGGATAATTCTGCAGCCAGCACTCGTTGGTATGACAGAAAAGTCAACATGACAGTAGAAGTTAACTTAGTAGCAGCTGAAATCCATAGATTTATATGCCTGCAGATAGTTTAAAGGTTGTTAGGGGTATGTTACCTATGCGGTTAATGGAGAATTCGTGCCTAGATCTGGTCTGGTTAAGTTGACAGTATCCAACCAACTAGCAGGGCTTTATTAGCATATAATGGTATTTCTCTTTTTTCTTTTTCTCTTAAAAAAAAAAAACACAAAACAAACAAACAAACAAAAATACCACAGACACAAACAAAACAAAGAAACACAACCAACTCCATTCTGAGTGCTTCACTTTTAATTTTTTTTTTTCCAAGCACATCTCTTTTTAAATACCGTTACTGCTGGGAAACTGTAGCTTATTCTCTTTTACAAGTCTGTTTGAAAAAGTTGCTTTATTCATTCATCCTGTGCCACCTTCCATGTACTAATTGTCGTAACTGTGAGGTGTGCTATATAATAAGCCAGTGCTCTGAATCGCGTTCAAGGATTCCATATTGTACTTATTATATTTGACTCTTCACTGTGCTAAAATCCATTTGTCAGTAGGTAGCCTATGGAAACATTTTACCGTAGAAAGAAGGACTTTCTGAATAGGGCACCTCATTTATTAATTCATATACAAGCTCTGGGTAAGAAGTTTAGGTAGCAAAGCACTCAGCTTGCTCTGAAGAAGAAGGGACTACTTCAACTAGCAGTCTCCACTTACAGTATTGTTTATATACAGTATGTATAGCAAGCAACGTCGTATTTGAACTTTGTCCTATGGAATGTTGCACGTTGTATTGTGTTTTGGTTTTAGGAAAATATACTAATGCTCAGCAGAATGCAAGCTAGCCTGACTTAACTTGTGGATTCGTGTTAATTAGGCTTGAAGGAAACAAGACAAGTTTCCTTGTCTTGTAGGGAAGGAGTAAGGTCTTGATTTTGGGTACTGCTTCTGAGGTCTGTAGGCCTTTTGGGAGAAAAGCAGCTTCTGGAGAATGGGAGTCTTCTTACCAAAGAGCTGGCACTAGGGAAAGCCTGTCCTTTGTGATTTAGCCTGAATATATGAGATTTTTTTGGACGTAGTTTCGCTGTACCTTTGGTATCACTGGGATTTTTGAAAAGGAAGTGCTCTTATTCCATAACCTTACACATCTATTATGCTTTCTGACTGAGAGAGGTGGGATCTTATATGTTGTTGTATATTTTCTTAGTTTTCAGTAAATATTTTTGTTTACTTCAGCTCAAAATACCTTCCTTTCACGTTCCCATATCTCTTGGGAATTTGGTGAATGGAGTATGTGGAAAAGTGACAGGAAATCTATCTATCTATATATATATAATTATTATAATAATATAATATGTTATTTATATTATTATATAACATATAATATATGTTATTTATTTGTTTAAACCTGGAAGTTATGCTTCAGGTGGAACTTTTAAGTCCCTCTTCAGCAACTTTCCTTTGCAATGCGCCCCCTTAACAGATTGAAGGCTTTTGCTTGTGGATCCCCTGGCATATTATTTCTACTGACTGTGCTGATTCACAGTATTAAATGACATATGTGGCCTGTGTAAGTTTTCATTAATGACAAAGTGTGTATATAGTTCTTTTCATGTTAACAGTTAAATCTCTCAAGGAGCTGTGAGCTCAATTACTTCTTTTTTTTTTTTTTTTTCTTTGTTTGTTTGTTTTATTAGTAACAATACTAATTTCTTTCCTTTAGATTACTTCTTAATATGTTTCTACTTATTTTGATCTGATCAACAAAGTCAAAACGTGCATCAAAAGAGTAGTGGTGGATTACTATCCTGAGAAGCTCAGTGGCAGAAGGAACCTAAGCTACAATTATTTGGCTGCAGCTAATGTTCTCAGTCGTTGTCTTTTATTTCTTTTTTTTAAATTCCACTTGTGAACTCGTCATGACAGGAACTTATTATCCATGTGTTAATCTCCCAAAGAAGTAATGTTTACATAGCTAGGATGTTTCATGGTTTAGGCAAATGATGCTAGGGATCTTTTTGCAGCTATAATTTGACATATGACAAGTCTTCATAGTTTCTGTTTGAAGTGGCGAAAGCTATGTTGCTTTTGTGGGCACATCTCTTAACCCACACACAGTTCTGCCCAAGTAGCAACTTCAATAACTTCAGTTTCCTTTGACAATAGCATTCTTTTGTCCAGTGTGTGCAAAACAAACCCATTTATAAACCGAATGTAACCAAACAAAAAATTAATGAACACCAGTTGCTAATGATGCTGTTGCGTAGTTGCAAATTATTCTGCTTATAACCCATTCCACTTATATTCTTCTGTAAGGCAGATCCCATTCAGTCAGACTATTAGGATAAGAGTCTATCTGGATGATCTTATCTCCTCAAAACACTGTGGAGGAAAGGCTTAAGTAATGGTGAGGCTGGAGGCGTGCTTTCATAGGGATTCTTTTGAGAATGAAACATTCATTACTGTTTTCCTTGAATAGAACTTCAGTAATGAGTGCTAATCTTCAGTAGTTGCATGAGTGCCTGCACAGGGCAAGAGCAGGAAGATAACTGCATCCATGGCTGAAGCAGATGGAGCCTTTTACAACATCGGCTGAGGCAATGTGGGAGCTGAGGGTTGTGCTGCTTTCTCAAGCCCTGAACGAAGAAAAGCACTCTCCCTTTGCTTCTGTGGAAGAGGGAGCATTGTGCTCCCTCTCAGTCTCCACTCCAACCAGCAAAGGGCTGCTTGGCAGTGCAGAAGCTTTGGTTTATTTGACACAGAAGAAGCTTTCTTTCTCTTAATCAATAATGTTTTGATCTTAGCTGGGAACAAGAAGTGCTTCTCTTATTAAGGCTGTTTGGCAATAACATAAAGGCATCCAGTGTTAAGCAGGTCCTCTGAATGTACGTTGCTTGGAAAGAAAATTGAGCTTCTTCATGTGTAAACATCTGGCTTAGTCCCTTAATGCGTGGATAGCTGCAAAACATGCACTGTCTTATGAATGTGCTCAAAACTTCATTCCCTGATCTATCTCTTTGCAAAACTCAAATCGTTCCAAATCTTGGGAATGGAATTGCTTTTCTTTAGCCATGACACTCAAAGAGTTCTACTGTACATGTTCCACAAGTTGGGCTTGTACTAAGTTTTGTTCTATTGTTTCTACTTAGAGTAAAGTCAAATATTGCTACTGACACTGAGAATGGTGAGTAACATCTCTTCTGATTCCTAGCTCTAGTCCCAAGGTCATTGGAGAATACTTTTTGACAAGATCCCAAAAGCATTTAGTCTATGTGGGCCACGATCTAAAAAAGCTCAACTTATGGAATGAGCAGAAGAATAGAAATCATGATGAGATGAATGTATGTGTCTATTTTGTTTTCACGTGTTGAAAGACAAATCCACATTGTGGTACTGTTTGTTTTTGTCAGCCCCGGCAATAGTGTGTTGTGTATTTGCTACTCTGTACATTCAAGTCCCATAGCACATCCTTATTTCTAAATTGGAGAGATATGGAGCTGAGAGATGGATTATTTGTTGAATAAAGAATTGGTTGGACAGTCACAGCCAGAGGGTTGTGGTCTGTGGTCTATGTCCAGGTGGAGACTGGTGGTGAGTGGTGTCCCTCGGGGCTATCATGGGACCAGTGCTTTTCCACATTTGTCAACAACATAGACAGTAGGATCAAGTGCACCCTCAGCAAGTTTGCAGACAACACCAAGCTGAGTGGGACAGTTAATACAACAGAAGGAAGGGCTGTCATCCAGAGGGACCTGAAAAGTGAAAAGCAGTCCTATGTGAAGTTGGCAAGATTCAATTGCCAAGTGCAGTGTGTTTCACTTGGGTCAGGGCAATCCCAGGTATGTGCACAGTCTGGGAGAATAACTAATTGAGAGCATCCCTACAGAGAAAGACGTGGGAATTCTGATGGATAAAAAGCTTGATGCAAGCCAGCAGTGTGTGCTTACAGCCTAGCCAACAGTATCCTGAGCTGCATCAAAAGAGGGGTGAGGGAGATGATTGTCCCTCTCTGCTTCGTCCTTGTGAGTCTCCATTTGGAATATTGCATCCAGGCCTGGTGTCCCTAACACAAGAAAGACATGGAACAGTTGGAGTGAGTCTAGAGGAAGGCTGGCACACCTTTCCTATGAAGGAAAGCTGAGGGAGCTGAGCTTGTTCAGCGTGGAAAAGGCTCCAGGGAGACTTCACTGTAGCCTTCCAGCACTTAAAAGGATCTTACAAACAGGTGGGGGACCAATGTTTTACATTATTAAGACCAGGTTGAATGAAGCCCTGGGTAGCCTGATCTAGTAGTGGGTATCAACCTTGCCCATGGCAGGGAGGAGTTGGAGCTTGATCATCTTTAAGGTTCCTTCCAACAAAAGCCATTCTATGATACTTCGTTATTTGTACTTTGTAGAAATGCAGAAGCAGGTACCAAAAAGCCCCAGTAATACTATTGCTGCTGGGATTTGAACTTGTGGAGACCTTTGTGAAGGTTAAAAGATGACATTAATTTAGCCATGTCAAGGGAAGGGAGCGTTTAAGGGAAGCTGCAGTTATTTGTTGTCGCTGAGGAGTGCATGCCATCAACATGTGCTGCCCCTCAGTTCCTACTCTACAGATACTAGCAGCACTCATTGTCCCAAATATCAAGGACTTTTTTGAGCCAAGATCTCTAATAGGATTACAGAAGGAGATATTCCTCCCCGCATTTACAGAGATGTATGTATAGGGCTGGCCATTTGTGATTTATGAATGAATGAAAGTACTTCAATTGCCATATTTCTTTCAAGACTGTGTGGAATTGCAGATCTAACCCATGAGTAAGTACGATACATTATCTTTTCAAAGAGAGTTACATGGAATTACATGTAGATTGCTTTTACAAGTAACTGCGTGAGGCAACGCTATCTGCTTCCTGTCAGGGACATTCACTTTTGAGGTGTGGTTCTCCACCCTGCAAGGTACATGATCCTGCAGGTACACAGGTGAATTTTCAGTTCACCTGCTGGATTGGGCCTCTCAAAAGGTTTGTGTGTCCTTGTATTTAACTTCTAGACCATTCTGGGCAGTTTGGATATGTGAGATGGAGGATACTGGCAGCCCAGGTAACTTTTGACACTGAAGTCCTTCAACAGTTTAGGTAGCAGCAGAGCAGTGGTCCTTGGAGCATAGCTCGATGGTATGTACCTAAAAAAGGATGTAAGCATCCCAAGTGCCTGAAGTCTGCTGTCTTGTTTGGATCTCCAGCCAAATCCTGCCTGCTATTTTCCAGCTTCTTAAGCCACACTTAAAGATACTCCAAGGCTTTTCCTCCTTAGCATCCCTGGTATGACACTTTATTTTGGAAAAACTAGGGATTAAGTGGCATTTCCTCGATTTTGATAGTTCTAAAATAACAGATATTTTCTTGGAAGGAACGATAGGACGTTTGACAGAAATTGGT
Source organism: Tetrao urogallus (assembly GCF_951394365.1). Lineage (NCBI taxonomy): Eukaryota > Metazoa > Chordata > Aves > Galliformes > Phasianidae > Tetrao > Tetrao urogallus. The sequence goes on along the minus strand of NC_136815.1, from coordinate 86,662,816 downwards.
AAATCTAGTGACCTCTGATTAAAGCTCACAGCTGTGCGATAATATAGACAAAGACAACTTTGAAGACAGATTCAGAAGCCAGGAATTTAGAAACCATTTTCAACATTTCAGCCTACACAGATTACTAAATAAAGGATTTCAACAACTGAGGCAATGTTTTTGTTTGTAGAAGTGGGCGCTTAGTACAGTCAAATGATGAATTAAGGACAGCCGGAATATATCAGAATATACTTTCCCACACAGCCAGTACGATTGAGCATTAATGCATTTTCATCCCTTTGTAATTATTTTCTCTTTGCAGCTATTTCCAGATTGTTACCATCTGTAATTGTGACACTTTTACAAGAAAATTGATTTAGTCAATTCAGCTTTTGTGATTTTTATTATTGTTGTCATTGTTTCAAATCCAGAACCTTCTAAGTTGGCTTGATTCTGCAGACCTCTTTTGTATTGCACAAGCAACAACAAGCCTTTTTTTTTTTTTTTTTTTTTTTGGTCAGAAACCTGGCCTTTTTCTTATTTGTTTGCTCTTATAACTTTTGATAGAGACTCCCTGACGGACAATGGTCAAGTAAGTGTTCTGTTGATATTTCAGTAAATAGATGAGGAGTTTTGCAAATTAAAGAGATTGTGGACTATGGAGGCAGCCCTTTAATAGCTGTTTCTCAAAGTTATGCAGTGGACAATGGGAGAAATAGCTTTATTGTAAACATGTATTGTACGAATGAGACAGGCTTCAGGCTGATTAAATTGAATTCTTTCAGGACAAAGGTAGTTTGAGAAACTGTGTCCTTTGAAAATCCAGTCATGTGGTGCCAGTTTCCTCCTGTGAGATGCTGAAGTGTTGCTCCCATTAAAGTCAAGGGAATTGAAGTCCATTAGCACTTTCAGGAGCTCTTGATAGAAATTATTGTAGGTTTAATGTGACAAAAGTATGGGAAATATTTTTTATTTTAAACAACCCAAATCACATCATTCGAAATGGACCTATCTTCAACTAATTTTTCTGTGCTGCGTTTCACTGAAAACTACATTAGAAACAATTTTTTTTTTAAAATAATTTTCAAAATAACTTGAAAATCCTAATTCACAGAGAACAGCAGGGGTTACATTCTTGTTTAGTGAAGGCTAAGAGAAGACTGCTTCTGATGAAAGAAAAATGTCAGTGATTTTGAAAATTGCTTCAAAATAACGTGAACATTTTAAATAAAATGATGGGGAAAGGTTTTCTGAAAGATGAAAAAGGAATTAGTGACAATCCTCCAGTGATGCTGGTTCAGTGACAAAAATGTTGTGGGGGCTATTTTAACGGTAAACGTACTGCATGTGTGGGGAGAGAAAAACAACTGTGTGACACAGAGTATAATTGTATGATTGCTTTGCTTGCTGATGCATGGAGCATAATACCTTTAAATAGGTATGCTTACGTATCGGAATAATGGAATCATATAATGGCTTGGGTTGGAAGAGGCCTTAAAATCATTCAGTTCCACTTCCCTGCTGTTGCCACCCACCAAATCATGTTGCCAGAACCCTGTCCAACCCAGCCTTGAGAGCCTCCAGAGGTGAGAGGTGAGGCATCCACAGCTTCTCTGTACGGTCTGTTTCAGTGCATGAGTTGCATGGATATAGCTACAGGTTGTCCAGTTGTTTTCCAAATCTGTTTAAACCCCTTCCCAGAGAACTAGCTCATGTGCAAGCTCTGGATTGCAGCAAATGCCTGACTGTTGTGAACTTCTAGACTTCCCCTGCTCTAGGACACCTACCATGGGATCTGCAGTGCATAGAAATATCATCAAAGGAAGATTCTCCATGCATAGAAATAACATCAAAGTAAGATTCTCCATCCAATGGAGATCTGCAGTGTGGCAGACAGCCTGCCCTGTTCTGCCTCATGGCTAAGACTGACCCCTCTGCTCTCTGCTGTACCATGGGCTTCTGCACTGTGCTTCTAGCTGTAATACATAACAGTTTCTACTCCTGTCCATCACCGCATTTTGACCCTTGAAGGCCAGATCTTGTTGTGCATTACAGCACTGTACTCTCTGCATGGATAAACAAGCCTGTTAAGATATTTGTGAATTTGCATTTTACCTTCAGAGCTTTCCTGTACAAGCTGATGTCTGTTGGTGGAGGTAATGGTTGATCGACCCCTATTTCAGCAGCAGGGTGTGAACACCAAAAACTTTTCAGCCTCTGAAATCAGCAATCTGACAGCTAAAGCAATGCAAGATGTTCTCTTACATAAAGTTATGACACAGCAGATGTCATCTGCTATGATGACAGATAGGTGATGTATTTTATGTATTGCCTATTATGTGTTATCCTTCTGCTAACTAGGCTTCCTAGTGGAAGAGTGTGTTATTTTTGTTCTTCTGCATTATCCAAAGTAGTGATTTTACTGGCAGATGAACAGAAAATGCATGTGTTTAAATCAGTCCTTAGGTTTGTAGTGGCTGCACACGTGAAAGCCAAGTGTGAAAGCAAATGGTGAAGGGTTTTACACACAAAAACGTCCTCAGTAGTTTCAGTGATTAAACAATTGCTGTGTGCTAGAACTCAAAAAATGAGGATGTCATGATGAAAAAAGAAATAGGAAAGAAGCGGCCTAGCAAGCAATTTGCTCAGAAACAAATGAAAGACAGAGAGTTCTTCAGCTACCATGAAGGGGTAGGTATCTGGGGAAATAACGGGTTTCTTGTAAAGTTAGTGGAAGTTGCTGTCTTGTTGACTTCGGAGGGAAGGAAGATCAGCTTCAAGATCAGGCAATTAATGTTGGCACCAAAAATGGTTTGAATGATGAGTCTTCCTGTAAGTGATGAATGTAAAATGGCTTGCTAATGATTAATGCATATATCATATTAATAAATCATATTAATTGTTCTCTTCCTCTCCCCCTTGCATTCTGTTTCTCCCTCTATGTAACAGGGATCTGAAAACAGAAAGATGTCTAAGAAGAGATTATTATTATTGGGTCCAGGTAATATTTAAGGGGATTAAAACCAAAATCTTACTTTCCTTGTAAAACTATCAATCTGAATTAGGTGGATATTTGAGAATATTGTTGCTTTCGTATCATGCATTTGTTATGTGACATTGCATTATTCACAGTTGTTAATTGCTATGGCTATGACTCATATATTTTGAGGGAATATGGCATGAGTGTAAATACAAAAAAACTGAACTTCAAAAAAAATTGAAAATGTGTAGAATACAAACACGTACAGATTTTTTCTGAAACTGGAGAAGAACATAGGCTCACAGAACAAGCTAGGTAAGAAGTAAAAAAAGCTGCATATGAGGAGGTTATGTAAAACACAAAGTACATGACATGGTTTAGGGCAGTGAGTATTTGGAGTCAAAGCAGAGTAATGAGATTTGAAAGAAGTCTGAAGGTTTGTCATTTCTACCCTTGAAAATGATTCTCTTTTATTACTCGTAATCAAAAAGCCCAAAAGAAGAGCTATTGATTACTTTTCCCCAAATTTTTAGAATCTTCACTATTGAAAAGTGAGGAGTGATGCTGATTTTAATCAGAAAACATTCCAGTGTATTGCAGAGTATGAACACAGTCTTGCGAGCTGTTCCTCGTGAAATTTCACGTGAAGTAAAGAATACTCACAATATTAAGGACTGCTGATCCGAGCAGGATGTTACAAGTGATTCAGTACGCCCATAACATTCACCTGCTTGTTTTTAGTTTAATATATGACTCTTCAGTTGCCATTTCCCAACTGCCCCTGATTTGATGATGCAAAATTCGTTAAATTTTTGTAATGAAATTGTGTTGAAATGAAATTTGGAATTTAGGTTAAAAAAAAGAGGGAAGCAGATTTAGAAGGTTTGATTTGGAAAGCACTTCCACTATGTTTTTTAACTCCTTTTATAGAGAATAATGTTCTAGTGCAACCTGAAGTCCAGACCACGTAGTAGATTTTTTTTTTTTTCATCTCTGCATGGAATCCCCAGCAATTGTTAATCAAAGCTATAAAAAGTTAAGAAGCATTTTAAGGACGTAAAGCAGAAAAATGTAAGCAAACTTTTAGGCTGCATTAAAGGGATCATTAAGAGGAGACCTAGATTTGGAACTTCAAATGGAACGATTTCAAAGGCTGTTCAGAATTTTGTGGAGAAACAACGTCTGAACTGTCTGCCTGGTGCCCTTCAAGCTCTTATCTCTTTGTAGGAATCTCCTGTTCAAGGACCAGTGACACCTAATTCTGATTAATCTTAGGAATTTGGGGAAATAGCAACTGAAGACAACACGAATAATCCTTACTAGAGTAAGTGAAAGTCCTATTTTGGTCACAGTAATGAAGCATTATTGGACTTCTTGTAGTGCTGTTTTCTCCAGCGCCATCTCTATATACAACATATTAACTACTGAGATGCTTACCTAATGTACTACTCAACACAGGCGTGTCTGTGTAGCCAAGTTTCTGATAATGTCTTCATGCTAATGGAGTGGGATGAGTGGGATTTCTTTTTTTGGTCAGCAATGATAATTATGACCTCAGCAAACACATGAGTTTATTGATGCTGTGATGAAAATGACCTCTCCGTCATACGGAATGAGGAATACAGAATTTACAAAAAAAATTTCTAACTATCCTTTTTTTTTTTTTTTTTTTCTGTTTCAACTTGAAGTTAATCTTCAAATTCTGAGTTGTTTTAAAATATATCTAATTTATTAATATCTAATTAATTTGTTTAGTTTTTTATGTTCTTGCTATTATCAAAATAGACATTATTTTAAATGTGTTCTGGAAAAGAGCTGAGCACCCTCAGTTATTTGTTGTGTATAAATTATACAATGAAGAACCTGCTTTTTGCTGTTTGCAGGTCAAACATGTTTTCTGTGATTGTTACTGTTACTGTTTGTTTTCAACATAGGTGCAGCTATTTTAGTCGATGGATTATTCATGACAGGTTCATTTCAGGTAGACTGTTTGTGATCTACAGTGGATTTTCTAGGTCACATGAAGGTTTTTTTCCTGATTTTTTTCTGATTATTTTTTTTTTTAAGAAAGAGAAAAGAATAATAGTTAAAATTTGTGAAATCATTGGGAGCTAAAAGTATTTTACAAATGACCTGACAGTTGTCTGCATATAATGAGTAATGTAACTCGGTGAATAATAGCAGAGCTAACTCATTAACTTAATACTGAATTGCTTAGTTCACTATGAGGCCAGCTCTAGTTAATTTATCCAACTAGTACAGGATGCAGGCTGGTTCTCTTCTTCTTTTCTTCTTTCTCTTCTTTTTATTTGTGCTTGGACTTGATGATCATTAAGGTCTTTTCCAATCTGAGCAATTCTATGATTCTTTTCTTTGGCTGTATGTTGGTCTGACTCCACCATTTCTTGCTGCCATGAAGAGATGTAAATGATGAGAGTTGAGCAGTTGTGAAACAAATATGGACAGCCTCCATACTGGATAGTGTGTTTATGCTACTCTAGAGCAGTAATGACAGTTGAGATTGTGAAATTAGGACAAGATCTGAGCCAGTGATATCCCAGAGCTCATTTAAGTAGAATGGTTTATGTGTAATATTAATGTAAAAGAATATAAATAAATATTCCAAGTGTTTTTGGTCTATTAGGTACTACTTCTTACTGCCTAAGGAGGTGATGTGGCACAAGGATGACCCATTAGATTCTATTTGACCCACTAATTAACACTTGAGATTTGGAAGAATTTGAGGACTTCTACTTGGCAACTACCCACAAGACTGCAATTTGAGAAAGCTTCTTGACAAGAATAACGTAAGCAGTGGTTACATGAGAAGTGCCTGTCATGAAAAATCTTTGAGATTTTGGCTTGGTGGTCAGAAGAGAAACCCATTTCCTGTGAGTTTAGCAGCTCTGTCATGAATTATCTCAGTTTGTTTAACACAGTTTTCAAAGGTGTGTTTTTTGTTAAGACTGTGTATGTAAGTGCTACAATTTTCATGACAGCTTGGATAACAAGTGATGAACACAGTGAATAAGCTGCACCAAATAGGGCCAGGAATTATCTGTTCTAGTAATGTCATTTTCATACTTCATTACTTGGCACTACAACTTTGCAACATTTTACAGCTTGTTTCTTTTTTCTCTCCACCTTTCCTCTCCAAACCCCTCCCACTCCCACCCTCCAAAAAAAGAAAAAGGGTCATGTTGTCTTCTGATGCTTGCACTTCTGTTTCATTTCTGTATTCCTCTTGGTACAATCTAAAGGAATAAGAGGACTCCAGTTTGGAAATTATGATCAAGTTACGAGGTTTCTCAAGTTTGTTTCTTGACAAAGCATCATCTTTTGGCTATTTGCAATAGGTCTGCCTTTTTTTTAAGAAAAAAAAAGAAGAAATTGTCATTTCTTGGCAAGTTATTTGTTTTCCAGTGAAAGCTGTTGCTTTTACTGTAAATGACCATTCAGAACTTTGAGCACAGCAAGAATAATGTGTCTGTTTGGCTAGAAGACGTGAGCTTAGGGATTATCTACCTCTTCTTGTACAAAGAGATCTGTTAACAAGCCAGCACATTACTCAGATGCTGGCAGCAGATAAACTGCCTTTTAGAATGAGGTCTAACTTATCAAACTGATGGACATTTTTTAATATACTAGGTAACCACACCTTATTGTAAATAAAACTTCACTTTACTAGGTTCTGAAGGCTTAGTTCTTTAAACATAGATTGTTCTGAAATTATGACAATCACGTTTTCCTTAGACACAAATAAAAATCTCTTGCAGGGTCCCTGTGTTATTGCTAAAAGTGCTATTTGTAGAAAGAAAAGCTCTGTTTTGTTCTAACCTTAGTGAACTAAAATATAGTTCTTTTTTTCTTGCAAATGATGAAGTTTGGAGGTATGGCCTGTAACAGGATGGTCTTAGTCTAACTTCACTACTTGTTTTATTGTATGTGTGTTGGGGGTAGGGAATGTTTCAGAAAACTGAAGAGTCCGAAGTTCGTATGATTTTTCTCCTCTCTTTTTTGTTTGTTTGTTTGAAGGGTGAAACTTGACTGGAAATTTATTCTTTTACATTCTAGTTCTCATCTGTTCATTCTGAGCTGTTCTGAGGCCTCTGTAAGGGTGTTGAATAACTACAATTGTTTGTTTAGGCAAATCACAGAGCACTAGTAGCTTGTACAGCTTGGTATATATTTCAGAAGTAGGCTCTTCACTTGATTCATATCCACAATTGTACATCAACATAACTCTTCTGTGTGGCTGTCCCTGGTGACTGGGAGAATGATGGAAGAGAAATCTGCAGGAATTATAGCGGTTGTCTTTTGGAATTTGGGGAAAAACTGCTAATTTGAGTGAGCTGTTCTTATTTTTGCTGTTGTTATTAATGAGTATCATACTGCAGATACATTGCCTAGCTCAGCTGCAGGAGCATGCCTGCATCTAGAATGTGGGATATGAGAAGATTTTCCTTTTGTTGGGAATCATGTTAGGGGAAGGAGGGTCTTGGAAGGTCCTCACGAAAGCTAATGGTCTTTAACCATAATTCTTCTGCTCCAGTTCTGAATATGGCCATATATAGAGATTTAGCTGAATATGTTTTCAATTACATCTTGATCAATAAAATAGACAGTGGGATTGAGTGTACCATTGGCAGGTTTGCTGATGATACCATCCAGGGATGCCATCCAGAGGGACCAGGATAGGCTTGGAAGGTGGATCTAAAGGAACTGAATGAAGTTCAACTTGTAAGAAGTTGCACTTGGATCAAGGCAATCCCAGATGTGTACGAACTGAAAGAACTCACTGAGAGCAGGCCTGTGGAGAAGGACTTGGTGATTCTGGTTTATGAAAAGCTTGATGTGAGCCAGCAGTGAGTGCTTACAGCCCAGAATGCCAACAGTATCTTGGGCTGCATGAAAAGAGGGTGGCCAGTAAGGCAAGAGAGGTGATTGTCTTTCTCTGCTTTGCCCTAGTGAGGCCTCCATGCCTGGAGCCTCCAGTGCAAGAAAGATGTAGAGTAGTTGGAGTGGGTCCAGAGGAGGGACGCAAAGATGATCAGGGGGCTGGAGTAGTTTTCCTGTGAAGAAAGGCTGAGGCACCCAGGCTTGTTCAGCATGGAGAAGAGAAGGCTCCAGGAGACCTGACAGCTGGGAGACCAATGTTTTACATTATCTGATAGCGATAGGATAAGAAGGAATGGTTTCAAACCAAGAAAGAAGATTTAGATTAAATATTAGGAGGAATTTTTTCAGTCAGAGAGTGGTGAAGCACTGGAGCAGGTGCCCAGAGAGGTTGTGGATGCTCCATTCCTGAAGGTGTTCAAGACCAGGTTGGATGGAGCCCTGGGCATCCTGTCCTAGTGGGTGGCAGCCCTGCCCACAGCAAAAGGTTTGGTACTAGATGGTCTTTAAGGTCCAATCCAACCCAAGCTGTTACATGATCTATGTGATACACAACTGAAAATGACTGCAAGAGACAATCCAGACTTCCATGGGCTGTTCAAATGGCTCTTCTGATTGGAGAACCTCCATGCAGCCAAACAGTCATCTTTTGTCTGAGCTGAAGTTCTGTTCTCTTCAAATAAGAATGTTCTCTGACTGCTACATGGTCATTGTTGTTCTGGCATTTTTGGATGTTTTTATGATGCTCTTTTTAATGTCCTGCATATTTTTTTATTTTAGGGCAGTGCTCAAAAAATTGCCCATAAATGCCACTTCAGCTGGGCGAATGCTGCCTTTTATCACTGTATTGCTAGAGGCATTTCTGCTGTTTTCACAAACCACTGCTTTGGTTTGTTGATGTTGAAATGAATTTAACAGTGGGTTAATGTGTTTCTGCTTGTTTGTGTGGTGATTGCAGCTCCAAGACAAACCTCTAGCAGGCAACAAAACACAGACATTTTACAACAGATGCACATAAGGATCTGCACAGTTTGAGAGGAAAAAATTTGAGACAGAGTCAAGATGTAAAAGAGGGAAAACTATGGAGGCGTCTGATGAAATGCAGTGTCTTTGGGAATGGGATAAAAGTTTAATTTTCCCTTTTAATGCCCTACACTTTTTTTCACCGTGCAGCTTCTTAGTACGTGGAAATGCCTCTTTGTTTCAGGGTGCTCTGACAAAGAGTGTGCAGCCCTCAGTGGGAAGAGCAGGACAGGAGGCAATTCACAGCTATGTTGTCCCAACCACAGTGTCCACTTTGGTCCTTCTAGTTTCATCTTCTTGCTAGATTACTACAGAAAGGGGGAAAAGAGACAGCATTTGTCTCATCTAACTTACCTCTGACAGAAGCTTATGTTGGTAGCACAGGAGAATCAATCTCTTTGCTTCCCTGTAAGAGCCTGTCAGTGGGATTACCCCAGTGAGATTAGGAGCTGCAAGACCAGGCCCTGACAATTTCGGTCCTTGTTGAAGTAGTTAAGGGTGAGCCTAAGAGCCGCTGAGATTTTCTTTACAAGCTTCTGTATAAAAAGCCTCACCACAAAAATCCTCTTTGTTTTAAACTGGCTTGAGCAGATACTTTAATTAAAAGCTACCAGTGGCAATACATAGCAGGGCACTGGAAACCCTTTCTCTGTGGCACTTTCTCAGCACAAATACTTCTGTGTGGCTGTGGTCACATGTTTGATTGACTTGGTTCCCAAGCTGATGTTCACAGTGCTGTATTCATCTTGTTCAGATGACTGTGACATGCGGCTCGAATGCACTGATGCTGACAGTGAATATGAGGAGAACCAGACGGCTGACAGCCTCTCCATTTTTCAGGGCTGATGTAGGATGATCTGTCACATGATGCTAGGCCATAACGTGTCATTTATTTAGCTACAGCTGTAATGTGGGTAAAATGAGCAGAAATGAGAGAGAAGTGACAAGAGGCAAAAAAAAAAAAACCAAAAAAAAAAAAACAGGAGGGAAGATTTTTCTCACCTCCTCTCACAAAATTGCAGAAGCATTTATATCTTAACATGTGCTATATTAACCCCACGTTTCAGGTCTACCTGCTGTTTCCACAGGGAGGAACAACACTGGCAGCTCATCTGTGCCTCTGTTGTTCAGGTAAGCGTCTGCTCAGGGCTGCTTCAGGTAGTGCTGGAGGGGCTTTGGAGTAGTCCTGTGCCACATCTGTTATGGGTATTAAGGCAGCCTTTCTCATAGTAGCTAGGAGTGTGCAAGTAATAACAGCCAGAGTCTCAGGAGGTTGAAAACAAGTACAGCTTTATCTTGAGCTGAATTACCAAACTTTCAAGCTGGTTGCAGAGGAAGGTGACCCTCCCCCCCCTTAAGGGTATATACAGTGCTGCCAAACTATAGCACCTAAAGCAGGGTAAGGACCTTTTCTGGCAGAAGACTAGGAGATGATATAAACCATCCTTCCAGATCAGTCAGCTTGCGATCTCTATACAGTTTGCCTTGTTTAGTTGGCTTTACCTGTGACTCAGGAGCAATATAGCCTTGGAGCACTGAGTCGTTCAGAAATGGGAAGGGGAAATGCAGCTACATCGTAAGGGCAATGTTAGAAACGTCTTCCACTTGCCTGCTCCTTCTTTCCCTAGTTTACTTCATATGACTGCAAAATCAGAAGTTGTATGCAGTATTCAAGGGAAGCTGTTCTTAAAGTATCTTAAAAGTCTTGCTTGACTGTACATTATGTTGCTGTGCCTGACTTGGATTAAAAAGAAAGCCCCGTGATGTATGTGGTACTTCTGTGACAAATGTTACATTTTTCTTGCTATCATATACTTCTGTTGAGATGACTGGGGCACCACACTTGACAATGATGAATTATTTACAGCAGATCAACAGCCATTTATCCTGCGGTACCATCTGCCATAAAGATCATGTTTTGTCTTAGCAGTTTCCTTCCTTTATTATTCTCTGAAACAATATTTGAAGATATAGAAGCAGTGAGAAATGGACGATCACCTCTGGGCCAAGGTTTCAGTGGTGTGTTCAAATTCTGCTGGACAACAGAGTTAAAGGTTAAATGCTCTTGGCATTTGATGGGGAAGACTATAACAAAAGTGGAGTGAAAGATACAAACTTAGCATGAGTTTTAACTGTTTAGGATGTTTCCCATGTGCATCCTTTGCTGGTCTCCTTAATATAAGGGTCATGTTGTGGGCAAGAGGAGGTGTGATTGGAGCAGAACTGGCAGATGGTCTCTTGAAGGTCGTTTCTTGTTGCTATCTCCTGTAGTGATGCCATATGCTGTGTAAGGGGATGTTTCCTTCCTCTTCATGGAGTGTAAACTCATCAAAACAGTAAGTGCAGCATACTATCAACTCTCAGCTCTTGAAGTTTCTGATTATGTCTGTGGCTTTAAGACTTTGTTTTTTTCGGTAAGTTGTCAAACTGTATATAAAATAAGTGTGTATGAAAAGAGATTAAAACTCATCTCTCCAAGCTGGTACATGAAGGTTTTTCTCTTTGATGATTTAGCTTTTGTCTACTGAAATTCTGTTTCTGCAAGTCAGTGTTTTTGTTTGTTTACTTTTTTGTTTTGTTTTGTTTTTTTGTTTTTTTGTTTTTATTTCCTAAGATCTTTCTAATCTGTGAACATCCGGAGCATGAGCAGTATGAGATTCGGATGAACCGAGTACCACCACTACTCCTCTTAGCTGCTGCTAATGGAAATTATTTCCAACAGAAAATACCTGAAACAAATTGCCACAACAATTGGAGGGTGAGCAGTGTATCAGACAGAAGTTGGCTGTTCCTTGAGTGCAGTTGGTGCTTTCGAGCTGCTTGTAATTTTACTGTCTCACAGTGAAGTCTTTCTAAAACATTAAAAGCCCATGAAAACAATTGTTGTTCTATATAATATGTGAATATTCTGAAAGATTTTTCCTTTTTTTTTTTTTTTTTTTTTGTTGTTGTTGATTGTGATTGATAACATTAAGAGAAGAAAATATTTTTATCCTGAAAGAATAAATGAGGGCATAACAAGTTTAGAGAGGTCCAAATCCTGGCATACTTTCTCAGTCAAAATTGCCATCAAAATCTGACTGAAGCAGTTGAGCAGAAGGTGTTTAGCCATTCAAATGATTTGAGTTTTCAAAAGAGCTCTGACTAGCTTAGTATTATACCACCTTAAGCTACTGGCATTGGTGTTTGAGAACTATTGGTGATAGGCAGACAGTTGGACTGGATGATCTTGTAGGTCTTTTCCAACCTATGGTTCAATGATTCTATTCTCCCATCACTTCTGGCTGTGATCTTATTGTCCTAGATGATAACTGTCACCTTGAGTTTGACAGATCATTGGAGAAAGGAAAAGTTTTTATGAGGTGAGTCAACCTATTTTCCCAGAGCTAAAATAAAGACCCAAGTGTTTGTAGTAGTTAGGCTTTTTTTCGTTTGTCTCTTTTGCTCTTTAGGTTTCATTGACATACCTCTGTCAGCCTGTTTATGATTCGCTATCAAAGCTACACTTTGAATGCAATGTTTCATGGTCTGAGTAGCCAAACTGAGTGGTTTTTGATTGCAGGGACCGCGCATCAAGTTAATATATCAGCTATAAAGTGATTTTTGGTACTGTTGTCCAAAGTGTTTAGTATTTACTGTAGGTCATAAGTGAATACCAGCAGTGTGTACAATCATGCAGTTTTTCTCAAAATGTTTATGATTAACTTATATTTTGATATATTTATGCATATCGTTGCATATTGCCTCATTATTTTGCTTCGTTACTAACAGTTACTTTGTTAAATATCTACTTTTCTTTTTTTTTTTTTTTTTTTTTTTTTACTAGGCTGTGTGTATTTAAGAAGCTACACAGCTTACACTGCTAACTGTCCTTTTCCCCATCAGCCTTTCCTTGTTTGTATTCTAAAAAACTTAGATGATGTTCATGCAGAGCTGGCCAATACTTTTCTACCTGGATAAGATCAAACGTGAAAACAACGTTAAAAGAAAACAATGATCAAATTAAGTTTGGGTTTTTTTTTTTTTCCTTTGACCTTGAAAAGTAATTATTGGGCAGATTCAGGTGGATGCAATGTGCAGAATTGTAGAAGATGTGGAAAATTAGAAATCGTGATCTGACTTGTATTTATTTGATTTTCCTACATAAGAAAGTCAATTTGAAATACTGATGAGCTGGCCTACCTGACCACTCAAAGTACTGTTTTAATCACTACATAGATGAAGAACAGGAACATAGGAGAGCCAACATTCCTGAGCACTGCCTAATTGGTGGCTATCCTGGGCTGCAGCATTGCTTCCATAGGCTTTTCCACAGCTTTTCAAAGTTTGCAAAGGCAGTAGTTCTGAAGGAGAAAGAAAAGGTGAATAGGACATTTTTGCAAGAAGAAAGACGAAACTGATAATTTGATGCTGTCATCATAACGGTTAGATTTCAGGAAGCAAAATAACTAGCTTATACTTGCAGTGGATTCAGTATTGTAGTGCTGAGCTTGTATAGCAATAAATACAAAAGCCACACTTTAAAATTTCATTTTCACATTTCTGTTAAACGCAAGTGAGCCTTGCTGTCTTTTATGAATGTGGACAGTGAAAGGTTTGCAGATTTAGCTGTGTGCATTAGGCATGAGTTTGATTCAGTTCAATTACTATTTTGTATGGGCTGATGTAGAGGTCTAATACTTTGTTGGACAGCCTTTCAAATAATACTGGATATAGAAGTGTCAGAGGAAGGCTCAGCAAGATTGCATCTAAAAAACATAATTAATGTTCAATTATGTAGCAGAGTTACAGACAAGGGTTTAAGACACATTGTTGAATTTTTCTTAGGTTTCAGAAAGTTATTACTTGTTGGAAGCAACTCCTGTGTTTAGTTTGGCTGGGAACTAATAAGTAGTAGAATAGGCATGGAATAGGTTGGCAATGGAGAAAGAGATTAGAATGATGCAGAACACCCAGATATAAAACCCCATGTGGAAGACAGGTGCTGAGAGCTGGGCAGATGCAATTGAACTGCTGTAGAAACACTGCTTCCCTGGGCCTGTGTTGATGAGTGCCTCAATGCAAAAAGTCCACTGGCAGCATCTGCTCCCTGTCCCCATCTTCCAGAACAGTCACTTCCTTCATGAAGTGAAGGTCTTTATGGTAACAGGAGTGTATGACAATGTAATGTGACTTTTGGAAAGGTTACAGCAAGTTCTGAATCATGTATGAAATGAAAAATCCTTGCCTGGTGCAGAGGGAGCATATACAGCACTGGATGATACCCTGCCAGCAGTTCTAACAAGGGGCTCCTTCACAGATTTTCCACCTCAATCAGCAGTACAGTTGACATCCCTTGAGCAAAATCTCTCCTTTGCTGTTTTTTGTTTTTTTTTTTTTTTCTCTGTATGAGCAAAGAAAAATTCTCCAATTTTATAACTTACTGCCTAGGAATACTCAGAATAATTCTCTGCTTCTAATTGTGACAGTTTTTATCAGCATGCATCCTCTGTCAGTAATTCATTCAGGATCTTTCAGGTATTTTTGTGGTAAATTTATTGAACATGTTGGGAGGGAGGAAAAGACAAATTTTGATCAGTGATCTTCTCAGTAATGTGTAATGTTTGCTGGTCAAGTCTGATGCAAAAACTTGAGAGGAGATAACAGACCAGGTAAAAATCAACTACCTACTTTAATCTTTCCATTGCAACAGAAGAGTGTGTTTTACTACAGCCAGACTCTACCTAGTATGTATTTGAACACAGAATGGAGTAGATCACATTTGGAATGTAGCAACTTGTAGAAGGACTTAGGAATTATTCGTGATACCACCTTTAACTTGAATTTTTCCTTCTGTGCTGTGGCAAAAAAACCCAAGAACAACAACAACAACAAAAGCACAACAAAAAAAACCTTACATAATCCACAAAAATAGGCATGCTTAACACTATTTCAAAGTTTCCCCCTAGGATAGTATGTCCTGATCTGCTCAAGGTGGATTTTAACATAAGTTACAGACTGGAAAACAAGCACTGAGGGTCTTACGGAATTCAAAGCATTCAGTTAATTCAGGAGTAGGCTGAGAGGCCACCTGAAGAAGATACCTGGCAGCTGAGGCTTCTTCACCTGGCTGACAGAAGGCATCTGAATCAGTCTTGAATGAAGAAGCTGTTTTCTAGCTGCGAGTTGTATTGAACATCAGATTGCATGTCTAGGACAGAGGCAGAGAGCTGTGACCTCTTGATGAGCCTGTGGCCCTATGCAGCCAGCCTTGCTCGTCCCTCTCTTTGAGAAGGAAGGTACTGCGCTGAGAAAACTACAGCCAGTGACTCCATGTGAGGACAAATAACAGATGTGAATGTTGTGGGTCAGATTTTCAATGAGTTGTCTGAGGAAGACCAGGGCATGTTTCCTTTCATCTCCTTCCTTGCCCAGTCAACAAAGAATTCTGGATGCGCTTCTTTTTGTTGTTATTAATTACTTTCCTCTGCAGCATCGGAGTGGCCACGGCAGGAGATCTCTTCGTAGGTGGTATAGGCAGTGATTAAATATTGCCTTAGTAGGGCTAGGAGGGAATTTTCTCTGGATCAAGTTGGCAGGCTCTGTGGATCTTTCACCTCATATACCATGAGGTGTGGTTCATCTGCTAGGATCATTTGTGTACATCTCACATGATTAATTCTTTACCATTGCAAGGCTTCCTCTAGTCTTGCCAATTCTGTGTCTGTGGCAGGTAGTTTCCTAAGCATGGGAGTGCTTTGCCCTCACTAAAGTCTTTGGGCATCAACTAGGATATTTTGCTTCAATTTAATGATCTGTGAATACACAGTAGGTGCATCTGATGTCCTTTCTGGCCATGATTTTAAAGAAATTATATACATATACACTGTCTGATTGTTAAGGCTGAGGTGGTTACTTAGAAAAGGATGATCTGATCTGAAAAACGGCCCGAGTCCTTCAGTGGGCTTGTCTTGGCAGTCTGAGAGAAGCTCCGTCTTTACTGAGTACAAATTCAGCTTTCTTTAGAGTAACTGTAGGGCTCAAACAGAAATATCCTTCAGATTGTATGTTTCCATATGTAAAAACATACGATTCCATAGGTTGATCTCAGAAAGGAACCTGTGCTGTCAGGAAGGACATTCCCTTCAATTCACTTTCTGGCTCAGTACAGAAACGACCAGTATGGGGAAAAAAAAAAGAAAAGAAAAAAAAAGATAAGTCATTTAGAGTATTCTTTCCGCAGTTGAAGTATCCAAGTAGCAAATGAATGTCTTGCTGTGTATCATTGCTATGGGAGTATCATTTCTACAATGCCAGTGAAGTCAGGGAGGTATTCCTGAGTTTAAATCCTGTTTTACAAAAGCATGCAAGTTTGCCCTTAAGCCTGTCTGTTTCAACTGGAAAAAAAGCCCCGTCGTAGCTCAGGGCCCCAGAACCTGACCTGCTATATATGCAGACAAATACTTGTGCCTGTTTGCGTGTACAGTATTGTGGTTTAGCATTTTAAGAAAATTTCAGTTTCACTGGAGCTAGGATTTCACCATGCAGGTACACGCAGGTGTGCAAAGACAATGTGTGCACAGAATGCTAAGTTCTCCTATTTATAGAATAACGGATAGCAGCAGAATAGAAACAGACATCATATAAGAAGCAGTGCTTGATAATTGCCTTTCTTTTCCCAATCGAAGAGAGAGGTTTGTAATTTTTCATGGATTTTCAGGAATGCTGTAAGCAATCAAGATTCGCTGTGTGCGTATCAAGAGAAAACATGGCACTTGCGCACGTTTGGCTTCATCCCATAAAGCAGAAAACAGCGGCAGTTGGGTGATTTCATACAAATGCTATTTGTTGGTCTTCATCTTTCTTCCTTGCAACCCAAACTAAAAACTTTAAAATAAAAATAATTGAAAAACGGAGTAAAGTATTTCTATGCTGAGCTGTCCTTAAAGATTCGAATGAGTCATTTAGATAACATTCACAATACCAGCAGCTCCAGGGCACTTTAGAGAATACATTACAGCACAGAGACATTTGGAACAAAAATTGTAATGTTTTAAATGGAATTAGATGAGCGAAACCATGTCATACAGAGATGAAATATAAATAAATGCTTTAGGCCCACTCCATGAAAAATGTATGTGTTTTTTTTAAGAGCATTTTTCTTTTGCGATGGTTTCATTTCTGTGGAAACCACTGGTTGGTGTTTTGTGGTATTTTTTTTCTCCTCTTAGTGCATTCTCCTAGAATGTGCTTCTGCCACTCAGTAAACCCTTTTTTCCACTAAATGTCTGTCTCTGTATTAAGCCCCCAAGGAACTGTACAAGCCAAAGGCAGATGGAAACAATAGGCATTCCGTGTTCAAACGTACAACCTACAGAAAGTTCATTTGTCAAAAGTCTGAGGAACATTTCCAAGGAGGCTGCTTCATAAGCAGCATCCACATGGGGCAGATCTGACTTGTGCTACTGCTTTTCATGCACGTATTCCATAAGAATTTAATATGATGTTTACTCCTCAATTAATAGTTAAAGCAACATTTACAGAAACTTGTTCCAAATCCCAGTCCCAGATTTTCTCTCCTTCCCCTCCCACCCTTCTTAAATCTCTTCATCTTTTAAACACCCCAACTACTTTCTTGCTTTTTACAGAAGTCTTATCCTAGCCTCTCTAATTAAAGTCCAAAGCACTCTCAGAGTTTTTTGAGCTCTGTTTTTGTGCCTGTTGGATATTTTCTTCTTCACAGGTAAGCATGCAAACTCTACCATAGTGCCAGTCTTTGAGATATCAATCATTAATACCAAGGTAGTAGTGCTGAAAGTTAATCTAACCCTCTGACTCATGCCTGGAAGACAAAATTCACTCTGGTTGGTACTGTCTACTAGACACTATACTGGCTTTTTAAAGCTCTAATTACTTATGGTCGATCTTTGCCTTCATTCCTTGATTTTGTATTAATGAGATATTTTCAATGTGACTAAGATGCTGATTTGGGGTAGTTGTGAAATCACCTTGACTTCCATGTGCTTGAACACCTTTACAAGATCAGATTCCAGATTAGTGGCTAGGAAAACAGGAAGACTTTATCAATACCTGGATGCTGCAGGAGTATTTTTGAGCTCGTTATAGTGTAATAGAGCTGACATCAGCAAAGTTAGAAAGCTATAAGCCACCTACTCACAGGTCATATATACATGTGTGGAACATATGTTCTTCTATCAGGCTTTGCATATGCATATTCTACCCCCAAATCCTCTGAACATATGGACTGACATCATAGGCAGCTGATTCAGAGTGCTCTCATAATACGAATGGAAGTAGCTAGCTTCTGGATTAGGCCAAGCACAGTTCACCTAGGGCACCCAAATCTTGTACTTGCTGCTTAGAATCCCCATTAGAAGTTTCTGGTACCCAAAATGATGATTAAATGGTATCATTAGAAAATAAGCCCCTATTCCACATGCCTTACTCACCCACAAATGCAAGATTCCATTTTTACCTGTTGTTAATCAATGACCATGTGTCAGTCTTCAAAGCTATAAAATGTTGGAAGGCGATGTGAAACCACAGGTATATAACATACATTTCTGTGCAAAACCTGCAAGAGGAAAGTATAGCCAACTCTTAGCCTATGACTGGACTTCAAAACCACCATTTGCACATAATTGATGTGGAAGAGTTGAAAACCACCTCAGAGGAGCGAAAACTACTAAATTGTATTATATCACGTGCCTAGAGAACTTCTTCATTTCCTGCTGAGTCCAGTGCATCTGGACAAGCCATGTCCTGGGTGGTACAGTCTGAACTTGGATCTCTCCCTTACCCAAGCTGCACAGAGATGCAGGGGTGGGAATGGGACCAACTGCCTGTTGGCAGCCTTGGGTAAAGTTTCTCCAGTGGCTTAAGCTTTAAGGTCACCGATCATTTTTTAGCCATTACAACTGTGGCAACTGTTACCTTTGCAAGGTCTGACCAGGGTAAGGAAAGAAGCTGCAGTCGGAACATCTTGTAAGGCTGAGCGGGAGCACAGACTGGATCTGATCTTAAAATGTATCGAGGCCACCTCACGGCAGGTGCTAAGTGTGTTTCTGGAAGACTAACGACAGCAGTTTTTCATCTCCTACACTGGGGGCCAAGAAGCTCCAGCTACAAGATGCAACACAGTCCAGGGTGTACCATTGCCACCTGGTGGCTGGTCCACTGGAGTATAAGGCAACAGCTGTTTACAGTTGCAGGAGTAGGTGTGGAGGTTTGACTAAGAGAAGAAGGCACTAGAGGAAGCAGAGTTAAAATGGGCAAATATTGGACAGGGCCTTATTTTATACGAACTTTTGTCTGCTGTTGCTGTCATTTATTATGGAAGTTGGAAACCAAAACCAGTGAGCCAATGTCTGCTATCAGTTATCCCTGTGCAAATCCAGAGATGTCTGCTAGAGCCAGCCTCATCGCAGAAAGCTGGAAAGTGACTCAGAGGGAAAGTGAGAGCCTTTAAACTGCCTGACCATTAATCTATGGTAAAATAATGAATTTGTCCTTGCAGCACATAGAAAGCTTCATAGAGCGCATGCAAGAAAAGAAATTATTTGTGAAAACCTGACTACGTTCGGTACAACATGGTCACAAAGGCCAAAATGCCAGCAAGCTGAAGTGAACTTTTTCCTGTAATAGTCCCCATTGACGTAAGTGACCTGCTCCCCAAGGTTGGGCACTTCACCTCCCAAGTACTGTAACCCTAATTTACTGACAGTCCTTGACATGTTATATTGGGTTTTAGCGGATGAGGTCAACTTCTGTTTGACTTATACTGGTTCTAGTAGAGTAAAACTTGGATTTATACCCACAGGCCTGCTGTTTGAGATATGGAAGAATATGAATGTTGTAGCAGAAGCGACCCACTGTAAAGCATTCCGTTTCGTTCTTGCTGGAAATTGTTCCCAGAGGGAAAATACTGTGAAGGAGAGTGACAGCCTTGGAATCCAGTCCTTTCATTTTTATTTATGTTAGTTTGTTTACTTCTGTAGCTGTCTACATATATGCTAATAATTATTTGCATGTCTGCGGTATTTTTATAGGTGGGGAAAGGAGCTGAATATATTAAACAGTTTGCTACCAGGAATGGGTCTTAACAAGTCACAACAAAAGCGCGGTAGGAAGTAAACTGGAGAAGCACTGCTTTTTCCATTTATGCTGGAATAGTTTTGACTTCACAAGGTTATCTGCTGTCACAAAGGAGTCAGATCAGGAGAGCCAATGGAGAATTTTCTTTGTGGATTGTTTGCACCCCAGCTACTTTTGCTTGCATTTGTCATGGAATATATTAAAATAGTCATATTCCACAGTCCACACAGCATGTCAGCTTTGAGACAAGTACTCTGAAATGTGCTCACAGATGATAAATTGCACACTATGTCAACTACATCTTTGTCATGAGATTCTATTTTCTATTTATAGTTGAAATGAAACAGTTGAGAAAAAATTCTAAACCAAAGCAATTTCACAGAAATCTCATGAGTTTTCTTATGTGTATATCAATGAGAAGACCCTCCTGTGCCATTTTTTTGCTCTGTGGGGGCTCCAACAATCAGCTTCTGAGATCAAAGTGGGATGCTCTCAAGACTACAAAACTTATATGGGTGCATGTAATCTAGATAGTGTGCCTTTGGAGTATGTTTTCTTTCAAACATGAAGAGGAAAGAACACTTAATCACAGCATAGTGCAAATACACACAAAATTTGATACAGTTTTTGGGAATCAAAACCAATTATCTCCATAACAGATGAGATTATTTGTTACTCTTTTGGCTTGTCATACTAGTTTTGTTTGAAGCCGTCACTGATGTCTGTGGTGTACTTTGCAGTTCTGTGAACCTTTTTTTTCCTTCTAAGAGGACTCCCTTCCACTTAGGCATCTTAAACACATAATCTGCTGCAGCAAAGTTGTGGGTAGCAGAAACTGGGAAAGAATATATGTTTGGAAGATAACACTAGTTCTGCTTTGAAGCTAGAGATGCAGCTGTGTTTTTTCTCTGATTACAGCAGCCTACTTCAGGAAGAGAGTGGCTGGATAGCAGTGATAGCACGCTTTGACTGGATATTTCCCGGCTAACACTGCCCTAGACATGACTGCATGTCCTGCAAAGTGATGAATGATTACATCAGATAAGTAAATCTTGTGATGACTTCCTTCTGCCTTGGGCACCAAAGTCTTGATGGGTTGCACAGGAAAAATGCCTTGCCTCGGAGAGAATCATCTAAGAAAGGATCTAAGATTAGTGAAGAATGAAGCACATATAGGAGAGAAGCACTATCTTCCAGGTCAACATCCTCCTTCTGGGATGAAGTAGAAGCCTGCACAAGAAAGGACTCACATCCATGCATGTGATGAGCAGGATGTTTGCCCTGGAGGATTCAGATCTCTGGAACCCATATTCTGAGGAAGCCTGGATCAAGAACAAGCTACAGCTTTCTTGCAGTTGTGGTGGTGTCTTTTTATGTGATATCACTAGAAGTTTTATATTTTCTATGGCCTTTCAGGCTTCACTCTACTACTTCTGGACTTCTCCAAGAGTACTTTCTACCCAACTGTCCCTTCTTAAATCTAGGAGGATTTAAGAGTATCTTATTCCAAATTTATATATGTAGTATATTATTCCAAATTTATGTATGCATTATTCTAAATACAACATTTAAACAATAGAATACCTGACCTGGAGCTATGGATACTCCTTCAATGTGATGCTGTCCTGAATCTGACACTGATCCAAAGCTGTAGTGGAAGTATAATGATTTAAATTCTCTTCAACTCTGTACTTTACCCATCCATTGAGTGCCACAATCTAGATTAGAAGTGTATATGCAGGGCATTAACTGCAGAAGAAACTATTGTAATATCAGCGTGCTGCTGAACTGGAAAGGTTGAGATGGTTAGTAAAGCAAGTTGCACTAGAAAGACCACTGATTGTATTTAGATGTTTTACAAGTAGCAAGCTAGTAACTTGTGCCCAGTTTTGCAAAATATCTTCATCAACTGCTTTGTTTTTTCTTTTTTTTCTATGAAGAATTGCATTAAAGTTACTGAGAATTTGCATTTTAAGAAAATTATTTAATGGAGGGTAGTATCTCTGAAAGCTATATATAAGAAAAATCCTGACGTTCTTGAAGTTATCAGGCCATCAAAAAGCAAATGACATTCACGCTATTTGTTTGGAGACAGCACCATAGAAACAATTTGGTTTTTCCTCCCTCTCTTCCCCCTCTCTATAGTCGTCATCTCCAACTCTTTCCTTCCATTCCCCTTCCATGAGTTTTTTCTGTGCACTCTCCTAACAAGTTTTGAATCATCTTAGAAAGTGAACCTTTCTCTGCTGCAGGTTTGGTCTGCTCATACTGCCAGCTATCTGCCACCACTGCTTAATCATACAACTTCCTCCTTTGCAACTTGTCCGTCCTGTTCATCCAAATCTTTTCACTCAGAGCAGCAATAGTGATTTGATTAACTGGTGTGCTGGCAGAGATTACTAAAGGTATCTGTATGGATGCTGCT
Source organism: Tetrao urogallus (assembly GCF_951394365.1). NCBI lineage: Eukaryota > Metazoa > Chordata > Aves > Galliformes > Phasianidae > Tetrao > Tetrao urogallus. The sequence goes on along the minus strand of NC_136815.1, from coordinate 86,640,419 downwards.
GTAATATGCACATGGCTCTGATACCTTTAATTTTTGCTACACTTTGCTTTGTTGTTTGCTTGTTTGTTTAAAATGCTCTTCTGTTATATTTGCAGTGATGAAAAATAAACTAACTGGCATCCAGCTCCGAAACTCTGGTGTTGGTGGGGGAAGGCTGCCCACTTGAAAACAAGCAAGAAGTCTCACAAATATTTGGACTAATTAATTCACCAGCTTTTCTTTACAGAACTCTTTTGTGATAATAAAGCCATTCATTGACCAAGAGAGTACATTGTCCATTTAGTTACTGTTTTGTATCTCATGTCAAACAAAAGCCACTGCCTCTAACAGTAACAGCTGAATATTTTCACTACTTATGCAGTTTTCTCTTCTAGCTGCTGGATCGTCAAAAATTCTAATCAACTCTGATCTAGCACAAAGTACTACATGGCATTCATCATCTGTTTTAGCCTTTAATGCACCATGCAGGTTTTAATTAAAGGCATGCAACCATTAGCAAAAAAGAAAGACAAGAATTATGACAGTGTCCTAAACAGACCTCTTAAGCTGACATCACAGGCAGCAGATAAATTCATCTCCCCTTGTCGAATACAAAAACAGGCAAATAGGATGGGCCTTGCTTGAAATAATTGCAAGAGAGCACCACTGAGATTTCAGGGCTATGACTTCCATTGTTTTTAGTACTAAGCATTAAGGCTTATTTGCTTGGCTTTCCTATATATTGAAAACAAGTGTTGGCACTCTTAGCTTGATGTGTGGGGGCTGCTGGATAATCTCCGCGTTTGGGTGGGTGCCCGTATCATCCACTGTTGTGACAGGGAGTCAAGGAGTCTGGTAATGATTGGCAAAGCCTGACCCCAGTACTTTCCTTACGGCAGACAGATCTTCTGATTTCTCATCTCTTCCTAAATGAACTCTGTTAGTCATCTCTCCTCTTTTTCTTTAGCACAAGACTAGGTAAGGCGCTGCTGCTTACGCGTAGAACAGAATAGGACAGTTCTGTTGAAAGGGACCTTCAAAGATCAAGTCCAACTACCTGACCCCTTCAGGGCTAACCAAAAGTTAAAGCACATTAATGAGGGCATTGTCCCAGTGACCTTTGAACACACTGACAGGCACAACCACCTCTCTAGGAAACCTTCTCCAGTGTCTGACCACCCTGGTGGCACAGAAGTGTTTCCCAGTGCCCAGTCTGACCCTCCCCTGGCAGCCCTGTGCCATTCCCATCAGTGACCAGGAGCAGAGCCTGCCACTTCTCTGTTCCTCCTCCTCGTAGAGCTGCAGAGAGCAATGAGGTCACCTTTGTGCCTTCTCCAACCTGGACAGTTCAGGGATCCTCAGCCTCTTCTCACAGGACACACCTACCAACCCCGTTATCAGCTTTGGTGCCTCCTCTGGAAGCTTTCAAGATCCTTAACATCCTTTTTATACTGTGGAGCCCAGAACTGAGCACAATATTCAAGGTGAGATTGTACCGTCACTGAATAGAACGGGATAACCACCTCTTTTGACCAGCTGTTTGTGCTGTGTTTAATGCACCCCAAAATGTGGTTTGTCCCTTGGCTGCTGGGCACACTGCTGGCTCCTTCTGAGCTGCTGTCACCTGCATCCCCAGTTCCCTCTCTGCTGAGCTGCTCTCCACCACTCTTGTCCCATCTGTGCCTGTGTCCAACACTGCTCCATCCTGAGGTTTCTTATTCGCATACAGTCCTGGGTTTTCCTCCTGCATATATCCTGGCAGGTTGCAGCTGGTGACTGCCAGTTTCTAGATAAAGCGGCCTTTGTTTCTTGCTCTGGTTGACAGAGTATGCTATCATGCTCTGAATCAGCTTTACATGGGGGGGAGAGCTGGTTCATCCTGCAGAGTTCCTTCATTTGTGCCTAGTTGAAGGAAGGGTGAAGGTTACCTTTTTGGAGAGGGAAGCAGACTACAGGTACAGCAGTGTGGTCTCCCTCCTGCCACACTCATGAATGTGACTTGTTGAGAGGGGCTGCACGAGGATGAATTACCACACATTCCCTTGTGTATCCTAGGGAAAGCTACCCTTCACAGGGGTACGGGCTGGGCTACCCTAGGGACAGCTGCTGTTTGCTCAGACTTCTTTTTCCTTTTACTATTCTTCTTCTTTACCATTCTTCTGGTGTTGGCAGAGCTGTTTCAGGTTCCACCTTACAAATAACTGTCTATGATCTGTGCCAGCTCATGGCATTTCCTTGAAGCCATGATAGCAGCAGGAAATGAAGGCACACATCGCTCTCTAGCTGGTGCAGAGCAGGGTGGGAAGCTGATAGCCACCCAGGGAGCCCATTGTGAGTGGGGAATCACTGTTTAAATCAGCGATCGAGGGGTCTTTGAGCTTGAGAAGCCATGCAAATGGTGCATAGGTGGATTTCTTCCTCAAGCTTGCTCACGCAGTGTATGAGCTTAGTGGAATATGTTTATTGATTAGGAGGTATTCAACAGAATTTCCCCACTTCATGGTAAATGTTGAGGAGAGTGCTGTGGGCTCAATTCCCTCTTCTAAATCGTTGCCGCTAGTGGGAGCTGGCCCTGGACAGACATTAGAATTGGTCTTTCTCGTGTGTCTGCTTGGGGCTGTGACCTGATTTTGTTCACACCACATTGAGTGCATAACCTCCTATGGGGGCTGGTGTTCAGTCCCACTGCCAGGCCTTCCTCACTGCACTCTGCTTGTAGAAGAAACCCTGTGTAAACTGCTGTCTTTTATTTTGACGTAGCCTTTAATGTCCAACATGTGGATCTTTTAACAAACATTTCTGGCAAGAGCTTAATTTGATTGAGGGGGTGGAATGCTTTAAATCTACCTGTGCTTCCTGTGTCTGGCTTTTGCCTAGCTGTGCATGGAAGTCAGAGATTTTCCAGGACGTGCAGAGCCCAAACAGTGGGATTATATTCTCAGTTTCCTCTAAAAAATAAACAAGCTTCTGTTGTTTTAACCCAGGTAGGTCATTTGCTTTACCCCGTGCTTAAGTATTGGTTCATGGTTGTGGTGCATTGTTTTGGGTTCCAGAAGTGGATAATCAGCAATACAGTGTTGCAAAGATTTAGTTCCAGGTCACAGACAAGTAATGAAAAAACAGCGGTCACTGAGGATTTGATTTACACACTGCAATGACTGTGTGATAGCCCCTTTTGTGAGAAGGAAAGTCTCCCTCTGGAGACCACATTCTAACCAGTAGCGAGCATTCAAGCTCCCTGGTGCTTCAGATGTCAATTATACCAAAGCCTCTTATTGTATAATGTATGTCTGTTATAATAATACTGTCTGGAACAGTAATAATAATGTGAATGAACTTCCAAACAGTGGAGATGGGAGGGGGAGGTTGATCAATACGGCACTAATGATGGCCTTGTCTTTCACTAAAATAATTGTGATAGGGTTTATAGCACTTCCTTCCTACACCATGCTGTGTGGCAGTGTTGGTTTACTACCTGCTGTTATTGCTTTTGTATAAAAAGGTGTTAAAAAGAAACGTCTGTCAAGTTTTAAGGCTGCCAGTTTTTTTTAATGCAGTGAGGTTATTCTAGTCAAGATGGTCTGAGGATAGGAGATATGCAAGGTTCACTGGGAGAAGTGAAATTTTTATAAGACACGATGATACAGTCAGGAAAAAAGAAAAAAAAGAAGCCTTTATGCTCAGAAGATCAGTAGTAAGGTCCCCATTTTTACAGGGAATTTCTCATTCTTTATCACAAAGATGCCATTTAAAGGCCAGATTTTCTGAGTGATCTCATCCTGCTTGCTTAGACATAAAAGGTTACTCCTTTGAGAGGGTGTATGAGCACTTGAACACATAAGAGTTCAAAAGAAAAGAAAAGCTCTCTTGCACACTAAGTATGTTTTCCATTTGCGTGACCCTGTTCCTCATCTAATAATGAGATGGGGTTTTCTGTGTTGTTCCACCATTGAATCTTTTGGTTCAGAAAGATGTTTTCTTTTTTAAAGACAGTCAAATTTCACCTCAGTATTTGTATTCATGCAGTGGGAAGCCGTTCCTAATGTGTTCCTGAATTTTGTTGGAGAAAGGAGGAAGATAGAAGCGTATTAGAAGTTATTTGTTTGTTATATAATAAGTCCTAACATTTTCTGCGGTGTCTTGGAGTTACTTTATTTCTCAATATACTGGAATGATGGATTCCATACATTTTGTTTTGTGAAGTGAGAGAAATTGAAAGAAGTCATAACCTGAATCTCGTGATAAAAATTCCCTCAGTTGAAGCTCTTCATTACAATACTTTTCAGAACAGAAAAGATGAACTGCTTTTGCACTGGCACAGGTCCAATCTCAAACTAGAATCAATTGCTTTGCCAACGCTGAGCACAAAGGATGTTCATTGTTTGCAAACTGAATTTTTCTTAGTGTGTGCAAAACCGATGATCAGATTTTTTTCTCTATAGAAACCCCTGCAGTGAAAAAACTGCAGCTGATTCTATCCTTCCCATCCTGGTTTGCAGGAAGGCTTCTTGCCTCACAGTGTGATTTCTTCATAATAACTGCATGACAACAACATGCCAATGTTTTGAAAAAGCGACAGCCAATGTTACAAGACAGTTGCTTATGTTGGTGACTCTCAATTGCTGATTTTTTTTCATCAAGGACATACATTTACCTTTGTAAAGGTAACTGTTTACTCTCCCAAATCACACCTTTCTATATGCAACATATGTGTACCTACATCTGTCTACATACACGAGCTCTGACACAAGTAGAGGGATATTCCCAGGCTGTCCCCTCCTGTCCCAAGTAACTGCATTATATCATGCTTGGCATCAACTGACGAAGTTCCATGTGAAAAATGAGGAAAGGGTTTTCCCTTGCTTTTTTCATGCAAAATATGCCTCAGAATCTCTTCGGAAGCTCATGACCTTTTTTTTTTTTTTTCTACTATCTAAACATACTTCTGGCTGACTCTTCCCTGTTCCTGTGCCAACATTGTCTTCTTTCTTTCTCCTCTTCTTTCAACATTCTTCTTTCCTCTCCTCTTATTCTTCTTCCTTGGTATATTTTAGAGAGCAATCATCCCTTTTCATATGTTTTGATGCTGAGCCAGCACCCAACAATACAAGTTAATGATGGGGTAGCAAAGTCTCACCTAGATATTTATGTTTAAGCCCAGGGAGATGTAAGATAGGATATCCACAAAAGTCATCCAAGTATTTTGTGCCTTAAGAACTCATTTCCAAGAAGAGGGCAACGATGTTGATGTTTCTAAGTTTACTTACTAGTTGTACCCAACTAAGGGCAGAGCATAGGATTCCCTAGCAAAGAAAGTTCCTCCACACCATTGCTGAGGCTGTACTTGTTCCATGGGAAACAGTCCTGCTTGCTGATAGGAAAGTGAAAGTAATCCAGATGTTGCATTAGCCATTTATGTATCAAAGCTGAATCAATTGCTTGTTTGAATCTCGCTATATGTGTCTTTATGCAACATCTCCCAGCTGGCTGCAGTTTCCTCAAAGTTCTTTGCAGCTAAATGCCATGTAAATTACTTATCGTTTGTGGAGGTGATCAATACTGGAATTTCAAGCCATGCTGCCTGTTTGTTATCGATCAAGTGTGGCACAGTTTCCATCCCCTGACTGAATGAGCTTAGTGGGGCCAAATTTTCTGTTGAGTACTGACATGAAGTTATTTGAAAACTTTCTGATGAATATGCAGGGCTGAAGATTTGCTTGCTTTTGCATGTTTGCACTGACTTAACAAGAAAACACAGAAATGCTGATAGAAACCTTAAGAGGGCTGTGTATACAGTAACACTCATTTGTTTTTGAGTCCTTCAGAAATTGGTTTGCAGTATTCCTGAGTAATCATGTCAGTATATTAGCATAAAACCTCACAAATTTGTCAGTTGCTGATAATGCATCTCAAAGTGACACAGGTCTTTTCTGAGAATCTTTGCTAAACATCTAACAAAATGCCGTGATGAGATTTTCTTCCCTATATGTTACATGTAATGCTATATATTGGAAAATATATAAGAACCTGATGTTCACTGGTTCTCTTGATAAGAGGCTACACAGCACTAGTTGTGACTTTCCTCACAAAAAATAAATATTATGCATTTTGTGACGCATTCTACTTTACTTCTACTTGTAGATTTTTTTCCAGCTAGTTCACTAATTGGCAGCACTGAGTAATTTGTAATTGTCTTCATAGTGAACCAGTGGTTGTTCCGTATGTGTATGCATGTGTTTATCAAATCTTAGGTTTAGACTATGTGGTAACTAAAATGAAAAGAAATATCTGCATTCTAATTCACAATATTTTGATTGCGATCTGTTTGTAGACCCTCGTTTTATTGTAAATTAAGCTGATAAAAGAAATCACATTAAATTGCACTGAAATGGCTCTGAAATCTGTGTCTCGTGCTAACTACTGCTGAAATGCTAAGGGTGTGATTTACAACAGATTTAATTGGATTGGTTCCATTTACCATTTAAACAAGCCCTTAAATGTTGGAGTGTTTACCACCTGTTGTGACTTACCTTACAGAGATCTTTGTTTCACAGGCAGGAGGGTGTGCGGTGTAATGAGAGAGGAAAAGGAGCGATACAGATGTGCATCTCAGTTTGTGCATGCTGTTAAGTTTGCCCCTAGTTGTTTTCTTTTCCCCCAGAATTACAACATTTATTTGATGTATTGATTATGATTATTTCTGCTAAATTTCTGATAATTATAGTGTTCCCTCCTCATCAGCTGGGATAGCTAATGATATTAAGCTGCGATGGCATGATATATGCTATCTCCTCTTACGGTGCTGTTGTACAAATCTAGGCTTTCTAATAGTGTGTGAGCTGCAGCTCTGATCAAACAACTCTGAAAACTATGAAGGTCTTTTTAAAATTGATAATCTTCAGGCTTCCCTCAGCAATTTCATTGCTGCTGGCCTGAGCTATCAATAAAGGATAATGATCAGAGGGCCAAATCAGACTAGAAATTTTCCTAGAAATATCCCTGATTCCTAGAATATCCCAAGGGAAGCTGCACACTACGAAGTGGGTAGGGTCAGGCTGACATTCAGGGCTCTCTGTTCCTCTTGGAAGGGAGTTGCCTAAAACAATCACCCTTCAGTCCTTCCTACTGGAGGAAGTCTTGAGGTGTGGAGTCAACTGCCTCACCCCAGACAACCTTGAGGAAGGAAAAGTCAACAAAGTAAAATACCACTTCCATCCCCTGGAAAGGAATAATCCCATGTACCAGCACAGTCTGATAGTAAATCCGTTAGAAAGCAGCATTGGAGAGAGCTTATTGATCAAAACTAGTTGACCAGAAGCCAGGAACATGCTCTTGTATTTCTGGACTATACCAAGCAGAGCAACAACAGCAGGTTGATAGAGCTGATCCTTCCCTCTGCTCAGCCTTAGTGATTGACATCTGGAGCGCTGGGTCCAGTTCTGGGCAAGAGTGATACGAATGTACTGGAGTTTGTCAAAGGAGCATGAAAATGATTGAGGTACTAGAACACCTAACATATGAATAGAGGCCAATAGAGCTAAGACTCTTCGTTTAGACAAGGAGACCTGCAGGGGATCTTTTCAATGTGTCTAAATGCTTGAAGGAGATGCAGACAAAAAAGACAGAGCAAGACTCTTCTCTGTGGTGCCTAAGAAAAGGACAGGAGGCAAGGGGCCCAAGCTGAGGTACAAGAAATTCCATTTGATCACAAGTGAACTTTCATATTGTACAGGTGGTTGAACACTAGAACAAGTGGCACAGAGGAGTTGAGGGGTCTCCATCTTCAGAGATACTCAAAACTTGACTGGAGCCACCTGCCCTAATTGCCCCTGCTTTGAGCAAGGATGTTGGATTAGGCAACTTTCAGAGGTCTCTTTGACCTCTGTCATTTTGTAAAACAGTTTTTGCAGTGTTTACTGCTTCAGCTAAATTTGCTTGTGGGTTCTGGTATGTGTGGCTCTAGAAAGAAATAAGGAGAAGCCTGTATTTGGCCATGGAGAAAAAAGAAGCATTCTCCTTTTGTAAGGAAAGAACCTGTCCAGCCACCTTTTCTTCTTTGCTTCACTTAGCTGATTTCTTCATAGTTCAGCAGAGATTTTAGTGTCTGAAATAGAAGGGAAGATTATTTTTAAGTATTTGATTACTACAGGATATAATGAGCACATATCTTAAACTCTGCAGGATTTTAAATGTATTGCAATGACTTGTTTGTCTGGAAGAATCCAAAGCAAGAGATACAGATGAAAATCATGAACCTACATTTAAAATAAGGTAGGATTCACTTCCTTAACGTTGTTATGAAACTTTACTTTCCCAAATCAGTATTTCTAATACAGGGGGGAAAAATATAGAAAGAAAAGTATATTTTGACTTTTGGGAGGAGTTTGAGTTTTTCTTGAGCACCAGCTTGTGTTCTTTTACTGAAACTAAACTAAAGCCAATCCTGAGATAGCTCAGGCCAGGCCATCACAAGGCCAACAGTCTATGGAAATACATTTAAAAAAAATAACCACCTCAAAGCAGAAAGTCATCAACGTTTCTTTTGAGGCATGCTTACATTTGTCTCTACCAGCAATTACCATCCTCCTTGACTGCAGGTAACTCATTACTTTGTCACTTCTTGTCTTCTTTGGTGTTTCCCACTGCTCTGCCTGTTCTCCCAATTCACTGGCTTGATTTAAGTATTACCAGCCCTTTAGGCTCACCATTTACTGCTGGCCCAGCAATCACAATTAAAATGTCTCACATTAGAGTCTGATTCAGGCAGAAAGCCCTACTGAGAAATGAGCTTAGTAGCAAAAGCAATAATCTAAGTTTCAATAGGATTTCCACTGAACCTTATTGCTTTCCTAAGTTACTGAGAAATCAAAGGTCTTTAGGCACCAAATTCTGGCATCTGATTCATTAGATTTCTATTTCTTTCTTTGCTCCTTCCAAATCTCCTCACTGTTTAGCCCCAGATTTCTGTGATTTTTAGGATATTGCTTCTAAATACCACTTTTTTTTTTATGATTTCCCAAGGTTCATCAGAATTATAGATCTCTCTGCTCACAGGCTGTGCGGATCATTGGTGTTTAGATCTCAACCATGTCCTCATTCCGTCCAGGTTAATGATGTAAAAATGAAACATATTACTTGGGTGGAGGTCTCCTTGCTTGTATGCTGTCATCAGTGAACATATCAAGTTGCTTCATACTTTGCCTTTCACAGCATTCTTTTCTAATGGTTTCCAGCACGTCTGTTTTCAAGCTTCAGTAAATTCAAAATGCTGGATTAAATCAGTAAATGAGTCTCTAAGACCCATGTGTTTTTTGACCTTCATGTGCTCCCTGTTATTAAGGCTGTTCTTTGTCTTCCTTTGCTGCTCAGAAATGTTCATCTATAAGGTGAAGAGTAACCTAGATTGTATCTACCCACCTTGTACACATTCTGTTCTCCCAGTCTAGCCCTCCTCTCCTTTTCTACTTTTTTTTAACCCCAGCATATATTTCCATTTACAGTTTATTTGCATTTCTATTTTATTGTTCTTACTGACATACTTTTCACTTCTTGTGCATTTTGGCAAAGAGGATTTACAATATTTTTTTTTTCCTGATATTTTTGTTAACAGCGAGATGTTTCATTTCATATGGGAGCAGCTAGGACTTCTGCTTCTAAAATTTATGTTGTGGGGGGCTCACTGAATTCAGGTTACATCTCTATCTCCTTTTCCTTGGGTTAGGCTTTGATACAGTAGCTTCACAGCTGGAAGTCACAGTCATGTCATCTCACATACTCAGCTGCAGTGAGAAGGTATTAGGGCACTTTTGGTAGATACTAAGAGGAAAGAAATCTTAGCTCTAAAACTCACTGAAATTGAGGAGAAAAGTTTTTTAGACTTGGAAAAAGTTTTGCATTAGGCCGCTGATATCAATCAGATTTTGGACACCGATCACCTTTTAGTTGCTTCACCCACTTCTTTATTTTGAATGGAAGGTACAGTGAGTAGAACTGAAATTAAATACTGCAGCTCTCAACACTACTGCTGAACCCAGAGAAATAAGAGCAATTATGGCATGGCATATGTGATTAGGTAAACTTGTTCTTTCCCCAAAGAAAATTTCTTTTTGAAATCCCTCTTTGCTTTTAGTTCTTCTCTACATTATATTATTATTATTATTATTATTATTATTACATATTATTTGTCTCCTGCATTTTTTCCTCTACTAAGAAAAGATACTTATTTAAAATTCAAAAGCTGAATAAAAGTAAGTTAACCAAAACAATCAGTGTTTTCTAGCATGGTTCTGTTTATCTGTCTCACAATTATAGCATCATTATCTGGATTTTAGTAAACATATACCCAGTGCTGAAAGTGTCTTAAATACACAGACGACATGCAAATCTTATGAGTATACAGGAAAAAATTGCATTACTCAAGATATATCTATAGCTTGTGGGTTTAAATATGGGGTTAAAGGGAATAGGTGATATACTGCCTATGAGCATATATGCCTCTTCAGATGTATCTGTGGTTGCTGGTTGATGTCTTCCCTAAAAGCTGTTGCAGCTCTTCTGTGTCACACAGAAATAAAGGTACATGAGGTCCTGCACGTCAGATCCAAAGTTTCTGATTTTTTTTTGCTGCAAGGTGTATTCTGCTATGTCACTGTGGTTATGGTTCCGGGTTGATAGTGCTTAAGTCATCTGAAAAAATAATTACCATGGCTCCACCTTTTTCCATTGCTCATTCTACCTTCGAATCCAACTAAGCTGAAGGGAGGATTAAACAGAGTCTCAGGATGGAATATGGAACATTAGACTCCCATCCATTTGCATATGGACTAGAGCAATGAACTACCTTTAATACCGCCTTGTATTAATTGTCATTGAACTTTCAAAGCCCTGCAAAGCAAATCCAGAGAAATTTTGGATGGTAAAGCTCTGGATAGTCTTACTGTTGCTCTTACTGATGTAGCCATGGGAAGAAAAATTTCTTCAGGAACACTTCTAAATGGTCAGCAACTCTACTGTCAGTTGCATACCTAGTCTTGCACTCTATACACAACTAAATACTTCATTGATTTGAACCAAGAGAAGGAAACTGGCCTTGTTACAATACATTCCTGATGATTTTGATGGAAAATCTACACGTGTAAAGAACACAAGATCCTGCCCACCAGCAAACAAAATGATAACATTTCACATTTGTTACTCCAGGGAATCAGAAAAAAAATAATAATAATAACAACAACAACACCCAGCAAATAACCAGTAAAAGCAAGCTCTTGAAGTTAGAAAGAAATCAGAAAAGAAAAGCGGTGTTTAAACCAATTTATTGGAACAGAACTTCCCATCCCTTCATACATTATGTTTCCCCATACTCTAATGGGAGAACTGAGTAGTGCTTCCTAGCCTGCCTCACCAGGTTGCTGAGTTGGTGGCTTTTGATCTGATTGATTGTTAATTATTCTTTTTTACTGTGTATTTTTATATTAGACAGTTAGCTCCTCTTTGTAATTAGACATAGCAATTATAATATCTTTTTATATCACACTGGAGTGTTCCTTTAATGCAGGCATCAAATAAAAGAAAACATATAAAGCACAAAAAAAATGGGGATAATAATGGTTGGGTCTGAAGGAGTGAAGAAGTGGAAAAAAGTGAGTTGCAGTTAGTGCTTTTGGATCCAGCAACACTTACCTTTTTTTCATTCTTCTCCAAATGATGTTCTTCACTTATTACAATTCACTGAATGAGTTAAGTATAAAACCAATCCAGATTTTTAAAGACAGACATTATGTGTTGCATTTAAGAGCAACTTTCTTCTTGTTGTTCAATTGCTGGGAAGCATTTTTCTTCTTAGTGTAAATGTTTCCTTGAGGAAAGGGTTATGTGGGCTGAGAATACTCAAGATGAAAGAAGATGGTAAACAGTCTCCAATGGCACAGAGCAGATCTGTGCTGTACTTTCATGGCTGCATTCACACAGTGATCAACAGCCCGACAGCTTCCCTTAATCTAAGGGATGACAGGTATATTCCACAAGTACTGTTGCACGTGGACACACAGGGAAGTTTGAGATCAGATGTGAATGGGCTGCACAGCGTTACCTCCTCCATGACAAAAAGCATTACTTGAGGTATTATCTGGAAAAGCGCAACCTGCTGAGGGAGAGTGAGCGATGAGGGAAGGAAGAAAAAAATTGCATGATTCAAATAATAAAGCTTTGATTGCTGCCCTCTTTGGAGTATGAATGAAGAAGCAAAGGTTAGGGAACTGTCCCTGGAACATGTTTTAGAGTAAGCTGTTGCTACTGACTGTAATGTGGTGCAGAGTCTTGCAGTGTGAGATAAGCAGCTCAGTTGGCTCTGAACTGAGCAGGTCTCCTTCCTCAGCCTTGTCTTTGAGCAGTCTTTGAACAGCGTGCAAGTAGTGAGGAAGGAGATTCTTTTCTCTTACAACCATTATCAGTTCTTGGTGAGCTCCAGAGGAACTGGTATAACGGAGTAAGATCAAATTGCACTAAGGAGGCAGGGATGAGATCTTTTAAGGGGGAATATCATCAAGTGTTTGCTGAAACCAAGACAATTAAACAGCTCAACAGAGAGAATAGCAAAATTGTTCTAATGATGTTGTATTGGTTGAAGCCCTGCTCAATCGCACCTTCCAAAAAAATACCTGTTCATTCATTATGGAGTGCCTCATACCATAGGATTTCCACTCAAGAAATACCGAAGCTACGTTATTTTAAAAGCTACTTTCATTCTCTCAGTTGCTTAAACAAGCCCAAATCAGGAGTAAATTTTGGAGCTGCTCCAGAAGAAGGTCAGCAAATGAAATAAATCCTTTACGTTGTCAGACACCTGGGTGGAGGAGGACAGCCATCCTTTGTAAGAGCTGTGTTTGACAGTGCACAGAAAACAAGATGCACCAGCTGTGTTAAAACAAGCCATTTTGTTCTCAGGCATACACCCTGCAATTCTACTTTTTAATTCCTAAGCAATCACACTGTTGGAATCTTAATCATCCATTGAGAAAAATATATGTTTGTCTTGCAATTATGTAAATAAGGTAAGTGTTTAAGATTTAGACCTGGAATAATAATGCTAACATCATTGTCCCTTCAATAAACAGCAAGCTTTGTATGTAATGTTAGTTTTGCTATATATGTTCTGTGCTACAGAAAAAAAATAGGCTGACGCAGAGATTATGTGGTATTCTTATTGTTCTTAAAACAATGTTTAGAGGTAGGTAACTCCTTCTGCCATTTACGTGTTTGAATAAAAGCTCCTTTTCATCAATGGGAATGTGTCAGAATTTTGTAATAAAGCGTGCTGTGTAATATATTTAAACACAGTCCAAATTAATTAAAGTGTAGTGGACATGAAAGATACATGCTCGACGTGACATTTCAAATAGGGAGAAAATATGATAATGAGCTATATCCATGTGTTGCCATCCTTCTGGTTAAATAATACTTCTGTTTTCAATGAAGCCACTGAGCAATAACATTCATTTTTGGAGTTCCACAGTGGTTAAAGCTGATTGTATACAGGCTGTAATCATTATTCTAATTCTGCCCAGGAAACCCTCTCTCCCCACCATGGAGAAATTTGGAATAAAAAGTCTCATTCCAGGAAAAAGAATTTCCAAATAATCCCGGGCACTGGATCAAAATATGAGCTCCAAATCCGTTCCTTTTTCTTAATAAGAATCAGCACTATGAAAAATGCTGCTTTGCAAGGAAATAATTGCATTAGTCAGCCTCTTGGCACTAGTGTGGGTTGGAGCCTTCTCTTAAAATGAGGCCCAGCCTCACACTGCAGTGCATCCAAGTCCCCGAAGATGCAAATAGCCCCAAGACCCTTCTTTAACAGGGCCCTTTGTTCACTGCTGGAATTCCCATATCTCTGCTGCTGTGAATGGCTGTATTCTTGCATGCAGAAATACACAGTATGGCACAGCAGTTCAGAGAGAGATCTGGAGAGGTAGGTTGTCCATGCTGATACTTGAGGCAGTCTCAGGTAAGACATTATCTTAGGTGCTGAAGAGTAGAAGCCAATAAAGGAGCTACAGACAAGAAGTGTCTGTTTTCATCTTGTCTTTTGTTTACAGTGAATCTGATCACACAGATGTCAAACTTAGCTTTGCCATAGATGCAAACCATGCAACCCAAAAAATTGGTGATAAGTGGTTGCGTATTTCAGATCTGTTCTTCAGATCTTAGCGCTTATGATCAGGACAACTTTGGTCCTGAGGACATACACTGCCCTGACAAACTCTAACAAGATATCTCTTCAACATTCTGAATGACTGCTTTGATTGCTCTGGACTGGAGAAATCCTGGGTTTATCCAGGGAGTAAAGCTATATGCCTTTTACTTGAGTGATTTTTAGAAGCAAGCGAAAATGTTCCTTTTTATTAATCATCCAATTATCTAATTTTCAACAGTGAAGCACATCACTGGTGAAGTGTAAAAAGGGAGTAATGTCCACCACTGGAAATCAAAATGCAATACTGAAGCATGTATACAGGAAGAGAAACAAGTCTTGCCTAGCACAAAGACATTAAACCCTGCAAAGAACTATCCTAGATGGACAAAACCACTCATTTCTGTGCTAAAGCACTTTTCACATGTTTGTGCCTTATGCTGTCCTTAGGTTGATCTATTTAGTTAATCTGAACAGTCCATCCCATCATCAGCATGACTATTTCTTCCACAGCTACCATTCAATTAGATGAATAATCAGTACCTGTTTTAAGTAATGTAGTAGAACTTGTACTGGAAGCTATTAAGATTGGTGTGGAACAGAATGGACCACTCATCTCTTTTATTAAAAGGCTGACAAGAAAGGGATCTGTTTCCTAAAGTGCAGGCTGCTGGGAGAGTAGTTTATTTCCAAGGTAGCTGTACAGCACAACTTTGTACACTGGTACTACTCAGTCTATTGAATACACGGGAGCTGAGTCCCCAGGGAAGCTGATGAACTGGCAGGCTGTAAAGTGCCTGACCATCCCTACTGATGCTCTGTTTGTTGGCAATATGTTTTGAGTGCTCTGGTTTTCTCCCTCCTTTCATTGACATGATATCAGTTGCAATTGTTTCCTGTTCAACTAAATAACCTGTAGCAAGTACTCCTGTGTTGGCTGCCATTAACCTAGTGGGAAAACTCTATGCAGATGTCACTTTTGCTCATGAATTTGGATCTCACCAAAAGATGAAAGCATAATTAACCTGCTTGTGTCAAAACTAAGCACAGGAATGTACACATGTCAGTATGGAAAGCATATAAAGCCAACCAAGCCAAATCAGAGCTTTCAAGAATCCTCAGCACCTGGTAAAGGACACATGGAGTTTTACCCCTGTGCTGCAGAAATAGTGCTGCAGTACAGAAAGGAAACTTTCAAAGGTTTTGATTAGTTGCAACACTTTAACAGGCCTTTGTGTGTCTGAAACTGATTGAAAGAGAAGCACAATGGATAAAGTTCAGAGCTATAAGATCTAGGGGTGCCAAGTACAACGGGCTGTCATCTTATGTCCTGCCCCAAGAAATCAGGACATTATCTTCAGACAAACTGTACATGTGTGTGTGTTTGGGAGAATGAACCAATAACAAAGCCAATGTCTTGCACTACCAAATAAATAAGTCAGGAAGAGTTTAGAAGGGCATTATACCTGCTACTGTGGGGGACTTTTATGGCTTTGAAGGAGGTGAGATATTAGTAATTTTGTGCAAAAGAGACTCTCGTCCTCAAATGCAGAGTGTACTAAGTGTGAGAAGGCCATATGTGTACCTGTCCATCCCAGTCTCTTCTAGCTTCCCAGTACCCAGTGCATAAATCTGAGATTTGTGTTACAATGGTCCCCTTTGCCTTCTCCAGGCCAGACACTGTTAATTCAGTCCAGCATCTCCTGGTCAAGTGACCTACTGAATGGGAGCTTCATTGGCTCAGGCTGATCAAGGACAATCATTCCTCTGGCATTGCTAGTCCAGAGATCTCTCTTCTTTATCAAATGGAGAGTGAGAAAAAATTGCAAAGCTGCTAAATCTGCTATGGAGTATAGGGAAGACTTGTTTGCAATCAGTGCAGTTATCACTGGCAGAGGGATGGTGGGAGTTGACTGTCTGAACAGCAAGGAGAGCAGATAGTGGGCTGGAAGGCAAAAACAAGAAAGCCATTTGATGTGATGAAGGAGAGAGAGAGCTGTCAGAGCGATGCATGGAGGGACCAACATACAAGAATGAAAAGAAATAGCTGAGCAGCAACACTCAGTAGATTTGAGAGAAGCATAGAAGTGTCGACTTTACAGATCGAGAGCTGGACAGACTAGAGAAACTGGTCCACAGTTTAGACAGAAACTTCCAAGCTCTCTTGGCTTATGCTTGCAGACTGCAAGAACGACACACAATCATGTCCTGTGGAAGCTCAGAGGGCTGTCATTTATAAAACCTGCCCAAAAAAGAGACAAGGACAGAGGCAAGACTTTTGGAAAAAGGAGAGCTGAAGCAAATCAGTTCATCTGGAGAGTTTGGCACATGGGATAAGGTACAGAGACTGTTGCAAAAGCATAAAATGAGAGAGATTGCAAGGAAATAAATATAGCGTGGAAGGGAAAGGAAATGAATTAGTACATGACCCCTGGTAAATAAGGAAGGGAGAGAACATGGTACCTAGAGAGAAGGTAGCAAGAAGTCAGAAAGAAGGGGATTGCCTCTCTAATTATGGTTATCTATCTGTAACTTTCTTGAGATATAATGGGCAAAAGATGACTAACAAATGGCTGAGTCATGGAAACCGTGTGACTGAGAGTCTAAATTCAGCAGCTGATGAGCCTGAATAATCACATGAAACTTGGAATTTTTCCTCTAATGCTGTTTTGGTGCAGGTGATCCTAAGCCTCTCATAGCCAAAAATTTTTCCACTGCCATTTGGAAACATGCAGTTCAGTAAATAACTCAATATTCATGCTTACAGGCCAGTATATTACCCAACTCACCCATTTCTAGTGAAAGAGGATACTTTTGGCCAACTAAACTATTTGTCCATTTCCTGTCCATAGGTGCACTTACAGGGAAACCTAATATAATGTTGTTTGAGCCTTTGCTGTGGCAATTCTGGAAATCAGTTTGCTTGGAACAGAAACAATGGTTTGCCAGTCTTAAATGTATTACTAACACTCACCATCTACTCTGTAGTAGATACTTCAGGAAATAAGGAGAACATGTGTCCTCCATTTCAAGCTGCTGACTATTGAAAGTCTTTGTATCATACTTCTTTGCCATAGAGTGGTACTGCCACCAAAAGAAGCCTTTCTCTCCTCTCCCATGACCTAGATTGAGGAACTAAAGTAGGCTAAAATTATCTCCTTTCCTTGACATCAGCTGACCAACTGAGTATCGCTGTTATCTGAGGTATTTCAGATAATATCTTTATGGAAAAGATATAAAGGTGAAATTACCTCCATCCTCACAATGGAATAATTTGTTTTTCTGATAGCAATTACTGAAGAAATGCTGGCTGATGGCAAATGGGTTTAATGTTCCTGCCCAGCTGAGGTGGGGTTTCCCGTGTGAGCAGGGGGAACATCTGGGCAGCAGTGGGCTTCTGTGGGTAGTGTGGATTAATGGAGTTACTGATTTGGCAATCTGTAGCTTCTGTGAGACTGGCAAATTAAACCCACTTCTCCCTTACATTTTATCATGGGAAAAGGGCAGTAAAACAGGCAAGTTGGCTACTAAGGGCAAATCCTAAAATAGGCTATTAGTCCTAGGCTGCAGACATTAGTGATAGGAAGTCAGTGATAGGAAATCACCAACTGAAAATATTTCTTAAAAGTATACAACACATCCCCTTTACAAAGAAACAGATCTGACAGTGCTATTAGCATCACTTTTCTGAGTAGAAGCTGGACTTTTTCACAAGATTTTGTGGAGGCTAATTACGGGGAGAAGGGAAGCAAGGTGCTACCTGGCTCCTAACCATTCCTCATTCATTTTCCACCCCCTTTTTAGCCAGGGGATCTCAGCAACTGATGCTTCTATGAAACAGCTGAGAGGAGGTGGCCTTCATTTAATTTCTCTGTGGAAAGTTTCACTGTCACAATTCCCTGAGTGGTACACAGTGCTCTGAGCCTCTGCCTGCGCAACAGCTAGGTTTAAACATTTCTGTTTAATCAAGAGTGAAGCAAATGTCAGAGATTCAATGTTCTAGATCAGCAGTTTACAACACTGATACATCTTAATCAAGCAATTAGGTGCTTTTTTTTTTCTTTTTCTTTTTTTTTTTTGTTATTGTTTGCTGTTTTCCACGTTAGAGAAGGGAACAGATTTGCTGCTTTGCTCTGCTGACTGCTAGCAGCAGTGTTTGTTGTTAACAGAGACATTTACACCTAACCACCAGTTGGCAGGTGTTAACACTTTGTTACTTGCTATTCCCACATGCTGGGGATTGTGGGAAAGCTGTCAAGCTCTCTGTCTTGTGTAACGCTTCTGTTTTACGATAACAACAACAACAAAACCCCTGAACAAATGCAGAAGCTCTGAAGGAATGCAGGGCTAACAGCGGAAGCAAGAAGACAGTTTTGGATGCCTTCTGGCTTCCAGGAGAGGTAATGTTGGGCTTTGCAGAAAATTTGAGATATTTTTCGTGTTTTGTTTTGGAAGCAGGTAGATAAAAGTTGAGCAATTGTTTGTTCTTTATTCACTGATGTTATGCTCTGGAACCAGACTGTAGTATGTGTGTATGCCCTGAGAGTTTTAGTCTACCTCTGACATTGTACTCCTTTGTACTCAGCAGAAAAAAAAGTGTGATAAATGCAATCTATGAAAATAACATGGGAAGAGGACTGTAATGCTTTGATTCCCTTGAGGGTGACTCTTGGAAATGAGAATTTCTATTGGTGCAGCCCTTCTGCAGAGTGCAGATGTGGCCAGAACTAAAAGACTCTCTGTGAACTACAGCAAATACATGCGTAAAAATACTTCCTTGTCTCTTCTGCTTTCGGTCACCCAGATACTCACATACGTTGTCTTTGCAGCTACAAGGTCATTGTTTTATAGTCAGCTGATCCAGGGGATTGATTTATTACTGATGAAGTGAGGTTTGATTGATTTTTGATTTACGTGAAGACAGGAAAGTAGGGGGAGTGGGAGGTGGAAGGCAGCTGTGGAGTCAAGTACAAAGCGACCTGTAGCTATGAAACTCAAAACAAGTGGGCCAAACACTATCATAACTCACGTCTGACTGGCTGTAATAGGGCAGCAGTGGCTAATATGCACCCCTGAGTCAGTGTTATGCTTAGCAATTCCTTAATCTGTGGAACTGTGCCCTCCGTGAGGAGGGACCTCGTTGATGTACTTTTTGATGGGAATGAGGAAAGGAGTCACAGAAGCTATACAGTGTGGATAAGCTGGGTTCAGGATAGGGCATTTCTTCAGGTATACCCATGTTGACTGGAATCCATTAATGCCTGTCCTGTCAGCTTGAAGCAGTGTGTCCTGACAAATGGGTTGGCTATGATCTTTCCTGGAAATACTGCATGTCATGAGGGATTTGGTGGCAGCTGAGCAGCACGTTGTTAATATTGGGGATGTACAGCCATGCTCTGGTGGCCTGCCCCAGGTCTGTGTTATGCAGGGCAGTGTTGACGTAGCCTTGAAATCTCTGAATTTAAGTTGGTTTTCATTCTGGAAGACAAGCTTGAGATTAGCCAAAGTTAGCATCTAAATGAAGGGACTGCTGGAAGTAATCTGCTGGGCTGTTTTGCAGAATCCCAGGGTTGAATCAAGGGCCTCTTAAGGCTTTGTGTGTCTGTGAACTGCAGCAGTAAGTGGTTTATTTTATGGAGTCAGCCTTAATTTCTTAACATGAAAATCATTTGTCTACCTGTGCTTCACTTTAAAAAGCCTAAATGCAGCCACCTCCTGCAAGCTGGTACTGAAATTTCTGCCTGCTAAACTTGGATATGTGGAGGAGGTACTGGCTTGTATACATCTGCACAATGTATTCCCTAACTTCAGACTTCTCTTAAAAAATAATCTTCCTTTGCTTGGCCACTGGGAGCAAGTCAGAGACGTTACTAGAACTGATAAAATCAGTATGTGGAACTAATATTTACAAACATACAAAATGAATCCTGAATTTGTTCCTGTGCTTATTCAGTGATAATTGTCTTTTGAAAACCCAAGGTAGAAAAATGATGTAGCTTAGGGAGACCCAACAGAAAATCAGAGAAGAGTGGTAATTTCATGAATGGGACTCAGAAAGCAGATTTGTCTTCTGCCACAAGTTATGGCACCTTGTTAACTGTGTTAACTTAATTTGTTTGAGCAATACTTGTTTTTTTTAAAGAGGAGTCAACATGATTTGTAGATCTTGAAGGGCTCAGTAAACATGAAGTTTTTGAGGCTCAAGTGGAAAGTAACTTATTTAAAGCAATGGAATTGTAAACTAGATCTGAGGGCAAGGCCAAGTTACCAGGCAATAAAAAGGTCCTTTCCGAAGACTAGAAGTCATTTCTCCCAACTTGAGGCCAGACATAGCTGTTAACACAGTCTCATCCATTGCAGATCTAAGTGAAATAGCTTATCTTGTGTCCAAAATCGTTTATATCATTTTACTTTGCAGTGCAGCAGGCTGGAAAAGATGCTAGCAGTCTCTTATGTCTTTTGTGGGAGAGTGAGATCTTCCTGAAACATGGCAGCACCTTTGATGCAATTATATCCACAGTTGCTTTTTCTGCCTGTACTGTGGAGAGGCCTACAGAGGGGCGCACTGTACCAAAGGCTTGCACAGAGGCCCTGGATGTGGCAGTGTTGGCTGTAGGCGTGCACACAAATCAGTTCCTCCTGAATAGACTGTCTGTAGGGAGTTTCGATCCTGCAGACACAAAACCTCTCACCTAAGCTGCTTGCTTATATGAGTATCTGAGGGACTAGAGCAGAGTTCTCTGACATCTTAGCATCTTAGCTGTCCTGTGCTTTAGTAGAGTCTTCAGTATTTCACAAGGGGATTCATGTTTAATCTGAATTACTTGATCTCCATAAGTGAAACAACGAAGAAGTGATTTCCTGAATTCCTGTCAAGATTTCTGTTCTTATTTTTTCCTCTTTATAAACTTCACTTTCTTTTTTTTTTTTTCTTTTTTTTCTTTTTTTTTTTTTTAGCTTTCTTTTTTTTTCCCACCCCACCCAGGCTCTGACAGTGCCGGGAAATTCTGTCCTTACCCAGCTGTACTGTCTGAGGAAAGCCAAGTTGTTTTTTTTTTTTCCATGAATCAAAATCATAATAGTTCAAAATAAGTTATTAGCTCACTGAGTTTCCCAGAGAGAAGACATATCAGATGCTTTACTGATATGCCCCTTGTACTTAGCCAAAAGGCTAAACAGAGGTTAGGACAAGTGGATACACACGACTTCTTTATCCAAGTCCTTGAGGACTTCCCATTAGCTAAGTCAGAGATTAACATGGATCAAGTAAAACAAGTTAATTTGTTTTGGTTGCAGCCCTTCTCCTCATGCAAACAGTGCAGCCTGTGGACTGAGGTGTCAGCATGTATTCTTCACATTACTCTCTTGCATGAAAAAAATACACCTCAAATAGCTCACATCAAAATGGTTCATTGTTTGGAAAAATGTATTTTGAAATAGTTTTAGACTGTTGATTTGTGTGTTAGCAAAGGAATCAAATAAACATCTCCTTGTATATGCAGCCACTGCTTCTGTGTTGATGAAATTGAGTAAATGTGTTGGTTTTTTTTTCTTGCTACTGTTAAATCAACTCCAAAACACTGGAGTTCTGTGGGTTAATAATGTCTTGCTGTGCTAGCAGTAAAAAAAAGTTTGTTTGTACTGGCAGGAAACACTTATTTACTGCACCTCTCGCTGGCTGCATTGTAAGTTCTGGGCCACGACAAGTGATTATGCAGTGTATAATCAGTGTTCCCTTAAACAAACATTTGCACCAAATAAGAAGGATGATAAAATCCGACTCAGTAACAACACCGTAAGTTAGAACTAAATGTTATCTGTGGCTGGAGTTCCCCAAATGCCCTGGTGTTTTCACCCAACAAGAACCAGTACACCGAAATAGAAGCCTGCATGAGAAAGCCTTTTAGGCTGCAATAATATTTCCTCAGCCGCACTCACTGTTAGATCCTCCCTGGCAGAGCTGGGCTGCATCAACAGGTCATGTTGACTTTGTCTGGATTGATGGGGTTTCAGCAGCTGTCCCTTGCTGCTTTCAGGAAGTCAGTTTGGCAGCTATTAGGTGAAACAGCCTTGTAAGATCAGGAAAGGGATACCAATGCAGGGCTGTGAGTGGGTTATGACTTGTGCCCAGAAGAATACTGTCCATATCCGTGTGTAGGTGTGCTGGGGCTCCGTAGCAACAAGTGTGAAATTCATGGCATCAAAGTTCCCTTCCTGTGCTGACTCTTGAGGAGCACAGCAGATGCAATATAGCTATTGCGTTATTTCCCAGCTGCTGACCAGTGAACTTGCAGGTTCTTTGCTGGGATGAGATCTATGCCCACCCTTGCTAAAGCTGTCCTTCCTAAAAAGCTGTCCTTCCTCACACAGTTTGCAGTGCTGCAGGTTTCAGGGAAATATTAGAGAAGGAGAAATTGAGAAGACGTCTGCATATCCCCAGAATAAGCAAATTGGAAAAACTTGCCTAAGAAATCTCTCCCTTTTCCTTGGGTTTGTTTTCATCTTACCTGCATTTTGCTGCCAGAGTGGTGAAGCCTGGAGCTGATGAGAAGCTTCTCATGGGAAATATGTTTTTCCAATAGTGAGTCTGAGCAATAACTCAGATAGTCAAGAAACAGTCTTTTCTCATCAAAAGGTCACTCCTGCAGTACGGATGTTTCACAGGCAAACATTAATATGTGGAGCTGTGATGCTGATCCTTCACTTTGGTTTGGTGCTGATTAATTATCTGATTTTTGAATAGCGTGATTTTAGGTGGCAAATGGTAACTAGTACAGACATCAGAAATTGAACAGCAACTTTACTTCTTCATTTTCCTTTATTTATTTATTTAACTTGGGAACTTAAGAATTCCAGTCTTGCTGCATTAAGCTAAGTCATGCAGAAATGCTCCAGCTGTTCTTTGCATTATGGAAGCCAAATTTGGCATTTTGATGTTTTTTCTTTCTCTGTTTTTGAGAGACCAATTGTGAAATGACTGTTAGGTAGCAGAATCTTACCTTGTGTTCTGCTTCCAGTTGTTTAGATTTTTCATAGCTATTTCATTTAAGGTGGACTAATTCCAATTCACTGTATTAAACACAAAATCCACCAGCAGACAAACTGGTCAGTCTTCTTTGGGAATTGGGATATCTGGTGGTATTGGTGGACTGTTAGCCCTTTAGAGTCCCTGTTCTCTTTCAGTGAGTGTTCTGGAGACTGTTGAACACACAGGAATTTTGGTTGAAAGCAGTAGAAGAAATCAACAAAGCATAGCTGCAGTTTGTTTTCTGTATTTAACAAGAGCATTATTGACTGTGGCGTGTAGTGAACTTTTCTCAGCTTTCTCCATTTGCAGGATGAGGCAGTCCTTTTAGTCTCCTGAGGGAAGATTGATGGAAGACTTTTTTTTTCTTATCGAAAAGAAGTGTTCTATTTTTTCCTAGCAATTTTAAGGTGTGAGCTCTCTGAAATGTGAATGATCTTCACCACGGTGCTTGAACAAAGGCCTGTAGTCCATGCATAGCATGGAGCTGCTTGTCCTCACCTCATACTCAGAGTATGAAAGAGCAGGAGCTTTGAGTTTGGGAACGCTGAATACACAACATTAATTCCTAGATCAATGTGACCCTTGCCCAGTTTTGGATGCTGATAATACGTGAGCAATTATTTCAGAGTCCTGCTTGTATCTTTCTGCTTATGCTGTGTTTGTTGGAGGCACAATTAGGAAACCAACACACACTGTGTGCAGCCGCTTGCATCTGAGCAGCTCCAGAGATTGGTCTGGGTTTTTAGTAACCACATGCTCACGTGCAACGTGGTGTAGCCCCATTCCTCCAGGAAGCATGGACTTTCAGTGCTCAGTAACATCTGGCTTAATGGGGATGAAAATAATATGTGTCCATGTACATATTATGCATAGCCTTTTTCACAGGACTTGTACTTTCAAAGTTGTTTCTTTTGTTGTTGCTTTCAGTAAAGCTGAGGATTTCCAGTGTTACTAATATTCTTAATCTAAGTCTTTTTAACATAAAAGATAGTCAGCTCTCATATAGCTAGAGCCAGGTGACTGACTGATGAGTGTGATGACAAAATGACAGGTGCTTTGATAACTAGCCATTTACCAGTGAATGTGCTAGGCACACTTCTGTACTTGACCATGTGACAGCACAATAGCCTGTTTTGATCTTCATTTTCTCCCTTTAATTTGATGGCCTTTCTTATATCTCTCCCTCACTATAGTCTTGTTAACTTCTGAGCAAGTCACCAGGAAATCAGATCATATACTTTAAGTGAACAAGATCATATGGGGTTTTATAGCAATTCAAAAAATATGAAAGTATTCAAGCTTCTGATTTCACCTATTTTGTGTGTTAAAGATTGTGGGGAGCAAATCTTACAGGAAGAAGATGCCTATTTTTAGGAAAAAAAAGTAAAAAAAAAAATAAGGAAATGGGCAATAGAAGTTGTCTTGGGATGTATAGCAAAACAGAGGAACATGGCTTAGTGGCCTTTTTGATTTCAGAACCTTAGTGCTACAGCAGTGCCACAGATTTGACAGCTGTAGGAAAATGTAAAACCAGTCCTTTTTCTGGGATTTGCCAGGATCACAGAGGTACTTGTACAGAAATCCATCAAACACTATTACTTCCATATACACGGTAATAATACTCTTAATCTTTATTACGTTTTCTCTTGGGCCCATACAGTGCATGAATAGTTCTTGGCATGGTCACAGATCTATAATTGTTTGTATATTTGGCTTTCCTCTGGCCAACTCTAAATGAATGTGTGTGGGAATCTTTGCTGTGTATGGGATTATTAAAGTACCATTACTATTACTATACCTGTGCAGCCTCGTTGATTGTGTCATCCCAATCAAAAACAAAACCCAAGCGAAATGCAGAATCTCGTTGAGTTTTTGATTAAAATGATATACTGGAGAATCTAGTTAGTGATGTTCTATGATGTTAGGGCTATCTCTGGACATTTCAAATTTATGTTGGCTGCAGTAACTTATACTTTTTTATACTTTTTCAGCATAGTGTAGAGGGGATAAGGCTGTGCTTGCAACTCATCTAGGACCACCCGAAGTAACTCTAAGCCACCGTGTCTGATAGTACAGCATTCAGTGCAGCCAGAAGTCTTGCCTCTGACAAATAAACACACAGGGGACACTTCCTTTCAAGTGAGCTCACTTCTTAGTCTGAACCAAAACAGAGGTATCTTTTTTCCCTCCCTCAGCAGCCCTTCCTTTGGACCCCAGTATTAGGCACAGTACATGAAGCCCTCTGTTTTCTGTGTCAGGGTGATGTATCTGCCACTGAGCAGCCAGTGGCCTGAATGCACTGGGAGCAGAGATCATGAGTTTCTGTGTAAAGGACAATGAATGGGGAGGCAGAGACAGGGGAGAGAGCAGGAATTTGGGCTTACAACATAACAAAAGAAGCTATGAATTATGGTGCTATAAAAATTCTTCTGTGGGGTCTTCAAACCATTGGCACATCTCTGTTGTGGTTTATGACGTTTCTGGCACATTTGGGGAGAGTGCCAGCCCTGTCATCCAGTTTTCAGAGTTATTTACTGTGGGCCACTGTCTCTGAGCTGCCTGCTCCAGACAGGTACTCTCACACCCTTTCTCCATTCCTACACTGTCGCTCAGCTTTTTCTGTGTGGTGAAATCTATCACTCTGGGGAAAATAAAAGGGGCAAGAAAATGTGCTGGTATATTTGCTTGAATAGTGCACTGAAGGGGCCTGATTTCTCAGGGAACTTTTGTGCCTCTGTGGCATCAACACTTGAAGTGGGACAGTTGTGTCTGCAGAACAGACCATGCAAATATCTGCAGAGTTCTGACTGACCAACAACACACTCGTAATAGTGTTGGGGTTAGGGCTGTGGCATGTGCATGTGCATCAAGCTGCATGGGTTTGTCTCACAGACCTTTTGTGGCCTTTGGATCACCAGTGATCTCCTGACCTGTGTTCGACTTGTGTATTTTCTCTGGTGGTTTGATTTGGACAGCCAAACTCTTCTAGGTGGTTTGAATGTCATGATGTGGTGAATGGCCTGTCTCAGTCATGCTACAAGTCTTTCGTTGCTCAGTTCTTCTGGACAGGACAGAGTCTCTGGCTCTAAAGTGACAAGAAGACTTGCCTGAAGACAGGGAGGCAAACAAGAAGCGTGACTGCCCACAGTTTCTCTTTGATTCATTCAGACTCAAAAGTCGGCCTCACATGTGAAAGAATAGGGGAGGCCTCTGTTGGCTGCTTTGTGGGAGACTTACACTTTACTTTTCCTAACTTATGCAAAAGAAGACTGTGATCTCTTTCAGTTTTACATATCCTTGCCCCATTGCAGACCTACCCTGCCTGTAGAGATATCACAAGGAGTTTGTCACATCTCTCTCTGCCCTGCCCTCAGCATCTTCACCACTCTCTCTGTGGTCCCTCTCTTTTTGTTTTCCTCTTGTCTGTCTCCATTTTAACCTCCTATTAGGCAAAATCTCCCCTGCAGAGCTGTGCTGTAATGGAGGTTGTATGTGGGCTGAGAGAGTCAAAAGGCTTTAGACGCTGCTGAGTACAGTGCATCTTCTGACAAATAGCCTGGTCACTGGGCGAAGTAAGAGAACGAATCTGGTTCTCAGCCATCACTGCCGAAGCCTGCATTGCTGCTACACCCCAGACAGCGCTCAGTTCCCGTAAGAGGAGCAGGTCGATGGGAAGTTTTCTGCGGCAGCACTCCAGAATGCTCCCCAAGAGTCTCTGGGAGTGTCAGCAGTTTTTTAACCTGTGCCAAGAGAAGGGCCTCAGCACATCGCTGGGCGGGCTGACGGCACCTCACAGCTATGCGTAGGACTAGCCTGTGTCACACGCACAGCCTTCCTATAACCTCCGTGCATCGAGCTGCCTCCAAGCTTTGCTGAAGACGGTGCAGCGGAGGCCCTCGCTCTGCAGGAGAATGGTGCTGCCTCTCCAGCCAGAGAAAAGAAAGGAGAGAAGTTCTGAAAGAGGCTTTTTTGACTTCGTGCCCTATTTCCGCACCCTGTGTTCTGTCTGCAGAGAGCGCTTAGCAGATTCGTGAACCTGGACGGCTGTGGGTTGAAAAAAAATAAAAGGAAAAGTGAGGGAGAGGGAAAGATGAAGGGAATCTGTTAAAAATTGCCTCTGTTACCTCATTAATCTTTTGCAGCAAATAACACATGCAGAATTTGGGCTAGCAAAGTCTCCAAAGAATAACATATTTTTTTTGGTGAGGTTTTAACAAATTAAAGAAATAAATTAAGTCACCAACATAGCAGGCAAGTGCTGGAGGCCTCCAGGATTTGTGTGTTTTACCATTGTTCTAAAAATAAACCAGGAAAAAAAAAAATTAAGTCTTTCCTTTGAGAAATAATATTTGCTTTAAGTGGCTGCACTTGAGCTTTAGTCCTGCATGGCACCTCACCACCTTCGTGGCCCTGCAGCTTTGGGTAGCAGGCGGTAGAAGTGGCTGGGACAGAGGTAGCAGAGCCCTGCAGTGATGGGGGGAGGCATGATGGGAAGCTGCAAGTGAAAATTGTGCCTTGTGCCTCACCTTGCTGCAAATGCTGAGACAACGCATGCGGTAGAGATTAACAGTCAGCTGGCCTCACCAGGCCTAAACCCATGGCAAAATTTCTGGCTGCTTTGGTAGATTTTGAAAAGGTGGTGCCTTGTGCCTCAGAGAAATCATCCATGCGCTGTCATGGAGTGGAACAAGGTGTACAGCTCAGTGTCTGCAACAAACAGCGTGTGCTGGTTTCTCTTCTCTCCTGTGACCACCCACTCCCCTTTCATCCCAGCTGCTGCCGTAGCACTGCTCACCGCCTACACTCCAGCCTATCCTAGAATCACAGAACGGCTCGGGTTGGAAGGGACCTCAGGGATCATCAGACTCCAACCTCCCTGCCACAGGCAGGGCTGCCAACCTCCATATCTAATACTAGACCAGGCTGCCCAGATCCCCATCCAACCTGGCCTTGAACACCTCCGGGGATGGGGCATCCACAGCTTCTCTGGGCAGCTGTTCCAGCACCTCACCATCTTTCTAATGACAACTATCAGTAGAAGTAGGGCATCTTGAATTCCTCCTCCAATCATTGTTCATGCTGAAGCTGAACTTAAAAAAAGAAAAAAAAAAGTTTAAGGATGTATTCAGACTTGCAAGGGCAAGGCTGCTGTTTTCCAGCAGGTAACCAGCAACTTGCCTGTTATTCCTACTTGCCTAAGTTCTGTTGTAGTGGGAATTAGATATCTGCATGAGCAATGTAAGGAAAGGTTTACTCTGACTTTTTTGCATAACTTTTGGCTGCTAGAGCTCCATCACTCGTTCCTTTAACCTCAGTTCTCTTCTCTGTAGAAGCTTCTCAGTGGAATTGGTTCCTGGTTTTGTGTAATCAGTGGGGTAATCACATGTGCACAGCACACATGCACGCACTTGTGTGCGTGGTGCTTTTGGGTAAGGGAAAGCCAGTTACCCAGGGTGTTTCAGGCCCTTTGCAAATCTGTTTTTCTACTGTAGCCTTTAATTGCAAACACTCCTACTATTTTCCCCCTTCTATCCTTTCCTTATTGGGTGCACAGAATAAACTCTGCTCAATTACTAAGTAGCAACTTAATGCTTTAGTTTTCTCCCTACTGCTCAGTGTGTGGCCCCTAGCCATATTTACTGCACAATATTCAAGCCCTGGTCTGATGACAAAATTATTCATTTCCTTATGGGTTTCTCTATGTCCTCATCATTTTTGTATCTGTGGCTATGCAAGTGATTTATGGTGGAACTTGTTCTGGTGCTTCTCCCCAGCCTCCTGAGGGTGCCCACTTACTGCTTTCATTCTCAGGATGATTTTGGAGTGGAAAAATATGCCAGGGAAAGCTGTGTAATTTTCTCTAAAGGGAGGTTACTACTTTATTTGTTTGCAGCTGGTGCATATTCTGTTTTGTTGCAAAAGCTGTGGGTAAGTAGCAAGAGCAAAGCCACTTTATTCTGCCTGCTTCAGTTTTGGAGAGAGGGGGAAATTGCCCCTGGACAAGGGCAATAGGATAAGGAAGAACAGTTTTAAACTAAAAGAGGGTAGATTTAAATAAGATGTCAGGGGGAAAATTTCCACTGAGGGTGGTGAAGTGCTGTAACAGGTTGCCCAGAGAAGCTGTAGATGCCCCATTCCTCGAGGTGTCCAAGTCCAGGCTGGTTGGGGCGCTGGGCAGCCAGATCTAGTGCCTGATTTAGTGGGTGTAGCCACTGCAGAGGGTTTGAACTTTGAGGTCCCATCCAACTCAAGCCATTCTATGTATCTTTGAGGGCTATAGGGGAGAGCAAAAGAGCTTTTACAGAGGGTTATATGAGGCATCCTGTTCTTCTCCCAGCAGAGCAGAGCTCCTGAGAACCTCCTGAACATGGCGATGGGCTACGACATCCCTGCATGACTCTTGCTGACTGCTACACTAACTCTTGAGTGATTCGGAAAGGTGGGTTTGTTGGGGTACTCACATTCTCCCCTGGGGGGAGAGGGAACTCATTTGGTCTATGTAGAATTGCAGCAGCAACCACTGCTTGTAAGGAAGGCCTTACCACTGTGCAGTGTTGGACTTGTGTGATTAACAAGCCTGGTGTTTTCTGGGGTGAGGGTAACAAGGGATAACTCCCCTTTCCTTGCAGTTAGGAAGCCAGCAAGATGTTAGAAGGTAATAGTGGTTGGATGGGGTTGGGGCTAGGTTGATATTTAGCCCAAGCCTCCAGCAGGTTGAGGGATGGCCTGTGAAACAGCAATGGATAAGTGCTGGGCTTATGTGTGAGAACGGATGAAATAAGTGTGGAGGCTGCCATGTGCTCACTGAAGGAGAAGACATCTTTTTCCATCTATTTAATGCTTTCTTGAGTTTCTCCTTTAAATAAATTTAGGATAACGTTTTTGTGCGAGTTTTAAAGACCCAGGGTATCTGAATAAAGAGGCTGCTGGAGGTACACGTCTTAATTAGCATTTTCCAGAGCGGGTGGCTAAACAAAGAGGTTTTTCTAAGTGCTGCAGTTTCCTGATGTGTGTGGGACATCCTTTAACAGCCATGATTTAAAATACAGGGAAACATGCATACGTGCCTCAGTTCTACTACTGTGGGAAAAAAATAAATCCTTAGTCACTGCCCCGTCACTGTGGTGTGAGGCCTCAGCTTGGCAGGAACCATGGTTCAGTCTCCTCTGAGCTGCCAGCTCTCTAAACAAACTGTGTATTATTGAAACAGAAGAATCTGTTTTCCACAGGGACTTAATGTGACTTGTATTGAGCCCTGGGAGTTTCCACAATACCGAATTATGAAATTGTCCTAAATAAAAACGGTCATGATTTAAACAGGAAAGGCATCCTAGAGTACAGAGATTTTGAATCAGTGATCTGTATCTGCACATCATGGAAGCAAAAGGGAAAGCTACAACCGGTTTCAGTATCTGAACAGCAAGGTTGATCAAGGCAGGGGCAGAGATGCTTGTAGCCTCCCCTACAAGACTTCGAATGTGAGCAGGGAGCAGCTGTGTTGCAGGGCACCTTCTCCATGCTGATGATCAGCATGAAATGTCTGTAGTGAGACGCTTCTGGCCTTACAGGGAGAAAGGGAGAGATGTAAGCTTGCAAAAAGTGTTCTCAACTTACTGATAAGACACTGTCACATTAGTAAACAAGCGTTCTCTCTCGTTTGCTTAACAGAACATACTAACTCTATGGATAAGAAGTATAGGGCAATAGGACAGGTTCTTTTGAAGTGGCTACGGGATGGCTTACAGGGAACCAGGCTAAAGTGAAGCCAAGGATTGCTTTATGAACAGTAAGTTTTGGAACACAGTAAAATCTCTTAATTTTTTTAAAGAGGGCAGCTTGGGATCTCTGGCACAGTCCTGAACCAGGGCTTAAGCACTGTAGTGGGCAGGTGTGGGGCTTTTAAAAGGGGCTGACCAAGATGGAGGATATTCTAGGTTCAGCCTTGGATTTGAGTCAGATATCTGTGATAAGCATTGCCTTTAATGTGAAGCTGGAAAGGTAATACGAAGATGAAACAGTTTGAAATAAAAGAAGTCTGGCCAAAATTTTCTATTGCATGGGCTGCGTAAACACCTCTCTCTCAAGCTGTAGTTACTGATCTATTTTTATTTTTTCTGCATCCCAGAGGCAAAAATAAAGACTCCATGCCAAAAAGGTCAATTTTCCCTGTTGTTACCAGAATGAGCCTGAATTCCTGACGGGCCGAATCAGTGAAGTTGCTCTAAAATTTTAGATAGTTTTGTAAGCGTTGACACCAGGAACAGAGGGTGGTGAACCAAACCCCAGGCAGAGGGTCTAAGGCCCTGGCTAAGTTTGGATCTTTCTCCACACTTGATATCTCATCACTGTGATTTAGATTCCTTTCTGCTTGATGTCTGTCCAAGATTTCTCTGTGTTCAATTTATCCATGACAGGCTAGTGAACATCTACCAGCACTTCTATCAAAAGTTTTGGAAAGGGGACAGTTGAATATAATCTACAGATAACTGCAGCATACCATGACTGCAGATAAATGATCTCTCTCATGAGCAGATAATTCAGTTCTGTAGCTCTGAAAAGTTTTCAATGTAGACTCCTCCCCAGAGAACAGTGAAGATGTTACTGAAGTTGTGATCCTCTAGCATGGTGAGCTAGATCTGGAAATGCTCAGGTTTATATCTGCATCTTGGTTACCCAGAGGGTTTTATTGCGTAGGTCATGAATGCCCTGTAGGGTGATATGCTGTGAGGGCTTTGCAGCTTAAACCCTCCACAAATTAGCCAAAAAGGAAGAAATAAACTGCATTTTCTACTCTTGATGCAGTGGAAATATACAAGCAAATGTATTCATCTCTGCTGGGCCACATTTACATGCACATGTTTGTCTCTCATTGCCAGATCCTGCTATGAACTCCAGCTCTGCATGCTGTTAGAAATGGCAGAAAGAGATAGATATCTGTATCTATGCACATGCCCATACATACTTTTCGACCTGTAGCATATGGTGATGTTTGTTTAATCCATGGGAAACTCACGTACCCATACATGATGTAACATGTATTTTCTCCACAAAATGCAATATTGGGCTGTATTTTTTACAAGATCCTTAAGTCCATTTCTGCTGCATAACTGGACAGGTATGCTTGGTATTTTCTGCTTTTTTTTCTTCTTTTTTTTTTTTTTCCTTAACTCCAGTTAAAAAAAAATACAAAGAGAAAAAACATAAATAATTCAGAACACATGCTTTATATCAACTGTTCCCCTGTTACTATTTTATCTCTATAAACAGGGCAGAGGCAAACCCATCCAAACATGGAAGGGGAGGAAGATGCATTGCAAAACTGTGGATGGGTCATATGAGTCAATCCACAGATTTTTTTATTTTTATTTTTTTTTCTGGAAGGCTTGTCTTGGTGGTATGATACCTGTATTTTAGTGCTTCTGTATAATGAGTTGATGAGTACACATATAGTGAGTTGTTTGCACTTCGGTTGCCTATATGCACTCACTTTTTCTCCAGGACTTTGGATGTTCAGGCTTCCAAGTATTCAGAAATCCCATGCTAATTTGCTGTATATAACAAGAGACTTTGTTGGAGGGTGCTAAACTT
This sequence comes from Tetrao urogallus, assembly GCF_951394365.1. Taxonomy (NCBI): domain Eukaryota; kingdom Metazoa; phylum Chordata; class Aves; order Galliformes; family Phasianidae; genus Tetrao; species Tetrao urogallus. Next base: position 86,607,633 of record NC_136815.1, on the reverse strand, counting down.
CTTGGTATTCCCTAGGAATTAAGCTCCTTCTAAAACACAGTGTTTGGGTCAGTTTTTTGTAAAAGAGGAAGCCTACTCTAAGCTCCCTAAGTTATATGGAAGTGTTCTGTTGAGTTAAAAAAGAATTTGTACTGGACCCATATACGAACCCTTCTCCCATGAAGATGTGTCATTTTCAGTTGCCTTTTCATCTTGTTGGTTCAACTGATCAGCTGCTGAGATAATTTCTGAAAGTTGCTTTAATCTCTAGCATGCCCTATGTGCTACTGTAGTTCGTACTTACTATGGTTAAATGTGGCTGAGAGAATCCATACCTGGTCCTGTGTAGCTGTTTGATTCTTTTCAATAAGTTGATGAGGTATATTATTGAGTATTTCTTCTCACACAACAGAGTTAGACTTAACCCTGTTTCACTACGGTGATAATAAATGTCACCATTACTTACGATTTAAGTTCTGCAAACTTAGTGCTACGAAACTAAAGATAGCATAACATATTAGGCTATATCCTAGGCTGGTGCATCTGCAAATGTAGGACATAATAGGCTTAATGTTTCAAAGTAGTCATTCCTGTGCTCTTTAAAAAATCTATGTGAAGGACATGCACATCATTCTTTCCCGGTACCTCATTACTTTGTGGCTATAATCATAAAATCACTTAGACTGGAAATCAGATACAGTGGGGGACCCTGAAATATAGATGCATCTGCTGTGGTTATGGGGAATTCTAGACTGAAGGTCTTGCTTGGCCATGTTTCTCATCTGATTTCTGACAGATCTGTTAATGTCTCTCTTGAGACGCTGCACCAAAGGGCTGCTATGAGGGTAAGTTTGCTAATGTTTAAAAGTGTTCAGATACTGCACTGACAGAGGCTATATAGGTGAAGAGAAAGAGGAGACATACATTTATTAGTCTGGTGAAGGACTGGTGTTCAACTCCCAGTCCTCCCAGTCAAAACTGTATTATCAGCATGTCTCTTATCTCTGGAATTTTGTTTTGTGCTGTGCTACTTTGCTTGTTGGTTTGTGGTTTATTTTGACACTTCCCAGAAAAGAGAATGTTAAAAACATGTACAGCAAAAGCCTGGTGAAAGTTGTAAGCAGGTCTGACTGTCTATGGCATGACAGCCAACAAATACTACCCCCTGATCATTTACAGATTCTTGGGAGATGTGCTGAGTCTCAGAGAACTGGATGGAGGACAAGTCACCCAAGCTGCCTTTCAGGAAACAATGTGATGTATCCACCCACTTCACGCTCTCCTAATTTAGGGCACGTGTAGTGTATAATGATGAATGGGCCAAGTGGTTATGTTGCTGTAAACTTCATTCTCCACCTTAGAACACACCCTTGATTGACCCCTTCTTTTGTGGAAACTCAGCCCAGGGTTTTCTATTCACCTCTTGGGAGAGAGACAGATCTCACTAGCTGCTTGCAAATGCACTTCTGCAGAAACAAAAATGCAATGGTTTGTTGCTGTTGTTCCACTGGACAGCCTTTTCAAGTGATGTGACTTCCTTTTGTGTCCCTTTAAACTGTGACCAGTATTTATTTATCCCTTTTTAAACACAATAATTTAATTAAGTAACTAATCAGCAGTGTTGAGATGATCTTTGAACTACATCCCTACTGATGAAGGAAATTTGTGAATGTATAATACAAGAAAAATCCTATTATCTAAAGAATTTTTGTACTAAAATGATTTGGCATCAGGAAAGACTTGCAATTCTGCATTAGATTTACAGTGTGGAGATGTGAAAAGTATTTATAGATTTCAAAAGGTGTTCCAGCTGGATCTGACAAGATTGTCTGGATTGTTTGTTATGAATAAAATTGTTTCAAGTCCCAGTGATTTGGGAAGTAAGTTAAGTTTTTAGGAGTCCAAAGGACAGATTGTACCAGTAGTTGCCTGTGTGGCAGATAGAGATCTAATGGCCTGGGCTGCTTTCTCAGTCAGTGGAAAGAGATTGGCACATTCAAAACATGTTCTGTTTCCATAGACATTTATCTTTCGATGGGAATTTATTGGTTGATCATGTCAGCTGGGACAAAACAGAGGGTTGTAATTAACCTTTGTCATCATCTGCCAATTCTAATACTGTAGGCTTCCAGCTGAGAGAATGTTTCTGAGAGTTACCTGAAATGTTGACACCTTGGTCAGAAGGTGACCACATTCACAAAAGTGAGTGCCTCCTGTGCAATCCTAGGAATCGAGCTCTTGCTGTTTGTGCAACAAGAGAGATTTAACAGGACTGTCTCTTCTCTTCCAGTCATGCCCTCAGTTATTAACAGCATTAGAGGACCTAGTTCCTCAGTTCCAAATGGCTTCTATGGTATAGGGCTCCAAGAGGTTTAGCTCAAACTAGTCGAGACATTCATGTTTCTGGACATGCTCAGCAAAAGTACGAAAGGCTTTTCAGTATTCTGAAGGAAGACACATGGTTAGATGAGGGACAGAAGCTCACTAACTTGATGTCAGGCTCCTCCAGTCCACGTAAGAGGCAGTGTGGGTACATATATGCAGGCTTAGATTCAGTCCTTTCTCCCCTATAGCCTTGAACTGGAAGGTAGATGTAACCAATCCGTGGTATCCAACTGCAGGTCTAGAATCAGGATCTGATAGCAGCATGTGTGAAGCATCGTCTTCTGTGGCTGTGGACTTTGTGACTGAATTGTCCTGTACCTAAGAAGGTGTGAGTGCTATTCCAGGCTTTGGATGTTGCTGGGAAATTCCTCAAAGCGCTTGCCTCTGGGGATTCTCTGTGACTAATAAATATGATAACACAGCTCTTCTTAGGGCTCTCTTGTTAAGAACACCACAATTTTTTTCCTGTGCTCCTTCCTTACTTTCTCAATATTTGTGGAAATTCATCTTTTATTTCTTAGTCCCCTAGCAACTTGACTTGAAATGTGCTAACAGGTTAAAAAGGCTTTGTTATGAGGTGAGATGTTAGGTACAGAATGACATCAAGTGCTTTCATGAGAAAAGTAAAATAAAAAAGAGCATAGTATCTGTCCCAGGAAGCTTACTGTATCTGTAAAGGATGGGCAAAAGACAGTTATATGAACTGAGGGGAACAATTTTTATTTAGGGCTCGTTTCAAAAAGACTGGCAAATTCTTTGAGCAACTCAGTTAAGTTTGCAGCTACCTCCATTGCTGGAGTATAATGATATGAACTTGTTCAGAGGTATGATGCAGGAATTAATATCCTCACCTATTTTCCATTGCTTTATTTGCTTCATTGTGTATTATATACCCCACAGGGGTTATGTAGGGAAAAGAGAAATAACAATGAGAATAAAGATGAAAAGAGAGGATTGCTATTTTTTCTATAAAGAGCAGATTGCAAAAGTGTGGCATTTTTCCCACACATCTTGCATAGTTTTGAGTTTGGGTTTTTGAGGAGTTTTTAATTAATGTATTGTTTAAGTAACTGTAATGAGAAGAGCCACTGCCACTCTGATTCTAATGAGGATTGCTTGTGCTCTGTGTCTTTCTCATTGTGGCCTGAATCATTTAAATATTTTAACCAACATGTGCTTTGGCAGATTTCACTTATATCTACTTAAATTAAAGCATGTCAGTTTAGGAGCTAGGAAGCATGAAAATATTTGAGAGAGACTTGACATTCACTGCTGAAATCATTGAACTAAATATCTGGCACCAGAAAGATTACTTGAGAAGGGTTAGAAATTCTTTTTGTGTATACAGGCTGGACATTCTGAACTTAAAGGAGAAAATATGTACTTCAACTTCTGTACTCATAATTAGGGTCTCCACCAAAATTTCAGCTTGTTTTTCTTTTTTCTTTTTTTTCTTTGAGCAATATGTGACTGTTCAAGTTTCTCAAAGTTGCTGTTAGGAGAACAAACAGTACCAGTATCTCAGAAGTAGTTGGAGTTATAGCACGAATTTAGCTGTAAAAGGAATGGCATTTCCTTATGTTCTCATCCTGCAGAAATGCAAGAGAAGATGGCGCTGAGCTGGAAGAGTGTGATGGAACTTAAGATATTTGGACAGCCCCAGCCACAGGAGATGAAGCTTAATTTCCCATGTGTATTTATATACTCTCCTTCTGATGGGTCACTGCAGCAGAACATCATACCATATGTAGTATCTATAGAAGTACACGGTGGCAAACCTTTCTGTGCTGGAAACTACTTGCTACACTGAAGTCAAAATTGGTTATTAATACAAAGATATTACACATCTAGTGTGAAACTCATTTGTAGTCTAATTGTAATGGTACAAACTGGCCATTGCGAAAAGGACCACAACCTAAAAAGGGAGTCCTTGCTACTACATATAGAGTTACTTTCTTTTTTCATTCAGGGACAGAAAATGTGCAGTAGACAAAATAACTCAAAGGGGGCAAGATCATAGCATAATTCAGGTTGGAAGACACCTCAGAGGTTTTTAGTCCAACTTTTTGCTCTCAGCAAGATCTGCCCTTGACTTTCAGGGCTTTATTCAGGTGCACCTTGAAAACCTCCAAACCTCAAGGAAAGATGCACAGCTTAGAACCATAGAACCATAAAATATCATGAGTTGGAAGGGACCCTCAAGGACCGTTGAGGCCAACTCCTGTCTCAACGCAGGACCACACAAAAATCAGACTGTATGTCTGAATGCATTGTCCAAATGCTCCTTGAACACTGGCAGCCCCTCTGCTCCCCTCATTGTGGGGGCAAAAATTGGTTGTAGCCAGTTCGAACTTCTGTTGTGTCTTTTTCTTCTACTATCCACTACTGTTCGATGCAAGCATGTCAAACCTGTGGACCATGTGCAGCTCTGGACAGCTAATAATGTGGCCCCACAAGATTGTAAACTTCTACCCTTCTTACATGATATTTAGCAAGTTTTTTTATGAGTTGACTGCATCATAGCTCAAGCATGGACCACATAGGTGACAATGGAGTGCCCCTCATGCCCACCATACATGCTCAGTCGAATCAAAACCTGACAAGCATTACACGCTATGTGTGCTCGTGCCACTTGGCAAGTAAAATGCAGTGAGTCCTGATAATAGTATTTCAACCTACCTACATGTGTGTGTGCCTGTGAAGACACAGTTTCTGTTGTTAAGCAGACGTGTAAGTTTTCTTATTTAATTATCAATTAATAATGTATTCTATGCCTACATTTATCCACTTGTACGTTCACTGAACTGTGTATTTTTTTTTGCATGAAAGTCATTTGATGAGTTAAATGTTTTATGATAAAATCTGAAGCACAGATAAAAGTACAAAAAAAAAAACCAGCATATATTTCAAAACATGAGAATTAATGTATATTTCAAAATTAGAAATATTACATATTTCAAAATTAGAAACAATTTCAATACATTCTCATGTAAGCCCAACTTTATAGTTTTGAAAGGGGTAGCAAATATGAAATTGCCAAAAAATTACCTATCAGTAAGGCTTCTGAATGCAGACTTGTAGATTATAATCTACTAATAACAAATGAAACACGTGATGTGCATCACAAGAATTTTTTAACGTAGTTCTTGGATATGAAAATGTAAAAAATGACTGCAACATCTGTGGTGTCTACACCTTGGCACAGAAAAAATACAGTTACAATCAGACATTCAACTTGACAAAGAATTAGATCATGTCTCTTTACCAGACATGGTGAAGCCCTATCGTACACAAGAAAAGTATTCCTCGCCTCACAATCCTGCCTTAATCATGTTGTTGATTTTTGGCAGTGCGTGTATTTGTGAACAACTGTTTTCAAGGATGAAGCACAGGAAAAGTAAAACTGGATCAAAAATCTCTGGGGAGCACCTTGAGAACCGCTAAGAATTGCAACCATTTCTATCACATCAGACACTGATGCATTAGTTTCATAAAAGCAAGATCAAATATCCCACTAGTATTTTTGCCCTCTTTTTTTAATGTTTTAATAAAAATTAAAAAAAAAAAAAAAAAAAAAAAAAAGTTTTGCTACTTGCATATGTTATCTATATTGTATATTTTATTTGTGGCCCACGACAATTTCTCTTCAATCAGTGCAGCCCAGGCAAGCCAGAAGACTGGAAACCCATGGTTTAGAGCTTGGCTTACTATTTTTGGTGACCTTGTCCAGCAATGGTGTGCTCTTCTGATGGCTGACTTCTGGTGACTCAGATGACAGAGATGAGGCCTAGCTGATGTTCTGATATCTTATATAACATAAAGACCAGTAATGGATGTTAAAAACAGAATTTCTTCTTCCAGACTATTGGAAAAAGACTACTTGAACTAATCCCTGAAACTATGACCTACTTACTCGTCTACATCTCTCCTCTCAAAACATTTTATGCATATCTGTATCAGTTTCTCATATTTGCAATCAGTCATAGGAAAAGAAGAGGCTTTTCAGTATCCCATTATCCCTACTTTATTCCCCATTCTTTATTCCCCGTTTCCTTTAGGATTTAACTCTTAGATATTATCATCTGTAGTTACCACTTCGCTGTTCTTGGCTGTGTTCTTTTAATATGACTTACTTATTGTCAAACCTTGCGGGAGGTCTTACAAAGCCTGAGCACAGATTGCTCAGCATAGTCTCATCATAGCCACGGTAGGAGAGTTGTGAAATCTGGGTACTGGCCCTGATTTGCCACTGCAAACTTTACTGCCAACCCTTGTGTCCAAATCACTAGCTTTAAAGTGACTAAGCTAAGCTGTCCCTCTACCTAAGCTCAGACCATGAGAAGGTTAGCTCTGTTGTGCAAAGCTGCTTATGCTCTGACTGATGTTAGATAGAACAATGATGAGGAAGCTGGAGTTGACAGAGCTGAGCTATTCTTTGTAGCATTTGAGCTTTCTTGTAAGGGGCTTTTGCTTGGTGTTCAAACTCAGAAAATGTCCAAGTGGGTCCAGCAGAAACCATATGGAGAAGTGGGTTTCTTCATCAAGAAACATTGTGCAACTCATCTCAACTTCTGACTTTATTCTTCCATGCCATGGAAGAGTCTATCATCATCTCCCTTTCTTCCAGTTCATTCCTTTTCAGACCCAGAATCCCTGCTAGCAACCTTCTTAAAGCATTGAAGTGTTGAGTGTTTGAAGCAGACAGGTAAATCCTTACTTTTAGGTTAAGAAAACTGAGATAAGGAAAGAGGAAACGACATAACAGAGGGCACCTCTGTGCTTTGCAGAACTGCTAATTGATGTTTGCTGGGCCCCTTTTAATCAAAAAATGTTGGAGGGGCTCAGGAACATCATACACTCAGGGTTCCTCTGCATTTTATTCTTGGTGATTGCATGCAATGAATTTGTGTCCTCTGAAGAGCTGGACAGGCTTTCTTCAGCTTTAATGCACATTAATTTTTATGCATAATGTGGCTTGAAGAAAAGATGAATTGGTGGGTAGTATGGAAACCTGAGGCACATTGCCCTTTCAAGTAATGATTCTGCATATGGAAGGGTGAGGGGGAAATATTGCCATTAGGGCCTCTGTGATCTCTTCAAGGATAAATAATTATTTAGAAAAGCATATTTGATTTGGAATGAAAAGTCTTGATAGTTGTACAGCAATGCACAGCGCTAATGTGGGAAGTCAGTCACAAACCACATTCATCGCTGAACAAAACAGCCCTTATAAAGGTTTTATTTTGGAAAACAGAGCAAAAAAAGCAAAGCCATGTTAATTGTAGGTGGAGAAAAGCATCCTCCAGGCATCTAACATTTTTAAGAAACAAGACCACGTGCATCAGATGGATCGTGCTCAGTGTAATGCGCATGCACATGAACAATTTCAAGAGAAGTGTGTGCAAGTTCTGCTAGAGTTTCCAGCACATATAAATCTGTTTAAAATGAACTTGTGTAAGGTCTTATGGCATGTGTAAGCCAGCAACATGGGGCTGGAGACTCAGGAAAGGTATCTGAGAAGGTAGAGGTCCCTGATAGTCTTTATTATCTTGGATACCCCATTCCTATGCTTCCATTTTCCAACTTGAAAATCAAGATAGTGCCAAGATGTGATGGAGAGTCATCAAGTGTCTGCTTTATTCATTCGCATTTTGTAGGTTACGTTACTTTTTCCAAAGAAGTAGTTGGTTCAACTACAGCCCTTATGGGAGAAAAATGGTGAGTTCAGCAATTTAGATCCATGCGGTAATGTCAAGGAGGTGATTTCAGAGTGGAGGTAGGGTATGACAGACAGGGAGGAGCAACCATTCAGTTGGAAGGGTCTCCTGCCAGGTGGACAGGTTGGGAGACAGTAGGGATGAGCAAGAAGCAAATAGCTATTCAGGTATTGTTGGGATGGCAAAAAGAAGCTTTGACCAGAAGGGAATATGCATGGCTTGCTGTGCTCCAAATACCAACCGAATTGAATGAAACCAGGCTTGAAAGCAAGGACTTGACCTGTAAGTGGGTAGGAAAAAATTGCTTTATGTTATCCATTTTATGATGATTGTGTTTGACCTAGTCAATCCAGATTACAGTGCTTTAAAAAGTGAAGGTTTCTCATTTCTATTCCAGAAAAATATAGTTTTTTGGTGTTCAAAAACCTTTCTCATTTCCTTTGAGGGGCTTCAGATAAAGGGGGTTTGCCTGCCAAATTGGGATTTGATGGCACAGGGATACTCTTTATTTGAAAGATAACTTGGGATTCTTGGAGTACAAAGTACCACAGAAGAGCATACTTCTAATTACTGAATTCCTGAATCCTTAGTTTCAGCTAGAAACCCACTTCATGTACTCATATGGAGCTTCTCCCTGTTGGTGAGAGCCTTGCTGAATTCTGCAAAGATTCTAAGAATTTAGTCCTTGAAGGTATGCCATTCTTCTCTGCTGATACCTAATAGAAGTGGAAGCTAAAACATCTCCAGACAGTTAAACACTCAACATTTTCTACTTTTATCCTTTTGTTTGTTTCAATCTGTTTCTTACAATCTTTTTGATGCTGACGTGAAAGATTTTTGGAGACAAGACTATCTCTGCTTTTGTGTCTCTGGAGGTGGGCAGATCACTGCTCAATGCTGCTATGGAATGATTCCCAGCAGCTCCAGGTCTCAGCACTGCATACAATTCTGTAAACATAAATGGAGAGGTAACTTTTCAAGATTTACCCAAAATAAAGATACACAGTAAAACGTGACACACAAAGCAAAATGCGTGATATATGGCTTGCTTTCTTTTGATCCCTTTTATTCTGTAGATAGCACATGCCAATTTTAACTGAAATAGTTCCACTGAGATCCAGTTTATTAGCTCTATTAATCTTTATGTTTTATGGATGGAAACCTCCCTTCTTGCCCATTGCTGCAGAAGTCCATGTACTGAGTTTCCAAAATATAATGGGAGCCTATTCAGACATCAGGGTCCTGGTAACTTGAATATGTTGGTGGTGGGAATTCTGGACACATCACTCCAAAGTAAATTATTAATTATGAATAATAATATTTATTTTTATTAATTGTGGGTATAGAATTATTCTGGACCCTCTCCATTGTTTTAATGTTTTAGGCAATGCTCCATGGCACTTTGACCAACATTTAGAAAAATGACCTGTACCTCAGAGCAAATAAATTTTTATGGAATGGAAGTGCAGGGTACAACTGAATAAGCTAGTTGCAATGGAAATGGAGTCTTTCAAAACACTGGAAAAGTTAGGCACTTGCAATAGCATGTGGTCTAATTTCCTGAACCTGTGAGAAAGGACATGAGTTATTATATAGCTTACTGCTTAACATATGTTTGCTTCCTCATGTATGTAGGCAGCAAGGGTGGAATATGTGCATGAGTCAAGTCCAGCATGTCTCAAACTGTCTCTTACCTACTCAAAACCAAAAGCAGACATTGTGAATGACAAAAAGGCATGCTAAGAAGGGAGCCAGAGCGACTTAGAGCACTCTAGATGATTTTAGGCTGAACTGGACTAGAAAAAAGTTGCTTTTGTTAATAGATGCTTTTGTCATTGTGCAATGGCTTTTAGTTTGCTAAAAATGTATTGTCCAAATATTTGGAGGTTATATATTTTTATAATCTGAACCAAAATGATCAATTTTGTGTAAGAACCATATTCATCTGCTCCTCTGACAGCAGTCTTTCCCCAATTTTTCTGCATTCTTTTCACAACATTACCTAATAATTGAAGCTTACTGAAGCTTGAAGTAGAGGTGGGAACAGAGTGTGCAGTGCTTATTTATTTATTATTTGTTTATTTTAAGAAAGAAGCATATCCCTAAGCTTAAAACTGGGAGGAATCTTGGCTTCTTTGGGGCTGCATCAAGATGGGATCCTGCAAACAGTTTTGTTTGCCATCTAGGAAATATAGAGTATTCACAATTCATATTCAATTTCCTGCCTATACAAGAATGGATTCTGGATTTCAGAGCCTGATGGTGGGGTGACATTGAATACAAGATTGTGTGGCACTTTATAGAACTTTTCCTTTATTAACTGCTCTATAATCACATTAAGTTAGACTGAAAATTTGAACTAATTCTTTCCCTTGAGGCCCAGGCTTTAATAATGGTAAAAATCTGTGAAATAGGATAAATACAATTCAATAATTATATTGATAAATAAAATGAAAATCAACTAATTGTGTCATTCACTCAGTTGCCTGCCCCTGTTGTTGCTGCCTTTCTGCATCAGCGACTGCTAAACTTTTTCTGTCACACTTCAATAAATTTAATTGTACAGAATAAATGAGCTAATTTTTGAAGTCACAGGCTCTGTTTGCAAGATAAGGTTGGTGATTTATTGACCTCCTCTAACTCTGTAAGAGTGTCACTCTTCTTTTCACTCTGACAACCATAGGTGGGTTTTTTTGTCCCTCTTCAGCCACAACGCTGCTAAATCCTACTTTGTGTATTTACCTTCCCATCTCATTTTCTTGAAGTCACATGATATGGTACAATAGACCAAAGATCCCTGCTCCAGTTGGTGGCTACTCAGACTATTCCAAGTCATTAGGAAAGCTGTGGGGTTAGTAACTTTCTTTTTAATGCTGTTTTCTTCTGATGATCGTCTCATTTGTTTTTCAAAAGGGTGGCTGTTGAGAGGAGGTACAAGAAAAGGGACAAAGATGAAAACCCATTTTCCCTAGAGGCTCTCGTCTGTTTCTCATTCAAGAATCATGTGTTTATCCACCTTAAGAGGACGTGCACTCATTTCAATGTTCATTCACAATGATCATTTGACCCTGAACACAAGCAGATATTAGGCATTAGACATGCCTTATGAAAATATGCCTTATTTCTTGCTTTTTAACTTTTGTTTCACAGAATCATAGAATGACTCGGTTTGGAAGGGGCCATAAAGATCATCTGATTTCATTCCCCTGCTGTGGGCAAGCTCGCCACCCATTAGATCAGGCTGCTTAGGGCCCCATCCTGAGCCCTTTTATATGGGGCATAAAAAACAACAGGTTAATTACATAATGTGGCACAGCACTCTCTTCAGTTGTCATCCTGTAGCAGTATGATCTCTGCTTAAAAAAATATTGGTATTGTATCAATAAAACTCTTCAGAGAAAAGTGAAAACAGCATGAACACATCAACTGTTTCAAAAAAAATGTACTTGAAGTTATACTTCCCCGAGTCTGACAAATAAATCCTGTTAATGAGAAGGATGGCAGCACTTTTTCTATATCATTAAATGACTACCTGTTGCGGTGTGTGGGTCTATGCAAAGCAAACATTTTTTCATTTCAGGGTACACTGTATCCGTTGTTCAGAGTGTGATTAAATCTGCTCTTCTCTGACAGATGCTAGGCAACACAGCCAGTCAAAAAAATATGAAAGCCAGCTAGTTTTCAGTAAACTTCCCTCAGAGAAGTGAGCAGCAAAAGATTTTATGGAGCCAGGATTTCAGTTGGTCATCTAGAACACAAACTGCGAAAGCCTTTTTCTCGTGTTTTGGTTGTTATATTGGACTTGTCTCTGCTGTAATTTTCTTCTAAAGAAGACTTACATCCTCCTAAATATTTCCTGTCAGGTGTTGGCTAGGAGAATCGTATCCCAGGGAATTGTAGATGCAGGAATCACAACATCCCGTGTACAGAGCAGTCCCTATTTCTGCCAAACTCTTCACAGTGTTCTTAACTCAAACCATTTGTACTCTTTGTGACTGAAACTTGTAGCAAAAGGCAGACTAGCTCAGGAAAATCATCTGCCACCTGGCTCTCCCTTCCTTCAAACAAAAGCTTACAATGACTTTATCAGCCTGCCCTGGGATGAGATACCAATTGTTAGTTCTCACCATCCTCACCATGTATTTGGCGTTTGTGCCCTGGTTGCAATGGTTCATTTAATTTAGACTACCTCAGGTGCCTGTAAATCCAACATGAACGATATATTGTTTTTTGTTTCTGGTTTTTTTTTTGTTTTTTCTTTTTTCTTTTTTTTCTGAAGGGAATGAAATGAAATTAAATCTGAGTCAAAGATGTTCTTTGGGGAAGAAATCTTTGCCAACTTTGCCAACAAGCAGGATAAAATTCTGCAAGCATGTAATGTTTTATTGGGCTGTACTTTGTGAAGTACTTCGGAGAAAGATTTCCAGTTCATACAACACTTCCCAAACATGGATTGATGTTGTGCTCTGTGGTCATGATCATTTTTCTACTTGCCAAGCAAGTTCCAATTGTTCTGTAGATTCCTTGTGCAGGGAACTAGAAGATAACACTTGTACTGAATGGACATGTGGGAGGTACACAACACTTGTGTGATCCAGATCAACTTTTTTTTTTTTTAAACGATGGCTTCCCTTGAAAGACTGTATATTTCCTATTACATAGGAAATCAGAAAATGCACACAGTAAAAGAAACGCTCATTTTCCACATCACAATTTTTTCTGATGTGGCTGTATGGGAACTGCTGAGTCACGGCCTGAACCTCTGATTGACCACCTGAGGCGAGCACTGAGTCAGCCACAGGAGCACAGGTGAAGGCAATTCAGCTGTGTGCCGGAAGGGGGGGAGCCTGGCTGCACCTCTCCTAGACCTATTGAAGAGCTGGCTGCCAGTAGGGAAGGATCTCTGCTGGAGATCTGCTCTGCTGGAGTTTTGTGAGTGAGTCCAGGATAGGGGTAAGCTTTCTATTTTTCTTTTTTTTGTTATCGTTATCTGCTTTGCCAAACTCTCTTGTTTATTTTGTAATTATGACATCTTAATATTCATTGATTATACAGTGGCCCTCACCAGTTCTTAAATTCTAAGTACAGGAAGAGAGCATATTTTCTAATTAATCCAAATTGTACACATTCATTATGCTCTGTACACTATAATGTAATTCTCCCCTTCTTTCTTTATTTTTTTTTTTTGTTGTTGTTCGTTACGTGTATAACTGACACTTGGTCTGATCTGGAACTGACTTGGCCAAGTACCACCTGCCTGTCACTTTAAGTCTGATCTATGGACCAACTGAAGGGTACAAGCTCTTGTGAAATATGCAGTCTGTAGATGAAGCCAAAGTTGGGCAAATAATGGCTTTTTGTGAAAGAAAGCCTATTTTTTTCCAGTTCTGAATGTAGAGGCTGAACTACCTAGGCATGGAGATAAATCAGGACAGAGTGCACAGAGGGCCTACGTATAATCTGGTAGAAATTAGGTAATTTTCTGAAACACCAGGCTTTTGGTTCATTCTGCTGAAGAAATAGAAGCCAATCCCATTACTAGGGCAATGCATGGCTAAGGCCATGGCTAAGATTTGAGGTCTTCCCATGTTCAACTTTAAAACTCTCCACTGAAGCCCAAGTGAAAACAAATGGATTTCACTTGGGCAGAGGAGCGATTATCTGCCCATGCTTCACTTGGGTTTCTATATTGCTAGACCTCATCCAGTCTCCAAGACAGATCTAATATAATTGTATCAGAGCGTGCCCCCAGCTCACAAAATGCATTTACTGCAAGGCAGTTGTTTCCAGTTGGGGTTTTTATTTTATTTCAGTTGTAGTTTTGAAACTGACTTGGAACTTTTTATATAACGTCAGCCACCGTGCAGATTTATGCATTGTACCATAATTACTTAAATAAGGGATTTTGTATACTGCAGCCAGTGATTCATAAACTGCAGGGTATCTGCAAAAACAGGCTTTCATTGGGATTATGGGATGTAAAATGCCTGAAGGTTTTTGCCTTTGATAGCAGAGCTGCCATTGCATCCACACAGGGTTTGTCTAATAAATTGTGTTAGTGCTTTCCAGCATTCTGATAGCTTCCCTCCACAAACCTTTGCTATTCTGAAGTTTTTTGAAAGGAAAACTGGTTCTCTGAATTATTGCTGTGGCAATCACTAAAGCGTATGTTCAGCATGCTTGGTGTTGATCATGCAGTACAACAGAGAAGAAAGCTGAAAAGGTTCTTTGAGAAGGACTTAATATTGCCATATTTGCAACAACATAATATAAACGACAAGGAAGTTGTGGAGGGTGTGGGGAAAAGACTCCAGTTGGATGTTCTCACTGTCTTCAAGGCAATTAAGTCACTTGGCTTATTTCAATTCAGGGTTATGTGGCTAAATCTCCCTGCTTTTGGAAATAGTCTCAGTGACTGAAAAAAAATGGAGGTGCTGATTGATTTAAGGTATTTTCTAACTTGACATGTCAAATAATTTTAAGACTGTGAAAAGGAAGAGGACATGCTAATGCCATGATGTTCATACCTGTGTGTCCAACTGCTATGTTAGACCAGGAATCCTACTATTTCCTTCTGAGAGATTCAGCTAGAACTAAGCAAGAGGAATCAAAAATATCTGATACTGGTTGTCGGCGTGATAAAATAATCAAATAAATAAATAGAATGAAAATCAACCAACCCTAATTCATTTAGAGGATAGCCAGCTTCTCTCCTTGCTGACTTTTCTGTCAGCCCATTTATGAACGTCTGCAAGTTTTGTGCCGTGAAGACAAAAACAAACTTGCTTGTGAGCTTCAATTATGACAGGCACAATATTTCAGACATGTTGACACTTGTTTTTATGTTGGGATCCACATGGCTGCATTTTATTTCTACAGGTTGGGAAAGATCCTGTTCTTATTCATATTTTTCTCAGATCTAGAGCTGTATAGATAAAAACAAAAACAACAACAACAAAAAAAATGCGTTACAAACTGTCTGCCCTCTGAAGTCATTACAGCTCAGGTGAAGATTGATCAGTGAATAACAAGTACAAGCGAGGGTTAGTAAAATTACAGTGCGTGTTTTGTGCTCATCAGATTCTTTTGTTCCTGTGCATTAGGCATCATGTCAGCCATTAGGAGCAAGAAAATCCAAAGCCTCCTGATCTCCACTCTTATTCACTTCTGACTGCACCAGCCTTGAGCTGCCTGGTGTGCAGCAAGTTGCTCTCTGTTTTAAATACTTGCTAAAAATCGGAGGGCAGCAAGCAGGACGTATCTGTGTATATGGTGTTACTGAATAGCACAGACAGAGCGATATGTTTCTGGCTGAAATGCTTTGCTCAGCAGAGGTCTTTTAGGGTTAGGTGCTTTGTAAGGGTTTGCTTTTGTTTTTAAAACCCTGCATGCTTCCACTCTGGCTATTCTCAGCTCTCTTTTACAGTGCTCAGCCATGCAGAGCGATCCCAAACAGGGCATCAAGGGACACTCAGCCCCACAAAGCTGCAGGTGGAGCAGAACTCACTGACGCTGCTTTCCATATGTTCCTTCCCATGGGGGCCTGACTGGACCTCGACCTGAGGAGGAAGCAGAATGGAAACTTAATGGAGAAGCGAGTCCCACCCCTCAGGTATATGAGGTTGCCAAGCTCTTTTGTTCTGGTTCTCTCTGGTTTTAGCATGTTTCTGTCTGTGAGGGGATACTAAAGGGGCACTGCGTTCTTCCCTTGCTCTGCCTAAGCCCACGACAGTGTCTCCAAGTCCTCAACCTTAATTTGCAGCATTCAAAAGAGCCTTCCCCTCTTTCCTCTTCTTAATTTCTTTTTTCTTTTTAAGTCAATTCACATAGATTAATCATTTCATAAATGTTTTGGGGTGGGATTGTGAAACCTTTACTGGCAAGAATTTTTCCCCTGGAGTCAAGGAGACTACTCATTAACATGACTACTTGCCAGCATGAGGGAGGGATTCGCAATCTGGACGTTTGTAGTTTTAAAAATATGTCTCTATTTGGCTGATTTGGGCAGCTGAGCAGGGCTGGTTATGGAAATCAAACTAACAGGCTGTCACACTCTGTTTTACTTCAGAAAGCATCTATAGTGAAATAGTGTATTTTTACATAACACACACACATTTAAACAGTACTTGGGTAATCTGATCAGTGTCTTCATTCTGACGAGCATTCTCTGAGACCCTTTCATCACAAACCAAACCAAACCCTATGTCGTTAAATCTTCTCTATACACCTCTTAGACTACACACAGTCTAAAAATGTGTATGGGTCACTACTGACAAGAAAGCTGTCATGTGCTGAGTGCACAAACCTGTCAGAAGCAGTTAGTGCTTGTAGAACACCTGGGCTTGAACCAGGTGAGTGCAGGGTTTAGTGGCTGAGAAGCTGTGTAAGGTTGTGTCTGCAGGCCATGAATGTTGCATGGCTATACCTCTTGTTGTGCTTGCACGATACAGAACTCTGAGGAAAGAAGCCAGGCTTCTTTCCTTGTAAAACCCTTGTGTTTTACAAGGGCTGCTCTGAAAGTAATGAATCCTATTTTGTTATGTTGGCCCATGACATCAGAAGAGGATATTGATGGTATGACAATAGGGGCTGAACCCTCCCACCAATACTCCATTGCATTTTGTTGTTGTGTGACAGATGGTAGCAGAGGGGCAGTCTGACAGAATAGTGTCTGGCATGGAAGCATGTTATGAAGCAAAGGTGTGTTGTTGAATTCCCCCATGTGGAAAAAATGGCACTCACTGACAGTCATCAACACTTGCTGAATGTTTCTGGAGACCAAACAGTGGATGTGAGCACAGTGAGGTGATGGGTGGAGTGTTTCAGCAGTGGTGACAACAACAATGGGGCACCTCTGCTGGTGCAGATTTTTACAAGCATAGCATGAAGGCTCTCATTCAGTGCTGGTGAAAATGCATAGCTAAAGGTGGTGACTACGTCGAAAACTAGTGTTCTGTAGCTGAGAACGTACTCTATCAAATTGTGCTCTTTGTATCTTTTGTAGTTACCATGGAAATAAACAAGAGGCATTATTATTAGAGCGATTTCCCTACCCTGAACTGGTCACTTTCCCTCTGTTTAAGGACAAGCGAAACGATTCTGCTGCTGCTCTGAGTGGCTAACAGCAGTGGTGACCTTCAGGCTCGCCACTTTAAACTGCCTTGGGGTGATCCCAGTGAAAAGCAAAACAACATTATCTTTCCCCTGTGCTCCTCCACCTCATTCCAAGGCATTTGCTGCTGCCCTGCATGCAGCCTGAGTATTTGGCCTGGGAGCTGGGCTGCTGAAGCTCAGGAGTTTCCCTCCTCTGTGTCTCTCTCCACCTTGCACAAAGCTGACAGGGAGATTTTTCACCTCCTTACTTTCCTTTTTCCTCTTTGATTAACTTTGGACCAGATGGCCAGTCCCCAATCTCTCAGCATGCATTTGACTGACAGGAGCCTTTGATAAACCTCATAAGAATGAAGTCATCTTCAGGTCACCTCCTCTGCCTGGCCTTTAGCATCCCGCACATACCACCATTATCTGCTGAATAGGAGACAAAGGAAATTAGCTCCAATTCCCTATCATCCCCATTATTTCCACACTGATTTAAACAATGAGGCAATGAGATGCCCTTCACTTTCCTCAGAAAGGTACAAATGTCAGCTGTTAAGAAATGCAAACAAGAGGGTTCCCATGTTAATGGATGGGCTTCTTTGTAAAGCCATGAAGTGGTAAAGTGGATTTATTCACTGCCTGCCTGCTTAACATACTTCTAAACAAATTCTTTAACCACTTTTATTTTATACACAGTACAGAGTGCTTGAGAAGCATTGTTTTGGTCTGGAGATTTATAATGAGGTGATATACCACACTCTGCTGTGTTGGGTTTTTTACATATGCAGTTGTCAGAGCTTCATTTGGGCTCTGATACATACAAAAAGGTTTAGCTGCATAGAACCCAAATACTGAGATGTAGGAAAACCACCTCCAGGTTCAACTGAGAAAACAGATTTGGAAGTGCTGGACTGAGGAAAGAAGCATGAATCAGAACAGAATCTCTTCAGAGATTTGTAAGTAGCTACATCATGTCCGTTTGGCTATGAAAGAGAAACAACAACATGCTTTGAAAAGTGTTGCCCTAGGAGTATTTTAGGCCAGGCAAGATAGAAAATAGCTTTAAAATCACATAGATGACTCTGAAAGTAATGCCTGCTATTTATTTATATGGAAATTGCGACAGATAGAAAGAGTACAATAACAGTGTAATAGAGCAAATTCTCAGTTACAAAACACTGTTTTTCAGTATAGTCACCACCACTAGCTGTGAATTTTTGCTAGCAGTGAACAAGAACCTGCATGCCATACTTGTAAAAATCTGCACCAGCCGAGGTGACCCATTGTTTCACAGTTGCTGTGATGGTGTTGTTGCTAGGAAAATGTTGCCCATGTAGTCCATCTTTCATCGACCTGAACAGATGAAAGTCAGAAGGTGCCAGATTGAGAATATATGGTAGGTGTGGTAGAACAGTCCAGCTAAGATTGGTGATGTGCTCCACAGTCCTCAAACTGGTGTGAGGCCTGGTGTTATCTCTTTGCAAGAGAAAGGCTGTCTTTTTTTCTGTAGCTGGAGTCTGGAAGTTTGCACCTTCAGCAGTCAGCATTGTGATGTAGTGGTCAGAGATGATGGTTTATAAGGATTTCTTGAAAACCAGAAGGATCACCCCTTTCCTATCCCAAAAAGCAGTGCACATCACTTCACTTATTGAGAGCTGCATCTTTTTATTTGATGGGGAATTCACTCCATGAACTGCTGTTTTGCTCTAGCTTGTAGTGGTGACATTGCTCCCTGTAACTGGTAATGATGCGATCCAGGAAACTGTCAGCTTCAGCTTTGCGTTGGATCAGTAGGTCCGGATAAACTTTCATGTGGTGTTCTTTCAGTTCCTGGGACTCACCTGACGCAAACTTTGTGATATTCAACATTGCCACCATTTTTTCCAGTGCATCAATGTTCAGCTCGCAGTTTCCTGGTTGTAATCTGCTTATTTGTGGAGATGAGCTGACCAGGATGTTCTTCATTTTTGTTGTGTGACAGCTGTTCATGGCCATCCTGAATGTGGCTTGTATTTCATGTGTCTGCCACCACTGCTGAAACACACCACCTGTCACCTCACTATGCTCACATGGTCTCCAGATCATGTTTGGTCTCTAGAAACATTCAGCAAGTGTTGATGAATGTCAGTGGGTGTTATTTTTTTTCCACATGGGGGCATTCACTGACACACCTTTGCTTCATACTCACTTCCATATTGGATGCCATTTTGTCTGACTGCTCCTCTGCTGCCTGTTGTCACATATCAACAAAATGTAATGGGATGTTGGTGGGAAGGTTCAACTCCTACTGCCATACCACCAACATTCATCTCTGATGGCCTCTGATCGTGGGCCAATATAATAAAGGAGGAGACATTACCTTGATAAGCTTTCTTTCCCAAGATTGTGGTGTTCCACTTGAGTTGATTTGTCTGGCAGTTAAGTCTGTTCTTTCAACAAGAGAGAGTATCAAAATGTTTGGGCACTTGCATGAAACTATTCTCCAGATCACTGGCTCACCCACATACATTGCAGAAGACTAAAACAGCAAAAATCTCAAAATTAACTCTTAGGAAAACTTGTCCATACAGTGTGATTTGCATTAATATACAATTCTTCTTTGCTTACTAGTCGGAGCCTGTCCTCTGAAAAAGAGCTTACTACTCAATTGCTTCCTGATGCACCATTGAAAAACACTGCACAAGAATGTATCTATTTATTCTACAGAACAGAGATCAGGCTGAGCTAGGAATTGTGTTCCAGTTGCCTGGTATGAAGCAGCATAGGAGCAATGACAACATGTCAAGTCAAAAGTCTGGTGAGCAATTCTGACCACCTGTTATGCCACATTGCTAGATCTTGGTTTCCTGTGTAGTCAGTGGAAATAAGTCATCCTGGTACCCAAGTTAGGCATGTAGAGAAGTCAGTCGTGCCTACTTGATGTGTTGTGACTGCTGCTCGTGAAACGTAGAAGTCTGACTTACTCCCTGCTTATTGCCCTTCAATGCCATTGTAGAAGAGATTTCTAAGTTGGGCTCTTATGTTGGGCAGCATGAAGATGGCGTTGAGAGTCTTGGCCTTTGAAGGACTTCCTATTGCTTTAGAGTCATAGGCAGAGTTTGCAATGTACCTCTAGTCACTAATAAAGCTGTCTTCCTTCTTCACAATGTTTGCACAGATACCTGCATTTCAGCAGTGTCACGGAGAACTCTGATGATGCTTCTAGCCGATTTATGCTGCTTGCCACAGTCTGGCTAGCCATGAACTTTGTCTGGAGAGTGGTGGTAGAACTGGAGCAAAAGGGGTCAGTCTAGATTCAACATATCGGTGCTGCTGGAGGAGGACATTAATGCATATAGAGTCTTTCTTCTTTTGCTATAGGAAAGTCTTTTTATGCATGGCTCCCCCAAGACCAATTGAGGCTAGAAGGGTTCCCTTTTAGACTTGGGCATATAAACTCCGACAGAAGCCTGCTAGCTAATAGAATGCTTAAACAAGGTAAGTTAGGCCTAATTCATTCTTCAATCATTTCTGCAAAAATCAGAAGAAATATTTTGCTTCTTTCATCTTTCCAGTTGAAAAGCTACTAGTGTGGCCTGCACCATTACAGAATTCCAGCTGCTTTTCAATTCTACCTTCCTTGTAACTCATTTCTCTATATTCTGTCTTGGAGTGGTGAATCTTCAATTGCCACAATTTTGTTGGTGCTGACAATAAAAGGACAGTCCTCTGACAGCTCTAGGGAACCTTTAATTCATGTTACTTCTTCAAGTACTTAGCTAGCTAGCACCAAAGATGAGATGCTTGTTTCCCTTTCCCATGTTTCCCCTTTTCCAAGATAATGTTTCTGTCTTATGATGTCTTATGTCTTAATGATGGACTTTGTCACCAAGCTGCCTTCTTTTCTGATCCTGGCATTAAGCTGTCATCCTGAATGAAGATGAGTCCTAAGCTTAGATAAGCTAGGCCAGGGCCTAGTCTTGGGAGCATCCATTAGCCTCTCTAGCATTTTTAAGTCATTTAAAATTACACTTTTGCACTGATAAGGGCGGAAAGCTCAACACATTTCCTTGTGTCCTGCCGCACACTTTCTGATTGAAATCTGGAGGAGGAGTTGAGCAGTGGTTATGTGTTTGGCAACCACAAAGGTTCTCTTATAGACCCTGCTGTGTGAGAGTGCAGATCAAGGTACAAAAGCACTCCTCTGGAGAGCTTGTTTTCTTTAGATAGGACGGCTGAGATGCATGTAGCTATTCTGTGACAGAGATTGAAATCTGTCTGCGCTGCCAAGCGTTTTTTTTTTTTTGTTTTGTTTTGTTTTTTTCCAAGCATGACTCTCTCCCACAATTTGTTCTTCACATGCAACCTGTCACTACTTGAGGTGTTCAGCTTTCTCTCTGTGCAGATAAATGGACATACCAAAAAGATGGACAAATACACTGGCACCAACACACTTCCACTTAGATCACTTTACAGTAAATATGGAAGTCCCTCTGAAGAAGCAGGAGCGTGGCAACAACTCTAATCTCAAGGTTTAGATTTTTTTTTTTTTTTTTTATGCAGAAGTATCAGCTGTCTGCAGTTCAAAGTGAGGGGTTGAGGGTGGGGGACTTATGCTTCCCATTTTGCTTTTAAAAAGGTCACAGTGAAAGCATGTGATTGAATATTTTGCATGGAACTGCCTATGACATAGACAAAGACAAGGGGTTTGACAGAGTGCTATGAAAAGCAAGTGAGAGAAAAGGAGAGAAAGATCTGTGTTAGATTTTTGAGGTGTATTTGAAAGAATGAAATAAAAAAAATGCTTTCAAATCCTCGGGGACTTTCCAATTTATCAAGAAAGACATTCTTCCTAATGAAAGGTTACTGACCTTCATGAATGTGACAGTTCAATTACAGCCCATTCATATGCAGAGCAGCCGTTGATAAAGGATTTAGGAAATGTGACTAGCATAGCAAAAAAAAAAAAAAAAAAAAAAAAAAAAAAAGGAAGGGGGAAGTGTCTAGAAAATTATTTTTTATTGTGGAGCAAGAAATATAAATAAGATTCAGTCAGGTAGTAGAACCTTTTCTTCTCTGGCCCAGCAACCCATTAGATTTGCTTCAGTGAACACATTGACTTTTTTCCTCTTTTTCTACTAATATTTCTGTCTTTTTAATCCTCTGAACTACTAAACCTAACAAATCATAAAGCCCTTGGGGTGCTGAGATGCAAGGTTTCAAACATTTTTTTCCTCTGACTGGCAGAGAAAGCTGGAATGTGTCCTAATGTTATTTTAAGTGCTTGACTAGTATTTAAACTCTTAAATGGATGGAAAGTTAAAGCAGCAGTGAATGCACATGCACATACATGTACCCCCCCTTCCTTTTCCTTCCACCTTCTCCTCCCCCTGTTTCCCCCCACACACTGAGTTTGGCCTCTCCAAGGCTGTTAATAGCCAAAGCAGATATTGGCTAGACTCTCTGGAGCCAGCCTTCAGCCAATGGAGGGTGACACCTGTGAGCTGATGTTTGTTGAACTCCTCCAGGTGTAGGAAAGATGCTTAAATTGACATAAGGCAGGAGCTGTAAAAACAGGCAAGTATGTCATTCGTACATAGAGCTCTGTGGAAGATCCCAAGGCCAAGTCATTGCAAAACAACTAGACAGAAAGAAAAATGTTTCACTTGCTTTGAAATAATTCCAAAATATCTGTTTATCTATCTACATGTGTACACACACTCATGGGTCCAGGCCTATGTGCACACGAAGTGTTCCTGCAAAATAATGCATGTCCCTACATACACAAGTACAAACCAATCTAGTACTTCAAGGTGATGGCAAACAGAGGGTTGTGAAGGTAGATGAGGACAATCCTTTGCTTAATGTAAACTCACACAGGTGGCCCCAGTAGGAGTGGCTGAGGAGGAAGTTTACTGCTGACCTGTATTTATGTTAGGTCATGATTGTCTTCTACAGAGCAGCAAGCTGTATTCTTGATTTGAGGCAAGTGCTCAAATCCAAGTGCAATCAAATGGGTGTAAAGAAGTGCTAAAAATGTCTGTGGAAGGGAGAGCCAGAAGACATTTCCTTGACCTCTGCTCAGTATCTGTGAAATGGCTTGCTTGTTTCTGAGAAATTAGAAGCTTGGTTAATTTGCTCTACCTCCACCCAGCTGAAATTTTCCACAGTTTTCAGGCTGGGTAGGACTTCAGCAACTGCGACTGCGATCTTTGCTCTTGGGAGTAGGGCAAACATGGGGGTAGTGCACTGTATTTTCTGCTTCTACTATGGCTAGTTACAAATTCTGGGGAAACAAGAACCTCTCTCAGAGCTTTAATTCACTGCATTAGGTGCCCATCTTCCCTGACTGCTTGCTGATTTTCAAAACCTATCCCTGGTGGATATTTTGAGCACCCTGCTGAAGATTGGGTAAGTTCTCAGAGGGGCATGTTCTTGAGGTCAGGAGGCTTTTCATCAGTAATCATCCGTTAGTGCTCACTTTCAGCCTCTGTTACCTCATTTAGGCAACAAATGATCATTAGGTTTAGGTGATCATTGTAGAGGAAAGAACACTTCCTTGTCCTTAGTCTAATTTTAGATCAAGGGCTGGCATGGAATTTGCTTTGGCAGCTTAGAGTGATAATGTCTCATAGTAGGGTATACAAATAAAGTAATCAATCAGTCTTTATTGGTTCTTTCACATAACTTTGAAATGCATAATTGTAGGGTATTGAATTATGGAAATCATGGTAGAAATTACTGGGATCCCCTTGGAATGGTCACATTCTTACTTCTCTTTCAAGCAGAAGTTCATCTGATCAAAAGGCATTTTAGGGCAGCTTGCTTTATTCTCCCTTTTGTTCAACACATACCTGAGACATTCAGGAGGGTTTTAGAAGGCCCTAGGAGAAATGAACCCAATACATTCCAGAAAGATGTGTTCCCCAAAAGCAGGTTGGTGCAATGCAACAGGCAACCCAGTGCCTATTTTGGACACCCTGATGGTTTATTTTTGTATGCTTGTTCTATTGAACAAGAAGCTGGCCGGGCTCTGAGAGATGACCATCTCTTAGCCTTCAGCTGCCTCATAGCTCAACATAGAACCAAAGCCCTTTGGCCACAGGAGAGGAGCTTCCTATAATATGCTCACAGCTTGCTTTTAATCTTGAAAATAAAAACAAGATAAAGGAATTGAAAATACTGACATTTCAAAGGCCAGAAAACCTCTTTCAGATTCACTGTAGATAGGGTCCCAGTCCAGCAGAACATTTAAACACTAGAAATTACTTTTGCTGAACTGAGGACTGAATCAATTATATTTAACATTGAGTACAATTATGTTTAACAAAGAGTACAAGTACTAATCCAAGTACACCCTATAAAATTCTATGTGTCATCCTTCAAGTATGTTTTCTGCAACCTGCTGCAGTGTATTTGGATTATGATGTGATATAAAGAGTTTACTGGAATTCATCTGGGCTAACCACTCTGCAATGTTTTGTCTTTGTCTCTTGTAGATAACACATGCCATCAAGGCTTTTTTTTTTTTCTTTCATCATAAGACCCACAAAACAAGACTGTAAAAAACATGGCACAAAATATCTTTACTGTCTTTAAAAATAGGGCTTACTTTCCAGCACTAGTAAAATATATCTAATTTACTTTCATTGGCCAGTGGGCAATTTGATCAACACTGATTTTCAGATCAACACTAGATTAAGATTTTTAGGTCAACACTCATTTTTAGATATCTTTATTGTCATGGAGATTTTAATATTCAGATTCAATAAAAACCATCTTTACTGAATGCAAAATAATAATTATCGGTAGCAACATCATGAGAACATTTCTGATCATGTTTGCTTTGGTTAAAAATATCGCCTTTGTTTTCTGCTTGTATTTAATTGGCAGGGTGCCTTTAAAGTTTGCTCTTGGCCCTGAGACTTGAAAGTGCAGTCAGGCATGTGGCTGAGAGCAGTGCTAATAGGCAGCCTGCATAACCTCACCAGCTAAAGCTCACAGGCTATGAAGGGGTTGTTCAGCAGGGGAAAAACACAACCCGCTGCCGCTCAAGCTAGCATGAACTTTACATACTGCATGCCTTACTGATTGATTAAAAATGTAGTCATCCTTAAAGACAAATCACCTAAGGACTTACAGTAAGTCACAAACAGAAAGATGGCTTTATGGAGCGTCCTTTTACGTAACGGGCTCTTCCAGGACGAGGGCTTTGTTTGCAAAGTCAGTGAAAGTTGGTTGGTGACTCTTATTAGCTTGCTGGTTGAGGCAGGTTCTCAGGAATCAGCTCACGTGGAACCCAAACTGCACCTGAGCAAACATCGGAAGGTGGGGAAAGAATTGCTTTCAGTTTGCAGCCACAAAAGTTAAAGTGACTTATGCATGTACCAGTGGGGAAAACTTTCTCTCGTGGCAGATTGTTTGATAAGATAGGGCAGGAATTAATTTTAATGGGGCTAGTAATTAATATTTACTACATGGCTGCCCCCTTTCTAGCTGGATTTAAAATGTATCTGGAACAGTAAAATGAATCAAACCCTCAGTTGCTCTGACACTGTCAGCTGCTATGAGATGATATACAGGAAAGGCTGATATATTTGTGTACATTGTGTACCTGACTGCCCACATGCTTTTTATGGTAGACTTAACAGTATGTAGCTACAGTTTCAGCTCAGCATGAAGAGCATCAGGGACAGAAGAGCAGGTCAGCATGCAAAAGCACATCAGAGGCCAGCAAAACAGCCTCTGAAAGAGTATTCAACCCATCCCATCGACAATTAGTCACTGGATCAAAAACTCAGCTGATTTTCTTGCATGAAGTAAGAAGAAAAAAAAATCCAGTTCTAAGCAAATGTGATACTACCAGTGTGTGCTAGCTGCCCTCTTTCTGTTTAGGCAGATTTCAGTGTGGACGTAAATTCTTTCAGGTGCAGCTAATTAGAACTGTGCTGAAGAAGAAAAAGGCACAGTGAGTGCATGTATTATCTGTCTGGCCTTGTGAATATTTTACGTGTTAGGGTAGAGACCACACTGTCTATAGTCTTACACATATTGATGCTAAGAACCAGACCCAAACAGGCAATGTTGGCTCATTTCCAGAAACTGTTACAACTGTATGTGTATATATCAAGCTGAAGTATTTAAAATGACTCCAACTCTGGTGTATCAAAGTGTCTAGAAAACACATTTCTTCAAAAGAGCCTTTTCTACTTTGGAAAAAGCAAGAAAAATAGTAACAGGCAAGATATATTACAAAATCTGGGCCTCCGTCCAGGAAAAGCGCAAGTTTCCAAGATCCTCACATTTTTACATCATGGCTTATATTGAGGTCAAATCTTTTTAAGGTGCACATTTTTCTACTGGGTACTTGAAGAGGAAACAATGTGTGTTCATTTCCGTTCTGTTTCTTTATACTGCATAAAGGAATCCTGTGCCATTTGTTTTTTAAAAGATTGTTTTTCTGTAAGGTTCTCCTCTTGTCTCCTGGTTTGCACTGCACCGGGGCTGAGGATTGCAGATCCCTCCTTCAGGAGGAAGGATACTGAAACATGAGCAGACTTTCTCCAACAATTTTTTTAGCAATCAAAGAAAGCCTGTGAACACTTGAAACTTTTGAATCTTTGTTCATTTAAAATGGGTTTTGCTTTCATTATCACTCTTAACCCAGTTAGTTTTCCAGTCCTCCACAGGTCTGGAATGAGATAATGAAAGCATGTAATTGCGACTATCTGAAAAGACACTGGGAGAATAAATGCCTTAAAAATAATATTAATAAAGAAAAAACAAAAAGCTGAAAAAAAAATCCAATCTTTTTTTAATAGTATTTAAAGATTTTTGTAAGATAAAGAAAAATCTCCTTAGTGAGTTCAGCAGTTCATCTCTTCTGGGTGCAGTGATGGAATGCTCTGCTCTTGGTACCATCCCCTTAGAGAGCAAACTGGCACTGGCACAGATTAGCACTGAGGGTTGCTTTGTTGTTCCTCTCCTGCGTTCTCTTGAGGGCATTGCTGGGATGGCTCCAGCTCAGGACAGTGTTCAGCCTACCAGGCAGCCGGTCCTGTCCTACTGCTTTGTGCCAGGTGAGAGTTGTAGCAGATACGTTACATATTGCTGTCTGCCCTTGGCCTCACTCTGTACACTGATGAAAATCCTTTCCACTTATCCCCCTGCCTGCCACAGTTAATCCTATGCAGCCATTCTTTTTAATACTGCATGTGGATACATGCAAAATTCATTACTAAGATGCCTTGTTCAGGTTTATCTTACTTCCTATTTGCCTTTGAATGTGAGGAGCCCCAGGGATTTCATATTGTGGCACATACTGACCATTTAGTGAAGCTATTAAGAAAAGAGAGGCAAGATACGGTGATGCATCATCTCTTGCTAGCCAGTCAGCTACATAGTTTAACAATGATGCTATTCTACTTTTTTCTTTGCTTGATTCATGTTTTTCATGAATCATTGACAGAGCTGGTATCAATCTCATGCAAAAAGGTAACAGGTTCCAGTGTCTGCTTTATTATACGCTGGTAGCACGTACATCCGTTGCACAGGCTTTGCCTGGATGGAGATACTGTTTGAACGTTTGCACATACTGACAGTCTGACAGATGGAGAACATGTTAGACCTACCATGTATGTGCTGTGCAGATGCCCCTAAGTCCATCCTGAGTTCATCCAACCTGCTGTCTGTGCAGGTTGGCTGTTGTCTCAGTGCAGCTGTATTGGCCAGCCTTGGCATGAGAAGTGCTGAGCGGTGCTCCACGGTGTGCTCAGGGCAGTTGGACATCTGCAGCCCTGGTAAGAACCATGTTACTGCTCCTGCTTGGACCTGTCTGTAGAGCAGCCAGCATGCCCAGGCAAATGCCTCAACACTTATTTTCCATTGGATTCCCAGACAGATAAAAGCAGGTTTAGGAAATCTTCTCCTGTGCAGCTGTGGAGTCCCACAAAACCACTCTGTCTTTGCTCCAGGTATCTCCTCTCCTAAAGATAAGGCCAACAGAAAGGGCAAAGCTAAAAGGAAATGACACTTCTGCATAATTCCCAGTGACTGGAATAGCCCAACAACTTGCTGGAGACAACATAATTTATAGCAAAAGCTGAAGTGATGCAGAAGAATCAGTCCATACGTCTTGGACCTGGACACTTCCCATGGTGATCTCCATGCATTTCCATGGGAGGGATCTGCAGAACTTCATTGTTTCCTCATTGTTTTTTTGTTGTTTTGTTTTGTGTTTTGTTTTTTGTCCTGTTCCTGGATTAAGTGGTAGCCACTAATCTTAGTATCTCATGCTAAGAAATCTTGGAAGTACATGCCTTCCACTTCTGCCTCGTGTAAAAGCCTGCTTTATATACAGTGAAAGATAAGAAGTTTATTTTCTTTGTTAGAGATTGTGTGGGTAAGAGAACATTCAATCTGTCAAACTCTTCATGACTAATAAATATTAACTGCTTCAAGTTTCTAATTACCTCATTTAAAAAAAAAAAAATATCTGTGGCCAACCACTTAAATATTTAACCATCTGCCAAAACACTTTCTTGGAGGTTTATTCTACAGCATATAGGCAGTGTTGGAAACTACAGTAGTCTCTAAATTAATATGACATTGATTTTTTCCCTCAAGTCAGTAAAGATAGCCTTTTACATTTTGTCAGGATCTTCACATAATGACACCTCAAGTATCGTCCACTACAACATGTTAGAAGTTCAGATAAACACAGAAAGGTTGAAAAACAACCTGTGTTAAGATATTGAACAGTTAGTTAACCCATGATGAACACAAGGGAGCTAGACATAGAATATGCCCATTGCCTCTTCTACGTGATGCATTAACTGAACACAGTAGGATGCATGCAGAACAAGAAAAATGATACTCATTTTCAATTCAAGCTTAGCAAAGCAGATGTATACCAGCTGGGCTCCCAGCTCATCATCTTCTCACTTTCACTTTCCTTTGCATTCTTTGCTTCTCTTGATCTGGCAATGTCTGTGAGACTGATACCTTGTAGGGAAAAAAGGGAGAGAGAAAGACTTTGAAATGCCAGGCAGCAAGCAGGAACAATCTAGACAGCAGGTGATATTTCAAAGCTGCAGGTCAAGATGAGTCATCGAGCCCTGAGGCTTTATCAGATTCCAAGAAGCTTCTGAATTCCAGAAGCTAATTGACCTCTTTAAAGGTGGTAACGAATAATCAATATTATATTTGATCCCTTGCATGAAGGTATTACGGCAGTGAAAGCACTATGCCTTTTGAAAGGAAGAATAACATTTTGATCTTACATGGTAAAATTGCTGTACTCAAAGAGTACTTCCTATGCTTAATTATGTAATGGCATCCAGCTGGACTACGAAGGCCTCTCACATAAAGTCAGGATCCATTGAAAATAAAATGCCTGAGAGGAAATGTTTAGACTTTGAGATCCTTTACTGCGGAGTTTTGGAGGAGGGTGCCATGTTGTATCATCTTGATGTCATTCTATTCTGGGCAACCAAATCGAGATAGTGCAAAGGCTTCTGATTATGGGAGGAGACCAAGAAGACTTTGGGTCTGGTTTCACCAGTAGATGAAGGAAAGTGTCCTTCAGAGAGATCTTCTAAAAGGCTATGGAAGACACATATGTAAGGTCAAACTTCTCTCCTTACCCCTTGTTTTTTCTCTCTTATCAATTCTACTTTTCCTGTGCTGTAGCAATTGAATTATCTCAGGAGACAAAAGATTGAGGGATGTCAGCTTGAGCTGTCCCCTTGCTGATCAGGGAAATCAAAGTATCTTTTGACAATGGAATAAGCACATATGGACACATATAGCTGCATTTGCTATCTGAGCCAGGTAGGGAATCCAGGAAGATGTTCTAGAGACCTGAAGTCCTTCCTTCAACATGCTGGTGTAATGTTTAATTTTTTTTGTTTTACTGTATGTTTTACTTTACATTTTACTTTTTGTGGAAGCTCTGAAAAGCTCTCTTATAAGTTAGGATACTGGGATGCCTGCCACACGGCTGCTGTTTCAACTGAATTACATGTGGGACACGTGTCTTTCTTGTCTTCCAGGTTGGTATATGTGCATCCTTATTGGTTTGTATAACAGTTGTTTCTTGTTCGTAATGAAGTGCTAATTCAGCCTTGGGTTTTGGAACATGAGGTTATAATACTATCGCTAACCGAGGGCATATTATAGCACAAAACCTCTAGTAATAATCTGGAAATGGGCTTCACACCTTCCATGCCAGTAGTATAATCCATTAGTAGAGCTTTGGCTCTGGTTGTATGCTGTATTAATGATTAAAAGCTCCTAATGCATTGAAGAGACAGAGCAGCTTCATTTCCTGTCATTTTTGGCTGTTGAGGAGAATGACTTAAATGAGGCCTCGCAAGTAGCAGCTTCATAAGTTCTCCAGATGAAGAGTCTTGTTTTTATTATGCTTCATGTGGCTAATGATTCTAGGCTCTATTTATGAGGTACAGCGTTTACTTGCAGTTGATTTTTCTTATTTTCTTTTCATTATGTTTGGCACAGACTATATGAAATTGGAAATGTGCTGTTATTACTGTTGCAGAAATTCCTAAACTTTAATTACGAAAGAAGAGCCCTTTGAGATGATCAGAGACCTACTATTCCATCTTAGGGATGGAAAGGCTGGCACCAACCCATGATCTGCTGGAGGTTTGTTAGAACAGGTTTCAAGCATGCTCTGCTTTCTCAGTCCTACCCCTCACTTGAGCGAAATTTGCATCCATGTTGCTATTAGGAGCAAATATGTATGGAGAGAGTTATTTCATGGTAAAAAACAACTACACAGCAACAACTTCTGACCTTGGATCGCTGCTCCTTGGAGTTGATGGGAATGTGTATGCTGCCAGTGGTCAGACACTGTTAGCTTGAACCTGTTTGTCCCCTTCAGTTCTTGCTCAATACTGAAGACTCCATAGCTGTTACCACTCTTCACTGACTTTGCTTTAATCATAGAATCATTTACATTGGAAGGGACTCTTCAAGGTCATCTAGTCCAACTCCTCTGCAGTGAATAGAGATATCTACAGCTAGATCAGGTTGCTCTGAGTCCAGACTGACCTTGAATGTCTCCAAGGACAGGGCATCCATCATATTTCTGGGCAATTTGATGCAGTGCTTCACTACCCTTATCATAAAAAACTTTTTTCTTATATCCAATCTAAATCTCAGCTATTGTAGTTTGAAACGATTTCTCCTTGTCCTATCACAATAGACCCTGCTGAAAAGTCTGTCCTGGAGCTCCCCTTTAAATTCTGAGAGGACACTATCAGGTCTCCCCAGACCCTTCTCATTTCCTGGCCGAATGGCTCCAGCTTTCTCAGCCTGTTTTCATAGAAAAGGTGTTCCATCCCTTGGACCATTTCTGTACAACTCCTCTGGATGTGCTTTAAGAGGTCTGTATCTTTCCTGTACTGAGGACTCCACATCTGGACACAATGCTCCAGGTGAGGTCTCACCAGCGCGGAATAGAAGGTCAAAATCATCTCCCTTGATCTGCTGGCCACACTTCTTCTGATGCAGCCCAGGATATGGTTGACTTTTTGGGCTTCCAGGCAAAATTGCTAGCTCATGTCCAACTTGCCATCCACCAATACCCCCTAGTCCTTCTTGACAGGGCTGTACTCAATTCTTTTGTCCCTCAGTTTGTATTGGTAGTGGGAGTTGTTGCAACCCAGGTACAAGATCTTGCACTTGGCTTTGTTAAATGTCATGAGGCTCTCTGGCCCACTGCTCAAACTCATCTAGGTCCCTCTGAATGGCATCCCATTCCTTGGGCATGTTGAGTGCTCCACAAACTTGCTGAGGGTACTCTTGATCTCACTGTCAGTGTCTGTGATGGAAATATTAAAGAGCACTGGTCCCTGTGCTGATCCCAAGGGACACCACTTTTCACCGATCTTCATCCGGACATTGAGCCATTTACCACTACTCTCTGGGTACGGCCTCACAACCTGTTCCTTGTCCATTGAACAGTCTACCCACGAATTCCCCGTATTTCCAATTTAGAGGGAAGGATGTTATGGCAGACCGTGTCAGAGGCCTCACTGAAGACAAGTAGATGACATCAGTGGCTCTTCCCTTGTCCACTGATGCTGTTAGGCCATCGTATAGGCCCCTAGGTCTAGCCGTGCTGGCCGTCTCTTATCACCTCTCTGTCTTCTGTGCTTAAGCACAGCTTCCAGGAGGATATTCTCCATGTAATTTAAGGATCACAAAGCAGATTTAACCTTTACTTCAGCCTTGTTCTTTTCAGTCACTTGCTTTCAAAGTTATTCTTTCTATCTATGCCAACTAGTCAGATCATTTTCTGTGAGTATCTTGACTCAGAGATGTCTTCCAAAAGCCAATCTCCCTCTAGGCATGTAAGTGCAGGAAGAAGACTTCATAATGCTAGAAGCAGAATTACTACAGAGGAAGAAAATGTGAAAGATGCTAGATGTTTAAGCTCAAAATCAAGTATTAGTTTTTCTTCCTGTTTCTGAATTTGCTAATTTTTCCTTGTTTTCTTTTGGTAAATTCTGCTGCTCACTGTTGGGCTTTGTGTGTGTGTTTACATATATATGTGTGCATGCATATAATATATACACATCTCTGTGTGTGCTAATATACTTGTGTGAGAGTGTACAGATATATGCGACAGTTTAAAGTAAATGTATAGCAATTATTATTAGCTGAAACAACAAAACGAAGGAAATGGATATGTGAAGGAACAGAGTTCCTAATGGTTCTGTAAAGCATCAGTGAAAGAATTTGTATTGTCTCTCTGTTTCCAAGAGAAGTTCATGACTGTGCATACAATAAACTCATGTAAATTGGGGCACTGAAGTGGTGGAATGCATTGACAATGAATGCAACCCTCTTTCAATTGATGATAGATTTTCTACAGATAGTATCAGTAGGCACAGCAGAATTGAGATGCAGTGTATTCCTTCCCTGGAAGAGAGCTGCAGCATCTGAGTTCTGTGCTTGGAATTTTTGACTCTTTTTCACTTGCTTTGCTGCTCAGGTGATGCTATCAATTTCAGGAGAGCTTTTGTTTAGACTTGACTTTTTTTTTTCTTTTTTTTTCTTGCTTTCACTGAATGTAAATGAAACATTCTGACTGCTGGTGGGGGGGTGGGGGTGGGGAACATAAATAAATAGAAGCACAGCAAAAATTTCATTTAAATGTGAAACAAAAGCTAGTTGGTCTAATCCCAACTCAGGTCATGCCTTTTGGGGCTGTCTGGTCAGTAGCAGCATGTTGCTGTTTTCCTGTAAGTGGCAGCCACTGTGACAGTTCTTAGTACAGAATCAGCTAGGAAGTTATAAAGTAGTCAGAACACTGGTTGAAGTCAAGTTATGGCTAGGACAGGCTAGGACAACCATACCATTTCATGCAGGTTTTCTCAACTCTGTGTTGACACAACCGCTGCTGTTTCACAGGTGTTTTTTAAGTTCTGTTAGGGGTGTGCAGCGGCCTGCACAGCACATCAACCACCATGGGACTGCCATTTAGGTTTACAGGCTGACACCGAACAGGCCCTGCTCTTCTTCCATCTCCCAGAAGAGATTTGTGAGAAGGGGGAAAGGCCTCAAAGTGGGAGCATCCTGGGCAGTGAGCAGGGAGGATGCATACTGCAGTGCTTTTCAGCAAGCCTCCTCATAGAGACCATTTCAAAGCTCTGTAAGCACCGATTCAACAACTGTTATGCTCAAGGCCCTCTGCTACCAACTGCAATGACTTCGGTTGGCTAAGCAGGCAGATTGAAGAGTCTGAAGGGCCAATCTGCAAGCAAACAGTACCTTCCTGTGGGTGATACCTTTGATTTCAATATTCACTCCTGAGTCACTACTGAACCTAATATTTGCAGTCTGTGACCCAGATGGCTCTGCCTGGCTCCTGTGAAATAACATTAAATAAAAATGCATTTTCTAAGAAAAGACTTGAAAGCGTTAAAAAGTAAAACAGAGTCCATTTCAAGCCTTAACATTTTGAAAACATTGATGAAATAAGTTTTTCAGTTTTACCAGCACTACTTTCAAGCTTCCTTCCCACGCTGTTGTGCAAGTTACTTGCAGAGTACCCATACGAATCCTCAGCAAGCCTGACTCTTACTTTTCTCTGACAAATGCTCATGCTGTGAAAGAAGAGGCATTCAGCTGGTCTGAATTGAACAGGCTGTCAGACTTCCCCAGAGAAGTTACCATGGAAAGAAGCTTCTTCAAAACTTTCTTTAAAGTGAGGGCTGTTAATCAAGGCCGTGGTGCTCTCATTAGAGAGGGGAGGAACCATTTAAAGTCAGGAAGCTGCAGTATGTGAAAGTCATGAAATTGAAATGAACGCATCTTTTGCCAGCTGGTTTCACACCCCCAGTTGGCAATCCGCAAAGGTTTAGAGGGGGAATTAAATCCACTTTTCAGCAGAAATAACTATTTTTGTGATTATCATATAGATTCCATGAGCTACACTTTGGTCCTATCAAGACAGGCAGGCAGCTGCATGAGAGGTGGAAAGAGAGAAAATGATTGAGATGAAATCACCACCAACAACTATTGCAGGCAGCAAAGCAGCATTGGATCCCAGCCACAGTACTTCTGCAACCAGGTGTGAATGAGCCTGATGGGATATTATTATGGAACCTATACTAAAAAAGGTATGTGGAAAGCTGTCTGACATGGGCTCTATTTCAAAGAAAAAATACAGATTCCATCCACAATTTAATTGCTTTTATTTTGCTTCTTTTGCTCTCGGGGCTAAGATTGCCTTGAATAAAATGAGCTTAAAAAAGTAGAATGAAATAACACTCTCAAACAGAGACAAATGAAAGAGCTCAGAG
Source organism: Tetrao urogallus (assembly GCF_951394365.1). NCBI lineage: Eukaryota > Metazoa > Chordata > Aves > Galliformes > Phasianidae > Tetrao > Tetrao urogallus. Next base: position 86,572,640 of record NC_136815.1, on the reverse strand, counting down.
AAGAAAGGGTTGGTTCGTCCCAGTATCAGTCTTTAAACAAGCTGAAAGGCCTGAGCAGAATGAGCGACTGAAGTTCCTTATCGCTGTTTGGGGTACAGTTCTGTTCTTACACGTTTTTCCCCAAAGCCGCTTGCCTTCGAATTCCACGAAGCTTTATTAGAGCGGAAGCGGAGCAGTATCTGATTTTGCTCAGGAGGCTGCTGCTTGAGTCCAAAAGAGATGACTCAGCTCCCACCTTTATCAGTTCTGGGCACAATCTTACCTTCCAAGCACAAATGCTGCAACTGGGTTTCCAGCTGCAGAGCAAATCTGTTTTGTGTATCAAAGGTCAGGATCGAGTCCTCGACTGTGAACTGCAGGAGTATAAATACTTTCTGGCAATTGGACTTTTGTTGTCTGGTGTATCTTCCAAGCCAACAATTGTAGCGCCTGCTGTTTCTGATAGTGATTTCCCCATCTCCTTTTGGATTACTGGAAATACATCCCTGTGCAAAGAGCACATGTATCTCTTGAAGTACCAATTTGTGTCCCGTTGTGATTATTTAAGAAGTGTCTGGGAGCCTTGTAGGGACTCAGGCCTTGGAATGAACTAAAGATTAGTTTCTATTTACTGCAAAGCACCAGCAAGCATGCTAGCCAAACGTCCCTGGCAGGAAAGCAGAGAGCAGCAAACTGCAGCACTCCAGTACCTAGCCAGTGGTGTGGTTTAAGGGTTCAGAATGGCTCTGTATGGGCAGAAGGTCAGTGTATTTCTGCGTTTAAAAGGAAGCTGAGAAGGAGAGAATAAAATATGAGCTCTCTTAAATATGCAGTAGTTTCGACAGGATAAAATAAGGCCTACCTATAATCTCTAAGTGTTGCTTTAGGAGTTAAAGATGGCATATTGGTTCTCAAAGGCTCACTACCAAGAATCCGTTTTGTCACCCCATTCCTCCAGAGAACTCACCTGTGACTATTTCTTCTATTGTGAAATAGAAATAAATATGGTCCTGTCATGGTTTTAGAGACCGGTATGTTTCAACTTTGTCTAGAAGATTCTACTGATTTGTGCAGAAAATGAAAGAAGGGAAATATCCACAGTCTCTGTGCTGTTGGTTTGCAGGAATACTATAGAAATACTGCAGATCAGTAGTACACAACCTTTTCAGAACCCATGTGTCATTCTGACAACTTTCCAGGACCAAGGGCGGCAGACTTAATCTGCATACATATTAACATAAATTTACATAGGAATTGAATCAGAGATGAATGCGCACAGTTGTTATTATTGTGTATTTACAATAAACTGCACTGTAAGTGTTGACAGCGCTTCACAAAACAGAGGGGAAGACAAAACATTCTTTGAGAGTCAAAGAGTTAAGTGAAGCACCATTTTCCTGCAAGTGGTTCTTCACGTCTTCCCAAAAAGTTGATATGACCACAGACATTGAGGAATGCATCTCTGAGGCTGTCAGATGGCTACTGCTTTTGTGTAAATAGCAGATTAAATCTCATCTTCCACAGAGGGGAACACGCTGTGGTCTGTGGTTTGGAGGGACCTTGATTTTTTTTCAGGGACGGAGGTTAAGAAGGCTGAAATTTGTGCACCCTTGTCCAAACTTGTATCTCAGCTCCTACTTTTTTACCGAGTTCTACCTCTTCGAGATCCATATAGCAAGAGGAAAAGTTTCTCTTACCTTACATTTCTGTTTGCTGCTTAACTGTTTGTGCACTGAAGCAGGCATTTCTGAGTTTATGCTGAAAGAAGGGTTGCAACAATGCTGTGTATTTGAGGGCAAGACTTGGAAAATCTGCAGGCTCTTGGTATGGGAAAGTCAGCGATGCATAGTAGGATTACAAGTACAGAACTTCCATGCAATTTCACTCCTAAAGAAAGGAACTCCTCTGAGAAGATCTTCAAATAGATGTGCTTTTGAAGTGGAGCGGAAGAAAAAAATATTCTAAGATTTTTTTTTTTTTTCCAAAAATTAATCAGCAGTGGGCACTGACATTTAATAAAATGGCCTGTAGCATTCCTGGCCATAGAACACCCTGGGAAACTCTCCAAACTGCCAACACAAATGCCGGATAAGCCTGCCTAAGGGACCCAGAGGGCACTGCCAGGAGAAATATCCCCTTTAACTTTCAGCCATGGTGAAGCTGTGTATTCATTACCAAAGAGGTGGAAGAACACCACGATGTGCTCTGAATAATGAACTTGTTTGGATCTTGGAATTAACTCTTATTTTGACCCTTATATCTGATGGCTTTTTTCTTAAGAAAGTGCAGAATAATTGGGAAAAGGAGGTATGTGTCCAGCACAGCCCTTTCTGTACTGTGTTTTTAGGGATTGTGTTCAAGGTAGAGAGGAAAATTAATGAAACTGTAAAACCATGCATCTGTCAGTTCAGATAAGTCTGACTTCTTAGATCCAGGGTTGAATGTGGCAGCTTGGGAAACGTCTTGTTTAGAATTAAGTGCATCCCAGCAAAGGATTGAGGATCATACATGGTGCAGGTGTAAGTCAGAGTAAGCCCCCTGCATCTTTTGCAGGAAATAAACCACAACGGGAACTGGGTGTTGTTCAGAATGTTTTTTGACAGGCATCTAACCTCCCTTGGGACCTTAGGAATAAGAGAAAAGTGGTTATGAATTGGGTCTCAAAGTCCCAATTTGCCATGTCAGCATAACCCATCACCCTGCACCAGCTACTGCTCATGTGTGAGTTCTTAGCCTGTAACGAGTGTGATGTAATGCAGAAATACAATTTATCCTCATCTTTTTTCACTCCAGGTTATCTCTGTGTGTCTAATGAATAAGGAGAACCAATGACCTTTTTTGATATTTCTCTACTGGGCCCAATACCAGAGTATAACTGCATCTACGAGAATAGGAGATTGATATAGTGGCACATATCTCTGTCAAACTGATCTAGGCTTTTTGGTTCAACAGCTTTTCTTTTATTGCATGAGTCTTTCTTTTCAGTTTGAGTCAACTTTTCTGTTGGCAGTCTAAAAGAGGCAAATGAAACAGTCCTACTGCAAATCTTGGGACAATTACTGGCCGTCTGAAAACATGTCCATGCTTCATGTCTGAACAAAAAATCATAAATAATGTTATCCCTGTGAATCAGAGTAACCCAACTCAGTGCTTTTGCTTAAAAATCATCTCATAAATTATTCAACCAGTTCCAATTTTTGACTGACTTGCTGAACAGAATCTGGGTCATAAATTGATATTTCCTAAATCGAGCCAGTGACAGGCTGGATTACGTAAGGACTTTCACTGCAGATCCCCAGGTCCCAGACCTTGCTGCAATAAATAATTAAGTATTTTATGGAGTATAGGATAAATCCAAGAGACTGGGAAAGCTTTGGTTTAAAATACACTACAGCCTAGTGGTTAGAGATGCTCCTGGGAGAGACAGGCTCTTCTCCCAGATCTAAATCAGGCAGAAGAGGAAGGTGAGACCAGTTCCAGCCTGCCTAGGGGGACAATAGATGAGAAGGGTGATTGTTTTCCCTCTGCATGCTTTTTGAGACGCCTATCTAGGAGGCATGTTCTGATAGCTTGAAGGCCAGGCAGAGGAGTGTTTACTATGTGAAAGTGCAGATACAAGCATCAACTTCCTTACAGCCTGTGTAATGCATGTATGTCTCCAGCAACAGTAAGCATCTGTAAACTCAGCCGATCAGTTGAAGGTATCTCGAAGTTCTGAATCTGAATTCTGGTGCCTAACATGGCAGCCCATTTCTGTAGGCTATTTATGACTTGGGGATCATGTGTTTTTCTGTTTACTATAATTTTTCAATTCTTTCTCCAGGCTGCTATTCTGAGCTAACCTCAGTACCCACAGAGGGCTCCATGACCCATCCGCCGACTGCTGAGCTTGCTATGAGCCTAACTGCAACTCTGAGCCTGGTTTTCCCTCCCATCTGGCAGTGAAAATGAACTGCTGCTGACTGAATGACCACTGATTCTCTTGGAAGCAAAGCTCTGCTAAGAGCAACAGCCAACTCTGTCACCATTTGTGAGGATTTGTAGCTTGGGCCCTGAGACATCTGGCTGAGATATTTACGCAGTCCTGTATTGCACTCGCTGAGGCTCTGCGTTCACATCTGGAGTCTAGACTGAGTGACTCTATGGGCTGGCCTTCAAGCCTCCGAACAGCTCATGTCCCTCTTGTTCTTTCATTTTGTCCTTTTATTGCTTTATTGGTTTATTTATTTGCTGTAGGTGCTCCTATCACAACTCTTCAGACATTCCTGTCATGGCCACTTGAGAGCTTCAGTGAGGAATGGCAGCAACTGAAAGAAACCAGGCAGAACCAGATGGGATGGGTAGGGGAAAAAAGGCTGTGTTGAGGCAAGGCTTTGATTGCGTGGTTATGGTGACGGGGGATGGCTGGTGCTTGATTGCGCTGTTTCTTCTGAGGCATACAGCTGTGTTTGTGGGAAATGACAGTGCTCATCTGAACAGGGCTTGCATTCAACACATGCGGCAGGGAGCAGTGGTTTTTTGGTAAGCTGTTAGCTGGCCACATGGCTGAGCCAGACAGGGGGATGTGTTGCCCAGTACCCCGAGTCAGATCCATCAGTGGGATGCAGTTACAACCTGGGTCATGGCAGAGCTTTCTGCCTAAAGCTGGCTGTAGCAGTACTCTGGCTAGAGATAACCTCCATTCAGTGTCCTCAGGGGTAAGGCAGGGAGCCAAGACCTAAACCAGGACATGATGGGTAGAATTCAGGGCCAAAATGTAGAGATCTGAGATACCTGAGTTGCTGGCACAGGACTGGTAGAATAGGACAGACCTAGTGCACCTAAAAGAGACATCCAGGTTTAGGAAATTAATCTCTTCCACTATTTCCTATGTTCTGCCTTTGCATTTAGTTGGGAATCATATTTTAAATTTGGGATGCTACGAGCTGTAGCCCTGTACTGGTGCCGTACATTTATCTGAGCACTGGCCCCAGCAATATTAGCAACTACTGCTATTCCACACTGGGAGCAAATCTTCCCAGATAGTACTGCTCTCATTCTCAGCCTCTTCATTTCTTTCTCTGAGCCTTTAGTCTATTAGTTCCATTTGCTCCTCTGTCTGTACCATATTCTCCTTTGCTTTAGTTGCCTAACAGGCCTGTTGGCTGCTGTTGGAGAAATGCTGCTGGAGAGTCAAGGGCCAAATATTTTTGACAACTGTGAAGTTAGGACAAATGCAGTGGAGAAACTGAATGATCTAATAGGAAGAATGAATGTAGTGCTTGAAAAGATGGGTGCTGTGGATGTACCTGTTTGTGCAGGTAGATCTGGATATGTATTTGGATATAGGTAAGCCAGAATCTACATTAAGAGAATGTCACAAACTCTAGAAATTCAAGCGCTGAAATACAGTTCAATTCACCCTTTAAAGAACGGTAAAAAGGAATTTCAGATATTTTCTGTGCACTTAAAGTAGCCAGCAACAGCATGATGGCAGTTCTAAGTAAAGGGCCTTAATCAGAGTATATAAAAAGCCTGATGATGTTTGAAAAGCAGGTCCAGCTCCCAAGCATTGTCTCTTTCCCACTATCAATGACACCCATTGTGCAGTAACAACATTTGCACAGAGATATGTCTTGTTTTGTGCACAGAGAATGTATCGAAGCAGTCATAGGGCTGCATTAGCCTTGGCTAAAAAAGTCCCCAAGGGCCCGTCTGCCAGCTGCTGACTGATGTAGAGCCACCACTGCTGATAATAGGGTACATGTGCTGGCTTTGAGCTGAACTAGGCAATCTAGGGCACAGTTAGATGTGCTCAACAAGGATCGAGTTCAAACCTGTTTAAGAAGTTAGTTCCTGTCAGCGGTGATTTAAGCTAAGTGGTTTTTCTGTGGATTAGGAAGGACGAGAAATGCTCACGCAGTCAGCTACTTCATCTTGGCTGTCACAGTGGTGATTTCAACACAGCCAGGGGAGTCAGAAAGACAACAAACAGCTGAGATCTGTAACTTCCTAAATCAAACAGGCACAAGCTGCTGAAGGTGTATTTCTATGAGATGTTTGTCTGCTTGTATGTAGCAGAATTATGCTGCCTACTTTGCTTCTTGCAAGTAAATGGAATCAAGAAGTGCCTAGACTTTGAAGATGTAGATCATTGTCCAAACTGGGAAAAGCTGCTGTTGACTGAATGTTGCTGATCCACTCAGCAGCTCAACTGCAGCAGGAAGAGTATCAGTGTGGTTGAGGCTCGAAAACATGGGTTTTTGCTGCAGAGATTGACATACCATGGCTGAAGAGCGCATGTAAATTTCCCCTAAAAACAAAAAAGGTCATTGCAAGATTCAAGAAATGTAAACGCACTAATAATTAGACAAAAGAACATGGTACGTGGCATCTGTGTTAATGTCACCTGAATTCTTCATCAGCCACGTTCCTTCTAGGAATATCCCACATGTGGTAAGCAGGATATACTTTTGTGCGAATAGTGTTTTACACCATCTGGCATCACTGAGGTCAGCTGCCCTGTCTTCCAGGCTTAGGAGCCAAAATTGGCCTTGTATCAGAACAGTCATATTGTGAAGCAGCTAAGCAGAGCTCCTCTGTGTTTCCCGAAGTTATTCAGTTCCTTCTTCAGAAGATCATGCTTTACACAGCAGGAAATGCAACTAGAGGTCTTCCTAATAGTTAGTGCCTCCTCAAAGTATTAATGCCATATTCTCATGGAGTTCTGGAGCAGCAGTTCAGCTGCTAAGCATTCTTTTTCCTGAGAGATCATAGTGAGAGCACTTTTCAAGATCCAGAAAATGAGCTGCATGTTTAAGCTCTAGTTAGGCTCTGAGCTTGTAAGTTAACCCCAATAACACCAGTGATGAAATTCTGGTTGTATTAGAAAGAGTTTAGAGATATTAAGCAAAACAAAAAATTACAGTAAGCACTAAGTGAATACTCTGGCTTGGCTTGGACAGACTACAGTGAAACAAAGGTTACTTCTGTCTGGGCTAAATTCTTCTGTCTCCTAAGTGATCATTTTATTTTGTAGAGAAATGGCAAGTGAAAAAGAAATCCAACAAAAATCAAACCAACCAAACCAAACAAACAACAACAACAAAAAACCCACAAGGAAAATGGCTTAAGCCTTATTAACTTGGTGAGGATCCCACTGACTACAATAGTATTTTAACTTCGCAACGTTTAAGAGAACAGCAGGGTCTGAACAGTCAGGCACTTAGTTGGGTTGTTGGTGTTTCTAAACCTTTAATAAGGCAGTGCTGAATGCAAATATCTTATACCATCACTCAAGACCTCTTGAAGGCAATGCATACAACATACGAATAGAAGCTGTAATCTATAATGCCGCAAATCCTTTAGGAGGATTATCTCTGTTATCTCATCTGACATCAGAGAATTACATGTAATATAGGCACATAAATGGCTTAGTCACAGAGAGATCCTTTAGAAAAGGGTAGTAGAGAGGAAGTTTTGTTTGTTTCTAAGCCAAGAAGAAGAGGGAAAGCTCTTCCAATGACAAATGGATCTGAGTTAAGTCCTCTTTGGGTTCACGACACATCTTGCTCACTAGAGAGAATTAGCTGGGGGAACTGAGCCCTCACTGTCTTGATTTGCATGTAGTCATTTGGAGCCGTGCAAGGAGTGGGTGTCACGTGTGCTTGTGCCTCCATTACCCTTTGGCTGAGACCAGTAAATCTGTGTGTGAGTAGTGGGGCCTGATGGAAAGTGGTAGACAATCAATGATTGAATGCTGTAGTTCACACTGACCAAACAAAAGCCCTACATTTGAATAACCTGAACTCAGGGTATGATTGCATGACTTATGAACTTCAGATGCATACCTACACTGACGATTTACTCATTGCAGAGCCAACCTGGGTTCATCTTTCATAGGTCTCTCCTACTGTCTTCACTTATTTTTCTTTATAGAACCCTGCTGGTTTCTTCAAAGAGAAAGTGAAAAACTGATACACTGTCATGCAATTTCCCTGTTCTCTGTGACTTTTCTTGTGCTTCCTACCTATCTTTCCTCTTTTTTCAATAAGGTGAATGAGATTCTAACCTATTCGTGACTGCTTGCTCTAGTTACCTTATTCCCTTTTCCTTCTCACCTGCATATCGCTCTGGTTTTCCTCCTAAAATCTCACTTTGGCTTTTTTTTTTTTTTTTTCCCAAATAATACAAGTCCATTCTTAAAAATATTTAATTAGAATCCCATCCCTCTGTAGTTAGCAACCAATTACCAATTCTTCCCTTCCTTTCATCTCTAATTGCATCTCTGACAGCAATGAATGTGTTGTTTATTGCCCATAAGCCAACGCCAGAGGTGCTGTCCCAGATCCTCCAGTCCGGCCACTCTCACTCTCTAATGATGGTAGGACAAAAGGAAAAGAAGGGAAAGGACATATTGACATACCTTGTAGTTTTAAATACCTATTTTACGTTCTCCTGTTTCGGGGACTGATTAAAAAACCACTAAATCTAATTAAGTCTTTCCGTTGATGTAATGATCTTTAGACCAGGACTAGGAAAATCATAAATTGTGTGAGCCAGGGTTCAGAAGAAATCCCAGTATTTTTGTTCATAGATGGCTTGTTTCCTGTAGCTTTCACACTGTCCTTTCCACTCCACTGACCTCTGTCTGATCGTATACAATCTCCTTTATATTCGCTTTTACAGGATAAGTAGTTGGATGTGCATAGAGGAATGTTCCATTTTCCGAAAGAATTTCTTGGATTCCCTGAAGAGATTAGTACAAAATTTTAATTAGGGGCATTGGCAGAGTTCCCAAAATGCTGGTATATTAGGCAGCAGTTTTCATTTTCATTCCCACATTTTGGTTCCTATACAATGCATAGGATTTCAGTCGAACTGTGAGACTGATGATTGGTTTACTTTAAATGATGCACATCTCATCCCCCTGGCTTTTGTCCCTCCCATTGATACGGATGAGTCATGACTAGCAGCAGTCTTGTCTTTCCCTTCCAAAGGCTGGGGAGATTGCCCAATGTTCTGAGGACAATTGTCCAAAAGATGTCAGAGTCTGAAGTGACCGGTAAAATTTCCACTAAAACTCTGGAAGGCTTACAGGAGGCAAGTGTCATTAATTAAGTTCTAAGAACCTCTACAGTGCTGTGGGAACCTGGCATAAAATACTCGAGCTGAACTTTGTTTGCAACTTCCTTCTATTTAGGAATTCATTAAAGGACTGGAGCGTTTGCAGGGATTTCAGGACCCAGTGCTAGAATGGCTAATTGCTGGCTTGGTCTTTTGTATACAGAGCATCACATAAAAGGACTGTGATCAAAGAATGCAGGTGCTGCTGAGGGCAATCAGAATGCAAGTATGGTGATTGCTTGCCGGATACAATATATAACGTTTCATTTAGCTGTGCTTTGCTTTGGTCCGTGATTGGATTGTGCAGGGGTTGGTGAATGGTTTTGACTAAAGTGATTTAATAAATGCATTGTTTGAGCAGAGCTGGAAGTTTGTACCTCTTCTTTCATCTTTCTGTGTTTTTCCCCTACCAGCACCCAAGAGGAACGTAACCACCACTGCAGATTTAACTTTGTTGAAGTCTTTAGTGAGTTTAAGTTGCTGTTACCTTCCTCAGTATGCTACAGGTAGCTGCCAGTTAATTTTACCTGCATCTCGGGTCTTGCTGAGGAGGAGAGCCTAGTTATGCAGTGCGATTTAGCTTACGTATCTTCACAGTGAAAGCTTAAGGAATCGCCAATAATTTAATTACTCTATTTATCATACCTATATTTTCTTCAGTTCCTTCTGCAAGCATTCTCATCAAATGGCAAAGCAAAGTCTATAGTGAAGCTTTTTCCTTTTCTACTAACCATCTGATTTGATCACCCCCCAAAATGGCACAAACCATATGAAACAAGTAGAGCTGTGGCCCCTGGCTTGGAGAACATGCATGAGTAATTAAATCATATGCCCTTCTGTCACCATCTTTTGCAGGGAGACGGATTAAAATCTGTGTTCACAGGCTGAGAGCAGGTGTCTGCGATGAGATCCCATGCTGTGACATGCATGCAGCACATTCTTACATGAAAAGTCCTGGCTGATGAAATGACCACAGGAAGACAACACGGAACCCTCCTGGCAGGATCAGAAGAAGCTTAATTAAGCTCTGTGGTTAATGTTAAAGTGAGTGTGTGCCTGTTTCAGATGAGCATTAAGAAAATTGAAAGCATGATCGTATTTTAATTATATCCAGGTCCTCCTGATGTTCCTCAAGCAAACTGCGTTGCCTCTTGCATGGTCAGATGATACAGTGACTCAGACGTGAACACACACGTCTTTACGTAGATGGGATTTGGTAACTGATCCAATGTGGTTTTGGAGTTTGTTAGTTATGGACACATTTTTCTTTGGCAGAAGGCAGCACTGAACTCTCAGTTTCTGCTGTAATTCTAGAGACAGTTGCTGTAGTTGTAACTACATTACTGAAAGCATAAACTACGGGCTCCCTGTAATTTTGCTAGAGCTTTCATTAAAGAAGGTAGAAAAAAATAAGCTACACAAGACTCAAAAAACAGATGAGTGTTTGTGCTAGGATGGTCAAACAATATGACAGTACTACTGAAGGCAGTAGTCCTTTGCTTTTTAACATTGTGCTTTGCCACTACAGAACTTAAAACGCTTTCCCAATTTCTGTGAAGCAACATGAGAAAATCTTCACGTGTGAATGACTGTGGCTATTGTAGCAGTGGTGAAATAGAGGTTTGACAAGTGAGGTGTTCTAACAGCACGGGGAGTCAGTGATGAAAGAGAAAAGGCAAGACTAAAATACTCATGCCCACCTTAATTCAGAATATGAAAAACTGTAGCCTGGCTGCGTAGCTGTATGTGGATTGACGGAGTGACAACTAAAATCTTAAGGCTTCATAAACACCTTTGCTTTTCACTCTATAAGAATTTGTCCTCTCTTGCTTGTCTTTTTTTTTTTTTTTTTTTTTTTTTTAACATAGCAGGTTAGGACTTTCTCAAATGTGAAAGAAGGCTATGTTTGAGAAATTCATTAGCCAAATTAGACATATAATAATGAGGGGGTGAGTAAAAGGCAGCTAAGAATGGGGGTGGCAGCAGAAGCATGGACAAGGATAGCTAGAGACAGTTTTCTGCTGGGGTAGCTGATTGAAACAACAGTACAGTACCTTGACTAATGTAGAGCTAATTAAGCCTGTATAGGACAAAGCATTATCAAATATACTATAGGGAACAATCTTTCTATGGTAAATCAATCCCTGATGAAATTCCATTGACTTCAATGGGTTTTCTTCTGGGATGAATTTGGCCTGATAACCTAATAAGTCTTTCCTGTCTCTAATTTCTAAGGTCCTTTTGTCAGAAGCATAACAAGGAACTTCAGTCTGGCTTTCAAAAGTGCTGAACACCCAAAACTCCTACTGAGGTCTCTGTGAATCACAGGTACTTAATACCACTGCAAATCAAAGCTGAACGAACCGTTTCATGTTTGCTGTGAGTTTGCTTTCTGTACAGTGCCATCACATCTGCACAAAGACCCTAAGTTAACCCCTAAGTCTTTTGAGGCAGAAACTTCCTATGTGTAGGTACCTCATGCAGTGCAACACAGAGCTCAGGAAAGGCCTCCAGGCATTAATGCAATAAAATTAATTAGTATCAACAGCAGTAAATTATAAGTTCACAGTATTTGTGTTTACAAGGCAATGGGGAATGTATATTTGGGCTGGCTATGTATTGACGGGCCTACATTTGTTACTCAGCTTTCAACTGACTGATTTTCGGATGAATTATCTGATTTTTCAGATAAATCATTTCCAGATTGTTCACAGTATTTTTTTGTGAACTGTTGTGGCTTAACTGAGCAGCAGCTCAGCACCACACAGCCATTCACTCACTCTCCCCACCAGGTGGGATGGGGGAGAGAACTGGAATAAAAACCAACAAAGTAGAACTCGTGAGTTGAGATGAAAACTGTCTACTAAGGCAGAAAAGGAAGTGAAAATTAGAATAATTATAATAATGATACTAATAAAATATATATATACAAAACAAGTGATGCACCATGCAATTGCTCACCACCTGATGACAGATCTGAGCAGCAGTTGGCGTCCCACTCAACTCCAAACTTTTTAAAAGTTTTTGTGTGATATCATATGATATGGAATATCCCTTTGACCCCTTTGGGTCAGCTGCCCTGGTTCTGTCCCCTTCCAGGCCTGTGTGCTCCATCAGCCTCCTTGCTGGCAGGGCAGTAGGAGAAATTAAAATGTCCTTGGCTCTGTGCAGCCACTGCTTAGCACCGACTGAAGCATCAATGTGTTATTAACATTGCTTTTTCTCCCAAAGTCAAAACATGGCATCACACCAGACATTATGAACGGAGAAAAACCTTTGTCCCAGCTGAAACCGGAACACAGACTTAGAAAATTTATCTTTTTAAGAGTTGCAAAAGCAATCTCTGGAGATAGCCACAGGTGAAAATGACTGCATCTTATTATGCCTGCAGCACAGAATGAGTGACTCTTCCCTTCACTCTGCAAGAGCTACAGATTTATGTGCTTCTACTAAAATCTCTGCGTGCCCATTTTTACGCTGGATGTTACAGTTTGCATTTGTGAGGTGACCAGGACTATCATGTAAAATCATGTCAGAATTGTTTTGAAAGGTCCAGATCAAACATGGGACATGCTGTTTGGAATGTTAGCCCTTTTATTGCACTGTTACTGTTAAGTCTGCTCTTTTTTTGGCTTTCATTTCATGGAAGATGCATATCGTATAGATAATGACAGATTTTTGTAATATTTATCTCTCTGTTTCTGTCAGCTTCTTGATGTTATGTAAGTTCCCAAAACAGCAACCCCATCATTGAGTGAGCTGTGCCCTGATTTTGTTCAGAGGGCTGCCTTTGAGAGGAGGATTACCGTTTATCTCTGTTGTTTAAAAAACAGATCTATTTGATTTCCCAGTTTGTTTTTCAAAAAGACAGCTCCCAGGAATCTTAAAGAAATCCATAATGCAGCAGGGAAGGAATATAATAGAACAGTTTGGGGAAAAAAAAACCAAAACACAAGGAGAGGAAAGCATACCGTACAATACACTTGGTGTGAACTTTTCCCAGAAGATTGCTTTAGCCTCATAGTTCACTTACAACCAGAGTACAGTGATGCTGGGCATCCTGCCAGTGCTTGTTATTGTAGTGCTGTGTGAACCAGTTCCCTGGTGAAGAAAGAAATGGAGAGACAGACTTTTCTTTGCCTTCCATAACTGTCCCGCACGCTCCTCTCTGCTGTCTCAGAACACCCTCCTGTTCTCCACATCAAGGTGCTTTGATGCATGCAGACCTGTGCAGATGTCACACTCATGGTTTTGCAAGCAGTGCTCCTCACTGCGCTGGAATTTCAGCTAACACCTCTGGCAGTCTAGGGATAAGGCACCCTGTGATATGCACAGTGAGGAAGGGTAACACCTTGTCCTCACAACAGGAGTATCTGGAAGGGAATGGAAGCATTCTTAGGAGGGGTGCAAGGCTAAGCTGCATGTCTACTCTGAATTTTGCAGTCATCTTTGACGTGAGCCAGGGCTTAGAACCACGCTACAGATACCAAGGAGGCTTCCAGTTGCTCAGAGTACTGGCTGAGCTCCTGCAGGCAAGCCTGAAAAGCAGCACACAGTCACAGAGGAGTTAACTGCTTGCAGTCTGTCCATGAACATATAGCAGAATCGAGTATGGATGAAGGAGGCCTCCCACGTTCTTGCATCTATATTCTACCTGGAAACCCATCCAAGAACATTTCAAAATCAGCAAACATGGAATGGGGTTGTTTTTATTCCCCTCCCCTCCACATCCACACACCTCCTCTTCATGCTGGTATATTGCCTTGAACCCTGAAACTACAGTGCTCTCTGGCAAACACTTGCACAGCCTCCATCAGAAGCATGCTGGGCTCCCAAATGTGATAAAAAGCTGATAAAAATGATCTGGGCATTAAGACAGCCTCAGTGGAAGAATGTTCAGCTAAATAGATACCATCTGTCCCTCAAAGTAAGCACGTCCTTGTTCTGCCCTGGCCTGAGCACTATGAGCTGTTGCTTTTGTGGCGCAGCCCATGTGTGGACTGACCATTGTTCCCAGGACCTGGGGTGATTGTTTATGCAATGGAGTCTTTATGAGAAACAGTTTCAGTTGTGGGTTTTTTGTTTTGTTTTATTTTATTAAAAAAAAAAAAAAAAGAAAAAAAAAAAAAGAAGGATTAAAGATTGGTAATGAAAACAACATTTTTGCCTAATACAGAAAAGTGATGGACTGGAGCTCAGCTGAACAGTCATGCTAGCCTGCACAGCACGTTTCTTTAGGGAAGCCAAAGAGGGAAGGAATCTTGAAGAACTAAAAGCAGCGTACAAATCACCAAGAGACTTTTCATGTCAATAATGAAGAGTGAAAATATTTTCCAAGGGCCGTGGGCAGCTAGCACAGAGCACTGCCTTTTAAGTTTGTGTATGCATTTTCTTTACCTCCTCATGGACGTAGATAATGGAACAGATCTTAGGAACCAACTTTCTCTGAGCACAACTGAGCAAAATCTGGGACTCTCCATATTTATGTGAGAGTACAGTCTGCCTAGAGTCCTGCATAGCCCCAGGAACAGAGGTGCTGTCACACTTCCCCAGGGAAGATCAGGAAGGAACATCTACAGTGGGACAGTGTCATTCTTTAGCGAACCTAAGCAGAATCATGCTACTTTGTCAAAGCAAAGCTGAGCATCTGAAGGCCTGGGCCTCCCAGGTCTGCTTGAACATGTTTAGTCTGCTTGAGTTACGTCTATCTGCAGCGTTGTCTTTGGTGCTGCCTTTGGATGGACCTTGGACCTATGTTGCAGATGACTAGCTTTCTGGCTGTCTTCCTCAAACCTGTGTTGTAGTTCTTCTTCAGTCCCGCTGTAGGTCCTGTCTTTTTTCATCCTGAGTGGAGCCCCTGGACCTGATTAAGCTCATGCAGCATCTGAGGCTGTTGATGGCCCATGCTATCAGCTCTGCCTATTGTGGGCAGGCCCTGTGGGATGGCACCTTGTTGGTAAGGGTGCTGCCTGCGCTGGGCCACCCATCTCACCTTCCCTACGGGAGAAACCTGCCCTTGCACCTTCCCAACAGTGCCATAGCCTCTATAGTACTCACAGGATAATATCATGTGAACTCTAGCAAGCAGTCACACAATGTAAAAAGGTGTTATCCTATTGTTTGTTGGCAACGGGGGCCAAAGAACCTGTGGGCAGCAGGAGTGTCTTTTCCATTATCTGCTGTAGCAGCCATAATGTACAACAGCTGCCTCCTGGCTGGGAAAGGCTGATTGTCAGGACAAGGAAGGTCAGGGTCAACTGTTTGCCTGTGCAGTTACTGTTGTCTGTGATCTAAGCGAGGGACTGGGAAGCACTTCAGTGCTCTGAAACTCTGGGCCAGTAGCAAATTACCAAAAGTGTGCTGGAGCATAGAGCTGGAGCGCTGCTTATATATCTGTGCAGGACATAGAATTCATAGAATCATAGAATATTCTGATATGGAAAGATAGTTAAAATCTCACATGGCACCTCACCATCAAAGCTGCTGTAAGGGTCAGAATATCCTTTTTCTCTGAGCAAAAGTTTTGTTGAAGATGGTAGCCAAGCTCAAAGGAACTGCTTGTTCTTATTCATCTCCAGTGAAGTTTGGGCTTTAAGTAACGGAAGATGAGGGCAGCTGGCAAAAGAAGCTGATATCTCAGGAAAGAGATAATATTTCTGTCATTCCATGCCTCAACGTCTGCAAAGGTTCCGTGGACCCCCAAGAAGAGGCTGCTGGCACTGCAAGGGGTTCTAAATTCTTCTGATGCTTTACTTGAAGAGAAGCAACTTTTGTATGGTCACTGTGTAAATCTCTATTCGTTTTTCTCTTAATTACTTTTAGTTTGAAAGCGAATCCATCAACTTGGAGACTGAACATTGAGATTTTGCTAATGGTCTTAACAAAGCCTGGAGCAGTGGCAGTACAGAAGCTGCATGCGAGGAAGAGCAGCCAGAAGGGATCTTCACGTGCAGTGCATCCTGCAGTCCCACAGCTTGAAACTCTTCCAAGGCTGGACATAAACCCATCTGTGTAGGAAGTATGTAAGATCCTCATTTGGATCAATTAGGGCATACAAGAAAAACTCAAGAAAATGAGTAAAATTCATAGAAGTTACAAGTGTATACTACAGAGGCCTTGTATTTTGGAAGCATCTTCATGAAGCAAAGGATTTTCCCCATACTTCTGAATCAGAATGAGTTTCTGGTATACGAAAGACAAGAAGAAAGTTCAGAACTCAAATTGTTGGGATTTCTGGTTTGGTTTGTTTTGATCTCTCCTTCACCCTTCTGTGACAAAAGACAACATATGCAAATAGCTTAAAAGCAGGTTGAGGGATGGTGGCCACTGATTTGTGCGCAAAGGGATGCAGTGAGAAGTGGAGAATGGTTTCTGCGTGGCTGCACAGTAGTACTGAAAGATCGTGCTTTATAAGGAACATGTACAACAGTGATGTTATTCAGAACAGTACTTGCTATATTACTTGCTATGCCATCTTCTGATTAAAGTTTAAAAGCACTTGGGGTCTTGGGGTAGGGGCAGAAGCTTGAAGCCTACCAAGTGTTTGACTCTTCATACAAGAAACTATTCATATAGTTTCATATTCACATATTCATGCTTACAGTCAAAGGATAGCCTGTTAAGAGGTAAAATTCTGCTCTGTTATTTGAAATGTTCAAGATCAGACCTCAGTAAAAACATTTCTTCGTGTTGTAGCTGGATGACATGAAACTTCTTTTGATGGCTGTTGCAATTTAGCCTTCATGAGTTGGTTAGAAGGGCTGATCCTAGGACCTGGCTTATTTTCACTGCATGTGTTACGCAGATTTCCTTAAAAAGGAATCTTATGCCTTAGCCAGGAAGATAAATAATGAGAAAACATCTGCTATTTAAGCTCTGGACTGACCCATAAATCTTAATGACGAATGCAATACCAGAAGCAGAAATCATCTACAGATTGCAAAATAGTCACACTCTCCCTTTTTGGTTTCTTTTTTTTTTTTTACTCTTTTTTTTTATCAATGTTGTTTTCATTCCTTTAATTCCTTTAATTCCTGGCAATTTGGAAGCTCACGGTTTTTTATTTTCCTTCTCACTTTTTCATTATAAGTAATAGGAGCTGCTGAGGGAAGGGCATGGCAACCATAATAACACAAGAAGGATGGAACAGACAGCCTCTACAAGAAGCTGACAGGCAGAGAATAATGACAGAACAGAGGATGGATAGCTAATAGGATGATTTACTCTTGAGAAGCTCTGGAGAGTGTGAAGCTTCTTTGCCTTTTTATTTCAACCTCACATGATGGAGAAGAAAGGGGTTTGCTTAACGGCTTTAATCCTTTGCTGTATTTTCTCCTACCAGGGGATGGGAATATGCTTCTTTCCTCAGTGCTTCTCTGTGGCCTGTCTCCAAAAGACAAGACTGCTCCGCAGAGTAACAAGAGACCTCTCTCCTTTTGCCTATAGAGCTGCAACATAAAGGTCCCAGCATACATTTAAAACAGCTGTACCTGTGATGACCAAAGAGTTAAAGATGCTAAAATACAAAATGCCATGGAGAATGTCAAGCTCAGAATTCAGAGAAGGAGCTTAGTGTGGGGCATGGCTTACCTGCAGCATGAGCAGAGATAAGGAAATTCGAATTTAGTTGAGATGCTGAATAGAACTAGAGGGCCTCTCACGCAGCAAGTCATTCTGTTATCTGTTTGTTTATTGCAAGGTCAGGCTAATTTTATTCTGCATTTCTTGTTGCTTTAATCTAAACATTGAAAAAGTCTCAGGAGATCTGGAGCAGCATATGGACCGTATCTCTTGATAAATCGTGGAACTATCCCCTTGCAAATGGGCAGGGATGGAGTATTTCTTCTACTGAAGCTGTCAAGGAATCCTTGCATCCCATGAGTCAGTATTCTTTGTCTGTAATTTCAAAGATAGGTCAGTGGGTATGGAAATCAGTCTACAGAAATTAATTCACTTACTCCTCTCTGATTGGGCCAGGTGGTACAAGTAAGCTGGGCTGGAAATTCAGCTCTCCTTTGGGAGTGGTTTTCTCTGGGCAGAAATTACCCCATTCTGAATCACTCCTGAGACACAACTGTAGTGCTGGAGTGGCTGGGCTGGCAATGTTCAAGCGCACAAGCAGACTGCAAATAAGATAATGTTCATTGGTTGAAACAGAAATGGAGGGAGAGTGGGCTAAAATTAAACACCTGCTGATACTCTGTTGTGCTGTTTTGTTTTGTTTTGTTTTCTCCTATGCCTTGAATACCACCTGCTTGAAAATCAGGTGAATCCAAGTGTTACTCTGAAGGGCTCTTCTTGTTGAGATTTTCATAAAGTGGAGCAAAGAATTGTGTCTAAAAGACAAATAGGAGTCTAATAAGTAAATGCAAAAGAGACTGCAAACTGATGGGTGCTCAGAAGAGGGTGAATGAGTTTGACTGAGATCTGGAGTAAAGCAGTCCTGTGCTCTTTCAATTACAGGTTTAAGACTGCCACAATTGACAGATTAAAGGTGTTCACCCTAATCCAAATTATACTTTCCCCAGTCAAATTGACCATTGTGTCAGCTTCAATTTGTTCAGATATGTCACCCACAGTGACTGATTGGACTGATTCACTTGCACACTCTTTGACAAGGTCCTTGTTTTGTGCTCACTCCTTGCTATTTCCTTGCCATTTCCCTTGTCAGACAGATACTCTAGAGGCATTTCCATTATCTTCCATGGAGCTGTACCTCAGAAATGTAGTGGACTGGAAAGAAAAATCCTCAGGCCAATTATTCTGACATAAACTCTACTTATCAGGGAGCACTAGAATATGAAGCGTAAGTTAAAATAGCTCAAAAATAGGATGCACACATGCACATATACATACAACCCAGACGTGCACCTAAGTAATGCTCTGCTCAGAGTCTGCTGTGACTGCAAATGGATGAGCACTTTTAAATAAGAAGCTACCCAAACATTGCCAAGTCCAAATTGAAACAGTCTCTTTAAGAATGGAAGCACTTTAATTTAAAGCAAAACCAACAAATTATTTGCACAGCTTTGCCCTGTCTCGTTTCTGTTAGAAGGAAGCGTAGCAAACTGCTCAGAAAACTGCTCAGTTACCCTGTAATCTTTCAGGCTCTCTGAAAAAGGAACCAAGGTCATGTTTACACATTTCTGAGTAGTGCAGGTGCTGGTGCAGGAACACCTTCTTGAATGAGGAGGTGAAGAAGAGATAAGTTTTATTTCACTCACTGAAGGAAGGGGAGATATTTGTCTCATAAGCATAAAGTGGCATTTAGATTATTGGCTGTCAGCTTTAAGCCAAATTTCATCAGATGGGCTCTCCCTTGAGAGCCATTGACATAGCACTGAAGAATGTTGCCACTGGGAGTTTTTGGCATCTGGAGAGACCTTAGTGATGCATCCTAACCTTCCTCAGGAGTATGGGCAGGCCTGCAGGGAGACACAGGGTAACACATGGTAGGGTGGATAGCAAGGTGAGAAGGTGCAGTGGCTCCACTAGAGCTGTCAAACTCAGGGCAGTGCAAAAGGGATGAATTTGCTTGAACTTCAGATTAAAAAAAAAAAAAAAAAAAAAAAAAAAGCACTTGTCAGTTCTACATATTTTCAGTACATGGTAAAATGACTGGCACCCAAGGCCCCAGTATCATCCTTGCTGAAGTTTCACTTGGATCTTATTTCAAGGTAGACGCATGTATAATTAATTTCACTGTCCTCTCCGATTCTTTTGCATCTCTGGTAGTGTTGTGGTTTTACGTTTTGTTTTAGAAGTAGACATCAAAATGAAAATGTTTTGATCAGGTTACAAGTACATAAAAATATCCAGTGTTGTTCATCATCTCTGTAATCCATCTATCACAGTGTCACACACAGCCATTAGTGTAGTTTCCAGACACTGCAGTATATAACATTTTTAAAAGATACTGCAGCCAAAACAAACATTACTTGCCTTCCACCAATAAGGGTTCATGGCTGATTTTAAACCCACTAAGCCTAAAGGAGGTTTTTTCCTCTGCTTGTAGCATTGAGGGGGGTGCAGGCACAGGTTCTGTGCAGGTAGCAGGGCATTCACATGCTACAGAGACTTACAAAGCAGTATATTAAGGACTGAGTAGAGTGCCTCTTGTCAGTGCTAGAAAGTCCAATTGCTGGATTTTATTTTGTACTTCTGGATTTTTTTGAAGTTTTGAATTACAGAGAGTGGGGAGGAATGCACTCTTTTTATTATAAACTCTTTGAAAGGGTTGATAACTGCATGCCAAGGGGTTTTAAGGTGAGGGAGGGGAGATTTAGGTTGGATGTCAGGGGGAAGTGCTTTACCAAGAGAGTGGTGAGGTGCTGGAACAGCTGCCCAGAGAGGCTGTGGATGCCCCGTCCCTGGAGGTGTTCAAGGCCAGGTTGGATGGGGCCCTGGGCAGCCTGGTCTGGTATTAAATGGGGAGGTTGGTGGCCGTGCCTGTGGCAGGGGGCAGAGATTCATGATGCTTGAGGTCCCTTCCAATCCTGTGATTCTATTATGTTTTTTTCAGCAATTCTAGCACCTTTGAGAATTGGTGTACATGTTTGAACTTTGACAAACGACAGCCACAAACACACCTATGCCTTAGGATTTCAAGTAGTTATAATGAAAACTATACAAAAAGTGAAGCATAAGAGCAGAGCAATACCTGGCATTGTCTGTTTGTCTAACATCAGATAGTCTAAAATTCGTGTCTCATACACACCCCTTAATATTTATGTACAGCAGCAGAATTTGTTTTTAATGGCTGATTTCCCATTTTATTCCTAGTAATGGCTCACGTTCCATGGAGGTAATGTAGAAACAATTCTCACTGTCTACATCTCTTTGGGTAAGCTTGAAATCCTTACACCGAAGCAGGCTGAGTGGCCACTTTTCGTTAAGATGTATGTGATGCAGTTTGTGAAGTCTTGGAGCAGCTACCTTGTCTGTTTATTGACTGTGAAATAAAAAGGTACCTCTGAAAATGTTTATGTGACTCAGGGTTCAGTTTTCATGGAGATGTGCTCAGGCTGTCACTCCCACTTTAATCTGGAAGTGAGAGATTTTTTTGGTAAGCTACTAAGGCATGCAAGGCAAGAAAGCAGAAACTAAGAGAGACCACAGAGGTGAGCTTGTTGAGTCAGTACTGGTTAGTAACAGTTTGAAGCTGAGAAGCAAAGGCATCAGAGATTCAGCAGGGAAAGAAAGCAGAAAAACATCACTGACTTGACAAGATTGAAAAACCCTGAGAGAAGAGGCAGAGGGGAGGAAGGCAGGGCTGGGGATCAGCCTGTTCTGAGGAGAAACAGAGGTTGATGTGTCTCTGCATGATTGACAGCACTTTGGCCAGCAGAGACTCACAAGGTGACTGCCCTGTGGATACTGAGCATATGAATGCTTAGCCTAATAATGTTAGCTCTGGCCCACCACTGCTTGTGGTAGCAATAAATATGAGCAATCTGTGGTTTCTGCAACCCTGCTTTTGGGCCTCCATGCCCGATAAAAATGGCCAGAACATGAGGGTTATATTTAATGTGATCTCTTTTATCATACAGACTGCAGCATTGGCCTCAATTAATTCCTCCTTGTAATGGAGGATATCTGTTTGAAGAAAAAAGAAAATTTTCTCTTGATTGAAAAGTTTTATGGCGATGTATACTCTATTAGCCCTTGGGAAATAATTCTGCTGGTTAATTATCCTGAATGTTAAAAATTTGCATGTAAACTTTACTCTGAATTTGACTGTTTTCAACTTCCAGCCACAGCATATTATTATGTATTTGCTGAACTGATTTCTGATTTTCTATTTGCTGATCAGATTTCTGCTGCCTGTTTTGATGTTGAATATGTCATTTGCCTTCTCCGGGATGAGCAATGAGCTGCTTGATCCTCTCATCTTCATGTGTCCTCAGCCTGTCATTCCCCTAACTAGATCTTTTCCAAATGCTTTCCAGTTCTTCAACATCCAGAAATATTTACAGTGCTGAGAGATCAGATCACTAGAAAATGCACAGGAGACACAACAGCAGCAGGAGAAATCCTCTTAATTTAACTGAGCACTTCAATGGCTGAAGCATCAGCCTGAGGATTTCTATCCAGCAAGCTCCCTGCTGTGTCACCTACCACAACTTTGGGCACTGGCTGTTGGAGCAGCCTGCGCAGCCCATCGGTGTGAAGAATCCATCCACAGGCCTGTTGTTTGCTTGTGTCTAATTTAGCAAGTACCCCAGACTGATTTGCAATCTTTATCACTCCCACTGACTCTTTTTGTCAGGATGGGCTTAGTCTGTGATGCAGTTATGTTTCCATCCATGTCATTGATAAAAGTGTTTGGTAGGGGAGAGGCAAGAATTAATTGCAGTGGAGCTCACTCAAGTCTCACCTCCTTGACTGATGGCACTCTGCTTTAATTCTTCCTGAACTGACTCTCATAGCATGATGTTCTCTGCTAATCTGGGGTTCAAAAAGCATAGAGAGGAGCATCTCTTGAAGCCTGCTCCAGCCAACTTGGGGCATGACGGTGCCCAGACAGGGCAGTTGAAGCGAAGCAGTGTACTGAGTTAGAAGCCAGGTGAAGACCCACCAACATGTTATTATTGAACCTGCTGCCTCTCACCTCTCTGATGCTGCTGCTTCAGCTCTCATATTGAAATCGAGCTGAAAGCTGATCCTTGAAGATTGGCATATTCATCACCTGAGGGAAATTATGTTTGCTGGTGCAACAGATTCAGTTCAGAGTTGCCTGTTTATGTACATGGGGCAAAGAGCGACTTAAAGTGTAATGTTTCCTGACTTCCCTGTGCCTCTTCTCGCAACATTAACATTGCCACAGCATTTGTTGTAAAACCAGAAAGATACATAAATGTGAAAATAACTCATTTAAACGAACAGCACAGCAGACAACGCAGGAAAGTACAGAGGACTAAATGCGTATCGTACAGGGAATACACTGTATTAACTAAATGCAAACATATTTGCTTGGGTTTTGTCCTTTGGAATGAGAATGGATGGGCAGATGAACAGAAACCGAACGCCCCTGGTGAAGCTACGCTTAAGACAGTAGAGTTACACCAGGGATACATTTGGCTGATTCTTTTGCTAGCGGCTGTATGAAAACTTTAATACAGAGTTTCTGCATGTGTGAAGTGTATGCCAAGACAAATGCAACATGCTAAATGGAACCTCCTGATTTATTTAAATTAAAAATACGCTACAAGAAAACAGTGTGTAATTGGAGTGGAATGGATCCAGACTAGAATCGTCTGTCTCATGTCTCCAGAGTGTCTGAGGGAGGAGCAGAATCTTACTTGTAAACCTAAGCAAAGTAGAATATGCAGATAGCAGATAATTTCTTGAAACTGCTAAGATCCAGCAAGGGACTCGGAGCTCTTTAAAAGACAAAGGCTGCAATCAGATGTAAAATAGCAGTTTTGGCTGCAGCTGATATGGGCTAATAGATTACCAAATGTGGGCTGTTTTTATCTGTTCATGAGTTACCTTACTCAGTGGCATTTGCCTCCCTCTGCCCTTGCAGCTCTCTCAGTATCATTGTCACTCTTCCACTGGCCAAAATGTTTCAAGTGTATACGTAAAAAAAAACAGCAACACACAAACTATAAAAGATGTACCTAACTAAATTTATTTTGCTCTTACTGTGTTGGAGTTTAAGCCTGGAGATGTGGCAGAGGTGATGGCTACCAGTTGTGCCAAGCACCTGTGGCTGGGCTAGAAGGGACAGTATCTTGGTGCGGATCATCAGGTGCCAGAACAGCATCTCTTAACACAGTCTAATGTCAGTGTTGGAACAGTACAAACCTTTTTCTTATAATCCCAATCATCTGCTACCTAGTGGTGCCCCAAGCCCTTCTCCCTCCACCTTTCTGCCTGTTCTTAACTGCAAAACCATTTAAGCTGTGTAGTCACTCTTTTGCTGCTCAGACATCTATCTCATATCAAAGGTCTAGGGAGCTTCTCAAGCTCTAGAGTTCTTGGCCCTCAGTATTTGCTGTGCCCAACCAAACAGGTACTCCCAGAGCATACCTAACTTTTGCTGAGAGGAAGAAAGGGGAGAAGTGTTTATGCATCCAGCAACTTCAGACATGGAAGACCCAATTTTGAAGGAACACTACAAGGAAATCTAGTGCTCCCATGTGCACTGTTGGAAATGGTACGAATAAGTTGCCTCAACACATGAAGAAGCAGTTCTACTTAGCATGAAATAATTATGCAAATGCTTCAAGATGAGGTCAGTGTAATCATGAAAGCTAATTCCCATATTAACAGTGCATCAGAGACATTGAGTGTCTACTGCTCCCCACAACTGAATAAAAATCCACAGCAGTTCTCAGCCTAGACGGCTCACTATGGAGAATAACAGGACAGCTTTGTATCCTGAAACATACTCAGAGCTGGTTGCAAACTGTTTTAATTTTAAGGGCCTGTCTGTGGTAGGAAGCCACCAATAAGAGGAGAATGAGAAATTGCTCATATCCCTGGATGCAGGTTGTCTTGCATGCTGAGAAGTGTAATGCTGCAGCACCTTTTTCAGTGGAGAAGTTGTCTTGGTTGTGCATGCATGTACTGAAGTTTTCCTCTGTTTGGAGGAAGCACCTGCTAAAAGAGAAAGATGGCGTGAATGTATTGGGATGGGAAAATATTGTATGGTCCATAAAAATAATTCAAGGGGAGATTTTCAAAGCTGGTTTTTGGAAAGTTGGTGCTGTTCTCACTCGATTCTGATGGAGGAAGGGTATCCAAATTGAACACCTCTGAAAATACCTCTTTTTTAGGAGATTAAATTCATTCTGTTTGGTTTGTATTCTTCAGCTGTTTAAGCACTTCAGAAAATGTCATAATGAGGCAAAAAAAAAGTGCTAATAAACTGAATCAGAGAGTTTAACTTTAGCAACCTTGCATTAAATTAACTTGAGGTTTTGTACATGGCTTCCAAAAGAAGTTGTCTCCTATATGAAAAATAGCAGGTAACCCTAGTGCTATCAACTCCAAATGCCTGGGGCAGTGTAAACAGCCTGACTTTGATGTCCTGAAGTTTGAATACTGAACTGTTCTTTCACAGCTTGATCCAGTGACCACAGAAGTCAGACAGAAACATTTCTGATGACTCCAACAGGTCTTGACTCAGGCTTTTAATATTGCTTTTCCCACTCTATTTAATATCTGGCCTCATACAGCTCAGTTCCTGTAACAAAATTCCCAGGGAATCTCATTCTGGACAGTATCTGACTTCTGCCTAATTTCTTAGAAACAGCAAGGTCATTCGGTAGCACTGTTGAACTCAAAACATAAAGACTTGTGAATATGCATCTTCTGCAGATGTATACTTGTCTAGACAATAAGGTTCTATAGAGTTTAGTGGGTTATTTTTGGCTAACACTGAAGAACTGCGGTGAGTACTTCCAGTTCCAGTTCCAGTTTGTGAGATATGCATATCTTTTTTTGAAAGAGTTATGCAAATGTTAAAGCACTGAGGAATACTAAGTGGTGCAGAATCAGGCCTGTGATAATCCCTCATGTTGGGAGCATGTTCTGCAATCAAGCCCATCCACTGGAAGGAACAACACTGAAGCCCAGCAGTTAATATGCTGAACTGAGCCCTTGCAGATGTGTATGAGGGCCGCTCTGAAAGTAATGACTCCTATTTTATTATGTTGGACTACAGTGTCAGAGGCAAATTTTGGTAGCATGGTAGCAGAGGGTGAACCTTCCCACCAGTATTCCATTACATTTTGTGACAGATGGAAGCAGAGGGGCATTCTGACAAATTGACGTCTGACACGGAAGTGTGGATGAAGCAGAGGTGTGTCCTTGAATTCCTCCATGCAGAAAAAACAGCTCACACTGAAATTCGTCAGTGTTCAGCCTGCTGAACATTGATGGTGACCAAACAGTGTATGTGAGCATAGTGAGGCAGTGGGTGGTACATTTCTGCAGTGGTGAAAATGATGTGAAAGACAAGCTGTGCTCCAGACAGCCGTGCACAGCTGTCACAGCGTGAAACGAAGAGCATCTCAGTTGATTGATCTGTGTGAACTGGCTAATGGTGGTGACTACGTTGAAAAATAATCTTTTTGTAACAGAGAATTTGCTCTGTCAAATAGTGCTGTTGTGCTCTTTGTAGCTATTGTAGTTTCCATGGGAATCAATAAGAGGCATTACTTTCAGAGCAGCCCACATACTTGATTTCAGTCCAGCCCTACAACCTGCACTGCATGAATTGCTACAACTTTGCCAGCCTGAATTTCTCTCTGTTTAAGGGAAGGGGATGATAATTTCTTCAAAAAATTTTCAGTAGGTGCTTGTTTTGTTTGATTAGGACCAGTTTGCTTATTATTGCCCAGAAAGCAAAAGAAATTCAAAGAAATGAGAATTTTGTAGACAGTGCTGTTAATTTGTTGATGGCAAGTTTTGCATTGGTAGTATAACAAACAAAAAACCACCGGTCCCTCTGAACCTCACTTTCTCCCTGCACATGGAGTTTTTCAGTTTCACAGTGCATCACTGATAGTGGAGGGAGGGGGCAGAGGGGAGAAGTAATGATTTTGGCAGCAACATCATTGTGATTTACTAAAATAGCAGCTCAGCAAATCTGGTTTCTCAAATATCTTGTGTTTTGCTAATTACTGACAGCTTTGTTTTGAACTGAACGTGAAACAATGTGGAGAAATGGGCAAGCATGGCCCCTGACTCACCACCGCCTGGCTGAGCTCGGCAGGTGGGAGCAAACTCTCTCCAAGAAGGGGCCCAAGCAGCACTCGCTGCCCCAGTTCTTCTGGCATGAGGCTCTGCAGATGGATGCAAGAGAAGAAGCCCTGGGACTCGGCTATGAGGTTCCCCAAAGGGACTCTTTCCATGCTGGCCTTCTGGTCCAGCAGGAACATGGAGATCTGGCCAAAAAGGGATGTGAAGCAGGGTGTACAGCCCATGGGGTTGCCTGTGAGGTACCCTTTTACCCACCCATAGTGGGCAATGATGAGGTGTGGGATGGCTTGGGGGAGCCTCTGATTTCAGTTCTGTCCTATGAGGAGACATGAGGGGAACTAGCTGCTGTAGACCACCAGTGACAGCAGGCATCCCTGCAGGGGTCAGTGTGTTTACCTGGAAATACATCTTTGGGGTTGGTGGCGCCAGGTCACTCTGTCCATGTTTACTTCAGACTAAAGGACCACATGTTGTGCAGAGCAGGAAAGTGCAAGACACATATTTGAGGGCAAGTGGAGCCAGAGTAGGCACACTCCTCTTACATGTGACATTCCCTGCTCACGTGGGAATTCAAGCTGACTGCTGTCTCCACATACTTGGATCTCCACATACTTCAAGTGGTGCTCTGCCCACCTGGGTCAGCCAATGCAGAACATGCACAATGTTGGGGTAAGTGTGAGAGCTGCACTGCGGGTGGAGGTGTTCTGGGCAGAAATCTGGGAGCTCTGTAGGTGTGGGTACCTGTTCTGCAGCTCCTGCCTGCACTAGTATTCTCCTAGCAAACATGACAGAACCTTGGTACCAGAACATAGGAAAGTTCTAAGCTGGAAGAGATTATTTTGTATGCTTGCATTCATGTAACTAAAATATTCAGTGCTTCAGGAGATCTCAGGGGCTCAGAACATAGCAGATACTTTAAGGACCTCAGCCAGATAATGCTGTTTTCAAGCCAGGTTAATAAATTTGACAAAAGCAAGGGAAATTCTTCAATTTCAGAAGAATAGGCTTTATACCTATTCTAATGAAAGGATACTGGGATTAAAATGTCCATGGGAAACGGTTCCTAAGAATCCTTGTGTGGTGACAAGATATTGGACTAGCAAGACTGCTGGCTGTCTAAAGCCATTCCTGCATAAATGTGCTCCTAATGATCCCATGGCGACTTATTTTTGACCTATGTTTATTTTGTTGAGTAAATGTCACGTCCGTTTTTTGTCTCTTTATTACCACTGGTTCACCAGGCTCTGTGCGTGTGTTTGTGTATGCATAACACATAGACATAATTACACATAAGTCCTTTGGTGTCACTTTTCCCAGAGCAGTGTAACACTTGGCATATGAAATGAATTTGTATAGAAATAAAGCTACAGAGGTTTTTTCTTTTCCCAACCATTTTTTTTTTCTTTTCCTTTTTAATAGTATATAAGAGCAGTGGAAATAGCAAGTCGGAATATATCTGTAATCATATGGCATGAAAAGAAATTCAATTTCAGAAAAAAATGCTGTGCTTTTTGTCTGCGTGCAGGAGGAAGCCTGCAAACTAGTATAGCACACATCAGAGATCCAGCATTTGTGACTGATAACGTGTTTTGAGAAGCAGCAGCATCCCAGCCCCAGTTTGTCAAAGCTGTTTTGCAGCTGCCCTTCCCGTGAAGTTAACTGGAGCTAAGGACATGCCCTGGGAAATCAAACCTAAAGCAGTGCTGGGAATGCAGGCTGCGAACTTCAGCTCTCCCACTAACTCACTGCTTGACCTTGAGCACATCAGAAGGCAGACAGGAGTCCAAGAGTGATTTGGGGCTGTTTTTCCATCATTGGGTTATCCTTCTTTAACTAGCATGTGTTTGTCCTATTACTCATCAGGATCTCATTTGCACAGCCTGAAACAAAGGGAAAAAGGGGGATCCTGAATTACAGATTCCAAATTGCAGTCCCAGAACCCTTGCTGACAGGCTTCTTCTCTCTAATGCAGTGCAGAGAAGGAAGCGTGGCTCTCCGAACTGAGATTTTACTGGATGAAGCCCCAAATAATGTTTCTGCTTCCAGCACCCCCCACCCCATCCCACAGGCTGTCTCCTGGCCCTATGATCCTGTGTACTGAGGTAAGGCAGCTCTCCTGCCCCGCAGGTGGAGAAATCCCTTGGCCAGAGCTTGGTGGATCCTCCAGGCCCAGTCTGTGTCCCACGGCTGGTCCCCAGCACAGCACTCTTTTCTGCTGCAGGTCAGTGCCTTGGCCTCCACACAATGAAGCTGTATTTGAAGAAGGAAGGGATGTAAAAAGGAAAGAAAAGAACCCAAATGGCGGGATGAAAGAAGAGAAAAAAAAATTCAGGAGTGCTAAGTACAAAGGGAGTTAAAAAAGGAAAAGGAGAAAGACTTGAATAGCATTGAATATTTGAATTTCTTTTGTTTGAGATATATTTTTTTAAGCCTCTGGGAAATGTGGAGATGTTTTTTCCTTTTTGTTGTGTATACATTTTTCCAATTAGAAGAATCTCTGCTATATATATAGCACTATTTAGAAGGAAATGGGAAGATAAGGCTGCAGAGGAATGCTTCAGGCTAAAGTTAGGTTCTCCAAACTGGCTTTTGTTGTGCCAATGTGAATCGCTTAATAATTCATATTTCAGAATACATTAATGCAAATGATAATTTTAGCTTGCTATTGAATTTTTAAATATGCAATACAAGCAATTTATGTTTCTGTTCATTTTCCCAGGTAAAACTGTTTAGACATTTTTAACATATGCTTGGTTTCACTCATCATATATCATCCCATTGTTTTAATATGGGGTAATTAAAAATTAGGAGCATTGCAAATAATACATAGAGCCCTGTGTTCGTGGAAAAATAACATGGAACTGATATTCAGCCTTGCACATTGCATGGGAAAGATTTCTCAGTCGTGCTGCAGTAATAAAATGCCGGTGTGCTGTGTTTATGCAGATAATCTATATCTAAATAGTAATTACTGTGATTAATCTGTATACATCCCTTTCTTTATCTATTTTTATTTTTTTTTCCTCTGGAAAGTTTTTTTATGTTACAAATATAGTATTTGGTGTAGGGAGGACAAATGTGCAGTCCCTGTCTTGCTGAGCTGGCTAAAGAATTAGAAGACTGCAAATCAGAGGTTGTTGAGGATTCGCTTTCTTTTTTCCCTTCTGGAAACTGATGGTCAGCTCCAGCCCTGCTTCTTAGAAACCTGCTGGGAGCACAAGTGGCTGACAAACAGGCTGGACTCAGAGAGCCCACCATGGGCTTTGCCAAGGGAGGATAAGGAGCTCTGTGCATCCTGCATTGCCTGGCAGCCCCTAGGATACCCACTGTCCGTGGTAGGGCAGGAGCCCTCCTGCAGTCCTCTCTGTACAAATGGTGATGGCCCAGGAGTGTGCCACGTGGTGGGGAAGCATTTGAAGGATCAGCTGGGGACAAGGGATGCAGCACCTTGCAGAATCTCGCTCTTCCATCAGTAGTGCATGCATCCTCAGGGACACGTTGCTGAGAAGTGAAATGTCTGTATGAAAGGCTGCAGGGTGAGAGGATGTCCTGAGGCCTTGCTGTCACTTTACTCTTCCTCACCATCCTGACAGTGACCCCGAGCTCTGACGTGCCTGTGGGGATGACAGCTTGACTCTCACTGTGTTCAAAGGACCATGACTTCTCTTCCCCTCAGCTGAGGAGGGCCAAGAGCCCAACTTCCATACCTCTTGTCCACTGCTGAAGGAGATGATCCCCCACCCTTCCCGCTTTTATCTCCAGGGCAACAGACATAAAAAAGGTTGCTTTCCATCTCTTTTCTGGAATGGAAACCCATCCTTTACCAGTGATAACAACGGAATGCTTTCCACAAACACCTACTAGCCCCTGGCTTCCACTTGGCCGTGACTGCTCAGCTGAGATAAAGTGGGAGCATTTCCTAGATACAAGATCTACAGGCAGATATGACCCATCTCACTGCTGGACCTATCCCTGAGCTCCCATATGCAAATCTCATCCTGTACTTAATCAAATATCATCCATCCGGGGTTGTGGGGGGGGGAAAAAAAAATGACGGTGCTATTAGAAAGGAAATGGTAATGAGAAGAAAAGAGATATTAAGGAAGCAAAATAATTTGTTACAAATTAATATTACAACCTGGGGATATAAATATGTCTGCTTATTGGAACGCACATACTCCCCCTTAAACCATTGCTAGAAGCATAAAACTTCCCACTACATGCTGTATTGGTCAATGTATCTCTGTAAGAAGGTGCTTTGTATCTCTGAGGTAGCATAAGAGCCATTAGATGTGGGTGTTGCTATGGTAACTGCTCTTTTTTTTAATTGAATAGCATAGTAAGTAGTCTTGTAAAACCCAGGAACCCGTAACTTGCTGGTGCCCTGAGGCAGCATTAATGCAAGCACCTTTTCTTTGTCTTATTTCCTTCCCACAGAGATGCAGGTATCAGAGCACAAGCTACATCCGTGCAAGGCTAGTTACTGTGCCAGGAGAACATGTCCAACTGTCTCTTAATAAAAGGATGATAAAGAGAAGGCCAGGTGAGATATACCAGATTTATTCCAAGGCACTTTGTGTACCATGGGGCTAGGTAGATAGAAGACTTCCTGTATTTTGCAGCTGAGAGGGGCATCCAAAATCTTTTGCTACTGTTCTTTCACTTCCTTCATACATACCTTAGGACTTTTACCCCATGCTGCCTGCCCCAAGCAATCGTGCTGTATTGCAGCCAATCAGTGAACCAATGAAATGAATCCTTCTAGTTGGATTATACGAGTTAATTATATTGTACTATAGATTATCCTTAAGGTTCTTTCCAACCCAAGCCATTTATGAGTCCATGATACCAGCTTTATTTGGTGTAAGATTTATTGTTTTTCTTTTAACATATGCCAGGTGAGATACTCTCCAAATCTCCAAGATTTTCTGCTTATATAGTCTTCATCTTTCCAGAAGAGCAGTGCTCTATTTGACTGCAGAGTTGGATCACCCACCTGGATCTTGGATCCTGCCCATTTTTGCTGCTGTTCGTGCTTTAAATCATTAGCAGAGCATTTTTATGAACACAGGAGTACCTACCTTCTTCCAAGCAGGAGGCTATCTCCCTGGTTGAAATAAAATTATTTTAATCTGGTCAAAGGCAGGAATTTTTGAGTTTCAGCTCCAGAACTTCCCTTGCCGCTGCTGTCAGGCATGCCTCGTCACCATTTTGCTGTGGGATGCTTTGTACTGGCTGTCTCCCCAGTTTCAGTGTCCTTGCACATGGGTGTCCTGTTTGTCACTGCCAGGTCACTGCCAGGCTATACTTGACCTGGCTGAACTGTCAGAAAGCTGTTAGCAGCCAAAGGGAGCAGGTGACCCTTCCTCCCTGCCCAGCCCCTCAGCCCCACACAGCTGGTGTGATTTAGGTGTGTTCAGGTCACTGAATGAAGCACCTCACCATGATGGCTTTGACGCTGGTAGAATAATGAACTTCAAAGCTTCTTTTGTTTGGAATTTTCATTTATATGTTCTCAGGGACAAAGTCCCCAACCGAGACCCTGGGAATCCCCATTCAGGTGCTGCAATACAAGGGTGGTGTTGATACAGATTTTGGAGATAAGCATGGTATGCTCAAGGTTTCCTGGTCACCTACAAGTTTTGCTTTGAACACTGCACATTTTTTTTTTCAGGTGCCCTCTATTCTCCCAGCATGGTTGTTCCACTGCGGAAAAACAAGTCAGGATGTACTGGGGAGATGCTGCTCTGAGCCTCCTGCCTGAGTAGTGTGTGCAGTAACATTTTGATGTCAAATAAAAAGAGGAGAGAGAGAGAAATGATGCTGAGCAGAAATCTCAGCTTCAGACATCTGTTAACTTTGGGTATTGTAGAGGGGAGCTGAGCAGTATGGTCAGAGCCTATGGTGTATTAATTAGTAAAAAGTGAGCACAGTCACTCTGGTTCAAAGAGCTGAAGTAAACTTAGGGTGGTGCAGAAGCCTGGGGTTGCTCTGCCCTTTGGGAAGGCAGTTTCCCCTCTTCCTGGAGGAAGTTATGGTCTTTAATCAAAGGCAGATCATTTTCTTCTGAAAAGTAACTTGTTTTGCTAGCGTGGCAAAGGCTCCTAATTTGCTTTGATTTTTTTTTTTAATTTTATTTTATTTTTTCTGGTCCTACCTGGGAAGTGTCCTTTAATAGAAAAGATAGATTTATAAAACAGATAAAAAGAGAAAATATGCACTTGAGGAGCCTGGGTTTGTTCAAGTACAAGCATGGAGAGCCTGAGTGATCTTCACATTCAGATCACAACTTTGTTGCAAAGGAAAGGTCACTTTTGCTTGTGTTCTGGGTCAGCTTTTTCTCTTTTGTCCCCTTGGTAAGATCTCTGCTTTTGTATTATTATGGATCTACCTTGGTTTTGAACTTTCTCCTTTATCTTTCCTTTGTGTGTGTGTGTGTGTGTGTGGAGAGAACTGATATTTCATCTTTTAAAAGATTTACAGGAAAAAGAAATAATATATGCACCGCTGTGGAAAAGCATGTCTCTGTTCATACCTTTGCATTTTACAGGAAAATATGTCATTCCTTTCAGATCCATGAATTAAGATGCACTATTTTTTGCTGAAGGCTATTTTAAATTAGGCTAATAAATTGCTGCTCTCTGCCTTGCGTGATAATGCATTACATTATCTACTGATGTACACGTATTGTTTGACTCTAATGGTGTGGAAATTAAATGTTAGACATGGGCCAGATGTTCCTATAGATGAATATGAAGTATGACTCTGTCGTAGCTGAGTCTCAGTGGGACAGAAGGGAGACTGGGAGGCTTTCTGAACAACAGCAATACAATCCTAAGTGGGTCACCCGCACCCACACCCATGATCCAGTCCTAACACTGGGTGTTCATGGGCATTATCACCCTCAGATCTGTTACAGGGCTTCAGCAAGAGCCAGTGCCTCTCTGATTTCAGATGCTTCAGTGCTCGTAAGGCCAGGAAGAGCAGCTCGTAGCGAGGGCAAATGTTTGCCATCCCTGCCAGGCTGACAGAGCAGCTGAGGGAGCATCATTGCCTGAGCTGCAAAACGTTCTGAAGCACTCCCTCTGCCCTCCCCCTCTCCCTTGTTTTCATGCAGTGGCTGAGGGGGCAAACAGATGTACATTACAGTGAATATTAATGAAGGTCCCCCACTGGCATCTCCTCTCTGGAAAAGAGCGGAGGGGTAAGGCTTACAATCTCCCTTGCAGGGCTAAATTACCCAGTGACTCATAATCTAAGTACTGGCCGAATGTTGCTGAACACGGGTATTTAGGATATTTGATAATGATGGACAGGGGCATTTTCAAAATTGGTAATGAGGCAGCTTTGCTTTGGGGATCTTCTGATTCACTACAGCTCACTAACACCTGAAAGAGAGAGGAAAAAAAAGAGTCCTCACAATGAGATTAACTAAAGGTTTCTGTTCATGTCCATGTTCATATTGCTTGTGAGATGGAAAGGAAGGACAGTTTTTACACCATCAAAAGAACAAACCAGGACTTGCAGAGCAGCGAGTGGGGGATGCGTGGCTGCTTTCTTACTGAGTAGGAGAAATAAGCATCCTTTCTGCTGTCAGCCCCCTGGAGCGGTCCCCTTTGACCCCTGAGGATTTTTGTAGGCTGACCTGTGGCTCTTGGCCAGCAAGAGAGGAAGGGCAGTGAATGGCTGAATGGGAGTGGCACCAGGGAATGGGCAGTGGAGAGACTGGAAAGGGCTTTCATAGCTGCTGCTGCTGGAGTAAGGGGCATTGGTGTGCCCTGAAGGATGGCATTGTCTTGAGGGGAACTAGCTTTGGCTGCAGCACTGTGCTGGATGCAGGCTTGTTTTTGTATGCCCAGGCTCACTGAAGGCCAGGCGTGGTAAAGCATTATGTGTGCTACTGTACCTCCTGCTGCATGTGGCAGTCACCCCTCAGGAGCATGAAGCCCCAGTGGGGAGCTTTGGGCCAGCCACATCTGTGTCTCTTACCAGATCTCTGAGAGGCATGTGGTGCGGCGGTGCAAAAGTGGGCACATGGTGGTGGTGTCCATGGGAATCCCCAGAGGAACACCAGTGCCAGCCAGGGTCCCTGCCAGGGGTGATGCACCAGCACTGACCTCAGGAGCAAGACAGCATCAGGTCTTCACCATATGATTTTTAGAAAGCCAGGCTCATTCTCCATTTAACTACAGTGTTTCTCAGGCTTGTCAGTGGCAGGCACCATCAGAGATGCTGAAGAATGTTTTCATCACAGCTAACAGAGGGCTATCCAGATTGCTCGTAACTGTTTTTAGCACAGTAAACATGTAAACTGAGTGCCTAGATAAAAAAAAAAAGTGGGAAAAAAAAAAAAGCTTGTCCTTGCAGTAGCTGAGCTGATCATTTTTAATTAAATCTCGATCTATCAATCTGTTTATTGTGTGAGGAAGAGAGAACTAGATCAGAATGATTTAGTATGTGAATACTGTTGACATAGTTTACCTAGACTTCAGCAAAGCCTTTGACACTGTCTCCCACAGTATCGTCCTGGAGAAGCTGGCAGCCCACGGCTTGGACAGGTACATTCTTTGCTGGGCAAAAAACTGGCCCACAGAGTGGGGGTGAATGAGGTTCAATCTAGCTGGCAACTGCCCATAAGTGGTGTTGCTCAGGGCTTGGTACTGGGGCCTGTCCTACTTACTCTTCATTGATCACCTGGACAAGGGGATTGAAGGCACCTTCAGTAAGTTTACAGATGACATGAAGTTGGGAGGAAGTATTAATCTGTCTGAGGTAAGAAAGCCTTTCAGAGGGATCTGGACAGGCTGGATCACTTGGCTGAGGCCAATGGGATGAAGTTGAACAAGACCAAGTGCTGAGTCACTTTGGTCACAACAACCCTAGGCCATGCTACAGGTTTGGGACAGAGTGTCTGGAAGTCTGTGTGGAGGGAACGGACTTGGGGGTGTTGGTCAACATTTGTCTGAACATGAGGAAGCAGTGTGCCGAGGTGGCCAAGAAAGGCAATGGCATCCTGGCTTGTATCAGAAATAATGACATCTTGACTTGTATCAGAAAGATTGTTGCCAGCAGAACTAGGGATGTGTTTGACCCCCTGTACTCAGCTCTGGTGAGGCTGCACTTCAAGGGTTGTGTTCACTTTTGGGCCCCTCACTAGAAGAAAGATGTTGAGGCTCTAGAGCCTTCTCTAGAGTCCAGAGAAAGGCAACAAAGCTGGTGAGGGATCTGGAGCACAAGTCTTATAAGGAGTAGCTGGGGGAAATGGGATTGTTTAATCTGGAGAAAAGGAGGCTCAGGGGAGATCTTACAGCTCTCCACAACTGCTTGAAAGGAGGTTGTGGCAAGCTGGAAGCTGTCCTCTTCTTCAGGTTTCTGGTGATAGGATGAGAGGGAATGGCATCAATTTGTACCAGGGGAAGTTCAGGTTGGTTGCTAGGAAAAACTTCTTCTCTGGAAGAGTGGTAAGGTGCTGGAATCACTGCCCAGCTAGTGATAGAATCACTGTCCCTGGAGGTATTGCTGGGCAATATTGGTGGTAGATGAACGGTTAGACTAGATGATCTTTAAGGTCTTTTTTAACCTTGGCGATTCTACGATTCTATGATTCTGCAGAGATGACTGCTAGCTCCACGCCTCCACACAGCAAATGAACCAAACCCTGCAGTCAGCATGGGGACACAGGAACAGGATGGTCCCACCTGCACAGCTGTAGGATTCGGAGGCTAAGACCACCTGGCAGAGCAGGACTCCACTAGGAGGTGATATGTCCCCCCGCCTTACTAAACTACCCCAGCAAGGCGGCTGTAGCTGTTGTGGGATGGGCACCAGGGCATAGGCCCTCCACTCTTGACATCTGCAGTCCAAGGTTGAAGAAATTAGAGTTACTTTTTGGTCTTTCTTTAGGCTCAGGGTTTTACCCTTTTCAGTGAAACTGGGCCCAAGTAATTTAAAATAGAAAGCTAGAGGGGAAGAGGAGAGTTCATTTGACAAAACATGGTATTTACTTTCATCTTTTCTCTCTCTGACTCAATATTAGCCATATTGTTGATGAATGAAGAACAAAGAAAGTATCATGACTTTGCCAGTTTTGAATCCACTTTTTGGTCTGAGTGGAGGCAGGGGGGAGAGAGAATGGCATGCATTCATCTGCATTCCAGGAACAAAGAACCTCAAACCTGGAATTATTCCCTATTTGACAAAAATGGTTACATAGATTTTTATTGACAGAGCCAATTTAGCTCACAGTGTAGTTCCCAACATCTAAGCTCTTGTAAATCACCTGTAACTTTCTTCTCTTCCTCACCACTTTCCCAACAGTGAATGTTGTATTTCATATTTAACTGAAGTACTTAACTTCAAGAGAACAAGTATCTTAGACATGTCCTAACATCTTCCTTTATTATAGCATGGCATTTGGCATATGTATTAATTAGCAGTTCTCCTGCAACTCACATTTCAAAAGGCTGTAGGTCTTCAGTGGGAAAAAACCACAGCAAGCCAATAAAAGCCGTACAAATAATGCATCTGAAGAAACTATCAGTTTTTCCACATTCACACAGCAGGAATTTTGGCACAAGTACTTTCTGTTTACTGCAGTGGAAAAAATAATATTTATTCTTTATTCAGATGAAACTACTAAATTAAAAATCCTTAAAATATCTGGATCTAGAGGAATTAAGAGCTTGATCTTGCACTTATCAACTGAACGGACCCTATTTAAAGGAATTTCATGCTAGGTACAAAGCAGTCCTTAGTGACACGAATGAAAATCCAACTCAGAGCTCTTCCTTCTCTTTCAAAGATGAGTTTTTACCATTCTGGATACCACTGATTGATTATAGGTTTCCATACTCAGCTTTCCCTAAGGGAGATGGATTTTTTTTCCTGTATATTTTCCTCAAAATTCTACATCTTTTCTTGTTGCATAAATTAAAGCGACATGATCACTGTTGTCTGTTATAATGACTTCTTAGAACACAAAGGGACTCTCACAGAAACCAGACAGTAGTGACCAGTGACTGTCAGGCACTTTCTTTCCCTTTACCAGAAGGTGCTTAGAGATCCTGCATGGGATGGTCCCTTGTTTCTGTGACAGGGCTGTGACGACTTGCTTTGTGAGCAGCAAGTTGGCCAATCTGTAGAATTTATATCTATGCTTTTCTGGTCTCTGCAGAGACTTCCAAGGAAACTCCTTAATGAGGACTCGTCCTTCTTCCTTACGATGTGGACCCATGGCCAAGGAAAACTATGCCAAGATTTCCAAGCTTGCAGACACCGCCACTGCAACATCTGATCGGAACAACTGCTACCATCCGGAGCTGAGCACATCTGAGCTGGTGAGCAGGCTGACTGGTCCCCACTCACATAAGCCAGACAGCTTGCTTATTACTAACAGCTTTAGCTGGAACAGCTACTTAATTAAAAATGCCTTGACCAGTCCCATCACTGCAGGAAGCCAAGACCAAAAAGACTAAGAAAAGTCACTGTGAATCCAAATGAAAACCTGCCATGGCTTTTCCTTTGCTCTTTAGTTTCCAGTGCAGATTCACTTCCTGATGAGTCATGACATGTGCACAGCACATCTGTATGAAATAAGTTGTTTCTTCTGACCATCCCCTGCTACATCTCCTTCCTCACCTCTGCATCTCATTCTTGTTTCTAGACCTTACTCACCAAAAACTGTTCAAGAAAGAAAGAGGTAAAAAACTTTCCATGCCCACCAGTGCTGTTATGACAGTAAGAACATTTGGTGTGGATCTACCCTACAGCTTCAACCCAGGACTGCGAGCCTGAGCTCTCATGGTGACATGAGCAATCTCTGTGTCACTACAGGGGGAAATGAATAAATGAATAAATAAAGTGGAGGTTAAACTTTTGAAGAGTACTAAGAAATGCCTCAAGTTACATCCCCAGCCTGGAATTTTGTCCCATGGAAATGCTCCTAAGCATCCTCCTCCTGGGACATAAAAAAGGGATGGTTACATGGAGAAAGCTGGGTGAGCTGACGTAAAAGATGCTACCAGTGCTTTGTTTGTTGTGTAAAGCATGAGGAACTTACTTCTGGCCAAGGAAGTAAACAGTTTTTCTGCAAGCTTATCCTGCTAGAGTGCTAAAATATTTCCCTCCTGGACACTTTCATCTCTTCATTTTTGATTAAGTGCCATGCCTCTGCCACCTTGCTGCTGTTTGCTGCTCCTTTCTCCAGCAGTTCTCTTTTATTCCAGCTTCTCTGTTCGCTTTTGTCTTTGCTAATTTGTGTTTGTCTTGGACATTTTGTGCAACATGTACCATCATGTTTTATCCTCCCTCAGCTCTACATAGACTGCAGCCAGTACTTGTAAGCTTCCCTGGCAATTGTCCTGGAGCGGTGTTTCCATACTAGCACTTCCTTCATCCTTTGTCCCTACCCAACTATGGGCATTTGTTTGCATTTGCACAAAGCATAGCCATTCTGTTTTAAAGATTTTATTCCATAACTATGCCAAGTTCCTAACACTGTTTGCATCATCTAAAAGGTTGCAATCTTCAAAGACAAAATGAGAGCCTGCTAGCTGCTTACACTGACCGATAAAACAGCAAACACAAGAACTCTGAAAAAAAGAAATTAATCTGTGTGGCTTAGTTCATGACCCTGACAAGACATTTGTCTATGTTGTAATCGTAGAATGGCCTGGCTCGGAAGGAACCACAAAGATCAGCTAGTAATCCCTGTCTTCAGTTTACCACTGATCTAAGCATAAAGAAAATGGCAGATTTGTGTCTAACAGCACCTTTTTCAGAGACTCCATAAGGAAGCACGTACTACCTGGGCAGCATACTATACAGCATGAGAAAATTGACACTCTCATGTGGGATTCTGCCATGATAATCTCGCTTAACACAGGCAAGTCTGTAGCTTCTTCACACTTTCAACCTTTTTGAATTTACTCAGAAATTGATTCGATGGAGAAATTCTAATGCCCACGTGAAAATCCTACTCATCGCAAAGAAAGGTTTACTCATTATCTAGGACAGGGCTGGACATCAAGATGCCTATGTACTCTCTGCCAAGGCTCTACTTCTTATGTCACCTCAGATTCTTTAGTTCATCCAAGGCTCAGAGGAAGTGTCTAATTCACTTTCTGCAATATCACATTGCCCACACCCAAACTCTGACTCTTGGCTGTTCTTTTTCTCATAAAGCAGCAGCCAGCACCTTCCCCTGCAGGCTCTGACGTCTCTATTAGACAGGCTATTCTGCAGACCATACCGCAGACATAGATATCCATCCTGTGCGTGGATAACTCTGCTTTAGAGGGCATTCCAGCTGCAGTTTGTACTGCAACACCTTACTTCCTGTTGTTCATAACTCTGTCAAAATTTAACAGTTTGAACTGAGTTACTGAACAGAAAGCTTTTCTTTTCCTCTTGCCATCCAAACCTAAGCATATGGGAGAAGTTCAACTACAATATTTCACTCTTTTTCTAGAAATTGAGACCAAAATCAAGGAAAATTATTTGTTTAGGAAAAAGAAAAGAAACATCCTAGAACCTTCATTAAGATACTTTAATGTACTGCTACCTGGAAATAGACGTCTGCTTTCAGAATGCTACTGTGTGGCATGTTTGTCATTTTTGTGGACATTTTCCCATATATGACGAATTACCTATATTTAAAATAAAAATCTCTCTATATTTGTTTATGTCTGGAGAAGACCTGTTGAAGTTGAGGAACTGAATTATCTGAGGAGTCCAATTTTCAGACCCTTCCAGGGAGGACACTTCATCTTCTCATGCTTGAGGACCAAATTATATCATCTTGCTATCAATGTTTTAGCCAGAAGTACAACACAGTCCTTTCTTGCTGAAGTGTTGCCATCACTGGAACATAATGAGAGGAAATTCTCTCTTTTAATTCCCAGTTCTCCATCTGCTCATGCCCAAAAGAAAGAGCGAATGGGATGAGTTAGAATTTTAAATAAAGGAATTCAAATGAAAGCAGTATTTTGCTCATATAGCATCAAGTACAGTGATTTTCTGATGCTGGTGGTGATGGGGAAAGTTGTCAAGGAAGTTGTCTTTAAGCTCCCTTCCAACCCAAACCATTCTAGGATTCTGTAAGATGTGGCCATTTGTGTTCTGTGCTCCTGACTGAATATCTAATAATAAAAATCAATGTGATTCCTCTGTGCTCCTGAAGAGCAAACTCTGTGCCAAATACTCTTCTTCCACGCAATTTCCACCGATGTGCCAGGGAAGCAAAGACAGGGTCTGACAATAAGAGATTGCCATATTGCGAGTGGGATCCAGAGCATTAAAAGACAAGGTTATGATTTCTCAACATGAAAAGTCTGAAGGAGGATTCCTGTTCAGAGGAATTTCATTTTGATTGGGAAACAAACAGAAGAGAAGACTGAGTGCATCTCTGTAAAGTGCTGTAGCAGTTTGGCATGATAGAATGGCAGCTGGGGACTTGGAAATATACTGTTTGGAAATGTAAAGGTATAGACAAAATGAAGTCATATTAGGCACAGAACCATCTATCTCTCAGCACCAGAGCTATCTCTCCCTAATGTATGTCACATTTACTCAAGAGTGGGAGAAAACACTCTTTGGATTCCATAGTATTTATGGAACACATTGAAATAAATTGTACCTCAGAACAGCAGACTTTCCCCATGAAACAAGGAGTGACACTGATATAAAGCTGATCTTCTTGACTGCCGTTCTCAGCATTCTGGAGAGCCCGATCCTGGGTAAGGCAATTTGGCAGATAGCTAGCTGCTGTGATGAGGGCAAAGATGTGCATTTGTTGGAAGGAGAGGTGAAAAGGAAATGTAGCTTTCCCATCTAAAATTCAACCTTCTACTTTAAGAACAAAGATATTTTTATCACCTTGGCAGCCAGTATAGCCAGTTCTGATGTAGGAAAGGTCAAAGATATCATTCTTCTATTACCTAGATTCTAATTAGGTTGTGAGTAAACAGGGAACACTGAAGTTATTTACACAGGGATTGTCATGGGCCCTATTGACTTGAAGAGACCAAAGACTCCAGCAACTTTCAAAGCTGCCCTTTGCACATGTACATGATTCTGCAAAGTGCAGAAGAGGAGGCTCAGGGGAGAATTCATCGCTCTACAACTACCTGAAAGGAGTGAGCTGGAGACTGGCCTGGGAGTAAACTCTTCAAAGGGGCTGACAATAGCAGGACTAGGGGAAATGGATCCAAGTTGAAGGAGGGAAGATTTAGGTTGGATGTTAGAGGGAAGTTCTTTACAAGGAGAGTGGTTAGGCCCTGGAACGGGCTGCCCAGGGAGGTTGTGGATGCCCTGTCCTTGGACGTGTTCAAGGCCAAGTTGGACGGGGTCCTGGGCAACCTGATCTAAATGTGTATGTTTGGTGGCCCTGCTAGGCAGGGGGGTTGGAACTACATGATCCTTGAGGTCCCTTCCAACCCGGGTGATTCTGTGATTCTGCGATTCTGTGTGATTCTGTGGCCTCTTTTCCTAGGTAAGTAGTGATAGGACAAGAGGTAATGGCCTCAAGTTGTGCCACGAGAGGTTCAAGCTGGATGTTTGGAAAGATTTCTTCTCAGAAGCATGGTGAGGTATTAGAACAGACTTCCCAGAGAGGTGGTAGAGTCACCATCCCTGGAGGTTTTCAAGAAAAGGGTAGATGTCACACTGAGAGACATGATCTGGAAGGGTCACAGCCATGGGTTGATGGTTGAACTAGATGATCTTAGTGACCTTTCCAACCCTAATGGTTCTGTGACTCTATGAAATGTGCTGAATTAGATCTTAGCCTGGAAGATTTTTTTTAAGGACATGCATGGTTACTCCAAAAAAGAGAACTGAAGGTCTCCAAAGAATAGTTGAGAAGTCAGTATAGTTCCTCAAAGTACTAAGGCTTGCCTATCTGCTCTCCACGCAAACTCCATACAGACCGTGGTGTCTTAGTTTAGCAAAAGATTATCTGAGCAACAAAATGATGTAATTCATCCAATTTTTGGAAAAAGTTCTGCTCATTTCCATGAAAAACCCTGCAATGGTTGAGGTCCTTTTGACTTACGATGAGAGATGATTTTGACCTGCTCTCTCTCATCTGTTAGGCTGCAGCTGTGCCCTCTAGCACTGTATATGTATTCCAAGCTCATCTAGACGTGGAAACAAAAGCACAAATGAGATGACAATCTTCCATTCTTTCTATGTGCTGCCAATACCTGTCTGTCCCCATAATGACATTAATCATCTTTTATTTATAGTGGAATATTGGAAGCTTCAATTTTTCCCTTTTGATTTATTTGTAGGACAACAGGTGCACAACTTAAGCAGGTGTATGGATGTGCACATACGCTGTGAGTTTGCCAATAGCCAAAATGCATCTTTAGTAAATGATTACTTGTACCAAAGCTGCCATTATTTTTAATTCATGCCTAAACTTAATTCCACAACTGTTAGCTCCTACAGTCTATTGTGTGCTTTGTATTGCAACTGCAGTAATGGAACTCAGATATGCAAAACCTCTCTCCCTCCAAAACCCTTTGCAAACAAGACACCCCTAAACCATACACTGCTCCCAGTTTCTGACACTTGGAAAAGGTACTGAAAATGTATCAACAGTTTCCATTGGCAACTGCTGCAGAATAGCATGATACCAATCCAACAGCTGACACAAAATGCCTTTCCATATGTAAAGCTGTGCCTTAAACACACAAGGGACACTAAGAATAAACGTATTTTCTTTTCCTTTTGTCTAACAGCAAATGGGTTGTGAAGAAGTGCTGGATGCCTTAAAAAATGCAGTTATAATTTTGGATCCAAGCTGTGAGAACACTCATTGGAGACAACTGTTCTCTCATGGGCTAGCCTTGAATAAACAATCACAGCTCTGTGTGATATTACTTCTTAACCAGATTCTGGCATTGAGCTGTTGCCTTGCCATGGTTACTTGCCTTTTAAACCAATGTTTCTTTTCCTTCCTTTTTGCCAAGATTCTTGCTCGTTTGGCAGTGGCTCGTTCTCCTTTGAACTTTTGCCCTATTTTAATCTCCACCAAATTTTTAGTCTAAAAGAACCTTTTCAATGATATCTTTTGTTGTCCTGAATTTCTTTTCTGTCTGTGAGAACTTACTTGGGGACATGGCTTACGGGAAAGTGCCCAAGTGA
Source organism: Tetrao urogallus (assembly GCF_951394365.1). Classification (NCBI taxonomy): domain Eukaryota; kingdom Metazoa; phylum Chordata; class Aves; order Galliformes; family Phasianidae; genus Tetrao; species Tetrao urogallus. Next base: position 86,528,696 of record NC_136815.1, on the reverse strand, counting down.
CTGTCTTCTCCTGAGTATCCAGCAGCTGGCATGCATCCGTGAGGAGATTATGAAACAAAGCCACGACAGCACAAGAGAGTGGCCACTCCAGAAATAAAATTAAATAGTAAAGAAGGACACACGTACACACACACACAAACTACCAGGTCATTCACTGGGAGATTTACTTGTGCTTGTTAGCTCCTGAGCTTGCCTCAACTGAATTCATCTGAGGATAACACCGTTAAAACCCATGTCAGAGCATCACTCTGCAAGCAGGGGTCCAGAGCAAAATCCTTCACTTGTGCTGTGCTCCAGGAGCTGGCAGAGCACTGTGTCCCATGGATCATGTGGGAGTCCTGGAAAAAGGAAGCATGTCTCCGGCTGCCTCGGGGTAACTCTCCAGGCAACCTGGAAGAACCAAATTCACAGCTTCTGTGAAGTTAAAATTCATCTTATACCAGGCAAGCACATTACCTTGATATATTTTAACCTTTTTTCTTTTTAATGTGCTTTGTCCTATTTGGAGATTCAGAGGGGAGAAATGTGTGCTCTCTCCAAAATATTTTTTAGCCACTAATATTATTCCCACTTCTAAAAAGAAAAAGAAACCAACAGTTTCAGATTCATTAAAAGACTTCACTGTGTGATTTTCTAAAATAAAGGCAAGTGCATGTGTCCAGTATTCCTGTGCATAACATACATGTGGCATAAATGTATGTGTACAAAAACAGTGACAGCATTTCATATTCATATTTATTATTGGGAAAACCCATTTTCTTACCAGAAGCATAACTGCCAAATTTCTGGCATTAGTGAAAGCCCAGCTATTACTATTTAGAAATCTCTGTCTCAGGCTGAATCATTTTTTGGCTGAGTTTTTAATGTAAAGTAAAACCTAGCACAAGCCTCAAGGACAACAGACCCCTGTGGTGTGCTGTATGTAAAATGAACCACGCTAATGTCATTCTGGTATGTGCATCATATATTCTGATAGAGAAACCGGGGCCAATAGTTTAGTCATATTTATTCACAGACCAATAAGAAGCTGTGTTAATTGACTAAGATATGCCTAAGACCATCTTTTCACCATTTAAATAGTTGAGCCAAATGCAGGAAGACCAGCAAGATACCTATTTCCTTTAAACACAACCCTACCAGCATTTTATGTTAGATGACTTTAAATTAAATCAAACAATTCAAAGTCTATCCTTGCTCACTCTTATTTATTAACTTTTAGAGAGCAATTTTCTTCACAGTAGCAAAATCAATACTCTGAGATAAAACTTCTAACAAGAGTTTCCTTTCTCATAAAATTTTATTGGCAATTTAATTCTTCATCTGTATTGAAATGGTAAAACGTAAAGAGCAATGTTCTTTTTTGCTAGTAAAACATCCTTATTTACTTTGGGACACATGCAGAAGGCACATTTTCAGCTGAGTTCAATCATTTTCTGTTTCCTTGATATCTTCATACGCAGACAGTCCTGACTGACAGAAAAATCACTAGCTAATTGACTACGGCATGCTTTATATGCAAACTTTATATGCAAGTATTGGTTACAGTCTACTCTTTAGACTCCCTGCGCTTGGGCTGAAGGCAGGCAACCTGCAGCAGAAGTACCCAGCCACACACAGCACTGCTCTTCACTGACTCACGATGTTACCTTGGGGTAATTTTCCCCTTGATGCCCCATGTGCAAACTTGCAATTGACTGCAGCTGGATTTCTGCATCTTGCTGTGGTACACAGACGGCAGCAAATCCTTGTACTACTTGGGCATGGAGAAGAGGTGAAAAGGCACACCATGCCCCTCAGTCCAGGATGGGAACATGGTACTTATGAGACAGACACGCATCCTTTCCCATAAAAAAGGAGGAGACAGAGGAGGAAGGCTACTCGGTGCCACGCACTGGGTTTGGTCACACAGTGGTAATCTGTTGCCATTCTCAGCTCTTCCATCTGGCATTTTCAAAATTACACTGGTAGTAAGTAAGGCTGGAGGGGCCGGCTGAGCTCAGCTTTTAGGAAGGAGGCTCCACTGCGTACAATGCTGACTTGAGTTCCAGAGTCACTTTCCCACACGGAGCAGCCCCTTGATCTGTGAGCAGTGCCTATGACTTCTGCCGGGACCACTCGCAAGGACAATGCGGCTCAGCAGGCTCTTTGTAAATGTGTGGCCGCCATACATTCATCAGCAACAATGACTCCTATAATCATTTACAATGCCTTTGGGCCTCCGTGTGTAAAAAAAGCACCGCTACGCCAAACCAATGGGAGAAAAGCTTGTGTGGTGGTGGCTTTAAAATCGGAATTGTGAAGCATTATTTGTATCGAGAGATGAAATAGCAAGAAGTGGGAAGGGTGAGAAAACATGAAAAGAAATGCGCTTAGGGAAACAGAAGCTGGAAGTAATCAATAAATCATAGAAGAAAGTAAAGAGAAAGAACCTTTAAAGTGCCCAAGCTTAAATGTCAGGAGTATTAGAACAAAAGAGCTCAAAGCAGAAGATTGTGTGACAGAGGAATATGCTGAAACTCTGTCAGAAAGCAGGCTCACTCCTGAGCGTGGAAAAGAGTACAGACAATGAAGGGCAGCAGAGAAGAACAGAATAAGAAATGAGGACACCGTGTACGTTCCTCTTCCTTAAATAGCTTGAACACACAGGATCGGTATTATTGTTATTAGAAGACTCTGAGGAGTAAAACTGGAAAAACACCACCACAGTTGTTGAAAAGATCAGCTTTAAGCTATGTAATATGCTAAGAATGTGCTATCATATATGCATGAAGGTATGCCATCAATATTGCAGAGTAAAAAGATCTTGCTTACATTGTCCTCCGCCAAAAAGAAACAGAGCCAACCGAGGCAGAGCTGTTGTTTCATTTATCCCTAGACGAATTCCTACGGTTACATTTTTTTTTCCTAATGACACTCTTTCAGTGATGCACTTAATCACGCATAGCTCTAGGCACAAGTGCCTGCCCCACTGAAATCTACGTATATAAACATACACTTAAAGTTAAGCTGGTACTCAAAATGTTTTGCTGAGCTGAAGCCTATGTGCTGATGGATTGCCTGGTTAGCCATAAACTGCACGGTTACATCTGTTTTTGACTGCTGGCTCGGAAACAGATACCTGTTCTGTTTGAATCAAATTTATCGTGGCTGTTACTCACATTAAAATGCTTTTGGCACCACACACATCTATGTTGTGAAACCAAAATTTTATGTTAAAAATGGATTTGCGGTCAACTGAGCAAAGGTGGTTTACATTCTCCTCAGCAGAAACCTGTATGGGAAGAAATTAAACATGCCTTGATGTATCCTGAAAAAGAGAATTTGGGAAGCCCTCAGAAAGGCTGCTGGAACACATCTGTCACAGCAAAAGGCAGACAAACCCCGGGCACTATGCTTTGGGTGATGGACTTTGCCAAGCATGACAGGCATGAGGGCTGCTGCAGCTATTGAGCCACACTGGCAGGCACTTGATCTGAGCAGCAGCTCTTTCTTAAGAGCCCTGGTGGCACTGCCTACTGCACAGGTCTCTTTTCTGGCTTAACAGATACTCTTTGTAAAATGTTTGCTTGAGGTCAGGATGTGGCTGTAGTAAAAACCATTATAAAGGCATGCCCCTGGGGTGTTTGTTCTTGTGGGAATAAAGCACTTCAAATCCACATGGACCACTCAGTCAGTGGCAGGAAAGAGAACACATAACGAACGGTTTGTAAAATATTATTAGCTTGATAGCAATATGCAAACGGCACCTCAGTCCACTCTGAAGCTATCCTGCTATTTGACCATGTGCACACAAATGACAGAACTAATATGCTGCACCAGAGTAGAATCAGCAGGTAAATTGACTGTTAATTATTGTGTTAATGTTACTGAGCATGTCCACAATAAAAGAGATGTTTCCAAAAACCTGATTCATCTGATGACAGGAGAGTGCTGAATCAAGCAAAAAAATAAATAAATAAAAAAAAATTAAAAATGTTACCACAAGTGCTTATTTGACAGCAACGAATTCTGTGCTATGGCTCTGTGAGACATTTAAAATTTCACTCATAATTTCAGGAGATCTCTCATTCAAATTGTCAAAGCCTAGCAAGCTTGTTAACAACATCAAGGGGTGACTGGTCCTTCATCTTCTCGCTCTTGTTCTACTGAATGATCGATGAACAAACGAAAACTGACAGCTACTGCAAGGATAACAAGAATTAGGAGATACAAAATATGTTTCTACCCCTCCCTGCCTAATTCAGCCTAAGGTAGTTGATATTCATTTCCAGAAAATGTTGAAAAACTAAAAAGAGCTGTAGCTTAGATCCTGGATGTTCTGCCCCCACCAAGCAGGGCCATGAGAGTGGCATGAAGCAGGACAGCTAATGGAACTGGGGTCCATCGGTTGTTCTCTTCTTTCCGGGCTCTGATTCTACCAGATACAAAGGTAATCCACTGAAAGAATTAACACAAAAGTTCTAAGGCCTCCCCATGATTTTCACAGTGCCTTGACAAATTTGACTGTAGGAACATCAGAACAAAACCTCAAGCTACGATCTTTTTATTAAATATTTGATCTCCATTAAAATATCAAGACTTCTTGGTGGTGTTAGCTTTCATTGTGAGTGAATGCTCTTAGCCCATGTCTTAGTTTCCCTAAATTCCTAGTTGAGAAAATAATGAATTAATAAATGTTGATGTTCGTGAAGTACTGTGCTTATTCACTGCACACCAGTGTTTGAGACAGTAATGATAGGACTTTGAACTGAGAGTGAGTAGATTTGGATTAGGTATTAGGAAAAAATTATTTAGTCAGAGAATGGTGAGACAATGGCACAGGCTGCCTAAAGAAGCTGTGGATGCTCCATCCCTGAAGGTGCTCAAGAGCATGTTGGTTGGGGCCCTGGGCAGCCTGATCTAGTGCCATGGCAGGGGGATTGGAACTGGATGATCTTTATGCTCCCTTCCAACCCAAACCATCCTGTGATTCTATGAAAGCCGATTTTGATGAGATTCACTTGAATCCTCACTCTTAAAATGAATCAGGGAACTAAACCATATGATACAAGTAAGTAGTCACTAAGAATGGCTAAGGTTTAGAACATAACATTAACATTATAAGAAATCACACAAATGACAAGCAGACATGATCCAACCACAGGATATGAGATGCATTGGTTGGAAGAGCCCCACTTAGTTTGTTCAGAGATATTTTTTTTTATCAGGAAGTCAAATACAATATAGAAGGAATGGCCTCAAGTTTACCAGGGAAGATGCAGGTTGGACATTGCAAAAAACTTCTGTGCAAGAGTGGTCAGGCACTGGAACAGGCTGCCCAGGGAGGTGGTGGAGTCACCGACCCTGGAGGTGTTCAAAAAATGTTTAGATGTTGTAATGAGAGACGTGGTTTAGTGAGAAATATTGGTGATAGGTGGACAGTTGGACTGGAAAATCTTGGAGGTCTTTTCCAGCCTTATTGATTCTATAATTCTGTGATTAAATAAATTATTTCATTTCAGCTCTCTCCAATCAAGTCAGCAAGATTTTAATTGAAGTTTTCTCATGCTTGGCCAATCTGTTTGATTTCAATGATGAGATGGCAGGCTTGGTGTATGAGGGAAGTACAGTGGATGTGATTTATCTCAGTTTTGGCAAGACTTTCACCACACTCTCCCATATTGTCACCTACAAAACATTCCAGAAATGAATGAGTTGCAGACTAAATGAATGGACAGAGAGATGGACTGTAAACTGTCTGAACTGCTGGGCTTACCAGACTGTGATCATGAAGTCCAGCTGGGGGCCAGTCATAGCTGTGTACCTCAGGGGAAGATACTGAGGCCAGTAGAGTTTAACACCTTCATTAATGACCTGGGCAACTCAACAGAGCAAATCCTGTGCAAATTTGCAGATGTTATAAAACTGAGAAAAGTGTTTGTTAGACCAGATGCTTGTGCATCCATTCAAAAGGACCTTGACACACTGGAGAACTAGGCTAACAGGAATCTCATGAAGTTAAATAAAGGGAAATGCCATGTCCTCCTCATGAGGAGGAACAACCTCTCGTACCAGGAAAGGTTGAGGCCAGCTGGATGAAAAGCAACCCTGTAGAAAGTGCTCTGAGATTCCTAGAGAGCAGCAAGCTAACCATGGGCCAGCAATGCACCCTTGCAGCAAAGAAGGTCAACAGTCTCCTGGGCTGCACTAGGCTGAACATTACCAGCAGGTCATACATGGTGATTTCTCTCTGTTCAGCCCTGGTGAGACAAACCTGGAGCACTGAGTCCAGCTCTGGGCTCCCAAGTACAAGAGACCTGGGTAAATTGCCGCAGGTCCAGAGAAGGTCCGGAAGGATGACGAAGGGCTTGCAGCACCTAAGGTACAAGGAGAGTCTGAGAGAGCTGGGACTATTCAATGTGGGGAAGGAAAAGCTCTGGACAGCTTTATCAGTGTGCATAAACATCTGCTGGGGGATGATATGGAAGCTGAAGCCAGTCTCTTCTCAGAGGCACCCACTGCAAAGACAAAACACAATAGGAACAAATTGAAATACATGAAATTCCTTGTAAATATATATATTTCCTGCAGGGGTTGTTGAGTATTGGAACAAGTTGCCCAGAAAAGGTGTGGAGTCATCATCCTTGGAGATCTTCAAAACCCAAATGTTTTGGTGTTGTTTTTTTGTTTGTTTGTTTGTTTGTTTGTTTTCTGTAGGGCATCTGCCTGCTCTTTCTGTATGAATTGCAGAAGAGTAATTTCCTACTCTTCACTATATTGTTAATACAGACAGATGCTCTTCGTAAATGCAGTGTCAGTCCACAAATCAAATGTATATCTCACCTGCCACGTCCCCTACAATCTCAGGACTTGGGACAATGCACAGGCTGCACTGTTAGTGCCTCAGCTCAGCCCCACATGTTCCCCTGAACCAGTCTCTTTCCCCAACTGCCCCAGTGGGATCACAGTTGTCTATAACCAAAACATTGCTGCAACTGTAAAATTTGCCTGAAAGTTCATTTCAATCTGCTGCTTATAGTAAACAGGTGGGTTATGGCTTTGTCCTTCATGTTCAGTCTCATGTCAGTTCCAAAACTCTTGCTCAACTGCTGTTCAGAGATCTCAGCTGGAATCGAGAACAAAAATCTCACTGAACTTCATAAAGTATTTGGAGTAAAACTGACACATGACTGGGGATAGAAGGAAGGCACAGCCAGGAGGGGAGAGAGGAGTGTGAAAGACTTCAAAATTGAGAGAATTCATTCTTGTTGGTGAGAAGGCCTTGAGGAACTCAACCTACAAATTATCTCATTGTTGCAAGAATAAGAGAGAAATCACTCATTACTAAAAAAGCCTCATTGTGCTATTCAAGCACACTGAAAGCTTTTCTGAGAAAATACCTTCTGTGGAGAAATGGAGCCAGAGGTAATGTTTTTTCCAACTTTTTCCTTTGCACTTCTATTTCTCCTGTGATGTTACCTGTTATTTAATGTGATTATACATATGCATACACAAATGTAAAAATAATTGTAAATATAAACAATACAAATACAACTATAAATACGTGCGTGCGTATGCAGGAAAACAAACATATGTTTGTTTATTCCCCTTGTGTGTGTGTACAACTACTATAGTAAAATCCTCTCAAAGCAGAAGTGTTCTACAATCCATTATTTTTTGCCAGCGCCAGTTAATTTACAGGGCTTATTTCTAGCGCTAGTCAGTGGCAACAGTCCCCAGATGAGGTTACAGAGAGCTTAAAAATAATTCTCGGCCAGTATTTGTCGAGATCTGTGTGCCAAAATAAACACAGGGCTTGTGTATTTGTGTATGAGGCTCATCCTGCTCTTCACTGCTTCTAAGTAAACAGCCCCCAGCCGCTTTACCTGCATGAAGCAGGATGTTTGGGAGCACAGAGGCTGGGTGCTCCGCAGCACCCCTCGCAACCCATTATAACAACTACGTTGGGAACTGGAGGCTTGGTGACACTGGCAAGGTTTAGGCTAAGCCCCAGTTGCCAGTGACACCCCATCTCTCCATTAGCCACCAGGCATGAGACCCCTTCAGCCCTGCTCTGCGTGTGCGCTGAAGTGACTCGTTACTGCCAGCACAGCTACATTTATAGAGGTACGGCATACATTTGACCTAAGATACATTTGTTTTCTTGTTGTTGTTTTATCTGTACAGTGGGGCAAAGGTGCCTTTCTCCTCCCCTTCTTCCGTTTTGGATAAAACCTTACTTGTTTTCACAGGAACGTTAGCTCAGAGCTGCTGCTGCTGTGCACAGCCGATAAAACTTGCTTGGAAAGACCATATGTCACATGGATCTGCTCAAGAGGCATGAAGCCCTGCCTGTTTACCGATCCTTTAAAGATACAATTTTATGCTCAGTTAAAATGGAAAAGAGCATTATGTTTAAAGATAAACCCATTTACTGTGCAACTGCTTTACTGAATTCTGTCACCAAATTACTTGTTAGTAAGACATTTGGACTGCCTGTTAAAAAGAAAAAAAAAAAGTTGTTGCACATCTCTTTCTCCTTGTTTATCAGTTGCTATGACAATGCTAATGACAATAGCATCACAGACCAGCATTACAATCTTTTACTAGAAGCAATAATAGACAAAATCAGTTCTGAGGAAAAAGTTCCCTTTATTAATGTAGTTTTTGACCCGGGGTGTTAGCCAACATTCACGGTCCCTTCAGGTTGTTTCTGTTAGGAGAACAAACGGATGAGAATGTGAATTGGGTTTTTCACTGTGCTTCTGCTTATTTAGGAAGAATGTAGACAATGTCCTGTTACTCTGGGCTCAGCAAGAGTCAAAACAATGGGCGGTGCTTTCTCTTTTCACACTTCCAAGCTTCTTTTGAGCCATAACTCAAGCTTGCTCCCTCTTTGCTTTTTCTCAGGGTCAGGCTACAAAGGTTTTCCTTGTTGGCTCCGGTGTGTCCTTGCTACTTCCTCTGTCTGCTACTCTGATGTTTCTGCTGTCACTTTCTGACTCACTCAGTTTCATCACATCCCACCTCGTCCACAGGCCCTGATCCTGTAGGAATGCTTTGGTCCCCCCATCTCTCAGAGCTGCCAGACGTGTGTAGTGTGGGAAGTACGTGTGTGGCTCCTGGGGATTTCAGTGAGCATGTTCCATAAAGAAGGTAATTTTTAGGCTTTTCCTAGGGAAGGGAAGCTTTCTCACCCACCATCTTCATTGAAGTTTCACTCCTGACTTTGAGCATAGCACTGAATTTATTTCCAGTAGTGTATTTTAGCAGTCTAAATGCTTTTTTTCTTAGTTCAGTCAGAGAGTCTCCTTCACTGTCAGATCAGTTTTTGTATAGAAGTGCTATGGGGGGGAGCAGAAAATATGCCACTGTTTCCGAACAAATCAGCCTCCTATGCAACTATAATAAAGTTGTGAATAAGTCCTAGAGGAATTAAACAGATTTGACAGCATTTAATTTCCATACATTTAGGGCCTGATCCTGCTTTTGTTTTGCTAACAAGTACTAGAGGGAGATAAAGCATGAACCGAAGAGCAAAATAACATCCCAGCTAAGCAATGACAGGCAGGTGTGTGATGGAGCTGCTGGGGCACTTCCTTGCCCAACAGAGGTAACTCCAGCATTCCTGCTTTGGATCCAAGCCATTTTTGCTGTGCACAACAGGTCTCCTGGCCAGGCCTGACTGAGCTGCACAGACACTACTTTGGTCAGCAACTCTGGCGCTAGCACTCACGGCTTTAAACTGTCTGGAACAAAGGTAGCATACAGTGTAACCTTTGCTCAGTCAAGGCAAAGATCTTGGACTTCAAACAGCAAAAACTCCCAACAGCTGCATTTTCTTTTTGGTTTTTAAGGAAACAAACTCAAAGAGTTTCATTTTATCTTGGCCTATCATCACAACTCACTCAACACGAAGTTTCTTCTTATCTCTTAGGCAAGGCACATCCCTGGTTTCCATATACTTTCTTATTCCTTCCATAAGTCCAATTCCTACCACATCCTTCCCATCTTTATGTAGGTGATAGACTGTGATTCTGAGCAGGAAGGATCGTCGGACATGATCTCATACAACTACAACTTTGAAAGCAATTCTTCACTACTGCAGGTGAACCAGTTGAAAATTTCGGAATGCCCCAACAGAATAAATGGGCATCTTTGGTCACACTCACAGCAGTAATATTTCCACAGTGGTGAGACCACTGAATACTGTTTTTCTAGTATGGTGTGTCACCCACTGAACTGGGAGCATCTCATCAGCAGTGAACCCAATGCCATGAAAAACCTTTGAATTCAATATAAAGTAATTTAAATGGAATTCTCTGTGAAAGAACAGAGCTTGCAACTTTTAGCCAGAAATCTCAGGCCATCCACTCGCCTGGTGAGCCAGTAATCCTCAAGAAATGCCCTTTTGCTGTGACCACTATTTCTTAGTTAATGTACAGTGAAAAGTATATAATTGGTTTAATCTTTGAAAGAGGGGTAAGCTTTCTTCAAGCACTGCAGAGAGTAAGCAGCTCTCTGCATGGAACATCCAGTTATGGGCACGTGCTATTCAAACTGAGACACGCGATTCAGCTCAGTCCTCAGCAGAAGGTGGAGTTTGAGCTTTCCAATTTTCTTTTGTTTCTGTAGGAAAACACAAGCACGCTGAACAAAAGAAAAATCCATTTTCTTTTCAAACTGTTTCTGAAGGAAATGGTTCAACAAGTTCTAGTAAGATTCCCCACAGAGTAGATGTTCTCAGGATTGCGTGTTGTTAATTTCTTCCATTTTTCACTAAGCTGACAGTCTCTTGATCAGGGTCAGAAAAAAAGATCTCCCCGCTTGAGCAAGTTATCTTCAATAATCAACTCTATAATAATTGTTCTCTATTCCAATTACTCTCATAGCGAGGATTTGAGAATGTGACTCCCACATCTGAACCATGGATCAACCATAGATTTGTACAAATCTGTACATGTGCCAGAAGTACCAATGTGATCCAAGTCAGAAGGGAGCAGACAAGTTTATTTCTCCTGAACCTGCCTTGTGCTTATCTTTACGCTGCCTTCATCCTTGCACTGTGACCCTTCGCTGGCTGCAAGACAACAGCCAGTCTCAGTCAGCATAAAACTGTTGTTGAAGACAGCCCATCAACATTTTTGGAAGTAGTGCAAATCCAGTGTCAGCACTTGGAGTACAAATCCAGATGAGCTGAGTGCGATCACACAGGAGGAGCACCGGAACTGGACTTGCTGTATCACTGAACCACAGCCACAGAAGTGTATCCTAAATGCAAGGAGATTGCCTTATGAGGCCATTTTGCCTCAATCTCTTCTTTTGGATCTGTTCCACTTTGCTTGCAATGTTCATATTCACTGAGTCAGAGAGCATGAGAATAACTCTTTAGTGAAGGACTCAGGGCATTTGCTGGAGAGGGGAAACACATGGGTGCCAGCATGGACTGAAGCATTTCAGCAAAGCAGAACAGTGCCAATAGGAGAGACAAGCAGCCACCAGGCCCTTACTACCTGTTAGCCTGCTGAGACACATTCACAACCTCATCAGAGGGGGACAGACGTAATTTAGAGCAGTCACTACCACCATCCTCTCCCTCTAACTGTGACTACTGCCCATGAGGAGACTGGTACAGTCTCACCACGTCCTTGCTTACTCAGCCTCTGTGTGCACCCAGCTTGGAGCACCCTCCTGCCTGCAGTGACCCCCTGCATTAGATCAGACTACACAGGCTGCCTATTGCCAGCAGCTGTAGTCAGGCACGGCCTCGGAAGTAAAATATTAACACACTCCCGTGGGAAAGGAAAATTCTGATTTAAAGATAGCACTTTGCACTTTCTGGTTCTTTTCCTGAGCTGCTCCTGGCTAAAGCGTTTCCTTGGAAAGTCACTGCACAATTTTTTCTAGTCCCATATGCCCAAAATCAAGAGTGCTGTTTTTAAAAATTGCCATCAGCTGCTTGTGATCTGCTTCATTGTCTACATCCTTCTGAAGTTCATTAGCAAAAGTCCTAGAAACCCCCACCCTCTGGTGTATATTTTCTCTCCCTTTTCAGAACAGTTCAATTATGCCACTTTTTTAAGGCTTTAATATTTTGTTCCTAATCCTGATTTAGAAGCATCTGCTAATAAATTGACAGGTTGTGACATGTCACTGTAATTTAGAGCTTTTTCACCTTAGATTCAGAGTGATGCTTTTATGATTTCAGCAGGCTTTTTATTCACAGCTCCATAAAGCTCCCATCTTGAGTAGCTCTTTGAGTGGGGTTGTCAAGACAGCTATGTTTGGTACACATTTTTTCCTGGAACTGAATTCAATTTTGCCTATAAAGTTACAATTCCTCTGTCCGCAGTTTGTTTTGTTCTGCAGTGGCTTAACTTTTCATTTAAGTCATCTCTTCTCTTGCTAGCACAGGATATATTCAAAATACTTACATAAGGAGCTTATTTTTATTGGTTGCACTTGAAATTCATCCCCTTCAGTGTCCTCCCCACCTTCATTACATACCTAACAAATCTCAGCTCATCATTTGCTTTGTGTTGTGATGTACTGTTGTATTGTGCCCAGCATGTTCACTGGAACAGAAGGTTTGAATATCTGCATCTAGCAAATGGGAAGCTGACTGTAGTTAGAGCCTTATGATTACTGTTTAGCATTTGCATTGCGGTGTTACTCGGAGACCCTAGTGACTGAAGCTCTGTTTAGTTTGGATCTGTGCATATCTATTCTGAAAAGACAGTCTGTACACTAAATAATTCATGGAAGAAGAAATAATTCTGTGCTGAATGTAGCTTGCCAGCAATGTAGTTTTGCTTGACCTAAGATGGGAACTCCTGAGCATCCTGTGTCTCCAGTAAGATCTCATTATGGAGAGGTGGTATTTTTTACCTTTATTTTGCAGATTTCTGCTTTACGGCTTACTTCTGAAGGAGATCTGTGGAGGGTAACCATGATGAATAAGCCCAGTGTTAGTTAGTGGGTGTAATCTGGCCACACAAGGATTAGTATTTGCTTTAGAAAATGTTTTAAAACTTTTTTAAATTTTTCTAAAAAAGATGTAAAAAATCACCACTGTAAAGACCAGACACATCAACTCTAGAAAATTTTAAACATTAAAATGTTTTTTTTTTTTATTTTCAGTGTGAAATTACCAAAGTGATTGAGAGAAGCTAGCAGCAGTAGTCCAGAGCTCAGAGAGATTTGCAGGCAGTTTCCATCGTGCTGCGGTCTTACAAGTCAAACGCAATCTGTGGGCACAGGTAGGATTTGATTTTTGGTTTTGAAAAGCTGGACATACAGGAATGGCAGTCAACTGATTCTTTCCTAGGGCTCAATGAGGCTTGGCTGATGCCTAGAAGATGAAAATCTGTGCCAGGCACATACTTTTTCCTCGGCCTTCTTCCACAGGCAAACCTGCAAACTGAAGTGGAAGCCTCTCTGCTGGGCCAACCTGGCCATCTCTCACAGTCTGCAAACAAATAACCAGAGACAGCAGCCTTTCAGCCACACTTCTGCTGGGGCTGCTTGAAGAGGCAGCCTGGAAAATTTGGAACGCCATCAATTCGTTTGAAAATACCCACACAGACAGAAGCAGCGGGACTGTATTTTATCAACAATTTCTGGTGATAAAGCTCTGGGGGGAAAAAAAAATCAGTTTTCCATAAAACTTCCTATGCCTAAGCTATTTCTAAATGCAACTATTAGACACTTAAAAAAAAAAAAAAATGCTATTTTAAAGGCTAATTTAAACATTACTTTAATGGCTAAGGTTTGGAGAAACCTTTTTACAAGATGTCTGCGTGTGTTCATAGCTATAGGACATGCGTATGCATTATTACTATCTATGTGATGATTTGACAGTTGTAAAATGGTTTAATTTTACTGTCATATCACTAAAGACTCTTGCTATCTAGTAGCAAAACAGCTGTAATACTCATGTCTCCTATTTACGTTGTAATGAAATAATATTGACAGTTTGAGCATGTTGTAACATAAATGGAAGACACTCTGAACTAGAAGACAGTTATCCTAAGTGGATATTATTATCTTTATCTGTCACTACTAGTAATCCCTAAATAGAAATTAGCCTCAGTATTTTTTAAAAGAACATTGGAATTCAAGAAAACCCCTTCTTCTCTCTGAATCATACTTTCAGTTTTTAAAATTTTCTTTCTTTTTCAGAAAATTTCATAAATGCTTTCTCCTTGTATTTAACTACTTCCACTGTAACATAAATTCTGAACCTTTCCCAGCTATAAAGGCAACAAAAGCTTGAAACCAGCATGGTCAGCATGTTGCTGATGTAGTATGACCCACAATATTTTCTAATGGTTTTTTTTTTGTGTGTTGTTTTTTAAATTTTTGGTGCTATCTCAAATAATAACTTATATGCTTTACGTTTCCCTTTGGAATAACGTATCAGGCCAAATCATGTGTTTAATATCTGTTGCTCATTGCTATTAGCTCACAAAAATTTGTGTGATAATATCCATCAAAAATTGGGACACAGTCTCCTAACTGTTTCATCTTGCATAGCCTTTCTCATGAGTTACATTAAAAGAGTCCCCTGAAAAGAACTCTTCACAAGGGTAGATAATGGCAGGACAAGGGGACATGGTTTTAAGTTGAAGAAGGGAAGATTTAGGTTGGGTATCAGGAGGAAGTTCTTTACACAGAGAGTGGTGAGGTGCTGGAACAGCTGCCCAGAGAGGTTCTGGATGCCCCGTCCCTGGAGGTATTCAAGGCCAGGTTGGATGGGGCCCTGGGCAGCCTGGGCTGGTATTGAATGTGGAGGTTGGCAGCCCTGCCTGTGGAACAGGGGTTGGTGCCACATGATCCCTGAGGCTCCTTCCAACCTGGGCCATTCTGTGAAAAACACCACAGTATGTTTTTTCACTCTTTCTCACACTAACACTACTGGATGAATACTTCAGCAATAGATATGTGGCACAATTTTGTGATGGACCTCTAGCAAGCACCTTTCCCATCCACCTGGATGGATCAGTTCTGTCTCACTCTAAGCCAGAGAAGGCAAACTTTTTAAAAGAAGCCTAGAAGTTTCTTGTTTTGGTTTCTACTGTGCTATTACATGGCATATAGTTTTTTTTAATGCTATTCCTTCCGACACTTTATTAAATCATTGTACTTTCATGTCTTTTCTACCCTTAAGTTCCGCAGAGGATTGTCTGACCTTGTATGATACTCTCCACTCGAGCAGCGTGTAAGATGGGACAGCTATATCTTATTCTGTGTACAAACAGGGGGTTCTCAAACTCTGACAAGGGCAGGCCCAGCCAGTTAACCTTCTTCAAAGTTATGCCAAACTGACTGCAAAAGGCTCATTTGAAGCACTTGTCTTCAGCCTCCCAAATGACAAATACATGCGAATGTATTTCCCCGGGTATTTTGCTAAACAAGCGCAGTGTCAAGAAAGCAGTTTGACATTCCAGGGTGTGTGTGGGTAAACAACATAAAAAAGGAGTAAGCAAAGATCACATACTGTACTATAACTTCAAGTTCACATGCCAGTAGCCCTTTGGAAGAGGGAATAAGGTGCTTTACCCTTCCTCTTGTTTACTGAGGAGAGCGAGGGCAGCTGGGCAGTTCCCAAGTGCTGGCAGTTGCTGTAGGTTGCTGTAGAAGTCTTCCCACAAGAAAAGGGGCACCCTCACCATGCAGCAGGGCTCACCAAAAGCTCATGTTCCTTCTCCCTGTCCCAAATGTAATAGTAGTTTTCAGATATTTTTGCAAAGCTCTGTTTTTCAAATATTTTGTGAACCGTGTAGCAAAGCAGGAAGCAGAAACGTTAAAGACAGAGACTGGAGATTAGCATCAGTCAGATCCACTGCCTGAAATTTTACCTAATGATAAATGCCTTTCGTGGTAACTTCTTATAACGCTCACGCCAGTATATTCAGGCACAAGATAACGTGTGCACCTTGATGTTCTGCACCTTTTCTACCAATAGTCCCTCTTCTCACCAGTGAGAACTATTCTCCCGACGCCAACACATTTTCAGTGAGATCTGTGGTTGACAGATGAAGAAAAATACACCCTCCAATTGCTATTTATGATATGATTACACGGGTCAAGTTTAATTTCAGCATTGTGGATGAATATGTTACCCAATCATTTTAATGATACACTCTCAAACCAGCAGTGGGGCTGAGGACGGAAAGAAAACCTTGTTTATAACTTGTCTGCTGATGATTGGAGTTTGTTATGGAAGCATTCGAATGCAATCATCTGCAACACAAAGGTAGGGAATGTTCGCACCCTTCTATAGACACTGTAGGGGTAGCTGCACGACAGGTGAGTAAGAGAGGCATGGCACAGAGGGTGCAATATTACAGCAGGGATCACTTTTCCTCAGGGCTAAAGCAAGAGTATACTGAATCAAATTAGCACTTCTCAGGTAAAATATATTGCTGAATATTGCTCTCCAGACTGCAGAATCAAGAAACCACCAGTGCTGGCCTAATCCAGCTCGTCTTATGTTGGTGCTTCATCAGTAGTCACACGTACTTCAGAAGCTCCTGTGTTTAGCAGAGCGTTTTCAAGACCGTACAACCATCTGAGCACCCTGCAGCAGCCTTCAGACCGGCTGGTTGGGCTTCTTGCAAAAGGAGGCAGCGCTGCCGGAGCAAGACTGCCGAGGAGAGATGCAGGGACGGACCGAACCAGGACAGCCTAACCAAAACACCCGCAGAAACACTGCATGAATTAGTTATATCCACACACTGAAGATTCTTGCTGGAAAGTTCAATAGCTGGAAAAGGGATTTCTTTGCCTCTTTTTGCCGGTGACAGCTGTGTTTTCATAATGCCAGACCAGAGCTGCTCTTTATGTGTGCTTTACCCCTCCGAGGCTTTTTGAGATGCTTGTCTATCAGCCACGGGAAAACTCCCTTTCCCGCAGCCCGCCCTCCTCAGCGTCCCGCCCGTGAAGCCCTGCCGCCCCCCGCCCGCCCTCATGGCGCCCGCCGTCCCCGCTCTCCCGCTAGCGGCTGCCGCACGGCCAACGGCCGCCGGGCTCCCCCTAGGGGCGGCGGGGAGCGGGCCGCGGCGTTGCCGGGAGACCGGCGGGGTGGGCGGCGCCCTGAGATCGCCTCAGCGCTCGCTGCCTCTCCGCGAGCCCTTCTGAGGGGCGGCTCGGGGCCGTGTCCGTTAATAAATGGTAAGTAAAAGTAACTGCAGGTGCCAGTCCTCGAGGGGGGCTCTGTCCCTCACGGGGGGGGCTTAGAGCCCAGCTGAGACCCAGTGTTTAAGCCCTCGGGGGTGCGTGATCCTCACAGACGCCTCTGCAAACCAGGGTGGCCAGTCCCAGGCAATGATAATGAAATTCAACAGCAGTCCTGGCATGAATATCGCCCTTTAAAAGGCAGAAGACGCTGGAGTTAACCTTAGCTGCCACATACTATAGCTAGCAGCACCTGAGACCCATTAGTTCATACATAATTTCCCCTGGAACGCTGATTAATGTGGTTGTCCCAAACACAGTTCAGTGTTCTGTGAGATGCAGTTCCGGGGCTCTGTGGCTGTGCTGCTATTAAAGTGTGACAAAATGCCATCCTGGGCTCAAGTTGGACCTTTGTAGTGCGAAGGGGACATGTGGCTTAGTTGGGAAGGACGTCTGAGACTGGTTTTGTGTTGGTTTTAGAGCCTCAGAAAGCTGCTGAGCACAAGAAGCAGTCACAGTTAGACCCAGACATGCTGATCTCAGTCTGTATCTGTCAGCAGAGCAGGCAAACAGCCCCCTTACCTTTAGAAAGCTGCTTCCTTGCTCACTAGGGATTTTGCTCGAGCTCTCCCACACTCAGCTGTCAGCTCCGGTCCCACAAAAGTGGGATGTCAGAGTGTATCTCTGAGCTTTCTGAGAGCTGGATTTCTGGGATGCGGTGAACCCTGGTCTGCTCAGGCTTTGAAGACTGAGGTGTGTGGAAGAGGGGCTAGGAGCATCTGCTGTCTTTCCTCATGCCTTGCAGATGCATGAACACGTTCTGCACAGGGCACCGTCTGCGCTGCCTCAGACTTCAGACTTCAAATCCCATTACAGGTGATTACAATAATCAAGAGAACAAATTCACAAACCATCTTACCCAAGTCCTTGTATGAAAGAAAGGGCATCATTTCCGACAGGCTGGATGTGGAAAGATTGATTTCTTGGCATCCAAACATAAGAACAGCCTTACTGGTTGAGACAAGTCCATCCAGCCCAGCAGCCTGTCTCTTGCATAAAAACCAGCTGATGCTTAGGGAATGGCAGAAGAGAAGGCTGAGCACATAGTGATGGCTCCCTGGCACACTGTCCCAAACTCCTGCAAGCTGCGGCTCCCCGAACCAGATGTGGTATTTTTAATAGCCGTTGATAGATTTTTGTTTCCATGAATTTGTGTAATTGCTTTTTGAGCCTGTATCAATTCTTGACATTGCAGCATCCTGTGACAATTAGAGGCAGGCTCCAGCAAAGCAGGGTGTAAAGAAGAGCCCTTGTTTTGTTTGTTTTGAACAGATCACCTAGTAATTTCATCCCGTGCTCCTACTTGTGTTCTGAGAGTCAATTACAATCACTCCCCATTTGCCTTCTCTGAGCCATTCATGATTTCACAGGCTTTTCCCATATCCCTCTCACTTTTCTATACTGCAGGCAGATACTACAGAATTTAGAATTCTTAGATTTTAGAACCTTTCTCTAGTTCTCATATGCTGTGTTGAGAGCATCAAACGTGACCAACATGGGATGCAGGCATATCAGGGAGATTTATACTAGAGCACAGCAGTGTTTTTGGTTTTTCTCCTTCCATACTAATTGATAAAATTTTATTTGCTTTTTTGAACACCTCTGAGACATTTATTTAGATTTCACAGAGCTTCCATGATGTCCTCTTGGTACGGTAGCAGCCTTGGACTTGTCTCAACCAGTATGGCTGTTCTTATGTTTGGATGCCAGGAAATCAGCACCTTCAGTTGTGAATGCAAAGTTGCCCGCTTTGCCGGTTGGCATTGCAAGTATCTACTCTGCATTTCCTCCTTCATTTTGTCACACGATTGATTACTCAGTATCATGAGACCTTGTTTTTGTCATGTGTCATGTTTTTACTACCGTAAATAATGTAGCATCACCCACAAAGTTTGCCACCTTGCTGGTCTTCCCCTTTCCTAGTGTACGAGTTCAGCAGATGGATTTGGTAGATCTTGGCAATACTGGAAGGGCACAGTGGGAAGGAAACAATGAGGATAGTGAGGACAATTGACTACTTCTCTTTTCCTCAGCACAGCTTATATCTCACTTAGATTTGGATTGAGATGGCTGCTCCTCACGTGGTGCAGGCAGACCCACCTTGATTTTGCCACAGATTTGGAGGGATGCTGGTGAAGGCTGGCCAGTGTGCGTAAGGCCAGATGTTTGGCTAGTGTAACCGATTCACACCAAATCAGGATATGGGCTCAGATGGGAGCCACGAGTGGGTTCAGCTCCTCACATCATGGGGATGTCCACAGTGGAGGCAGGTGGGTGGCCCGAGTGGAGTCCGTAGGGCATGCTGGCATGGGGGTGAACTCATCCAGGCAGCATCCATCCTTCACTCACCTGAAGGTGACATCACCATACCTCCCCACATGCAATACCTGAGAGGTATGCTCGTTCTTAGTAACAAGCTTTGTGAGGCGGGCCGTGGCTTTCTCACCACTTGCCTGCGCCGAGCGAGGCAGAGCGGAGAGCGCTGTAAGCAGTGCTTGCACAGCCGGAGCTGTCCCCGGTGTGTCCCCATTCCAGCGCGCCAGCCAAGCGTTTAAGACACCTGCTTCTTTTTGCTCCTGTGCTGGCCACAGACTAATAGGGACAAACAGGAAGAGGACTTAACAGAACGCAGAAAATAATTGTTCTATGCCAAAAGGGAATGTATGATCAAAACTACAATGGGCAGGCAAGCAGCGAGGCAGTGACCCGAGGCAGCGCAATGTGTCAGGAAGAGAGAGCAGCAGCCCAGGGACAGCAGCAGCCCAGAGCCTCAATTTGTAATGACTGTGTGGACCACATGCCAAAAAGTCTCTCCCCACCTCCTTGCTCCAGAGAGCTTTCCTAATGTTCTTAGCTGCTTGGACATCAGGAGAAAAAGAGCCTGCACGCATCCAATATGTGACCCAAGGCATCTGCTTCAGCAGAGCAGCACTGCAGAACCTGCCTCTAATGCAGAGCGCTCCAAACACCTGTGAGTCAGATGACGGCAAATTCTCCCTGTCTTCACAAGCACAGATGAGTTTGAACCTTCTGGGCATTTTAGCAGTTTACCATCTGCACATATAACCTTTTTTTTTCTTTATTTTCTGAGCACATGGAAGTCTTGTAGGAGGATGTTAAAACCAGGAAACAAAATAAGGAAACATGTTTACACCTGCTACATCTGTTCAAGAATTTTCAGCTTCCATTTCACTACTGACTTTCATTCCCTCTCCTCCTCCCTCCTGTTTGGTCAAATGCCCACCATGTTACAAACAATTCTTATTTTTTTCACCCAAATCTCTCAGACTTTCTATTGAATCTTGTGATATCTTAAAGCAAATGAAGTAAGCTGTGAAATGGTCTAGCGAGCGATAGAAGCAAGTGCTGGCTGCTGTATCTCATGCTTATCCAGGATTGTCTGGATACTTGGATTCATAAAATACGATGATTTTAGTTTTTTAAACTAGAACAAAAAAAGCGAACGATAAACTGTTCCAGATACAGATGAATTCTTTGTGTAAGCCAAGTGCAGTAAAACAATTTCATGAAAAGTAGATTATGAAAAGGATTATAGCACACACACACACACACACAGAAATATCAGCACAAAGAGGAATGTCTCTGTTAGCAGATGCCCCAGTCAATTATAACTGGTTTATCATAAAAGAGAAAACACACCAGTATCTGCTGTCACAGGGGATCTGTTTAGTTGAAAGAATTACCTGTACAGTCATACCGACCATAAAGTCAGACCTGCAGATCTGAAACAGTTAGGAATGGGAAGAAAAGATCTTCAAATGCTGGGGAGGGGGGCAGCAGCAAAATAATTCCTCCTGAACAGAATTCAAAGGAGATTTATTTTCATATTTTTTCCCCAAATTTTATGCTATGATTGTCGCAGCAAACATTATATACAATATTTTTGAATTAAGCAAATGCTCTCATCAAAATGATTTCAAGAGTGACTGCAGTGGCATTTTTATAACCACAAAAAAATTAATACGTAGATACAGATGTTGAAAACCTAAGCAAAAAAATTGGATAAATTTGGGCTTTTTCACTGAAAAAAATCTACTTTTGCTGATGCGTTTCTTTCTTGGAAGATTTACAACAGCTTTGTGAATACGTGAACTGGATTATTAGTAACACAGGCAAGGTAGCAGTACTGGGAAGAATCGCCTGCTCCCCATCATTTCCTAATAAAGCCCTGTTAATGGAAGCAAAATGCCTTCACGGGTCAACAGGTAACTTTGAAATGTGCTATTTAGTGATTGTGGCATTTAGTATTATGATAGCACCTCTGTTTCTTTGAATTGCTGTGTGATGCTTGTGTGAAGCATGCAGTCTGAAATGGCGAGAGAAGTTAACGATATTAAAGTCAACATAGTACATGCTTGCGAAAGGTTGAGGCAAGTCCTGTGGTTCTAAAACAGGCACATTCTCACTGACAAGTCTTGGCCAATACAATCTGCAGGTGTCCACTTTCTTTCAGGATTTAGTCCAGTATTCAACCAGGAGAAAACAGTTCAGTAATTCATTAGGATATGATCATGCCGGGCTGGTTACTAATTGTTCAAAATACCATTGGAGGCACTCCAGGATGCTGCACAGCACTCCACAGCTGGCAGCCGTGGTACACAGGCGGGTATGCCACCCAAATAGAGCTGAATAGCTCGGGAGCTGCAGGAGAAAAGCAAAATCCCTGGCGGCCAAGCCCATGGGAACCTTCCTGTCTTGCAGGGAGGGAGCTGCAGGTGCAAGGGGCTGCAGGCAGGATGAGTGCAGTGCGCAACCCCACCGTCTCATGCTGAAGAGAAATGTTACTGGCAAAATAATTTTACTGCTGGCTGTCAAATGGGAACCACGGGGTTCCTCTCCTAACAATGAAAGGCTGACTACTGTGCATTAACAGCCCTGCCGGTGCACAGAGTGGCCTAGCCTGTTATTAAACTGTACAGCTAAAGCTGTTGTTCTCCACTTAGCTGAAAGTGAGTTACCATATTGCAGGTCCCCCAAGACGTTCCCTACCCTTGACATATCCTCTCCCTCGAATGAGTGGTAATGACTGGGATCAGATCCCTCAGGCTCCTGCCTGGACTGCTTTACCTTACTTCAGAGCAGCTCCTCTGTAGAAGGGTTGGTCGGCCCCTATGCAAATCCCTACCCCAGCCTTTATTCCTGGAACTCCTTCGTGGTCATAAGGCTCTTTCTCTGCAGCAAACACAGCCAAGAAAACTCACTTGTCCTCTAAGCAGGTTGCAGGTGGATTTCCCATGCACAGCATAGACTAGATTTTAAATGTATGCAAATAAGCGTTTGTGTGCCTGACACCATGACACAGAAACATCAGGATTTACTCACTGACAGTTTTTTTTCATGCACTTTTAAATTCACACTTGCAAATTTGGCTCTGAAAGTAACAGAACTGCAAAAATAACAAGATCCCAGCATCCTGGGAAATTTCACAGTCATACTGAGTAAGGACTTGAGCCAAAAAAGCAGTACAAAGAAGATGGAGATGCCTTTTGTGGCATACACATTACTTTCAATTACTATTATTTAAAGAAAATATCTGCTTAGTATTAGTCTCAGTTCCTGAGGACAGAGTGGATGGCCTTCACACACAGTGCCACAACTGATAAAATCACTCCTTTCCCCAGCAGCCTTTTTGTGTCACCACTTGGCTTTGCTTATGCTGCATGTATCTAGCCTTGATCTGTCACTTTCTCCAAGGCCAGCAGAGTAAACTCATCCTCCTGACTCATAGCTCCAGATGGATTCAAGCTCCAGCACACTGTCCCCCTGGAATTTGGCATATGTAGGGTTTATATGCCCTAATCAATCAGGCTGATTTCAGTTAATCCTAATCGTCCTATTAGGGTTCCCAGATAGCAACAACAGCAGCTAGAAATCCCCAAGCAGCCTAATTGACTTCATCTAATTACATTCCTTCTTGAGATTTCCATTAAACTACCCCCTGAATTCATTACTGTTGTTGGCTGCAGGTTTCTGTGACTCCTTAGAAAACATATGCAGCTATAAGGATAGCTCAGTTCCACTCTACGTGAGACCTGGCCACCTCCACATAGCTACCAGTCACTCTTCCTGCTCCAGAATATATCAGATGTGCCATCTAATCATGTAGTGGAGGATACTAGTTTTCACTCCTGGCACTTGGGCTCGTTTCTGCCAATGTGCTGCCTGTGGTTCCTCCTTTGTAGCACTGAATGAGCTGCACAGTTCAGAGACTGCCAGTTCTTATTAACCTCTTGCAAAAAGAATTTATAGATATGCCTCATTACAAGGTAAGAAGCTGACACTCATCTCAAAAGCAGTTAGCTTGGAAAGTAATGCTCTTTTGTCAGTATTCACCTTCCTCTGTGCTCTATGGTAGAAAATTGTAAACTTATCAGTGGGGATGACATCTGTCATAGATGGGCTTCTTTGGCTAATTTGATCACTTCTTCCATTAAAATAATGTTTTGGATTCCCAGATGTTCCTGAACTCTCGGTTCCTGCCTTTTCTAGGATACAGAATTGTACTCCCTGGAGAAAGGAACGTCTGTCTTCCACCCATAGAACTCAAAAAGTGAAAACTTCTCAGGTAAGGATCAAATAGTTGAACCTAAGCTGGTTTCTTCTGTACATGCAACAGACCAGCTCCCATGAAATACAGCAAGGCTGGAAGGGAAGACTCCTTTCCACTGGGGATTTTACATACAATATGCATGCAGATCAGTGCTTTGAAGTTCATTTGAAAACGAAAACAAAACCCACATAAGACACCAGGATGCAACTGTCAGGTTGGAAAGTGCTTTATATGTAAGACAAGTCATAGCGTTCAGTCTGTTTGGAAACTGATGCCACTGCTCACTTTTACAGACAGTTCCTCTAGGTGAGAGTGACACTGATATCATTCACATAGACACTGCCAGATTGATGCCAGCGAGACGGCAAAGCGTTCAGGTTCACTGGAAGGAATGTAACACCTTGGCTAAAATGAAATCCTTGACCACGTAGAAAGGGAGCGGGTCGGAATGGTACCTACCCCTGCCAAATGTTCACTCTTGCATCCCTGCCTCGCTAAGGGTGTGTGCCATGTCGACTGAGAGCCAAGGACAGTTAAGAAGTCCTGTGTGAATAACACCTGACTGCTGTGGGCAAAGAGCTATGAAATTAAGCCATAAACTACGTATGTGGTCATTTTAACTAAGTTTAAGGCTTTGTAAATCACAGCGTTATAAAGCAATGCTGGGGAGAGGTTATATTTTACACAAATATTGATGTTTACGCTAGATTAATGATTACTTGCCTGTAGAGAGGAACAGCGAACGGAATATCTATCCAAGGTCAGGCTGTGTCTGAGCTGCAGACACAATAAGTCACTAGAAAGTTTTAAGCAAGAGGATTTGGCCTAAACAGATTTTTTTTCAAAGAGCTGGCTAAGATTGCTAATTATTTCTTTGAATAACTTTGAACTGCTAGTTTCTGAATCATTGTCATTCCAAAGGGATTAGTAAATCCTTTCAGTAAAAGGAACACACACCAAAACTTTTAAAACGCACTTACAGAAACCTCCTTCTTCTTTTCTTGTTCTATCTTGGCACTAACAGTGCAAGAGGAAGCTCACTTAAAATAAAAGTAGAAAAGAAAAAAAAAAAGGTGAAAAGGAATAAGAACACAAGCTAGAACTGAAAAAAAACCTTAAGTGCCTCCTTGGAACTGGAGACACTGGTGGCTTTATAAGAGATGCAGGCAATCAGCGCTTCGTAGGCATTTGGGAGAGCAAAGGCCCAATTCCTCTGCTTATCAGTGGCACTGGCCAAGCAAACACAGGCAGTATTTTCTACTAGTGCAGTATACTTCTCAATGCTATTTAAGCTCACGTTGGTAACTTTGCTCCTTATCTTAAATATTATGCTCTACAGATTATTTGCAGTTGCAGAATCCTTGTGAAAGCACACTTTGCTATGTGACTCACTTTTAAATGTTCAACTTTCTGCCTTCCGTGTAGAAAAGTCTGAGCTGACGTATTTATCCTGCTGATACACCGATTTCTACATCTCAAACTTCTCTGTTTTCATCAAATGATATGATCTAACGGGCTGGCTAAGTCAGTGGGGCTGAAGAAATATGAGGAAACAAAGAGATGCACGTTTCTACTTGCCTTCTCCTGAGAAAATGAATTTATCTGAAAATGTTACACAGTGTATCTTCTTGCTCCACTGAAGGCTTGTTGATGTTTTTGTTTGCTTGTTTTAAGGAATGCCTTGCATGTAGAATCCCTGCTGTCAATCAGACTCAGCTTTGGGGGTCCAAAGCCAGACTAGGTAGAAGTGCCTGGATGATCTGGGAAGCTTCCAGATTACATGTCATCCATACTATCTCCTGCTGGCACTAAGACAAGTTCTCTACCTGTTTCTGGTTCAGCACTCACAGCTGTGCCCACGCTCTCAAACACAACACAGCCGCAGACCTACGTGTGGGAACAGCTGCCTTCCCAGGAAGCCCACAGAAGTCAAAGGGAGGGCAACATTAGTGAATGACAGACTATGGGGAGGTCCCCAAAGTGCACTTTTGCTCATCTAGTCAGCCATCAATTTCATCAGCTCAGCATGTTGGCTGGCAGCTCCTCGAGGTTTACAGAAAACAGGAAGGCGCATTGCTCTTGTCTGTTGCACCAGCTGAAGCAAGAAGTGGAAACGGTGATGCTCTTGGTTTCATGGAGAAACTGTTGCCTTCCTTCCCTTACACAGAGGCTGTGATGTTTGTTCACAGTGGTGCTGGGTGTGCTGTGATCTGCTGGGGCTACAGATACGGAATGGTTTTGTTTGGGGAGAAGCTGGTGCTTTAGGGGAGAGGGGCATGAAGGTGGATTGCCTCCATCCATCTGGATGATGCTCAGCAGATCCACAGTGTGACCATGAGGCCAGGTTTTTTTTCTGCTGAGGAGGCCCGGTCTGGGGCTGAGCTCCTCCATTGCACTGTCAGACTACAGTGCTTTGAGTAAAACTCTTATGGTGAAAATTAATGCTAGCATTTGCTTCCTTCCATAGTACTGTGTGCAACGAATGCCCTGTGTGAGAGATGCAGGTGGATCTTGCAATTTCACTTCCTCTGACTGTCATGTATTTCAGGATGAGAGAAAATCTCCTGTTCCTGCAACATGAGCTAAGGCAAAGCTGATCTCATTGTGAGAAAGCATTCGTTTCTTAATTTGTGCTATTGAAACTGTTCTGTGGACTTCCATTTGCTCAGGAAAGGAACTCTAAAGTAAAACAACTGCCATGCAGGGGAGGCTGCAGATGGCTCAGTAGTAACACAGATACTGTACACCTGCACATGTTTGGCACAGAAGGGTTTGAGAGCAGATTTGTGAGCCAGCCAAGGGAAGACAGATTTATTTTTTTTGAGGAGGCGGGAAGATCAGATCACCTCCAGGTGCTACCCTGATAAACACTGAGAATAACTCACCAGTCCTCTTCAATTCTTCTCTGAACAACTTCATCCTTGAGATAGGAATTAGAGGGACAGATATGTTATCTGGGAAGTTGTCCAGATTCATTTACAAGGAAGTTAGATACCCAGCACAAGCCTGCTTTAGGTAAAGTTGTTTGGTTTTTATTTCACCCCTTGGTATGTTTGGAAGCCGGGGGGCTGGTTCCTTCTAACATTAACATAGGCAGCAGGGACACTGCACATAGGTCAAGCTTTCACAGTTCCTACTGTGAAATTTTGGAGACCTGAATATAATTTATTCATATGAAAATCAATCCTCATTTTGTTTGTTTAGGCCTGCTCTGCAAATTGTAATTCAGAGAGATTTTGTAAATTAGCCAAGCACTCAACACTAACCTTCCCCCCTTCTCTCCCCATAATCCTTTTCAGAAGGAAAGGATGCCTCTTCCAGAAACCTGCTAGCAATTAGGGAGGAAACAACGTGGGGATTTTTCACTTGTTCCATGAGGCTCTGAGTTCAGCCAGTGCTATGAGGAATGGTGATAGGTGTCCTGTGCCATGTACACAAAGCCCACTGGTCAGCTACAGAAGATGGGCAGTCATCAAGGATGAGGTTAAGTCCTCAACCACGTTTCCTCATGTCACACCATCTAGCCTACAGTCCTACCTAGCTGCACTGTTCAGGTTAAAAGTAACCCCTGCAGAAGGCATCGCATTTCACATGGTCCCCAAGCTACCTCCCTTGGAACTAGCAGAAGCTACAGCACAGTGCTGTGTTGTACCATCTAGGCGTGCTCTTCCTTGGAAACCTCCTTAGGTCTCTGCACTATAAAACAGGGAAGTCCTGACGGAGATGCATACAGATGGAGAAAGCAAAGAAATGCTCATTGGTGGTCCTGTTGTTTCAGCTAAAGCCCACAGGAGGCATGACTGAGGGCAGAGCAAAGCCCTTGCTTTACAAGGTGGTCACAGTATTTTAATGCACGTTATTTTTAAAAAGTGAGTTAAACTGGTGTAAAACAGAGTGTGGTCACTCTTAGTTCAATTTAACATTGGCTAGCATGAATGGCAGGTCATATTGATTCTTGTCTATCTAATCTAAATTGATATAAGCGGGATTTCAAATTAACTAAGCTGTCTGAAGAGTGTTACACACTTGTTTAAGTCCATAAATTTAGAGGAAAACCTTTGAACAAATGGCAGTAGTTTTCTCACTGAGACAAAACTTGCAGCTCAATACTGATTTTGACAGATCTCCCATTAAATTTCACTGCAGACAGCTGGGGAAAGTTATATGGGGAGCAGAATGGTCAATATTTTGCCTAAGTAAATATATAACACAGACAACCTAGCAAGAGATACTTATTTTGTCTGACATCAACAAGACTGAGAAATAATTGGTTTTCTTCATTCTAAGGAAGCTTCTCTGCAGACAAAATAAACTCCAAAATGAATCCTAATGTTATACAAAAAGGCAAGGACTTTATTTCTATCCCCACTTTTGTACTGCCAATAAACTGTTCAAATCACACTTCCTTGGCACCTTTCAGAAACAAGGTGCTAAGCAGAACAGACCATTGATCTCGCATAACATTTCACAAATCTGGGGCCGAGGGAATGACCACCATGCAGTGCTGAACCAAACAAACAGAGGCGAAGGAGAAAAGGAGAAAGTAAGAAGAAGGAAACAGGGAAGCAAAATACCCAGAGAGTGAGACTGTAGAGAAGGTCTTCTGGGTTATCATTTAGATGTTTGTTTGGGAAGAAAATACGTGGGGAAATAAAAGGGACCAAATGCTGTGGTGCACAGAAGTTCACATTCTGGGCATTGGTTGTCTGTATGCATTCAGGCAGTTCCTGTCAGAGATCCTTCTAGACATAAGCAGTGGTGCGACCACTCCTCCCATTTATTGGAACAGCCCAAAGTGAGTGCCTCTGCCCCAGAAGTAATGTAGCCTTCAGCTTCTGTTTACTGCCGTGCTATTTGTCCCGCTTGGGGAGGGGACAGAGCCTTGTTCTCCACTGCACCTTGCTGTGGCAGCTACACAGTCCTACATGGGCAATATCCTTTAGGGAACGCGTTTGCAATTGACTCAGCAGAACATTTCACCTGCTTCTTTCCATTCTGAAAAGCTGAGGGCCTGCTACATACCTGTTCTGGGGCAGATGGGAAAGCCAGCCAATTCAGTCACATGTATGTTGGTTCTGTTTGTTGTGGTTTTGTTTTTTTTTAAAAAAAAAAAGGAAAATAACAGAGTTCACTTTTCTTTACAATTCTTTTGAATGCTTTTCTTTCCAACTGCTCGTCACATTGGCTTAACATCACACAATTCAAAAACTGCAGTTCATTTGCAGTGCTTGAACTTCCACGCATAATTTTCATACGCAGCCTGGTAAAATCAAGCACAAGCAGGAAACAAATCACAGAAGAAACTTTCATGACTTAAAATTACACTGGGAAGAGAGGAAAAAACAAACTTAAAATGTGCAAACAGCAAACTTGTCCATTCACCACAGCTGTGTGCCAGCCAGTAGTTCCCATAGCTTCAAGACCAATACATTGAGCTGACAGAGAAAATGGCTGCCGTCTTCTGGGGCCAAGTTACAGCCATCCTTGTGGTTTGAAAGTCTGAAGTGCAGTGCTCAGATAAAGCAGATAACTCTGCACCACTCTGGTAGAGACATTAAAACATAAGAGAGCTTCAGTAAGTGAGCTCCTCACTTTCTCTCCTTTTTTGTTATATTTTTCCTCTGGTGGGTTGAGTTATCCAGTTGGAGCTCCCAGAATAGATGAAATCCAGGCAGAAGAGCCTACCCAGTTCTATCAGTCACCTGCTGAGAGTCTCACTCCATCAGTGAGGGATTGCCTTTGGGCAGACATGTAAAAGTTATTGGGGTTTTGCACTTCTTCCCTCCACTCTTGGCCTTGTTTGTAGTTTTGGAACAAATATGGAATATAGTCTGTCCCTTTAATGCAGGAGACAATGAGAAGGGCAAAACTGTTCCCAAGAAGTCAGTAAAACTGGTAATGCCTATTAATGATTGCAGCAGAGTGCTTTTCAGTTGCCCTATTAAAGGAGCTCTTTGTCCTAATAAATACCAATGAAAAAGCTTGCTCTCAGAGCACCTACCCTGTACTTTATTTATAATGAGTCTTCTAATGAGTACATAGAGTTTATGCTTCCTTGAGAGACTCATCACTCCCTCTCTCAGTCTGTTATTTAACATACAGTACTCCATGAAGGTGTCCCATTTCATCCCCCATGCCCGCCCCACCTCATTCTGCACACAAACTTCCCCATACTGCTTTTTTTCAAGGGCGTAGGCAACTCTGAAGGAACAGAGAGCACTGGAAGCGAAGCAGACTTCCCAAATGATAGGCACGGTGTGGAAGGAAGGGGAGCAGGCACCCCAAATTATCACTATGGCAGTGCCGGCCTGCTGAGGACACGCTCACATTGTCAGCCCCAGTGTGCATGTCTTCAATCAGCAGCATGCTGCTGCTGCTGTTTAAGCAGTCACATATCTTTCTGTTATACCTGGTAAAATACCTGGTAAGCCACAGTCCATTTGCCTGTGTCAGATGGATATCCTAGCTGATATTAGCCACCACTGATTAACAAGACCTAAAGGCAGTCGCATCTAAGAGGCTGAGAAGTCCAGCAGGTAGCAATGAAAAGGCCTACCTGTTCCTCTTTGATGGGTAGTTTGGAGGGGATTGTCAAGACAAAGTGCTCACTTGTCTAGTAACCTTTTTTTCAAAGCTCCTTGTGGCTGTAATTTAGCATGGTACATTCTGTATGTGGCTGCTAGGTTGTGATACAATTTAAATTAATAGCTTTGTGAGGCTTCACATGATATTCTGCTGCCATTCAGAGTCATGCCTTGAGATCGTGGGATCCTACATGACACATCCCTAATGTGATCTTGTGACAGAACAGAAGTAATTTATGTTAGCAGAGTATCTGAGGAAAGAAAAAAAAAAGAAGCCTATTATAGGGTTGCTCATCGCCTTAGGCCAGAAGATAGGCTCTGAAGACTCTCTTTTATTCTCTGTGTTTTTCTTTTAGACTTTGAAGCTATGAGTAAAAGGGTTTCCCTTCCTTAAGCAAATCAATTCCCTGTCCTCTGTCTGAGTCTCTGCAATGTGTGTTTCCACAAGAGACCAAAAGTACAGCAGAAGATTGTATAAGATGATTCAGTATCAATGTTAAAGATGAGCCCTATATTTGCTACCTATCACCAGCAGAGCCACATCAGCGTAAAATCACAATAGCAGCAGTCTTTGGCCTGTATAAAATCAAGATTGTGTTTGGAATTGAGGAAGTCCTGAGAACAAAAGGGCTCTTTCATCTGGAAGAATAAAAAGAAGAATAAAAAGCTGCTCCTTAAGGAAGAATGTTTTTCAGGGCTTCAAACAGACTCATAATTCACTTAATCTTCTTTGGAGAATGCTCCCCTCCATAGCTGGGTTCCAGTGGCAAGGAACGTGGGACTCCTTGTCCATTGGGTTGAATTCAGTGCTCTATGAAATGATGGCTCCAGTACAGCACTCAAGGTGCTTCAGTGTCCATTCCTCAGGGAATTCAGTGTGCTGAATAAGGTCCTGTGTGCTTTGAGAGATTCCAAACTACTCTTTTACTTGATGAAATCACAGAGACAGTGAGTTTCAATAAGTGAGTACACTTCAAGAAAAGTGCCTTTCCTATTCACTTCACAGTTAGGCATATCTGAGGGTCTAAACCTTGACATTAAGTTTAGACACTGCCTAGCTTTCAGTATGCATTACACATTGAGTTGTGTGCTACCTTCAGAGCCCACTAAGAAGCTGTTAACTCATTCCTACAACACAAGACATTGAGATTTTGCTGTTAATTTCAGTATCAGTAAAACTGCACAAAACCAGCTGTAGGACAGCATTTAATCATAAAGCGTGCACAGGAAATGTGTACAGGCTTTAATCATAAAACATGCAAACAAGTTCTGAGGCTGGAAGAAAAATCCTCTTCTTCCCTCAAGAATGAGAAGGAGGGCACATTCACAGCTAATGTTTTGCTTATCTGTTTCAAGCAGCATTTGATAGTAGGCGTGTGCGTGTACACATGTATGTTTATGTGTGTAGTGATACATTCTGAATCACTGGTATCACATGGGTAAGTCTCCTACATCCCAGCTTTCCCCACAGCATGTTATCTCACATTTTTGTGAAATGTGCCAAGTTTTTGTATACTAGTTATTCTTGCATTACAAACGTGCTGCTTACAGTTAATTAGTTTCTGTAATGAGTGAAGAGCGTAACTAGTACCTAGCTCCCAGAACTGTAAGAAAAAAATGACTTTGGTGGGTTGCTTCAATCTGATAAGATCTCAATTAGTAGTAGGGGTAAACACTTAAAAGAACAGAGCTTGGATTATCTGCATTGAGCAGATCACGCATTTCACAACAGCAGAAGGATGCTGCCTGCTTATGGCAGCATTACCAAATGTCCAGTGAATGTTCTACATGGTAAATACAGTTCCACTTGTCAAGATGGTACTGGAAATTTCATGTCACCAGTTCCAACTTACCAAGATAACAATCTGACTTAATTGCTGTGCTAGCTTACCTAACATGAAAATATCCATTTCAGCACCATTTTTTGGTGCAAAGTTATCTGCAGTGATGCTTCAGGCCAAGCTAGACTCTTACCCTTGTTAGAGTTTTTCAGTCCCAATATACATGTTCCAACACTTGGCATGTATTCAGCAAGGCACTATTTCATTTTTTTAAAGACTTGGGCTTTTTGTTGTTGTTGTTTTGTTTTGCATCGCTTTTCATCTTGCCCAGTTCATGCATGAAGTACTTTGTTTCATCAATACTTTGTAAGTCCATGGGCTCTGATGAGGTGCATCTGAGGGGCCTGAGGGAACTGGTGGATGAAGTTGCTAAACTACTATCCATTGTATTTGAGAAGTCATGGTGGTCCAGTGAAGCTTCCACGGACTAAAAATGGGAGGGGAAAAATGTGAAGCAGTTTTATAAAGAAAAAAAGGAAGACTCAGGAAACTGCAGGCTGGTCAGTCTTATCTCTGTGCCCAGCAAGATCATGGAGAAGATCCTCATGGAAACTGTTCCAACTCTTGTGGGGCCCTGAGCAACTTGATCTAGTGGAAGGTGTCCCTGGCTATCACGGAGGGAATGGAATTGGACAGTCCTTAAGATCCCTTCCAATCCAGACCGTTCTATGTTTCTGTGGTTCTATGACTTTCTGTAGTTTCTCTGGAAGGATGCAAAGGTATTGTTGAACAGATGGAAGGGATGGGGCATCAATTTGGTTTTCCTCCAGTAATATGAAGCAGTAGAAGTAAATACTCCAGCTCTGTCTCTCTGTTCATTTCTTGCTGCTTGGATGGTTGAGTGATAAGGGAGAATTCTTTTTTTTCTCCTCCTACTCCTATCAGGCTGAAAGGGTTATATTTAAATAATGGATCTTGTAGTCCTGTGTGCTTTGCAAGCTGATGCTCAAGTGCCTGCTTCTTTATTGTAAAGTTGATAACACAATTTTTACATGTAAAGCCTTCACAGCAGGCAGCTGAATGGCTGTCCAGATGGCAGGATTGTTGTTTGGGAGTCCCTGAGCTAACAACTCCTTAGTCATCGAGGCTCTTCAATTATTGTCATCTCCCTCTTGTAAGTGTCTCCACTGATTCATATCAGTATCGCAAAGGGACATTTGTTGGACTTAATCTTAAGAAAAAGTGGTGGCAAAAATGTATGGCAATTCATGATGGCCAGAAGGGGTCCCTACCTTTGGAAGCAAGGTTTGCTGTTGCTTGTGTGACATATTCAGCTGTTCACAGTAGTGGCATTCTGCATCGCTTGGGACCAGAAAAAAAAGTGAGGTATCTCAGCAGCAGAGCATTAGTGCAGACGTCCAAAAGTAAGACTGTCAGGGAACCACTTCTTAATCTTATTTGAATTTAATTGCAGCTTTACATGTGTTGGATGCATATGGTTTTCCACATTAAGATGCAAAGTTTATACAAATCTGAGGTGTGAATGGTTCCCCTGAGTGCTGATGACAAATATTCCAGTATCAACACTTAGCTGTTAAGCTTACCTTAAAAACTTGCTGGGGTGAGAAGCCATTGGTAATTTCTCTACTGACATTAGATAGCAAAAAAAGCAGAGCTTCTTAGCACTTCGTGTGGAGACTAACTGGAGCACAGGGCATGTATGAACTATCCTTCCCTGCTGTTCCAGCTGGCTGGTAATTTATGACGAAAGATCCACAGTGTGAAAAGTTAGAGCCCAGAGTCAATGACAGGAAGTTGAAAATGAAAGGCCTGTAAGTTCTAAGAGTAGCCAGTCATGCTCTCAATGCAAAGGAGCCATAAAAGTCAATTAATCCTTTATGACTGGGAGTATAGATACTTCTCTTTTTTTTTTAAACAACGTTTTGTTGTTAATAAAATGAGTTCCAGCAATAATTTTACAGAAGAAATGGCAAAAGGTGTGAGAAAGCAGAAAAAGCATATTGACTTATTTCTACTTTTAAATGTCTCCCAGATATCTTGCTATTTCACTGAGGGGCATAGCAGAGATAAGAGAATGCCCACTTTCTGCTGATAACTTTAGCTGGCATAGTCACCAACAGTGATCTCAGAGCAGACAGAGATAATAGACAATTGAACAAGAACTCTTCTCTCTGCAGCTTCTTTAACTCCTGATGATCCATAACACTTCAGTGGGAATGACCAGGACTTTTCTGTGAGTTGAAACCTGGAGGAGCTTAGCTGGAATCTCTGGAACCTGAATTAATATTCTGAATCAGATTTCACTACAGGAGAGTTTAGGGAATTTCCCACAGTAGAACCTGTAAAAATGAGTCCGAACAACCGTTTAATGTCAAAATGTCAGCAGAAAAGATTTCAAAATGCGTAATCAAAATTAACAGGAAGTCTTTACATTCATGTGGTGTTACCCAAAAGTTCTGAAGATACTCAAACATTGAGAACTAATCTCCATTTCAGAGAAACAGAAAGTAGAAGAGGTGATACCAGTATTTAATAATAATTAATGATAATAAATCTCTATAAAGCTGGTGGCCCATAGAGCTAGAGACAATTTACCCAATTTTAACACCAGGTAAATTACTTCCGAGGAGAGAAGTCACACTACCCAGGTTTATTTATAAAGACTGCCAGAGAATGAACAGATGGAAAAAGGGTGATCTAACTGATAGGGTTTACTTGTATATCTGAAATATTGTTCATGAAGTCTTCTTATAAAAGATATAAGATTTTCATGTGGAGTGGTAAACCAGTAAAAGATAGGAATATACAATAGTCACTGTGAAGGGATGTTAGTGGAATCACACAGTGACGGGCACTAGGACTGTATTTGTAAAATAAGATGAAAAAGTGGTAAATAAAGAAGTATAATGATGATGCTAAATAATTCAAGGCAGCAGAAATGCAGTTTGTCTGTGAAGGATTCAAAAATACCTCATGATATTGAGTGACTGGAAAATGACAGGGCAAAGTAAATTTGATTCTGGCAGTCATGAAATAACACACATTGAGAAAATGACGTCTATATATATGTGCATATAAGGCAGCGTGTTGTAGCTGAGCTCTTGCCACTCACGAAAGAGACTTTGTGTTGTGTGGACAAGGCTTTGAAAGCATCACTTTGGTACTTATCACCTGCTAACTTGGCTTATAAACTGTTAGGAATTATTAGGAAAGAAATTGAGTGCAAAAGAAAACACATAATTATGGCACACTATGATGCTGTATATAGAAGTAGGGCTTGTTACAGTAAGAAGCCACCAAGCAATGAATAGTAGATGAGGTGAAAGATCTGCTTAACGCCTCACTGTGAACAAAAATGATAATGTAGACAAAGGGTTTATGTTGCTTTGGGTATTTCTATTTGTTTATTTGGTTGGTTGGTTTGGTTTTGGTTTTCTTCATAGTTCAAGGCAGGAGAAAGGCAGTTGTCAAAGACTATAATAGAGGCCTATCAAATTAAATATTAGTTGGGAAAGGTAAATTGAGAACAACTACTCCCTCTTTCTTCTAATATAAGAAGTAAAGACATCAAATGAAATTATCAGGCAGCAGGCTTAAAGCAAAAGGAAGTACTTTTTCACACACTACATAATGAAATTGTGGAACACATTACACAGGATGCTTGCAAGGCTGAAACCATAAATGAGTTCAAAAAGAAATTATACAAATTAATGGCACAAGGGCCCTTGATGGGTTAAACCTGATGATGTGGATGCAATTTACAGGTCAGGAAGAGTCTCCGATTTTTTCTGGAGCCAGAACCACTGTGTAGATTCCTTATTCTTTCCCTGAGTACTCACTACCAGCTATAGTCAGAGAGATGATGCTGCATTTAGGTCTTTGTTCTGACCCAAAAGAGCTTGTCATACATTTTTTTCAGGGAACCATAACCCAAAATTCACTATGAGCCTGGAGAAGCCAGTCTGTGAAGCTCAGGCACAAAATAACCATTGGATTCAACTTACTTTTAACAGCTACTGAGCTCTCATTTTTTATGCTTTCTGATTTTAAACTCTCTCAAATTATCTCTTTATTGCCAGCATGCATATTCATAGGGACTAGCTTGGTCTTCACCTGGGGGAAGTAGTATCAAGCACCTTAGGAAACTGTGGCTATTCAGTAGCAAGTACTGCGATCAAAGAAGCCTCTGTAGAACTTGAAAATGGTGCTGGGGATCCCATATTTGTACTCTGCATCTTTGGCTGGTGGTTAATTCCAGCTTTACTTTGGTTCCACTGAGCAATACTGCTAGCAGCTGCATCGCACTAAGTGCATGGCTGGAGCACATATTGCAACTGAGTTTCAAACAAAGTTTGTGTGTTCCAAGACCACTCCACAATGTGAACCAAAGCATAGTAAGAGGGTGGGAGTAGTCAGGAGATTTATTGCAGAAATGTATGCCTGACCCACACTGAAATGCTAATGTGGCACAACCACTGACTGCTACAAGGAGTCTTTCTAAGAGGCTATTGTCAGTGTGCCATAGGGTAAGAATTTAACCTACTGTGAAAGTTTTCCATTTTGTTTGTCTTTTCCTCCTTCACTACACTTTACATTCTGATTGTGTCCACCCATTTATTTAGCAGATAATTCATTGCTTGTAAGTCAAGAAATGTGGCTCATTGAGCTGATAGACAGCATCATTTATTTTCCTGACTTTTAAGCAAGGGCTTGAACTGTTTTTGCTTTTTTAAATAAAGCTTTGTAAATATCAAGACGCCTTGTGTGGCAGGGAGCACACCCACCAAAGGACAAGCAGCATGTCAGATTATGTAATGGAGCCTTGAATACAGCATGTAATTCTCATCAACATTTGTGGATAGACCAGTAGGGCCCTAGGAACAGAAAGCTTGTGTACCTTTGCACTCAAAACAATGTTGCTATCGTGCAAGCTACTGCATCTGTACATTACAGTGTGTCTGCTTTCAGGATTGATGAAGGTGGGATGAAAGAGAACCAGAGGTGGGATTCACCTTAGAGGCT
This sequence comes from Tetrao urogallus, assembly GCF_951394365.1. Taxonomy (NCBI): domain Eukaryota; kingdom Metazoa; phylum Chordata; class Aves; order Galliformes; family Phasianidae; genus Tetrao; species Tetrao urogallus. Next base: position 86,491,500 of record NC_136815.1, on the reverse strand, counting down.
GCTGTGTATGAGCTGTACAGAATTCAGACCGGGGTTCTGTGGCAGTGCTCACACTAGCAATGCTCATTAGCAACACAGAGCCTCAAAGGACACTATTAAATCTTTGAGTACCTGTGTCAGTTTCAGGACAGGTAAGTTACTGACATCAAACATTAGACTCAGCACTAGACCTATTTACATGCACGGTCTTTCTGTCCCGACCTGTTCTTAGCAAGCCATCACCAAATAGCAAAGCAAAGTAAATGCTAGACTAGCACAATGTCTATGTTTGATTCTAAATGCTACTTAAATCAGCTACTTGTGTGTTTATTTCTCATTAAAGAAGTCATGAGAAAAGCAGATAGCTTGTAAGGAAAGCATAATTCCTTTTCACTCTGGTTTCTCCCAGTTTGTAATATTAAACATTTCCTAGGAATGATAAAATGTGACCAACATCCCTACATGACAGAAACAGTGGTTTAAAATCCATCTGTTTTACTAAAATTTTCTCAACATAAATAAAATTGTTTCCTGTGGTAGTAATAATTCAAAGCTTTGTCTGGATGTAATTGAAATTTCCTTTACAGCTATACTTCCAAATGTCTCATCATTTCACAGGTTCATAGTATCACATCAAACTAAAATCCAGGTGGAGCTGAAGTGGTGGAGCTCACATTCAACCAGTTCTTGCTATTTCAAAAAACTAACAAGCAAAAAAAAAAAAACACCAAAGACACAAGCAAAAAAAAAAAAACAAAAAACAAAAAAACCAAACCCACTAACTAACCACAACTATCATTAATACCAAGGGGAAGAAATGTTGTAATTTAATACAAGGTCTCTCAAACTGCCTGTGGCCTGAGCAGCACTTTGGATTGGAACTTGGCTACTTCATCCAGTAGGTCCATCCAAATAGCCAATATTCATACTATCCAGGCACCAAGAATAAGAGTTTTCTCCCAAGGCAGTGCTACTGTCATTTCACTTGCAACTGAAGAGCAGATAGTTCTTGATGTGAAAGGTAGCAGTAGCTAAACAACAGACAATATCCACAATACTACATTAATGTTCCCAGTCACGTGTCTGAGCGTTAAGAAGACGAAAATCTGCATACTGTCTGTTAATGAAGTTAGATCCTTAAGAGCTTGTGATATTAGATTTAGAGCTGAAGGGAGGTAGTTCTGAGCTCAGCTTTCTGCTTCCACAGCTTGCTTTTTCCTTTTCCAATCCCCCTCTGCCTCAAACCTGCATATCAATTGAAGGTCAAATGCTGAATCTGTGAGGATTATACTGCACTGTTCCACCTTTTGGAAGTACTTTCTCTTCTGCACGGTGCTTACGTAGGTGATGATACAATGTTAAATGATGTTGGCTCCATTAACATTATCTGCCTCCTCTTGCTATAACCTGCTCATAAATGTTCATGACAGTGCACTACAAGAAAGGTTTGTTTAACTGCACTCCGATGGTATGATGTCTGATCACCAATTCCACACCACACATCTCTCTACAAAAACAAGCAAAAAACCTTGCAAATAGGTGCAATGTTAATCATAAACTTTTATATTAGAGCACTTTGATCAGCAGTTCCTCATTGGAAGAAAAAGTCCAAAAAACCTTACACAGGCAAGCAAAATAATATCCAGGATCTGACCTGGAAACAGCATCTTTTGTCAGTGAGATTCTCTTGATTCCATGCTACAAGTAATAGGAAGGGATAGTGCACATTCTGCTTCCCATTTCTAAACCCAAGTGCCCACATGGAGACTTGTAAACATGAGAGTAGATCTGAAGTAGATCTGCCTCCTGCTTTATTATGTTGGCCCACAGTGTCAGAGGCAGATGTTTGTGTATGGCAGTAGAGGTTGAATCTCCCCTCCAGTGTTCCATTGCGTTTTGTTGCTGTGCAACAGATGGCAGCAGAGGGGCAGTCTGACAAAATGGCGGCTGACATGAGAGTACAGATGAAGCAGAGGTGTGTCACTGATTTCCTCCATGCTGAAAAAATTCTACCCATTGACATTCATTGACATGTGCTGAATGTCTGTGGGGACCAAACAGTGGATGTGAGCACGGTGAGGCGGGGGGTGGTGTGTTTCAGTGGCGACAGCAATGTGAAAGACAAGCCACATGCCAGATGACAGTGCCCAGCTCTCACCCTATGAAATGAAGAGTGTTTTGATCAGCTCTTCTGTGCGAATCAGCAGATTACAACCAGGGAACTGTGTACAGAGCTGATTATTGGCTTCAGTGCACTGGAAATGATGGTGGCAACATTGGCATTTGGCAAAGTTTGCACCAGGTGGTTCCCAAAAATGCTCACGCAGGAACAGAAAGAACACTACATCCAAGTTTTTCTGGACCTGATGAAGCAGTACTAGGCTGAAGGTGAGAGTTTCCTGGATCACATTATTACTGCTGATGACACACGGTGTCACCACTATTAACCAGAGTCAAAATGGCCGTTCCTGGTGATATGTGAATTCCCTAAGGAAGAGAAAGTTCAAGATGTAGCAGTGGGTAAACAGTGGGTAAAGTGATGTGCACTGTTCAGATCATGTTGTTTTGCTCTACGTATCTGTTGTAGTTTCCATGAAAATAAATAGGAGGCATTACTTTCAGAGCTACCTACATCAAATGGGGTGCCACTGAGTACCGTCTATTTCAACAGCTGTTTTGCTTGTCTTATGCATTTAGGTATTTAGATGCTGTCAAAAACGTGACGGCTTTTCTGTGGATCTTATGGGTTCAAAAATATTATTTAAACTAACTTTCTTGGCACATCTGACCAATGAAGCTCTCAGTATAACCCAAACTTTTAAATCTCTGAAGCTAAGTAGCACGTTTGAGGAGCAAACAAACAAAAAATTACCTCATCAGGATTCACATACAAAAGCAGACAGAGGCTGAAACCTGAGTTGTACTTGCAAAGCTGGAAGGAAATAATTCTCTGAATTCTTTAGAAGATCAGCTAATGACAAATCCAAAGAGTAATGAACCTAGTGAGTTTGTTTCCTTTCTCATTTCTTATTTTTCATAATTGACTTCTATTAGATTGGATTATAAAGTGGACTCAAATTACTGACTCACCAATCCCAAGAAGGCAAGTCTTTAAAGTAATGAGATTAACAACTGTTGATCAAAGAAAATCATCATAGATGCAGAGCTCTGCATTTGTTGATGAAACATATTGTTAGGGAGGGACTGCTGGTGGAACTGTTGGTAGTTCAGTCTGGTCACCACAGGCAGCTGCACATGTGAAGGTTGCTCTTGAAGCAACAGAGGCCCCCAAAAAGCAGAAAACAGCAATGAAAGTTCAACTGTTTTTTCAGATCCCTTTTTCGTCCTTTTTACCCTTTCAGAGATACTAGAAAACACAGTAAAGACAGGAAAGAAACTCCCCATAACAAGCAGATGTTGTTCTATTAAAATGAGCTCATCTCTGTGTCCTTTATTATTCCAGCAGCTCAGCAAGATCTCTGGGCTTAGCAGGAAGTTGCACAGTAATATGGGGAATTAAACAAAATGGTCTTTATGACGCTGTGATCTTTCACCAAATTCTTGACAGACATTCCATGGTGTGTCAGAGCATCCTCAGGAAAGGGTAGTTCATGGTGTTCCCTGACATCACGTTGCCATCTCCATAGGAGAGGAGACATGGAAGGCATCTCACTAACCCAGGGGCCAACATTTCATGGCAGTGTTAAAAAAAAAATGGGAAGATTGAAGAAGAATGGATGCTCCTGGGATTTGTGGGAGGAGACGGGGGGATGTGGAGATGCAGTGAAACTTTTATCTCCAAATCTCAGATGAAGTTTTAATGGGCATTGAAACGAGATGATATTTAAAGTCTCTTCCAAACCAAACCATTCTGATTCTATGATTCATTCCTAGAGCTCAAAAGTGGTAGCTGGTTTTTCTTACCATTAATTTCTCATTTTTGTCCTTTTAGTTTCCGGCAGGACATGAAAACAAATAAATAAATAAATCAGAATACTTTCCAAAGTGACCTACATTGGGAATACTACTATTACAGGCAACATGTGACATCCAAACTAGTTTCTCAGTTCCAAGTCATTCAGATAATTTGGATTTCTTTTGAATAAGCATTTTAAAAAAAAAAAAAAAAAGTTGCTCTCTGCTTGCCTCACTTAAAGGGATTCAACTTGGAATAATATTCATATAACGAGTTCCTCAGTTCCAAATTGTGGTTGGTTGTGTTGATACAGAACAGAAACAATCGCAGTAGTGTCACATGCCTTTACCAGGAAGCAAGGATGATCCTGACCATCTCTGGAAAGTGTTATATCCCAACCTCAAACTAACAATTCCTCGATGTGTCAGGCTCTCCAGTTCCCCTATTAAGGTAATTCTCTCCCCATTTCATATAGTGCTACAATACAGTGTGTATGCAAGGTGCAGAGAGGGACTTGATCCCAGAGGCAAGAGTGCTGCTGATTGGGTTTTTATGACAGAGGCACTGAGAGCTCCATTTCCAGCCCAGTTCTCCTTTGTAAATCACAGGCACTAAGAGTCTTTCACAAAGGAAATCTGTTTTTCTATGACACTTGGGGTTACATTCACAGCATAAATCTTCCATTGACCAAGCTACTCTTGCTATTAAAAAGAGTTTAAAAGGCTTCAGGCTGTACCGTTTTATATGTTTCAGCACAGTGTGATCATGAAGGAAGTGACTTGAAGCAGGTGTGATTTCAGAATATGCCAGTTGACCTTAAAAGCAACCATGAATTTTAGCACAGTGATAACCACAGGCAATTATGTACATCTATCCGTGTTCATGTCAAGAGAAAGATGGGAACTAGATTCTCCAAATGTCAAGACCATGAAAGTATTCAAATAAGCCCCTCAAGAGCAATAGCAGAATCTCCCACTCCTCCTCTCTCTTCATCAAAAGAGGTGAACTCCAACTGGCAAAGCAGATAGAGAAGGAAATACAGTGACAGAACCAGTGAAGCAGTTATGTGGCTTCAGTTGCAATAGCGCAAGGATATCCTGCATACAAACCTTACAAAGCCACATTAAGAATTCACGTCTAGGTTGAAGTCAAAAAGAAAATTTTCTGCAATACTTGCAGTGAGTTTTGCAACACTTAGGCCTTGGCTGTAGCATATACAGAATGTTAGCTCTCTCTGGGAGCCTAGTCAGGGCAGAGGGCAAGATGTGGTCCAGCATTAAGTGGAATCCAGCCCCATTCTCTATTCAGAAAGAAATGACCAAGTTCTAACACTCCAGGTGTTGAACCGAAGCACATGCATTCCGAGGCTAAGCCTGAATACACCAACAGGTTGTGCAACTTCTTCCTCCACTCCACCTCCACTGGGCCCTCACTGCCTGTGCCAGAAGCCATCCTTGCTAGCTATCCAGTGACACCTCTACTTGGAGAAGCCAAATCAAGGAATGAAGCCTTCCACCCCCTGCATGGGAGCTGCATTTATGCTCGTGATATTGCTCCTGAGGCACACCACAGCCACACCAGTCTCTGGCCACATTCCTCCCTGATCCCGACTCACTGACTTGGCTTCCTGGATTGACCTCAGACCTGCCTTATCACTGGGGGCTTTTCCAGCTCTGGCTGACCCCCATTACTAATGCTAGACCAGTCTCTGCCATCACCTTGAAGCCAGCCTCTACTCCCAGCTCCTAGCTCCCCTTCCCCAGAAGAGAATCCTTCTCTGCCTGCACACCCTGACTGTGCCTTCAAGTCCATGGAGAGTGGTCTGGATAAGGAATATTGTGGAGCTGGTATCATTCCTATTATAAACCTTCTCAATGGAGAAACAAGGGTAAGAGCGACTTGAATTTTATTTTCCTTATCATTTCTTTTCAGGGCCCTGGAGAGGGCAAAATGAAAAAAAAAAAAGATTCCAAACACATCTTCAGTTTTACACGACTGCCTGTTCCCACCAGGCTTTTTGTGGAATTTTACATTCCTTACTTGAAGGAAATCAAAAAACGTAACCAGATTTCTACTTGATGGTCAGTTCCTGACTGTCTCGGTAATTTTACTTGCTCTTTTAGGCAATCTGAACACTAAATCCCGACTGAGCTACCAAATGGAGCCTTGTACTGCACTTCATGTGCCTGCCTACATCGGTGAGTCTGAGCACTCCTGCTGAAATACTGTAGGGTCAAAGTACAGAAGAACCCATCTAAAAATCTGATGCAGAGCTCTGTGTGGGAAGTGAAAGCCTCCTGAAGACTGTAATTTACTTCAGTGATTTTGGTGCTATTATACTTCCAACATTATTTCTGCCAGAAGTTTGTGTTATGGCAAGTTCCTAGCTAACAGTATGAGAATGAAATGAAGCACTTTTTCTAAGGATTCATTTCATGAACAATGCACCACTGAAGAGCCTTATGACAAATTATTTTGTAGAACGTGATAAATAACATGAAAAAGTGGATTCTGAGACATTATCTCTAGCCATTATAGTAAGAGCAGCTTAACTAGTAACCCTCTATTGGTCTTTCTAATGTAATTCCCCATTTGTATGCTCCTAACCTACCCACAACAGGGAGACAAAATGTACCCATTCAAACCTTTGCTTTAACTTAGGGCATCCAGTAAGACCCAATTTTCTGAAGAGAGCTGGCACTTTTATGGAAAATTCATTTGACAAAGAATTGAGATACTGTATTTTGTGCTGGCATAATTTCTGTCATTAGGTAAGAGAAGTGGGGAAAAAAAAAGAGAAGAAAGAAAGAAGGAAAAATAAAAGAAGATAAAAAAAAAACACCCCCAACCTATAATTTTCATGAACACTGCAGTAAAAAATTGGGGAGTAGAAGGCACATGTCACTTTATGCATTGAACAGAGGATATAAGAGGGAAAATGGGGATGCTGAGGAAGCAGAGACAAAAGAGGGAAGCAGAAAGGAGTTGCTTTGACCACGAGAAGACTGTAAGGATGCAGGGCACAAATACATATGAAAAAAGGCTTCACTGATTCTTATGGTCATAGAGCAACTTGTTTTTTGAAGGGGAAGCCGTTTCTCTGTTAGCCCCCATTGTGTTATTTTGAACAAGAAACCAACTTTTCATTACCAGCAACCAACATTAGCCTTCTTGATGTCTGTCAGACTCAATCTCAGAAGTCTAGTAATTACTCAAAATTGAGCTCAAAACAATACCAAGGTTTTATTGATAGCTTCTCATCAGTGGCTTGCTGTTTCTTGCCTTTCAGCCGATAGCCTGGAGAGCATCCAATTCTCTACACCATCCCCAACAGGGTCAAATTTCAGCGAGGTTATTGATTGTGACTTGACATTTAAGGAACATATGACCACTGTGACATAAACAGCTTTTTACCAGCTCATAAATACTGCTTGACTGAGACATCTCCTTCCTCATGCTGAAAATTGAAACGTTATTCCTTCTTTCTGCTGTGGCTCAGCATTTAATATTGTAATTCGCCATTTCCTAGATTTCCAAACTGCAGAGATAAATGCTGTGGTGAGAGTTATTTCAGGTACTCAATCCTGGAGTCTCTACTGGCTGGGCTAAACAAGATCAGACAAATTTTGTCTAGCATGAATTTCAAAGAGAAGAAGCAATAGATATGTCAATATTACATGGATTTTTTAATGACATCTCTCAGCAACATAAAAAAAAACCCTATTTTTTTTGTTACTGTGGTCAGGCTCTGGCCTTTTACTTGCTGGGAAGGATAGAGGGGGTCTGTCAAGAGAAGATCAACATTTGAAAGACGTGACTTATTTGTGCTGAAACAGGACTTTGCAAGGGCAAAGCAGTGCTATTGTGTTTCCTTGGTTCCTATTTTTAGGGCTCCATTTCAGACTAGAAGTTATACCTGTCTGTTTACTGATATGCTAAGCTCTGAATCTCACAGTAATTTGAAATGCTATGCCTCCTTAAATATTAGACACTAAAGGAAAAGAGAAAACACACGTTCAAGTTTCAAACACTTACTTTCAGGATAAAATTCAGAGCTTGGATTTTACTAGTTAGAAATCTGAGACCACATCGCAGATAACCTGAAAAACAGTGTCCCCAAAAAGGGCAGGACAGCCATGGACCAGGCTGTTAGAGAACGTTAACATCAGTGATTCCGTGCAAACTCAAATGGCTTTACCTCATTCTTACTGGAGGTTTTATTAATCACTGCAATATAGGAGCAACGCATGGCTTTGCCACCTCTTTTACACATATCCCATTGAGTTCATTCTGAAGCAGAGATCTCTGGACTCAGATGGCCCCTTGGCTTGATATTTTTGCAGTATGTGTTTAAAGGATGTGATTCAGTTGCACTGCAAAATATTATCAACGCATCTTTTCTTTTTTTTTTTTGCCATCTGCTTTACCATAATGTTACTGAAACACAGAAACTTGCCTGGATATTATATTTCCAAACAGCTGAAACATTATTTTTTTTAAAGAAGACCTCTTCCTTTCCATTAATGCTCATAATTTTCTTTCTTTTAAGATAAACTAGTAACAGATGTGATTCGAAAGACATCAGAGATATGTTCTCTCATCAAAGAGTGAATTTTGTTAGAAAACAAAACCAAAATCCAACTACTTTTCCAAAATAAAGATGTTGATTAGATGATTTGGAAAGTATTTTGTTTTGCTACGTGTGTTAGTGTATAGTATATTTTACTTTTCTTATTCCTGGGGAAATACAAATATCAAGCATGTATTCTGTTCGAACCTCTTGACAATGTAAAACTTACATATTTTAGCCTTAGAAAAGACAAGATTCAGTGCCTTTGATTTTTCCTGTTTGCTGTTTTCACAGTATTCATTCTTTTGGTCACTTTAAAATTTTGACTTGGGAGTCAGATTCAGAGCATTGCCAATCTGAAAAGGCTGCAGTTCCCTCAGGAAAAGAGGTTATCTATGGCATGTGCATGGAGCCATAACCTCTGCACAGGAAAAGTGTAGGCATGGTGTAAGTCACAGACAGATAAGAAAGGCCTGGTGGAAGAAAAAGCGCTTCTTAGGAGCTGGGACTTTTAGCTGGAACCTAACCATAATTAGTGTGGTATTCACACCCGCTATTACAAATGGGACGTGTCACATTTTGTCTACAAGGAGACTTAAGAATTGAGGAAAAAAAACACAAAAAACAAACAAATAAAAAAAAAACAACCTCATCCTTGAAAATAAGTAAATAAACATTAAGCATGATAAAAACTCAAGGTTACTGCTAAATGTTTCCTCTTTATTTTAACAGCATGGCTACATGTTGATTATAGACGGTTGGACTAGATGATCTTGTAGGTCGTTTCCAACCTTGTGATTCTATGATTCTGTGATTGCTAAACATTTCACTGTGTGGTAAAGAACGTAAGCAAGACTATTTTAAAAAATATTGCTCAGTAAAGCACCAGAATGAAGTGAGAGAAGCTGAGGTATGGAGGAGCTCTGCAGCGCTGTGACTTGAGTCATCCAATTTACCTACCAGTCAGGTGAGAATTAGCAGAACCCAGATACAGACAGTCAATTCTGAGATATTTGTTTCTGTGTAAAGACACAAACAGCATTTCCAGATTTTTTTTTTCCCCATTTCTTGATGCCAGCAAGGCAGCTGAAGGTCCCTGTAGAAAACTGGAAGTACAAGAACTGCTTGAAAGACAATCAAACAAATTGCTCTCCAGCTCTTCCTTGAGAGAATGCAATTCCTTAGCCATAGTGCTGAGGGCAACTGCAAAAGCTGGAAGAAAAGGAAAGCTGACCGTTCCTCACATCACCCTGACCCTTGAAGCCATCCTGCTGCTTCACAAGCTATTTCACAACTGAGCCATGAATGATCCAAAAAGCCTTTAAAGATTCTCTCCGACTTGTTTTGCTTGTTCATGAGAATATGTTGCTCCTGGGAAGTGATGTGGCCAGCATGTTGTGAGTCATGAATTGCACTGATTGCAAGCACAGCTGGGAATCCTCTTCAGCCATTCCCAATTGCTTCCTTTCTCTAGCCTATTTTATCATTTGATTTTTTACTGGCAGAAAAAAAAAGTTAAAATAAAAATAGGCCTTTGTTGCTTTTTCTGGCCCCAGCATTCCTTGGCAGCTGATTTCACTCTCCCTTTCTTTTCCTTTTTAAAAATATTATTTTACTTAGAGAGCAGCACACCACCCTTATTTGCCCAGAAGGTCTCTCTGCTCCTCCTGGCCAGCCTGGCTGCTCCCTGTTGGGACTCTTATAGGTGACAGGGCGTCCCCGTATTGCACCTCCTTCCATTTCCCCTTCTGTCTCCTGCCCCACTCCTGTACGTCCACCCATTCTGTATACAGGCTCAGTGCTGGAAGTACTTTTACTTAAGCCCTATTATTGGCTTTCCTGCAGAACGGGTAAGTGAAACCTGGCACTGTAACTCAGTAAAACCTTTTTGTGTTCCTTGCTCCATTTTACACAAAAGCCCAGAAATTTTCCCTGCAGGCTTGTAATTGTGATGCCGTTATAGGATAGCTCTTTTAAGCCAATCATCTGAAATGCCCATCTTTCTGTGTGCTATTGTGTGTTGGAAAAGAGTGAAGCTCCCTCCCTCCTTGCTCTGCAGACATCCCAGTACTGAAATTAGGCTGCACAAATCTGCCTCTTCAAAACCTGAAATAAGAAATGAATCTCACTACAAAGGCAGTGAAAAGTTTCCCACTGGCTTCACATGGCAGATGCTAAGGGCGAAGAGGAGACTGCAGGCTTTCCTTGAGGCAAATTAAGTGATGGGACCAGTTATTAGTGATGATGATCATAAAATCGTTTGAGTTGGAAGAGACTTAAAGGTCACCTGCAATGAACAGGGACATCCACTGCTAGGTCAGGTTGCTCAGAGCCCTGTCCAGCCTGGACTTGAAATTCTCCAGGCAGTGAAGCAGATGATGAGGAGAGCATCCAGGTGAATTGCTGCTCCTGGTCCCTCTGCCTCATGCGTACCCAACAGCTCTCTCTCTGGCACAGGGAGCCCTGCACTGCCTTTCAGCTCAACAGTTATTTGCCTGCAGCCCAAGCCATGTTTAATATGTTGTATCCTCTTTCTGCTGTCAGCAGCGTTGTGTATTACCTCATCAAGGCATGAAATTCATGGTTGTTTCCCCAGCTTGCCAAACAAACCGTGTCCAATAGGCCCAGGGTACAAGGCCATTATTCAGATTTCTACCAAAGCTGTTCAAGCAAATGAAGTGGTAAATAAAGTTACTGTTGCACTCCCCTATCCATCAGCTGCTTCTGATACCATCAGTGCCGGAGCATACAGAGGTGAAATTAGGGGCAGAGGTGGAAGTAACCAGAACAAAGAGGAAAAGTCTCTGAGCTGGGTGAATATGTACAGAAACCTCCCATCCGTCTGCACAGATCAGCAGAGCCTGCTGCAGCCAGACTCCAACCCATTTCTGAATGCTGAGGGATGAGAGGCAGAATGAGCAGCCAGATGTGCTTACCATTCTGCTAGCTTAGGCCCACCACACCAGATATGCCATTTTGAAATGCCTTCTAGCCCTGCTGGCAGGAAGAGGATGGTGGCCTGAACTCATACCAGCTGCCTGTAGGCACCGATCTCTTTCCCTGTGTTAAGAGGAACGAAGGAAGACAGACAGACATCACTAGAAAGCGATACCAATATCAGCCTGGAAGACGCTCTCTGGCACTGCCTTCCTCTCCACAAACAGACTGAAGTTAGGTAGGGCATGCCTGAGATGATACGTGTGCATTTTGTCCTCCACAGTGGCATTTTGTTTAAGCTCTGTTCCTAGGAGGTAATGAGTTTTAAACAGCCTGTTTGCTAACTGCCAGGCAGCTCTTCCACTTAGCCCTGGCTTTGACCCTGTTACCACCTGGTAATTCCTCACGGATGGAGACAGAGGCTGCACGTGGTCACACCTTGCCATCAGAAAGCTTCATCACATCACGGTCCTGTGGGAAGGGGAATTACACCACGTTGTGATGAGACTGTGAATAGGCAATCCATATTCTTCAGGACCTCTTGCTATAACCCTCGTCCTCCCGCAGTAGAATACATGGCACATCATTCACAGACTTACTGCTCCTAGCATTGTAGGAAAGTATAAGATCAGTTATGTGCTGGGGAACAGCAGTTTTAAATCCGTGTGTTCTTGCTTACATTAGACATTACTATTTGTGTCTGGATCTGCAAAGTACATGATTTCAAAAGAAGGTAAGTTTTGTGTTTAAAAACTGTTTGGATGTGGCGCCCAGGGACATGACTTAGCGGAGGGCTGTTAGAGTTAGGGTAGTAGGTCAGATCGTGGTTGGACTCGATGATCTTTAAGGTCTTTTCCAACCTGAGCAATTCTGTGATTCTGTGATAATTTTTTTTAAAGGAAATAAATGCTATGTTGCTCTGTCACATGCAGTGTGTTCCCTCTTCTTCTGGAAAGGGATCTGAAGTTTGAGTGCTTGAAAGGGACATGAATGGAGATGAAATGGGTGCTGTAGGACTCTTCACATGGTCAATGCGAAGATGCTGCAGCATCCCTGAAGATCAGGTCCTCTACATTTTACAGTCAGACAATTACTAATTATCCTAGGGTGTCGTTTCCTTCTAATGCTTGATTTGCCCTCCTGGAAAGCCACTGAGATGGTCTGCCCTGCTGCTCAAGGTAGCTGTTCCTTGGGGATCTTGAAGCGTGCTTCAGAAACACCAGGGGGCTGAGCTGCAGGGTTACAGCGAGCTGCTGGGAAAGAGCAGTGCAGTGGCAAATCCCAGCTCAAGGTGTGCAATGATCCTAAGTTCTGGACTTTTCAGAAAATCCTAAGTTCTGGACTCTTTCAGACTCAGGATCAACTTCTGCTTTTAGAAACAGGAACGGTTAAAATCTACCGAATCTTTGATGAGCGCTGGCAAGGAGCAGGGAGCATTTGTCCTTAAGTACCAAAGGCTTTTGAAAAGCTCTGCCACTTCTTTCAGATGATGAAAAACAGCATTTGTGAAAGAAACACTCTTCTCTAATGAGTGTCTGCTTTAATCCAGAGCACACCAGAGGCTAAATAAACTGAGTGGGTTTAGCCAAATGTGCACACAGTTCACACAGGCCTTGCTCAGGCTAATGGATCATTGTTGTGCCAGGATATAATGGATAAATTGGCAAGGGTCTGTTCCTTGCATGTTTGATGCTGTCTCTGGACAAAACTGTAGAGCCACATTTTCTTACATTCTATATATTATTTCTTATAGTTAACCTTTTTTTTCTTCCTTTTTTTTTTGTGTGTGTGTGCTGTCAAAATGGCATAAAAAGTTCCAGAAATAATTCGAAGTAATTAAAAATAAAAGGGCAGGAATCTGATGCCAGGGAGGGGAGCGTTTTTTCTTTTAGCCCATTTTTGTGGATCCCATTGTGCCAAGACAGAAAACAGTGAGATGTTCAAATATTAATAAAGTGGTAGCACAGCCAAATTAAAATGCCCCAATTCTCATAAGTAATGTTTCCAGCAGCACACAAAAGAATGATCAAGCCCCCAAACTGGTGAAGGAGAATTTATGACCTGCCATCTGAGCTGCCAAGAATTTCCTCTACATTGGTGCTGAGGATGGCATGGGAATTGTTCTGCCTTTAAATTTCACCCAACTCTGCACTCCCAAAGTGACACAGCACTGCTCCTGGCAGCAGAAAGCCTGCTTCTGCCTTCTCAAGGAGATGAGTCTCTGCTCAGCATCTACCTCCATACCTGCACAAACACATCTTTGTTAAAGCAGCAACTCTCAAAATGTGGTACAAGTTATATTTAATGTGTAATTCCACAAGACGGCACAGGGAAAATAACCAGATCCTGGTGAAGTTCAGCAAAGAACCTGGTAAATTAGCAGAGAAAAAAGAGGATTTGGCTTTGATGGCTTATTTTTGTTTAGTTTGATTTTCAATGGCTGATTCAAGAAACTGTATGTTTCTTTACAAAGCTATTTAAGCAAACCATCTCAAATGGAAGAACTTAAATATTGACCTGCATACAGTGTATGTATCTGTCCTATATGGTACCTAGGGCACCACACCAAGTCTGGACTGGTCTTGACCTATAGTTCAGCGTAGACGTCAAGTGTTATCTCAGTGTAAGTGTCATCCAAATTAGTCATCTAAGTGAATATGATAAAGCATTTTGTGGCTTTTAGTTTGAAGTGCTGTGGGGAGTGGGGTTTTCCTATTGACATTCCTGAGTAGCCATCTCTCATGTGGCTGGCCACAATAGCAGGGAGCCCAGCATTTCTGCCAGAGTGGTTTCACCCTGTCCCATGCTCCTAAGAGATCTCTGCCTCAACACCATCAGGCTTGCATGCGTCACTCGCTCTCATTTCTCTCATGTTGAAGTGGTGAGCTTTGCCCATTCCTTGTGCAGAAACAAGGGTAAATTGGACTTATGCATGGTGAGTAACAGAGCCAATTAGTCATAAGAGGAAACAAAACCCTGAATACTATCAGTGTGTTTTTAATATAACTCTTTTCTGAAATATCCCTGTCTACCTTCCATGGATTAGGACATTAGGACAGTCAGACATTATGGTCACCATATTCTGCATATCAGGTGAATGTGCAAACGTCATTTTTCATTATATTTTCTTCCTCTCTCCTGTGTTCTGGTTCACCTCAGCTTCCTATTATGACATATTGAAGTTTCATTTAACTGGCTTTTAATGCTGCTTTCACTAGCCAGATAGACCATTCTCTGTTTTTTCTATCCAAAAACTCCCACACATACATTTTGGTATTGATTATGGTCCAGTCTCTGTCTGGATATAGACAGGTTTTCTAATAACAAGAATTCCAAGTGAAAATCATGAGAGGTAGCACCAACCTCTATCCCTCGAAAGGCTTCTGTATAAAAGATCTGATCTCATTCTAACCAAGGTAGAGTCTGCCTTCTCCCAGAATTTTTCTTAGCACTTGAAGTATGTATCATCTCTCATTTAACACTCTGCATTTTTTACATGTTGGTTAATGGGTACTTTCTCTCTCTCTCCTTATAGAAAAGAAAAATCCAAAGAACTAGATGAAAAGGACCTGACTCAGTTCATAGAAATGTTGACTTAGTTTCCAAAACCTGCAGAAGTGGCCGAGTTTCTCCACCTCTAGCATATTTGATCCTAGTCCTCTCCCATTGCGAAACCAAATTTCTACGAGTGGAGCATGAATCTGATACCGATATCTTTGAGAGAACCTCTATTTCAGTGTTTAAATGCATAGCTCTAAAACATGCAGCCCTGCCAAGGAAACCGGAAGGCGTTTGTTACGTGCAGTCTCACACAGACTCAGATAAATAAACTGAATGTACCTGTCCTCTCCACACCAGGAATTTATCTTCTGCTCACCCCACCCTGGTATAAAACACCGGACTCTTCCACAAGCCTTACCATCTCCTACTCTGCTCCCATCGTGCCACATGCCAGCCTCACATGTCACTTGGCAAAAGTCATACAGATCTTGGAACCTCCTCGTGTACATGGTCTCAACACATCTTGTTCTGGATTCCAAGAGTAAACGTGCACCGTGTACAAAAGGAAACAGTTTTACTCCATGCTTCTGTCCCTACTGCATTCAAGAGCAATATTCTGTAGAAATAACGTAAGAGGCTTATTCTGGTTTGCATTTCCAATTCAGGCAGACAGCTGTGGTACCTACTGATAGCACAATCAGTGCTGACACAGCCATGCATGGACAACATTTACAGAAATGTAAAAAGAAAGGTTCCTGGCCTAAGATTCCAGCCTAATTGAGCCAAACACGATAAATGTGATAATTATTCCTTCTCATAGTGAAGTGAACAATTCAATTTGGAAGGAAAGATGTGCCACTGCTATTCCCCAGTCCTGCTGTTATTTTATTTTATATGCACTGTTACTGCTCATCACAGAGATTTTCCACGTTCAGTGTGGCAGTACCTTTGCCAGAAAGTTCAGATTATGGTCTAAACTCAGGTTAATGGGGCTTCTGAGGGTTTGCCTACATGGGGAAGTTAGAGTGCCATAATTGAAGCTTTTAATTTCTAGCACTTTCAGGACACCCTTGGCCAGGCACAGACGAGCACGTGTTCACATGCTAGAGCTTGAGCTGGCCAAGCAGGAGAGAGCATAGGTCTGACAGCTGTAGAGCTTCAAGAACACAGCACTCTTCCATGCTCTGCTAAAAATCTGGCCTTGTCATCCTAGCTTGGCACCCCCAGGCAAGTGTCCATCATCTTCAGGGAGAGCTGATGGGCCAGCCCTGCCACATGGGATGCAGTGCCCACCAGGCAACTTGGTGGCTGCTGGCTCCAGAGTGGAAAACACACCCAAAAACATAAGGTCCCCAGTACATCTGCGCTCTCAGGAAGGGCAGCCCAACATACACCAGCCTCACTGCACAGCACTCTGGGGAGGTCCTCTGAAAGCCTGCCATCCTGCACCCCTTCCAGATGCTGCTTTTGAATGATTGCAGCTATTGCAAAATCACTGCTGCTGTTGCAAAAACAAAAGGCGCCAGCACAGTGCACACTTTTTATATGGGTGATGTCAACTACAAAAAAAAAAAGAAAAAAGAAAAAAATGAAGCATCAAACTACAGGCTGTGAGCTTGCACTGTTTCCTGACACTACAGTGTGAAAGTACTCCTGTCTAATAAAGCACTTTAGCTACTTCCTCATCTCCACTTAGCACCAAAGAGTACCGCTACTTAACTTCTTGCACCACCACACATCAGTCACCAGGTTAGAAGGGAAAGGTGATAAAAGGCATTTTGTCCTCTCAAGAAATGTAATCTTATTTGTTAAAATTTGTGCAGTGGTCACTTACTTCAGCATCTTGTCTTTGCTTCTTGCTTTGAAGCAACAGCTCGATCTACCTTGGGCTGAAAGAGCAGCACTATAGGTGGCTTGCCACCATGGAAGACTCACTTACCTGCTACCCTCCCATCTCCCATGAACAGGGCAGCCTTGCATGAGTGGCTGTGGGGCCATGCTCAAATGGCAGCACACATTCAGGGCTGCTTTATGGAAAAATAAAGGAAGAAACAACAATGAAAGAAGGCAGATGCAGATTAGATACACTGTCATCTGAGCACAGGGCAGGTCTGTTGCAGACTCACGGGGCTTTCTCAAGCAGAAAGATGCACTCAGCTCTGGAGCCTCTCCTGGTAAACAAGAGCATTTTGTAAGGCTTTAGCATGGACCTACTATCCCAGCACAGCATGAACAAGTCAGCCACAGTGCAGAACACCACAGGCTTTTTTCCAAGCAGGTATCCTGAACCTCACCTGCTCCAAGCACAGCATGAACCTCAGGTGGAATAAGTGCCATCATTGCAGACAGAAAGATGTTTGAGCACGTGGCTCATTTCACTGTGCAGAAATACCCACAGATAGCAGCTTTTTTGTCCCATTGTATTTCTTAACTACAATCATTACACTGTAATTTTTACATCAAAGAAAAGTTACTTCAGAGCTGAGAATGCTGCTCACGTAGAAAACACAAAGGAACTGCTTTTTTTATACTTAAGCTGAAGGGAAGTATATGAGAGTTATCTCCCATTTGTTCAGGAAGACTGATATCTGCTGTGGAAGGAAATGACTGAACAAACTGCAGGTGTAGCAAGGTAGTTAAACCAATTGGGCCCAGCAAATTGCAGCTTCTCTAAAGGAGGGTTAATAGCTGGCCTGGAAACCACATGCTAAAGAATAAGAAGTGCACGCACATACGTGACAAAGAGAACAAGGCAACCTTATAGATCTTCTTTTATGTCCTTGCACCAAAATGTCTGTGTCATCTGTGATTCAACTTGCACAGAAAGATCTACAAAAAGCTCCATGTTTTCCCAAAAGACTGATAATCAGGTATATATCCATGAAACTTCTGCCTTTTGGTTGGCAGACAAAGGGACAGGATGAATCTTCACTTTAAATATGTGCAGCCGTTGGGTAAAAGTGGGAAACCGATGTTAAAAACTGCATTCATATTATAGACATGAAGAGTGGTTACGATGAGAATAAATGCCACAAAAAAGATCTCATGATTCCCTGTGTTCCCTCCCTGGGAATCTTAAGATGCGTAGGCAATATCTTCTGGGTCAGGGGTTTTTGCCTCTTCCCAGAGGCTTAGCGTGGGCCCTCTGCCCCAAAAAGCCTACAGCAAAACTTACCCCGTTGTTGTCCCAGTCCTGAGTAATAACAGGGATGTAAGGGGATGAAGTTTGACTATACTCCTCCCCAAACCAGACTTCATGGAGTCTGAATGCCTGCTGCATGTGTGAGTGGGCTTCAGTGGTGGAACAATTGGTTTAACCAGTGGAACCACTGATTTAACCAGTGTCCCAAGTTTCTCATTCCCCGCACTAAAGTGACCTGGAAATCAGGGTATTCCTCCCTTTTTAAGGCCAGAACAATCTCAGCTCTGTTAAACTGGGGTAATCTGACTCATTCCCATTTAATTCAGGCAACCTTTGGCAGTGAAGATTTGGGTTTTATGTACTTTTCTGCTTTGCTTTTTCATTCTTGTTGCTCAGGTGTCTGAGGGCTTTAAGGGATATGCATTCTATGTGTCACAAGGAAAGACAGGATGTGAACTCGACTTCATCAGGTCCTTTGTGTTCTGAGCTGATACCGTGCTCATAGAAAAAGCCTCTCTGTACAGCTGAGCTTCTGCCAGATCCTGCACAGTTCTTTTTGATGATGTTCTCAGACCAACAAATCATCCACGCAGGCAGGCTGGTAACAACAGACAAGGAGCAGGGTAAGGTATTTAACAGCTTTTTTGTCTCCATCTTCACTGATAACTGCTCGGGGAAGATCATGGAACACATCCTTCTGGAAGCT
This sequence comes from Tetrao urogallus, assembly GCF_951394365.1. Taxonomy (NCBI): domain Eukaryota; kingdom Metazoa; phylum Chordata; class Aves; order Galliformes; family Phasianidae; genus Tetrao; species Tetrao urogallus. Next base: position 86,472,749 of record NC_136815.1, on the reverse strand, counting down.
ATGCTAAGGCACGTGGAAAGCAGGAAGGTGATACGGGAGAACCAGCATCACTTGGCCAAGGGCAAATCCTGCTGCACCAAACTTGTGGCCTTCTATGATGGAGTCACTGCATCCACAGACAACGGAAGAGCTGCTGATGTCGTCTGTCTTGACTTCAGTAAGGCCTCTGACATGGCAACCCACAGCATCCTTCTGTGGATGAGAGATGGATGCACCCTCGCAGCCCAGAAAGCCAACAGTACCCTTCAGAGGTCCCTTCCAACTCTAAGGATTCTATGATTCTATTCTGTGATCCTGCAATCCATCACCATTCACCGAATACTTTGTTTACTTGCCATGTCACTTCATGGTTTTGCCATTCTTAGAGATGTTGATGAAAACTTGTTTTCATTCTGTTTGCTATCACAGCAATTGCATTTGTTAAGCTACACCTTTTTCACAGTTCGTATGGAGAAGGCAAAGAGAAAATCCTTTCTTCAGCTGCTGACATTTCAGCTGTTTTGACTTCATCCATTGAATCCAACTGATTTTCTTTTGAAAATGCAAGTCAAAGTTTTGTTTGGTCGAGAAGGACACAGCCATTTTCAGACATGTGAGACCCACTGTCTTTTAGTCACAGTTTCACAAGCTGTAGATGCTCCCATTTTCAAACATGCTTATTGCAGTCAGCTCAGTTCCCAAGTGCTCTGGCGTACATAATTCCTGAGAAAGCAGTTCTTCTGGCAGATTAAGAGAACAGTTCGCTTTTGCCTCAGGCCATTAACATTTTAATAAAATGTTCGTCAAGTGTGATAACCATTTATCTTTAGGAGACTTTATCTATTAATAGCCTTACTAAGTAACAAGTTTATTTTTGCTGACATGTAGATTTTCCAATCCTAATCAAGACTGATTCCATTTTTTTCTTCTTATTTCACGTTCCATTGTGTTGTGTTCATTTGTGAGTGTGTTTTGTGAGTTTGTTTACTTTCGCATTGAATTTCAACGCTTTCCATCCCCATAGAGTTAGGAAAAATACATGACCTCGTCGGAAGTGGTTACAAAAAGTCTTTTCTCCGATCCATCAGTCACTTCAGCTCAGGCAAACTTCTAGTTGCTCACCTCCTGGTTTCTCAGTCACTAGGTTATCTGAAAATTATTACTGTCCCCTAAACTCAAAATTCAAAGAAGAGCTAAAATTTGTTTAGCAGAAGCTATAATTATCCAAGGTTTCAGATGTCTGCCAAGATACCAGGGTTACCATTATTCAGAGTAATTAATGCTTTCATCAATTTAGAAGACTGTACAAACATCGTGGCCTCGTGCTACTAGACAATGAGCTCATTCTATGAGATGATGAATGTCTTTGCCTCCTATAGATTTATCAGCATCTTGCAGGTTTGAGATCCATGCTGGTCACGTATGGGAAAGGCTGAACCAGTTAAGAAAAACACAGCTTTCAGCCGCAAGTCTCCCACCCACCAGCTGATTGACAAACACTATTACTGGGAGTAAACACAACCTGTTTGGTTATTTTTAATTTAATTTTTAAAGTTTTCAGAGCGTTCACTTCATCCCTTCTTTCTATATACCTTCGCAAATCCGTGTTATTGCTGAGCTTGCTATGGGATGACGCGCTGGGAATTTTGCAAGGAAGAAAAATCCAGCTGTGTTTGATGTGCTCAGAATGACATGATAAGCTTGAAGATATGGATCTGCACAGATAGATAGCAAACTATTTCTACTGTAATCTCAGGTACGACTACAGTGTAGGGAGGAGTTAGAGCTGGTGGCAGGCTGGCTGCAAAATAAAATAAAAGGCCATGAGGTTGTGAACTAAATCCTCTCTCTGACACCATTTTAAAATTTTGAAAGCTATCTAATAATAATCTGTGAATTAGCAACAATGGAATGAATAAAAACAGCAAACAGGTTCCTCCCTGGGATATAAATAGAGATAGCTTGAAAAGATTTATGGGGAATTCTGGCTTAATAATTTAAAGTAATTGTGATTTGTCATTAAAAAGCCATAAACTATGACAAATAGACAAGAAGCTCATTCAAACACATTCCTTTCAAATCACTCTGTATGAATCACTTTGTTTGCAGAAGATGGCCTCTTGAGTCAGTAACAGAAGTCTGAAGACCAGGATGACATTCTTTACTCTATCACAGAATTTCTCTCTAGCATTTGTTACAAATTTCTCTTGTGCTCTTTTGTCCATCAGAGAAAGGAGAACAAAGTGTCTGCTAACACTCTTTTAAGAATGTAGGTCCATTCATATCTCTAAGACCTTTAAAACTATGATGCAAAAGGCAAACTCTGAATGCAAAGCATTTATGGTAATCCTTGGAACACACATTAAAACTTAAAGCCTTTTCCTTTGAGAAGATTCCTGAAATTGTATAGGTTCTAATGTATACCTGTCCTCCTTCAACCTAGGGAGACAACTCGTGGGTCAGAGCCACATCAGACACTCACAAGGAGGAAATACAGATCATAGAATCACAGAATCATAGAATGGCCTGGGTTGAAAAGGACCACAGTGCTCATCCAGTTCCAACCCCCTGCTATGTGCAGGGTCACCAACCAGCAGACCAGGCTGCCCAGAGCCACATCCAGCCTGGCCTTGAATGCCTCCAGGGATGGGGCATCCACAGCCTCCTTGGGCAACCTGTGCCAGTGCCTCACCACCCTCTGGGTGAAAAACCTCCTCCTAATATCTAACCTAAACCTTCCCTGTCTTAGTTTAAGTTTAAACTTAGTTTAAATTTTCCCCCTTGTCCTATCACTATCCACCCCCATAAACAGCCACTTCCCCTCCTGTTTATACGCTCCCTTCAAATATTGGAAGGCCACAATGAGGTCTCCCCAGAGCCTTCTCATCTCCAAGCTAAACAAATGCAGTTCCCTCAGCCTTCCTTCATAGGAGAGGTGCTCCAAGCCCTCTGATCATCTTAGTGGCATTTGTCTGGACCCATTCCAAGAGCTTCATGTCTTTCTTGTGCTGGGGGTCCCAGGCCTAGATACAAGACTTCAGATCTAAGTGCAAGATCCACAGACAACCCAAACTGTGTGCTTCAGTTCTATTACAAAATCACCAAAAATGAGGAGCCTTCAGGGTCTTCTGTACGAGGACAGTTTAGCAGATAGCCCTGCTCCTGCACTGCTCCCAAGGAATGGCCTCAAATGGAGGCTGTGGAGGTTGAGTGCTTGGCCTGCCTCAGGAAAGCAGTGAATGGAAGCTCTTCCTGCCAATACGCTTCCAGACAGAATTGCTAACTGTATTATTTGCTTTTTTAAACGCAGTGCAAATGAAGCAGTCTTCACTGTGAGCAGGCAGAATCACTCACATCTAATTCCTGTTTTCTTACCCATTGAAAAGACGTGCAGGTTGCCCTAGTGGCATGCAACAGGCAGCTCTGAGACAGCAACCATCCATTTCTACATAGCGTATGGGTTTGATCTCGTTTGGCTAATTATCCCATTAACCTGTACCTAAAGATCCAATTACTGCAGCTGTGGGTGACTGAGTAAAGAGCACCAGCAGTAAGCCTGGAGCCTGGGGTCTGTGCTAACGTTCTCTGGTGTTTATATATCTGCACGAGCCAAGCCCTCCCTGAAGAGACACAGCAAAATTTACATTTGTGTGATGACGTGAACGAGTAGCATTTTCTACCTTTTATTTAAGTTAAAATTTGATTTGTGTTGAAGTACTCAAGTACCAAATGCCTGGGTTCATAAAGCAGTCACAAATTGCGTGAGCATGGTGTGGTAAGGTTCGTTCATCAGTGCAACTGGAAAGACTCACAGAGGAACAGGGAACAGAGGAGCTATAAAACCTGTCACTGTTTGTACCAGGGGCATTTGAACTGGTTTTGTGTAAGGGCCAGCTAGACAGTGTGTCTAGCTTCCTCTCTTCAACAACACGTCTGGGCTTCATTCCTTCTTGTGTGAGGAAGGGTGGGCGTACATCTTTCCTAGATGCCACATTCATGGTAGATATTACCCCAGTCACTCACATAGAAGAGGAGGTTAAAACCAATAGAACTGCCATGCTGCTGTTCTCATGCAAAGTTCTGGAGGAAAAATGGAAGAGGGAACAGCTGCGAAGAAAGTGTATGTTAAAATCCCACTAATATGAAAGATTTATAAACCAGACACAAATGTGACCAGTGCAGAAAGTTAAGATGAGGACACAAAGGGACTGTCTGTGAAATTTAGAAAGATAAATGAAAAGTAGTGGTATTGATGATAAGGAGCAATTATTTTGAATGTCACTAAAAATTATATAAAGAAAGAAAGCAAAGGGGAAACGGAAAGGGAAAGGAAAAAGAAAATATACTAACTTGAAACCTTAAGTTCCTTAGGGAGGGAAATATCCAACATCATCTATGAGGACTCAGCCAGAAAAGAATGGATGATGGAAATGCACTCTTGGGACATGCTTGAAGAAAAGGTTTATCATCTTTTAGGAAACATCTTCAACAGACAATTAAAGAATCTTCTGAGGCAAGAAATCCTGTTTTATTCTGTACTCCACATTCTAAGGGGTATTTATGTAATCCATTGAATCAGAGACAGAGATTATCACTACCTAAAATTTCAACAGTGGTTCTGGGAAGTACAGTTTGGGTATTTGGAATTTGGAGCAGTTTTTTTCATTGGCAGTCAGCCTACAAAGATCAAATCATTTATCCTGCCCTATTCTCAAAAGCAGAGAATGAAATCCAGACAAGCAGTATTCTCCATGAGAAATATTTTCCCTCCTTAATTTGGGAAATGTTTTATTTTCTGCCTAAATAAGGAATAGCAAGAAAGCTACACACTCTTCTAATTAGACTTTGCTTCCGAATATCCTTTTGCATTATTTTCCATAAACCTTAGCAGACAGTGTTTTTCATTGCTGTTCTTTGCCCATCTGTCTTCATGTATCGACTGTCTCAGGATATCTGTTCAGCAGAAGAACCTGCAAGGCTGAAGCCAGGATGGAGCCTGCTCAGAGATTGCTATATTGGTGACTGCAGATAATTCCCCTCTCTACAATGGGTTATCTGCTGCTCGCCCAGCAGCACTTTGATTGACTGCTTTCATTTTACTGTTGTAACGTTTGGTGTGATTTCTGGGCAGCGTTTCTAATCTCATACAGTAGCAGGTTGGTGGTTTTCATCCCTGAGTTTAATTTCTCGTGCTCAGAGTCCCCAGTGCTGGGCGTGTTTCATATTACGAAACAGGATTCACAATAAACCACACCTGCTATACCAGTAATCAGGGTATTTTTTTAATGTGTGGCTGGGATACATGCAAAACATCTGCTGTAATACAGCAACCACACACCACTTCCAAAGGCTTCCTGCAAACCCAGGTATCCTGTCTTTCTCTCCCAGGCTTGCTTTCCCTCCTCCTCCATGCCCTTGATGAAGGTGCTGGTGATGTCCCTAAGCGTTTCACACCTTTGTCTATGGATTTGCAATGTTCCCCCTCCAGTCTCACTCAATACATGCAGCTGAGCAGCTCTGGCTCCCAGTCTCTGGATCTATCATTCCTGCACAAGGACTTTCGACTGGAAGCCCTCCCTTTGATCTGTCTATTGGTGCACGTCTCCAGAGGACGACTGGATAGAAGTTTATCTGGATTAGCTTTTGGCGATTCTGCAGGGAATTTAGCTGTTTGGTTTCCAATTGATCTGAAGGTAAAGCAAATGAAAGGATGGCGATTTTGACTGAATTCATTACGGGTGCAAAGTTTTTGTGCTTATTTATTTTTATGTGAAGTCATAATGTGTGACTAACTGCCATGTCAACAGGCACTCCAAATCTTTAAACAACAATGCAGCAAAATATCCAGGTTTCAAGAGCGCTCGTCTCTTTCTATTTAGAAGCTGAAGAGGTTGTTACATTGCACGGTGTACTGGGGAATATCAAATCCTGCAGTGGGACATCATCTGACCTAACACGATAGAAGCTGAGTTACATCATTCACGAGGCAGCACAAAAAATAATATGGAAAATTCTAAGCAGTGCAGAAAGCCTTGGTCCTGTAAATATTTAAATATACATATAACTATTTAGGCTAATCTATAGGCAATAGATAAGCAAATTTGCCAGGTTACAAAACTACTGCTTTTGAATGTAGCTACTATAGATTGCTGTGCAATTCCTCCTCCTTTATTACTAACAAAGTAAAACATAGTATATAATTTGTAATGCACAAGCTATTTCTAGGCAGGACACAAGCTGTCTGCTTTGTGGAAATCTCCTGCACCTGAAACTGACATCAATTTGAACCTTCTTGTTCTGCTTACACCAGAGGTGGGAATGATCCTTGCTTTTCCTTCCATCAGAATATAACCTCCAACTGATATTAATTTGCTGAACTGTGGTCTAGGTATAGTTGCTACTTACTTTCTCCCTGTACCCAAATACATGTTACTAATAGATATTTTTTCAAGGTCGATATTGTTTTCTGGCATTAGACACACAATAGCACCTCTATGAAGCAGCTCATACAGCGGTTGTAAAAATGATTTAAAAGCCCAGAAATAGCAAACGCACCAAGATGAGTCCCGCTAATGCTGAAGTTACTGAAAATGCTGAGAAGGCTGCTACCATAATGCAGCAAGCTCCCACGGGCAGGCAGCAGCCCCACGGCAGGTGATTAACCCCTCTAGCCTAGTCCAGTGCTAGGCTGCAAGACAGCCCCAATAGGAAAAGGGCTGTGGGAATGAGTTGGTGGGAACATGGGGAACAGCCCAGATTCTCCCCGAACACCTCTGTAGCTAGCAAACTTCCTGAGTCACTAACGGTATGAAACAATCACCTGGACAAAGAAATTCATTTTCACTCATATGGAGACTCCTTTTGGACCCTTCAGATCATACAATGGCCAATTTCAGACTGTCCACTTTGATGGAATATATTTTTTGCTTAAAATCATGAGGCATCTTGGGTAGACGTTTGTATTTCCACATCTGTCATGCAGAACTCCTTCACACAGTTCACCAACGAACCAACAACACACACAGTGTTCTGGGAACTGACAACACAGATAGTTATGCTGTGGTTTGTTACTGGATCACATAAGTAGGCAACAGCATGTGCAGCGTCAGGAAATTTTCTACTTAATAGTGTAAGCAACTGGTCTGTTGGACATCTTCAAGTCCTCATCTGCTTGGACGTGAGCCATTAGGTTCAGGTAGCCTTGTTAAAAAGGGATTTGCAGGTCTTTGTGGTGTTACAGCCCTGCCAAGCTGGAAGCTATAGACAAGGTCAGTGTCTAGGACTCTGTTGTATTAAATGAGCAAGTGAGCTTATATGCATTGCAGATTCCCTGCCCATGAGATCTCTTGTCTAAAGCAATCTGCTGAAAGGTGATAGGGTTGAAGTGTAGGCTAGACAACATGCATATGGCAGGTTTGTAATATTCTAAATAGCATCCACTGTGTTTTCTTGGGTCAACATACAAAGAGTGTTGGTAAATCAATAGTTTAATCTGAGCGTGACAGGACCATTTATCAAGGCTCTCACTGAAGTGCTTCTCTGCTAAACAAAGCAGATTTACAGCACTGCTGGCAGAAGCCATTTTGCATCATGTGGCACAGCACATGCTGCAGGAGGCGCCTATGGTCCTTCCTGTCTGCAGTGAGAGGAGACAAACCAGGCCATCAAAGCACTGGTGCTGGGGAACACTATTAAGCACATGTTGCCACGTTGCCTTACAGTTCTGTAACGTAGAAGGGTTGGAAATAATGATTGTTTAATTACAAGGGGGAATTTACTTTGTTTTCACTTGTGGACCAGCAAGCTTCTTTTCCTTGGGCATTATGAAGATGCTACTTGCTGGTATAGAAGACTTCAGTTCTTTCAAAGACTTAGCTAGGGGGCTCTTACAAGAAAATGGAGGGATATAGCTATGTTACGGTGACATCTGTAACTGAGGATGAAAGAATGGGGCACTTGCATTTCACCATTAGATAACACTGTGTGAGCCAAAGGTAGCATTCACAAAGCCTGAGTTCCTCCAGTTTGGTCCCAAACAGCAAATTCAGATATCGGATTCCCTCCCTCAGCTGCTGAAATCAAGGGGAACAATGGGCATTCACACAAATGAGCAGAAGTGCACAACCATAAGTGCCAGGCCTGCAGGTCTGAGTGGTTCAGGCCAAGACTTTGCAGGCATACATCTCCACGCAGCAAACAGACAACTGCCTAAATCCCCAGGTTCAAAATGTGCATAGAACCTCCACTAGAATACATGCATTAAATACAAACATTCTTTGATCTAAGGACTTTATAAAGCGAATGAAATTAAAGCTGAAAGAAAAGAACAGTGGCAGGAAAAAAAAAAAAGCAAAACAACTAAGCATCCCTCATAAAATGTATATCATCACCTAAAACACAGAGATTTTATTCTGATACAAACTTATGTAATTTTATTTCAGAAGAATTCTTGAAAATATATCTGTATGCAGGAAAATGAGGCTACACCTCCCTCACATATAGAATATTTCTATTATAGAGTAACTATTGGACTATAGAATACTGAAAAAAAAAATCATAAAGCCACCACAGTCTTAGGGCTACTTCAAACCCCCATAAAATTGCTCACAGGATCAACACCGCTATTCATATTACTTACATTTCTAGCCAGTAGTGCAGAGTACAGGGCAAAGTGAATAAGCTCCAACCTTTCTTCACCAGAACCAGTACCAAAAGACACTGGGCTTGTTTCACTCTGTGGATAATGGAGATACTTCAGTCTCTCATTCACTTACCTTCCTCATTACGCAGGCTAGCTAGGTAAGCACCCTTGAGCAACAACTGATATTTTTATTCTCCTAGTTCTTTCTTCACTTTGTCACTTGCACATACCTGTGGCCATAAGGGTACTTACAGCTCTACCTAGGAAGAGGCCTTGCCCTGGGCTCCTGCTTGTCCAGCTCCTTAGCTGGCACAAAGATGCAGCTACTTCAGCATCCTTTGCTGGAATCAGCTGGCCTCAACACACTGACTCTGCACTCCCTTTCCCTGTGGACTGGTATCTAGGCTGTGGGACAGGAGTGACCCACTGTCTTAGCCAAAGGCCTGGCTTCTGACCTCCTGGAGGACACTGCAGTTGTTCCCTGCTAATACCCCAGATTTCCTCCCCAAAAAAGGGGCATTGTCCCCACAGCACACCTGTAAGCACTGCAGAGCACCTGCTCCCAAGGAAAATGCAGTTGCTGTTTACCACAAACACTACATAATTTTTTCTAGCTGGCTAAATCCTACCAAAACTATACATAAAAGTTCATAATACTGAGTCAGTTGAGAATGTCTAGAACAACAATAAATCCAGGATGATTTAAAAAATACATATTCCTGCCTTAATATTTTCATCGACACCAAAAAGCCCAGTCAGTTTAGTCAATTTCAATTATTATTAATCTATACAGGCCATAGACATGGAGCAGAGTACTAGTTTTGGTCAGAAGGTTATTAAAAGCATTATTATTAAAAATAACTGTTCCCTGATGTATACCCAATTTTCCTCTTCCTTTTAGTGCATGAACTTGCATGGAAGTAGCCTTTTATTTTTTCACACTCTAATTCTAGTTGGAAAAAACTTTCCTTTTCCCATTGCATTCTTAATGCACAGTTCAGTTTAGAGCAGAGGTCAGACAGTGATTCCTCTCATGTTTTTGCATATTTTCTCTCTAAAATCCACTCAGTATTCATGGATAATTCACATAGTAGAATGGTGTACAAGAATTGTCCTTTACTAAAATCCAGTGGCCACATACATTTGTAGAATCATAGAATCATAGAATGGTTTGTCTGGAAAGGGATCCTTAAGATCATTTAGTTCCAACCCCCTGCTATAGGCAGGGACACCTTCCTGTAGACCACATTGCTCAAAGCCCCATCCAGCCTGGCCTTGAACATTTCCAGGGAGAGGGTATCCACAACCTCACCGGGCAACCTGTTCAGTGTCTCACCACCCTCACAGTAAAGAATTTCTTCCTAATATCTAGTCTAAATCTACCCTTTTCCAGTTTTAAACCATTTCTCTTATTCTGTTGCTACATGCCCTTATAAAAAGTCCCTCCTCAATCTTCCTGTAGGGCCCTCTTCAGGTACTGGAAGGTCATTATAAGTCTCCTTGGAGGCCTCTCTTCTCCAGTCTGAAGAGCCCCAGCTCTCTCAGCCTGTCCTCATGGGGAAGTGCTCCAGCCTGGTCATAGTCGTGGCTCTCCTCTGGATCCACTCCAACAATTCCATGTCTTTCTTGTGTTAGTGGCTCCAGAACTGGACGCAGTTCTCCAGGTGGGGTCTCACAAGAGCAGAGTAGAGGGGCAGAAATCACCTCCCTCAACCTGCTGGTCACACTTCTCCTGGAGTAACCCAGGATACAGATGGCCTTCTGGGCTGCAAGTCCACGTTGCTGGCTAACGTTGAATCTTTAATCAATGGACATTCCCAAATCCTTCTCCTCAGGGCTGCTCTCAAGCCATTCTCTACCCATCCTGTATCTGTGCTTGAAAATGCCCTAACCCAGATGCGAGACCTTGCACTTGGCCTTGGATGGCATCTCTTCCCTCTAGCATGTCAAGTGCACCTCTCAGCTTGGTGTCACCTGCAAACTTGCTGAGAGCACTCGATGCCACTGTCCGTGTTGCCTACAAAGATGTTAAATAGCACTGGTCCCAACACTGATCCCAGAGGAATGCCACTCATCACCGGCCTCCACTTGGACTTTGAGACATTGACTGCAACTCTCTGAGTGTGGCCATCCAGCCAATTCCTTATCCAGTGAGTGATCGATCATTCAAATCCATTTTTCTCCAATTCGGCAACCAGAATGCCATGTGGGGCAGTGTCAAATGCTTTGCACAAGTTCAGGTAGATGACGACAATTTCTTTATACACTGATGCTGTAACTCCATCATAAAAGGCTACTAAGTTTGTCAGGCATGACTTGCCCTTGGTAAAGCCATGTTGGTTACCACCAATCACCTTGTCTTTATTTTTCATGTGCCTTAGTAGGGCCTTCAGGAGGATCTGCTGCATGATCTTGCCAGTCACAGAGGTGAAAATGATTGGCCTGTAGTTACCTGGATCTTCTTTTTTTCCATTCTTGAAAATGGGGATTATGTTTCCTCTTTGCCAATCGTGAGAACTTAACTTTGTGAATGTTCCATGAGGCATGATTCCCCAAAAACCCTTTCTCTAGACATATTTCCACTGGGAGATCAAATTTATAGACAATTTTTAATAATCTCTTAACCAACCAACCTATATATAAGTTTGGTCATACTCTGTGTAGTGTTCACCATCATTGAGGATGTACAGCAAGATCCCAAATGAAAAGCTTCAAGGAATTGACACATCTATGTTTTAGTTTGTCCAGCTGTCACAGAGCAAAGGTTGAAATGGGAAGTTAATGAATTATCATTCTAGTTGTGAAAATGGAATTAAGAAAAATAAGAAATAATAAGGAATTATAAAAAACTGAAAGGTGGTGTGAACAGGTTAAAAACAAACAAATGGAGAGAACGAAAAGAAACGAAGTCAGCAGAATCTCCTATGACACGACTGGTCGAATTCTCTTTACAGGTCGAAGGCATTAGCAGCCCCTGAGGACATTCCCAAGTTGTAATTCTTCATGGCCTTCTACCACTGCTGTTCCTGCAAATGCAGGCAGTGGAGGTGTTGATACCTGCCTTTTCTGTTAAGCATTTTTCCAACTTAACTTGAACACAGTGTCAGAAGACAAAATTGAGTGTGAAGTTTCCCTGAGACTGTGCAAAGGTCATCACTGCAGAAAGGCATCTAGGGCTTTTAAAGAATTTAATTTTATTTTCCTCATCTCTCCATCTTTGCCCAGTATCTTCCATCCCTTGGGTAAGGTTTCCAAAGAAGACAGAGAGTGCAACACACAGCTGCAACTACACAGCTAACAGGATGAGTGCCATCTCTTAAAAAAGTCTTATTTTTGACTAAGAACTTGTTGGATGAAGGCAAAGCATTCTGTCATGTAGCTCATGAGAAACAGTGCTGTACCTACAGAGGGAGAAAAAGAAGAGCAACGCTCCATCGGTAATAATACAGAGCAAAACATTTCCAACAGTGTGTGTGAGGCAGTGGAGAGCAGTAGGGGAGACAAAACAAATGCTGGCCTGTGTCCCTCTAGTAACAATGGAGCACTAGTTTTTTTTTAAGGAATACAAACATTTCTAAATTATTTTTCCCAACATAAGGTGGTCTCTCCTAAGAGAATCACCACTTTTTCACCAAATTTGTTGAGCAGAAGAGATGCTTTCCTTTCTCCTGGATCGGATGCACAAGTTCAGACATTGTGCTTTCTGGCTCTCAAAGCAGTAACACTGATGGTGGGATGTGCTGTAAGCCAGCCATGAGCAGAGAAATCCTGTGTCTCTGCTCTCCCTCTTGTATTTCCCTCCAGATCCCACAGTGTCTCCTTGCAGAAACTGCTTCTGCTCTTCAACCCACCTTTCAAGGCAGTGTTTAGTGAGGAATGGGAAAGTAAAGTAAACATCAGTGGCATAGTCTGGCAAAACGAACCACCACGTGTCCTCAGTTATCACATTTCGTGTAGCTCTGTGTTTGATTTTTCACAGCTAATGAGCTGGAAAATACCTTGAAACTTCTAATCCCACGTCAAACTTGATTGAAATCAGCAGAGTTATCAGAGACAGGGATGTACAGATAGATACATGGGAACAACAGAGTGTTGTGCAACATTCCCTTGTTCACTTACAGAAATGTGAGTAAAACCACCATAAATAGAGATCTGTTGAGAGGCCCTGGTCTAGTGAAAGAAATCCAGCCAGGTGGCCCTAGCTCCAGCTTTATAGAAGCATCAGTGGTACAGCCTGAATCATGCGAACATTTCCCATAGAGGCAGTCCAATATCCCACACAGCTCTCCTCTTCCCAGCTCACTAAAGCAAGCAGGGGACACTGCAGCATTTCCTTCAGTAGATTACAGCTGAGACAACTTCCCCTGCCCTCCAGATTAACCTTGTCCCAATTTCTTCAAGCTTTTGTGAGTTGGGAGTAACCAGCAGAAGTGGGCTGACCTGAAGTCTGCAGCATGTACCTGTATGACAAAATTTTCTCACTCTTTTTTGTTTTTCTTTCTGTCACAGATACCAGCATTAGGGGCCACTCATTCTTGTGCCTAATGAGAATTCCTTGGATTGCTGGACTGACCTAAAACATTCATGCTGAGGCAGTTCCAGCTGAAAATGAATTGCCTTTTAGTGTCACATTACCTCTCCTGGGCCTGTGCCTCTCATGATGCCTCTCACCCCCTCCTTCAGGGTGAAGATTTGCCATGGGCACTGTGTCCCCACAAATGCATTATGAGAGATGTACTCCAAACAGGAAATCAGGACCTTGTGGAAAAAAACAGGAGCCTGATGCTCCCAGTCTTTAACATCAGTGTACCAGGATGGGTAATGAGGCTATTCTAGTGAGGCAGTGTTTTGGATCAGTTTCTTTATCAGTGTTTCACAATGATATCAAAATGCCCCTACAAGCACATTTCCCAGACAATTCCAAAAACTTTCGATTCTCAAACAAAATCACCACCCCATCTCCCTGCTCTTTTTGGCCTCAATTTCCACCATCATAGATATTAACATCAGTTTATGAATTCCTTTTTTTTCTGCCACTGAAATTACCTGTAACGCTTTCATGCTATCTTCCTCTCTATTTTGCTTTCAGTAATTACATGTAACATTTTTTCCCACGTAAATTATCACGAGGATAATCCCAGCTCCTCAGATCCCACAGTAAAGATCTGTTCTCTCCGAGCTGACACAACAACAGGCGATTCACTGAGCACACACAGACGGACACACATTTTCCATGAACTCATTTAGCATCATTACCAAAACTGGCTCACTAGCAATTTCAGCTAATAAGAAAATGAAGTTAGCGCAAAGCTTCTGAAAATAAATTCTGTGGAAGACGTTTCTCTGCTTTAATAGAGATTGAATGCAGGCCGTTTCTCTTTCCCTGTGTCCCAAACAACGCATCAAAACAATGTTTAGCAAGTGAGCTACATTTCACAACGCTTTCGCATCATAGATGGACGTAAAATAAGTTACTTGGCAGTGTGAATGCCCAGGAGAGAGGAAAGTTGGTGGGTTTTCTGTCCAGCCTGGTTTCTCCCAGTCCTTTAGGATTGCCCAAGATTTTTCCATGACCTCACTGTGTCTCTTGGCTGCTGTTAACCCCCTGAGCTACCAACACAGTGCAGCCGTGGGAAGCCTCCCTCTGTCCCTTCCATTCATTCTTAATACCTGGCATATCCCACGTGGTTAAACTCAAACAGAAGGAGACCACAAGCAGCAGAGAGGGAGAAATGCTTTAGGAGATTCCATGTTCTCTTTAGCAAAGTGATGGGGAAGGAGCTGAGGACGTAACCCAGAACAGAGTATCAATTCAGTGGCTTTCCCCAGTTTTTCAAGTTTGCATAACGCTTCTTAAAACTCCTCCCTGGGTGTTCTGACTTCTCTTATGGAGAATACCAGAAGCCTGGCACTTGAAGTCCACTTTCCTGAAATACTCAGCCTGCTGCAGCTCCTTTGCACAATGTATGTGGCAAGCAGATGCAGCAGGGTCACAAACATTGCTGAAATGAATGCTCAGCGATTCAGCAGAGGACGTGTGCGTTTTTTGTTGTTGCCTGCTGCTAAACAACTTTGTACACTACCAGTAATTACTGTATCTGTTTGTTGCTGTTGTTGGTTTTGTTTTTTTTGCTTATGCCTTACCTGGTAGCTTTGTTTGTCACTATAAAAGTATTGAGAACAGCTTGGAAACTTTCTTTTGCTCTGACTTGAAAAGGCTGTATTCAATTCCCAGGGTACACACTGCGAGCTGAGTTAGGCTCTGTGGCAAAATCCTCTTCTTTTTACAATGCTGCTTTCCCAGCAGGTGCTGGATTTTCTTTTACCATATGATTATTTTACCTTTTTGTGGTAGCAATGTACCAAAATCCCCTGAACTTCTTGCATTAAATATAGAGTTTTTCTAGATTCACATGGCAGAAGAGACCCAGAGCTTCTGATTCTTTTTCAGTCTCTAGCCCTAAAACTTTCCTAAGATCTGTTCTATACTAGAATTGCTCTATACCAGTCAAAATCATTTGCAATATTTTTCACTCTTTTTCCACACACTTTATCTCTGGACTGAGCTTATACACTATACTTCCTCCAGAGTATCTTACTGATTAGAATTACAGTTCTGGGCTGGAGCAGAAATGAGGATAGGCACATCCTCTTACAACCCAAATCCTCTTTCTTCAGTTTCCCATCTTTCTTTGATACCTTTTAAACCCCTGCGTCTGGTCTCTTAGAAGTCCTGAAGAACCGCATCCAGTTGAGAAGGAGGCAAAGCAATGTGGCTTTAACATCCTCATTAAATTTGCTTGTTGCCCTCAGTCTTTTCAGAACATGCTGATTAATTTAACTCTTGCTTGATAAATGCTGAGGTATTTATACTCAGGCACACAAACAATTCCTATCAGATGACAGTAAGATGTGAAAAAATCATCATGATGTTAATACAAATTTTAAAACGTATAGGTTTCTAATCATACCCAGCAGTTGTTACTGAACTGATTTTGATGTACATACTCTTGATTTTCACATGTATGTTTTGGAAAAGAAAAACATAACTTTCATACAAACCAATCTAAAGTTTAAGGGTGGTTTTTTTAACTAATCAGTTCAGTAACAACTGCTGGGTATGATTATTAAAATGTCAATTTTACTTTGGGCAGAGCAGTGGGTTTGTTTTTTTCTGTGGTTTGGGTTTTTTTGTTGCTGTTGTTGTTGCCATTTTAGAGTACCTTTAATAAATAGCATTTAACCACAGGCAGCTGTAGATTCAGTCCTGTAAATCACACTAGACGAATTACAAGAAAAAAGGAAAGTGCACATGTTCCCAAGTGTTGCCATTTTCCCACCATTGGAAATGGGATTTTTAAAACAAGTTTTCCACAAGTCATCCACTTGTGAACGCCAAAATACCACAAGGCTGAAACAGAAGCTGTAAGCAGTCACCACACCTCACAGTAAAGCAAAAATATTGCACCGAACTGGAAGGAAAAGCAAAGGCACTTTCCTTCCGTGTTTCTGCAGATTAATTTTAGAGATGGGCACGAACCATAAAATTTAGATGCAGCCATAAACCTGGGAGCATAAAGCTTGAAATAAATCTGGATCTTTGTACCAGACCACCGTGGGTGCTGGCAGACAAGTATTAGCTGATTCGTTGGAAAAGTCCACAACACATCCATTCTGTATGCCCCATATCTCACAGTATGTCTCCCAGTCCCCTACATCACTGTAAATCCTGTACTGTTACACCAGGCATTTCCAGTGTCTTAGGTCCCTGTGATAGGCACCAAAAGCTTTTTAAAGCAGCAGATGTTCTGAAAGAGCAGAGCTTGGATAAAAGTTTTCACCCAGATATATAAACCTCATTTGTGGAATCTCCCAAATCAATCTCAGTTAGTGAAAGAAAAATTCCATTTTAAAATCCAGCAAGAAAAAAACATTTAAATAAAGCAACATACCTAGAACATGACTCAAAGCTGAATCTTTAAGTTCATTAATTCCAGGCAATTCCTGTTGAGTCTGAGACTAGAAACAGAAACAGACAAATACATAAAAATACACATGTAGTGGATAGAAAGGAAGAAATGGATATGATAAGGGTATGCTTTTCGTTTGAATAAGAAGTAGTTTACTACAGTGTGATTGAAAAGATTATCCCTCAGCTAATGTGCTGCATTGCCAAAATTTGTTATTCGATACCAAGGAAATAAAAAAGACTTGGTAGACCAAAGTACATGAAGGAAAGTAATGGGAAGCTAGGTCCTACAGACCCATACTGATTCTTACATCATAGCAGTTCCTACTTTCTTTAAAACATAAATTACACCAAGTGGTCAAAATCCAGCTTTAATTCTCAGCTTAATGATTACATTGGTCCATTTCCAAGGCTGCAGCTAAAGGCCATGAGAACTTTTAAAATATTTTCCCACCCATATACATATTGTCCCAAGCTTTCAAAAAAAAAAAAAAAAAAAATGGCAAAAAGACAAGCAAGCGAGAAAGAACAATGATCATACAGAAAATGCACTGGTGAAATAAAACATCCAGCATGAAGTTTCAGTCTGCAAGGGAGCTTGGAAACTGCTAGGTGAAAGGAAAATTCTGATTCAGTGGCTTGCTGAAGCGTCAGAACAGTGTTGGAAGAGGTGGACAGAGCCACATATGGCGATTAGACCTCTTCTCACCACCCATTTACTATGAGTTTGAGGAGTTTCAGGTTTCCTTTTCCTTTTCCTTTTCCTTTTCCTTTTCCTTTTCCTTTTCCTTTTCCTTCTCCTTTTCCTCCCCTCCCCTCCCCTCCCCTCCCCTCCCCTCCCCTCCCCTCCCCTCCCCTCCCCTCCCTCCCTTCCCTCCCTTCCCCTTCCCTTCCCTTCCCTTCCCTTCCCTTCCCTTCCCTTCCCTTCCCTTCCCTTCCCTTCCCTTCCCTTCCCTTCCCTTCCCTTCCCTTCCCTTCCCTTCCCTTCCCTTCCTTCCCTTCCCTTCCCTTCCCTTCCCTTCCTTCCCTTCCCTTCCCTTCCCTTCCCTTCCCTTCCCTTCCCTTCCCTTCCCTTCCCTTCCTTCCCTTCCCTTCCTTCCCTTCCCTTCCCTTCCCTTCCCTTCCCTTCCCTTCCCTTCCCTACTGTGTGTTTTCATAGAAAATTATCTCAAGAGTTTTTCCTTCACTTTCCTATGCAGAGCTACAACAGTTTACAGTTAGCATCTGGCTCTGCATGCCTAGAACCCATTCGTTTCGAGCCATTTTCAGAATCTGGATCTTGACTTGCAATAATGCACTAAAAATTCTGATATGTATGTTTTTTCACAGTACTTTAAATTTCAAAATACCCCCAAATCTCCGCAAGCCTCCTCCCAGGAGAGCAACTTTCTGGAGAAGCATGACATTCTTCATAGCTCTCTGATAAAGAAGCAGCATGACAAATACTTAGCCTGATGAGAAAGCTGAATAATATCAAAATAAAGTATGAATACAAATTTATGAGCTGTATCAGTCATAATTAACCAGTCAGGAGAAATGTCACTGTATACAGATCTGCTACGTGAAGAATACGGAATATCGTACTGAATATCTTAGTAATTCTTTAGGAAGGTATTGAACTTTTCTCGCAATTAATTATTCATCCATAAAACTTTCCTTTCCTTGTTTCCTCCTCAAATCATTTCAGAACTTTCCTTCCCTCTGTGAGATTGGGAGTGCAATCCCATGCATGTCCGCAGCACAAAAACACAAACCCGTGAAAAAAGCCACAACAGACACCACCCCCAGCTTTCCCCAGTTGTACATTTGATGCTTGCTGGTGCCATTAAGCAAACACAAAACAACAGCAAGCGCATTCTGTTGAAATGTTTAGCTAAATGGAACCAAAACAGTCACAGTTCACAATTTCATAAATACATTAATTAGAAGTGTCTCCAAATAGCATGTGATTTTGATTATTAACATAAAACACTGCATTATAAATGACTGCAAATTGCATTCCTTAGTGCTCTCCATGCTTAATTTATTATGCCGTAGGAAAATTTGCAAATTACTTTACTGTTTTATATTTAATGGATAGTTTTATATGTATATTGTTTCATTAAGATAAAATTAAACCACAGTGTACATATTATATGCCTTTCCAGTGACATAAATGTCACTAGAGACCCTCAGACTTTGTCAGGAGGGGTGTGTGCTTCTGTCACTTCCTAGATTTAGTAAAGAAGCAAAGGACAGGTTCAAGTTTCTGGTCTTTTTGTGTCTGGCCACAATTGCTCCTTCTGGCCGGCCTGTTTCATAGGCAGGTGAAGGGCATACCAGGAAAGTTTCCTGCTCCTTGAAAGCAGGGAGAGGGGTGGCAGAGCCATGGCTGGAAGACAAAGGACCAATGCAGTGGTGGCCACCGCTGCAAGGATCGTGCAGTCACCGTGCCACAGTGTTCTGGGGTAGATAGAAGGAAGCAAGAGACAAACCTCCTGCCTGAGCTCCACAAGCAGAGAAAGGTCGAAAAACCCTTAAGCCTCCTAGGAAGAGACAAAAAGGCTGGCATGGACTGATGGACTGCACTGCCAAGTCTATTGCTGCTGCATGTATTAGGATTTGGGGACTGTTTACTCTGGAGGAGGTTCAGGGGAAACCTCATAGTTCTCTACAACAACATGAAAGGAGGTTGTAGTGAGATGTGATCGGCCTCATTTCCCAGATAACTGGTAATTGGGTGAGAGTGAACGGCCTCAAGCTGTGCCAGTGCAGGTTCAGGTTGGATGTTAGGAAAAATGACTGGTGAGGTACTGGAACAGGCTGCCCAGGGAGGTGGTGGATTCACCGTCCCTGGACATGGTAGTAAGGACCATAGTTTAGTGGGCAATGTTGGCAGTAGATGGACAGTTGAGCTGGATGATCTTTGGGGTCTTTTTCAACCTTAATGATTCTATGAAATCCCAATGAACGTAGGGCTGGAGATATAGTCAGTGAGGGAGGAAAAGGATGATGTAAGTAAAAGGAAAATCCATTAAAACTGTAACTGTAAAGACATTCATCTTTGACAACTTTTTTGTATGCTGCCTGTTGTTGGCCATTTGTCTTCTCTATTTGTAAATTCCTCAGAAGAGGAATTGCCTATAACCAAGTGCTTGTAGAATACGTTTTACTGTGGAGACTCCATGAAAAACCCAAAATGCAAACAGAGTGTAAATAATAGATATTATTTATGATACGTAAATAATGGATATTATTTATGATACATAAATAAATAACGTTGGGCCATGAAAAGGCATTCTAGATATGTTTAAATAGGCTGTCCAATCCCCTAGATTTTGAGAACTAATAATATCCCTTTGGTGAAAGTGACAGACCAAACGTTTCTTCAAACTGACCTTCAGACTTTTATATAAGATAGGAAAGGTACCATTTACCTTCAGAACAGTTTCCATGACGTTTTCAGATGTGTTTCCATTTAATAAAAATATAGCAAAATAAAATGTGGCAGGAAGGGTAGGAGGTGGAGAGACTGCGTATTTGGGGAAAGCTTTAATTCTGCTTTAAGTTAAAATTCTATTAATGAAAATGAAGTTACAAGAAAAAGCGTGTAAGAGAGAGAAGTAGTCCTCTGAGCTATTCTTTTCAAGTAATAAAGATGAGACTCTGTCAGAAATTGAGGTGTCAAAACTGGAAGTGCTGGAACAAATTCACAAATTAAAGAGCAACAAGTCACCATGACCAGATGGCATACATCTGAGAGCTCTGAAGGAACTTAAGAATTAAGTGGTTGAGCTGCTAACAAAAAAATATGCAGCCTTTCATTACAGTGCTACCATGCCAGAAGATAAGAGGTAACAAATACCTCATCTCAAAAAATCTGGAAGGTGTGCTCCTGCAAGCTTGATTAGGGCTGTAGATTGCTTTTCTCTTTTAATCATCCTGGCTTCAGAGAGAAGATCAGCATATCCAGCAAAAAGAGCCAGGCTCAGCCCATCAGGAGCCACTGGCAAAGGCAAGCGTGGGTGGTTTGCTGGCTCAGCATACTCTGGTGACCACTGAGCTAGACATGAGTGGTGGTCCTTGAAAGGATTGACTTCAATGATAATTAAAAAACAACTTCCCCAATTAACCCCTGCCCTTCTTAAATGTGGCCTAGCTTCAATGAGTGTCTGTCCCTTGAAATAATGTTGGGATAGGTTAACTCTTTCCTTGCACATTTATGAGTGGGATGGTAGGACAAAGCTATTGTTCTAATAACCCAGGATTTCCTCTTGGTTTTATGCCCTATTTGCAATTCCTTACCATTGAGACAAGAGGCTCTCTGCAATGGAGCAGAAGACAAGGAGAGGAAAAAGCCAGTTGAACACCCATCCAGGCAGCACAAACCACGTACTTGTACCACTGCATAGATTTTCAGGTGAATGTTCAATCATTTAGTCCTGCGGTGCACAGCTGCTCTGCTGTTACTCAGTGTGTGTGGAAGCACACAGTCCACGAGATGCACGGGAAGCAGCACAGACATCTCCCCACAGCCTCAGGTACACCCTGCATTCACAGATGCAGGGCATCAGTGTGAAGCCCCTGCCCTTCCCCTACTGTTAATGAAGAAGTCCTCATAGCTAAGGCTGAGGGATGAAGACATCTCTGATCCTATCTTCTGGCTATTACAAAGAGTAGGTTTGCATTATAATGTTCATATCATTCATTCTAGTGCTAGATAATCAGCCTGGGATGCTTGATAACCAGATTTAGGAAATCATTGGATTTACAAAATCTTGCTGTGAAGGTTTCTGCCAGTCACTGGCACTATTATCTCACTTCTAAATGGAGTACACCTGGCTTTCACACTCAGTTACCAGTCCTTCTGACATTCCTGCGGTTCATGAAAGCCCTAAGATCACCAGTTACCCCTTTGAGGATTACAAACAGATTTCCTAGTATCCAGGCAAGAGCTGTGGGAGAGCAGTTTATCCATCTCAACAAACATTTTGAAATGTTAGTAATATATACAGAACAAAAAAGGGGGGGGGGGGGGGGGGGGGGCATTCTTCCACAGAAGAATCACTCCATGCCTTGTAAATACACATTTTTTGTTGACTAAAGATTCTCCTGTCACCTCAAAATTATTTATAAATGTACTGCAGAACTCTTAAGCAGGATGCAAGAGGAGAGGGTGGGAGATATGAACTTGAAAATAATCACTCACTTGGAGCTTCAGATATGTCTGTAACATGAATGACTGAGAATCAAGTCATTGCTTGGAGCAACTAACAGCTCAAGCTCTCATTCAGGGGAAAATAAACTCTTCTCATTGTCTGGATGAGAAGTTTTATTCACATTGAAAACAAAATGTAAACACCTGTAAGAGGGATCTGAAAATATCCTTCTTTTTTTTTTTCCCCCCCACAAATTAAATAATCTGTAACAGAAAACTCTTGGTAATGACATTCTTGCTTTCTTGGGGGCTTCATAGCACCCTGAAGTGACTTTCTTGCAGGAGAGCATAGCTTTAAAGTAGATGCTAAGAACCCAGACACGTGGTCTGGGACCAGCCCTTACTTTGCCAGCACTGATCATTATAGCAGTCAGACTGGAGATACAGATGCTCTCAGACACTTTGCTGAGTGCAGGAGCATGCAGCATTTTGGGTTTTTTGTTAATTTGAAGTGCTTGGTCTAGAGAGTGAAATCTTTTCTTCTGCAGATGCAACAGAGAAGTGATGATCATGTCAGTCATAGTCAACAACAACTTTGGAACTGTGATGCTTTTCAACCCTGTGCTGTCTCTAGTGAGTGTTGACAGACTGGTGTGAAGGAGGAGAAAGGCTGCTGCTGTCTTCTGTGAACTGCTGATAAACTTTTCTCTTTCCTATGCCTATACAGCCACATTTTAAAGAAAAACATGAGAGTTTCTTCAGGAAAATAAAAAAATAGTAGTAAAAAAAGAGTAATAAATGTTGCCTTCTTCTCTTGATGTTCTTAATGCATGTATCTGTAAGCAAGCAGCAGGGGTATGAGCAGAAGTCAGCATCTGAGCAGCCTTCCTATTCCAGTAACAGGCTGGATGGGCCGGAGCAGACCACCATCTTTCCTGTTTTCTCTGTCTTATGGATCTGCTGGAAAGGACAGCCAACTTTTCCCAATGTCTCAAAAGTCCTCATATTAGCAAAATGCCATTTCTACCTCATCCTGCCTCAGTTTCCACCTTCAGAATCTTAAGTTCTGATGGTATATCCAGGTTCTCCGGATGGCCAAAGCCACCCGATCGTCTCCTGGAATGGGTAGCCTTAGGCTTTGGGCCACGATGGAAAATCCCGTCGTGAGTGACTTTTGTGTTTTCAAAATCCACTGGAGGAACCACAAACAGATGTTCTCGCAGAAATGTGAAAAACAGGATATGTGTGGGAGTCCTCACTGGGAAGAATGGTGGCAGTCTTGCAAATTAAGTAATGGACGTACGATTCACGCTCAGCAGAAACCAATGGCTTAAAAATAGCTAACCGTCTCAATATATTCGCTGTGCATTCTTTTCAGGGCAGTCACTTCCTCATCCTATATCAGGCAATAAATACGGACAAATTCACAACTTACTCTAGTGACTTTTAACCTAGGAATGCTAGTTGCTTTTATATTTTATCATAATGAATTCCACCCATCATTACAAAAACCCAAGTTTTCCCATGCTTGACTCAAATTAAGCCCCATGCTGTTTAGGCAGCCAATGTTTTTGCCGCCTCTAGGCTGAAGCAGTGCAGCCTGTTCTTCACAAAGCTATCAATGGAAAAATCTAATAGCTGAGAAAATAGATGTCCATCTTTTAAAAGCTCTGCAGTGATCACTGGTCGCTTTCACACGCAGCTGTGGTGCCAGACATCTGCCTGCTTCCTCCATGGTCAGAGACCCACTTTAGCAGACATACCTAAATTCTGTATGTCCCATTGTAACCACCAATTTGTGCAGAGTTCTTGCAGACTCAGAGGCTCTCTTGGTAGGGACTTCCACAGTGGAGGGAGCAGCTTGCTTCTGGTTGTCATTCTGCAGCACTTACAGTAAGGTCATTAGCTTTCTCCGAACGTAATTTTTTTTTTTCATTTTGATGAAATCTCAAGTTCCAGAGCTCTGCTCAAGACCTGGAATGTGATGTCTTTGCCTGTTCTCTCCCTGACAAGTCTCTGAGATATTAAAAATCAAAAGAAGACTCTAAGGAGCAAATAAAGCCTCGTTAAAGTACTGTTTCACTTTTGTGTTAACTCACAGAAGCTCTTTGCTCTCTCTGCCTGGCCCTCGTCAGATCTTGCATAAAAGGGAAAAAATGCACTTAAAAGTGCTGTTTTCCTTCCACTTCCCCCTGTACTTCAAAATCATTAGTCTTTCTGCATTTCTCTTTTATTCCCAGTCTGGCTTGTGCCGAATCAGATTATAATACATTAAACCTCCAAGAACACAAAGCTCTGCAAAGTGCTCTTTGGGGTCTCGGTACACGTGTTCTCCAGCTTCTTTCTGCAGTAATTACTGCCATCTCAGGGTCAGCTCCTGTGTGCAGGTCCCATTCAGACATGCTCAGCCTCACCTCCAGATCAGTGCAAAAGGAATTCAGGATGGGTTTGGCCTGTGCGTCACCACTGCTCCTGTGTGCAGAGGCTGGGGAACTGCTTTGCCAGCAAGGATGCTGCGCTGCTTTTCCAGGCCACTTTTATAGCAAGGAGAAGCAGCTCTTTTGGAGACACAGGGACAGAGGACTTCCAGCTAAATTGTCTGGACAAATCTTAGTACTTTGCACTGAATGTGGGGCTGTTGGAGCACAACTGTAGCCAAATAGAAATCTGCACCAAGGCTCCCTGAGTTCCAGTGAGACCAGGACACTTGCTGTGTGCAGTGCTGAGTGATGGCATCCATGCTGGGGACAGCTCACGTATACTTGTGCTTTCAGAAGGAAACTCTGCCCTCAGCCCAGCCGTTACCATGAGCAGGAAGATGGCTGTATAGGGCAATTCATGCTAGAAAGAACACCTTCATCCTAAGGCAGCACAAGGAAAATCACTGAAGATAAGGCTACTACTACTAACATTAACATCAGCTAGAAAGCATGCAGTAGTTATTCACAAAGAGGCACCTCCCTCTGTGGTTTGACTCCTTCCTCACAGGTTATAGGAGAGCAGCAATGTTGTTTTTCAGCAGTAGTGCTCCCAGCTCTCTCCAAGAGGGGCATGATGGTCTCCAGGAGATGCAGAACACAGCAAAACCCCTGGTACTATCAATATTGGCAGTGTGACTGTTAGTCAAGTCCTACTTCTGGAGTGAACAAGTAAGCAGAGAAAAATATCTGTCTCTAAGCTATCACCACAGTCCCTTCCTTTCCTCTGGAGAAGGCGAGCATGCATTTCTTTTGAGGGCAAAGAGATGGGAGTGCAGATCAGACGGGCATATGCTTCTACTACAGCTTTATGAACAAACCTGAATTTCATTCCGAAATGTCAGTGCTCTTCTCATCCTGGTCTCCTCTTCTATGACACCTGCTCTCACATTGCAGTCATGCTTTGATAACAGTGGAAAAATGGCATCCATGATGGAAAGAGGGAAGGCTAAATTCTATTCCTACTCTCGCCTGAAGCAGGAAAAGAACAGATACCTCCCAAATTGAAAGCCTGGTTATCTACTCTGCTGCAACACCATGCCAATAAAGATGCCTTTTTTTCTGTTTAAATAAGTAATATAATAAAGTGTTGCTTCATTTCATTATAATGGCTAAGAAGGATTTGCTGGTTTCACAGCATAAATTTAGATTAATTTTTCAGATTTGACAACGTTATAAAAATTATATTGATTCTGAAATTATAATTTTAGATTGGTTCTGTCATTTTAGCCTATTAGCAGTCTTTAAATGAAGTGATCCAACGTTACAATCAATCTTATCTTCCATTATGCACTTCCTGGTGCTAAAAAGTGAGATCGATTCTAATTAACTACACTGGTTCAGTCATTTGGGTGGTTTGTTCAGAGGGAAAAAAAAAGTTACTATCCTACTGTCACTAAACAATTTATTATACGTTTATATACAGAATTTATAAGCAAAATTAATGTCATTCCTATGGTAAAAACAACACACTTGCAGCTCTCTAAAATATTAGGATAGCAACATTAATGCTATTGCTTTATCCAGTGCAGCACATGAAATGTTTTCAGGGTCCACTTGCGCTATAAGAAGCAAAGCGAGGTCAGCAAAAAATGCTTCCTCTGCAGCACAGCTATAAATCTATGTGTACAATGACAGCAGCTAGGAGCTGTTCTGAAAACGTCATTTCTGACGTGCAGCTGTGGGCTAAGAGAACAGGTTTAACACTGCTTAAGAAGCCATCATGATGAAAATAATGCTGTGAAGTGGGTGATGTGATTTAAATACGAATCAGCTTTCTTTCTTTCTGCACTCTTTAGCTTTAGATTGGGCTGATGTACGGAGAATCCAATTGACTGCTGACAGAGACCTTAATACAAAACTTGCCTTGCTTCAGTGTCACACTCTGTGGAACATTAGCCTTCAAACGAGCTATAGATGTTGGCAGAGATGCAAGGCAGTGGAGGAGTGATGTGCTGCACTCCAACCTGAATTGCAGAATCATAGAATTGCTCAAACTGCAAAAGACCTTACAGATCTTTGATTCCAACCACAACCTAACCATACTCTACCTAACTCTACATAACTCATACATAACTCTAACAACCCTCCGCTAAATCACGTCCTTGAGCAAAGGTATTTTCACGTACTTGGAAGTCTGGTGAACACCAAGGGAGAAAAGAAGAAGCTGGAAAGATATGCACCCAATTTTACAGGAAGGACAGTAAAGGATAATATTAGATAAAAACTGGTGAAAAATGTATGTTAGATATGATTTCAGTCGTTAGCATCCTTTAACCAATCTTTTAAGTCAAACAAATTATATTACTTGAAGTACCAATCTGTTACTTTTCTCATCAGTGGTGCTTGTGCCTGGAGTCTTTTCTAACTTCTTTCTTGCTTTTCTCTGCTACAGCTTTATAGAAACAGAGCATATATACTCCCCGTGTTAATACAACTCATCTATCTGTTATAGTCAGTGCAACATAGAAACAATCTGCAGTTCAAGCAATGCTACCTTCACTTTTCAGCACCGCTGCATTTTTTCACGTAGAGTAACATGGAGGAGAATGAGTCAAGAGTAAAAAATGCCAGCCCGACATCCTGCTGCAGTCTTCCTTGACCTCCCTTTCCTTCATACACCCTCACACACGCTTTGTTCCTATCAACCTAATGATGTTGCCTCGTTAAGAATCCAAAATACCAAAAATTCTGTGAAAGAAAGCAGTAGCTTTAAAATCCTTTGCTTACTCTTCTTTCTTTGTTGTTTTTCTGCAAGATCGAATCCTTGAACATTCAATGGAAAAAAGATCAGAAAATTACTGTGAGCTCCTGTGCCTGTCCCTTTTGTGCTACTCATACTGCTCCATGAAGATGGCCTTCAACTCTAGCCAGCCCCTGAGGAACAAGGAGCTTGCCAAGTCCTGCAGAGACAGGGAAAAATGGCAGGTAAATCAGAGCTGCACACCCTGTGATCCCTCAAGCATTGTTGTCAGTCCTCGTAAAGCACAACAATAATTCTTGGGGGAAATCTGAGAGCCATGGCTGTTACATGGGTTACTTTTAATCCTCCCCTGAATATGTCTTGGTACTGAAGATGTTCTGGCACAGAAGAGTGACTTCTGATTCTGAACAAAGCCACTCCAGAAAAGAACCTGTGTGCTGGCAGGAGCTTTGCTATGAAAATCTGCTTTTTAAATGAACAGTTTGTTAGTTCAGTGACTGAATGGCTGTTCTTCAAGGAGAAATCTTGATTTCATTCTTACTGCTATTGCACTCACATTGCAGACAACAATTATTTGCATCTTGCAAAAAGCCTTCAGGAGCCTGATTCTCCACTGCTTCACACCTCGTGCAATCATTTATATCTGTGCAAAGTGAGTGTAAAACACTATTGTACCACTGTAAGCAAAGAGGAGGTCTGATTTCACCAACTTCTTGCACCACACTGAGCAGTGGAGAATTAGACTGAAAAGCTCCTGAGAGGAGCTGACAGCATGTATGCACTCTACTCTTGTTTGCATGGGGACAATGTTGACTTACTTTTTAACCTTTGACTCAAGGACTCTGTGATTGCTCAGTCTGGAGAAGAGGGGGCGCAGGGAAGACCTCATCACCTACTACAACTACCTGAAAGGAGGCTGTAGTGAGGTATGGAGGTTGGTCTCTTTTGCCAGACAACTAGTGATTGGATGAGAGGGAATGGCCTCAAGCCAAGCCAAAGGAGATTCAGGTTGGATGTTAGGAAAAGTTTCTTCTCAGAAGAGTGGTGAGGTATGCACAGTCTCACAGGCTGCTCAGGGAGGTGGTGGAGTCACCATTCCAATATGTTTGCAAGGGAAAGACAGATGTGGCACTGAAGGACACGGTTAGTGGGTGTGGGTGATGGATTGATGGTCTTTTCAATTTTAATGATTCTATGAGTCTATGATTCTATGTTTCCTGACCAGCCAGCTGGTATGGGAGCCATCAGATCCTCTCCATGCCCAAAAGGCCAAGTTCTTGTGTGCCTGAAGGAACAGGTGGCTGAGAATGATGAGGAAAGAGACTGTGCTGCATGGACACTGTAACCCGGAAAACAAAGGGTGTGGGAGCTGGGCAAGGCAAAATACTGCAAAAGAGAGATGACATTTGTGTAGAAAACTGCTTTTGTTTCTTTCCCATTTCACAGGCAGTGTGTCTATTAAACGTGGCTTTTGCTGCCAAAGGACTTGTCATATTACATTAGGTTTAGCAACTTCTGCTGTGGCAAAGTGTGCAGTGTCTCCCTTCACATAAAGAAAATATTTTCACAAGTCTGTTCAACCTGCTAACTGTGATTACAGACAGTTGGCCCCTAACATGACATTTATTGTTCCAGCTCCAAGAAAGAGCCTCACAGCACTGTCCAGCCAGCTACCTGAAGAGCACATATGTGCGTGGAGATCTTAAACAAGCTTCTGCTAATGACTTCATTGACTTCACTTTGCACCCTTTTAGTAGGTTTTTAGCAGTTTGATACAAAAAAATGCTGTAGGGAAGTGCTAAAAGCAAGAACTTCAGGAATATATACAAGCTATACTTAACGTTATCAAAGCTATTTTTTTCATGCTTACCTTAAAACATTCACTATAACATATCAGATCCCTTCTGCAGGTGTATTTTTGCACACATTTCTACTCTGCTCAGCAATGTAAATGTTAACTGTGAATTACTGGATTAAAAAAAAAAAAAAAAAGAGGAGCTAAAATACCATCATCTATCCTCACTTGGGAGACCATCACACCTGGAGGAAAAAGAGAGTGAGAAATCATACCAAAATTAGGGGTTACAATGGGGTTAATAATGCCAATGAGAACCACAAGGAACAGGTTGATCCAGTTCAGTCCCCACATCAAGAAGTCCATGAGAAGTTTGCCCTGAGGAAATTTTGTCATGAAAAAAAAAAACAACCAACACAAACAAAACCAAATAACCTTTGCTTAGTTATTTGCAATAAATAAGCAAAGGACATAGTTCCCTCTTCCCTGTAGGATATGCTGATTGCAGTCACAGCAATTTCTAGAAACATTTGCAAGGAGACCAACTTTGTTACCGACGTATCCAGCTGGTGCTTAGAGTACCTACTCAAGGCCTACCTACTCATTTTCCTGGCATTTGGGAAGAATGCAAAAATAATTAAGGTTTTGTCAGGACAAGAGCATTTGGTTATTAATGACTTTCAATGAGAGGTGAACAATTTTAAATTAAATTCATTTAAAATATTTTGTATGCATGGCAATCATTTGAAGAGGTGTTAAATGGCCTTTGCTTTCCTTTCTTGCACAAGGCATTTGTAGGGCCTGAATTCTTACATGACTTGGCCTATGCCGCCTTACTTTTTGGCAGGTCAATTTGCTCTATTCTTTTCCAAACAGAAATTAAGCTTTGGCCGAGGGAGAAGCAGAGCAGAATGCAGCCTGCTGCAACAGCTTGCAGTGAATTGGAAAGAACTCTGTGTTACAGATGAGGGCTGAGCAAATACCCTTTTTTTTTGGTTTAATTTTACTGTCTTATTTTTAAACTTGCATGTGCATCGGCCAGCAGCACTGTGCCTTATTATAATATTCCTATTAGGCAGGTGGATATACATCGTGAGCAGGGAAGAATTTAGCTCTATTTCGTTTAAAGGCATGCTCTTCAGTGATTAAGTTGCCTCTGTTGGTTTGGGAATTTAACTGATTCTGCAGTGTCACTCTGAACAGTCTCCCTCACAGTTTTGTCTTATATCACATCTGAAAACCATTTACAAAAAAGCCAAGTGATTTACAAAAGGGATATAGAAGATTCATTGGTGGACTTTCATAATTTCTTTTATTGCAGTTATGCCTCTGTTGATAAAAAAACAACTTGTCCCCAGGAAGGACACATGAGAGCTTTCGCCTTCCTCCTTTTTTCTGCCTATTTAAAACAAACAAACAAACAAACAAACAAACACATTTATTCTCTGCTCGTCTTGAGATCAGCTGAAGATGGACTGCATGAGGAACAAGAGGCGGGTGCCAGTATCCAGCAAGGATACTGCTGGAGCACGAGCTTACACTTCTAAATGAAACCATTTTCCTTCCTCCATGTCTCCCTACCTAAAGAAATCAACAACCCCCGATGACAGGATCTTTTCCTGGAGGTTTCTGATGCACTACACTAAAAGCCATTTCCCAAGACCCTCCAAAAATCCCCAGGGATTTTTCATGGCCTAGCCCCAGTTAAATTAAAAAGCATATTCATGGGGAAAGGAGTAATCCCCTGCCTGAGTGCAACATGGCTTTGTCAAAGTTTGTGATCTGGTACACTAACTCTCTGATTTGTTTGGCCATGTGAAAATCTTTTAAGCTGGCTCGAGAAATTCACCCCTGAAGCCTCTTCTGGGGCTTGTATTTTTTTTATTTTTCTCCCATTTTCTCAAATCTTTCCCTTGTTTCTAAAGAGTGCCACAGTCCGTTCCTGAGCCCTCAAATCCAATTACCAAACAATGTACAAATATATGGCTGAGCGTGGTCTATGGGAACAGCTGCAAAATTGCTAATATTAGGTCTAATTTAGCTACAATAAATTAGCAAGTGTGTGGAAGCAAAATGATGACAGCATAATTATAACAAAAGTCGATGTGTTGAAGTATATGGATGACAATACATACTAATTTTAGTGAAAAAACGCACCAAATGAAATGCATGCAATGAACAGACGGGACTAATAGCTCAGACACATATACTTAATGTGACCAGTCAGTGTAAAAACAAAAAGATAGATGAAGCTGTTCAGAATCTAGTGCTAACAAGCAGTGTAGTCTGAAACCATTAACTGTCAGGGGTAATAACACTCAAAGTATTGAAGTGCAGTAAAACAGCAGCACTTTTCTCGGGATGATGTGCTGATGTACAAGCACACACCTGTGAAGAGGGTACTAAATCTATCCTTGCGTTTATTACTATGGAGGGAGGAAAAACAACACTAATAATGTAAAGTATAAACGAAAATAGCAGAC
The DNA here is from genome assembly GCF_951394365.1 of Tetrao urogallus. Classification (NCBI taxonomy): domain Eukaryota; kingdom Metazoa; phylum Chordata; class Aves; order Galliformes; family Phasianidae; genus Tetrao; species Tetrao urogallus. Next base: position 86,441,564 of record NC_136815.1, on the reverse strand, counting down.
AGCAGAGAGTGACATTTGCATGGTCCCAGTCAGCTTGTTAGCTGAAGTGGGTTTTAATTAGCTATTTTCCAGCAAGCAAACGAGCAAATTAGTGGCAGCCATAAACAAGCAGAGACAATCAGGCCCAAAGAAAAAAAAAGATCGGACCTTTTTCTGTATGTTTTCCTTTTGGAAATACGATGCCTTCATGCTCCAGCTAAATATTTCGATTGACCAGAAGAATGCAGCAAAGTGAAGACCTTGGCAATTATGTGAGTTCTCAGAGTGGCTTCAGGCACAGCATTAACAGCACAGGGGGAAAAAAAAAACCCTGCTCTGACCCAAACTCGAGGGCCAAACATGGGGTCTCCCACTCAAAGCATCTGCTACGTGCCATCCTCAGATGGATGTTTGCCCATCTGCTGCTCATGGGATTGCATGGATCCAGCACCCTCCCTCACCTGACTCAAGATGCAGGATAGCAGAAGTTTTGATTGCCAAATTAATAATTAATAAATAAAACCTGTCCACTGTTACAGTAGCGTGAACACGGGATGAGGAGAGTTTGGTCAAACAAGGGCCAAAGTTAAGCGCTGAATTTAGTCTACCTGAGGGTAGGAAGGTCTTATTGATCAGGATAGGGTGGATTGGTGGGCTGAGGCAAATTTTATGAACTTCAACAAGACCAAGTGCCAGGTCCTGCACTTGGGCCCTAACAACCCCATGCATTGCTAAGGCTTGGGACAGAGTGGCTGGAAGACTGCAAGGAGGAAAAGGATGTGGGGGTGCTAGTTGACAGGCAGCTGAACACAAGCCAGCAGTGTGCCCAGGTGGCCAAGAAAGCCAACAGCATCCTGGCTTGTATCAGAAATAGCACAGTCAGCAGGAGCAGGGAAATGTTCCTCTCTACTCCATACTGGTGAGGCCACACCTCAAGTACTGTGTTCAGTTTTGGGCCTGTCACTACAAGAAAGACATTGGGGCCCTGGAGCATGTCCAGAGAAAGGCGACAAAGCTTGTGAAGCACCTGTAATACAAATCTCACAAGAAGTGGCTGAGGGAACTGGTATTGTTTAGTCCAGAGAAAAGAATGCTCAGCAGGGACCTCTCTCTACAACTACCAGAAAGGAGGTTGTAGTATGATGGGAATTGGCCTCTTTTCCCAGTTAACTAGTGATAGAATGAGAGGGAATGGTCTGAAGTTGCACCAGGGGAGCTTCAGGTTGGATGTTAGGAAAAATTTCTTCTCCAAAGAGCAAAGAGGTATTGGAACAGGCTGCCCAGGGAGGTGGTGGAATCACTGTCCCTGGAGGATTTCAAGAAAAGGATAGATATGGCACTGAGGGGTATGGTTTAGTGGGCCTGTGTTATTGGTTGGACTAGATGATCTTTGTAATCTTTTCCAACCTTAAAGATTCTATGATTCTACCTCAGGCTTAAAAAACTGTAGTATTTCTGCTACTAAGCTGAATTCATTAATAAGCATCCATAATGAAAAAGACAGCAAGTTTATCAGTTGTGTTTCTCTTTTTTTTTTTCTCTCTGATTGTAAGAAATGTGGATGTCACAACAATTAGAAACCTAATACAGAGGAAAAAGTGTTTCAACCTTAGATTTGACACCTGGAGGATTTAGGCAAGTTCAACATAAGATACAGGCATGCATAGTGGGGGAGCAATAATCACACTGAAGTAGTTGCTAGGCAGGAGGGTTAGTGGCTAGAGCACTAACGTAGACCTTGAGAAACTTGAGTTCATGTTTCTCTGCATCAGAGACTTCTCCCATCACTATGGGCAACACACCGGTCTGTCTGCAGGTAATAGTAATTCTGCCTCAGAAGTTTGCTGCGAGACATTCATTAAATACCGCGTAGGGCTCAAATATTGTGGAGAAGGGGCTAATTAGTGAGAAGGAAGGCAAAATTCCTAATAAAAATTAATCTTATTTATGCATCACTATTGGTACACGTGACTCTACAGCAAGACATTGCAGCAGGCTTTCAGCTGGTATAAATTATCAGAGAGCTGCAGGAGAGACTCTTGCATCCCTGTCCTTGTCTTGTGCCAAGGGTATTACAGTCTAATTAATACAGATAACATGAGTGCAGACGCCTACCTGTTGGGTGCAGTTGGAATACTAACACAGGCGAAGGGCTGGGGGAAGGCCCTTGAAGAAGGCTTACTTTTTACTTTGTTCATTTGTTCAGTGTTGTTCTGACGGTCACAGAAAACCCTGGCAATGAGCAGAGCCCAAGAGGCAATTAGTAATGGGCTGAAAATGCAATGAGCCAAAAAATGAATTAGCTTGAGCAGACCAGGCACAGGCACAAGGGGATGATGATTTTTGCTAGTTTCTTACCCCCTGTGACTGTACTGAATTTGGGAAAGTAGAAGGAGGTGTGATTGAACACAGGAACCTTTCCTGAGGCACCCAGGGTAGCTCCTCACTTCGTGAAGCAACAGCAGCAGGCAGGTAGCCTGGAAAAGCTCTTGCCAAAGATAGTGCTTGCCCCTAAAATTCCCTGCCATTACTTCTACTATCACAGAAAGGACAGCCCTGGGACAGCCAGCAGGAGCTAACCCCAGCTGCGCCCAGGCATGAGTTCCCAGGCCTGCCACTGCCAGCAAAGATGGGCAGCAAAACAAGCCTGTTACAAGCAAGTCTCCTCTGTTTGATTTTCTGCTCCCTTCGCTTCTTCTGAGTTTTGGGCCGCTGTTTATTTATTTATTTATTTTTCTTTGATGGCTTTCAGTTTTTGCTATTAGCGAATATGCATGCTTTGAATCAGGATTGGGTCTTTTGTTCTGAGTCATGAGTTGGTATTGTTTTCAGCTCGCACAAAACCATGAGTACTTTCACCACATTCAAACTGTTTGCACATTTTTTTACAATGAAGTTTTTTCCCTGTCTCTAACAGCTGTATCCAAACACTAGAGGGAAAAAATAGGTAATTGCTCTTGCAGGCAAGCATGTATGGTTACTATCTAGCATTCACGCGAGGCAGCAAGAGGTAACTGTCACCCAAATTGTCACGTTAGCCATCATGTTAGCCATCAGAATCAAAGATAATGATTCCTAGTTTAGAGGAGCTGCTTGACTGAATCACAGAAAAACACAACTGCCCCCAAGTGTGTGCTAGGATGATTTTGCAATGCATGCTGCAGTTCTGCAACATTCAGCCCGGTACGGCCCATAAGTTTGGACCTGAGAGAGACAAAACTCTGACAAAAAAATAAAATTGTTTTGTGGAGTTCAGGGAGGGAAACTTCGAGGAGAAAAAAAAAAATTAATTTAAATTCTCTTCTTGGATGGAGAGTTCAATGCTAAATGAGCCTTCAGGAGGGCCACAAAGCACACATGCATTTCAACACTTCTCCTTTCTTCCTGGGTCATGCCCGATGTCATTTCATCACGGCCAGGGGACTTGGGGAAAGTGGGAGCAGAAGGGAAAGAAGAAAGATGATCTTTAAAAGAACAGACTGTTGAAAACGCAGAGCAAAGAAATCAATTCAAAGCTTTATCAGCATACCGCACGTGGAAAAGCAAGAGATTCCTCTTCAAAGAATAAAGTCCCCAAATGGATAAAGGTTAAGATAAAGGAGCAGAATTTCTGCCTGGCTCCAACCAGCTCACAGTAGCTCTGATATCATCCGGATCTTTGGTTGGTGTTTTTTTTTTTCAGGTGAATTATCACTGAGCATAAGAAAGTCATGACCAGCTGCCTTAACATCCCAATAGAAAGGAGGAAGGGGTCTAATCCAAACGTCTGACACATTAGATCCACAACTGCAAATCTTTGCCTCAGTTTCTGCCAGCCTTGAAAGTTAAATGGACAGCGCCGTCCATTTCTTATGCCTGCACTGCTCTGCTGCTTTCAGTGAAGATGCACTGTTGTAATTGAGAGTCTGGTAAAGAACCTTTTTTGCTGAGTGATGTTACTATCTTTCTTGATTGAACTCCTTTAGCCTTATAATGGCTCTTTTTAAGGGATGGTCTGATCTACTTTCTGCAGCCTTCTGCAGGAGTAAAGCTGAAATTTGAGGCCCATTCCAGAGATATCTCATGCTACTCAGGACATGTTCTGATAACTCCTCTATGCGGGAAAATGAGGAACAGCTTTCAGTGAGGACTCCAGCAGGACAGAGACAAGAACTCCAGCAGCCCAAGGAGACAGATCCACGAGCAGTGAAGGCACTGGCTATCCAGCCCTACACAAATCCAACCTGTCTGAAGACAGGTTAGCCCAACCTAGGCATTGAAACAGTTACTCCTAAAACCTGTCCTCTATGGCTTTTCTGCCTAAACCACACCATATAAAGAATAAATTGGAAAGGGTGCTTTGCTTAGAGTTAGCCCCACAGTTGGTCTCTGGGGACTTGTCTAAACGTAATAAGAGAGACCGTTGAATTTTTATGAGAGTGATAGAATGAATGCACCACAAATGCACCAATGGCCACAACAAAGTCATTCCTTCCCTCTCTTTCTTTCCCTGTCTCTCGTACTCCTTCATGTGCAGTCCTCTTCTTTACCTTAAGGCTAATGATACCATCCTTATTTGCACTGAATGTTCAGTAGCCAATAGACTCTCAGGAATTAAGAAGAGGGCCTAGCAAAGGCAGAGGAAGATAACACAGCAGTCATGGCAGCAAAATTGGACGCTTCATAGTATCTTCTCTATGACTGGGTCTTGGAGACACAAATCTACCTTCAGTTCTCACTAACTGGAGAATAGCTTCAAGAAAGGAACGCTTGTGCCACTCCTTTCTTCCTCCAGATTGCTATGCAAGAACTCCTGGTTGACAGGAACAAAAACCTACCCAAGAGCACAGTAAAACCCACAGAGACAAGAACACGTGGTAGCTGTGATTGCTCTTAACTTGAGCACCGTGGGTCAAGCCAGGAGCTCTCTGGTTTAGTTAAAGGAAGCTGCCACGTGTAATCTGCAACAAAGATGAAGAAATCGCTCCACCATTTTAGAATAGACTGTCACTTTAATAAGGGCTGTTCTGTACTCTATCTGCAATATTTTTAACAGTCAGTATTTTGTGGTTAATTTCCCTTGTAACAAGATGTATTTCTGTTGGAACTGAACTGTGGCTAGGCTGACTGGCTGGAAATGAAAGCAGCTGGCTTTCTACTTTGCTTATGGAGGGGAAGAGTTAATCCAGTCACATATTTCCATAGGACACGGACCAGACTGAACGAGAACGAGTGTCTCTCCTTTCCCTTCCTGGTAGATCCCCTAATGAGAAAAAAGGGAAAAGAGCCAAACTTCTAAATACAAATGTTTTCCACTGGGTAATGGAAAGAAACCAAACATCTCCACCCTTATCTTTTCCCCCTCTATGCCTTCTTCCCTCTCAAAAGAGAAAGACAGACATCTTTCAGGAAAGCAAGGAAGATGCCTCAGGCTGCTGTTTTGCAAATGAATGATGAAACCCAGATATGAACTTCAGATCAGACTGTACTTGTAATAGAACTACTCCTTCCATATGTGATTATTGGTAGCAGTGGGAATATGAGAAATTCATAGGCTGAGACACAATGAGCTCCCTCAAAGTCTCAGCATTCTTCTGTAATTTAAATAGATTAAGGATACAAAGCCCTCAGGACATAATCTCACAAGTATATTTTCCTGGCACTTTATACTTAGCCAAGAAGTGCTTTCCAGAGATGTCTTTTTTCCTCACTATATCCATCCTCCTGCATCTAGTTTCAGCAGCAGGCAAGAAGCACTGCAAGAACTGGGCAAAACCAGAAACCCTCTTAGTTTGAAACTGAAAGATCTTCGAATCTCGGACATTGGGTCTAGCTCTATGCTGGAGAGAATTCTTACATGTCATGTAAAATGAATGATAAAAAGTTTGATTACTAAATGACTTTCTTGTTATTATCTTCTAAGCAGAAACTGACAAATAGAAAACAAAATCTCATTTTAATTCTTATCTTCAGATCAGAATACATAAATACTTTGGATTTGCAAAGCTATGTTGGCATATTGTGAATCCAGGTTTGCAGAATCAGGCAAGTACATTCTCTGAACTTCTGCCATTAAGATTTTCCCTCTTGTTTAAGTCTAAGGGGTGATGAGGAAAAAAAAAAAAAAAAAAGCACCACACACTGAGAAAAATTCAGTGGTGTTTCTGCATGTGGAATTCTCGGAAAGGGATTTCCTTACCACTTCTACTGCAATCTGGTCTTCGTCATGGCTTTGGCTTTGCCTTCTCCCTTTACTGCCACGCTGCTGCAGATCACCAGCAGTAATGCTTCTGGTGTTGAGCACAGTTGAAACCAGCACAAATACCACTGGAGCACATTGCAGACTGCATTTTCTGTCTCCTTTTACTTATTTTTTCTTTACACATTCCTTGTCCTTCTTATGGCATAGCTATTTCTGTGCATATCAGACAAAAATCTCAGAGTAAAGCAAGGCATAAGATACTATCAAAAAACATTTTCACGAAATTCATACAGTCGTCTGCTATAGTAAATATTTCTGTTATGGTGTGTTGATGACGATTAACACAGGACCTGAAACCAAAACAAACAAGCTGTGGGAATGGTATTCATCATCCTTCTCTCTGTATATTTTCCTCTAAGCTCTTTCCAGATTAGAAAATAAATTGTTTTTCAGGACTTAGGTGTTTCCAGTTATGGAATTAAAGATGATATGAACAGAATTAGTGAGAAACACTGACAGCAATCTCTGAGCATAAGGCAATTTTCAAGCTAGACTAGAAATGACTAGAATGGAAGAGATGGTTGCTTGCCTAACAACCTGCTCTCTTGAGGGACAGTGTGAACATTCAGACAAATTCCCATGCTGCTCCAAGTCATTGTTGAAAAAAAAAAAAAAAGGACTACATACTCAAGATTTTCTAGTATTTCTGAAAAAAAAGAATCATCATTCTAGAGTAATGCTGATTGACTTTCTATGTGTTCAAAAGGACAGAGATTGATCCAGCTCCCAAGGCAGCGTGCCTGGACAAAGGTCATTTTCTGGATGTTCACAGGTAATCATTTCATGACTAGCATGGTAGCAGCAGACCACATCTGACCAGATCTAAGGACTTGTGAGATAGAGGTGACAGGCTTTCCGAGTAAAACCTTTGAGTGATACTGTACTGTCTGGAAGTAAGAGATTCTGTAAAGCAGAAGGCCTTACCCGCTGAAAGACAAGCTGATGAAAATGGGAACACGGTATGAACTATTACCTCCAAACACCTGGCCTCCTCCAGGCATCTTGAGTTTTAAAGCCAGTTTACTTCTCCTTATATTGTTTGATCTCTCCTCATTTTCTTTTCACTGAACCCGCAATTTGTTCTCCAAAATAGGGCAACAAATTTCTTGCCCAGAGCAGTCAGCCAAAGGCAACACCCAGAAGGACAGCCATGAAACACCAGGATCACTAAGGGAGATGGGACACAGGGACAAAGGTTACACCAACCTATTTCCTTGTTTGAACAGCTGAAGGGACAACAGTTAACATAGTTAAGCCAGAAGGAACTTGGAATGTCACGCGGTCTGACTTTCCATATAATACAGGCCAAAGAGATGCATTTGCTGTTTCCTGTATGTGCACCAGGAACCAGTTCTGGAGAAACTTCTAGAATAGGAGTGTCCAATTCTCTCTGTACTGACACAGAAGAGTCATTTTCCCAGAGAGCTGCAAACCAGAAAGGAAAAAAGATTGTTTTCACCTTCTCTAGGCCTCTCCTCTTTGTCTACTTGTCCATGTCTCTTGGGAGCTTATGGAGGAGCCAAAAGGCTTCTCTCAGCTCAGGTCTCCATGGTATGACTGCAACATGCTAACTGAATGTCAAGCAAAAAACCTTCAGACTATCCTTTCCAAACTCCAAGTTCTTTGCCTTCAGTAAGTCATCCTTTCCTCTGCCACCTTCTACTATTCTCTCCCTCTTACAAAGTTCTAGACCCCAAAGCAGAACAGCTTTAAAAGCAGTTTCATCCAAGTCTTAAAATCAGCTTCTGCTTAAAAGCTATGCCTGATTCAGTATGAGTGCCAGTGCAGTTGTGTTTTCCAGAAGCTTTTGCTCCTTTTGCTCAAGTTGCTTCACAGCTCCTGAGATGTCCTCTGAGGACACTTCAGAGGACATCTCACCCAACACTCCAGGAAAGCTGTCCTGTCAGATGTCACTCTGCGTGTTGATCTGGACTTCCCTACCTCCACATACACACACAGAAAGGACAGGAACAAAACACTATCTCAAATGACTGATAAAAATGTTCCTAACACAAACACTCCCATGAGACACAACTATTCCCAAGTGCTTTCATTTTAGATGAAGTATTTTCTTCCTTAGAAACTTCTAGACCCTTAATTCTCAAATACTGTGAATTCCCACAATGTTTTGAAATACTTGATCCCTCTCACCAAAGAGAACAATCATGGAACAGTCATGATACACTTTCTGCTTTCATATGATCACTCCTTACACCACTGGTAGGAAGAAGAAACTCTTGTTCCATTGTGCTGTTGGTTTCAGCAGCATCAATGTGAGCTTTTCATTTCAAGAACAAATGATCCATGAATCCAACTCACTTGCCTTCAGATTGGATGGAAGAATCTCTCTTTCTTCAGCAAGAGAGAAATGGTCACTGTTCTCATTTTCCACCACGTCCATTATCGATTACCTTCTTGCTGGGGAAAAAAAAAAAAACAAAACAAAAAAACCCAAACCTCTTCTGCAAAACAAGGAATATTCCAGCACTGAAAAAAGCTAACACAACCATAAAACCTTAATTCCTAGAGCTTCCTTTATCACAACTTTTCTCAGGTAATGTTCCTTCAGATGTGTTCCCTCACACCTGGAACCTGAACCCTCGACTATTGGGTACAGATGCACAAGCTCTATATTTTGCATTAATGTAGGATTCCTACCAGCTGCCACTTAGAGTAGCCCTGATGTGCTCCTCTGAGCTCAAGGTCAGAGGCTGCTGTGGCCCTGCACAGCAGGAGCCCATACTTGCAGTCCTTATCGATCTCAGGATGCACTTAGGCAACCCTGTTTTTTTTCTTTTTTTTTCCCCAAAACACATATTTTACAATTGCTTTCACAACCCAGCACAAAGGTGGAGGCTTGCTCTCGTGTCCCTGAAGGAGAAGCATCCAGACATGACGGAGAGGACGCAGCACTGAGGGCAGGGGGCAAACAGCTCCTTTGTGTGCTAGGGGCGGTGGGAAGCCCAGGGGTTTCCACAGTACCAGTGCAAGTGCTGGGAGAATGAGAGATCAGATGCATTCTGTGCACCTGTTGGTCACCCAAGAGGCAGCTTGGAAAGCTTGTCAGACTGGGAAGGGTCAATTAGAACCATTTTTATCCATTTAAAGAATGATTCTATCTGTCACCTCAGACAGAAAGCTTCTGCTCTTCTACCTTTGTAGCAGGACTGCAGCCATCATAGATGCACTTTGTTTCAGTAGTTTTTCCAAACACCCTTAACAAGAATGCTGCTATAAATCGTTTGAAAGTTATTTTGCTCCCCAGACAATCCTTTAGTTTCCCTATAATCACAGATAAATGAAGAAATATTCTGGTAATTATGCCAGCAAAGAGCAATTTCTTTCAGAGATGGATATTATAAAAAGATCCTGAAAAACAGCAGGTGGAGGAAGGAGAAGCTGGGCTCAGTTCATCTCCCCAGTCCCAGCTCTGGAGAGGACTGCAGACACCCTATCTTCCCCAGGAAGGGCACTGTTGGGATCAGCATCTTCCCTTGCCCTTGGCAGAGCCAGAGCACGTTTTGGGTCTCCCACGCCACAGCAAGGAGCAGGATCCTCCTCAAGGGAGCCCCTCTGCAGGTGCTGTTTTGCATGTCTGGAAGCTTGAACTTTTCCCTCCCAAATTTAGCCAAGACAAATGCTGCCTATCTCACAAGCCTTGAGATCTTCTGAAAACCTCTCAGCTCTTCAACAATGAGGCCTTTCCTATCTGCACTACAAAGCAATACAGTCTCCTCTAGTCCTGGGTCTGGATTCACCCCATTTTTGTGCCCACAAACAAGCTGCCGAATGGCAGCATTTGTATACACATCTTTTACAGGTGAAGATGAGAGGGGAAAGGAGCCGCAAGCCCAGGCTCCAGCAGATTCTTCTTCCGAGCAGAGGGCTCCCAGGACAAGGAGGCCGCTGCCTGTCACTTGGAAAAGCCACGGGATCTGCTAACAACACTCTAAAAATGCTGAGTTTGCTGATTTGAAGAGAGGGATGGCAAAAGTGTTTCTGTCAGCTTCCTCTGTCTTTGCTGAGACCATCTGTACCACAGAAGTGACAAAAGGAGGACATGAAGCTGCAGTTCGGTGCAGCGTGCGATAATGATGCATCTCCTGGAGACAGCGCTGCCTTCAGATGAGATGTTTCCCCAAGAATGCTGTCACTCGTGGTTTGCTGCAGGTGTCAGGTGCTCCGACCGTTGCTATTATTGTTATTCGATGTTTGCCAAGTGCCAGCGGTGCACCTGGTGCTCATCATCAGCTCAAACAAGCTGCCGATTTTTAACAGTGGGCCAACTGCATTTTCACTTGTGAAAATTTGCCTATTTGCTTCTTCAGGCACTATCATCTCCAAGGGGAAATGCGGAATATAGTTCTGTTTCCTTCCTCCAGGACTTTCAGAACCTGTTATTTTTTCCAACGCACAGCAGCCCGGCACCTCACCGCAGTGAGCCCATCTTTTTTATCCATCATATCTCCAGGATCAGACCACTAATTCATATACAGGATAAGACAACTGCCAAATTATTATACTACAAAGAGAAGATCTTCAGACACCTGTCATCCTGATGAAAGCAGCACCATCAAGTGACCTTTGCCAGTTCAAGGTCGATAATGAGACAAGTCAGGCAGGAAGAGCAGCGTGTGCTGACTCCATTAACGCTGGCTGTGTGCACACTCAGTAGCGCTGCGTCTCCTGTCAATTAGTGTGGGTAAACCAGGGACTGCTGATTGCCAGAGACATGGCATAGCGAGCTGCTGCTACCTTTACTTCTACACCCTGCTGCATTTTAATTAGCTCCAGTCCCCTGACTATTTCTTCAGAGCTTCATTACTGCCGTCTTCAAGAAACTCAAGGCGAGCCTTTTACATCGCACATCGCTAATGAGAAGAAATGTGAACATCCGCACAATGGAGTTTGATGATGCTGGACTGTCTGTATGCGTGCCTGAAAGTCTATGAAGATTTAAGGGGCTTCTCACTGCAACACGGTGTAAACATCGCCCAGAGATGGCAAAAATTAGAATGCATCAGACTAGTGAGGGGAAGTATTCCCAAAGCAGCCCACAGTGCAGAATGGAAAAATGACGCGTGGGCCATGATGGGCACAGGTGAATGTACATGCCTGCACAAGGTGCTATTCCAATGATGGTTATTACAGACTGCATACATACATTACAGCTTGATAGCATGAGGTATCCTCAGGGCACACTGCTCTGCACCATACAGCCCATGCAGAACCCCCCCTTGGATGTCCCACAGTGGCAGCCATGCAAGGTTGCAGACGAAGGACCCCAAGCATCACTCAGTCATTCTCCAGGTGGAGCACCACAGGTTCCCAACAGAAAGCCACTTTGTTTGTTACTGTCTTTTTAACCTTTCTGTAGTCATGTTGATAGTATCAGCATAGTCACACTCATTTGCCTTGAGTTTCAATTATATTTGAAGCAAATTATGATAGATAATTGCTGTCATTACTGCAGAGCTCTGACCAGACCAGACCCAAATAGCTTCAGGTTAAAACACTGCAGCCTGTGCAGCTCTCTTCTCACAATGCACAGATGTGCTTGGGCAGGTCAGCTCGGCAGAGAGTACCAGTGAGGGATTTACACTGTTTTGAGGCAAATTCTTGGTCTCGTTCTGTTCTTCCGGCTTTACCAGCTGACAACTCCCTCAACATATGGGAGGGCCTGTTGCTAATGTTTGGCTTGGGCATCTAAATATCCCCGTTATAGCTCAATATTAACACTGCCTGAATCCCACTCCCATCCTATATGACCACCAGCATTCATTCACTCCTCTCAGCAATGGCTGTTTTAATTAACTCCTCTCGTATGTCACTTATGCCCTTACAGACATGCAGTCTAATGAGCCAGTAAAGCTACATTAGGATTATTTTCTTCAGTTAACACTGTTAAGCATCTTGCAGAGGCAACAAAAAGTTGTGATGCCAGTGTACTTGCTGGAGATGAGACGCAGAAGTCATGGGTTGCTCTGAAGAAATCACAACAAACCAGTGCTCTAGGAGGGGATGCTCCCATGGCTGAAGGGGAGGGAGGAAATCAAGCCTGGAGAAGCTGGCTGGCTGTGGTGGAAAGCTCAGATCATCTGTCATCCTGCAAGGAAGTGGTTTGGGACTGCACCTCCCTGGGGAGCCTGTGGCCTTTGCAAACTGACCTCCAGGGCTATGCAGCTCCATCCTGCTGCTCGTCACAGAGCTGTACTGTTAACAGCATGCTCTACGCTCCAACATATTTCCATTACCCAGAAAAAATACAACGAACAGTCCCGTGCTCCCATGCCTTATGCCCTCTTTATACTTGCTTTCAATTACTAAGAAAATAATCTCTGCACCCAGGCATAAAATGTGGTTTGTACAAAAATACGCAATCAAAATTGAGGTTGTTCTTCTAAAGTGGCTCTACCCAGAGAGGGTTTTGCTTTCCCTGAAACAAGAGCCTGATGTCAGCAGTCAGACAGACATGTGCACTGCCCCAAAGCTAGCTAGAAAAAGCTAGCCCTTTCTTAAGGCCAGTAGGCCTTATCTAGAAAAGATGGGATATCCAGCACTCCTTCTCTGCTATTCCTCACCCACGAGCAGTCAGATTGCTTCGGTGCTCATGCTGTGCCTCCTAACAAACACTTGCTGGCCACCTGTGTGGTTATTTTTAAGACAGTAACTTTAAAAAACACCCACCAGCATCCAAACATATGGATCTGTGCCTGCGGGCTGAATACATTCAGTATGTACAGCTATTCCTGTGCCTGATGCAGCGTGATACTCTGTGGGGGCACCTCCCTATGTCCTCCTACAGAGTGCTTTGGGATCAGGCAGTGGGCATCACCTTGGAACCACAATCTGAATTCACCTCATCGTTTCAGTGCTGGAGCATAATTGTGCTGCCTTGAGTGATAAAAACACACTTAATACAAAGGATATGCAATTCTTTTGAAATGCACGAACACCGTACAAAAGACAGCAAGAAGGGCTGTGTTGCAACTTCCACAGGAGAGCTCTGCTTCACAGATCTCTGCGCAGAGCAGGTGAAGGCACTTTCACCAACTCAGGGTGTTCTACTAGAAATCCTTTTCTATTTATTTTTCATAACGTTCCCGCTGTGTGTGCCTTGAGAAGTCTGAAAACATAAGCTTCAAGGCTCAAAACCAGAAGGAAAGCGCCCCAGCTCCTAAAAAAAGTGATGTGGGGTTTCTTGTAGATTCACAGTTTGGGGGAGTGCATCCTGTTGTCTAGGGTAGAGCATAATCCATTATTTTTTAATGACCATTCTAGCAGAAGGTCTCTCGCACTCGGAAACAAAGCAGCAGGTCTGGAATTCAGACCTTCCTTCACCCTCTCCTCTCAACAGAGAAAAGTGCTGTTTCTCCATGCTCGTTTACATTTTTTTCACGGAGATGAACTGATTTCTTGACAGAAAACTGTGTCACCAAGAACACTAAACATATTCCTTCCCCCACAGAACCGATGTATCTTCAAAGAGGAGAAAACATTCAAAACCAAAATATTTTTGTCACACACTTTATTGAAACCCGGGAAGAAAATATTTCTGATGTATTTCACTGAAAATCAAAATGCTTTGGCTGCCAATATCGCAGGAGTGTCTCAAGAGAGGTTCTAATGCACAGAGGCCCTTTTCCCCATGGTGTGGGGAGGCAGAGGACCTCTGTTGTGCAGCACCTCAGCCCCTGGAGGGAGGCAGTGTCCTAGGGGAGGATCTGCTGGGACAAGACAACTTGGGCACAGAGATTACAGAAGTGCAGCGGCAATCTCTCAAAGCTTAAATGCTTTCTCTTAAGGCTCAAATGCTTCATCTGATTCTGGGCATTCTTCAAAATTCTAATTTTCCTCACAGTTTTAAACAAAAAGATTGTGGAAAAGACACTGACATTTACATGGACTCTGTATTTTTTGCTTTTCCCACACTTCCTCAGACCAGCTGCTGGCAAGCCAGGTAGCTGCCAAAAGAGGCCTCTGAAGTAAACTACAGTGATGCACACGATGCAAGGTCTCGCTATGACCTTACATCTGAAAGACTAAGAAGAATTCAAAGGAAATTCCCCATGGCTACCTCCAGACTGGGCTGTATTGCCTTCAGCAGTGTCTCCTTCCCTGCAGCACCAGCCAGCAGGACCCCAGTGTGTTGGCCACCCCTCTCCAGCTATTTTTCCCAAAGTGAGGCATCCCACTGCACGTGAAGCACCAATGTAGGTTATCACGCTGGATGTCTGTCACACATCATGACTCACTCTGGGGCTCTGGCACATCCCAAAGTCTGCTCAGAAATGCCTGTCACTCTGTGTCTCCTCTGTTCAGCTGACAGCTTGGTGAAGGGCTGGGCTCTGATAAATAGGAGATAACACACAGACAGCAGCATCCAACCATGGGTACCTACCATGCCTCAACAGACAGACATGCATAAAGGGTTTCCTTCTTCATCATTATTAAAGTCTGTTTTTGATCACAAAAGACGTTGAAAATGAGATAAAACTTTGCTGTGTTATGCAGATGATAAAAAGAAAAATAACGCAATATTTGAAAGCACGCTGGTACCTACTGCTCTTCAGAAATAAGCTGACAAGAAAAGCATAAGAAAAAACAAACAATGCTGATGAAAATAAAGAAAAAGAAGGATTTAGGGATTTATGCTTGCCCAGCAGTCAGCTACATAAATTGCCTGTGAATAAGGGTTTTAAATGTTTTAAAAGTTTTTGAGGCATATCTAGGCTTGCTTATTTGTCAGGGAATAATATTTGCACCTCTTTATCTGTCCTGTTCTAAATCATCCCAAACAGACTGTAATGCTGCCAGTAAAGCCATGTGAATCCAAAAGAGTAGGAGCAGAAGAAAACACCCCTGGCAAGGAAAAAAATTAAAAGACATGTATGGCTTGTGCAGCTGAGAGTAGTTCCTGCAAAACATAAATCACAAAATGAAAACCAAAGGAGCAGAAGGGAGAAAAGATGCAATTTGGGAACTGCTGTGTGTCCATAAGAGATTTATATCAGGAATTCCTGAAGCATCCACTTATCTGTCTGCTAGGAGCATGGAAACAGGAACTGTTGGTAAGGTTTCTCCATACAAAGACACGAAGATAAGAGAGATGCGCATGATTTTCTGTTTCTCCCAAGATTTACCAAATTTCCCTGGAGGCAGAGAAAGGCCCAGAAGGAAGAAAACGCGACAGCACTTTTAGGGGAAAAAAATAAAATAAAAAAGCAGAAGCTGATAGAAACATAAAACTCAGGAGATTCTGCACTGCTCGGGTTCACCCTGGGCTCCTGGCTCTGCATGTGGCTCTTGGCAGTTCCTTTCCCCTGTACCCCAAAGCAGACACAGCTTGGAGGACGAGCTTTGCCTGAGCAGGCTTTCACAGGTCAGGCTGCAAGCAAACCAGCAGCATTGTCAACAGTCAGATTTCCTCCATCTGCCCTCGGCACAGGTGAAGGTGAGAAGTGGTCCCAGAAATATAAATGTGTTAAAAATACAATATGTGTTAAAAATATAAGAAGTATTTCAGAATACTTGCTTCCCTGCCTCAGCCACCTAAATGAAAGTAATTTCTGCTGGGCATGCACTGCAAATATCAGTTCCTTGCTGTAAGATTAAAAGCAGCTTCAAATGTTTTCTTCAGTACATATTGGTGAAGGAAAAGATATATTTGTACTACAGGGAATGTAATATAAGATAGTTGAAAACACTGGTCAAGTTGATGGTTGGACGTGATGATCTTGCAGGTCCTTTCCAACCTAAATAATTCTATGATTCTGTGAATACAAATTTTGCTAAAAAAAAGGCCAAATATAAACCAGATTCTGTTTTTTCTAAACTCACATGAACTGGTATGGAGATTGTCCCTTGGCTTCAATTTCTGCCCATGCTGGTGCACTACAGAAGAACTTGGCCCCACGGCTTTAAAGCTGCTGTGGGAACCAACATGGCTAAAGCAACCCTAAGCAGCGTATGTGAAAAAAATCTCCATGGCTCCCTTCTTTCCCGGCTACAAGGTAGCAACCTTTGCAGACTGCAGTTTCCCCAGAAATAAAATAATGAAGAAATTGCTGAAAGCTATATAAAAAGCAAAAGTATATGTCACAGCAGGAAACACAAGAAAAAAAAAGAGACCTCTAGACCCCAATAGCACTTACTAGGAAAAGTGAGAATAGAACAAGACTCCATCCTTTTACTTCCCATTAAAATGTGTTTGTTTCCTCCTACTGACCATCTTATTTGATTTCTATTTTTGTTGGATGGGTTTCTATTATAATCTCTGAGAAATTGAGAATAAAAGTCCATTTGGTCTCCTGGGCCTTGACAAAATTATTTTAAATTCAGCAGAGCAGGGAAGCAGGAGGAAAGGTTTTCATTTTCTGTTTCAGTCTTGGATCTTCCTTCAGTATACGGCAACCCTGCATGGTTTCAAACATGCTCATTAGGTGCAGAGCTAAAGGTAGCTATAATTAAATGCAATTTTCCATCTACTGCCAAGGTGCATAGGTTTCCAGGGAGCCAGCTCCTTGTCACCTTTTCTGTGTACTTGTGGCTAAATATGAATATTAATGAACTCTCAGCTCTCCTCGCCCTCCCCTTTCCTAATTTATTCACAACTATTCTGTCTTTCTGCAATGAAAGAAAAGAAAAAAAAAAAAAGCAAAATATAATTAGCTTCTCTATGAGCCTTCAGTCTGCTCTGGCATCACTGACTGAGCCTCCCACTTTTCCAGTAGACAACATACTGATGAAGAGAAGGATCTTTAATAAGATGAGGTTTTGATTATCTTCAGCATCCCTGACAAGCTTCAGAGAGCCCTGGAATGAAAATAAGATTTATTGCTCCTGTTTCTAGCCATGTCATTCAGGGAAGGTGTTCCCTTGTCCAAAAATAAACATTTCTCCCAACTTGGGTCACATTTCTTAATTGAAAATCAGCAAACTCTCGGGGGGAGTGAGGACAAAGGATTTGGTCTAAAACTACCAGTGCTAATAAAAATAATGACGTTTCTCCTCTAGCAAGCCATTGCTCCTCTAAAGCTTACAAATTAGCTTCAATACTGGGTTGTGAATCCACCCTTAGCACAGCCTGCTGACACTGCATATGTCAGCTCTTGGAGCACACTCTCCTCTTGACAGTCCCAGTCTCTGCCTGGCCCACTGCAGGCTGATCCCTGCTCAGGAGATGGCATCAGGGAGCAGGCCTCACAACAGCCTGTCGTCATCTCCCCAGATTAAACCATCTCTAAAAGCTAACAGCAGTGCAGCACTTCTCCAACCACGCAGGGAAGGAGAACACTCCATGAAATATCATTTGTAGAACCAGGTGCCTCAGCACCACGTGGGAGAATGCTTCAAGGTAGCAGTGGGTGAAGGACCCAAGGAGGCATCCCCAAGCATGCGTGCTTGCTCTCATTACCAGGAAGGAGATCCTTCCTCTTCTTCCTCAGTCTGCCTGCCTCCCTTGGGCCATGTTACCTCAGGAACAGGGCTAGTCTCACCAGCTCTTTGTTGTTTAACACTGCACTACCTCTGCCAGGGCTGCTGCAAGATCTCACATTTTCTGCCTCTTACCCCCCTATAAACAGCCTTATCACAGAGTCTCTCATACAGGCTCTCACAACACAATAATTCATTGCTTATGCCTGGCCACATTAAATGGCTTGGTTGATGCCATGCGCCAGGGACACTGCCAGGTTGCTCTAAAGCGTGTGCTCACATCACTGCATCTTGTACTATAAAAACCATCCTTCACTTTCCATAGCCCCAGAGGTGCAGGCTTGCACAGAGTGTGCCCAGGTTTGAACTGAAGTGCATTCCCTGAAATACAAGACAGAAAGATGATTTCGACCTTCTCCAGATTATTTTATATTAGATATTATTTCAGTTCAACTGTGTTCACACTTCCGTGGTATTTACTGACTGAAAACATGTTGGCAAATGTGTTTACTGAAGAAACATTCCCCACACAGGCAAATTTCAGGCAAATATTTGTGGTAAGTAATTTTCAAAACTGCAAACCCAAATATTTATCCCAGAAGAAGGATGCTAAAAGTCCAGTCAAAGAACAGAAACATACCATGTAACCTCTGTCTCCAGTCAGTTGGACAGGATTCCAGCAGATCTGCGGACAAAGAATCCTTTAGAGAGATGCTGGGTGTGCTTGATAAAATGCTGATGCATTTATGGGCAGATCAAGACCCAAAGGGGAGAAAGGACAAAGTTTATGGAGCAAGCGACTCATCGCAATAATTTGCTCAGAGCACCCATGACATTTTCTGGGCTAGGGAGCATACTGTGGGCCTGACGTAGATCCAGAGAGGTCCAGGTAAAATGCAGCCCATTGCTACTTGATTATTTGGCAAATGAAAAGGGATACTCACTTTGGATTGCAGTTTGCAGGCTATACCTTTAGAAGCAGAGGTAGTGAGTGGTGGCCATCAGACCTCAATTAGATATGAGAATATCACATAGATGGAAAGTATGTATCTGCAGTATGTATCTAACACTTATGCTGTAAAACCAAAGGAAAAAAAAACTAGCTTGAGGCAAATCTTATTCTAAATCCAAGCCAAGCATCTATAATATACATTTTGTTTGGTATTTATATAGAATCGATCTGTAAACGAAGGTGCCTTTAGTTGCCAAGGGTAGCAGATGTTTTTTCTGGAACCTACTGCCAAAAAGCAAGTTAAAAGGGGGTAGAGAGGAGGAGAGAGAAGTTCAGCTCCTTCAGCACAAAAATTTTGGTGTCTGAATATGCTAAGTCAACCTACTTGCTATAAAATTTAAAACATTTAACCCAAATGGCAGAAGCTGCAGCTGGCTATTTTTAATCTCACTGACAACGTAGCAACTGTACACGAGGCTCAGGGTTCAGCCTTCCTGACACAGATATTTGCCCATCACCTACAAGTGATACATGGGACTTGCCAGAATATTTACCCCAGGGAATAGCCTGTTAAACTGCAAGGGCAGGATTGGCTCAGGGACTTTTCCACTGCCTCCTCCAAGAAACCTGGGTAGCTTGGTGCACCCAACTTGCTCTGGGAGCCCACCTCGGCCCTACAGGCTGTCCCCAATGTCCTTTCTCCTACACAGGCCTGACTCAGGTCTGGCCCAAACTCCATTCAGCACCTTGTTGAAGCCATGGAGGATCTTATGGCTACCGGCCCATGACAAGAGCCACACTGCTCTCTTAAACACAGAGGATTTTGTCTTTCTGAGTTCTCAGCCATTCCATCTTTCGCGACCTAAAATTTCATCCTCTCAGCACTTCCTTGAAGATTTTTAAGCAGAACTGCACATTAAAAGCCCAAATGGCCTACAAAAGTTCAATAGTGTTTTCCCTATTGAGACCTGTGAAAACTGTAGTTTTAATGTGTACTTACAACCCCTTCCTGACTCCTCATCTCAGTGATCTCTGCACAACACACGGTTCAGCAGTCAAAAGAATTAAACAAATATCTAGGAAGATAATGAAGCAGTGAAACCTAGTCTGAAGTTTAATCTTTGGAAACCTGCCGGCAGAAAAGGCTTAGAATGATGTTTCACTGCAAACAGGGAAAGAAACAGGAAACACTTTTGCTTTAAAGCAACTGGGAATCTGAAGAGACTGAAATTTTAGAAGAATTTGTCATTCATGTAAGGCAGAGTTTGAAAATTTGAGAAGGCTCACCAACCCTTGGTGAGGGAGCAGAAGGTGATGGGTACCAGCAGGTCAGAGCCTGCTGAGGAAGGGAGCTCTTAGGGTGCGTGTGAGCTTGCCAAACCAAGAAAGGGCACAAAGTCTGCGCAGTCATCCATGGCACTGTTTCCCCTGCAGGAGGAAGATCTGTGAGGTTCTATGAGGCCTAACTGTTAACATGCTGTAGTTAATGCAAACGCTGGTCACTATGGCTGCATCTACGTTACCTGCTGATATATATCACAGAATCTGGGGCAAATTTGAGATGGCAGTGTGGACCACAGCTCTGACTGGGCCTGGGGGTCCCTTGCAGAGGTTGTCATGCACTCGGGCAAAACCCAAAGAAAGCCTGCACTCAGGCTCAGGAACTGAGAAGTGTTGCTTCATTCAGTAATGTGGTGCACTGTAAAGACAGAAAACTACACTGACTGCCTTACAAGCCACTGCAGAAAGGTGGACTCTCCAAGAACTTATTGTTGGAGATCAGATACAAGAATGAAAAGGGAGATCATTTGTATTCACCGCTCTCCACAAGAGATGAAGACTATTTTAAAATAAGCCTGTAAGAGCAGTAAAAATAGACAGTACTTCCTGGGATAGCAATATCTGCAGAAAAAACTGTACAGTGGTTCAGCATCTGCGAATTGCAGAGCTCTTCCCTCTGCAGGATTCACAGTTTTCCCCTCAGCTCCACCACAGCTAATTGAAATGGACAACACAAACTACTGAAGCTCTTATTTTCAGAGAAAGAAGAAAAACAAGAGAAACATTTATATCAGTACAATTATTTTTTGTGTGTCATTCGCCCTTTTTCTCCTAACCTCGGTTATTAAATAGATCACTCTAGCTAGGAAGTTCTTCTTATAAATTCCTTACCTATACACAGTGCTGACTGGTTGATTATGCTGTCAGCTTCCCAATGCCACAATGTTCTTTCAGAAAAAATGTGGGTGTTTTTTTTTCAGATGGCACGCTATTTAACAAAAGACAACAAACAACAAACCTCCAACTTCAGATACTGCAGAAAACCATCATCCTGTGACCAAGAACTGCACAATGCCTGAGGTAAGAAAATACTATTTGTTCTTGTAATGGATTTTATGAAGAAATCAAATGAGGTGAGATGTTTCTGAAAATTTGATCATTCATCACCAAAGCTTTTTCTCATCTTGTACTCATCAGTTCTATTACCTGCTGCTGCTGGAAATATGCCCTGTACGTTGAAATAGATATCACACACACAGACGCACAGACACACACTTACTCACAGGCACACACTCCAAGCAAGTGCCTGGCCTTCTTTGGAGTGTAGCAGATTTATAAAGATGCAAGGAACATTTAATCAGTCATTTTTATTTGCTTTTCTTTTAATAAAAAACCTACTCCAAATACGGAATGTGAACTATTACCTACTTCTTAAATGTTGCACTTAACTCTTCTCTCCTCTTGCTTTTCCTCTCTCTCAGAAATAGCTTTAATATCGCTGCATGGGATACGCACAGCGTGTTTAAAGTTACTGTTTAATTTTGTCTTTCAAAATGGTAATGATTTTACAGTTACAGAAGTACAAAAAATCTCAAATATTTGAGAAAGCTAGTACTTCAGTTATTAGTTAAGTCATAACTTATTCTATAAGCATTTTCTGAGTTTTTGGGAAAGATGCGGTTGCAAAAAGGCAGTTTTGATTCTGGCAAATTTTTTGCATATGTATATGCATGCTTTGTATGTTAGTTTTAATGTCATAAAATACCAGAGAGAAGTTTTGGGGTTTGTGGGAATAAATTTTCGGCGTTTTTTGCTCATTTAAGGGAGGGCGGCCAAAAAACGTCTATTCACAGAAGCTTGGCAGCCATCCCTCACAGAGACAAATAAGTACATTACAAGATAGCGCTGTTCCCTTTCCACTGTGTAGCGATGTAGGATTTCACTCTCTGTTCACACTGCAGAAGATTGAATGAAATTTATCAGCGCTTGAAGGGATCATTAAAAAAAGAGCAAAACCCAATCCTCACCCTGTAGGCACATGCAGTTAGTATCTGCTTGTATGGAGGTACCGTGATGCGTTCAAACGATGGAAGACAAACCTGCTGAGGCCATACCAAGACTTGCAGCTGATTCATCTTTACTGCCCATAGGCGGTGTGGTCAGTCCTGAAGTCACTCATGACACTTCCCTGCAAGCCTGCTCTCAATTTTTAAGACTGAGGACAGATAGTTTTCTGCTGTTTCTGGCTTCTGTAAGAGAAGGGGAAAAAAAAGTGCAGTTTCTCTCACTTTCTTTTCACCTACCGCGGTGGTTGGTAAGCAAGCAAGCAGTTGATGGAAACTGTCTTTGGCTACTATCCATCACTTTCAAACTGAATGGCACTTTGCTCAGAGGAAGAACGTTGTGACAATAAGCAATTCAAAACAACACACTTAAAATACCTTGAGGCTTCAGCTCCGAAACTGTTGCCCAAAAATAAAACCACAGAGGCTATTTTTCTCTTCTCTTACCATATCACCTCTTTTTCATCCTGCTCTGGAAAATGCTTTTTCCCATGTATTTCACTTCTCCTCTCCTCTTATCAGCTGTTTCATCTCCCTGATATATAAGAACTTTTCCTGACATCAGCTTAAAATTTTTCTTTTCTCTCTGCCTCAAACAGTCTTAAAAGAAACTCCTTCAATTTCCTTGCTGGATCATCTTCAGCTATCTTGCCCCTCCAGAGCTCTCCAGAATTTGTGGCACTTAGAGGTTGCACTGAAAAGCATTGTATCTTTCTGACTCCCAGAGAAGCTGTGCAACTTCAGAGAGAGATAATAAGCAAGCTACAGAATCTGAGAGTGAGAGCAAGCTGGAAGGACACCAAAATGGATATATTTAATATTATTCTTCACGTGTAATAAAACTGCCTTTGCTGGAAGCCTTACCAACTCTTTGCCATCTTTCTGACCTAAGTTTTCATATAACTGAGACACACGAAGATCCAAACTGAGGAAGTATTCAGGTTTGATCCCATAATTGATAGATATGTGCATAACATATCTACACATAACATATGTGCATAACGGTGAAAGAACACAAGTGTGAAAATCATTTCAATGAATGAGGTAGATTGGAAAAAAAAATGCATTGGGAAATAAATATGTACATGTAGGGCTTATCACATTAGAGTGGTTTTAAGAAAATGGACCATAATGCTTTTCTGGCAAGAGATTTGGCTGCGAAAATACTTCTGTTGCTTCCCTCATACTATAACAGTAGCAGGCAGGCTGATCTGTTCAGAGGGAATTCAAGTTGGGTTTTTTTTCCTCTTGTTTAAACGTAGTTCTGAAGTGGTTTCACAAACATACTTGAATATTATCATACTGAATGAAAGACAAATTTCTAAAATGTACATTTTCCTTCCTTCCAGTGTTGGAACAAGATGGGTTTGCAAAGGCACTTCACATCCTTCCTCTGCCACACTGAGACAGAGAGCTGACCTTACAGCTTCACATTATATTCAGAGCTAATGCCAAGCAGGTTTAACTTCTTTCTTGGTTGGTTGTGGCCTCAGTCAGATAGTCTAGAAATGGCCACACAAGTTAGAAATGTGTAATTTCTGTTTGAACCAAGTGAATGAAGTTTTCAACAGTTTTCCAGGTCAGATAAACTGACGACTGTTGTGTCAGTGTTACCACCTCAGCTTCAGGCAAGTACATTAAATCAGACAAGTAAGCTTATTTAAATACCTATTATTATATACATATATATATATTTAATTAAAGTTGGCCAGGACCACTCTGGAGCATACTGGCAGGAGCAACTCTAGGAAGAAGAATCCTCAGGACAGTGTAGGAGCACCGCACATGTAAGAAGCTCCAGAAGATCCCAGCAGACTGGAGAGCAACCCTCTGATTGCAGGATTTTATTACTTAAGACACCACAAAATAACACCAACCAAGGGACAAGATTTGCAATTAATGAATGGGTAGGACAGTGAAGCCAGCACTTCACAACAAAGGTTGTGGCCACAGTTTAAGTTTCTGATTTAGTTTCTTTTACAAGGGACACCAACGTGTTTCATCCTGGTAGTTCTAAGAACTTGTTTTTCTCTGCTAAAGGTTTCCACCACTGAGCCTTGCTATTATTTTGTGAAGTAACAACAGATTATTTAAGAGCAGAAGAGCTTTATGCATTCATACATCACAGAAATGCCTGAATGCTAACTGCCTGCACTTCTAAGATAAAAGCTGGGGTGATCTGCCTTCTGGTGCACTGACCTCAATGTAGACACATACAGAATCACACAACCTGTTTACCATCTAAATGGCCCATGCTTTCTGTAGGCACGGCACTGTTCCTGTAGGCTTCAACACAGAGACTGGAGGCAGAGAAGGAAAGCACCCTGAGATCTTCAATGGCAGGAGAAGCTATATCTCCATACTACTCCCTTTGGATGCTTGTTTTCCCTGCTCTGGAAGGCAGTTCTACAAGGAGGGCTCCCCACATTCATAGACATTACTGTCATGTTCCTTGCAATCCTAACGTGATTTCTTGATTTCTAATTTTGTCTGCAGTCTATGACCAGTAATTCATGTTCTGTACACCACAGATACAGAGATCATTCCCTCCTCTTTCCACTTGAAAACTGTTATCTTGTCCCACAAGTCTGCTTTCCTTTTACCATCTTAGACTATTTCCTTAGTTCACATTTACTAGATGTCACCGCCTTGTTATACACATAGAATCATAGAATGGCTTAGGTTGGAGGGGAGCTTAAAGATCACCTAGTTCCAACCATGCATTTGGCAGTGTTGCCAACCAGTAGATCAGGCTGCCCAGGAACTCATCTTGGGATACTCCACCTCTCCAACTGATCTATGGCTTTCTAAAAGTGCAATGCCTGAAACTGGACATGAAATAGGTTTACCAGCAGAAGGATTATTGAATGCCTTTGTTGTTTACAGCTTCATGTGAGGATGGACTTTCTCCTTTTCACAGCAGGCTGACATTGCTCACACATGTTTAGCTCATGATTTCTTTTCTGAAAGAAATCAAAGTTTCTCATCCTATTTTTAATAAATGAATTTTTCCAACTACTTTGCAGGATGCTCTATGCAATTCCATACTATTTTTAGGAAATTTCTCCAATTTGTAAAAATCATTTGTAATTCCAGCTCTTTCCCCTGTTGTGCTTGCAGCCTTTCTCAGACTTCTTTTATCTACAGATTTACCAAACCTCCCATGAACCGGCTCATTAAAGAGAGTTTTAGATGAAGCTGCATGGAGAACAGACACTCGTGCACTACTCACAGGCAGAGATTTTCTTATCATAACTTAATAATATATATTTTGAAATTCCTGTCCCCCTTTTGACATCAACAATTACTTTTCTGAGCTGTGAGCTTCAAATTCACCTACACAAAGGCTGTAATAAGATCCTAGAAAGTATTTCCTAATTGATACCTCTGAGCTTCGGCAGGCATATGAATCTGAGGTCTAAAATTGTCTTAATTCATATCCATGTGGATTCACACCTCATGTTATTACTACAGAATTTGCATCCCTTCCAGATAACAAAAATGTTTGGAAAGCCAGAGCCTTTCTTGCTGGTGCTCTGCATCTCCTTGCTGAAGGTAACTATTGCAAACACTGTGCGTTTACAGTATATTATTTATTTTTCACTTATGTGACTGGTGCAGGCTTACTTTTTCTCTGCTGAACTCCTTAAAATTTGGATCCCTTCCTGCAGTGCAGCAGAGCTGTATGTCAGCAGTCTTCAATGCACAGGCAGCACGCTCTGTTGAGCTGGGAGCCAGAAACTCCCTAATTCCAAACCCAACTTCACCATGCAGACAATTGCTTAGATCCAGAGAGATGTTTTAGCTTCCTCCCTTGCCTTCCTACCAGCCAGCACTAAATCAACAGAACAATGATGTTTACCATGTTTTCAGTCTAAGTGGAAAATTAATACCCTCAGTGACTTGCACCCATCTAAATCTCTTAACTACAATTCCTCTTTCACATTTTCAAGCATATTTGCAAACAGTCTCTTGGAAATAGGCTACCAGATCTTCAGTTGGTGTAACCGTGAGGCTCCACAGATGGCCAGGAGAACAGTTCATGAAGGCATTATGTTATTAAACTATCTGGTTCTGTAAATCCAATTTGACAAGAGCTGTTATAAAACCAGTTTCAGCAACCTAGAGCTTTACTGCAAAATATCTGCATTTAGCTTTCTTTCTTTCTACTGTGGGTACAAATATTTTAGAAGCTGAATCTTAATTCAATTGATGTATCAGGGAAGAGCAGGAGGAATACTGAGAGAAAGAAATACTGTGAGAAATCAACCGCAGGAAAATTAGGAGCTACAAAACTGGAGATAAAGCAGAATTGGAAGTAAAAGAAGCAGAGCAGGAATACAATCTGGAAGGTCAATTGATAAAATATGTAGCAAGCACTGAACCAACACCAATCAATACCACTCAGTATGAGCTGAATAACAGCCTAATAACCACATCACATCCACTTCATGGTACTATCTATCACAGCAACAGCAGGAGGTTGTGGCAATTCCACTTTCTGCATACTCGGATGGACTGGCCTTGCCCAGAGCTCCCAGTGTCGCTTCATGCCACTGTGAAGGCAGCGGCGTTGTCCTGCAGCAAGCAATACCAGCCTTCAGTTGAGTTCACCAAATGCTTGGGACAGCAAATCCAGAGCGTGCGATAGGCAGAGTGGTGAAGAGCTGAGCAATTGATGTCTGGAGACATTAAAAACCCTCCTGGGCACATTCCTGGGTGACCTGGTCTAGGTCGGAGGATTGGACTAGATGATTTTCAAGGTCCCTTTCCATCCATGACATTCTGTGATTTTGTGACTTCTCCATAAAAGGGGAAAAACTAACAGTGAGGACTGGACTGAGATAAGACTGGGCTCCACACCAGAAGATGAGAAAAGTCAAGCCTGGCTCATTTTTTATAACATATAATGGAGGAGTATTGGCCCCTTTCAAATCAGTAAAAAATCCTCCAAATAGTTCCAAAAAGCCTGAGAATTCATCCCTCATTTTGATCTATGTTAAAAAAGTAGATACACAGCACAATCTATATATTTCCTAAAATGCTGGTGGATCCTCTTCAAGGTTTTAGTAATCAGCAGCACATATGAACCAACAAAACCATAGAACCAAGTTGGAATGGACCCACAAGGATCATCAAGTCCAACTGCTGGCACCACACAGGACCACCCAAAGTTCAAACCCTATGTCTGAAAGCATTTTCCAAACAATTCTGGAATTGCAGCAGCCGGGGCCATGACCACTGCCCTGAGGAGCCTGTTCCATGCCCACCACCCTCTGGTGAAGAACCTTTTCCTAATATCCAACCTGACAGAGCCCCATGCTGTTCCCTTGGATCCTGCTGCTGTCGCCAGAGAGCAGAGATCAGCGCTGTCTCTCCAATCCCCTTGTGAGAAGGTTGTAGGGCACCATGAAGCCCCCCCTCAGCCTCCACTTCTGCATTAATGCTCAAATACAGGAGTACAAATAATATAGGCTGTGGCTACTACTTTGTGCCCAAAAATGAATGCTGAAAGAAAATAATCTACTCTATCTCCAGTTATCCTTATTCCAGAGAATTACAAGGTATTAAATATATATGTGTATATATATGTATATATATATACATATTTAATGCAAAGCTGCAGAAAATCAACTATTCAGCCTAAACCCTTCCCTGGGCCTGGACTCTTCTCAGCCTGCAACCATCACTGCATGCAATAAGCAAGAGTGACTGAGAGCCACCACCTCCCATCACAATGCTCGTGGCATGGCCAGGCAGGGCACAAGGGCTCTTGGTTGTACTGAGTGCCTTGAACCTTCCCCTAGTGAGAGGGCAAGTACATGCACAAGATGAGCAAAAGTGGATGGTCTTTTACAAGTGGCCAAATTACAAGAAGCAGATAAAACACTTTGTGGTATTAAAGGTGCTCAGAGACAGTTTATTTAATAATCTGCAGCAGTGGGCAACATTAAGAAGGAGGCACCTTGTTCTCTGGTAGCCTACAAAAGCAGAGTTAGATTTCAGTCCCTGCTTTCTAGCTTCACTACCAGAAACAGATATGAAGCTGTTACAGCTATAGATGCCCATTACACCCATGACAAAGATCTGCTAGAAAAAAATCACACCTGCAGCCTGCAGTGGAAATCATAAAATGAAATGCCGTGTGCTTGGTGGGTAATTCCCTGTTCAAAGGCACCAAGGCTCCCATCTGCTGGCCTGACAGGGAGTCTCAAGAGATCTGCTCATTCCCAGGAATCAAGAACAGGGACATCTCCAAGAGAGTGACACAGCTTATCAAGAAAACAGACTATCTGCTATTGCTCTTTAACATGAGCATGAATGACACTGAAATCTGCAACATGGGCAGAATCAAATGACTAGAGCGCAAGTAAAGATCATCAGTGCCCAAGTTATCTTCTCTTCAATTTCGTCACTTGGAGGAAAGAGGGAAGCCAGAAATAGAAGTATAATTCATACAAATTCCTGGCTATGGTGTCAGTATGGCTTTGGTTTTTATGACAGTGGGGCTTTCTTTGAAGATTATAATCTGTTAAGGAGGGATGAGATCCACCTGTGTAGACAAGGCAAGGCAGTCTATGGCAGCAGGCCAGTTGGCCGACCTAGTGAGTTCAGTTTTAAACTGAAGGTCTTAGGGAGCGAGGTCCAAAATGGTCCAAAATGGCTCATATGTCACTGCAGGCAACTAGAGAATATCCAGACCAACCAGAACAGTGATAAATGTTCCTTAGCTGCCTCCCATGACACGAGCCAGAAGGACAACCATCTCAATGTTGTGAATAGCTATGGAGGATTCTCTTGCATCCCTCTAGGGAAATCTGCATCTTCTGCTCCCTTTTCAGATCTGAAGTCCTTGTATGTCAACGCATACAGCATGGAATCACAGAACCACAGAATGGCCCAGGTTGGAAGGGACCTCAAGGATCACCAAGCTCCAACCCCCCTGCCACAGGCAGGGCCACCAACCTCCCCATTTAATACCAGACCAGGCTGCCCAGGGCCTCATTCAACCTGGCCTTGAACACCTCCCGGGACGGGGCATCCACAGCCTCTCTGGGCAGCTGTTCCAGCACCTCACCACTCTCTTGGTAAAGAACTTCCCCCTGACATCCAACCTAAATCTTCCCTTCTTCAACTTAAAACCATTTGAAGAATTTAAAACCAACGGAAAATAAACAGGAAGAATTAGAGATCTGTGTGTGGTTGCTGGGCTATAATCTCATTACAGTCACAGAGATATGGTGGGGCAGTTCGCATGACTGGAATGCTGTCATGGATGGCTAATGTATTTTTTGGGAAAGACAAACCAGCAAAGCAAGGCAGTGGAGCTGCTCTTTGTGAGAGAGCAACTGGAACATATCAAGCTCTGACTAGGGATGAATGATGAGCTTATGACTGAGAATTAAGGCTCAGACTAATATGGGTGATATGGTTGTGGGTATTTACTACAGTCCATCTAATCAGGAGGGAGTTGAGGAGGATGTTACAGATAGCTGAAAGTAGCCTCACAATCACAGGCACTAGTTCTCATGGGGGACTTCAATCACCCTCATATTTACTGGAAAAGAAACATTGCCAGGTGCACACAGCCCACAGAGTTCCTGCAGGGCATGGAAGATAAGTTTTTGATGCAGGTGGTGCAGGAGCCAGCAAGGACAGGTGTGCTGCTAGACCTTGCTCTTATAAACAAGAAAGGACTCATTGGGGATATGAAGGCTGGGGGCACCCTCAGGTGCGGTGAGCATGAGATAGTGAAGTTTAGCATCTTACCTGGAAGAAACAAGGCAATAAATAGGATTGCAACCCTGGACTTCAGGAGAGAGAACTTTAATCTCTTCAATGACCTTCCTGGAAGTATCCCGCGGATTAGATCATTGGAAGGTAAAGGGACCTATGAGACTTGGTTGACATTCAAGCACCTCTTCTTCCAAGCTCAAGATCAGTGCAACACTAGAAGTAAGAAATCAGGCAAAGGTGGTGGGAGACCCACATGGATGAGCAAGGAGCTCATAGAAAAATGTCTACAGAACACAGAAAGGAGATCTGAACATTTGAGAGGAATATAGGAACATTGTGAGGGCATGCAGGGATGTGATGAGGAAGGCTAAGGCCTATTTGGAATTAAATGTGGTGAGACAACAAGAAGGGCTTTTTAAAGTATGTCAGTAACAAAACAAAGATTAGGGAAAATGTGGGTCTGCTGTTGAATGAGGTGGATGCCTTGGTAATGGAGAACATTGAGAAGGTGAAGATACCGAAAGCCTTCATTGTTTTAGTCTTTATTGGTAAGACTGCCCCTTGGGAGTCCCAGACCCTGGAGGTAAAAAGAGAGAATATGGAGAAAAGTAGACTACCCCATCGTTGAAGATAATCTGGTCAGAGATCATCGAGGCAAACTCAGTATAGACAAATCCATGGGCCCCTATGGGATTCACACATGCGTGCTGATGGAGTTGGCAGAAGTGATTGCCACACCACCCTTCAGAGGTGCCTCAGAACTGGAAGAATTCCAATGTCACTTCAAAAAGTGCAAGGAGGAGGAGCCAGAAAACTACAGTCAGCCTCACATCCATCCCTAGGAAGATGATGGAACAGCTTATTCTGGATATCATCTGCAAGTAAGTGGAAGAAAAGGTTGTCAGGAATAGTCAACATGGACTCACCAAGGGGAAGTCATGCTTGACCAATATGGTAGCATTCTATGATATCATGACTGTCTGAGTTGACGGAGGGAGAGCAGTGGATACTTCAGTAAGGCTTCTGACACTGCCTCCCATAACACCCTCATAAGTAAGCTTATAAAGTGTGGGGCAGATGAGTGGATAGCATGCTGGACTGAGAACTGACTGACTGGCAGAGCTCTGAGGGTTGCCACTGGTGGCACGGAGTCTAGTTGGAGCTAGTGGTCTCCCCAGAGACTGATACTGTCTTGTTCAACATCTTCATCAATGACCTGGAAGAAGGGATAGAATGTACAGTCACAAGTTTGCTGATGAGACAACACTGGAAGGAGTTACTGACACAGCAAAAGGCTGTGCAGCCATTCAGTGAGACCTGCACAGACTGGAGAGCTGGGCAGAGAGGAATCTTATGAAGGCTTCTTCAGAGGAGTAACTACAGCAGTTGATGTGATGGTAAGGAGCTCTGCAGAGAAGGACTGGGTGTCCTGATGGACCACGAGCCAGCAGTGTGCCCTTGTGGTCAATGTCAATGGTATCCTGGGATACATTTGCCCACTCCTCCAGAGGGAGTTAATCCTCCCTCCCCTGCTCTGCTCTGGTGAGGCCACATCTGGAGTACTGTGTCCAATTCTGGGTTCAAGAAAGACAGGGCTCTATTAGAGAGTCCTCTGGAGGACCTCAAAGATCATTAGGGACCTGGAGTATCTTCCTTATGCTGAGAGATCTGAGACTGTTCAGTCTGGAGAAGACTGAGAGGGGATCCTATCAATGCTTATAAATATCCAGTGGGTTGCAATCAAGTGGATGGGGCCAGGCTCTTTTCAGTGGTGTCCAGAGAGAGAACAAGGGGCAAGGGGTACAAACATGGGAAGTTCCATATGACAATGAGGAGAAACTTGCTTGCTTTGAGGGTTACAGAGCACTGAAACATGTTACCCAAAGAGCCTTGGGTCACTTTTCTGTGTGACCTGCTATAGGGAACCTGCTTTAGCAGGGAGGTGGGCTCTATGATCTGCTGAGGTCCTTTCCAACTCCTCTGAGTTTGTGATTCTTTGATTCTGTGATGTCCACCAAGAGCAATTCTCATGCTCATCACACCTCCAGGTCCACCTGAGACTATTGCAGCTCTCTATCTGTCCATGTGAGGTATGCAAGTACTACTGAACTCACAGCCATAGGAAAGCCAAGGAAGGGTTTTCCTCAATTTTCTCCACATATTTTTCTTTTTTTTCACTCGGTCTCCTGACTGGAGAAAATTCTTTTTAAAAGCTAGGAGATCTTTTTGTTTTGTTTTGTTTGTTTTTATTTTTGAATAAATTTTCGTCACTGTCTGACAGGAATGCCAGATTCACAATTCTGAAGATTCTGCATGTTAACTTTAAAAAAAGCAAAAACAAAAACAAATGCAGTTAACAAGGCCACAGAGAGATGAAGAAACCACATGTTTCAAAATGCTTCATCTCACCAAAAATGCCTTTCACAACTTTAACCTGCTTTCAGCATGATCCACCAGCAAAGCAGGCTCACCACACTAATGAGCTAGCACAGTTCTTCACTTCATAACTAAACTTTCCAAAAAGATGCTCTACCATATTTTTTTCATTTATAGTAAATCATCATTATGCTATTTAACTTATGGGATACATTTTGAAAATACCATGTGTTGCTTATACTGCTATTTCAGAAATAGGAGGAAATAAACCTTACTGCAGATATTTGCAAAGCTGTTTGCAAGATTTTGGAGTCTAATTAACTGCAAGTTCTACTCAAATGAGAAAATAAAGAAATCACAGGGAGATTGAGAAGCAGCACAAGAGTAGAATTATCTCAGGAAATTAATCAAAATGTGCATAACCAATTATTTGACAGATACTACTTCTAATTAGCCAGATACTACAGCTGACAGAGAAAGCAAGGTGGATTTTTACATAGGAGCAAAA
The DNA here is from genome assembly GCF_951394365.1 of Tetrao urogallus. NCBI lineage: Eukaryota > Metazoa > Chordata > Aves > Galliformes > Phasianidae > Tetrao > Tetrao urogallus. The sequence continues at coordinate 86,408,991 of NC_136815.1, read as the reverse complement.
CACAGGACACCATGATCTATTCTACAGTTATTTCTCGTAACACCTCAGTAAAGACAGTCTGATCAAATCTGGCTATAAATAAGTGCACATTTCCCATTCTGTGTGTGTGGAAGCCAATGAAGTCCACAGGCTGCTAGATCTGGAAAACATTACCCTGTGTGTTCACCACCCTGTCCAGACGCAGGGAGAAGTCCAGCTGAGACTGTTATCCTGGCCCATGCCCAGCTTATGCTCGCAATATGCTTTGTGCCCATGTTATCCCCTGCTATTTGAAAACACAAAACAACTTTGTTGAGTTTCTAAAGTCCACTATTTCATTACTTCACATACTGTTAATCTGCAGTGTTGGGGGTGGCTCTGTTTTATTTCAGACTCATCAAACTCACTGTGGTCCACTGAGGTTAATTTTTCCCACCCCAGCAATACTTTCATGCTGCTCCAAATACTGCCAAAGCACAGTACAGACATGCCTGTATTTACGTTCAGGCATGCCCACACACATTTCTAGCCATGTGTATACAAATACACGCACACAAGCACAGAAAAACAAAATAGGGCTCCATCACGTTTTTCCTTTAAAGTAATTTTAGCCACTGGCATTGCAAAATTAGCCTGGCCTATAACCAGGAGCCTGCACCTGCACAGATCCCAGTTGCAGAACCCCTCCTGTAATTGTTAAGCAATTTGCCTGTTAAGCATCACTGGCAAGAGCCTGGGAGCACTTACACTCAAACAAGCGTTTGTTTGGCTCTGTTACTAAGACACTGCGTTATTCTTCAGACTGTCTAGAAAGCTGCCTGTTACCATACTGGCAAAGGGTTTTGCTCTCTCCCTCCAGTGGATGAAATGCACCTTTTGTTCAAAGGAGCACAGCACAGAAGAACCAAATCCTTCCTAAAACAACATTCCTATCCTACACATTTCCCTATATTTGGAGACGTAGGAAGGAGCAGAGCTCGTTGTTCTCTGCTCCCACTCCAACTTCTTTATAGAGGAGCTGGATGTGGTAAGGAGATAAGCAGTAGTTCAGCCTTTTTGTCCTTGGAGAGTGCATTTACTTTCTATTTCTCTTTGCTTCTCTCTCTTTTATCTAGCTTTATCTAGTCTTCTGCTAATGTTACTATATCCATCCTGGTCAGTGCTGCTGGCGTGTGCAAGAGCAGTGAAAATACTGCAGCCCGTGCTATAGGTGGCAGGAACCAGACTAAAGATCACCCACAGACCACGGGATCATGTTCTGCTTCTACAGCTCTCTGAAATCCATGTTGCTCTGTCTTCACTACTACTGCCCTCCTAATGCATGCAACTTAACATCGAGGTGCAAAAAAAAGCTGGCAAACACATGGTCTGAATAAGCACTGTAACATGACTGCAAATAAAGGCTCTCAAGGAGGTCAGGGAAAAGCTGCTGGAGCAGGTGGGAACTAATAAATGTTTGCCATTCCTTTGACTCTCCCAGTTTCCAAGATTTCAGAACAGCTTATTTATAAAAATGCACTAAAAAAAGAATTGCACTAAACATGCTCAATTCTGTTGCTTTTACCCTACATAATGTCCAGGGCACTAAATATTGGCTGGCTGCTCAGCTCAAAAATGAACAACAAAAATTAATTTCTCAAGTTCTCCATTTCCTTCAATTTCTTTTTCTCAGTTCCTCTCCTTTAGTTTTATGTAGAACAGAGAAAAAGACCAAAAATTAGCAAACACAAAATCTCTGGTGAAATATATATATTTTTTATTTCTGGTGGTAAGTGTAGAGGCATTTATAGTAAAATCACTACATCTATTTGTGTAGAAAAATGACTGAGCTGAACCTGTTGCCATGCCCTCTGAAGTCAGTGGGAAGTCATTGTTTGACAGAATTGCCCTTTAGAGATGCCCTCCTCTGACATGTTCTTTGATGATCCTTCCCCTGGTCAGGCCACATCTGGAGTACTGTATTGAATTTTGGGCTCCCCAGTTCAAAAAGAACAGGAATCTTCTAAAGAGAATCCAACAGAGGGGCACAAAGATGATTAGGGGCCTGGAGCATCTTTTGTATTGAGAGACCTGGGACTCTTCAGTCTGGAAAAGAGAAGACTGAGAGGGGATCCTATTAAGTACCTAAAGTGTGGGAATCAAGTTGATGGGTGCAGACTGTGGCGAGCGACAGTGGAACAAGAAGCAATGGGCAGAAACTGAAACCCAGGAAGTTCTATACTAATACAAGGAATAACTTCTTTGCTGTCACAGCGACAGAGTGCTGGAACAGGCTGCACAGAGCGGTTGTGAAGTCTCCATCTCTGGAGATATTGAAGAACTGCCTGGACACCTACATGTGTGACTTGCTATAGGGAACCTGCTTTAGCAGAGGGGGTAGATTAGATGATCTCTGGAGATCCTTTCCAAACCTTACCATTCTGTGATTCTGTGACACACAAAAATTTTGGAGATGCCCATCTCTAAAAGCAAACTGTTGTACGATCCTGGAAAACCTTGGTTTAATATGTCTTTATAATGGTAAAAATGAATGAATGATACTGAAAGAGCTGGAGCTAAGTGAGAGGGATCCTGCCTTTGATGCCTTGTGGCCGACATAAAGAACATACAGAAAGGCACTTTGAGCATGGAGTGCTAATTGCTATAGAAACCATAGCACCCTTTCAGTCTTTTACCTTTATTCTAACTTATCACGTAGGTTTGGAGTAATCAAAATTCTGGGCCACCAAGCCTTTACTTGGTTAATTTCTAAGAGGACAAATTCTGAAGCCATTCCTTGCTTTTCTTTGTAGACTCCCCCACCAACAGATGAAAAGCTTTTTAGCCATGCCATTAATCTGCAGGTACTTCAGTAAGGAGTTGACAAGCAGTTTTAACAAACTACTGAAGATCTGTACTTGAAAAATGGGAACCATTGTTATTCCATGCCTTGCAGATTATGAACTGATATCTGTAGCCTCCATCCTTTGCTTGCACTTTCTAACATGGAAATCTCTGCACATTTAGAGGAGCATTCAGTTAAAAAGGAAATAGATTTCTCTGTCTAATTAGTCTAAGTGCTCTCTCCTCGCCTTTGTCCTTGTCTTTCTGGGATCCCATTTACAGTGCTATTTAAAAGGAGTCACATCTGTTACAATGAGCTGTCTGTCAACTAAACGTCCCATATCAGGCACAATTTTCTCTCACCTTTTACTTATACTTTTCAATAACAAGATGATAGATGCAGATTTTAGTCAGCAGTTCTTTCAAACTGCTGAAAGGAAAGTTTCCCCTCCTCCCTATTCTCATCCAGCCTGCAAGACACACTTGATTTAGATACACCATGAACACTCAACAGAAAACTGGGATGAGTTTGGCCTTCAAGTTTGCTTTTCTTTAGACCATTAAAAAGCAACTCAGTCTCTGCATGTTTTAATTGAAAAGAGTGTTAAACGTTCAGGAGCAATAGACATATGCCTCACTGTAAATTTTACATTCAACCCTAGCTGTTGCAGCTGGTGTTGATTTAGTGTTACCCCGCTAACCCTGCTGGGTGTTTTTTCACTTGATTTACATTCCCTGTGACGGGTGGAGGTAACATTTCCAAGAGCGTGAAAAACAAAGTGACCTTATAGCTAAAACCTCACTCCAACAGGCAGCAGAGCAGTGTTTTCACCACCTAACCTTTAAAAGCAAAGCTGCACAGGTCACCCTGAGCAACACTGCTGCAACGAACCTTGCTTTCATCTGCTGGCCACAAACATCCAGGGCCACCTTTGAACATTACTGAATGTGTTGGAAAGAGAAGTTAACCTTGGTCCTAGCTCAGGGATTGCTGAAGCCAGTTGGGCAGTCCATGCCACCCAGAAAGACCTCTTTGACAGCTTCCAGTCTGGATGTTTGCACTGCAGTGCTTATATGAGATGGCTTTTTTCCCAGCTCTATGGGGTGTTTAGGTTATGAACTCTTAGGATGTCGGTTTTGCTGCACCCTGGTCTTAGCAGACCTTCAGAGGCTCAGTCACACACAAGCAGTGAGTAAATTATTAATTGCTAGCAGTAATAAAACTTTTGTCTGAAGTACCCATGTCTTCTTTGTAATTGACAGCTGGTCAATACTCTGCAAATTTAGCATCACCCAATGAAAATAATGATATTTCTTTTGAAGTTCCACTTCCTATCGGTGTGCAATCAGCTATTTTCCACTCCTACTTCCAAATTCTGGTAGCACTGAGGTATACGTCTTGGTGTAACAATTTAGTCTCAGTTCAAATACAGACAATAACGCTTGCTAGCATATATAAGCTAGCATATATAAAGGCTCTCTAAAAGTAATGCCCCTATTTTATTATATTGGCCCACAATGTCAGAGGCAGATTTTGGTGATATAGCAGTAAGGGTTAAACTTTCCCACCAATATTCCATTACCTTTTGTTGCTGCGTGACAGATGGCAGAAGAGGAGCAAAATTGTGTCTGACATGGAAGTGAAAGTGAAGCAAAGGGGTGGAACTGAATCCCTCCATGTGGAAAACATTACATGCCCATTGATAATCATTGATGTTTGCTGAACACCGACAGTGACCAAACAGTGGACGCAAGCACAGCGTGCCAAAGATGGTGCGTTGCAGTGGTGGCAACAGTGACAGTGGGTCACCTCTGCTCCTGCAGGTTGTTACCAGCACGGCACGCAGGCTCTTATTCATGGCTGGTGAAAGCACATAGCTAATGGAGTTGTGTTGAAAATAATGTTTTGCAGTTGAGACTATGCTCTATCAAATGGTGCTACTGTGCTCTTTGTGCCTGTTGTAGTTTCCATGGAAATAAACAGGAGGCATTACTTTTGCTGCAAGTTACATAGAAAGCCAGACTTGAAGTTCCATATCAAGACCGTAGGGAGAGAGAGTGGAAGCACTGCTCAGTTTTTACAGAGACCAGGGCGTGTGCCTGGATGCACAAAACGGTTGTTGTCAGAGGTGAGACCAACCCACAGCCTTGCTGACTGCCTTATGCTGTTTTCCACTGTTTCCATTTCAGATGACAAAAACTCTATTGACACCCAATGATATTTAACAACAAACTGTTTGAAAGTTCTTGGTTTAACTGCAAACTAAATCCTGATTCATCATCTTCACATACCCGTTAATATCTTTAGCTCCAGCTGACACTGTGGGTGGGAAAGCTGGTCACAACCTTGATCTGATCTGACCCAGCCATAGTGCTGGCTCTTTGCTGCATTTTATCTTGCACTATAGGTACCTTCTGAATTGTTTGTTTTGCTTTGCTAAGCTTAGCATGAAGCACGATGTACAGCTAGAAAGAACAAAATCTGTTTTTAAGCCATGTTCTTTAATGAGACTGCCTCAAATTAAACCAGCCTCCATTATAACTTCAAAAACCTTCCCACGTTACAGATACACTGTGTGTATCTCAGAAGCAAAGTTCATGCCAAAGGGCATTTTTTTAGCTTAGCTGCCAAATGCTGCATTAAATCACTAGCTGAAATGCTGATTCATCAGACCCTGCTCATCAGGCATCAGAAATGCCTGTGTGCTCTGAAACAGAGATTGCTTTCTTTTCTGTGAGTTCAGACGCCTCTTCTGTGACAAGTTTCAAGCTTTGTGGCCTCAATAAATCCTTATTTGATTCTGGATTTCCACCAGAGATTCAAATATACCATCTACCCTTTAAAAACCTCTCACGGAGGTACGATAGTTGGAATACGATCAAATGTAATTCTTTGCTGCTTTTCTTACAAAAGATGGACTCTCTTTGGAAGCTGGACCACAGATGTTGTTATCTGTCCATCCTGTGGGGGATATTTCCATTTTCAAGGGACCCTAGCTCAGCAGACACACATTCTTTCATTGAAACCAAAGAAACACACTGTGCTACCAGCTCCCTGGATTTTCTGGTTTCACTGCAATCATAGGATTTTAAGTGGAAGCTGGGGGTTAAGAGAAGGAACAATTAACATGAGCAAAAATAATGAGGAGAGGGCACCGTGACGTAGAAATTTTGGGAAGCAGAATTGGTTTGGTACTTCAGGGCAAAATTAATTGCCGGACAGAGGTAGATTGTGTGGTATAGTGTCTCTAACGAACAGCAAAATCATCTTGTTCAGTAAATTTAATAGTTTACAACAGCGGTTCTTTGTCAGATGCTCACATTTGGTCAATGTAGTTTAAAGAAAAACGACTGGGCTTTATTTATATTTTTAACTTCAAAAACATTACAAAATTTATGATCTGACTTACGAATCTTGAAGCCTGAGTCTGATCGAATCTCTTTGGGTTACCACTATTGTTAATGAAGCCAAAACAAACAATTTAGATGAAATTCACTGCTAGGCAGACAGCATATTGGGCAAAGAATATGACAAATTTCACAACACTAAAATAATTTTTCTAAAATTCTTTTTTTCCCCCTTTCTGATTCACCCAAATCTGGCAATGGCACCAAAAACATTTCGCTTTTGGATTCAAAGATACTTGGGTTGGCCTGAATTTGTTCTAATCCAGCTCCTGCTGCTATTTACAATGATATTAAATGATAGCACTTTTCAAAAATATAATAATTCCCTTTGCACTGGTATTTTATGGGCTGAAGTCCCATGATCCCTTATGCAGCTGTCAAAACCTCCGACTTTCCCAGGACAACTGTTACAGTTTATTTAAGTGCTGTCACTGCCAAAATCCTGGACATTCCGAAAATCTGAGGGTAGCACAATATAAGCTGAACTTCAGAAAAAAAATAAAAGAAATGGAGTATATTGCTCACTGAGTCCATATGTAAATGAATTAGATAAGAAAACCCTTCTTCGAAAGGAAGGCAGAGTTTCTGTTACTACTGCAAATCTCAATACTGACTGGCTGCAAAAAGTTCCCTCCTTCTGCACTGCAGAGGTCAGGGCTGGACAGCAGTGATGGGGTTGGCCAGGCCCCAGAGCATCATCAAGCTTTCCAGATGCACCTCTCTTTGTAGCAGAGTGGTTGACCCGCTGGGCAGCACAGACTTTTTGATACAAAATGTGGGATCCAGAGAAAACACGCTGATCAGTCTTAAGGTAAATGCAGGGTTACAGATTTTGTTCTCAAAGTTTCCTTTCAATTTATTTAAAAAAAATTAAATTGGCACTACCAAATTTAATGACAAGGCTACCCTGCTGAGTTTGGAGCCCAGAAAGCTATTGTCTCCCTGGTCTATGTATCCTAGATTGTGCTAATGTTTCCTATAATGCGGCTAATAACCAACCATCAGCAATAAATGCCTTGTCATCTCATTGTCGCACACAGCAATAGCTGGAGCACTGATACTGACAAATGAACCTGCATAATCACTTTAGATTTCTTTGTTACATTTCACAGTGTGAAGACTGCTTCTGCTCAGCACGTCACAAAAAAACAAACAAGAGCTATAGCTGTCTCCTCCATCAATCTTGGCTTATTTTTGTCAGCCCTGTGCCTCTACCGCCGCAACCCCACTGCTGCTTGGCAGTGGATGGGGAAGCCGATGGCTTGGTGAAGAGAAGATGGATGGTGGACAGAGCAAGACAGGTGGACCTCTGGGCTTTCCCTTTGCGAGCAGTTTTTGCCTTGAGTGCAAATTGGGCAGGGGGAAAGTTTTTTGTACTTTCCAAGGCTGCTTCACATTGAAAAAGAGAAAAGTGGGAAGGGGGGGCCCTCATTAAAATCCAGTTGAGTCTGACATTTTCCCTTTTACCTTTTCAATCTTTTTATAGTTTCAAATCATTAACTATCAGCATGAAGCTCAAAGGTAGTGCTAGCCATCTATGAAACAGTGACACATTTGACAATAATGCTTTTGAAGAGCTTGTCACATCCTCTTCCCAAATCAGTCTCATTAATGCTCAGACTGTCTCTCTTTTCTCCCTGCTTCTTTTCTCCTGATTTCTCTCTAATTAGCTTTTTTTTTTTTTTTTTTTTTAATGCTCCCTCATTCCCTGGTTTGAGCTTTAAAAAATAAAATAAAGTAGAAAGAAAGAAAAAAGAATAAAGAAAAAAAGAAAGGAAGTGGATGTCATTTCCATGAACCCTAAGGCCAAGTTAATCAGCAGAATTAATGATTCTATTACCCATTAGACTTGGGGCTATGGTGCTTATATGGTGCTTATATGGAGAACACCAGTGTTCTCCAATCCCATGTTTCCTCGCTTTGCACTGACAAATTTAAACTTTTGCTTTCTACCACAAGCCAGCTCCCCAGTCCAATTTGCAGAGGCTGCAGCAAGCCCAGAGGGCAGCTGGGACATGCCCCCTGCAACAAGGAGGTAGCAAAACTAATCCCTTGAAACAGTGAAGGTGGGAAAAGTCAGGCCATACTGATTTTTCTTCTATCAGCAGTGCTCCAGCTGCGGCAGCTCCTCACGTGGATGTTTGTAGGTATGACCTGGGGGAGGTGGCGGGCAGCTCTCAGTGCTTCACAACCAGCACGAGGCCCTGCAAATCAAGATGTCTATGCAATTTCTCTCACTCAAAGTGCATTACCTTCCAGCCTTTACAGCCTGCCTGGCTGATGGGTGAAACAACCCTTGCCCTTTTGCAGAACAGAAATCAGAGCAGAAAGGCAGGCTTTAACACCAGGAGCCACCAAGGACACAGAGCAGCTGAACCTGGACAGAGGTTTCTCCTGGTGCCCCTGCTCTTGGAAAACACACCACTGCCCACAAGGATGGCAAGGAACATCTTGCATGGGCTGAGAGCCCCCAGGGACTGGGGATGGTTCTCTGTCTTCGTGCCAGGGAAGCTCCTGGGATGAGAAGGCAGTAGTGGTGTTAGCTCACCTGCTCTTCTCCTTGCTCTGAAGAAACCCTACTCTCATTGCAAAGCGTCCCCCAAACCAGCTGTGGCAGTGGCAGAGTACACTGTGGTCTTGGTGTCATTCTCCAAGACTCAAGATGCATCTCTATAATCATCAGCATGGAGATCGTGGCTGATATTGTAGGATACTGCGTACAAGCATCTCAATAAAGAATGTTCTTGCATGAATTTGGTAATGCACCAAAAATGCTGGCCTCAAATTTCCCAGCAAAACAGGGAGAAAAGTTACATTAGCAGACAGTGGGGAAGAATAATAATCAATGATAAAATTAGGACAAAATCCACAAGCAAATGCTGAGTGGCAGCCCAGTCAGTGATTAGCATTAGAACTTCTCCCACATGGAGACATTATTTTGCCATGATATTTTTCACGCACTGTTGTTTCAGATTCACTGGACCGATGTGATGGAGGAATTGCTTCTCTCACCCAAAACTAAACTGACCTGAGAGAAAATCCTTGATTTTATTGCCTTGCTTTGAGTGCCTGTTCAGAATTCAGTGCTTCTTTAGATATAGCTTTAATATGTACTGCTCAAAAGTGCTTTCAACAGTAGATATGGCAGACCAGGGAAAAATCTAGCCCAACACATTTAACCAGATGAAACAGACCTAAGGCACAGGGGACATCCTTAAGTTCCAACTCATCTGGCCCCCAAAATCCATAATAATAATATTTTTATTTTAGCACTCATACCTGAAGGCCTCTAGGTACTTTAAAAAAATGTATAGAGTAGTAAAAGCAATTTAGTCCCCAGTACTTGCATATTTTAATGCATGGTAGATTATTATTCCTTTGCACACATATTGCTTTAGTCATCTACATTTTTATACCCTTCCTTTTACTGTACGACTGTGTTCTTAACTATATTTATGAACTGCTGTATTTTCCCTGTACACCTATGCACCTTATTATTTATTCATGATCTCCCATTTTCTTGTAAGTTATTGTTTTCAATATATTTTTTAAAATCAATAACAAAGCTTAAACTCCAGCTTTTGTCCATTTAACTGAAGAAGAGACTATGAGGAGCTGCACAGTGTTTGTTCAGTTGGTTTATGCCTAGGAGTACAGGCAGGATTTGGCCCAAAAATGACTCAGCCCAGGTAGATGAGGAACCATGAACATTCACAGTACGTCCTGCCTCTGCTGCTCACACACATGAGCAGGTGCAGATATCAGCCAACTTCATGCCTGTGTTAGGACGATGCCTCTTTCCAGTACAGATGTTTCATTAACAATCAAAATCCCTCCTCCTGTCAGGTTGGCCAAAGCTTTAATGCCATGCTGTGCCATCTCCCAGAGGATCTTCCTTCAGAAAGTAGGGATGCCCTCGGTCAGCCCTTCCCAGAACCACTGCCCCTCCAATTGCACCAACTCAGGGAGGTCTGTGTGCATCTTTTCAGTGAGGTGGAAATTGTTTGCCTTATGAACAGCAGCACTGGTTGTTTACAAACAGTGCACTTCTGTGCCTAGCATCCTTTTGTGTCTTGTTCTCTTCCCAAAGAAGAACAGAGTATGGTTAATCTGAAAGAGCTGCTAAAATGGATTAGCTAAAATGTATTAAATCTTAGGTACGTAGTCAGCTTCAGAATTAAGTTGGCCTTTGTAAGTCTTATCTCACTTCACTTTAATTCTGAACAAGAAGATCTACACAGGGATTTAATGCAATTTAATCAATCCACTTTAAATTCAGGCCATTTAGAGAGTTTGAATTTGTTTCCCTCTGAATCCCTGTACAGACAAACCCCTGACAGATATGCCTGAGGGATGGTAGGTGGATGGTAGGAACTTGTGATGTTGTACCTGTTTTCCTGCAGAATGGTGCAGGACTCCTATTTTCACATGTGTATTTGCATTCAAGCATCTAGGTTCCCTTGTAATTTTGATACAAAAACCCTCTTGAATGAAACTTGCTTCTGAAAATTGACAGAATCCTTTTTGTCATGACTGCACACAGGTGCCCTTTAAGGAGTCCTTTTGGTTCTACCTGGACCAACAAAAGTCCAAACACAAAACTCAGATGTCTGAATAAAGACAACTCTGTCATAAATTCCTTCCCAGAGCATCAAGCCATGGGGAGACACAAAAACTATTTCTGACAACAAACACCTTTTATTCATGGAGCTCTTACCACCAACAGACACGCTACAAAGTTGTTTTTATCCACCAGCTACTTCAGCAAACCAAAGCCAACTGTCTCCCTGGAGCACCTGGAGACTAGTTAGTCCCTCTGGATTGTATACATGGTACTGTTGAAATGCAGATCATTAAGCTCCTTAAGAGGAACTACCAGGCTTCCCTGACTTTTCTGTCCCAGGAAGGAGGAGGAATGAGCTGGGAATACAAAACGTTTCTGTCTGTCTTTCTCTCCTTCCCATTTATTCATATTGATATATCTAAGCCTTCACCCCCTCTATAAGGTATGTTTATGTTCAGAAGTCACATACTTCACACTGTTCATCTCCTAAGAGCAGTAAGAATAACACATGAAAGGAAATAGTCATTTCTCCACTATTCCTTTGGGGTTTGTATCGTAATTCAGAAAAGCCTGGGCAAGCCTGTAACTTGCAGGATTCTGCAAGTTTCCCTGCACATTTTATTTTCTAAAGTCATTTAAAATAAAATTCTCAATGAGAACGGGCACAATATAAGTAAGAAAGATATTTTTTGTTGCTGTTTCTCAGATGGAATGAGGCAGGCCAGTGATGATGTGCTTTATTATTTGAGACGTAGGCCTGTGTCACCGCCTTCTGAGAACACAGCCACGTGTTCTTAGACTGCATGGGGAAAGGAAAATGACATTTCTACATCACACACATCCAGTCATTGTCATCTGAAAGAGGCAAACTTGTCACAAGCAGTTCCACAACTGTTTTCAGAGATCTCCATCAGAAGTGAAAGCAGAGGGTCTTGCTCTGGGTTTGATGCCATTACCAAGCTATCAGATCAGTCTCTTCTCTTACCTAGAAGATCAGGCATCAGTTTCTCAGTATACTTACAACTAGCGCTAGCACTGCTGTGCCCCTCTGCCCACACCTGTTCTTGTCCCTTTCTCACCACCATCTTGGTGTCATCAGGCTCTGTACCTCAGAGGGCATGTGCAGTGGATTATCTTTCCTCCCCCTTAAGCACAGATCAGTAAAAACATTTCCATTGCTGTATTTTCATTTCTCCTTTGCTCTGTTCAAACAATTGATTTTTTCCTAGGCCTCTCTTAGGGCCTAACCCTGCATAGGGTATCCATCTGTTTTGCTAGCTTCATCTCCTTTCCTTTCTAAGCACGTTGTAATGCTGGCCTCCCACCTTATATGCCTCACACCTTCACGTATCTGCTACACCTTCCTGACTGAAGTCCTGCCAACCATCTTTTTCCAGTCACTGACACCCAGCTTTCCTGTCTTTTTCACCTTCTTGTGCTGCTATTTTCCCATGTTCACTACTACAGGCCTGTACACAAAAACCCTCTGTAAACCTATCCACAGATCCCTCCCATATCTGTTTCCCTCAAAAGGAGGCCCACATAAAAACCAGCCCCTGAATGATGGCTGGGATAGCCAGGAGTCAGCTGCTGCACAATTTTACAGCATCTTCATGGCAATTGCACAGAATTTCACTGCTCCTTGTTGCCATCCTTCCCTTCTCTTAGGTTACTACCTGTCTCGTGTCTGTACAGCACCAACCAAGCAGCATCACTCCTGAGTCCCGGTCACTCCTCCCAACATGCAGACATTAAAAGATAGGGTCCTTTTAGATTGGAAATCCCCTGGACAAAAAGATCTTTTGCTTTTTCTCCTATACGTCATATCACATAGTAGTCATGTTGAGCACAAGTAACAGCCACTCACTCATGAGGATATAGTTAGTGAATTGCCCTTTTACTTATATCTTGCTGCAGTAAGAATATCTGTCATTCTCTTAGCAGTTTGCTGCTTGTAGGGTGATTTTAATTAAAACATAAAATGTCAAACATTAGTAAGAAGGAGGATAACCCTGTGGGGAGTGAGGATGAATCAAATTTATTAGTCACTGAGCAGCAGGCTGGTAGCCCTTCACTTGGAGAAATTTTAAAAGGTACTTAATGTGAAATATAGAATCAGGCTAATCCTCCCTATTCTAGCAATTTAAAAATAATATCACAAGTTTAGACCAATTCCAAAAATTAAAGGTAAAACCACTGCAGAGATTAAAACAGTCCTGTTAATATCATTCCGCAGGATACAGCAAAGACTAAGTTTCATTTATGGGTTGTAAATGAAGATCTCTCTCTTAGGGGTGTTTTTCCCTCTAATAAAGAAATGGCTGTGCTTTGCAATGTATGCAGTGCATAAAGGTCTGGAAGAGCAACTGGCATTTGGTAGCAAGCAAAGAAACAAGCCATTGGGTCTGTTTCTTAGGGAACCATTTCCAAGAGCAGAATTTGTTCACCCATACTTCTCAGAAGCAGTGAAGATACTCAGACTGAAGCTGCAAGTGTCAGGACTACAGCACATAAGCTCCACCTGTCGCCCTCACCAGCCCAATATGTTCTGAATCCCCTGGACCATTCTGTTGGCCTTCCTCATCATCCACAGACAGTTGGCATCCTCATTATTTTGTAATGTTCTCCATTAAAAAGCATTTCTGGAATGCTATTTGCAACATTGAAGCTGACCAACATTCACTTTCTCTTTCTTTTTGTTCTCAAGTTCCAAACTTGATTAACTCAAGGCAAGAATAGAACAGCATCCCAGCTCTTCCATATATATATTACCTCGCGATATAACCGCCATACAAATTATAGAGAAGTTTATGAGGGTGTTGAAAGATCTTTACCTTACACATGCAGTTAAATACACATAGTGATGCAAAATTTACCACCTTGCAAAAGATGAGCTCTGTGTGGTGTTCCCCAATTGGATTTTCAGGTTTACGAATTGATGGTGAAATTTGCTGATTCCCTCCGTGAAAGGGAAGCAGCAGATTTTGGCTAATAATTGTCTCTTCACTTCTTTTCAGTCTCTGGACACTGCCTAGTTATGGTGTTGGGTGCAAGCACTCTTTTCTCTTTACACTCTTTTGTATAATCAATGAATATTAAGATGTTATAATTACAAAATAAACAAGAGAGTTTGGCAAAGCAGATAATGATAACAAAAAGAGAATAAATAGAAAGCTTACCCCTATCCTGGGCTCAGTCACAAAACTCCAGCAGAGCAGATCTCCAGCAGAGATCCTTCCCCACTGGCAGCCAGCTCTTCAATAGGTCTAGGAGAGGTGCAGCCAGGCTCCCCCCCTTCCGGCACACAGCTGAATTGCCTTCACCTGTGCTCCTGTGGCTGACTCAGTGCTCGCCTCAGGTGGTCAATCAGAGGTTCAGGCCGTGGCTCAGCAGTTCCCATACACTGGTTGTTCGTGTCCCACACAGCTCACAACACATGGCTGGTGTTCTACTGGGTCATGGCTGCACTGCCTCCATGAGAGAGTTAGACTGCCTGCAGGAAAGAGGTTGACTCCTATCCATGACAGGATGTGAGCACCTGTAGGAGAAATCAAGGCAGCCATCTCAACAGCAACATGAAATAGAGGATAAGTTTTGCACCATCACTCCATAACGCAGTGCTATTTGATTTTTTTTATCTTACAACTGGCTATAAATTCTGGTAAAGATTTTGAAGAGCTTTTAGCTAGAAATCTTTTAACTGTTTCAGACAGCTTGAAATCTAATTCTATATGGCAGAAAACACAGGCAGCATTTGGGAGGGAAGGGGGAGAAAAAAGAGTAGAGGTACAATATAGAGCTTACAAATTACAACCAAGTGGAGCTGTCAATAAGATCTTGCTCACCATATTGTCACAGAATTTTCCTTCTGTGTCACGTTGGTCATTACTGTAACACTACATGAGAAATCACTCCATCTGTTAAAGAAGAAAAGAAAAGCAGCTGCTAGCCTCCTGCAAAGATGGAATTAACAAACACCCAGTAACGGTATTTCTTTCAACTTCTGCCGTCACAATTTTAGTCCCACTTTACTTGTGCCACACAAGCCACCAAGCAGTTCTACTGCTGTAGCAATAAGGTCCTCAAAAAGCTCATTAATCAACACAAAAGATGCTACCTAGGGAAGGAGCATTGCCTTTGACAGTTTCAATTTCTGCACTGATAGTTTGGAGGGTGTCAGGGTTTCTTTGGTGATGGAGGAGAAAAAGTTTACATTTCAGAGAGTGGGGGCAATAATCTCCTCGTCACAGTGGAAAACAAGAAATCTTCATAGCATTGCAATATTATTTTTCTAACCTATCTTGGCATTTGAATCAAGGGAGCTCCATTATGTTCAGCCGCAGAAAATAAAAGCATCTGAATGTGTGAAATCAAGGGGCCTGGAGCAAGAGCAGCAGGCTGTCAGTAGAGGTACTCGGGCTCAGGAGGAAGCCTGGGTTGAGGTGTTATGACTTGACATTAATATTGAACAACACAGGGAGCCCCTTGGAACAGGTTTCTTCAGCATCACAGCTAGGCTGCACATACCAAGGATAGAGCTGTGTGGGACTGCACCTACACACTGTACTTTTCTGTGCCTCAAGTTGGAGGCAGCCTGTATCTCCTGCAATTCCAGGGACACTGAAACAAGTTTGGAGAAAGTCCAAATCAACATCTAGTGTCAAGATCTAATAGAGACCAAATCCTATAACAGTCAAGCTTCTGCTATGAAGGGGGAAATCATTAAACACTGCTTACCAAAAAGAACAACAAGATATGATAACCAGTGCTATATTGAATTAAAATAGCTATGGAAGAATGTAGGCTGGGTTGAGTGATCAGACAGGACTATACAAAAGACAGCATGTTGCAGTTAGATGAAGCTCTGGAAGCTCACATCTCATCAATTGCCATCTTCATGCAAATGTGTCCCTATGCACTGGTGGAGCCATGCCCAGTGTCCACAGCCTAGGCCATTGGAGATCATTTGAAGGTACGTTACCGTGCTCATGTTACCCTTCCTATTCTGTTCTCTAGCCACTTGCTTTTGACTGG
The DNA here is from genome assembly GCF_951394365.1 of Tetrao urogallus. NCBI lineage: Eukaryota > Metazoa > Chordata > Aves > Galliformes > Phasianidae > Tetrao > Tetrao urogallus. The sequence continues at coordinate 86,393,183 of NC_136815.1, read as the reverse complement.
GAGTGGAGACAGGAGCCTCATTAGAGAATGGCACGTATAGCTGCTATTGTGCAACTCTTCATTTTCACCAGCTCAGAATTTTTTTCCCAGAAATTTGCTTCAACAAGCTCGCAGCAGCATCTACATTAGAAGAGAAATTTAAAAAGGCAAATGTATTTCCAGCTTCTTGAACAGAAACCCTCTGAACGCAAAGAAGATTCATTCAGTCTGAGAGCATTCCTGATCAATTTGCTGTCCTGTAGGATTCTTCAGTTCACCTCGGGGTGACGTGCATCTCTTCTGTAGCAGAAAGAAAATGCCAACAGACAGCATCCTTCCAACAATCTGTAACATGGTACAGTAATTTTCTGGAAAGAATGAATGACTTTTGTTACAAGTGCAGGAGCTGTATCTGTTCATCTGGTCTGTTAATTCATCCAAAGATTTTGCTATTGTAAGTGGCTAAATGGCTGCTAGTGGGTTACCTCAAAATAACTACTAAAAATTCCTCACTAATTGAATATTACTTACATTACAGCAACTCAAATAAAGACCCCATGCGAGATAAATTCTGATTTTCTAGTAAAATGAAATAATAAAAATCCAAATCCAAAGAATTTTTATAGGGTAGAGAAGCAATGGGTCAAAGCGAAAATGGGGCACGGGAGACTTGAAGTGATGCTGCAGGAGAATAGCAAAGCAAGGAATAGAATGACATCTGTCAAGTCCCAGTAGTGCTTTTATAAACAGGGACCTCGTGTTAGCATCAAGCTGAGATATTCAAACAAGTTGTAGTGTTGTAAAAGTGATTTAAAAAATAAAAATAAATAAATCAGTACCCACTCCAGCTGGTTAGGAATTTGTCAGAGGGTTTCAATCTAATGTCACTGGAGAAGGAAGTTAGATTTTTCATGAGAATACATCAGCTTCTAGAGCGTGGGTGTACAACCTTTTCTCTTCCCTGGGGTGCACTGAATGAAGAGGAATTATCTCGGGCCGCATATACGTAGGTTGCACCAAAAATAATGCCTCTTATTTATTTCAATGGAAACTACAACAGACACAATGAGCACAATAACACTATTTGATAGAGCAAATTCTCAGCTACAGGACAGTGTTTTTCAACATAGTCACCACCATTAGCTATGCTTTTTCTCTAGCAATGAACAAGAGCATGCATGCCATGCTCGTAACAATCTCCATCAGCAGAGGTGACCTGCTGTCATTGTCACCGCTGCTGAAACACACCAGTACTGCCTCACTGTGCCCACATCCAGTCTTTGGTCTCCATCAACATTTAGCAAGTGTCAGTGAATGTCAATGGGTGCCATTTTTTTCCGCCAGCACAATAAAACGGGGCATTACTTACAGAGCAGCCCTCATAAAATATATAATATAGTTAATGTATCTAAGTAACAAAACTTATTTTTGAAATTAAAGCAAACAAAAAAAAGAGGGCTACAAAACCATAAAACTAGTGGGATCTGTGACTTTTTGTGAAACTGACTCATCAGGCTGGTTCAGTGGCAGCCATTCTTAATGAGCTCTCAAGGTGTTTTCAGAAATTTCAGATGAAGTTTTACTCTTCCTGTATTTCATCCTTGAAAACAGCTCCTCACAAATATAATTAGTACCAAAGAGCGATGACACGAAAAAGGTATGGTTGTGAAGCGGAGGATATTTCTCTGGAAAGAAAGGGCTTAGTAAAGAGATGTGATCAGATATTGGAGTTAAATATCTGATTGCAACTCTATACACTCCATTTGAAAATTTGCAGGTAATTATGTCAACTGAAAATGGAATCACAAGTATACCCAAAAATCGATTATTTTTTCAGTTATCTTGAAACCTGTTCTCAAATTTCTTTGTCAGAATGGAAAGCATGGCAATGTACTTTTCGCTGTTCACAGGACTGAGTTTATCCCATGTATCACGAGGCATACAATTATTTGCCATGACTTGAGTTCAGCACTGCACTGCTCCCTCCCCATGTCCTGGTTTCAGCCCAGACTGCTGATCGTACGCCAGTGTTTGGTTGTGAGCAATGGGTGCATGCCTGGGCCAGGCCTGGCCGCTTGGTAGGGTAGAGCTGCCACTGTGATGGCATGGGGCAGGGGGCAGCCACAGGACAGACTGGGCTGTGTGTGGGCCATGAGTTGGACAAGCCTGTTCTGGAGGAATAAAAGCAACCAACCAACCAGGAACACTCTTCCTGGGGTACTTCCCTCCAGCCCAGAGTGAAACTTCTGGCTAAGCCTCCAGAAATCCCCAGTGGGCTAAAGCCCTCTCTGAGCTGATTCAGAGCACCTGGCCCCAAGTTTCTCCCACCTTGGAGCACCTTATCATGGTACTCGTTGTCTCTGCTACCTTCTTCAGAAATGAGTAAATGCAGTTGAGTTGATGTGGGAGGGATTCAGTTTCCTGTCCCTGTTCTGAAGAGACCACCTACATGCATGCAACAGAGCCACTGGCTTAGCACACAAATTGAGTTTTAACACAGCAAACAAGCTGCAAGGGCCTAATGGCTTTCTAGTCCTATTGTTTTGACCAGGGACAGGCCACAGGGTTTGGATCTGTGCAAGTATCTTTTATACCAGAGAGTATGCTGTTAGCATTTATGTGGCTTTGGTTCAAGCCATTCCATGTTTTGACAAGAAAGGAAACTGTCATTTGGAGGCAGCATGACATGAAGGCATTCAGTGCACTGCCAGTCTGTCATACTGCAGTATTTAAGCATAAAGGGTCAGCAAAACCACTGTACCACGCATAAACCTTTATATAGTCATATTTACTGTGCAAATGAAGAACTGTTTTGCCCAGTGTTTCTGCCCAGGAGCTTGGCACTGCTGTAAGAGCTGGTCTATGTAGTAAACTGGGTTTTATCTCAGTCTGAAAGACTTTCAAAGTCCTTGACTACAAAAAGCTCAATTTAGGAAGAAATTGCACTGTGTAAATATAATCCACAATGAAGGCTCTCAGAGTCACAAAAAAGCATGACTATATCTCTGATTACTAATTTAATCAGGCACCACAAGCACTTAAGTGAAGAACCCAAACCAGACAAAAGGAGCTCCTCACTGCTGTTTTTAGAAGGCTGTATTTTGCAATAGAAGTGTGAGAAGAGATCCCACTTTGTAACTGATCTCATGTCTGTGGGGCAACGTTTACTAAAACTAAATAAAACCAAAATGAATAGTGAGAATCTGCACAGACCCAACTCCGCACTGGCAAACCATGTACTCACTGTTAAAAGGAAACAGCAGCATTTCTACCATTCCGAAAGAGCTAGCCTTGATGAGTAACATAGAAAATAAGAAATAAAGCAAAACCAAAACATAGACATGTGTGGGCTACAGGTGAAAGTCTCTTCACTGATAAAGCAAACATCCACAGGAACATCTAGCACATGACAGGACAACCGAAATATTGCAGCAGTTACATACCTCTTGATATGTCCATGAGCGGCCCACTGCTGCGTATGAAAGTTATTTCTGTTAGCTTAATTTTCTGACAATATCTCAAAGTGGTATAAAAATATCTATATGACACATACCTTCTTCCTCTCACCCATCCTCCTCCCTGCTCAGCCCTAAGCAAGCAACGGGTGAAAAAATATCATGAAGCCACATAAGGTGGAATGTCTACTTAGTGGATGTATTAATAGCTCAATCCATTTTCTGATGTAATTGCATTAATCGCTCCTGTCCCAACTGGATTTCCAGGAGAAAAAGTAAGATTCATTTAAATATTAAACACTGAAAGCGTTCAGGTTTTTGTTATGGCTTTGCAAGCAGATATGAAGCACAGAGCTAAATATCAGAATTCTGCCTAGTCGAAGGCTGTTGTGTTAGCAGGAATCCTCACCTATTTGTACAAACTAGCATGTACCAGATGGCTCCATGGGAGTCAGGAGGCTTGAAATGGAGCAATCATTCAGTCTACAGATGGAATATACAGTACATTCCCAGTTAAGTAAGGGGCTCATTTATTCAGATAGATTCTGCATATATGGAGCGTGTCTCAGAGGACATGCCAGCTTCTATCTCCAGATTGCTAGCGAATTTCTAAGCTAAGTGTCCATCTTCCACCATGCTTCTGCTAGCAGATTCCAGCAGAAAGCCACCTTACTAAGAACGTGAAGTTTTGCTCAAGCTGTGCTAAGGCATTACATTGAACACATTTGTAATTAAAAAAAATATATATATATATATATATATATTTATTTTTTTTCCAGTCTTTTCACACCTCAGGCGAACATTTGGAGAGAATCTTCTAATTCAGTGTTCTGATCAGAGCTGAACTATATATTTATATACTAATTATGATTATTTATCACCAGAAAATAAATCAATGACTTAATGCTAATTAAGACCTATAGCAGCAACATCCACTGTTGCTGCGCAGAGTCCCAGAAGACAGTCAGCCATGCCTGCCTTTGACATCTACAGTAGATGAAGCACATAGAGAACACACATGCTATAGTGGAAAGAAGCTAGAAGAATTCTTTCTTTTGAACAGACATCCAGAGATGTTCAAGTTTATGACGCGGAGTTGGAAACTCATACATAAAGCAAGCAGTTAATCACATTCCTGGGAGAAGGACAATTCACATGTATTTTCTACTTTCTTGACTGAGTTAATGCTTAATTTCAATCCAAATGATCAAATGAAGGGAAGGAGAGTGAGGTGGGCAGTGGCCAGCCACAGATACTCCCGGGTCATTCACAACTAGAGCAAGGGGCTAACTTTCAGGAAGCATTCCATACAAAGGGAAAATACCTCCTCCTATGATTTGTGTTCATTAGCAAACTAATTTAAAACATACAGAGCCCTGCTTCACATACAAAGCTTGAAAGTAGGTCCTGAGAGCATTGTCAAGCTGTGATGCAACCCCAGCAAAATCATTTCCCACATAAGTCCAATTGGGACACAGAGCTGCTCCAACAGTTGGAGGCTTCCCAGAGGACCAGCACTACCCTGCATGAGCATTTCCAGTGGTTTCTGGCATCCTTCACAGAAGAGACAGGATGGTTTCCAGGCTGGAAGACCATCAGATGCTTCTCCAACCGTCTCCACTGCCCATACTGTTCCTTCATACCGGTCCACACAGGTGGGCTGCTCACTTGAACCCTTATTATTTACCATTGGGTATAACCTTGGTTCATAGTACCTGACAAAAGCAACATAGCATGTGTTGATGGCATAGTATAGAAATGTGAACATCACAGGAAGAGTACTGATTTTTAAAGTCAGAGAAGGAAGAGGGAATTGTTAAGGCCCTATCTTCCCAAGATGGGAGGAGCTCAATTATACCCAACAGCCTCACCTAATGCAATCATATTTGCTGGCTGTTTGCCTTTGAAGTACCTCTCCTGCAGTATGACTTAACAGTCTATTCTGCTACATCAAAAAGGGAAAGTTTTAGTACCTGTGCTTTCGGAGGGCTCATTAAAAACACGCCAAGTAAAAGATGGAGCAAAAATTGTTAGCAAATCCTCTGGGGCTTTCTGTTTTGTTTTTGTTGTTGTTGTTTTTTTCTCAGATCACAGAGAAGCCCATGCACTTTGTGGACCCCGTTACGGAGACGTTGATCACACGGACCACTGTTAATTCATCACAGCTTTGCTAGGCTACTTGTCTTCATTTGCCATGAATGCAAACAAATTCTACAGACACACCATATCAAATCTGTTCTCCTGAAAAGACACATTCACTGGTGAAACAAAGAGAAACGTAATGGGAATTAATAAACTTACATTTACTGCACTAATTAGCATCTCCTAGAGGGCTTGATTATGTGTTTACACCAGTTAGATACAGCTCAGTATGAGAAAATACCCACATTTCATACATCAAAAGACATTTCTTTCATATTTCCTCTTCCATGCTTGTAAATAGTGAAATGTGAAGACAGGAGCATGAAGGAAGGTAGAATAATTCATTACCTTGTCTCCCACTGTTGTACATTCAACATTTTTTTTTTTGTTACAAACACGAAGACATAAATTAGCTTGTAGCAAAACAGAATTAATTGAATGTCTTAGTAGGATCATCAAACCAAGGTTTAAAGTCAATTTATCTGCCTGGGATATTGCTAATGTAGTTTCAGCTCATTAGGGCAAGAGCTGTGGATGGGACACAGATCAGCTCAAGTTTTCACTATTTAGGGACAAAAACCTCTCTGATATGTTCTGCATGAACACAAACACATGCGTAGATGCAGACATATTTATATTCAGAGAGAAAAAGGGGGAGCCACAGAACAACTCCTGTCAAGATTAGGATCTTGTGTTGTCCTGGTTTTAACAGGAATAGAGTTAATTTTCTTCACGGTGGTTGATATGATGCCATGTTTTGGATTTAGGAGAAAACAGTGTTGATAGCACACCACTATTTTAGTTGTCTCAACATTAAGACAAGTATTTTTCAGCCTTTCATGCTGAACCTGCCAGTGTGGAGGTTGAGAAGCTGGAGGGAACAGAACCACAACAGCTGACCTAAACTGGTCAGGGAGATATTTCATGCCATATGACAAGAAGCAGACAAAAATCATCAGGGATTTGAGAAGGCAGGAGGAGAAGGCAGTGCTGTTTGGGGAACTGGCAGGGGAGTGGTTGGCAGGTGGTGAGCAATTGCTTAGTCTGTTCTATGGTTCTATGAACCTGGAGCTTTCCCATCATTGCACAGCCAATGAAGAAGGCAGGCAACGAAAATGCTTGCTCAGCAAATACATACATTATCACATTCAAGTCTACAGAAAATGGCAAGGAGCCCATGGAGGTGGATCCACCAGAGTGTCTCAGGCATGCCTGACATCCTGAGAGTGGCATGGGACCCTGGCATGCCCACCATCTAGAGAATCTCATGGGGCTCAGACAGGCCTGCTGTCCAGAGAATGGTCTGGGACAAAGACATCTCCACTGTGCATGCAGCAGCATGCACTCAGGCATGTCTACTGTAAAGAGAATAGTGAGGTGTCAATGAAGGTGTAGCAACTAGAAAACCCCGTAAGGCCCAGCACCATCCATTGCAGAGAAAATGGTATGGGGGTACTGCACCTCTCTCCAGCAACGTCTGTCAAGGAACCCTTGGGCATGGATGCACTGGAATATGAAGAAGAGATCCATTTGCCACAGATATGACTTTGCACTACCCAGTATCTCAGCACTATCTATGCCATCAGATTGTGGTATGGAGTTAAAGGAGAGCCAGGCCACCTCCCGACCCAAAACACTGACCTCTGTCATTATCTCAAAGACCTCCCAGCAATAAACTACCAGCAGCCACTATAGTAGTCTCCACTAGGTAGAAAGCTCTTTCCAAAAAGAATGCAGCTACCCAGAGCAAGTGCCTGCCCAGAAATGTGGCAGTTCAGGTCTCTGGCTGCAGGGAATGCCTGAGCCTGTTGCTGCCATTGAAGGGTGGTAGAGATACCACCTACGTGAGGTGTGAGCAGGTAGATGATCTGCTCAACCTGGTGGCAGAGCTCAGCAAGGAGGTGGAGAGATTAAGGAGCATCAGGAAGAGCAAGCAGGAGATAGACTGGTAGACGTCCGCCATATCTACAAGAAAGGCATCAGGGTGATAAACCCCAAGCAGTGGTGGATCCCCTGTCCTGTCACTGTCAGGCTAAGGGAGGACACCTAAGAAATGGGTAGGAATGGAAGCAGGTCCTTGCTCAGCATTACAGACAAACCCACTCCCTAGATACCTCACCTTCCCAGGTGTCCTTACATACTAGATCTGAGGCTTTGGAACTCGAGGGAAAGGTAAGTGAGGAAGCAGTGGAAGGTGCACCCAGGACATTGCCTAGGGCAAAGCACTCTACTCAGCCCCTCAAGACTGCCTCCACCAAAAAGGAAAGAAGGATAAGTGTCATAGGTTACTCCCTCCTGAGGGGAGGGCAAGGTTGGCAAAAGCCTCCCTGTTGGGAAGTCTGCTGTTTCAGTGGAGTCTGGATCAGGACATTACCAGAAAACTTCCTGGCCTAGATCATCCCTCTGATTATTATTCTTTACTGGTAGTGCTCTCAGCAATTTCATTGCTGGCTAGCAGCAATGAAATTGCTGAAAGAAGCCTTAGGGCTATCAAAAGGGATTTTAGGGGATTAGAGCAACGAATGGATGGAGAGGGAGTATAGGTGGTGGTCTCCTCTATCCCTTCAGCAGCAGGAAGGGATACTGAAAGGACCAGGAAACCACAGCAGATAAACACAGTCTGGTCACAAGTCCAGGGAAGGGACTTTTTGTAAGGGCATGTAGTGACAGGACAAGGGGAAAGGGCTTTAAACTGAAAGAGGGTAGATATTAGGAAGAAAATACTGTGAAGGTGGTAAGACTGGTAGTTGTGGATGCCCCCTTCCTGGAAGTGTTCATGGCCAGTTTGGATGGCTAAAGAAAACCTCCAAGGTGACAAAAGATGAAGTACAACTACCATGTGTTACCTGCTGGGAGAAGGACCACATGCATTGCAATTTGAACAACTAAGGAAATTTCCTTAGGAGGAAGACAGTGCAGCACAGCACCATAAGAAATCAGTGATGGTTTCACTGAAGGGCAGACACACCTGGCATATGTATAGCCAGCACATTAATACAAAGAAATAGATAGCATTTCAAATCTTCAAATGAACCTGTGGTGCACTACTTGTGAGCACCTCATTTTTGTTGCTGCGGCACCCTATGCTCTTATTCTTCTGCTTGCATTGCAGGGAGACTTCAATCAAAACCAGCTGTACTGGGAGCCACACAGCATGCATTGACAGGAGGCAGTACCTCACACCTCATAAAGAGGAGGAAAGAAGATGCAGCAATGATGAGAAATGGAACGATGAAGACTCTCAGAAAGAGTGATAGACTGTTCAAATCACGTCTTTACAACAACCCTAATGGAGTAACTTGTCAGACTGTTTTCATACCCAAAGATACAGACAGCAGAATGATACAAACAGCCACTTCCAAAAGCGCCCGTATTCAGATCCTCTCAAACGGGGCACTCAGCCATTTTTGATAATGCACCTTTGAATGGTTTGCTGAACAAACTTATGTCAGGAACTTCAGGATGAGAGAGACATTCATCATTCATTAAAGCTTTAGGCACAGCCTGTAGATAAGGTACTTCTTCATTTACCAGCAGCACTCCAGGGGGCATTACTGCTGACTTTACCTTTTCCAGGAGTAAAGTTGCACCAGAATTCTTCCAGCTTGTCATTGGTGTTGTTCAGCGTTCTGGCCTTGACCACTGACAAAGACTGTTAACTAAGTCTGGTGGGTCTACCACATCATCAATATGGGGTCAGCCAATCCACCTGCACTCTCAAGTGATAGGATCCAGCTCATTTTATAGATAGGACAAAATTGTCCCAGGCTTGGTCACGCTTAGGTGAAAGCAATGTCTATTGGTGTGTTAAAACACATAACACTGGTAGCTGGTACCCAGGTGGCTCCACTGGACATGCCAGCCTGACTTTTTCTACATTACCTTGCTGATTGTCAGCTGAATTGCACTGTTTGCATGGCCAGATGTCCTTTTTGCACCTTGGACTGGCCAGAGGTTGTGACTTCTCCTGCAGTAGGTGGGACTTTGGTCACTTCAAAATCTCCCAGATTTCTGCCCTAAATTTCAGAGATTTCCAAATACAGTAATCCAGGCACAAAAGCACTCAATGCTTTAGCCTGCGCCATGCTGAAGTACTGTGATCACCTGGACACCTTCACATGGATGCAAACGTGTTTTCTCTCACTTCTGTTTGGCCACCTACTCTACCCTGCAGCCAGCTATACTCCCTTCCCAACATACTTACCTGTTTGCTAGAGACAGTCAGCATCATCTTAAAAGGGATATATAACCCAAATGGGAATGTAGAAGGCAAATAGCTGGCAGCACCACTGCCTTCCTCTAATGATCCCAGCTTCCAGTTGTCTTCTCCCTTGCCAGCCATCTGTCCTTCAGTGAGTCGGGCTGGCTACTGACCATCTGATATGGAGAAGATGTCTGGCACTTCATGCTCTAAATAGACTCTCTGATGTAGCCTCTTAAAACTGCCAAACACACCAGCACGAGGCTAGATAAGGGAAAGCCAGGGCTGAATTGTGTATATGACTGCATTACCTATAACTGATATAAATATTTGGCCATATATTCAATAAATGTAGAGCCTAGCATCGCTATCTGTAGTGAACCAGTGCCATTTCACATGAGTCCTCCTAAACAGGAGCAAGCTGTTCACAGTGTGTCTAATTGCAGATACAAGAGAACTTTAGAATTATTTTAGGAAACATCTATTTTCCTGTTATCTTAATCAGACCTTTTCCAGTCAAAACTGTACTTCCACTTCATGGAGGGCAACTTAATCTTAAGAAGTCTTGAAAAGTTAACAATGAAGTAGAGTCGTGATTGCTCTGAAATCCAGTTCCTAAACTATATTACCAGACTCCATAATCTCCTGTCTTATACTGAATTCTCCTCACATGCATCTGTGTGTCCTCACACCAATATTTATCTGTAGTTTCTCACTCTGCGGACACAAGTGACTGCCTTCCTGTCCCAGATAGTAGACATTTGCGTTTTTCCTACATTCTTCTACAGAGAAGAAGGTCCCTCTGGCCCATGATGTATGGCAGTGCATAGGCTCTGCATACTTCTTCAGCAGCTACTTTTTGTTGCCACTTTGAACAGTGAGAAGAATTTAAAAATCCTGCAAGTATGTCTGCTTGAAGATTATAAACCTGTTTGTTTTCTTATAGTAGAGATAACTGTGCTCTGGTTAATACAAAGATTGTTTATTTTTTGTAAATTTACATTCACTGGCAGCTGAATGTCACTCCAGCTCCACTGCTTCCCTGTCCCTCCCCTTCATGTGATCTGAAAGCAACTTTGGTTTGTTTCTCTAACTCACAGCAAAGCAGAGCTGCAATAACAGCAAATGGTCCTTGGAAATCACAGTCACATTAGGCTTCTGTTCAAATAGCTTTTAGGGCTGTGATAATAGGAGGCATTCCTAATAACTGGTGACTCAGTAAGACCCTGCACAGAAGGCTTCCAAATGACAGTACACAATTTAGAGTTTAATCTAGAAACAGTGGTGGTGATGAGATTCCAGCTGAGGACCTTCTGGTCTCAAGGCCGGTGCTGTACCAAATAGTCTAAAGCAACTATCCAGCCAACCAGGAAGGAGATGAATCCCTTCTCCTGAACTGCACAACAACTTTCAGAGCAGTGTTTGACCCCTGAAGCAGCAAGAGCCTTCATTGCTGCCTTGACTCCAGAGACTCACCACCTTGAGCCACAGCACATTAAACTGCTGATACATGAAGAGTGGCCAATAGCACAGAACTAATACAGAAGTTAGTTCCCGAACGCTGCATTTCAGCACACTTCAGTTCACAGGCCACCCATATTGTGCTTTTGGACTGTCCTTGGTCTGCTATAAACCTAGACTGGATGGAGAACAAAGTTTTCTCCTTACTCTCTCATCCTCTCAGCACAATGCTTATGATGAGTTGCAGTGTTAGCATGACCTATGCCTAGCAACACTTCTTACATAAATATTTTTTCTTTTTAAGAGAAGGAAGCCATGACCCCAGTATGGCATAAGAGGCATGTTTTCTTTCTTAAAACAAAGCCTTGAAACCATGAAAGTCTTTACCTCAATAATGTGCTAAGAGAGGGAACTCAGCACAGACTTGTCCTTTCAAGAAGAGCCGTGTCCTTGGATGGCCACTAGAAAACAGCGTACAGCAAGAGACAAACACAGTGTTTGGAAATGGAAAGGATGGATGAAGGCCTCCTGGGTACAGGCATACCTTCATGTCGTACTACTTGACACTCCTCTGAGGTGCCATGGCAACATCCAGTAAGATCACCAGGGAACTTCACATGCAAGCCACAGGGAAAGGGCAACTCCAGGCGGAGAAAAGAACAGATTGTCCTCTGATAGTTGGGTCCCTTTTAGTGAAAAACCTTACAGACACTTTTTTAAAGTTTTAAAAAGCCAGGACAGCATTTAGCAGTGGACAGTGGGAATGAAAAGCAGTGTTTTGGAAATTTTTTACTTATTTATTTATTTTACTAGCAGTGGACTTCCAGTGGGGCACAATATTTGCTAACATAGTAATTTGAGTTATCCACAGTTCAAAAATGCAAAGAGTTCCTTGCACAGATATCTCTATTTAAAATAGATTTGCTTTTGTTCATCAGTAAAGCACATAGCTAAGAAATGGCAAGATGCCAAAATGAAACTGCTCCTAATTTTCAGAAGAGGCCACTGGCTAATTACACAGACTGCAGGTGTGAAGAGAGAAGCTCAAAGTAATCAATAGTGGTAATTAATCTGCTAGACTGGAGCTAAAGAGCTAACAGCTGGACATCAGAAATGGACACATGCAACAAGATCAGCAATAATTACCTCTTTAAATATTGAATTTCCATAGCAACAATTAAGCATATAAATAAAGGCTTGAAATCAAGGCTCCAAGGCATGATGCTGAATTGCTAACACAACATTCTCCAAATCAACCCTTTTAATAAAATAGTAACAATATGGTTGGGCTGGGTCGACTGGTCTCTGATGCTAGCAGAAGCCCAGCTTCTGCTGCCTCCAGGTTTTTTGGCTCTTCCTCTTTGGCTGCTTCCAAACCTACACGTTCTCCTGTAACTTCCTTTTATTCAACCAGCATCTAAAGAGATCAGGTGCAACATATGCCCACCTCATCTCCTCACTTCTAATGCCCTCTATTTTACAGCTGTGGCTTCACCACCTTCAGTAGGTCTCCCTTCAAAATGCTCTGTTGAAGAACCATTTGGATTAGGCTACCAGTACCATATTGTTTGGGCAGCATCAAAGCACTTGATGACAAGTGCCCTCCCCAAAGCCTCTGCAGGGCTGTCAGATGGAACAGGCATCAAGCTCAGCTGGGAGAAGTTACTTTGAGCATCCTGCCACTGTGGAAAGCACTGCCACTGTCTCTCCTGGGAGTTGCCAAAAATCTCTCTCCCCATGTTGCAAAGCATGGGTCCAAGTGTTGTTGTCCCTAGCACTTTGTCTGTGGCACCTGCAGAAATGGATATTCGATTTTCTTTTCAACTTAATATCACAGCCTCATTGCTCTGCCATGGAAGCTGAAGATGCCAAGAAGCCTTCATTAAGCTCAAGTTAATCTTCAGAGTAAACATCACTTTCTGATATGTGCTGGCTAAAAAACGTATCTGCTTACCTCAGCGCCGGTATTAGGGCCATTTTCTCCCTTCTCCAGAAAATTCAGATGAATGAAAGAGGCACAAACCCAATTTTGTTACATTCTTGCACGTCTGCAGACCTGACATAATGCATCCTGAACTCTACAGGCTGCATGTGACCATGCTATTGTACAGTTTGAAGAATTTTAGCATCAAACTAGCCACAGCCAGTCTGCCTCTGGCTCCACTCTGCTCTTAATACAGGAATGAAGTGCCTTCTCCTTCCCAAGAGTTAAATAAAATCTTTCCAACATTTTTCACACGCCACACAAACTCAGACCTCAGTAATAACACAGAAAAAAATCCATGCATCAGCTACAAATAGAAGATATGTGGAACAGTATCACAAGCATTGTCCTCCCTATATCTCCTTTAGCTCAAGCAAAACTAAATCAGATCTACAGAAGTACAATGAAAAAAGAAATTCTAAACAACATACTTGTTCTAAATGTTCTAAACAACATTGCTTTAATTCCTACACTTTCCAACTTAAATCTGGAGTTTGATGAAGGCTTGAGGAAATATTTTTAGAATTATCTTAAATTTTCTGCATTTTTAACATATTTTTCTCTATCCATTAAACATCGTGTCAGAATTTTCTGCTATTCAGGGTATTTTTTTTCTTAAAATAGACTGAAGTAGGGGTCCCATATCTATAACCTAATAATGGCCCCACTTAGGTAACTCAGATGAGAAGCAGAAACCTCTTCATCTTGCCACTGATTTCCAAGAAAGTTTCCAAAGATCCATGCTACCTACTATTATGGTAGGATGGGAAGCTGTAACTTTTGTCTCAGAAGAATGCAGCATTCCATAATCACCTTTATGCACAGATTCTCCCAGCTCTGCCCGCAATATTTTAGAATCTTCACAGTCTGTATGGTATTGATTTGTGCTGTACCTTTCATGCTACGATATTTTACCAGTATAGTGCTTTTGCAGCTTTGGTACTATGTTTTCTACATTGCTAACAAGCATACTGTGGTTCAACTCTCTGTGAAGAACCACTGCCAAACATCACCAATGCATCTAAACTGGGCTTATTTAAAGAAATAATAAATACACCAACTACCAGCTCAACCGAATCACTAACCCAAAATTGGTATGGCAAGGCTCACCTGCTTCTCTCCCACATTGTCCTCTGAGGGATAAGCAGCTCAGCACTCCACAGAGGATTCATATCATCTGTGCCACTGAATAATTTTGAGAGGGGTAGAAACTTCTAGATAGCTTCTTCCCAAGCTGTTCCTTGAGCAGCAGCTATGATTCTGATTCTGTCTGTCCTGGTGCTTTAGTTGGTTAGGTGCTGAGGACTGACGCTCAGGAATCACAGAGATGCTTTATCCTGGAGGAGAGAAATCATAGAATGGTTTGGGTTGGAAGGGACCCGAAGGATCATCAAGTTCCAACCCCTGTAACTTACACCAGACATATTCAACTCACATCCTGGCCAAGCCCATCCTAATCCATTAGTTTCACTAAGTCACATATCCCATTAGTTTTATGGCTCTGTTGCTCTCAATTTTTTATGTTTTAATAAAAATATAAAAAAATAAAGCAAGCTTTGTTGCCTATATACATTCACTACATTATCTTGGAAGGCTGCTCCGAAAGTAATGCCCCTCATGTTATTACATTGACCCACAACATCAGAAGCGGATGTTGGTGGGATGGCAGCAGAGGATGAACTTTCCTACCAATATTCTGTTATATGTTATTGCTGTGTGACAGAGGGCAGCAGAAGGGCAGTCTGACAGAATGGCATCTGACATGGAAGTGCACATGAAACAAAGGCCTGTCACTGAATCCCTCCAAGAGGAAAATATTACACCCATTGACATTCACTGATGCTTGCTGAATGTGAATGAAGACCAATCAGTGGATGTGAACAGTGAGGCAGTGGATGGTGCATTTCAGCAGAGGTGATAGCTATAGCGGGTAACCTTTGCTGGAGTAGATTTTTGGAAGTGTGGCATGCATAACCTTGTTCATCACTAGAGAAAATGCATAGCAAATGGTGGTGACTATGTTGAAAAACAGTGTTTTGTACATAAGAATTTGCTGTCAAATAGTGATACTGTGCTCTTTGTATCCGTTGTAGTTTCTATGGAAAGAAACATGAGGCATTACTTTCAGAGTGACATAGTTATCTTACATGTGGCCCTCCTCATTCAGTGCAACCCAGGCAAGCCAAAATGTTGGACACCCATGATTTACATCTTCCCCCTCAGAATATAGATATATATGGTGTGAAATGTTCCCAATCCAGTTTGAGAATCAAAAACAAGGAGTCTCTCTCTGGTAAGGCTGCACTGTAGGGCTGAAGAGCAAGGTTTGTCCTCAGCTCCTCTGCAGTTCTCCTGCGAGACTTCATCTAAATCGCTTGCACCTGCCTTGCTGTATCCATTCATCACTATGCTGGAAAGACGTGAAGAAATAATGTTGTCTTGTTTTCTTTACCCGAATCTCCTAGCTGTGTTACAGTACTTTCACAAGTGAGGATCTCTTTATTGCTGAAGTTTACTAGGCAAATTAGATGAGCATTTTTCCCCAAACTGGGCCAGGCCAGGATCTTTGTCAAGGTCTCTCTGTATCACCGTAACGGTCACTAGAACTGTGCTCACTAAGTCAGGCACTCACACTGCTCAGCTAATAGTGGGTTTAGAAAACACAGCATGGAACTCCAGCCCATCCTCAAAGTCTTTTTTCCAGCAGATCTTGTGTTTTAAATTAACATGTGCATATGCTCAAAGAGAGTGCTTGATTGTAACTATTTTGATGGAGTACAAATTATTAAAATACATTGTGAAAAATAAGTTTTTAATATCAGTACTGCTTGAAAATGAGCTAAGGATGGGAAAGTGATCTTGCCGTTTCTTTCCTATATATTCATCTTTTGGGGAAGAAACCACAATAAACTGTCAGGTCACTGTCAGTTCATCAGAAAAAAATGCCATGGCTGCCTTTCTCAGGATATTTTGAGTTCATTTGCACTGGAAATACACAAGAATAAGAAGTCTCATGGTATTTCTGCCAATTCATGTCTGGATTGCATTATAGTTTGAGAAAGAGACAGAGCTCCTCCCAGAACGGGTAGTCATTTCCATGAAGAGGCATGAAACAGAGCCAAAGCTTAGAGCAGATCAACTGGGAAGCAAGCAAAGAGCATCCCCAGGACCCCTGATCTCACTGCTGTGCCCACAGGCCATGCTGCTGGCTGGGCACTGAGAGCCCTCAGCTGAGAGCCCTCTGCTCTTGCTAACGGCCAGGTGTTTGCTTTCAACACAAAGAGAAATGCAGAATTCTAATTTTAAAAACACTTGTCTTTTTTAAAAATGTTGGCCCCTCCTAGTTCATGTCTCTCTAGTAAGGATATTCACTGAGGCTCACAGCAGCCTTGGCCGTTGTTACGGCCTCAGAAAGAAGACAGCAGCTCTCCCATGAAGAAAAGTATCAGAAAAAAAAAATGTGCTTGTGCTGTTCTGCACCTGGAATGAGCTCCTGTCTCTCACCAGAGCCTCTGGCCAGACTGAGAGCACAGAGGCATTAGCCTTCCTAGCAAAAGTTAACTTAAGCAAACACTTCTTGTGCAATATGAAAGCTACCAGCCCGTGCAAGCTTGCATGTCACTCTGTGCAATCAGACTGCCTTGGTTCAGACACATAAACACAATCTGTGGGGCTATATGCCTGCATGTGTGTATATGTACACCCATGAGCACAGAGTGAATTTTGTAATTGTTTTATTGTGAAATAATCTTTCAGAGAAATATATCCTTCAGGGAAAAAAAATAAATAAATAAATGAAAAATCAATCAATCCTCCTTGTTTTCTCCTGGTCAGATTATGTTTTGTCCCTAATTAGTTGACTCATTAAGTCGTTCCATGTTTTCCCCACATCTTTTTCCTTTCTCCTCCCACAGCACAAGAAAGACTGTTGGTCCTCTATCTTTGGATCCTGACAAGTGCACCCTCCAGCAGGGCTCGTGCGCTCCCCAGGCTGGCAGCCATCAAGTAAATCCTGAATCAGGCTGATTGGCTGCGTGTAGTGTACTGAGACATGAAGTGTATGAGGAGCCATGGCACTGGGTGCCAGTGAGCAAGGTTCATGCCTCACAGCAGGAGACAGAAAAGTTGGCTGCATTGACATCTCACATCTGTTTGCCCAGCAAATGCCACCTATATGGAATAACATCGACTACAAAAAGATCTGCCAGGTGCTTTTGAAGGCATCTCCAACCCAAAGAAGCCACCAAAATGATTCTGCAAGTCATTAAGAGTTCTTTAGATTTATTGCTTTGACAATATGCCCTGGCCATGCTTCAGCCTCAAACAGACCCTGAGTTCTTCCTTCCCTCACATTACAGTCCCACCCTCCTGCAGACCCCATTGCTTGTGACCAAACATAACGCGCAGCTCATCCTCTACATGTACATTCTATGCTGTCAGTCATCTCCAGAATAAATGCAGCAGAGCCCCGTAGGGTCTGCATATCTTGGGTGGAATAAGTGCTGAAGTTCATAATCCTGCATGCTGCTATAAACCATTCGCGCAATGACTCTGTGGCAGGATTTTCATTTTATCTGACCAGCTAGGCAAACTGAAGTAACATTACACAGGCATCCATCTCCTTGGACCTATGTGCACTGTCAGATCAGAGAGCTGCTTGCTGTTGAGTGAGTGTTACGGTGAAAATGTGCATCAGTGTGACACATCACAGCCTCTAGATACTGAGAGAGACATTTCAATAAGGTCACATGTCTAACGCCAGCAGGCAGGCAACTCCTTGCGACTCTTGGAAATGACCCAGTGCATAATACAGAGACATTTCAGGGAGGCTGACATGATACGATTATACCCTGTATTAAAGCACAGTTCCCCAGCTAAATGCACCATCCGGATCATGAGGACTGAGAACTGAACTGCTCTGTATTCCCACATATCTTCAGCTGAAGTCATGGCATAGGAGTGTAGGTGTTTCCATCAAAAAACAGTCAAGTCCTTCTCGGAGCTAACACATGGGTGGGAAGATGCAAGGGTAACTCACAAAGCACTGAAATTACCAAACTTGGAGATTACAGATACAGAAGAGAAGCCTAAGAGTCATCCTATGACTGTACAAAATATCTGGCCTATATAAAACAAAGTCCTCATTGCTGGCTCCACTGTCTTCTTTCCAAATGTTATTAAATCTTCTCAGTCTTGAGCTGAGAAACATTCTGAGAGAAGAACATTTCCTACTTTGGTCTTTCAGAGCTTCAAGTACCATGGGACCCAAGCCCCATGCTACCAAAACACAAGTAAAGCCTTGAACGATAATTTGGATGCATGCTTTATTGATTTTGTTCTCTTTCAGGCTCAAGACAGAAACACCCAGACTAAAACAAGATGACAGCACTAAAGACATGAAGCTTTTGATTCTCCAGAATTGCAGACTTACTCCACTATGCTGCCTTGCCCAATGCCATTTCCATGTAGCAAGATGCCATGCAAGGGCAGAATCTCTTAGTTCCACCACACATATACCTACTCATGATCACTTTTCTCTCAGGTAAATACTTCCAGTTCTAAGTAAAACTACACGTGTACAATGCTTGCCATACTGCTCACACAGGAAATCAAAACTGTTTATTTTTGCAGCAGGCAATTTGTGGACTAATTTATACAGATGTAGTTATTCAGAGACTCATTAACAGTAAGTATCAAGAGCCTAAATTACTGCAGCATCAACACACAAATTGTGCCAAATGATGCTACACAGAGAAGCAGAACCCAGTCCTGTCAGAACCAAAGTTTTAAAGTTGAATATTACCTTTACTGTCTGCTTTTCAGCCACCTTTCTCCAGCAGGATGGATTTTTTTTAAGGCGATCACATGTAAGCGTTCCTCAGGATGAAATGGGAAAGGAAGTAGGGTCTGAGCACTCTAAAAAGAACCTCAATAAAATTATGTCAATAACTGATCTCTTGTTATCTCTTGTTCCTCTATCAAATCAAAAAAAGATATCAGCAGGGTGTAAGGAAGGAAAATATTCTAGCTTGATTTAAAACAGCTTTTAAAATTTGAATGTAGTTGGCATGGCAAATGCAAGCCAATCTTTTCTTCGATGCCAATTAAAAAAAAAAAAGCTTCTATTTAAGGCACTTGCAAAGAAAGAACATAATAAATAAGGATCTACAGATACAACCCACAAAAGGAGACTGTTCTCCCTGCTGCAATGGCCCCATGACCAGACTGTTCACCCCTGCAAGAAAAAAATAGCAGTTTTTTTCTTCTTTCCACCTGATTAAGAGCAAGAAGCTAGGGTCTCTAACCATCAGGAGGAAGTTATAACTATCATGTAGGCTGCAGGGTTCTTTGAGAGAAAAACAAATCTTATGTTTCTCCTATTGGAGCTGTTCTACTTCTCAATCAATATGTATAAATTCGTTAAGAGAGAGAGAGACAGACTAATTAGTACACTTTGCTAGGATGGCTGGGTATCTGGTCCCAGTCCCTGCTCTGGTGAATATCTCACTACTTTTACAAAGGGGAGCCAGGGGCAAAAGACAAGTTATCAAACAGAGAATCCTACAGCTCAGTGGGCAGAGGTTTCATGTGCATTGTCACACTGTGTTTGAGCGCCCTGAGAATTAGACCCAGGGGTAAAAGATGCCGTGATTCACAATGATCAGTCTAACCTGGAAAGCCTTCTTCCTCACTACTCCATTGGTTTGGTCAGATGCTCCGAGAGTTTTACAATGTAAACAGTGAGTAGGCTTTGAGTGCCAGGTTTTTGTTCTCATCATCCCTTTCCCAGGGTGATATACGCAAGCTTTAGTATAAGCAATTCATGTATTGCTTGCATTGAAATTTACACGCCGCACATAAAAGATTAATACGTATCCATGAAGACAACTTCCAGATCAAAATTAATGAAACCAGTTGAGTAATTAGGTGGCTGTTCTGCATGTTTTTATTCTAACGTTATCCTATCCCATACTATACCATTCTGAAAGTGCTTCAATGTATTTTGTATGTGCTGTGAAATGCTTTTGTGGTCTCTTGCCACTGCACCCTGGTGAAAAACGCCCCCTGGTTAGAAATGTTTGAATAAATTACTAAATCCAGTACAAAGGAAGAAAGCGAGTGCAGAAATTGGGGAGGAGGAGAAATCAGTGCAAGGAGAGAATATATTCTTAGACACAATCTCCCTTGCATAATACTTTGTTCAATAGACTGTGTTTTTGTTTAGCACTGAGGGAAGAGGCTTTCTGCAGATTAGAACATTTTGAGCGTTTGATGGAAGGCAGGGAAAGTTTATAAATAAACAGAACCGCAAAGGAACAATAGGCGCCAGCATCTGTAGTCACTTGTGAGTTATGTTTCCAAGCATCAGCCTAAGAATATGAATAATTTCTGTGCAGACCACACATCTCCCAGTCCAGGTCAGTGAAAGTAAGAGCCCCTGCACTGCCATTATTTGTCTTCAAGACTAACCCCATACAAGACAATGAGTAGCTTTTTTCTTTTCCTATTAATGAATGAACATATTGTATTTCTGAAGAGCTTTTAAATCTTGAAGGGCAAAAATCATTTCCTCCAACCCTCCTTTTTCTCTGTATTGAAGGCATAAAACAGCGCTCCACCTGCTACCACTCACAGACCAATAACTTAAATTTTTGGCACTTAGTTGTAGACTCAGTAGATCCATCTACACCTGCTTTTCCCTTAATTAGTTGGCTATCCAAAGGCTGCAGACTGGCTGCTGCCAGCTTCCTGTACTAATAGGACGATCATTTAGGGCTAATGTAAGAGTTTGAAATAAGTAAATATATAAACCTCATGCAGAAACACTAATGAGGAAAACCAACAGAAGAAAAGAAAGAAAGAAAAAAAGCCAAAAAGTAACAGAGGATGGTAAGGTTAACACATTGTTGGAGGAAGGTTGTTTGTTTGTTTGTCCTGGACTTTTTAATGTCAATTCTGAGAAATACTGGAAAATGTGCCTGTACAGTAATAAGCAAGCCAGGCAGAGCCCTGACCCAGCACCATCACACTGCTTTCATGTAGCTCTGGATCACCACCGATGAGATGAAATCTGTAGCCTCCTCCTATTACCCGTCTTATACAGAGAGCTATTGTGGTGGTAGGAGTCAAACTATTATTAGATTAGCTATTAGCCAGAGGAAGGAAAATGCTTAAGAGAGATTTACTTTCTGTAGTGCTATCAGCTGAGTTGCTGGAATAGTAGGCGTTTGAAGACTAAAATGACAGGAACATTGCAAGCACCTAAACATGCAGAGAATGCTTTTAGAAGAAAACACTCAGTCTTATTTTTCCAGGCTAGTAACACAGGAGTAGTGTTGCAAAAGCAAAACAAAACAAAAATGGTATATATATTTATTATGCTAACCAGCACATATCTTTAGGAGAAAATAAAGGTCTCTTATCCTCACAGATACAGACCATATCCAGACAACACACAGCTGCAACTGAACCGAACCCATTTCAAATGCTAGGTTTAGCATCATACAAAGGGCTGTAAGTTGTTCAGAAAATAGTGATTTTCTTCAGTGCTCTACTGTTTGTAAATTCTTGCCTTAAAACATATGGCACAGCACCCAGCGTAAGGACATCCTGTCCATCTCACGCCCTCCAGACAGAGCTGTAATTACAAAGCCTGGCCCTACTACTGCTCAGACCTTTCAAAGTTTTATTTTTAGGAAAATAACTCCAATAAAGCACTCAAGTTTTACTGTTTGCAAGGCTGAAAGAAAAAAAAAAAAAAAAAAAAGCCTTGTGGTGTATGTTGGGACAGGAGGAAAGGAAAACTGTGTAATTAAATACCTAAGAATGAAATAGAACAAGTAGGATAGTGGGAATTAATTACTCATATGAGGATTTGCTTTGACCCACTATTCTGTAGTCACACCTATTTCACTATTACGTTTCAATAACCCATTGTGTTCTGCTCCAAGAATCAAACCTGTGATAACACATTAGATGAATTTCCAACATTGTTCTTCTCTGCTTGGGAAGCGGTATAATTATAGCGACTGATCTGGAGAGCAACAGTTTGAAAATGCTGCCTGAGGCGTACCAAAGTCCCATGACTTATTAACAAGTCACTTGTCTCCCAGGGTGATTTTTTTTTAGCTGCTTCTTGAAATAGCGTTAACGTTTCATTGCAACATTTCCCTAAAGTTATAGAGATGCTGAGAACTGAAGTTACGAAGTGGTATTTGGATGCATTTGTTGCAGTGGAGGGCCAGCTTAGCTACTATGAAGCCTTTCCTGCTCTCCAGAGCGTTCTGCAGCCCTCCCATGGCTGGGGACTGTCCAGGAGTTTCCAGTGCATGCAGGACAGTTCAGACTCTTCTCATCTTGAGAAGACTGAGCTCCAGCAGGACTCAGAGGATGTGCTTAGAGCCATATACCCAGCTCTTTACCATGTGCTAGGGCAGCATTTAAACTGTTACAACCCCAAGGGAAAACACTGGAGATACAGACCACAAGTGTCAACTCCCTCTTCTGTTGGCCTACAAATATTTCAAAACATGTCAGTAACTTATATTCCATTGGAAAGAAAAAAAAAGAGGAAAAAGAAAAAAAAAAAAGTATCATTTTTAAATAAGAAAGAGCACAGCCACTTTTTCACAAAACATCCTATTTCCTTTTTTAGTGAAACAGATATCTCAAGCAACAAACTACATGTTAACTTCCACTGCTTAAGTCATCACTGTTTTCAACAACAAAATTCTATCACTATTTCTATTCCTATTGAACAAGCCTAGGAAATTCACTGACAAATACATTTGCTATCAGAAAGCCTGGGCTATCTAGTAATATGTACCATTCTGGGTAAGCAACCTAATGGAAATAAGAAAATTCAGCTTTATAACTGTCCCCTGACCTCAGTTTTCCTATAACACACATGGTAGATGCACAGGAAGGGAGAGGCTTAGGTACACTGCAGAATAACAAAAAGCATCCAAAGCATCCTTCCTTTTGCTAACAACAGCTGTCCTGTTGGTGTGCTGTACCAAATGGAAGCCACACACACCTACTCAGCTACACAGCCTACAGCAGCACATCACCTCAACCCAGCATTAACTCTGTTAAGTCAGTAGTATCTCATGCCTGCCCACCATTAAATCCCCATTACTAAATTTTTGGCCTCCAGTCTTTGACAATGAGACTTGCTGCAGCTCAGTGTTAAAGTAAAATTCCCAAGTTCTCCCTTGGATTAAGGTAGGAGTTTTCTTTGCACTTGCATGTAAACACCCAGGTATGTACAAGCAGCATCTCCTCTCTCCCATCCCCAAATTATTCCACACTAGACTCCAAACTCTGCCAAACTCAATCTAAGCCTCTCACCATTCTATATTGCTCAAGCTAATACAGCAACTACAGCTGGAATGGAGGTGGGTAACTCCCAGTGAGTGTTATCCAGGCTCCAGGGGGAAGAGTCAATGTTTTATTGGCCATGTACCTTGACTCAGTATTTCCTGAATTTGAATTTTCCATTTGGAAAGGTCTCTCTACAACTGGGTCATCTCAACTCTGCATTAATAGGGTGTTTTTTTCTCATACCATTCAGAGTTTCTTTGTGATAAGGTAACTGCAATTATATTCAAAGATTTTTTAGCATTCTGTGTTGCAATATCATTTCCAGAATCAAACAGATTTGTAAATCAAATTACAAATCTCAAAAACTGACAAAAGCCTAAGCTCACACAGAAAGCGACAGATGTGGTACAAGCAATAAAGATGTCTAATACTAAAACTAAAAGCACACCTCTATGGCATCACATTGTGAGAAGTCCCATTAGCAGAACTGGAAGAGGAGTCTGCCTAAGTGTTGGGACAGCAGGACAGAGCCAAGAGCTTGCTGTGGTTTTTAGACAAATGTTCAGTTTCTAGGAGGAACACCCAGGTGACTTACAGAAAGAGCAATGACAGTGCAGCAGATGGGCTTTCAACAACCTCCACCAACCGTAGCCATGCAGGATGAACGCTACCATCATGGGCAAGCTCAGTGATGCAGTCCAGTGGAAGGAATCAATGACCTCCCCCACATAAACAAACAGAATAAACCTGCTGGACCTAGCTGACAGCCATTTTGATCCAACATCCATTCAATGCACCCATACCTTATGCCAAATCAGAGTATTAGGAGTTCATTCTGGTGGTTTCACACAATTTCAGGGTTCTCCTTTGCTTCCTCAGGTCTTGTATAAATGCAAGCTGCCCCCTGAGACTGAAGAGAGGGTGAACCAGTGCCTGCAACTCACTCCCATCTTTTCTTAGCCATAAGCCACCATCTAGCAGGCCAGGACTCGTGGTGGGTAGAGATGGGGTGGAAGTGCCAGGTCCCTCCACTGTCCGTGAGGCAGGAGATTCCCCTTGTACAGGGAACGGTCCTATGGTGGACTTGCAGTAGGCCACAGCCACCATCAGCAGGTATCTGTGCAAGGTGAGAGGCCCCTAGACCCCAGCCTCTGTGATAGTTCTTTTCATAGCTTTTCCACAAAGTTCCCGAGCTCTCCAGCCACACAACAAAGCTTTCCTGTGCCCTGCTGTGTGCTCTCTCTCAGTGCCTCGAGGAAAAGCTAACTTGACATGGCAGCCTAAGCCATTTGATCTCCAAGACAGACAGCTTCTCTAGCGCTGTTAGATGCAGGGCGTACTCAGCCTTATGCAACCTGTCACTTGTAGGTGACTGCTTTTGGGTCAACTCAAAAGCAATCCAAGGTTCAAGTCACTTATAGTATATATTACAGCTTAGACTTGGAGCTTTCTTTTTATTATCACTTAAGAACATGACAGCCTTCACTATACCAGAAACCAAATGATGTGGACAGAGTTGTTTATGCTGACCTTGAGCAGAGGTTATTTATTCAGTAGTATGGCTGGCCAAGCAGCCATTTCTTCAGGATGATCCAGTTGTTTCAATCCTGATAGCCACTGCGTGATATCATCCTTTTTAATCTCTCTCACTCCCACTCTCCAACCCAACATCACTGAGTTAACAAAAATATCCTTTATCTATTAAATAAAACAACCAATAGATTTGACTCACCCTTTTGAATAAACAGGCTCGAGCAAAGGCTATTTCTTAGGAAAATTCTCCCACATCCTCTATGTCCCACCCTATCCTATTGCAATACAAGCTGGATTTTAATTCCTCAAATAAACTGTTTGGCTTCTGCATTCCACACAAAAGTTTTTAAGTATAGACCTCTTTTTATCTATTCCTACAGCTGCTTCTTGCAATTACATTAGCTATGTATTTATCTGCCTGCTTTGGAATTAAAAAAAAATCAAACCAAACAACTGACTGTTAGGTCTCTTAAAGTATATATGCACTTTTCTATAAAGCTCTGCAAAGCTTCATTTCCTTCTTCTCTTTATAAGGCTCATTTTAAAGGGCACCAAAATTCCCAAAGAAGTGGTTTCTTCTACTCTTGCTACACCAGAAAATGCATTTCAAACATAAACAAGCTAGCAGCAACCATATCTTTGTTTGGCAAATGGAGTAGTCTCATCACTTCATCCTGTTCATAGCAACACACAAAGGAGTACTCTGTAGCCAGGGGTAATAGCTGATCCCATAATCTGGCACTAACACTTAGAAAGATTAATTACCCTATTAAGATCTTAGACACTACTAAGAAAATCTTTGTATAAACCTTTTAACTCACAACAAATGCAGCATATTTGGTGCCATCAGTTTGTTGCACAATAAAGGTTCTCACCCTCCCACACTTGTTCAGTTTTGTCTCTGTCTCCCATGCTATATAAACACACACACGTGCTCACACACACAGCTTTTTTTTTTTTTTTTTTTTTTTTTGGCCTTTTTTTTTTTTTTCCCTGTTTTCCCAATACAAAGGAATAAAGTACAAGTGTGTTTGGAGCAGATAAAGTAAAAACTCCTTCTGTCCCCAAATTGGCTGCCTCAGAGATTAAGCAGCAAGAGCAGACACTCGCTGATTCAAAGGCTGCTGCTGTGTCAGAAACCAGAGGCACCTAAGCAGATTCGGGTTGTAATCCCCACACAAATTATATATCCAAAAATACAAGGAGGGTTAAATTATTAAAGTGTGGTTATCAAAGACACCTTCTGAAATACATCGTTACTGATTATAACCATCAGATGCCAATGCAAAACAGCTCGTCACCTTGGCATGGCCCCCCGCATCCACGCTATCTTGCTCTCTCACCCTGTCCTTCTCCGCCACGTTGTCACCAGCAAGAAAAGCCACAACAGTGTGGACAGACATAGATAAAGCGTGTGTGAGTCATTCAGCAATGTTTCAGATCCCAATTATTGCCCCGGCTCCCAGCGAGGCTGCATGCGACTGAATTCTCGCATGTGACAGAAAGATGGGGGGGGGGGGGACGGTGAGCAGGAGGATGAGGATGTAGCATTCTACCTGTGCCTGGCTCCCTTTATTCATGTCTGTAGCCAAGCACAAGGCTTTTGGTAAAGACTGGGGCTCCAGGACAAAGATACAGCTCAACATTTCCATCCTTGTCTGGGGGAGCATTTCTGTGAAGAGCACTGTGACACCACTGTTGCTTTTGTGTGGCAAAGGGAAGAGCAGAAGCACCTCTGACCCCAGGTCCTAAACACAACAGGCATCAGCAGTAACTTTTCGTTGCCAACGAACGGCCCATGCTACAAAGATTACATCTGTTTTGATGTATTCCCTCTGCATGCTCGTTGCCTGAGCTTACTGTTTGGATTTCAAACCGTATCTGCAGAAGCTGACTTTGGGACCGTACCAGGAATTCAAAAAAAGTAACATTCACATCCTAAAACATTATTTTCTCATGGCTCATCAGAGCACTTCTTGATAACCGCTGGGCCCAAATTCTCCTCATTTCCAGTATTTTGCTGAGGATGATTCCATCTGTCAGCAGCGGGTGCAGGTAGGTGAGCGGCTGTCCTTACTGGCACACAGGGAACATCTGACACAGCAACAGCCCTCCATCACATTTCCAGCACTTTCCCTACAAACACCCTCAAAAGAATATCACTGAGCCTCTCTGAGCAATTCCATTGCTCACACAGGCAGTCAATTACATTATTTGCACAAGCCGACTTGGAGGATGACCCACTTCTTCCTCCCTGACATCTGGTAGGCTTTGTGCTACTCAGCGGCTAGGACAGAGAACAGCAGCCCTAATATCTTCTGCTGCTGCATCCAGGTCCCTTTCAGTGCCTTCTGGCCCACATGGCTCCTGCCGCAGTGATTATGGAGACAGCAGTTGTGCTGTAATTAGGATCCTCCTGGGCCAGCCAATCTGAACAAGCAGCAGAGGCCAGCTGCTCTGCTGCCAGCAAGAGCTTTTTGGTGCACCATCCTCACAGGCACTCATTCTCTCCTTTGAGCCCATCCTCTCTGCCCAGCCATCAGTGATAAGGCTGGGGCCAGCTTCCCACAGAGAAGATTGCCTTCTCCTCACACATGCCGCAGCAGGAGCAGGCTGTCCCTGAGGAAGGCTGAGCCCAGAGCATGGCCCAGCACCTCCATGTCCCATCCCAGGGGTCCCAGTCTGCCCAGCTTCTCTCCGTATTTCCACAGCCGGGAGAAGCCAGGTTTTGCACACAGGCGATGTGCACATTTCTTTTAGTGTCAAAAGAGGAAAGGAACCTTCAGTGCTGTTCTGTTCTGTCCTTTTCCCTTCCTTATGAAAACCCAGACAGTTGCAAGGGCAATTTCCTCCAAGCCACACGTTAGGAAACTGTCACTGTCGTTTCATCTTTCTAGGTTATCCGGAGTTCTGCACCATTCTTGCTTTCTTTCATTAAAGAAGAATAAAATACATAGATTTTTGTTTCTCCTCCTAACAACAATATATAACAGCTAATACTTAAAATAGCAAAACAAATAAAAATGCATGTTCCTTTTCACTTTGGATTCACTGCTGTCTCTTTGTATTTATTCTGTTCAGACTTCAGCAACAAATAAGCCATGGTTGCGTTCATTTTTGATCAGTATTCATTCACTTTTGTGTTTAAAAAATAAAGTCTACTGTTGTCCCTCAAGAACGTCTTCTCAGGAGCAAAGGACTCCCAAGAGATAGCAGCGCTCCCTTCCTGCAGTGTTCTACACCATGGCTGACATATGGAATAGAGACCCATCCTTGCTTTTCTGACAGTAGCAGCAGCTCACTCCAACATGCCTGCTTTCTCCCTTCCACACTGGGTAGAGGAGAGGCATCCCCTCAACAAACTAAGCACGAGCTGCTGTGGTTACTCAGTGCTGTTCTTAGGGAGGAAAGCTGAGTGTATCCAGCTGTGTAACACCAAGTCCAGGGTGGATAGTGAACAAACAGCTACCAGGTTTGATGAAATAGGTTCTGAAAGTGTGAAGGTTGTTCTCTGGTACTGCCAATGGCAGTGGATTTCACTGACAACTGCATTCCCATTCCTAGGTTGGAAACGTCATCAAGTTTTTCTTAATCAAATTTCAAAATTTCTGTGCAGAAACAGAAAGGAAGAGAAGTTCTCCAGAAGTTTCCATTACTGTTTGCTTTCAATAAAATATATTTTTCCTTACACTTTCCTTAAGTGTCAAAGGGAAAGGGAGGGAAGGGAAACCATACATAAAGACTTATTTGGGGTGGTTTGACTTACTTAACCACACTGAACCGGCCACAGCAGAGATTGTGAAGCTAAGGAAGGGCCGCCAGGCGCCTTGAAGGCGGGTGTGCCTGCATCGCCCCTCAGACATCCTCCCTCCCGCGCGCCGACTCGGTTACCACAGGGAGGACGCGGCTCCTAAGCCTATCATACCGCACTGCATTTCCCACAGACGTGACCCAAGGGGAGCTTCCAGAACACGCTGGTGCCCCGTAGGGCAGAGCAGCTCTCAGCTCTTGCACGGACGTACACAAACTGCGATTAAAAAAAAAAAAAAAAAAACCACAACCTTACCCATTTTTAAGCAGTCCCTCGTTAAAAACAATACTGGAAGAATATTAACCGTCACGCCTACGGCGGAGGGTCGGACAGACGGACGGGGGTGGTTCTAATTCCGTGTAGTTTCCCTCCCTCTAGCGGTGCAAACGGAGATTGCGGGTCCCTTGTGCTTGGAGGGGACGAGGGGAGGCTGCGCGGGAATCCCGCGTGGCGCTGCCGGAAGGCAGCTGCGCAGCTCGGGCGGGACGCGTGCTGGGAGCAGCACGTCCCGGACTGGGGGCTCGGGAGCCGCTCAACCCTCCTTTCTACCCGAGAAAGAATCCCCTCTGTCAAAGGTTTGGGACAGGATTTTCAGCTTTAGCCCAAGGGGTGCATAAGCGCATCTCCTCAGATAGAGGAGAACAAAACAGGATGGTGTGTGCAAACTGCTCTTTTTCCTTGTGTTTTATCCAGGCTCAATGACTGAAAGGCTGACAGAAAACCACGTGTCTTTGCAACGCTGCTTGGCAAGGCTTTTCAAATATTTACAAAATGAATTTGGTATCCCCTGCTAATAATAGCCCAATAGGTCCCCAGATAGCGTGCTAGAGACTGAGGCTCTCTTGTTCTGGCTGTTATTTTGCAGCTTGCTTCACAATGCTGAAAGACTTCTCAGTTCTGGGAGACGGGGAAACAGATTGCAGAGGTTCCAGAGGCTGTTATTTTAGGAAACGTTGCTTCAGAGGTGGAACTGCACACTTTCTCCAACTGAAGATGTGTGAAGTCTCTGATCCTTAGTCACTTTTGTTCAGCTTGCCTGCTGAAACTAAGAACAAAAACTCTTAGAAGTGAACAAGCTAGCTGGAAAGCTGTTTGGGGCTCTCCTCTCTGTAGAGGAAAATATTTCAGTTTAGACCATACCATATTTCTGATACTGGATGCCGAAACTGAAAACCACAATTTCAAGATAACATGGACTAAACTAGAGCCTCACCTGTTGCCAGAGGTTGATCCTAAACAATCTGAAGCTACTCAGACAGGAGTAAAACACATTTATTACTTATGGACTGGGCTGACAAGGGAGACAGCCTTTGGCTCCCAGCAAGGATCTGTAGGGAAGACCCCATTTCCCATGCCATGTCTTTGGTCCCTGTCACACACCCCAAACCCCAAGGAGCGTGAAGTTCCCACTAATAGGAGAAAGAAGTCAACAACATAAATCCTCCGTGAAAGCTCTGTGGAAACAAGGAACAAGGAAAAGGGTTATTCTGCATTGCCCTTCCAGCAGTATCACAGAATCACAGGGTTGGAAGGGACCTCAGGCATCATGAATCTCCAACCCCCCTGCCACAGGCAGGGCCACCAACCTCCACATTTAATACTAGACCAGGCTGCCCAGTAATCTAAATACCATCCTCTCTTGGGACTCTCATCCTGTTCAACGTTCCCAAAAAGGGACATCTCTACCCCTCAAGCATTATGCCTTTGGGCCAAGAGCCAGCACCTCAGTGGGATGAGGTCCTGGGGCAGGCATTGGCCCTGTGCAGCTGAACAATGATTGGGGTGAGCACCTCCCCTTCTGGGCTCACTACCTCACAAAGGCGCCAGTGCACAGAACAAACAAAATCCAAACTGCTGCTCTGAGCAGGTGGTCAGCCTCATTTTCACTCCTTGCATCCATTCCTCAAAGTTAGAGAGCGATAAGGCCTTCAGCTGTAGGCCCTTCTTGGTGTAACAGAGCCTATAAACGAGTTCCAGGTCTCAGGCTGTGTGTTCCCCTCTTAAAGCATCACTCAAGTCCCACTCAATCACAGTTTGACTCCACCATGCAATTAACTGCTGTCCTAAGTGGAAACACTCTTCTGAACTGGGCTCAGAAACGTGGTTTTCCTGAAGTACCTTGTAAGAGCAGCAAACCAAAGGGAGCAGCTGCTCTCAGGCATGGCACCAAAGGTGACACCGGTGAAAACAGCCCCTCTGATGGAGTGTGGTGGTGAACTGGTTGGCTGCAACCAGAGCTGGTGGGAGAAAGGTTCTCCAGTGTATGGGAGCAGGAGAGAGGAATCAGCAGTAGTCACCACCTGCATTTTGGTGCCAGAAGTGTGAGCAGCCACACTGTGGTGATGAGGCTGATCTGTGGGGCACACCTGACGCTCCAGAACATCTGCAGTGGGGCCATCCCCAAAGGATTCTCATCTCCTCTTTCCAGAAGTGCCACAGCAGGCATGCCAAGGACACAAACGTACTTTACATTAAAGTCTTCCACAATAAGGCACTGCAGCCCAAGCAAGAAAAATCTGATGCTTGAGGACACACATGTGCCTCCTGTCATGTCTCTTGTCCCAGGCTACAAGCAAGTACCATTTTAGCAGGCCCTGAAAACAAAAAGTTGCTTCATTTCACAGAGTACCCCATGTTGCACAGGCTTCAGGAACTGCCCAGAAACCCTTTGCTGTATATTTGTTCTCCCTTGCTCTGCTGTGCTGCCGTGGGCTAGGGCCAGGCTCCTGTTGGGGCTGAGGTGTGTCAGTTGGAAAGCTGCTACAGGGAGGCCCTCAGTAGCAGTAGGCTTGTTCAGAGCACAGAGAGGAGCATGCAGTGAAGGGGGGATTCTCCAAACAAGCCTAAAAACTCCCTTTAACAGCCAAAAGATATGTTAACATTGGCACCAAGAAGATGTGAGGAAGAGTCTGCCAGCTGAGGGGAAAAGAGCGTGACTGCAGCAGGATTTTTAGGAATAACTGCACTGCTCCTCTCCCTCAAGACACCATTTAAAGAGCTACAAACACAGAGGATGAAGCTAAGCATGTATAGGTGTGTTAAGCATGTATTCAGGCTTGCATCAGCATTAGTCAATTAGTACAGGGAGGCCAAAGGCTCATAGGCAGTACATGGAGGAAGCCCTGACCATCATCACTGTAGTGCTCTTGTCAACTGAACTGGATCTCACTGAGCTTAATTCCCAAGCAATGATCTGCCATAAGCCCTGTTCCACTACACCCCGTTATGACAATGCTTTGGGCTAGTAGCCACCCATCCTGATGGGCAGGAGAGAGCTAAACTTTTTTCATCCAGACTGTCAACCTTAACTTCAGCCTTGTGCTCGAACTCCAAAAGCCACTGGGTGCCCAAAGGACACCCAGAATATTTGAATTAGCCATGACAAATCAATAGCCCATGGACAGGTGACACATCCAAATGCACATATGCACCCACCTCTGCACTATGCAAAATGAATCTCAAAGAATGTCCTGAGGGTATCAACACAAAGAAAATCTGCCTGGAAACCCTCTGAGCCATAGTTGGTTAGGTGCTGGACCCAAAATGGGTCTCATCCCTCTACTGTGAACCAGTGGCAGCCTGCAGCAGCATGAGTCTGCTTGTTTTCTCTTATGAAAGAGGGAGAAAACACTGGAAAAGTGCATGAAAAGCTATGTGCTCCATTTCAGTTCTTCTGGAGGCAACAAGAATACTTGTTACTGTGGGAGTAAATGCATGGGGAAGATGAGCTGCAAAGAACATAAAAATGTGTGTTGGGCTTTCTGCGTATTTACTTCACAGCGGTTTAAAGCATCACCCAACAGTGTTATCACAGCAGCATTTCACAAACCAAGGAGTTGCTTATGGTTACTAGATTCGGCAATGTTCTACGCAGATACTGTGATTTGTCCTTCAGAAAACTTCACAGCCTTGTCATGAATCTCTATGATTTACAGTACCTGCTGCTAGCTGGAGCTCACAGATGGAGCGCCAGTACTCCAGACTGACAATACGCAGCCAGTAACGCTGAGCGGGGATGTGTCACCTCTATAAAGGTTGAAAATAGGACAAAAATATCAGAGAACAGAATAAACTTCAGGGAGAGGCTATTTTAGTCTTCTAATCTGAATATTCAAGGCTTAATTTGGTATTTTGCACCGGGCC
Organism: Tetrao urogallus; assembly: GCF_951394365.1. Taxonomy (NCBI): domain Eukaryota; kingdom Metazoa; phylum Chordata; class Aves; order Galliformes; family Phasianidae; genus Tetrao; species Tetrao urogallus. The sequence goes on along the minus strand of NC_136815.1, from coordinate 86,360,151 downwards.
AATTAGACACCCACAAAATGACACAAGACTGCTTTGCCATCAGTAAGCGTTTGGGGTTTGTAATTCTTCTGTCAGTGCACTTAGTCACTTGTTATTTCACCATCAGTGTGTGTATATCTCTCCGGGGGGCAGGGAGAGAGGGGACATCATAAAAGAGAAGATAGCTGAAATACTACAAGAGACCCTCTTTCCACTGACATACTCAAAAATGCTTAACTAGGTCACTTGCCCCTTTCAAACTGCAGAATTTCAAGTTATATACCAATATTAAACAATTACCTTTGTATTCTAGGTAAACTGGAAGGGATAAGAGGAGAGAGAACCCTCACATGCTTTTCTGGCTTTGAGAAATACGGATTTTAATTTTTATTTTTATTTTTATTTTTATTTTTATTTGAGTGAACATGAAATCGTTAAGGAAAAGAAAAAAGTTTATTTTGGGATAAGCTACATTTAGCTCTTCAGTGCAGGGTGCTCAGAAAGGAACAGGCAACTGGGTATCAGCGGAAGCCTCTGCCATCACTGCGCTGTGAGCCAGTGCTTCTCTGGAAGGGACTGCATTCCTGTCTGTCATGAGCAAGTCACTTAAAAAGTGATAAGAAACATTTCTAAAGCAGTGATGAAGAATGTCAAAACATTTTAAGCAGTAAAAGTAACAAAAGATTCATTTTGCATTTTCTTTCCCTGCCCAGCCAGAGCTATTCTCATCAATGATGCCTGAAACTTCACATAAGAGAATTTTTTTTCCATCTTTTTTTCCTCTACTAAATTAAAAAAAAAAAGAAAAAGAATTCTGTGAATGCTGGAAACCCAGCCCATCATAACAGCCAAAAGGACTTCCAGTGGGCTTGATGACACACTCTGGGAGAGGAGGTCACTCTTGCATTACAAAGCAATAGCAGGTCTTCAGTAGCTTCTCGTTGTTAAAGACTTGTGAGAGGATTCGCAAGATGCTGCATGCATGTATGTACGTATGTACAGCCACTTTACACATTGCAGCCCACAGAACAGATCAGAACAACCTCACTGTGGTCCTTACATAGCTGAGCCCTAGAGAGAACATGCTGAGATGGTTCTGATCATAAAACAGGGAAGCCCCCTTTAAACCAGTGGACCATGATCTGCAGATAGGAAACTATGGAGCTTGGTCCCCTTCACAGCATGAACGCCATCATGCACTTGTACACACACAGCAAACATTCAGCAGCTGCAGGGTTTGAGAGATGATTTAAAAGCATAACAAGCAGTCAGACCTCTGTTCTGTCTTGCTCAGGAGATATTTAATCTCACGTTTGAGAGGGGAGGGTTCAGCTGGAGAAGGACCTAGGGAGAGCTCTGCCCAGGAGGAAGGCATTTCTTTTGCGACTTTTTACCAAAACATAAGAAAATAGAAGTAACAGTGTTACCCTTATCTTAGAATTAATCATAGAACTTGTAAGGTTGGAAAAGATCATCTAGTCCAACCATCAACCTACTACCAATATTGTCCACTAAGCCATGTCCCTCAGTTCTACATCTGCCTTTTCCTTAAACACCTCCAAGTGTGGTGATTCCACCACATTATATCTCTCAGTTCTCGTTTACCTTCATATGCTGATAATGCTTTTCTGATTATTAATAATTAAAATTTAAAAAAAGGCTGTAATGGAGCTAGCATCACATGTTTTCAAGACAGGCAGAAGCTTTTTTCAGGAGACCAACAGATCAGTCACCCACAGGACTTGCTGTTCCTCTGATTCCCAGGAGCCTTCATGCCCTGAAAAGCCTTCATTGTGCTTTCTGAAGCCACAGAACTCTAATGTCAGATGAACCCGAGAGGATCAGTGGCTGGAGGGGAAAGGGGAAGAGAAGGGTGATCCTCCTAAATAACTTTTACAAAGTGACTCATCCTTTCACTGACAGTGCTAACATCCCTGCTCCTGCCAGCTGGGCAGCTGCTCTGGCCCTCTGAGCAGTAAGGGAATGTTTTGTTCCAGGGATGGGAAATGGGGGGTGCGGGGGGGGGGAAACAACCCTTCTGTGTGCATGTGTAATTGCCATATGATTTCAGCTATTTTGACCTAATAAGAGTTGCTGCATTAGTCACCAGGCTTGGCACGAACAGATGGATTTGCAAGAATTTTAAATACTGGAGGAAAGAAGAGAGATGAGAGATGCTACAGACCCCAGGGCAAAAGGGCATCTCTGCTGCCAGGGGACAGTGGGGCTGGATCCCCACCACACACAGCATCCCAGCGCACACATAGGCCTACAGCATCCTGGCTTTCGTGGAATGGTGGCTTTCTGCCTCCGTGCATTAAGGGTGCCAGAAGACCTCATCCTTCTTCCAAACAATCAGACTCCACAACTCATGCTGGAAAAGCCTATCATGAAAAGGAAAAGCACAGGTGATGTGCGGTTTTCTTTAAAAATCAAGCATTTCTTACTCACTGAAGGATTGTATCTTTCAGGTCTTCATCACGAAACTGCTGGTCAAGTCAGCAAGGGACTCAAGTTGCCCATTTTCATTCAGGGAGCATGTCTGGTGCCTTGCTGATCAGAAAAGCCATGGCAAGGCATCAAAGTGCCTTTGCTTTCCTGTCCTCCAGATTGGCCAAACGTCAGCTTGATGTCCACAGGGTTGAGCCCACCAACGTTAGGAAGGGAGACTCATCACATCCGGAGCACTGTTCTCACAGTCAATATTTATTTTTCCGAACCAGAGCCTGCAAGTTTTGCCATCACTCATGGAAACACAGGCAGTTCTCTACTAAAAATATTTTTTACCTCCTCCACTTTCCTTCTCTCTACAGTATGTCCCAGTTTCTCTCCAAAAGCTGCCTTTCTGCAGAGGTCTCTGCCTACAGGGGAAAGACATCTCTGCTATGCACACATCAAGCTCCAGCAACGCCACCCAAAAGTGTCTTGTCCATTCAAGAGCTCCATCCAAGCCTACAGGAATATTCCCACTGGCCTCCACCTCCGAGAATCAGTTCCCACATTCCTTCTCTGAAGCCTCTTTTTGTGTCCTTCTATGTCCAGATTTCACTCTTTCCTTCAGCGTCTTTTGCCCAGATGGTGCAAGCAACATATCGTCTCATATCTGCATCACCAAGGCATAACCACAGTCCTTCCTGTGCAGGGCTGAAGGTGGAACTGGGAAGCTCTATGCTAAAACAAAAGAAATATGGGTATCACAGGATTTTCCATGGGAGAATACTACTTCAAAAATCACAGGAGCTGGGAGCACTGACATCAAGCCTGAACCCCGTTCAGTGCACAGGGAAAAGGAGGGGGAAAGGCTTCAGGTCTGAGCCTCAGTGTCGGTATACCCACACACTGGAAACTTGTAAGGACCTGCCCAGGCACATATATTTTCATTCTGAAATAAGAACAAATTTGGGAGCATAAAGGTTTTAAATTGTTGATTGGAAGATTTGCATGTAGTTGGAGTATTGTTTTCTTCTCCTGGCTCCCTGGGTATCAAAACAGAAAAATTATATGTAATTAAAATGGAAACAGTATCAATTAGCTGTGATTCTCTGAGCTGTGAAAGAGTAAACCAATGAGGAAAGACTGTTCTTATCCTCTGGCAGCCTCTTCACATCAAGATTATTCTGAAGATATCTTAAATCCACTTAAGCGTGAACTGTGCAAACAACATTTAAAATAAATCAGTGCAGGTGGAGGGTTATTTACTAGCCAGTGTAATACTTGATCACACGTATCCTGAGAAATTAACTTGATTGCTAGTACTTGAGTTCATTTCATTAATGTTTCACCCTCGTCCTCCTTGAATTAGGCTGTGAAAGTCTGAAGTATAATCTAGATAGGGCCAGGCTTATCTCCTGCCTCTACTGAAAGTGTCCTTCATGTCATTGTTTTTACATACTCCAAAAAGAAGGACAGAGGCAAGAACAGCAAAAGTTAACAATTTACTATAACCAATCACACGGAAATTTGAGAGAACAAAAACAGTGGGGTGGATACAGCTCACAAAGACATTGCTTGCAAGTCTCGTTGAGCAGAAAATAATGTGTGTCATGTTAACAATTATGACTCTGGCATAAAGGAGTGATTTATTCCTTCTAAAGAAAACTTTCTGTTTTGGTACAGGCTTATTTTTTCCTATTGCTAAGTGAGAAATTACATCAGTTGAATCTACGGAGTCACTGTAAAAACAGCTTGCTTGTCATTATTTAGGAATAGCATATTACCAAGTACGTAGATCAGCAAGTATAACATCTTTGTTTTATTGTAAGGTTCTGTATGAGGACAGACTTGGACATGAACCTGATGTAGACAGATACTTTTGGTATTTTGCTTTCAGAAGAGGAGCTGCCTACATGCTCAAAGTGACAAAGATAATTCAGTATTTTATGGTTCAAAGCCTACATTGTGCTCCAGAAGACAGCCCTTTGCCCAAACACCACCAATATATCATCTTCTTCTTGAATAGTTTTCATCTCAGAACTAAAAGGGTTGGAGTAAGAGAACATACAGAACTCTTCTGATAAATAATAATAGTACAAATCTTCAAGTTGAGTCACTTTTTGGATGCTTAGAACCTTGAAAGTCACAAGAATCACTAGTGTCCAAAAACTGAGTGCATCCTGGCCAAGTCAGTAGACTAATAACTTCAGGTGTGGTTTTTCACTCCAAGTTTCAAAACATAACTTATCATAGCCATGGACTATTACAGCTTTTTCCATATGCAGTAAGGTTGAGCCATTTCATAGCACCACGAGACTTGTGAAATAAGGACAGCTTCTTCCTGTCACAGGGATGGTTTGTTTCCCTTTGCTGGTCATTTTGGCTCGATAGCTTAACACACCTCACAGAATTATTTCTGGTGAATAAATGAATGGCAGCTTGTTTTCTCTAAACCTCGGGACCAACCTGCTGCTGCCAGGCTAGTGATTTTTGGTGACACCAAGAGCAGAAAGGAAAAGTAACCCCCACATCGCAGGGGGCAGCCTGGAGGAGCCTCAGCCTTGCACCACAGTCAGCCCAACACCGCACGTCCTGATTGTCCTCTGCCATGGCCTGGCCCTGCTGGCCTCCCTCCAGGCACCACCTCCATACCACCTGTCAGCACACTTGCAAACTATATGCTGAGTATTTATTTGCAAATAATTCTTTTAGTGCTGACACATTTTATAAGTTGCCTGCAGATAATTAACAAATAGGGAAAAATACAATTGCATAGTAGAATAATTCATTGCTAATTATTCTCTCAGGTCTAAGAATGCTGCTGACCTTCTCGATACATTTCTTTTAGTTAAATGAGTACAGACAGATGCTGACCTTCGTCAGAACAGCATTGATATATTTCCTGAGGAAACAAATGCAAAGGCATGACCAAACACGTTACAGCCAGTCACATGTTAGTCATCGAGAGCGTTTTCCAAAGTGCATGCTGGGTTCTGACACTCCACATTTTGGAGGGGATAAGAGGCACGTCACACCTCTGAAAATTCAACTTCGATTGTCTTGGAGCTGCGCAACAGACAAACCCAAGGATGTAAAGCAAGTGGGCATTTCAGATCACTTCAGCCATTGCCTGCACAATTTATTTGTCAAGACGGCGTCTGGACCACAGTTACTCATCATTTGCATCAAGTTTTAAACTAGGAACAGCAAGCACTGTGGGTTTGAAATGTGACACCACACATCACAATTTAATGAGGCCTCTAGGGCTACGTGCTACACAGCCGCATTCCCCCTGCACGTACAGACACACTCACACAGTGAATCAGAACCGTGAGCATCTTGCAGAGCACCCCAGGGTTTTATTTAAAGGGAAAACTGTGATTTGTCAAAGACACTACAGATCCCCTGGAAGGAACAAGATAGTCTTTTCTGAGTATTTCTGCTCGTGGAGACTTAGAGATCCTTGTCAGGAGTGGAAAATGGAATCGCTCTGTTTTTTAATCCTGAACAGGTAGTCGTTTTAAAAGTGAGGTTTCTACAAAATCGTTTTTCTTGACCTGAAAGGGTATACACATACACCCTCTGGCAAACGGGAACAGCAGTTAAGTCAGTATAGATGCTGCATTCAAAGCCCCCCCGAACAGAGCTATATAAAGACGGGTATTCATAGAATCCTCTCAGAGCAATTTCGGCCATCCAACTTGGACATTTTTCACAGCTGCTGAACTCAGAAACCCAAGTTTCCTCCATAGTCCCTGGAGCTCAAAAGTGACCAAGCGCTGCTCTCCCTGCCTCTGCCAGTGGGGCTGGGTGAGACCACTGCTCCTCATCAAGCTTTTCTGCAGGAATAAATGAGTGACCTCCACGCAACTGACCACACACCAGCAAACCAGTTCAAAGTCTTCAAGGTGGGTTTCCTTCCCGACTAACAGGATTACAAGCAATTGCTTTAGATAACTTTGGAAGCACAATACAGGATAAAATGGCCAAAGCATCACGTAGCCCTTCACGAGTGAAGAAAGAATTGCAGTGATAAACGTTAGCTTTTAATTTGTAAAGGAAAACTGGTGAAAATTGCTTGGCACTAACCCAGTCCTCAGTTTCCTTATAAGGCTTACGCAACCTGTGCCTACCATTCTTCTGCATCCATTCATAGATGCAGTTTGAGGGAAAGTGCTTCAAAATCAAAAAGCTGAAAAAACTCCCTGTTGGCTCCTCATGTGTGGTATTCACAAACCCTACAGGAGCTGCCCGTTCTTCCCTAGGTACAGGCTAGCCACCATGGGTACTTGTAGCTCCTTGTTCTGAGAGACAGCACCCAACTCTACGAAGTGCTCTTCGCCACTTGACCCTACACACGAAAAACATTCTTCCTGAAGCTGTTGTTTCCTTTACACACAGCTTTCTGCAGAAGAGCAAAGAAAGGAAGGTACTATTCCCTCTCACTAGCCCTACAGCAAATGGAAAAATACTTTGACATCAAGCACTTAACCAGGAATTTTCCCAAAAGACTTTCTGCTTTCCCTAGCCATTGAGCCCAAAGCCATCCTACTACATGCAGCTGGCAAGACTGAGAGTCCCATCACAAATACCTGTCTTGTTCACTACAGATATCTGTGATCCTAAAATCATTTGTTTACAAGTGGAAATAGGAGCAGCAGTGCAGGTGTGGTGGAATTAACATCCAACCACTGCTCCTTTCTCTTTGTTTTCACCTTAGCATTAAGAGATGTGAGCACTTAGTGTGCTTTAACTTTTGATGCTGTTTACCTTTATTTTACTTTAAAACCATATTTTTCTTTGTTACCTTCAATACTCTGTTTGCACATTCCATATTGTTCACAGATCCAGCTCTAGAAGTCTTGGAAAGAAAGCTAAATTTCACTTTTGTCTTTCCATAAACATTTTCTTTCGTCCCTGGGGAAAGCAAATTCAACTTTTCCAATAACAACAGAAAAAAATACGAGAGGAAGGAGTTTTGAGAAAGCTGGCGCTAATAAGTGAGGTTTGGGTTTGCAGATAGGAAACTACATTAATGTCTGTGTTTGAAGACGAGGTCCTGGGCACCTTGCTCTGGGTGTTCCTGCTTCAGCAAATCCCTTTCATTATTCTGAGATTCAGTCGGAGAGCTGAGAGTAGCTGAAGGTCTGAGGGCTGAGCTAAGATCCAGGGATCATCAGTGCAGCCTGGATGCTGCTTCTGCAGCAGCAATGGCTTTGCTGGGCAAGGGAGGAGGACAGGTACCAATTGGTGTGGAAGCGCTGCTGGGGAGTGGCCACACAACACTGATGCCGGATTCTGCTCTTTCTATTAATAGGGCATCAGCTTCCTGCGCCTGTAAGACTCAGAGATGCTTTGAAGTAAAATCGGCTTTTCCGGAGGCTGATCAAAATAGAAATCCAAACAGCCTAAATCTGCAATGGAAATCTCAATCAACATCGAGTTTTAAAATAAAAATTGGACTCTATTCTGGCTCAAAATGAATCGATTATAGAAATCAGAAATATAAATGAGTCTTCTGGTCAACTGCTCTAGAGCACCCCCAAGTAGAACCTACCATCATTTTAAGATGAGCAGTAATTCTCAGAGATTACAACCTCTCATTTTTTTCAAGATTACATCAGAGATATCAGCAATCAGGGCAGCAGGCAGTCCATGGAAAATGAAGAATCACTAGAAATCTGCACAGGTATAGACTCTGTTTTCCAGCTCTGGCTATTTCCAATTGACAGAATCAGCCTTCCAAAGAGTTACGTTCAATTGACCAGAAAAGTGCGATGGATTCATTGATAACAGAGTACACAGGGCTGCCTTTGGGAAGGGAAGAAGCCATCTCGAGAGACAAGTGAGGCAATTGTTTGCTTTCTCTCTTGTGCCCTGCGGTAACCCTCGTGCTCTGAAATACTCGTATTGGTTATTTCGAAGTTGGGTGCAGAGCTGTGCTTTCCCATGGCTGCCACTAATGACTTGCAGCTGTTGCTAATCTGTGCCTCTGATTTCCTTTGATTACTATGTGTATTGATGCCTGTGGTAAATAGGCATCTGCCAGGTGCCAGCACAATCAGGAGGAAAATATAAAAAGTTCCCTGTTTCAAATTCAATGTGACATTGTGCTAGTCGAGAGGCAGCCGTTTAACTATTTAAGGGGAATGGTTTCCTGGGCTCCTCTTTGGTCTCCTGGCTATGGAGGAGGCTCCTGTGCATCTTTATGAAGACAATTACCCCCCAGACCCAAACCCCAGATGTAGGATATGAGATGGGAACAAGTTGGCCCCTATGAGCGCATCCCTGACCAGCCCATGAGAGATGCTGCTGGAGCACGGTGAGATCATGGGCTCTCTATGCATTCCATCCTCCACAACTGCTCACTCTGATCCCAGGTGAGGACTGGGGTTGGCCACATCCCTCTGCTGGGAGCACACATTTCTCTTCACAAGGCTTTGCTCCTGTGTTGTGTCATGTCACAAGTCAGTACAGCACCTCTGCTCATGGTCCTGGGATGAAAAGAGTGGGGTGACAGTTTCCCACAGCCCACAGGGGAAATATCTGTCTTGGGGGAATCCAAGGCAATCTTGCAAATATTAGATTTTCCAGAAGGAAGGGCAGGGATCTTAAAACAAGGTCTCTGGAAGAGTTTCCCCCACAGAACACTGTAGAACTTGCTATTAGCTCTGGCTGCTGCACACTTTCCCACAGCCCCTTCAGGCAATTTCTCTGGGCATTTCTCATACTCACCTGTACAAAGCCAGCTGAAGATGCCACACAGCTGCTCCCTGCCTCCATCCATCATCCTTCTTCCTGGTAGCAGGTTATTATTTCCAGCTGTTAATTATCCAGGACTATCACACCTGACTCATATTGTTTGCCTTTCATTTGCACCTCATGTGCTGAAAATAAATACATGAAACAAAGCCTCAGAGACACCTTAGTTATATACTACTGCCAGAGAAAGGAGTAAGCAGCCTGCTCAAAAGCCTGCTTTTCTGGTTTGTTTCCTCGGTTTCTGGACTTGGACATTTATTTGCAGGCTTGCACTTAAGGGGCAACAATGAGCAGAAGGGGAACATAGGGAGAAGAATAAAGGACACAGCCCTTACTCAGGGCACTGCTGAAGGAGAACCACAGATGTCCAATTTTCCTGCAAATTAGGGTTTCAGTTTAGGTTATATCTAATCACAATTAAAAAGAGAGCCTTCAGTTTAGGAGAGGCTGGTGACAGTGACAGAATCATAGAACAGCCTGAGTTGGAAGGGACTCTCAAGGATCACCGAGTCCAGCTCCTGGCTCCATACAGCACTACTGGAAAGTTCAGCAATCTTTCGGAGACTGTTGTCCAAATGCTTCTGGAATTCCAGCAGCTTGGGACTGTGACCACTGCCCTGGGGAGCCTGTCTATGAAGAACCTTTCCCTGATGCCCAGGCCAAATCTCTGCTGATGCAGCCACATGCCATTTCCTCAGGATCTGTTGCTGTAAAAAAAAGGGAAAAACATGTAATTGTTTTTTAAAGCTTTCTAGTTGTAAATGTGGTTAGGTAAAAACTAGAAGAGCTGGAGGGTTTTTTAAAGCACACAGGTTCATAGTTGACTGTGTTTTAACCCAAAGTTTCAGCTGGATGAGCTCCTCGGGTCCCTTCCAACCCAGCCTACGCTGTGGCCTGTGAACCTGTATTTGGCACAACAGTGGATGCTCTGGAGCCATTGCTGGAGGAAACATCTCTAAAACCAAAATCAGCAGAAGTTCATGGTCTGCTTTTTCTTGCATAGCTGCACTTTCATGGAAAGACCCACAGAACTGTGCTCTTTTTTGAGATCAGACACTATAAGAGACCACTGCGTTGTCATTTACTAAGCTGAATCACCTGCCAAACATTTGCACAGTCGAATTGTTGCTTTACACACATGGGAAAGCTCATCTCTACCTGCTCCCTACCCTCTAAAATTAAAACTGCACACACCATAGCAACTTTCGCTGTACAATTTTGTTTTCTTAAGAACAGTAACATCTTGGCCTTTTGTTGTTCTCTGCACAGTTGGAATAGCTTGGTTCCATGCTGTTGTCAATTGGCTGTGTCTGTGCCTCCTGTAGTTCTCTGATAAGTGGCCGTGCCTGTGCCACCCATCATTCAGTAGATGTCCACCATGTCAGGTCCTCTTGGTGTTCTGGTAGAAGATGCACTTTCATGGGCTTCTCAACATGCATCGCTGGACAGGGGAGCAATAGTTCCATGCCGTTCTTTATCCACTGGATACCATTGGGTGTCACAGCATATACTGGTGGATCCAACTCCATGAGATTCTCAATATCCACTATCAGATGGGGAATCAACAGAACTTTCCTGGAGAGAGCTTCCCTGTACCATTTTTCTAGACAGAGAGAAAAGTCATTCTTTGGACACCTGCCCTCGTACAGCCAGGGCTCCAGACTCCATCTTCATCCCATGCCTGGGTTTCCTTGCACGAGATGGTGGCAAGAGTGTTCTTGGAGGGTCAGGGCTCCTCTGTTGCCTCCCCTCAGTAAACCAGCACCCTACAAGCAGCGCAGCCCTCTGTGCTCAACGGAATAGAGAGTGCCTTGCTATTCCTTGTCTACCGTGCCAGCACAACACAAAGTTGTGTTCTCTCAGAGGGTCTCTGGGGTCCTCAGGTCCTGAAGGTGAGAGGAGAGTGGTTCCATTTGAAGTTCACCCTTGCCCTTTTCTCTTGTGTTGTTGACAGAATTTCTCAGCTCATTGGGAGAAATTCTTGTACTCCTAATACACCTGCTAGACATTCCTGGTGAAGCACACAAAGCACAAGGTGACCTCTGGGAGCACCCATAACAGCTTCACCAAGGACAAATTGTGCTGGGATACATGAGCCTTACTTTGAGGAGATGACTGGTCTAGTAGGACTTGGTCTAGGTATTTTCATGTGTAAACTTCCACATTCCTTAAAACTAAAACTATATTTACAGTAAGACTAACTTCTGGCTGGTTTTAAAATCAGGATTATGAAGTTTGTAGAAACATTGGTTTTATGGTTTTTCTCCCTTCTGTGCCCACGTCCTGTACATCATGGGCTGTGTGCTTGGACACCACGTGCCCCTCACACATCCATTGCATCTTTCTCCTCAAGCATCCTCCCCTTGAGGGTCCTGCAATTGAGCCCTCTGAGCCAAGACCTGGGTACGTTGATATGAGAAGGTACAGGGATCATCTCCCCACACCCCCTTTCTTTAGTATTTCTCAAGCATCAGCTTCCGCCAAACGGCATCTAGAGCACCCCAACATTAAACAATCTCAAGGAGAGCTGAATAAAAACCCTGAGCTGAATATTCAGCTTCAAGACCTCCACCAAGGAAGCCATCGTGTCCTTCCTTTAATTAACACTGAATCTCCTTTCTTCCCCAACCAAGTCCCTCCACACTCCCACCTTGGGGAAAAATAAATGTGGACATTTGCAGAGAGTGGCAGAATGAAGCTGGTGGCACTTCCCAATTAGCATGTTTCAGCTCACTACCCGCCTTGCTCAGAAGTGGCTGGGTACACAAAGGGGCAGGAAAGTTTTACATTTCACCACTGAGGCTCCCAGAGGTTTTGCCAAAGTACTTAGTAAGTTATTCAGAAGGAAAACAAGAACCCAGCTGGGCTTCTCCTTTCTGTCAGCCCTGCTCTGGGCTGCGGCACCTGAGCTGGCAGCTATCCCTCTCTCTGTAATGGCAAGGGGAGAAGGGACAGTCACGCTGCCATCCTCACTGGCATATCCTGTTTCTGCACTCTCATGCGCAGTAACTAACCTAAGCTTGTCAGCGCTGCTTTTTTTCAGGGGAAGGAAAAACATCTGAACTTTGGTATCCAAACCCACTGGAAACTGGCCATTGCCTAGAACGTAACTGAGCTCTGCTGCTCAAGTTTCATTACAGAAAGGTTTCCCAAGAGAAAGTGCTTCGTGGACTGAGAGCAAGGAGTTTTCTATTATCTCAGAGACTGGGTTTCTGCAGTTCTGAAACACACTCGCCTCTCATCCTGCTTGAAAGATATCTGCAGCTGGACACCATCTTAGCAGGGAGAGCATTGCTGCTCCCAGCCTCCCTACAAGCCACGGGTGCCCAAGAGCTTGGGTCCTGGAGCTGGCAATCCATCTACCCTGAGCATCCCTTCCCATGCAGAAGCAGGCAACATAGAGGACGGACAGGACTTAGGGTGACTCCCTGCACGGGAAAAGGAGGGAGTGGATTGAGTTGCAGCCCGCTCCTGTGTAAGTCTGCTCCTGCATGAGTCTGCAGTTTCACTCTGTTCCCCCAGGAATGAGGTACCACCTCATCCCATAGGCACACTGTAGTGCAGGCAGTGATGGCAGTGGCTCCTTCCAAGGCTGTCCCATGCCATTATTTCATGGAGCTGGCGAGTGCCTTGCAGTGGATGGATGCGCTGCTCAGCTTGCCACTCTAATCTCTTCCCACCATACGCAGGAGGAGTTATAAAGATAAAAGACAGGCTGGAAACTGTTGTTGTATCAAAGCAGATCTGTGGTATCCAGACTTTGTGCAGTTCTATTGTATTCTCCTGTGCTGGCTCTCTATTTTTAAAATCCAAGCTAGGGAAAATAAATTACTCTCGACCTGAGTGTGAAAAAGTTTTCTTTCATACTGGCATCTTAACTTTATCTGATAATAAGACTCAAGTAATTTCCTTGAGTTTCAGCTACAGCAAGTAATGAAACAGTGAAATCTTTCTTCACTGATTAACAGCATTAGGCTTCCAGGGAATGCTGCCACCGCCACTGAAGCAATTCTCTACTCTCAGTGAACATTAGAAATTCACAGGTAATGCTAACCTTGCTGGTGTCCTCTCCCCTTTCTCAGTATTATCTCCCTCTCCCTTAGCATTTTAGTAAGCACTGGAGGAGAACAACTTCCTAAATCATTAAATTGATTTAAACCTCACAAGATCTTGGGGAGAAAACAAGAGTTTGAGAATTGTGGTTTTATTTTCTGGGGTTTCGAATCCTGAAGGGTCACAATTTCAAGATTTTCTTCACATCCAGGAGAGGAGGCTTACTTATTCTCCTTTGATATTTCCTTGCTGTACCTTTGCACTACAAAGAGAGACATATCTCATCCAAAGAAATACAATCAAATCTATTTGCTTCCTGGCACTCTCATCAGCCTGGTAGACTTGTGGTCAAACAGCCAGCACTAGTTTAATCCAGATAAAAGCCTATCTGCTTACAAGGCTGAAGCTGCTACATACAGGTTGCATAATGAATCCACATCATTTTTAATTATATGAATTCCACATCCACTCATACAAGTTTTTTGATGCCTTAACACATCGAAATTAGCAGTGAGCAACTGTAGAAGGTTTGGCTGTGGGTTTTTTCTAAGAATTCCAAGGCCCAATGCTTGTGTTTCACAGCAGATATCCACCCACAAAGTGGCTCATAGACCCTGCGGTCTTTTTGTTTCTTTTTGCAGCCAGGAGAATACAGCCAGCCAGATGCAGAAGCAATTTTATTTTGCAGAGGATTAGTAGTGTAGTAACTGAGACCAATTATGACAATAAGCAATTATTAGTATGTTATAGAAAGAACAATTTGAAGGTATTGTGGAGACCCTTAGAAAATAGCTTTCAACTCTTTGAAAGGGTGGATAACAGCAGGACAAGGGGAAATGGTTTAAGTTGAAGGAGGGAAGATTTAGGTTGGATGTCAGGGGGAAGTTCTTTACTATGAGAGTGGTGAGGTGCTGGAACAGCTGCCCAGAGGGGTTGTGGATGCCCCGTCCCTGGAGGTGTTCAAGGCCAGGTTGGATGGGGCCCAGGGCAGCCTGGTCTGGTATTAAATGGGGAGGTTGGTGGCCTTGCATGTGGCGGGGGGGGGGTTGGAGATTCATAGTGCTTCAGGTCCTTTCCAACCCTGGCCATTCTGTGGTTCTGTGATTCTGTAATTTTGGTTTGGATATAAGCGTTAGGTTCCCAGTGAATTCCTGTTCTCTGGCGACAAGATACCTCCCTCCAAATTTCAGAGGCTAGGCACAGATATCCCAAAATGTGCTAAACTCTTGTCCACAGCAGGTCACAAACACATTCTCTATCATTCTTGAGAAAATTTTGTGGAGTTATGAAGCTGCGGACAGAACTTCCAGATTAGTTTCCTTCCCAAATGTTGCACGTGTCATTTTGGCTGATGCTCACAAACCTGCTGCTCACGGTCTCTGTGCAGCCTCCAGAGACAGATTATGATGCTAACGCTGAAGTCTGCAACAACCACTTGCCTGCCTACGACAGAAGTCAGTTGCACACGCTCACACATAAGCCTACTATTTGGGTATTAATTAAGTAAGCTTTCAGATATAGTTTAAGCAAATTAGTTCCTGACACATTGCACATCTTGAGCTTTCCATTTGTGGCCTTTCATTCATAAGCGATCATCCACAGAGTGAAAAGAAGCACACTTCACTCTAATTAGGGAGGAGCTAATTATCCTCCATCAATTAGATCCTACAACACTTCTCCGTAAACAGTGGCTGGAAAGGTACATAACAGATTAGTGACTGAAGACCTAATTAATGAGGAATAATGAGATCCTTCCTGCGTGAGATGGAGGAATTATGCTTTCATTCCTCAAAAAATCCCAGTGATAAGAGACATAAAGCTGACCACAGTTGTAGCAGGAGCCATTATACACAATAGCATCCAAGTTTTTACATCTGATCCACATCACGCGCTTTCCTGACTTGGCTCTGTGGCAATGCTATGTCACTCCCTGAGCTGCTGCAGTGGCTGTGCCTTTCTGGTGTGGACACCAGGAGTGCAAAGCCTCACCAGGGACAGAAACTACAGCTGCTCTGAGGTGGACAGGGGACACGGACTCAATTCTGAGTCTTCCCTGCCACTGCTGCAATGAGTTTCTTCCTGTTCTGTCTCAGAGCACATGGACACCAGCATTCCTTGCATTTTGTGAAAATTCCATGCACAGAAAATCCATCAGCGCTACCTTTCCTCCAGTGGTTCCATGCTGAAGGGACCTCCATCTCTTGGATCATGTTTTCTGAACAATACTTCAGCTTCTGAGCCCTGCTGTATTGCTCTCCTTTGCCTCTGTGCATCTTAAACAGTGGTCTCCAGTACTGCCCTATTTTCACCAAAGAAGACTTGGCACTGTCAAATAAAGAGAAATACTTCTCTTGTGTGCTACCAGAGTGAAAAGTGGAGTGAAAAATGCTCTTTTTTTTTAATGACAGCAGCCTGAGTCCATAGCAGAGCTAGCCCCACATAATGCATTAAAGGTCATATCTTTCTATATAGGAATACAATTTGTTGATGCATCAGTGAACTAAGGACCTTACTAGATATACAGATTGAGAAGAAACATCTGAAGAAGTGCAGTAAGTCTCCACTAGTGTGGCACAGAAACACAAGCCACTCCATTCTGAATGGAGCTAGGTGCAGACTTGAGAAGTTGTTCCATCTGGACCACACTTGGCCAACTGCTTACATGAGAGTCTCCAGAGCATTGTTCAGGCCAAGATGTGCCACACTCACAGCTTTCTCTTTATCCATTTGTATGACTGTCCCATAAAGGAAGAGAATTAGACCTGTTCAGCATGATTTGCTTGTGACAAAGTCATGCTGGTTTTTAATAACATTTAAAATCCTGTTTTGCATTACAAGGAGGACATTAACTTGTTGGGTATCTCTGCAGTTCTTGAAGTCAGGCAGTGTGGTAAAACATTTCCAAGCTATACTTCCTCTGATATTTATTTACTTAAGACAGCAATCATCCTGGTTTATCTTCAGACCTCTAGGATCTCTGCATCGAACGCTGAATTTCTCAGCCCTTGTGCCTCATCTGCTGCATGCATTTCTTTTCATTAAGTTAAAGATGTTTGTTTTCCTCCACGTATTTATAGAAAAGTGACATTTTCAATTTCTTTCTAATTGGTTTTGTATGTTAATTTTTTTTCTGCTTGCACCCCAGCGTGCCTGTGCTGCTTTCTTACAGTCACTGTCAGTTCTGAGTCCCTGCTTCTACCTATCACATAATTCCCTTTGATTTCAGGGTTTTGGCTCCTGTTGCAGTTGGATTCTGATCTCCTGCTCGGGTTCCTCATTCTTTCACATCAGGATAGCTTACCATTCCTCTTTTGTTCATGGCAGTTTCAGTAACTGACAGTTCATTTATCTTTCGGATTATCTTCCCAGAAGACACACATTTACTTGTTTCCCAGGCTTGTTGATGTCTGCTTTTTGAAGTTCATTACCCTTTTTCTGCTTCTTTCATTCCTTAATTTTCTCAGAACAGTGATTCTGTTGTTTCATGGTTGCTTTCACTCAAATTACCTTCTACTTCTGGTTTATCTCCATTTATTCCTCCTGTGCGGAATCAAATCTGCAAGTAGACACTGCTCAGAGATTTTCAGTACTGTGAGCCCTGTGCTTGGGTAGTGCAGAATATGAACAGACATGCATGGAAGTGATGCTCAGGTGTTTACATACCAAGATGCCTCTCCCTGAGGCTTCTGTTACCCTCCACTCAATAGAGGACACATGTGCCAAGCTGAGGTAAAACCAGACCCCGGCTTCCTTTAGAAATTCTCAGTTCTGTCGGTAGTGAGTTAAAATACCAGGAAACGTGTATGTGATAGAACAATTTATCTCTGCATAACAGCAAGTTAATCAATAATCCTATGTATGTCCTCCAAAATTTGGTCTAGCCCACGTCAAACAAGAGCCTTGCTCTGGAGCCCTTGAGAAGTCAAGAAATTATTCCCAAGGAGTCATCAGCAAAGGTTGTATAGAACAGAAAAACAGCTCAGAAGTTCAAATCCCAGAAAATACTCTGCTAGTAATGAGATCACTGCTGTCAGTTCAAAAACCTCCATGAACGATCACAAAGGGGCAGACAGACAAATACCTCCTGAGGGGAGCTGGGCCCAGGCTGAGTCAGGCTTCAAGCAGAGGCACAGATGGGAAGGGGTGCTCTGGTAAAGGGGAATGGCAGTGGGGAGGCTGGGCAGGTTCCTGTGCACTGTTGCAGCAGAATGCTGCAGCATATGCAGTAATTGCACACATAAACACCACTCACAGGATATGCCATTCTGCATCCTCACAAATTGGCACAATAGGGGGAGCAGTCACGATTTAATGCAAAAACAAAACAAAACTAAACCAAAACATGGATTTACTGAAGTTTCCATGTGGTTTTTGAGGAGAAGATCTGTGAGAAGATCTGTTGCCTCTGTTCAGCATGAGTAAAGCCTGAGCTGGAGTGCTGCCTCCAGTTTTGGGCACCACACTGCATGGAAGATGAGGACTAACAGGAAAGTATTTAGCAAGACACCACATGAACAATCAGAGGTCGAGAAGGGATTGCTTTGAGAAACATGATGTTAAATAATGCCAGTTTATTCAGAGGAGAGGAAACAGAAGAAAGAAAAGGACTTTTTGAGAATGAAAAATTTTTTGTCTAAGAAAACCTGGTGTTCACGCTGAAGAAAAGGAACAGATGTCCTTCAACACTACTTTACTGAGGGGAAGAACAGGTAAATCAACAGGGATGGGATTAGCATGATGAAGCACAGGTGTCTACACTGTAGGCATCTTCAGCTGAAGAAAGCAACATCAGCACATCAGTCAGGAAGGGTTAGGGGGAGACTCATGTTGTCCTGAGGACATGGTTGTGGATGAACACAGAGATTAGATACCCACTGCTGTCAGGGCAGCCAAGGCCACTGGGTCACTCAGTAGAATGAGCCAAGGGTGCAATGACCTATGTTTGTCACCTTCAGCACACCAAGTGCTGGCAAGGAAATGGAAGGAGGTGTATTTGTCCAGAAGGGAGAGCAAGGGAAGTCTGGTTTCACAGAGGAGGTTTTATTCCAACCAGCAGAGGCCAGCACAGCAGCGATCTCTGGTGTGACAGTGAGATGACACAAGATGCATGAGACCCTCATTCAGCTGTGCATCAATCAAAAGTGTGATGGGACTCAGAATACTTTCACACCAGAAAGCTTTGTTGGGAATCAAGGTGCAGATGAAAGCAATATTTCTCAAGCATCTCTGTAATAAATTAAAAAGGTAAACTTAATTGACAATGAATATTTATATATTTAATCTGAATACATGCAATATTAACTACAATATAAATAAATAAAATAAGATTTCAGTGAGAACAGGCTTCAAAGTTTAAACTGCAAAATGAGGAGCCTTGGAATATGAACATTTTCTACAGACATTTTTTGATCGACTAATCCTGATCTGCCTGCTCGGGTAGATCCCACAGGTATCAGATAATAAACTCTGAAAAAGCCATTTCAGGTAGGACAAAGATAACCCACAATAAGCTGATACTCCCACTCTGATGAATTTGAACCAAATCCCTGTTGCAGCCCAAACCCACAACAATTTGGGTTAGCTCTGTCTTTTCCAACCTTTGTGCTCAGAGCACACCTGAATGGCACCGCAGCCAAAAGAACCTGGTTCTACATCCAGTCCCAGCACACACGTGCACCATGCAGCACTGTTTGGCCAGGGCTGCACCCACAGGTACCCACCACAACCCAGCCACTGCACACAAGCATTTGCAGATGCTGGTGGCTGTCATTTGTGCCACTCAAACACTCCAGCAAGGAATAAATCTATTACAATGCCAAAACTATTGAGTCTATTTTCATATGTATCCGCCTCTAAAGGTCAGAGCCTATTTCCAACTCCAGGAAGGCTGCCCTCAGTTAAACCCTGGGTGCTGAGCACAACACAAAAATATTATATGCTTTTAAATCAAACTCTCTGCTTGAGGAGTTCCAACCTGAATGACTGATAAGAGGCGACTGACAGAAATTTTAAGCTCATGATTTTTCTTTTCTTAGCATCCAACATATAGCCTGGGGCTTTAGGATTTATACACAAAGGTGTTCCCTTCAGCAATCTAGCTTAGTTTTCTCATCCAGCTTATCTTCTGGCATCTTTTCAAGACAAAGCCTGTTTTTATTTTTGGTTGTTTATTTTTTAAACTATCCACTTAATTCAAGCAATTTCAGTGGACTGTAATTTACCTGTGTGCTTAAATGAACATGCCCAAATACTGAAGGATACACAGAGTCTTCGGCTTGTCACACAAGTGAATCAAAGAGTTTTCTGAGATGTTTTGGATTGGTTTTACATGGAGTTTCAAAGTCCCTGCTTTTGCCCTGGCACAGCTGGCTAGAAAGCCAATCTGCATGTTTGTCATGTTTGGTTCTTAGCAGAATGAAAAGCTGTGAGTGAAAGTTCACACGAGAAGAATCATTCTTTTTTTTATTCCTTCCTTCCAGCCTTCCTCTGCCTCAGACATGACTTCGCTGGAATCAGCTTTTGATTCTTTTTGGGAAATCTTTGAAACCAGTTGATCAATCTGATATTCTCGGACACATCAATGGAGATTAAAGGCAAGGACCTCTGCTAGGATCTGCTTCCTAGCCTCTATCTTAAGGAAAGGTAAGAGGTAACATAAATCTTCTTTGGAAATGTAAAACATCTGAATGCTTTGCTTGAGGAAGATATTGCAAAAACTGAGATTTAACATCATCTACATCTGAGAGTTGTGAACCATTGGCTAGTAAGCCTGAAGCAGATACTGGTGCTCTTGCTATGCTCTAACTCCAACTACTCATGGCTTAGTTACACCATGATTTTAGGCATCTATCTCCACTCCAGGGGTGGAGAATTTATCATGTTCCCCAGCTGGACGGTTGCTGCAGGGTGGGAAAGCCATTCAACTCTGTGGATGTGCACTGTTTGTTGGAGTGAGCCCACTAATCATAGAATCACAGAATTGCTCAGATTGGAAAAGGCCTTAAAGATCATCGAGTCCAACCATGACCTAACCATACTACCTAACAACCCTCCGCTGAGTCACGTCCCTGAGCACATACTGATGGCTCTCCTTGCTGTGTGTCTTCTTACCATCTGAGAGTGGTCTGCAAAGTTCCAGTAGCTTCTTGACTTTGCCTCCCACTGATTTTGCATCTCCCCAGTGTTTAAAAAGGCTGCAATCTTATGGCAAAGACAGACTGACCTTCAGAGAGAAGAATTACACCACCACATTCTCATTAGGTCGTCCGTCACAAAGTCATCGCTCCATCCCACCCACACAGAGCATCAGCTCCCCTCGATCCCACACAGTTACCAGTGTGGAGCACGCCTACAGTATCCAATCAGAGGACCATGATTGCTGTTTCCCAGTCTTCAAAGGACTACAGATGGATGTACAGACAGCCACCACCTTTTAAGACCACTGCACCTTTGTTCTCCTTTTAACAAGAGATTATTAACCTTGTTTTTTTTTAAAAAAGCACAGGTTGGAGGGCAGTTGTTTGAGCACTGTATTCCTGTTTGGCTACACACACTGCCCTTGATGCCAGCAGTTTACATCCTATCAAGGATTTAAGCTCTGCTGGGATTATGGCAAGGTTTTTATGACGGCTAAAAGCAGGGGTCACTCCAAGTAATTACGGCAGCCGCCCCCAAGGACACGAGCAGCTAACATGATTTATCACCACTGGCATCACAGTTCCCTGAGGTGCCAGGGAGCAAGGAAGGCTGAAGTAATGCTAATGGGATACCTGCAGTATTTCTAGGCCTCCTGCTCTCAGCAGCAATAGCCCTTTTTGCAGTGTTCCCTGGGAAACTTCAGGCTGGAGGAAGGTTCAGAGAGAGGGGGAGCAAGAGTCATTATTTTGTGATACCCCACTTCCATCACTGCTCTCACAGGCAGTTCAGAGGCAGTGGGAAGAAGCTTGATGGAGCTAGCAGGATGCAAAGGTGTTTGTTCCTGCTGAGGATATTTACAGAGATAGAAAAACATCTGCATACCTACAACATGCTCAGGGAAGAACGGGTCACGGCTGCAGCACAAGTGAAGAAGCTCCAGGAAACTTTCCCAAACTTGTTTTTAAGGTAAAAACATTCTCTGTGTTATTATTTCAGAGGTCGTAAACAGACTACCCAGTATTACAGTGAACTCTTGGCCTAATCACAGTCCATATGTTTTTCTGCAGAAAATCCTCACCAACTTCTACCTGAAAGTGTCAAAAGAGTACAGGTTGAGAACCTAAGAGTAACTACGACCCTGTAAGATTCCTAGAGTCAGAAGGGCCATGAAGTCTCTGATGACAATAACAGACACATACACAGTTGATCGTGCCCCATTTAATTTCACTGTTAGGTCTTCTCTACATACGCACACAGAGAAGAAAAATAATCCTATGGGTCATACTCCATTGTTATTAGGTCAGCTTCAAGGACCTGAAAGTTTCAGAATAAAAAGACCTTTTTTGTCCCTTTCCAGGGATAACTGCCTTACTGTTTGTATCATATGCTTCTCACTGTGTTTGTCTGGACATTGCAAGGACACCTGTAGAGGAAAGCAGCAAACAGAGGTGAAGCAAGCCCGCTCTGACCTGGAGCAGCACTGCTACAGAGGGAAAAACAGCTCTAATTTTGTCTCTAATTTGGGAATAACCTCATTCAAATGACAAATATGCTTCACGACTAATTACCCATTGAAATTTTCCTTAGAGTGCCAAAGCTTCCCACGGATGTTTTGCAGGAGACAAAGAACACAAAGGCGACGATATTTCAGGATTATTTTCCCACTGCTGCGAGTTTAGCAGCTCTGTTGACAGTCCGTCATTTTGACATTTTTAGTTACCTCCTCGACTCACTAGATGGCAGCAAGAACCCACACTTCAAAGCCTGACGGCCACTTCCAACCTGAGACCCTTGAAGTTCGCTGTCCTTTCTCGTATTCCCAGAAGGGGAAGGCACAAACCCAGGTGCTGGGAAGGATCCTGCTGGAAGAGCTTCCAGCCCATCTCAAATCAGTTTCTCCTGCAGGAAATACCTTCTTGGATCATCTTTGCACCATCAGCCTGTGGTTTCTTTAGCAGTTGGTTTTCTCAGCTGCAAGTAGAACATCAGGGCCACGCACATTCGGTGTTAAGATGGCAGAGTGCTCTGGCCTGTGCGCTCTGCAAACTTGCCACAGTTACCAACCAGAGCTTTGCTGCCTGCTCAGCCCAGACCCTTCCCAGGGCCTTCAGCCTCCCCTCATCCCCAGCCACGAACCACTGCCTCAGTCTCTTCCACTCCACTTAGACTGCTCTCTCCCAGCACTAATCACAGGCAGCCTTTCAGGGGGGCTTCCTCATGCACTCGTATCTCCATCAGTTCAGAGGCTTCTATTTCTTCTACCAGCCTTTATTTATTTACTTACTTATTTTTATAACCACCTGTCAAGCTCCATCTTCACCTGAATATGGAGAGGAGTGCCCACCTGAACCACTGCTGGATGGTGGAATGCCAAAGTAGAACATGCAGGCAGACAGACAGTTCCTTTCATTTCATTCTGTTTTCAGTATTTGCTTACAGGCCACGGATGCCTTTTGTCACCCCACAGGCCATGCATTATGCAGCATTTCCCCATGCAATATCCCATGACAGATCGCTTCCCAGGAGGATGACCGCAGCACAGCAAGCCCTCCCACATATCCCACTGTTGCTGATGTATTTGGTGCAGGAATAGCAACAAGGACTAGGGTGTTTAAAATGTATGGCAACAGGCTGAACAATACCTTGTAGCACAAGTGTGAGGTGCAATTAGGCTGCTCAAAGGTTTGCTTTCCCCAGCCCTGTTCTCTGCACAAGCTGTGCTGCCCACACCAGATCTTGCACCCTTCACAAGCCACTCAAACTAATGACAACATATTGGCTACCTGGAGAGATAATCTGGGGCTCTCAAGCTCTCCCTGAGTGAAGCCAAGGCAGTTATACTGGGATACGTCATCATCTGTCTTAGTATCATAGAATGGCTTGGGTTGGAACCGACCTTAAAGATCACCCAGTTCCAACCCCCTGCAGTGGGCAGGGCTGCCACCCACACGCTGCCCAGGGCCCCATCCAACCTGACCTTGAATGCCTCCAAGGATGGGGCATCCACAGCTTCTCCAAACAATCTATTCCAGTGCCTCACAGTCCCGAATAAAAAAATCCTTCTAACATCTGATCTAAATCTCTTCTCGTTACTGTTTAAACCACTCCCCCCCTCCTAACATTAGCAGATTTTTTTAAACAAAGTTGATCTCTCTCTTGTTTGTAAAAAGTCTTAAAGTTCTCCTCAGAGCCTTCCCTTCTACAGGCTGAACAAGCCCAGCTTGCTCAGCCTTTCTTTATAACAGAGGTGTTTCAGCCCTTTGATCATCTCTGTGGCCCTTCTCTGGACTCGCTCCAACAGCTTTCTGTATTTCTTGTGCTGGGGGCCCCAGGCCTGGATGCAGTACTCCAGATGGGGCCTCACAAGAGCTGAGTAGAGGGGGACGATCACCTCTCTCTCCTTGCTGCCCCCACCTCTTTTGATGCAGCCTTCCGAGCTGCAAGAGCACGCTGCTGGCTCGTGTCCAGCTTTTTGGCCATCAGGAACCTCAAGTCCTTCTCTGCAGAGCTGCTGTCAGTGAGTACTTCTCCCAGGCTATACTCCTATCTGGGTTTGCCTTGACCCAAGTGCAACGCTTCTCTTCGTTCCTCGTTGAGCTTCATTAGATTCCCATGGTCCCACTTTTCAAGCTTGTCCAGGTCCTTTGAATGGCACCAATTCCTTCTTTCCTGTCACTCTCTACTTATGCTCTGCCTTTAAGCAATCATGGCAGGACAAGATGGAGGTGAACCCTTGCCTTACAGCAACAAGGTCCTTCTATTCAAGCCATAAAATATAAAACACCAATTCCCTTTATTCATCTCTTCAAGCTGCCTACCTCCTCCCTATCATTTCTGTGTGCCTACAAGAGCTAGGGCAGAGAGGCCAAGCAAGAAGAGAGCAGGAACACGCACAGGTGTGGCACAGGGTTACACCTTGCATGCACAGAGCAGTCATGGGGAAGGAGAAAGGCAGGAGGCTGTGTAAATGAGTAGGGATTTGGATGACACATGGCCTGGTAATGAAAATAATGAAAGTGATAGGGAAGGAGAGGCAGAGAATTTTGTCAGTGCTTAGAAGAGGGAGGACAAAATATGTGCATGCAGAAGGAAGAACACGTGAGGTGCCGCGCACAGAGCAGTGGTGCTTACTCCATACATGCAGGTGGCTCAGAGTCAGGCCTCCCTGGGCAACGAGACTGGCTTTGCACTCCTGAGATTTTTAGAAGTGTTTCCTCACCTTTATGGTTCTTGATCTTCTTGAGTCAAGTTACACTGCTGCATGTCAAGGGCTAAAGATACCTTCTTTTTTTCCCCTAAATGAAGGTATCATATGTGATTGCATACTCCAGAGCCAGGACATTAGAAAAAATAATCATCATGTACTCTACCACTTATTAATAGACTTAGCCATAACAAAATACAAACCTCTCTTCTGGCAGCCTGCGCCCAACTTATGGCCAAGCACAGCTCCAGTACAAGCCCTGCACCCTCATGCAGTCTGTGAAGGTATCTAATATAGTTTCATTGACAGCTTGAGGAAGTCCTGAATGCTTCTGCTTTAAACCACTGCAGAACAACCTCGTTTGTCTGGAGTCAGGAGGCTGAAATTGCTTGCCCCAGTTTTACTGCGTTTACATGGGCCATCAGCAGACCCAGATCCCGGCTTTCTAACATCAGTCTGTTTTGGTGCTACATGACAGTAGGATATTTCTTACAGTGTAAACCACTGCCATCCAAGTTTACTGCTATACACCATCCTATCTATTTCCAAATCCTTCTCCAAATCTCAGGATGCTCTGCGTCTTTGATCCCTTTTATCACCAAGCCATCTCTATGAGAGCTCTCCCACATCTCCAAAACTCTGCCAGCACTGCTCAACAACACCTGAAAAGCTGTGTTCTCCACAACAACAAGCTCCAGGTGCTCTATCAGGCCCATCCCACCACATTGCTGTCACCTCCCAAGAGGCAGAGAGCTGGTCTCAGCTCCAGGAAAGCTGATCATCCTTTTTCCCCACCAGCCTTGGCTCACAGGGCCTGAAACCTGCTAGCACTGATCTCATATCCTTACTGCACTCAGCCACAGAAAGTGAACAGAAATACACAAATGCTATTCTCTACAGTCTCATAACTGTAAAGCCCACTTCCCAAATCCCTGACCAACAGCAGGAGAAGCTAAAACATTCAGACATCATCTAGCCATACTTTGTGCTGTAAAGCTGCACAGCCATGTCAGGCTGCCCCCAGCTCCCTTCTCTCTCCTTTGTTCAAAGCTCATTTTAAACACTGCATTTATAGGAGCAGATGAGGGGGAAAAATTTACTTAGTTAAATGGAAATGGGCAGTCCTCTCATCATGAAGTCTACATGTGTTTCTTCTTCCTCGTTACGGTTGCTTTCTCTCTGGTAAAGACTCTCCTTCAAAACATGCCCTGGTGATGTTTCTGGTTCCTCCAGCCCCAGCTGGCCTGTGTTTATACTCCTTATCTGATATTATCAGATTATTTTGTTCAGGGCACTTTGTTTCTTTCAGGTCCATGATTTCACCCATCTGACCTCTTCATAACATTTAATCCACCTGCTCCAGCACAGCCATACTGATGTTCTGGTAATGAGCAGCTTTCCCCCACACCAAGCTGTCCAGCTCCATCCAATGGCAGCCATGGGCTGTAGGAGAAAGTCATCAGCATTTCCAGACCCTTTGTAGCTCACATTAACAGGAAAGTTATCCACACTTTCAGAAAGAAAGCTATAACTTCAGTTTTTTGATGTCTTGTCGGAGATAAATTGGTAATACTTTCCTGAAAGTGCTGTTTGCCTCCATCAGTTCTGCTCAGCATCTGCAGGAATGTCAACCCCCAGCCCTCATCACAATGGCTGTTCCTCCATCTACAGGACACAGGTGAGGCTTTGGTTTAGCATGGTTCTTGGCTGAAATCCTCTGCCCTGCATGGAAGCCATATGCCTGGCAGGCAGTTCTCCCAGCCTGCCCCTCACCCTGGGCTGTGCCTGCAGAGAAGGGGAAAGGAGCCAAGGAAAGTCCCCACAAAGCCCCTGGGTGCACAAAGGACAGCGAGGTTATTTCCAAACTTGTAAAGGTTCTGTTTCTGCAAGTAATAGTGAAAGCGCCCATGCAGCGATGCCTGAAATATTTCATAGACTTCCTTAAACTTCAGTGAAAAAGAATGACCCCTGCTTTGCTCCCACAGAATTTCACACACCAGCAATCTATGGCGAAAGCCTTTTTATTTCAGCTCATGCGACATTCACACCAGTGCGACATCACCCCAGCAACCTCAGCCATTTTTGAACACGTCAGGAGGTAAGGCATCTGGAGAATGTAACCCACCTGTAACCAGCTGCTTTGCTGCCACGGCTGCACTGCCCTGCCCTGCGTGCCTCAGTCCTCTGGCAGGTCGTGCACACTCACTGCTGATGGTTTCCAGAGGTGACTGACTGCGTGATACAGGGCATCCCGTCACCGAGGACAAGAGTCCTACTTTCTGGGGAGGGAATTAGCTCCAGCTGGTGGCTCAGCATCACCCTCCTCCCAAACCATGTATGAGAGGTTTTTGGGAGAGGAGGATGCAAACAGGGAGGGCTTCCCACAATCCCTCAAGAAATCACAAGTGATGCCCAAGCCAGGAGTCTACAAACCTGACTTATCAGAAGGTGTTCAGCAACCAGGACCCCTCTCTAGAAGGTCAGCTTAGGGAAGATGCACCTACCTTGACATAGGCTCTAAAATCCCCTTGAAGATGCTGGAGAAGGGAGAAAAGGTTGGATACTGACATGCAAGGTATCGGAGCAGGGCTCTTCATCCAACCCTTGTGCTGGATCCACAGGGCAGGGGGGAGAGGCTCACCTGGCACAGTCCTTGGAGGCTGCCCGTGGCAGTGGGGAACAAGAGGCACACCTGTAGGGGTGTTGTGCCAGTCTCACGCCTGTCCCATGTGGTGACAACCAGGGGGTAATGCTGTGGTGAACACGGCCTGCCAGACCCTAATGTGAGGCACAAACATCCTCCTCCAAAATCCAGAAATTCCTCCAGGCCCATGAGCAGAGGCAGAGTCCATCAGTGCGTGGATGGCTGCTCTGCATTTTAGTTTGGCACATGCTGAAAAGTAATCATTTCTGGGAAGAAACTGGTCATCCTGTCTGGACATTTTCCTGTATGACCTTCTGCAGGGAACCTGCTTAAGCAGAGGGGCTGGACTTGATGGTCTCCAGAGGTTCTTTCCAACCCCTAAGATTCTATGATCTCAGGTGCTTTTAGGTCATAATGAGCACATAAATAAACAGATAGATAATACAGTATCATTTATATAACAGTCATTATCTGTGATTGCATAATGATAGTTTGTGAATAATGGGTTTTATAATAATACCTCAGTGCCAAAGCTAAGTAGCTCTGACCGCCCCCGGCGCCAGCACTTCCCATGTGATATCAGCTTAATGAAAAACACAGATACACACCCATACAAATCCCTGAGCCTCGGACAGTTGCCTTCCCAAAGGAGGTGAGGTGGGATCTCAGGACACGGAGATGGCAAAGCCACCATCAGCATTCTTTTTGGACCGTAAGGCTGGGTCTGGCCATACATCAGAGGTGCCCAAAAGACACCAGCGTGCGACCAAGAGAAGACATACAATGCATGGGAAGGGACGGGCATCACCAGCACACTGCCTTGGGTGGCATCAGCTGCTGAAGGGAGGAGGTGGTGCCCAGTCTCAGAGCCCACCACCATGCAGAGCTCATCTCCTGCAGAGTTACCAGCCCACAGGTCTGTCCCACTGCATGCTGGTCACCCTTGGAAGCATGTGAACATGAAGCATGGCCATAAAGCGGGCCTGAGGCTGCCCAAACCTAGGCCTCATTTAGGAAGAGTGATGAAAATGACAATGAGGATCGTGGGCCACCAGAAATTTAGAATTAGGATCTTGCTTTTAATTAGCTGACACAAGCTTATTTCTTGATGAATTACCCCATTCTTTACACACACAGAGCCATAGAATAGCTTATGTTGAAGGAGAACTTAAAGATCATCTTGTTCCAACCCCCTTGCTGTGGGCAGAACTGCCAGCCACCAGATCAGGTGCTCAGGGCCCCATCCTACCTGACCCTGAGCACCTCCAGGGATGGGGCATTCACAGCTTCTCTGGGTAACGTGTTCCAGTGCCTCACAAGTACTCAGCTGCTTGCCATATCAACTTATATTTACATGATCCAAATGGGTTTTAAATGCCGCTATTTAGTTGCATAGAGAAGGTTTGATTCGGTAGGAATTGAGATGAAACAAATAAGGCAAGGCAGATTTCCAAAGTACCTATTTTACCCCTGCAAAACAGGATATGATTGGCTGTCAGATTGTTTTCATCTTGCATGCAGTAACTAAAGTAGAATCCAAGGAGAATGGTGTATTTAAACAAAACAACTTAGAACAGTCTAAAATATGAAAATTGCAATGAGTTTGACAGTTCCCATACTTTGCAAACAAGAGGCAAAGGTCAAATGATGATCCATTGGAAAGGCTAACTAAGCAATGCAAAATTGTAATGCCTGTTATTGGGGCCTGCTTTGCAGGTGGGCTGGACTTGATGATTTCTGGAGGCCCTTTCCAGCCCCTTCAGATCTGTGATTCTATGATTCTGTAATTTAAATTTGTCATAAATGATGTTGGTGATCACCCTCTGAGAAAAGAATTTCATCCTAACATCTAATCCAATTCTCTCCTCTTAACGATTTAAAATCACTCCCCCTTGTCCTATCACTACCAAACCATGTAAAAAGTCAGTCCTCCTCCTCTTTGTGAGTTCTCTTCAAGTACTGGAAGGCCACAATAAGGTCTCCCCAGTGCCTTCTCCAAGCTAAACAAGCCCAGCTCCCTCAACCTTTCTGCAGAGGAGAGGTGCTTTAGCCCTTTGATTATCTCTGTGGCCCCTCCAACCTTCTGTGGTGAGGGTCCCAGGCTTGAACACAGTGCTCCTAATGGTGCCTCACAGGGGCAGAGTAGAGGGGTACAATCACCCTCTCCCTCTTGCTCCCCCTTTTTTGATGCAACCCAGGACACAGTTGGCCTTCCAGGCTGCAGGAGCACACTGCTGGCTCACGTCCAGCTTATCGTCCATCAGGAACCCCAAGTCCTTCTCCTCGGAGCTGCTGTCAGTGAGTTCTTCTCCCAGTCTGTACTCATATCTGGGTTTGCCTTGATCTAAGTGCACCCTTGCCAAGTTCAATTCCATCTGCACTTTGGCTTTCCTGATCCCATTCCTGTACATCTGGACAGCATCCCTATATTCTTCCGAGGCCACCCACCCCCCCTTCCGCTGCTTATGCCTTTCCTTTTTTCTCCTCAGCCTGAACAGCAGGTTCTTGCTCAGTCATGCTGGTTTCCTGCTTTCTCTGCCTGCTTTCTTATTCTGAGGGATGGAAATCTCCTCTCCCCTCTGTCCCTAGGGACGGTTTCCCAGGGGATCTCATCCAACAATACTTCAGACAGCCTGAAGTTTGCTCTCCTGAATTTTAGGGTCCTGATTCCAGTCTTTGCTAGGCCTACATTCCTTTAGATCATGAACATGACCAGAGCATGGCTGCTCCAGCCCAGGCTGCCTCTGATCTTAACCTCTTCTATGATCTCTTCCACGTTGGTGAGCACCAGGTCCAGCAACACTTCATTTCTTGTGGGTCTATCCTGTAACTGAACTAGAAAGTTATTGTCAATGGACTCCAGGAGTCCCCTGGATTGCTTGCACGTCACCATGCTGTTTTCCCAGCAGATGTCCACGTGGTTGAAATTGCCCCCCACCAGGATGACAGCCTGCAAACATGATGCCTCTTGCAGCTATAGCAAGAAAGCCTTAACAGGCTTCCCTTTATCAGATGACCTGTGGTAGACGCTGACCACCAGGTGTGCTTTATTGGTCTGGCCCCTAATTTTAAACCACAAGCTCTCAACCTGTTCATGACTGTTTCTCAGAGAGCTCTTCACAGTCTATCCACTTCTTCACATAAGAGGGTAACACCTCAACCCCTCCTACTTTGCTTATCCCTTCTAAAGAGCTCATAGCCCTCAATAATGGTATTCCAGTTATGCGAGTCATCCCAATGCATTTCTGTGATAGCAATAAGGTCATACTTTTCCAATTGCACCACAGTTTCCATCCCCTCCTACTTACTTCTTTTGCTGAGTGTATCAGTATAGAGGCACATCAGCTGGGCTGCATTGCCTCCTTGGAGGAGCCCTCCCAAAAATGTCTGGAACAAATTTGAGGTTTTCCCTCACTGCTTCCTAAAGCAAGAGAGTTCCCTGGCTCTTCTCTGTTCCTCAGCAGTACATCCCCTTTGCCCATCAAATCTAGTTTAAAGCCCTGGAGATGAGTCCTGACAGCTTGCTGCCTAGTACGTAGTAAGATGCAGCAGGCTGAGGGCCTCCACTAGCATCCTGTCCCTCTGACTTGGCTATACTACCCCACACCTTGTAGTCAGCAGGCTCGCTATCATCCTTTTCCCCCTTCAAACCTAGCTTAAAGCCCTGTCAATGAGCCCAGACAGCTCAGGGACTGGAGAATTCTTTCTTTTCTCTCTGGGGGGGATTTCATCCAGCAGCCATCCCAGGGGGATTTCATCAGCAGCCATCAGGGCAGGTGCCCAGTAAACCACCCCACAGTCAAAAAACCCAAATTCCTGCAGTGGCACACACAGCACTCTCCCTTTTACTTATTTTTCATTGATCCCATATGCTTCCACATTTTTCCACAGCTATCCCATGCCCTTACCAGAAGTTCCCGGCAGCTGAGCACCTCAGAACACACACTGGGGAGACACGGGATGATGGTGGGCTACCACAACAACATCGTATCTGCTGTCCTTCCCTCCTCGGGTCGTACTGTGCCTTGAAGCATTTCTACCTTAACTATTAAGGCAACGCTCCCAGGAAGACTAGGCAAACACTCTCAAAATGGGAAAAGGTATCATTAAAAACAAATTGTTCCCAAAAGACATTCAGCTGAGCAAGCCCCAAGATCCTGATGTACCTCCCCCCAT
The DNA here is from genome assembly GCF_951394365.1 of Tetrao urogallus. NCBI lineage: Eukaryota > Metazoa > Chordata > Aves > Galliformes > Phasianidae > Tetrao > Tetrao urogallus. The sequence continues at coordinate 86,328,763 of NC_136815.1, read as the reverse complement.
ATTTAGCACTTCCCCTGGGCACCATCACAGGTTGCTCCACACAGCCTTGTTCCAGGAGCCCACCTGCAGGCCCAGCCAAGCAGCGAGACGCTCAGGCACACTGCCACAGTGAAAGCCACTGCTCCCAGAACAGCTTCCCACCAGCTGCTGCCACTTCCAGGACAGCCTGCAGCAGGATCTCCAGCGACAGGCAGCAGCACAGGCCACTGTAGGCACAGCCACGCACCTGGCCTTGAATTCAGTTCATTAGCCAAGACAGAAAATTTAATCATTCGCTAACTGACCAATCCTTCAGGCTTTCTCCAAGTTTGATATTTCGACATTGACAAAGCTCTTGGTAAGGCAGGATTGTACCTACTCATGCTAACAGGAGCTCAGTATCAGGAACAAATTATTGTTTCTGTAATACATGATAGTCCTAAGGAAAAAGAAACCAGCCAGTTTCAACCTTAAGACAGCTAGGGATTCTCCTGCCTGGAGGCCTCACTACTACTCTTCTGGGTAAACTTCCCACAGCCTCAGTTTGAGAAGCCGTGGTTCTGGCAGTTTTCCCTTTTTGATAAAAGCCAGGCACATTTTTGGGCAGGTGTAAACACCACACTGTTCCTCAGAAGCTCTGATACCCAGCAACAATTCCATCATTCCCACTTAACTTTAAAGCACAGCTGCTCTAATTGCAAAGCCGCGAAAGCTCAGTTTAGGAAAAAGAATGACAAGAAAGAATATTATTGCTGAAAATCACAGTACAGACTTGCTGCCTTGAGCTTGCATGCAAGGCACCTGCGAGGCTCAGTGTGTCTCCACACAGTGGCCACAATTGACTGCAGCACTGCTGAAACATGGGGAATGGGAGCAGACACTTGGGGTGTCCTCTGTGTAAGGGAGGAGGAGGCACCTCTAAAGGACCTGTCACCTCTGGGTCACCTCTCAGGGGTGGACAACTCAACGTGGAGCAGAGCTTGGCCAACTCATGGTGCAACCATTGAAGGTATCTCTTAAACACAGCCCTGCAGGCCTTCTTGGAGGCCTTCCTGGAGGCTTTCTTGGATGTCATTGACTGCTGAGGGGGAAACATCCACATGAAGGCCGTGAGCCATGCAAAGGAGCATGACAGAACTACTGTAGGGTGTGCAGGTGTTGTCTGTAGGCTCACACCAGAGCAAAACATCAGCTTGCTCACTGGGAGATCAGAGGAGGTGTTTTACAAGGATGATGTGGGTAACGTTTGTCCCAGCAGAGGGAAAAATAAAGCTGAAGGTAGTGCTGAAGTCAGCCCTCATCCCTGTGAAGAAGGGAGCGTGGGCATGCAAGCAGATAGCTGCTATATACATACAGACAAGCTAAGAAGATGACATCTTTTGGAACTTAACAAATACAAGGAGTTTAAAATCCAGGGGTTTATTCATAAATAACCCTGAGATAAACTTCTGTTTGTTGAAGAATACTAGCCTTCATGATGAGTAAAGGAACTGGGGAGAATGGCATGTTGAAATAGGGAGCAAACCAAACTTCGGGACATACATTTTCTTCTTTCTTTTCTTTCCAAAGCTGGCCAGATATTTGGGTTGGAAGGAGTAACGGTGTGTGTCAGTGAATTGAATGTGGTAATTAGTTCCTGTTTCTACTGAAGAACACGCGCGCATGGAAGAAGGTGTGACCGCATCGAGGCATCCGCAATTGCTTCTCAGCTGAAAATCTTTAGTGCTGATTCAGTCTGGAATGTTAACAATAGGAGAAAAGTTTAGAAATGTTGAATTTTTCATGGATAATGTTTTTTGCCCCAAGCTGGCAGGTGAGGAGCCAGCAGCTCACTTGTCCACCAGGTGGGAGCCAGGCAGCTTGCCCACCATCGGCAGCTGGTAGCTGGCAGGGCACCAGGCACACGGGCTGCCAACGGCTGGTTTCCACCCTGAGTTTGATGGAATTTATACATTCCCACCACAATATTGGTTCTTCTATCATCAGCAGGCTCCTCTGATGGAAAACTGCTGTGCTGGAAGTGTTTGCTCTGCTGTAACATGTCAGGTATGTTTCTGTATGGACTGATGTGCTGCCATTGTGTTGTTGCACACTGACAGAACAAAACTTGAGCCTGCAAAAATAAGTCGATAAAAATGAGTGCATTTAAATAAAAATAATATTGGTGCTGAATTTACTCTGAGCAAACTGGTGGGAAAAAATGCCTGGGTGTGACTGAAACTTTAAGCAGTAGGTGACAATGGTGACATGGTTACGAAGGCAATGACAGGGGAAAACAGCTTTCTCCATCGTTTCCCTCGACCCCCATACTCAAAAAATGTGTCCTAAAAGCCCAAACTCTCCAGATCTATCAGATAATCTGCTGAGGTGAAAAGCCCCCCATGTGGCAGGTTGGGTTTTCAAGGATGTGTCACTCAGCTGGAAAATCCTGACTCTGGGTGCTGAGTAATTGTAGCTAAGCTAGAAATACTTAATAGTAAACACACCTTAAATATTTGATGCTCAAGAACATAGCTGTGACTGTCCCTTACAAATACAGTCGGATATGTGCGTGTGAGAAAACTGAGGAGCGTGTTTATCTGGAATTATGTGGCCGTGTAATGCTTCATTATATCCTTTGGCAACACAAAACACAAAACCTAGATCTGCCACAAGGACTGGGGGAGGACAAGGATGAGAAAGGGCTTGAAAGCAGCAGACTTGGCCTCCTGCAGCCTTCTACATGTGGTCCCCACCGGTGTGCACAGGACCGGGTTTACAGGGGTCCCACGCCCCATCTGCAGAGGGAAATCTGCAACAGCACGTGGGAGCTGTGCCAGAGCTCGTCCCACTCTGTAAATGGGTGAGTGCAAATCTCAAACGCTGTTAAGGAGCCCAGGGGAGGTACTGCATGCAGTTTGATTTCATTCATTTTTCAGAAAGTAAGAGTCAAGATTTTACTTCCAACTATTGGAGCCCCTTTTATCCTGTGCATTTCCAGTAAGCACCCCAGATTTGAATTATTCTTGTAGTTTTTTTTTTTTAACCAAACATTCATGTTTTGGAAGACAGTTTAATAGAGAACTGCAACAAAACGTGATGTTTTCACTGTTATTTAATGTCGCACATATTGCATTTTGTAACATTAGAAGAAAAAAAAACCAAAGTAAACCTCAAAGACAGAAAATAAATATATACTTTTATGAATGTACGCAGAGAGAGTGCAAAAAATTGCATCTGTAAAATGTTTAAATGCTGAATCATACAACAAAATCTTACAAAAGCACTTATTTCTTTATACGTCAGTTTTCTTATAAACACAGAAATATTTTAACAAATCTTACAAAGATCAAACCCTTTCGCCCTTCACCAGGGTAAGAGTGGTGAAGAAAGTGTATTACCTGGAAGAAAGGAAGAAACCCGGATAAATAAAACCTAAGTTTAACCAAGTACCAGGTAAGCGACCTCTGAACGCTGAAGAGGATTTCAGCGCTGTGCAGCACAGTGCAGGAGACAAGTCCCTCTGAACAGCAGGAGCTGGCCCTCTGCTCAGGGACTGCTTCCTCCTGTTGCAATTTAATCATTCCCTTCCACACCATCTGCCCAGCACAGCAATAGAAGCCCTGTGTCCTGCTCCTGCCAGCAAGAGCTGGGAGACCACAGCTTGGCTGAGCCCAGCGCTGCCACCCAGCAGGGTCTGTGACTGATGCCAGTCCATGTTGCACTCAGGATCAGGTGCTGGGCTCAGACACCTCAAAGTATGCCTTAAAACAAACAAACAAAAAAAAAACCACACTTTTAAATATTTTTTTTCCTGAAAAATATGCAACACTGTGGCAGATGAAGAGTTCTCACAAATTGACACTCGGTGCCCCTGATGCTGGTATCAGCAGGGCATATAGCAGTTTGCTTTTCCTTCTAGACCTTCAGCAAAATGAATGCCTAGACCAGCCCAGCCCCAAATAACTCATCTGATCTGAGGTTTCTCTGCAATAGAAACGGGCAAGTAGCAGATACTGGAAAACTGAAGAACAGAGGTTTGCTGTGGAATCTGGGTAAGGTAGAGATGACGGCGGCCCTTCCAGCACTCCAGGAGACATGCATGCATGGTGACATGGCCCAGCATCACAGCTGCAGCGCTGCAGTGGCTCAGCACCACACATGTGTCCTGCAGCTGGTCGCCCTACAGCTGGGGGCACTCATGAAGCTGCTTGGACAAAGTCCCTGTTCCACCAACCACATCTGCAGCACATGTCCCAGCCAGCTGTAAGCCACCAGGCGCCTTCCTGAAATGTAAGAAATTCACTGCACTAACGCTGCAAGCACTGCACATTCAACTTGTCTGGGATCTCCCAGCACGTAGCCACCAGAAGCAGCTGCTCCATCCTGGACATTCAGAAGGCACAGACTAATGAGAGAAGTCCCTAATTCTCAGTTAGGAAAAGAGAAACCTCCTTGGGCAGAAGGGGTAAGAGAAAGGGAAAGAATGAGGTCATGTCCTGTAAAAAGCTGGTGGATCTTGTCAATCATCATCATCTTGTATAGTCCAAATTGTGGCAGTCACCAAAATGCACTGCTAGGAAAATACTTTCCCTAACCATAGTATTTACTTGATAGAGAGAACTAACTTGAGAGATCATAACAAGACATAACAAAGCACAAGTAAAACATAGCACAAAACACTTACTGTGGACAGCAGCAAACCATAGGAATTTACCCTGCCAGGAATACAATGACTTTCTCCCCAGGAAGAAGAGGAAAGATTTCCAATCTGAATGCAACTCAAATAAATGTATCATACAGTAAAACGTATCACAGCCCTCAAAATCTGTATTTTATAATTACAAAACATAAATTATGTATGAATTATATAAATAATGAATTTTCAAAAGTGCATTGGATCTGTGTAACTGAGCATAGTGACAAAACAGACCTTTGGGATTCTTGTTCTGCAAAAGCATTATGTTCTTGCTACATTACTTAACTAACAAGAGGACGAAGAAAAAAAGGGATGGAAGGGTTTCATAATCTTAGCAGTAAGTTCACTTCTTAGCAGTTGCTAGCAGAATGCAGAAGAATCAATTCTTTTTATTCCAGGAAAGGTACATCTTTGTGTTTTTATTGCAACCCACAAAAATTAGGGCCTGGTCTTACATGTGAGAAAGATATCTTACCACTGCTGTATGAGTTAATCTGTTCTACTGTATATTTCAAATTATCTTATTGTACAAGTTCACTCTAGAAGGATTCTAGGGGATGGGGAAGGGTGTTGAATGCCTACAGGAGAATCTCTTTTGATGTAGATAATCGAAGCTGTGATTTTTTTTTCACAGCATATTTCCTAGAAACACGAGGCTTAAAAGTTGTAGGGCTCTAACAAAGCAGTCCTTATTTACGTATTCCAAGACCACCTCTCGAGTTTAAATGAAGTTTTTCTGAACAAGCCAAGCTGGAATTTTCTTTCTTTGGTCACTGCCTCAGCATCAAATTTCTTAATAAAATTTGCAAGAAAATTATCAGAAGGCTTTTATTTTCACATGAGGAAATCTACTAATTTCACTCTAAAAATCTTTGGCCTGAGACTGGGGATGAAAAATAGGATCTTAAAGGGAATCTGCTCTGAGGAAGAAAAAAGTGACTGTGAAAAGGAAAACACAGTGCAAAACAGATTTCAGACCGCTAAAGCTGCAGGCACTGCAACACAGCTGCCTGCTGCAGTACCACAAACAGAGCAGCTGAAAGTTTACTTTGCTGTTAGTTTGTGGAAATGGAGTTGATTGCTGCCCACTTGCATATCTCCAAGCAAATATGACGATAGTATCCAGTTTCTCTTAGTTAATTCAGGTAAAAATTACGTATACTTAAAACTTTTCTTTGGACCTATACTTTATGCTATGTTACTGGACAGGTAAGAGTACCTAGAACTTAACATCATAAAAACACCGTATAAACACCATTTACCGTAAGCCCTCATGTTCTTCTTAGAGTAACCTCATGCACCACTGAAAAATAACCAACTATTGAATGTCCACACTGACCACCTCCCGTAGGTCTACAATAATACAACAAATACTGTGGAGAAGTGCTTATGCTATAGCATGAGAAGCATTTGCTTCAGGTGATGGAGCCAGGCCAGGCCATATGCCATAGATCCCAGCTCCTACACAGCACCCAGCTCTGAGCTCTGTCCCCTGTGTGTTACCCACACACATGCCCCAAGCCAGAAGGAAGAAGGATGGATGGCAAGGATAGCGAGTGGGAAGGCTGGCAGTAATGTGCACCACATCTCATAGACGGAGCTCAAGAGGGTGGACTCACATTGATTTAGCAGAGCTAAAAGCAGCTAGAGCTCTTCCTTCTCTACTCAAACTTTTTAATCACTATTTGCCACGTTTGCAATAATTTTTTTATAAAATGATGATCATTTCTTTATTTTATTTTATTTTTGGCCGCCTCAGACACGGAGAGGTACTTAATGAGTTCTTTGCCTCAGTCTTCAAAGCCAGTCAGGCTCCTCACACCACTTGTGTCCTGGAAATTCTAAGTGGGGATTGAGGGAGCAAAATCAATCCCAGTGTAAGAGCAGAGCAAGTCGGAGACCATTTCATGAGGCAGAACGTATACAAATCAATGGGGCCTGATGACGTGCGTCCCAGGGTTCTGAAGGAATTAGCTGATGTGGTTGCCAAGTCAATCTCCACATATATTTAAAAAATCGTGGCTGTCTGGCAAAGTCCCTGGTGATTGGAAAAGGGGAAACATCACAAAGGTGGACATGAGCCAGCAGTGTGCTCTTGCAGCTCAGGAGGCCGGCTGCATCCTGGGCTGCATCAGAAGAGCAGTGGAAGAAGGGAGAGGGAGGTGGTTGTCTCGCCTCTACTTGGCCCTTTTGAGGCCCCATCTGGAGTACTGTGTTCAAGCCTGAGGCTCCCAGCACAAGAAAGGCATAGAGCTGCTGTAGCAAGCCCAGGGGAGAACCATGAAGATGATCAGAGGGGCTGGAGAACCTCTTCTATGGCAGAAAGGTTGAAAGAGTTGGGCTTGTTTAGCTTGGAGAAGAGAAGGCTCCAGGGAGACATCACTGCAGCTTTCCAGTACTTGGAGGGAACTTACAAGCAGGAGGGGAACCAACTTTTTAGATGGTTTGACAGTGATAAAACAGGGGGGAATGGCTGAGAATGGAGATTTAGGTTAGATGTTAGGATTAAATTCTTTACTCAGAGGGTGGTGAGGCACTGGCTCAGGCTGCCCAGAGAAGCTGTGGGTAACTCATCCCTCGAGGCATTCAAGACCAGGTTGGATGGGTTCTTGGCATCCTGAGTTGGTGGCTGATAACCCTGGCTGTGGTTGAGGGGTTGGAACTAGAAGATCTTTAAGGTCCCCTCCAACAAAAACCATTCTATGATTCTATGGTTTCTCTTATAATTTTTGTTTTTGAAAGAAAGAAACACTGTAAAAAGTCTCTTGCTCATATAGTTCTTTGGAAGCCTTTAAGAGTGATGAGTTGGTGCAAAATATTTGTCTACTGGAAAACAAGGGGTAGGGCCCGACTGCTCCCAGAACTTCTGCACAGCTGAGTTAGTTGAGCCTTATGAACTAGCAAGGTCACAGTCTACTTAAAGCATACTCAGGAATCCCTATGCAATGAAAATGCAGTACACTGTGCAAAGCCTTTTAAGTAAAATAATCCTCCTACTGTACTCCAAGTAAGATACTGCCTCCAGTTGCATTCCTTTAACAGAGGGAAGAACTTGGTAATTTCATTAACATGGCAGTATTAATGAAAAATCAGGAGAAACATTCATTTCATTGAGCATCTGCAAGGGAAAGAGGAAGCAGGCAAAGAAAGAAACTGGCTAGCAGAAATATGATCACAAAACATGAAAAAACAACTAAGTTCAACACACAAAGACTCCCAGTACCTCACAGTGCTGGTTATGGTCAGTGTACAGCTGTATAGCTGTTTGGTCACTGTACAGCTCTTACACCTTTGTTCTTGATGCTTTCTTACAGTAAGACTTTTAACTGCAAGTTTGCAAATAAGCTGAAGATGACAGCAGTGCCATAAAAACGTCGATAGAAAAATAGTGCAAAGCCAAGGGCTGGATACTTTAATATGCCATAACTGCCCCCAAGCACAACCATTACTATTCTTAAAAAAGAAAAACAACAACCATACAGAAAACATTCTCCACTTATTATAAATTGTAGTTGCCTGCATTGCACTTTACATTTAAAATGTACTGACTATTTTTCTGCTTCCCTTAGAGGCTACGGATGAAGAATAAATACAGCCTTTCCAACTGGCGAGCACCGCCACTGGTAACAAAATCAGACAGCATTTATAAAATAAATCAATGTAAAAGTAAAACAGACAGTATCATTTAAGGCCTTTGTCCATGCTAGTCTGCTCAACAGACTGCACTTTCTTAAAATAAGAACATCTACCACTTCTGTTACAGGAACCAGAGGGCGACGTTAAACAAAGAAAGGTCACATTTATGACTGCCAAGAAGGCAAAGTTCCTGAGGTTCAGCCAAATGCAACAGAAGAGATGCTCTTCACAACATCCTTCTGGTGCCTTGCACCGTGTGCATGCAGGAGGGTAGACAAGAGGAGGAAGAGCCTGAGACAATGCTCAGGTCAAGCATCTCATTTAAATATTGCAGCCCTTATCACAAGGGGTATGGAATTACAACTGATCACATAGTGCAAACTCATATCAGTTCCCACAGATATAAAATGCACTGGGAGCCCAGAACAAAAGCCGCTGCTGACCAGGGTTATGAGGAGCACCAGCCATTAAGGAAATAAACTCGGGGGAGCAGAGTCTGATCTCAGCTACTCCTGAGTGAGCCCGAAGTAACTTCAGCTCTTCAGGGAGCTTTCAGTGAATTTATATAGGTGTAACTGATAGTAGGGTCTGAATCAGTTTGACGGTGAGGCACCAAATGAAAATGAAGGCTGTATTAAATGACAGATCCAGAATAACTAAAAAATGATATATATATAACAGTTTGTTAACCTTGAGCAGGACAGAAGAAATATCCACCTGTGGACTGATGGTTGCACAGCATTTCTCAAGTATTTACATCAGCAGGTCCAGAAGGTCCAAGAGAGGGTTTTCCTTATCCTTTTCTGAGTAACATTACAGGGTTCTTGCTGCTATTCCAGGTAAACTGTTGAAAAAATATACTGACTACCTAGAAAATAAATTGTGCATTATGCACTCGGTACATCCACGGACATGAGGTCACTGGATACACACACAACCAAGAATGCAGTACTGAAAGAATAGGAGCTGTATCACTGCCTTTCCTAAATTATTAGATTCAAGGTGAAATTATTCCCATGCTACTGACAAAAGGTATGCCCAATAGCAGGGAAATATACAAACTCCTTATATTTCTAAGTAGATACAGCATGTCTGATCAGAAAAAAATACAGCTTTCTCAAGCTAGTCCAGTCTCTTAAAAGGCAGCTCTGTCTTCGAAATAGTTTTGTTGGCTTTTAATTGTCATTGGAATCAGTAATATAAAACCCATCGATTTCAATGCTGAAAGAAATGCCACGGTTGCCAGTTGACAGAAAACTGTCAAATACGTTTTTTAACAGTTTGTTACCTCTAATGGGATGAGCTGGCAGACAGAAAAACATCAAGCCTCCTCTCTTCCCCTTTTAAAACACACTCAAAAATTTCAGAGACTTTCACCAAGAACCAACGGAAAGCATGACAGTAACAACTGGGCCTGCAAAAGCAGATGAATACTGCAGAGTTGATTCATGTGTGGCTGACAGAAGATGGTAAAGTTCTAGCAGCCTCAAGAGGTGGCTCACACTTGAGAGTATGAGCTCCTGAATGGCGTTATGTTTTTCTGTCAGAAAGCAAAACCATATACCGTATGTACTCTACAATTATCTAGACTTCTTCCACCCTGTCACTTGTTACCGATAGAGTAGCCTGTAGAGAATAGGCACTTATCCCAAAAATTGGCCAAAAAAAAAGGAAAAAAGGGGAGCATTATTTGATAGGTATGGCACCAAAATCCAACCGTTGTGCTTTCTCACAAATGTATACTGTACAGATACAGGCTCAAACAGACACAGACTTTTAGGTTGTAGGTAGGCTGTGCTTTTTCTTTTTGCTTCGGCAAGATTTGCAAATGCAGCAGATGATGCATGGAGATGCCACAAGCAGCAAGGGAGAGGTCACCAGTGCTATGATACCTAGTCCAACGAGGATCCCTACAACCTGCAAGACATAGTGGGGAAAAATACATATTTAGCTAACGTGAAAAATAAAATGCATGTGCATGCATAAGCATGGATTAAGCTAAAAAATGAAAGCATGAAAAACAATCTTGGTTCTCTGCTGAAGGGTAAAATGTCTTTGCTTCACACATGCATGATTGTTCTGCTTAGCTGACTAGGAACACACCTGCGTCCTGTTCCACATCACCGAAGCACGCGAGTGGCCAAGCTTGTTTCTGCAAGGGCCTTTGTCGTAATGCCTTAAGAAGATGTCATTCTGAAAAAAAAAATGAAAAGAAGAAGCTGTAAGAGGAGGTTACAGTCTGGGAACTGGACTGGAAATACAACTTTCCTGACACTGCCATAAAACCACCAGCTGCTGACAGGCAAACTCATCTGTCTTCCAAATATTCATCCAGAGAAACTTCTTGCAGTCCCAATCAGTGCAGTATATTTAGGACCCAAGCTACTTTATAGCTCCTTCCCCTACTTTATAGCTCCTTCCCTCACATGCTTTTAAAAAACATTAAGTATGTGCACTGCACTTACTGCACAGGTACCTAGTCTGTTATTTGGTGATGCTAACGGGGCTTCTGGAGAAGATATTTCAGGAAGTTTGCAATCTCAGGTATTATCTTCTGAGGTACTTCTACCTTCTGTTCTGCTGTGCCTGCATTTTCTTCGTAGACTTAACAAGAAAATAATTATAAGAAGAAAAAAAAGGAAATAACTTTTTTTTCTTTTCCCAGCAATACTGAATTAACCATTTTTAATTCAGAATGTGACGAATGCTCTACATTACTCTTCCCTTGCCAGCTGCATTGTAACATGATGTTGCCTCCTCTTTTACTCTTCAGCTTTATTCTTCAGCTCTGGAGCTGTTAGCTACATCTAAACCTGGTGTTCCTGTAACCTTGCTCATTTAGAAAAACTGTATTTGAACCACATAGATACAGTTTTGTTGTGTTTTTTTTTTTCCTCCAGAACAGGCTGAAACTTAGTGAGGATGTGTCTACCAAAACTGTGAATCTGATGGTCTTCCAGCTCAGCATGGTGTTAAGCAATCACTGTGTACTGTCTGTACTCTGAGGCAAGCCAGAAGACAGATGTTGAAAAGTTGCACTCCCACATCCAAAAATAGGGCATGATGTTAAGTTAAACATGCATTCTCAGAAAACAAAGATTGAAGAATGAGGAAGTCTCATTGTTTGCTGGCTATGGAGTACAAGAAAGAAGAAAAAAAGCTGTGCATCTTTCAATATTTTATGTCAAGTGCTAGAAATGTTATTTTCACACTCCCACATTTGTTACTAGTGACTGTGCAAGAAAGAGAAACTCACGTACCAGAGTTCATTACTTTTTGTATTCTTAATCCTGTCAGAAAGACTGAAGTCCACAAAAGCTGAGACTAGCTGGTATCATTGGAGAAACAACTAGCTACTTGCACTTCATAATCCACATCCATAATCCCACAGCTTTATTGTCATATCAACTGATCTATCATTCTCTTCAATGAACACAGCACTAGAAATGGACTTGTAAAGAAGACCTAGTTTATATGAGCTCTTAACAGATCTTCCCATGAAAACGTTTTTTTCCCAGTACCATGCCCTTTTTGGACAGGCTGTGATCCATGTGGTTGGAGAAGGTAGATCTTACCATCTCTCTTACTCTCAACCAAACCATTCGTAGCTACTGCACTGAAAGGAGATATTGGAGAAAGGTAATGCAGTAATCAGCTTTCAGAAAGCAACCAGTACATCTCATTTCCCTCAAAGAACTGCCATGGGACCTCTGGATATGGCTATAATCCCTTATGAAAAAAAGAATGTTGAAATAAATAAAAGCACTGGATGAGAAAAAGGAATTAAATTAGCATCTGAAATAAGTCAAGTTATTCAGGGGAGATTGAGGCTGGACATGAGGAAGTATTACTTTTCAGAAAGGGTGGTCAGGCACTGGAATGGACTGCCAAGGGAGGTGGTGGAGTCACCGAGCCTGGGGGTGTTCAAGGAAAGGCTGGATGTTGTGTTGAGGGACATGGTTTAGTGGGAGCTATTGGGAATAGGTGAACGGTTGGACTGGATGAGCTTTGAGGTCTTTTCCAACCTTGGTGATTCTATGATTCTATGATTCCTAGAACTAGACTTCCTAGGTTGGTGAAGAACTTTGGGTGGAGCTTCAGATTAACCTCAGCCCCCACTAAGCCTTCATCTAGATTTTTTTTTCTCCATGGCACTTACATCCAAGTTCTGTAGGCAGTACCAGCAAAACGTGTGCTTGCAGTTCTTGCACATCATCTGAGCACAGCCCTCATTTCTCTCAATATAGATCCGACAAACTGGGCACTGCTTAATTGGTGCTTCTGTCTCAGTTCCAATAAGTGATCTAGAAGAGAAAGGAAACATTAAAGTGAAATTTAAATATAGTTACTGCTGATACTCAGCTCCTAATGTAGATTCTACTTATTTTCTGGAGCATCTAATGTTATTGTCTTAACACAATGTGTGAAGCTTATTATATTCAATAGAATACACTGAAGTATATCCACTACTAGATGTAGGATTTTACATCATATGAAAGTGAAACTCCATTCTCTTGGTCTTTAATGCTATATAAAACCAACATGCATAATTTAAAATAGAAATTAGACTGGAATTCTATTTAGGAAACGCCAGCAGAGATGGACAGTATCAGTGATGCCATTAAGAAAACAGTTCCATGAAATTGAAGTTAGACACAGAACAAGCAGCCTATGCCAAGAAGAACTAGCACAGCCATTGTGGGTTTTACTCTTACCCCTGCTCTGTTGTTACCAGAGCTTGGTTTTCTGGGCACGGGCGCTGTGGGTGCCATGCCTCTTTACAAGAGGAGCAGAACATCATGTGGCAGGCTGGGCACTCCACCGGCACCGGCGCTCCCGACTCATTTGGTGCAATGCAGCACACCGTTTGGCAGTCTGCTGCAGGACACCATGTTCTCTGAGGGTCCAAATGGACTTCTGAAACAAAAGAAACAGACATAAAACTACTTATACGGCCCTGTTCTCATTCTGGTGGCATGTTGAGGTATGCAAGACCCTGTTCTGAATGTGCACATGGAAAGTGAAACCTTCTGAATTTGTGTCTGTGGAGGTTTGAGGCTATTTCTCTTCCTCATGCAAGTGTAGAGCTGAATTCTTCAACAGCTGCTGCATTGGATGCATCACAATAATGGCAATAGACTACACAGGACTTTTTGTTGCTTTTATAGGGAGACAAAAACGATGAAGGTAACTGTTGCTATGAAAAAAATGCACGTGTCTTTTGTAATGCTAGGACATTACATCTTTCGCATGTGCAAGCCATGCCATATCTCTCATGTTAACAGCAGAAGGACTGTCATTAAATTAATGCCAGGTCTCTTCCTGTGACTTACTTCCCCCCACCATCTACAGACTGATTAATATAAGCATTATTGGTCAGGTCTCAAATTACAATAGTCAAGGTAAGACAGTGGGTGGAAACCATGAGTTACATACAGTGGCACATGGCAGTGAATAATAAACGTCAATTATTTCTCTCACTTTCCAATCTTTACTAAAGGAATGTGGGCTTACAAGAGAAACCCAGACAAATCACATTCACTGCTGGGTTGTCTACTATGTACTGCTTTACACTGCTCAAGTCCCTGCAGTGAAGCCAAATGCTCCCAACCCACAGAGCCTCCCTAGAAAAGGGCTGTCATGCTGTAAGGAGCTATCTGCATCTCCTCTTGCCCTGGAAGCTCTCTGATACCAGCCTTGAAAACAGCAATGCATAGAAATACCTGAGTGTGAGATGTCAATAGCCATTACAGAATTACTCTGTACTTTCAGCTGATAAAATATTGTCCCACTTGTAACGATAGGCTACACAATGACCTCTGAAATATGTTCTTTGGCAGATTTTGCTGAAACAGTTGAACTCATTTCCTTCCATGCACACCCCTTTCTGCACTGCTCCTCTGCAGGACATTGCTGGCAACTCACACTGAAAGGGGCTGCTGGATGGATATCCAGCACAAGCTCCAGTCGGCATGATAAACAACTATATCAATTCAGATCCAGATATCCACAAAGTAGAAACTGTACAACTACAAATGTGTTCAAATAAGGAGAACAGTAGATACACAATCAGTACATAGATAAAACATTATCAGTAGATAGATAAAAGTAGATACATATGCATAAACACTTAGGAGAAGGACATCCCACAGCCTTCATAATCCACTGAAACTGAGTTATCTTCTACTGTGTCAAACATCTGTGTTCTGCTTCTTTAAAGCTAGGAAGAAAAAAAAAAGCCCTCTAACAGGCAAAATCTGTCCCTAACTGAAACAAATCAACTTCAAATTAATCCATTAGTAGCTAGGAAACAAAAGAAAGAGACAAAACCACCGTCTGTAAAACTGTTCAAATATTTGGGGTGATTTTTGACAAATGGAGAGTAAGTTCTCAACAATCATACTAGCAAAGCCACAAAGCAGATGGAATACTAACAGTTCTAATAGTTGAGAGCAAACACGTAGGAGAGAGCTCCTCTGCTCAAGGCAAGTTGAGCCTCATTCTTTTTTGAGGATATCAGACAGTCCCATGTTTGGATTTTCATTTCCATGGATGCTTTTCCAACCTATATGCATAGCAGTGGCAGGGAGAATACCTGAGAGATGAGGTGAATACAGCAAAGCAGTCATTGACCGTTTCTATCTTAAAACCTACCTCACCCTTTTGTGCAGAATATTTCCAAAAGGGCTCTGCAGGAAGACCTAATTCAGGTTATTCCAAAAGTAGAACTTCAACATGAAATGAGAGAGACCAAATTTTGAACCTGTTCCAACAAAGACTAGCGCTCAGTCTCCCAGATTTAAAGTTGGCACGATGAGTCCCTGTGGTATGGGATAACATAGCTTCGCTGTGCTCATTTATCTTCCACCTTTCCTGTCCAGTTCTGCATGACACTTACAGTGAGGAACCTAGTAAGGATAACCAGCTGATCTGCTGCCTGAAGGGCACACAAGTACTTACTCCAACTAAAGGTAATATTTTAGTCTGTCCTCTGACAGATGTGGAGACTTCACATATCCACGGCAAAGGCTTTAACCTATAATTTAGAATGTGCCAGCAAAAACACCCATACTACCTTATTTGTAAGCCACTCGTGAATTGAGTTCTCTTCTTTCTCCTTATTCTCTTACACATGCTTCCTCTACTCTCAAAAGCAAACAAATATTTTGCCAAAAACAGCTTGTACTTTCATTTGCGGGGAGAAAAGAGACACAGTGATGGGCAAGCCATCCAAGCTTCTTTCAGAGATGATGCTCTGAGCTGGGTAGGACCATGCCCTACTACTGACTGTTGCATTTCAGTCTTCACACAGTATTTCTGATGATAAAGAGCAGCTAAAGGAAGAAAAACTCCAGTGCCTGCAGTATGCTCAATTTTGGAAACACAAATTCACCTATCCTGTTTTTGGATGAAAGACAAGATGTCTGGTTTTGACATTCAATGCAAGAAGGGTTGTAAATCTTACTGATTTTTACAGATTGGTTGCAGCAAGATGTGATGCATGAAATGAAATTCCGTCCTCTCCCACTTCCTCCATTTTCACAAAGAACCTACAGATGGTATTTTGCAATCCATGCTGTCTCATGCTGTTTGCTTTACCATGGAGCACAAGTGAAACCAGAAAAATAAATAAATAAACACAAAGGAGCAGTCAAAACAAGGAAAGAATTTATTATTTTACTCTGATGAGATGTTCAATCTTTTGGTTAGGGCTGTTTCTCTCTTAAGCCTTTTCCTTGTCTCCCCACAGCCACACTCAGCCCACTTTCAGGAAGAACGCTTTCCCAAACAGCGCCTGTGACAGGCAGAGATCTGGACAGTTTTCACAAAACATACAAGCAAGCAAGATGTGGGAGGCAAAGATGGGAAATGTAGCATCCTGAAGAAGAGAGAATATCTGGCTTCCAAGAGGTGCCTACTGAAAAGATGAGCCCATGCCTTCCACAGAATATTAGGAATATTTCCCTTTTGATGGACTGTTTTTCCAGTAGGCATAAAGTGGAGTTTCACATCATCTTTCACTATTGGGCAACTGTCATAGAAATATGAGGCATATGTTTTAACCACATCCTATTCTTCTGTTTTGTTATTTCTGATGGCCACATCAACTCCATCATAAAAATACATGCAGTAATTCCTGATTTCTTCTATTAAGATAAATTACATAGAAGCCCTGTGGCTAGGTCATGACTGCCAGCAAGTAAGTTAAAGATATGTAAGAAAGCTGATTTAAATCTGAAAACATCTGTGTTCTAAGAACACAGCACAAGAAGACTGGATGCTTTGAGTACATTCATTATCAGATGAAGAAAGAGCATATAGGTATAAAATTGTATACCAATTATTTCCCACAAACTTTTAACCCAATATTATCTGTCTACTATAGATAAGGTAATAAAGAGGAAAGATACATTAAAATAGGTAGCAAACATAGGAGGCGAGTAAAACAGCTTTGGGATGTATAAATTCTTCAGGTCATCAAAATTCATCTCAGAATCACAGAATCATAGGGGTTGGAAGGGACCTCTAGGGATCATCACGTCCAACCTCCTGCTACAGCAGGGTCTGCAGGCTCTCACCCAGGAGCTGGACTGAAGCTCTCCTAAGAAGCTAGCTCATCTCCTCCAAGAAACTCAGTCTTACAGAAGATTCAGCTCCCTTGCTGATAGTTGCTAACAATGCTTAAATGTGGCTTAGTCATTGGAAGCTCCATCAAGATGTAGCTCACATCAGCATCCCAGCCATCGCAACTTCCCTTAAAAACAATCCTCGTTCCCCAGAACTTTGCTCTTTTTTCATATTTAAGAGCCTACCCTGAACCACAGAACCCACTCTCCATGACAAACTGAAAGGATTGAAATTTCTGAACTTTCCACCGTAAGGCTCATGTTCAGCCCTGGGTTATTTTTATGTCCAGTCTGTGAATGTGTCAAATGTTTGGAACTGAGAATCATGTTCAGAGCGCAGATTGCTTACGAAGGAAAGGCCTTTCTTTGTGGAACAGCGTTGGGGTTTCCAGAGGCAATAGGCAGGAGGGGTATGAAGAAACCAACAGGAGAGTTTGGAGATGTTTCATAGTGGCATTCTCATCTTTTCTACATGGTTAAGCACTGCTAAGGTTCTTTTGTTGGCCACAGAGCTCTGTTCTCTTTTACTACAGTGGGCATGTTGAATTCAAGCTGGGTTTTTCCCTTCTAACTTTCTCCCTGCATATCCTAACAACTTCTTTGTACTCTGCCCATCCCTTTTTCCACAGAAGGTAGACTCTTTTTTTTCTCCTGGAGTCTCAGAAAAATTTCTCTGTTCATCCACACTGATCTTCTTCCTCACCAGCTCATCTTATGGCACAGGGGAACTGCCTTCTCCTGCACCTCTAAGACTTCATTCTTGAGGAGAGAGCAGCCTTCCTGGAGCCCTTTACTCTTCATGACTGAATCCCAAGGAACCCTCCCTACCAGCGTCCTAAATATTTTGAAGTACGCCCTCCAGAAGTCCAAGGTAGCAGTTTTACTGCCCCCTCTCCTGACTTCACCAAGAATTTGGTTATTTCGAACACTTCTAAGAAAGCAAACGGGGTGCTGAAGCAAGATGGAGCACAGAAAGCCCTTATTGCAAGAAAAGCTGAGAGCAGAAGTTGAGAGTAGAAGAGACTATATACAGGAACTTGTAGGGTTTGAAGACAGGGTTTTGTTGATCAGAACAAAATTAATGCAGGACAGTGTAGTACCTGTCTATTCTAAGAATCAGAATTTGGCCTACTGTACTTTAAAGAGCAACATCTGGAGAACATATTGCTTTAGATTTCTTTCCCTTACCACACTGACTTCTCAGAAAGACAGAAGAAAAAAAAGAGAGAAAAGAAAATCCCTAGCTAACTCGAACTGGCTGTTTCCAGTGCCATGTCAGAAGAAAAACTGAAAACTAGGAAGAAAACGGAGCTCAAAATATTTCACAAGTAAATTTTCTCTTTATTTAAGAAACCCTAAAAGGCTGATGAGAGCAATGCTACTAATACACCATCTTGCAGCTCTTTGAAACGTTCTATGTCATTAAGCAATTCCAATGATTTAATGGACCTCTGAAGATATACTTCGCTTGGCTTCTGGCTGACATCAGCTCTGGCCATCTGGTTGCATAATGACTGAAGTTCATGAAAGCCTCTGGCTGAACACAAATACCAAGGGACTACATTTGCTGTCAGTTCCAGGAGCCACACTGAGTTTGCCTTAGGCCTGGTGTCAGAATGGCTCACAAAGGTACCTAGTGGTTGTGGCTGTTAGGAGACCATGAGGGAGATTAGGGCTAGACAGCAGCGACCCAGCTTTTGCATATCATGAGATTTGAGAATGGCTAGGTTGTACAAACGCTGATGAAAACACAAGCCACAGATCAGATCTCATCTGTCAGGAGTCCCAGAGTCAGAAATCAGTGCCAGCAGTGCCATCAGCAATGCTTATTGCAAGATTCAGAAAAAGATAATCAGGGCAGCATTACTGAGCTGGGGTCAAGTCTGAGAAGACAGCTTCAGGCAAGCAGAAGCAAATCAGCCAGGCTCAACTGATGACTATAGAAAGGCCAGTCCTAGGGGCAGTGCTAAACCTGGGATGTACAAAAGGACCTTGCTGGGGTGGCATTAATGCTGGTGGCCAGGTTACAGTTTAAGTTATCAGTAAGCTGGCTTCATTGCTAAGAACACACAAGGCCAAAAGGCTCACTTTAAACTTGCTGATGAGTTTTACTCATCACAGAGGAGAAAGGACAGATCTTAGAAACATCATGAAGAGAGGAAGTAGAGGTGTAGAGGAGATTTGTAAGACTTAGGCAAGAAAGAAAAGGGAAGGAGGATTTAAAAAAACACGCAAGTTTCAGGTTTCTATGAGTGGGAGGCAATGAAAAAAAAAGAAACAAAAACAAGATGTAACAGGGAATTGGACAAAAGATCATGAGTTCAGCTTTGTCTGGTTGTAGAGGAAGAGATACCAGGAAATCCTTAGTTTCACAGTCTTCAGTCTCTTAACACAAAAGATTTTATATAAAACAGATAAATGCATTTCAAGAATGCCTCTCTTTCTTTAATACGATGATGTAACAAGCTCTGAATTTTTCTGTTCAGCTTTGTAGGCAAGTGAGTGCTTTGCTTATGAACAGGTGGAACTTCCTAACAAATTAAGAGTAGAAGAGAAGAAGGTAGAATTTGAGATAGAATTAAAAAATTGAAAGCTGCTCTTGGGATTTTTTCAAAAGTATTCAATATACGTGCAAACCACAGCTACAATCTGCATCTGCCCATGAACTGCGGGGTACATTTGCGTGTACTCGTTTTGCTGGTTTTGTGCTTCATGGTCATCTCACTGAACTTCAGGCTAGATGAGATTCAGTAAAAACCCACACATTCTTCTATTTGACCATCTTTTAAAGTGCATTAATGTACATTAATGTAAAACTCTGCAATTTCAAAGATATTCCCAATTCATCTGCATCTAAGCATGCATCTATAGGATGATAAAAATACAGTCTTTAGAGGAAAGACAAGCGGAGTCAGGGCAGACCAGTCCCAAATACACTACTCTACAAGCTACCAGGGCATGAGAACTTACAAAAATACTGCAACTTCCAACTGGGGCTTTCCAGTTGGAGTCAGTCTTTAAAATCATTGTGGGACTTCATCTTTCTGACTGGCAAGCATCTTTTTCAGCCTTGGCTCGGACCTGCCTCCTGAATCAGAATGCTGACTGCTGGCGTACCTCTGACCTTCAATTACAAACTGTGTTATTAATATGCCGTTGCTCAGTAATGAGGGGACCAATGATCCATCAGAAAAATTTAAAAATACTAGAGGAACACTCACAAGGCTTCTCCTGAGAAAAAATCCTTTTCTAGGGGTGTTTGCAGAAGTTCCTATCAGACAACAGGGTCCATCTCTCACAGTTTTGAAGATCCCCAAACTGGAAGATCCCCTAGTAAAGGATCATGTGTGCCCTGCACCAGAGCATCAGTCTCTGGCGCCCTGTCTCACTCTACTATCACTTTTCTCCCTGTACAACCACTGCCTCAGGGACCCAGGCTGAACACATTGCAGGAAGGGTGACAGTGTTTCGGGCACACAATCTCTGAGTGCTGCCCGCAAGTTTGAGTAAAAGGATGATATTTCAGTAAAGTGCCACTGTTGATTTTGTTTTACCAAAATCATTTCAAATTGGCCTGTGGACTTTATGATTGCAGTTAATCAATTTCAAAATAATGATATTTTCTCCACCTCTTCCTTAATTTACCCAGTGGACTTTGTCTTAAGGCAGAGTGCTTTAGAGTTTGTTATATTACTGCTTCCACTGACATTTTAAAAACCAAGGTAACAGAAACTGAAAAGTTTCATACCACGTTCAAATTTCAGCCTCTTGAATAGCTGAAACTGGTCAACTGGTACCAAATAGGCAATCTGCAATGAGAAACAAAGAAAAAGCATTAGAAACAATTAGAGACTTGAGAAAAATAAACACCCTGTTCTACTTTTCTGCTCTCCTGAGCCAGCTCTCAAATTCACCTTCTTTTCCTTCTTGCATTTTACCACCACACCCATCCATACCCAGACTTCCTTCTCCAAAGCGTAAAGGAGTAATTGATCTCTCCTACTTCAGCCCCATAGCCCAGTAGTTCACCCACGTCCTTCTAACCATGCACAGGAAAGCCTTCTTTGTGGATGGATTCTATGTTTACTATAAAGTTTTATTTTGTGTTTGTTTAATGCATCTGAAGGTGACTTGGAAATCGAAAACCGTTGTTCATGGACAAGAACACAGGCCAAACGAATGGCTGCTCATGCATGTCTCCCAGTCTTTATGGCAGGGGTCAGACCAGACTCAGAAACAGTCTCAGCCCTACTCAGGAATCCATTCAAACACCCCTTCCCCTGCCTTGCCTCGAACACTGCATTCAACAGATAAGGAGCTTGAACAGAAGCAAACTGCCCACACAGCAGGTGGCAAAGTGCGGAAAGAATGTGAGCGCATCCAGATGTCTCCTCTTCCAGACTAAGAAATTAATCAATTATTCATTGCTACACTGACAGGTTTTACAACAATCTTTTTTTTAAAGCTAAGTTAAAGTTACAATAAAAACCTATGAAGAAAATGAGAGGCTAGGACTCTTCTGAAAAGATCTTGATGTGAGACTTATTGGAATGGCAGGAGTTGAAATAAGTTTTCTTGTTTCTCTATGTAAGCAACAGATAAAATTCTCTTGTCAGAGCATCAGAATACTGACAGTTCTCATGAGAAATGGCAGCTCCCACCTGAAATAAGAACATCCAGGGTAAAAAGGAAAACTTGGAAAGGTCACTACCACTAAAGTCTCCAGTTGGACCCTTGCCGAGTGTCCCAAAAGACTGCCCAGTATGGTACAATAACGAGAGGTGCTATTACTATGCAAGAAACAGAGCAAAGGAAGGAGAAGGAAAGCACTGGAACGGAGTTCTGTTTACACAGGGGCAGACTGTTCCTTGTAACTTGGGCAGTGCTATAAGCAAGAGCCAAGGCAGAACAAGTTCCCTGCTTTTGAATGCTGGTTATCACAGTGGTAAACAGAATTCCATGCGTCTATTCTCAGGCTTCCAAAGGATATGCAAGGAGGCAATAAATAGAACTTTAAAGATCTTCCTTCCTTTCACACCCATATGAATCAAGCCTTGATAATGCCACAAGAGGAGAGTTCATCAGGGCAAGTGCTTCTCCCTTTTCCACGTTAGCAGACACACAGCAAGGAAAGATCCTGAACCAGCAGCACCAAGAGCCACTTGCAAAGGGCTGCACTGCCCATCTCTGCTGAAGTTGCACTCATAGAGGCAGCATCTAATTTTGCTAACAGTGCAAAACAGATCTAAGCTGGGCTGTGGTTTGCAGGGAGATTGTATGGAGGTTCAATCTCATTGCTAGAAATTATGCTCACTCCTTTCTTTTTCAGCTACCATATTCAATAACTTAATCGTGAAATATTAATTTGTTTTCTCCACCAAGGAGCTCATTTAATGATAAATACATACAAAATGACTCTCTCATTTACTTCTCTCGGATTGATATAAGTAAATAACACGTACAACAATTTTAATTTTGACCCTGAAAAAGATAGGTCAACATTTTCTCACCTTCCTCCTCATTTTACCATTTCAATCACCTCTTGCAAAATGCAAACCAATTTTCAAATTAAAAATAAAACCAGTATTTTAAACTGACACTCGATGGCATTTTTGCTCAGCTGTGTATGGAATACAACAGTAAAGAACTCTAAGATTTGGGTCACCATCCCATTTCTGTATCTCTTTGCAAAGTGCTGACAACCCTCTGCCAGATTAGCACTGGTGTAGACCAGGTATTCACACAGATGGAGGGACAAGAAATAGAAACTGTACTAACTGCAAAGGTACTATTCTCCTCACTGAACTCATGAGGCAAGGGGAAAACCCAACTGCCTGCTTCACAGTATTAATCCAATTAGAATTACACATACATGGGTCACTGGCATCGGCCCTATGAGCTGCAAAACAGTACAGGCATCAGAAGCACAATCACTAGAAATTATCCCAGTGAGTACTACATTGGAAGCTGTCGAATGCACTCAAGACCTGATTCATAGTACTGATTCCCAGCTTACGCTGGTGATTGCATTTGTACCAAGTAAAACCATTTCAAATTGTGATAAATTACCCTTTCTTTAGATTAGGGATATTAACTGTTCCAATTAAATCAACTGAGTGAATTCCCAAGAGAGACAGGAGTATTCGAGATGGAAGAAGTGTGCACAGTTGAAGAGGACTGCATCAGCATCAGATGCTCCTTCCACCTCCTACTTCTGGGAACAAATCCAAAGCAGTTTCATTTATTGTACTTTTTAGAGTGCAAAAGGACAAACATCTTGTCCAACAAGATTGCTTTTAAACTTTCTTTTTTTCATGTAACCAGTTAATTTGAAAGAGTCTGGTGGCAAAACCATTGCCTTACCACCATCAAAACCTATTTATTTCTACTTTAAAACAAGCTACACTACAAGCAGCTGCTACCTTAATGTAACAGGCCAAGATATGATCTAAGATTAGACTTGATTTCAAGCACTCCCATGGAACAGTTCCTTCTATTTGAATGTACTGTTTGTCAGAACAAAAAACTGGCAGGGAACATACCAGTTTCAGCTAGATTTTGTTATTATAAACACAAACCAAATCAGGGGGTTCAGAAAACATATTTTTTAAGCACCTAAAGGTACAATTTTCCAGTTCAAATGACTTAAGTTTTTTAAGAATAAAAAACCTGAAATGTTTTCTTCCGAGATCCAGAGACACAGTGCTCTTGTTCACCAAAAGCTGAGCCTTAACTCCCAGCATCTCATATTCTGCAAATGAGTAGTTTACTCCCTAAACGCTGATGAAGTCTTTAGCTGTTCTACAAAGTCGCATTCCAGTTCTTCAGACTTGCTCATTTCTTCATGAGAAATATGGGAAGAAATTGTATTACACATTTAAAATGTTACCCAGAGCTTTTGCCCTCACCTGTCAAAAGCAACACAACAAGCACGTGTGTCAGAATCAAGTCCAGAGCAATCCAAATGCTCAAATAATTTAGTACTGAACAACAGGAATGCAAGAATTTTGCTCAAAGGACAAAGCATACTTAATTCACAGTGAAGGTATTAAAGTAGGTAAACAGAAAACACTAAAGAAACACTACACACCTTGACAGAAAGTAGTAAATAATCTTCCATAACTACTACATATTATAAGTTGCTTATAAGCTTTATTACAAATTGTTCAGCTTCCTTAGTGAAGAGGACTCAGCCCATTGATATCAATGGAAAGGCTTTTCCTCACTTAAAATTATGCCTAAGTTCACCTTATCTCCCTTATGCAGGATAGGGCAAAAGGCATTTGAAAAACAAACAAGACAACTGTGTTGACCAACATAATTTGACACAGTTTAGCCCAAAGTATGGAACCAATTTAACAACGTGTCTGTTAAAGGGATAATCTATTTTTTCCTTACACTGTAGCAGCACCTGCTAGTACAGGCAACAGCTACAACAATTTCAGAAGAATGCCTACTTCCATACACTAACATTTACCAAAAGAGAAACTTTGAAATGCACAAATGTAAGTGGCTTCAAAGCATACGCTACTGGACAGGTGAGAAAGTGGTTGCCAGGGTTGTGTCTTTTCTCAAGGCATTGTCCTGCTGTGGAACTTTTACCTGCCAGAGAGCAAACATCCAGACCTTCTGGAGACAAGGAGACTGATACCTTCATGCCTGAAGTTTCAGAGTGTGACTGTATTCTGCACTTCTGTGCCAAACAGCAGCCACACTTACAGATATTCTGCACCACCTGAATAAGGATTTGTGTAACTAACAGCTTTTAAAGGCCACATTTTCACAGTCTTTACAGAAAAGAACACAGAATGCTCATGCATAATTTGCAGTCTGATCATGCAGATTATTCACAATCTATTATTTCAATTGTTCTCGCTTTATTGGTTCCTAAGGTTTTCTTTACTGAAGTATTTAGTAAAATATGTAGGTCACTCCAAAAGTAACGCCTTTTATTTATTTTCATGGAAACTCCAACAACTACAAAGAGCACAATAACAGTATTTAATAGAGCGAATTCTCAGCTACAAAACGCTCTTTTTCAGCATAGCCACCACTGTTAGCTATGCATTTTCACCAGTGATGAACAAGATCACTACCGCCTCACTGCGCTTGTATCCACAATTCAGTCTCCAGAAACATTCAGCAAGCATCAATAAATGTCAGTAGGTGCTGCTCTTTCCACACGAGGGAAATGACACACCTTCACTTTGGATGCACTTCCATGTCAGATGCCATTTTGCCAGGCTGCCCCTCTGCAGTTATCTCACATAAGACAACGAAATGCATCAGAATATTTGTGGGAAGGTTCAACCTCTATTGCCACACCACCAACATTCACCTCTGATGTCATGTGCCAACATAATAAAACAGGAAGCATTACTTTTGCAGCAGTCCTCATACATGAGCAGTTTGCTTTAACCAGACTGGGGACTTGTTTGCTTTTCAAGCAGAGGGTTTGTGCTTCAAGAGAGCTGGCAAGAGGGACTGTTAGAATATTAATTCATCCACCAGACATCAACGCATGTCTCAGGTAGTTTGGTCATTCTACCTTAGTCCTAAAAAGCACTCAAGGATTAAGCTAATGGTCCGTTAATACTTACCCTGGAGTGCCCTTCTGCTTATTAATGGGAAATACATTCTTATAATTCCTATAGCATCATAGCCCTAGTTTATCAGTGCAGAATTCTTCCTAGCATTTGTTCATTTTCCTTAAAAGCAGCGTTTTCAGTAAACATTGGTTGCCTTCAGTGTGGTGCAATAGGTAGGAATGACATTGCTATGCCCTTTCTGCATTTATTGAAAAAAGAAAGAAAGAAAAAGGAGGAATGGCAGCAGCTGATTTCTTTCCACAGTAGCTGGGTTTGGCCAAAGGAAAATCTCATCCCATGGTTAATGGAATTGAGTTTGCTACTTAATATCACATTCCCGTCAGAAAGTAATCACATCTCAAATATTTGTGAGAAATAGCTTAGCTACTATGATCTGATCTTGCAGCTTTTACTGCACAGCACAAAAATTTTTGAAAGAAAAGACCACAGGTCAAATTCATCAAGGAACTGTGCTGTCACTGATTGCATTTGAACAGAATTATACATCTCTAATACAGTTATGCCACCTGTACAAACAGAGCTTAAAGGAATGCAGAAAATAATAAACTGCCTTTCTTTAGTTCTGAGATGGAGGCCTGATTCTCCTTGATTTTGTTCCTGTGCACAACTGCAGAGAGAATGCACCAAACAAGCCAAAAGACTTTAGTCTTTCTTTTCTGCTTGTATTCCTCTGCCCAGCAGGGGTTTACCTGGCTCACAGAGCAAGCAAGATTAGCTGCAGGGCAGCATCAGATTTACCCACAGTTTTATACTGCTTTCTAGACGAGCAGAATAGCTGGCATATGTGGTTCCAGACACACAGTCAGCAGCTCCTTCCCATGTTACAGGCTCGGCACTAAGCCCAATTCAGAAACTTCGCACAAGCTCTAAGTGAGCCAGAAGGCTGTTTGAGTGCTGCTGGGAGGCCATTAGGAAGCCTTCTAGGGGCCATTTACAGCCCCTTGAATCCCTCTGCCCCAAGGCGTGCAAGGTCTAAAGCTACATTTTCCCTCCACTTTTCTGCCTCCAACTTCCAAACTGAACCTTCATGTCACTCGGGGGATTGTGCGTGTGCCAGATGTGCAAACAGCTGTGCCCAAACCTCATTTAGCTTCTGAGCTCTCCATTTCTACCATCTCTGCCCTGGGAAACAAGAGACTTTTCTCTTAAGACCTAAGAGAAAAGTCTCCACCCAGTGCTGTGCAGATACCTTTCTTTCCATGCAGTTTTACCGTCTCATGTATTTGTATTGGGCCACAAATTGGTTGCTGCTGCTCATTATAAACACAGAAGAAAACGTTCTGGCTTTGTGTATAATCAGATTGTGTTGTTGCTCTTGGGTTTGAAGAGGTGCTGGAATTGTAGTGTCTGTAGTCATATCAAATCTAATTTAACTGACAGCACTAATGGAGGCTCAGCAATTCTAGGATACAAGGTATTCTGGTTAAGTCACCTGCACGGATAATTCAGAGGTTGTCTGGATGCCAATTAAGCCTTTCCTCAAGGCACAGATGGAAAAAGGAGCAAAACCCTTGAAAAACATCTGTTTGTTTCTAGTAGTTCCTGTCAGTCAGGCTTCTTGCCAAAAGCTCATTAAAGGTAATTAAAGGGAGGAAAAAGTACATGATCATATTTATTATGTAGATGAAGAAAAGAACTTTGGGGTTTTTATGCTTAAAAAAGGAGAAAGAACTGTTAATACCTCGGCTTCTTGTAGGGTCCCATGGTTCACACAGAGCATGTCTGGACAAGTGATAGGAGAACCACAACCTTCTTGAATGGCCAGCTGCATGTACTGTTTCAGGCACTAGAAATAACAAAAGAGAAAGAACTTAGAGCCTATATGTTAGTAGCACAGCAATGCTGGAACTTCCACACAACTACCACTTTCACTGCCTTAATTGGCTATCCTGTAGCTCCAGCACACAAAAAGCATCAATTATTGCAAGTGTGAATGCTACAGGTCATTACATAGGAAAGAATGCAACACAGAACAATTAATTACGTGTGACTTCATCTGCTGAGCATTGCGTTTATCCAAATCAGCAAGTCAGACCCTTGAGCACGAACTCCTACACTCTGCTCAGTCGAGTTCGGTAGATTATGCAGGAGGATCCTTCATATTAATTAAACAGGCTTCATTCTTTTGTCTTTCCTTTTGCATTCTTAATTCAGACTCTCAGTCAGCAGCCTCCATTTACAAGAAAGAGGCTACTGTTCTCAGCTCCATAAAAGGGGGAGGCTTAGAAGGTTACAGGAGGTTATAATCTGCCCGACAAGATGTGCAGTTATCAGTTCTCTTCTCCCTCTCAAGGCTCCACTGAGATCAGGTAACTTCCAGGATTTACTATGATTTATCATCAGCCTCTGGTCCGTTCAGAAAGAGTTCTAGGTCTGTTTTCAGCACAGACACCTTCCTAGGAACGTTTCAAACTGTTTGATGACACAAAAATGGCAGACTTCTCCACTCCAACGTCAGCATCCCCACCTTTTATTAGGCATGCCAGTTTCAAATACATGTAATTTGGACCTTAGGGCTCCACAATTCTTTTGCCTATTTAACGCATATTAGACCACCTTCAGTGAAGTCACGAAACAAAACTGGGGCAATGGACTGACGCACAGGGCTCTAATTTTATCTCCAAAGTACACAGGCAAGTAAGTGAACTTGCTTCTAAATAAAACAGAACAACCACCTCCTTGAACAAAATCAAAGAGCATGCAGTAAATTGCAAATCACTGCTAACAAAATTACAAAATGTGGATTTCTGGCATATTTTGGTATCGGCTTGCATGGTTTATTGTAAATGAAAACCAACTTGTTTTATGAGTGCAGGTCTAAGCAAGCTTTGTTCTCCACAGATCTATTACATGCTCACATGGTAATCCTGTCCTCCTCATCAGATCTGCCAGCTTCTTCCCTCTGTTGCTTTGTTCCTTTTCTCCCTCCCTGCTCCTGTCCACTGAGGCCAGCTGCAGCACTGGATGCCCCTGACTTAATGGGTCATTAGGGCTTCTAATCTGGGCTTTCCTGATTAAATACCTGACCATTTTTAAGAAATACAGTGTAAGGTTCTTAAGATCTGCCAACCTTAGGAACAGGGCTCCTCAGGTACCTGGGCTCTTCATGTCTTGCTCTCTGCCCTCATAGGAGACTTGATTACCTTCTGCATCAAGACCTACGGCAACATTTGGGGAAGGGGAAAAGTTCCCCTCTTGTCAAAGCATTTAGTCTGCCTTAGTTCCTCAGCAAGCACGAGAGAACAGCCTTTTACTTTCACTGAGATCCTGCCTTCTGTCTCCTCTGCGGTGCTGCCTGATATTGAGTAATTTGTTTTGACAGCATGGTGCAGTGGATTTGTATTTTGGGGGCAGCTCAGGTCAGCCGGGTACAGAGCGAGGACAAAGGCTGAGAAGTTCCTGCAGGCCTACCAGCAGCCCAGAGCCTTGTTCTTAATTTAGACTTCCAGGACAGAAGCTCAGCGCACTGACATTTAACCTCTCCTGCCAACATGGCCAGGAAGAGCTTAAGGAACTTCCAACAACAGCATGGGGTTTGAATTCAGCTTCTATGTCCTCTATCTGAGCCACTAGGGACACCACACCAGGAGAACAGGGGTTTCTGGGGACTGTTAATGCACGGGGATTCTCCTTCACCCACTCACCACTTGACTGTAGATGAGGATAACAAGTTAAGCCTTCTTGCAATACTTGTAGAGGATGCTGTGCTACAAGAGGGTGATTTGGATATATTTCATAACAGATCTGTGCAGTGCCATGGAACTTCACCCAAAACCTACATCTTAAATAGTTTTATAGCTATTATAACTTTCGCCTCAATTTTCTGAGCTTGGAGAATGTATTCTGGAAGCAATTCAAAAAATGATTGATGATGGAAGGACTTACAGGAAGGTTTTTAACAGGATGATGATTTTTACCTAAATCTGTATGTGAAGATTTGAACTTCCTGTGCCCTCTTTCATTTTTAGCAGAAAAAAAAAAAACCAAAAACAAAGATCAGACAGTGGAAAATAACTAAAATTTCAAAATACATCTCCACATTAACAGCAAGACTGTTTTTTAGAGAGGTTTTACTTTATTTACAGTCCATCTACTAATTTAGCTACTTAGTTGAAAAATGGCAAACAAAGCAACTGGATTGACATACCAACTGTATACGTGATGAAAAGAGGATTCACAGTTTGTACAATGAATTCATTTTCTCAGCAGTCTGTTCTCCTACACTATGAAGAATTCATTACATAAATGCAAAATATAAGACTATTTTTTCATGCTTTTTGTCTAAAAAACTGTACGTATTACATATTTATATTACATACATTTAATCCTCTACAAAATGCAGGTAGGACGAAGGTACTCTGTGATACCAGAGTTCCTTGAAAGGATCATCATCTTGACAGCCAAGAAATCACCTCAAGGATTCAGAATCACAGAATCACAGAATGGCCAGGGTTGGAAGGGACCTCAAGGATCATGAATCTCCAACCCCCTGCCACAGGCAGGGCCACCAACCTCCCCATTTAATACCAGACCAGGCTGCCCAGGGCCCCATCCAACCTGGCCTTGAACACCTCCAGGGATGGACGGGGCATCCACAGCCTCTCTGGGCAGCTGTTCCAGCACCTCACCACTCTCTCTGTAAAAAACTTCCCCCTGACATCCAACCTAAATCTGCCCTCCCTCAACTTAAAACCATTTCCCCTTGTCCTGCTGTTATCGATCCTTTCAAAGAGGTCTTAACACCCTTGGGCTTACACTCTCACCAACTTACCACTGTGTAGTGATGTACAAGCATAGAGAGCAGTCAGTGGTTGAGAACCTGAGACTTTTGGTGAGAATTTTTGACATGGAGAGCTACACTCTTTGTGGCCCAAGTCACCTTCAGCAGGCTTCCCACTAGCAAGTGAGGCTTCCACAAACGCCTCACGTATTCAAGGCACAATGGTCAAGGCAGCAGGATTAAAAACCCACTGAGGTCTCTTGCAGAACAGGTTTACAGCTTGCTGCCTACAGATGAAATCTGAGATCTGGCTCCATTGCATTTGCTCCATCAAATAAATGGCAGACAGCAATCAAAGGAATTTTAACTCCTGTACTTGCAATTGTACCCTGATTGGTTTAAGCTCATCTTCACTAAGGTTTTGCTCACCAAGCACCTTTGTGTTCTGGGATATGTTATAAAGTCTGGATGCAATCAAGGAAGAGCGGCTGATTCAAATGTAATACCACTCCACTAGTAAAAATTGGTACACCCAAACAGAAGGTTTTGTGCTGATCTAACTTCACCAATCAAGTTTTGCTCCTGCTGGACTGTCAACTTTAGTGAAAATAGTTCTAGAAATCTTTTTTTTCCTGCCTGATACTCATAATATGTAACATTATCTCTTTCAAATAATTTGTTCTCTAAGCATTTTGAGGAAAAAGTTGTTTTTCACATTAAGATGTTATTGTTTTTCAGGCTATCATTCTGTCATTTACTAAAATAAGGTCAATGTCTATTTGCCTACTTCAAAAAAGTGGTTCTCATGAGATATACATCTAGATGGTTAAGGCCTGTAAAGTACTTAGATCAAATTATAGTACGTGCAACATAGATGCATTTATTTTTATAACAGTTCCACATTTTAACTTAAGAATGAGATGAAAGTGTAATTTCAGTATTACATTTCTAGGTAATGATGTGCCAAAAGCATTTTATCTTTCTCACTGCAAAATTTTATGATTCTATTCAAAGCCATTTTCTGATAATATCTCTGCCAGAGAGAAAAGGCAGATCTCAGTCATTCCTAAATACTACTTTTTCGAGTACCCTGACACGTTCTATTACCTTGCTCTTCTCCCACTTGCACACAGCAATCCAGCTGCCTAAATCATTGGTTCGGATGTTAAAGGATAAAAGGAAACTGTGTATGTGATATGGCAAAATTGAACAGGTAGCACTATGAAAGTTGGAGGGATGGCCATGAAGAAGAAAAATTGAATTAAGTTGGAAAGGATCTTTAAAAATCATCTAGTCCAACTCCCCTGCAATGAAAAGGGACATCCACAGCCAGATTAGGTTGCCCAGAGCCTGGTCCAGCCTGACCTTGATTTGTCCAATCCACCATATCTCTGGGCAACCTGTTCCAGTCCCTCACTACCCTTACTGTAAAAAACTTCTTCCCTTTATCAAATCTAAATCTTACTCCTCTAATTTGAAATTATTTCCCCTTGTGTTACCACCACAGACCCTGCTTAAAAATCTATCCCCTTCTTTCTTGTACTCGCCCTTTAGACACTGAAAGGCTGCTCTCAGGTCTTCCCAAAGCCTTTTCCAGGCTGAACACCCCCAGCTCTCACAGCCTGTTCTCACAGGGGCGGTGTGTCATCCCTTGGATCATTTCTGCAGCCCTCCTTTGGATGCGCTCCACCAGGTCTGTGTATCTCCCGTAGTGAGTATTCCACATCCCATCCCTCGAGTGTGCTGACTACACCCCACAGCTTGGTGTCATCAGCAAACTTGCTGAGAGTGCACTCAATCCCCTGCTGATGTCACTGATGAAGATAGTAAAGAGCATTGGTCCCAGTACAGACCCCTGAGGGACACCACTCATCACTAATCTCCATCTGGACGTTTAGCCATTGACCACTGCTGTCTGGGTACGATCTTGCAAGCAGCTTCTCCTCCACTGAACAGTCCACTGGCCTATTTCCCTGTCAAGTGCTACAGATAATGCTGCTGATCACCATGCAGCAGTTGACATTGAATAAGTAAGGGTATTTTTCTTTAATTAAACAACACAATAACACTGGAAATGAGGGGAGAGGGAAAGCAGGTCTAGAGTGTTTTGTAACCACTCCTTGAGTATGACTTATGTTAAACTTTTACAAGAAAAAAAAAATATTTAAAATATTCTGCAAAAAGAAGAAAGTCTTTCCTACTAATGTATAACTGAAAGACAATTTCAGTTCCAGAAAATTTAAGAAAACTTCAGGTTCCAATCCACAAGACTGATCTAAAATGTTAAATCTCCTTCCGAGATTTAAGTCCCCAAAACCATAATGAGTTTGGGTTTTTTAGCCATGGTCTTTTTTCACACTCAAAATTGGAAGGATGAAATAAAAAAGACTGGAAAGAGGACATAACTTTTTGATTGGCTTTCCAGAGGCCACGAGTATCTTTGCCTTATGATAACAGCCACTTCAGTTCTATGCAGTGTTCATGCACTTTCCAAGTGCATAAGCAGCTTAACAAGACATAGCTCTCATTTCTTTCTTATTTATATATGTTACCTGTTTTTTAGTGCATACACATGACAGTGTTGTAGTCACATAGCTTGTATGTATTATTGACTTGTCAGAACTCCAACAAATTAACAGTACAGTCATAATTGTCATGACATGCACCTCTGCACATTCAATCTGTAACACTGAACCACCCACTTCCAGTGTGTAGAGATCAAACTCCTGGAATCTGTCAAGCACTTCTAAACAGGTCTTAAAGCCAGATGAATTAATCCTGTTGTCATTTAGCTTGGATGCATCTGCACTTTGCTTGGAAAAAACAACAACAACAAAAAAAACAACAGGGCTTTTCCAATCAAAAAGAGTTTGTTAAAAGTACAATAATAGTACACCAAGAAAACAAGCTATTTTATCGCTCAATCTGTATGTTAGCTAAGGACCAGATGCAGCAATAAATGAAGTTACCTTTAAATGGATATAATTAAATGGATAAATCGGGTCACAAAAAATCTTTATTGAGAAAGATGCTTGAAGGAAAGCAGAAAAAAAGATCCCTTTCAGCCCCTAATGGCATATTATCTTGTAGCTTAGTGGAAGCAGAGGAAAAATATGATTTGACAAGCATCTTATTTTGTCATAACTAAGTGAAAACATCAGTAAGGAAAGATGACAATGGACCAGTAGATAATTATCTCCTGCTGCTCCTCAAACCCGGTTTTCCAGGGGCTCTTCCAAATCTGTCTCAGGGATCTGCTGTAATCCACTGCCAATGGTGCTGGATTCTGCTCAGACACACAGTCCAAAACAAATTTACACAAAGCCTTCCACAAAGTGGAAGCACTTCATTAAAATCAGGATGGCTACCTGGTAATCTTTGACATAAAGCAGCACCACAAAACAAAAAAAAGACCAGAGAACAGGACTAGAAAAACCTCAACCAGTTGTGAACACTGTTTGCAAACAAATCTGTGTCAAACCAAACACTCCCTTACCAACAGCTACAAAACAGATGTGACCACGAGGCTTATGTCACAGACTGGCTCCGATACTCCACTATTCCAAGGCACTGACTTAGAATGTGCTTACTTCACATCTGTTTCTTCATTTGTTAAACAGAGATGACAAACTTTGGTGACACAGTGCTGTGATTAAATATTGTGGTTCTCTCTTCCTCCTCTGTCCTCCCCAATTCTCCTCTCGGCCACTGTCATGGTGCTACCATTCCTGCTGACTTCAGCAACACGTTGCCCACTTTCCTGAATGGTAGCATCCACCAAAAGGGTACATTTGTGCCTTTCTGATATTCTATCCAGAGATACATGCAAGAAGCTCTTAAACCATCTAAATTATGATAAAAATGCTAAGCGTTCAGTGCCAATATTAGCAGGTGTGGGAATTTTCTTTTTTATAACTTTTAAAAAAAAAAAAAGCTATTCTGAAACATTTCAAATGTCAAGCTGGGAAAAAAAAAAATCTGAAATGTCAAAATTTGGCAGCTTTTACCTGTGGGTGGAAACAGAAAACAATCTGAGGTGAGTTTTATATAAAGTAAGTGGGTCATTGCAGCACAAGGGCTCTTTAGGAACAGGAGAACACAGTGTTCTAGTGCAGCCATGAGCACATGCAGATGTCTCCTAGGATGAGGAAAAGAAGTGAAAGAAGAGGGGATCAAGAAGTCCCCTCATGAAAGTTAGCACAGAGAAAGATAAGAAACATTAAAATCCAATGTTTGCTAGATTTAGGTGTTCAGATTTTCTCTTACTGATAAATTTTACTCAGTAGTCCTTCACTGGAGTATTTGTGTATAATGCATAATTCAGCAGACATCTCATGCTCTTTGTCATCTGCTTCTCCCTTGACTTTGGTTGAATCAATCTCCAAAGCTCCAAAGCTCTGCTCCAAAGCTTTTCTTCCCGTGCTTTTTGCAGTTCATGCTGATCCTTCACATCAGTTTGTCTACAGCTCACCAGTCCTTCCCTAGAAAAGCAGTCTAAGGCTTGCAGCAGTAAGGACAAAAGGTCAGTATGAGGCCAACTGAAGAAGAAGAAGGTAGGGCAGCACACAGCTGCCTTAGAAGGCACAAGAAAAGAGTGCCCTGCTGTTGAAGTACAAAGGTGAAAATTCTCTTTCTGGAAGGATTTTCCCTTCCCCCCTTGAAAATGTAGCTGGCAGCAGCATGCCAGCTCCTCTCTCAGAGACTGCAGAATCCTATGGCCCTGACTCACCAGGCAGGCAGGCAGCTGCCCAGGGCACCAGGCTATCAATAGCTGTAGAGGAGCCTTTTTTTACCTTTCCTGAGCCCTGGCCTTGCTGTCACACAGCAGAAAATTGGGTTCTCCCAAACACTGCCAGATCACCTACTTTGTAGAATATTTGAGGTAGAAGTTACCTGTGCTTCTATTCAACAATGCATGTTGACTTTTCCTGTTAAGGTTGGAGGAGATTTAAACCTGGATTAGACTGGATTGTGTGCACCAAAACATCAAACATGTGATCACCATGGCATTTGTTTTGCATATTTTGTAATTCAGTTACTTCACACACTTCTCAGAAATACAAGACTTAACAAAGAATTTGCTTGGATGAGAAAGAATGGTGAATCATGCTAGACCTGCAGAACATGTACTGTCAACATCTAAAACTATCTTTTGCTTTCAGAGTTTGTTATATGTTGTTTTATGCATCTCAAAACCTGATCCAGTAAGTAAGACACAGGACGAATACAAGCCACTGCCTGATGTAAAGAGGGTGAAGCTATAGTGTGGAATTGCTCACCTGGCTCATATAAGAAACCTGTAGTTTTCAGAAAGAGAGAGGAAAAAGAGGAAAGACAAAACCAAACAGAACCGAGGACGGAGGAAGCTAACACATTAACAGACCCCTTCAAAACCACATTCTCCCTAACAGCAGTGCTGTCAAGAGCAACCAAACTGTGAGAGCACTTCTGACACTTGTCCAAGTACAGCAATGTATAATTTTGTAAGCTAATCAGGATACAAAAAAATATTATTTTGCTTTGGATTCAGGCAGAAGTACAGTAAAATTCTGTATTTCATAACAGTCTGATGGCAAAGCCAGGCACAGTGAATAATCATTTTATGTAGATACGTGAGCAGTGGGACCAAAGGAGCAAAGACCTTTGTAGCTGGTTGCTTCCAAGGAATAAAAGGCTTCAAGACAAGGCAAGCACAAGATGCTGTAGACAGGAAGGATATCCTGCAAACACACAAGAAGGATGACTGATAAGATAAAATGGATAAAAAGACAAGCAGTACTGAGAACAGATGAGACGCTCCCTTTTCTGAATGGGACGTATAGTATAAAAAGTATGTGGCATAAGCAATATGTATATTGCAAAATATTATATGTGTGTATTCATTTATAATAACGTGTGTTTGCAGCATGGCACTCCACAAAGCTTTAATGGGCACAGGAAGTTATCTGAATAATATAAAGGATGTCAGAAGTTTTGCACGATGTAGTTTTAAGCCACGATGTACATTATAGCTGTTTCCAAAGCATGCAGTGTGTAAAGGAGTGCTTCATCTTACATGTCAGTGGAGTCTCACACCAATTGCAACAGTAAGACATGGAGCTGTTGGAGGCCTTCCAAAGGAGGGCCAGGAAGATGACTGAAGGTCTGTGCCACAAAGAAAGGCTGAGGGAGCTGGGTTTGTTCAGTGTGGAGAAGAGAAGGCTCTGCGGAGAACTCATTGCAGCCTTCCAATAATGAAAGCAACTTGTAAACAGGAGGGAGACCGACTTTTCACATGAGCAGATAGTGATAAGACAAAAGGAAATGGTTTTAAAATGAAAGGATTGAAATTTAGGTTAGATATTAAGAAGAAACAAGTATAAACAAGAGGCAGACCGATGTTTTACAAAGCCCGATAATGACAGAACAAAGGGCAATGGTTTTAAACCATGAAGAGGGAAGGTTGTGATTATACATTTGTAGGAAATTCTTTACTCAGAGAGTGGTGATGCACTGGCACAGGCTGCCCAGAGAAGCTGTGGGTTCCCATCCAGAAGGCATTCGAGGCCAGGCTGGATGGGGCACTGGGCAGCCTGAGCTGGTGTCTGATTTAGTGGGTGGCAACCCTGCACACAGCAGACAGGTTGGAACTCAATGATCTTTATTAAGGTCCCTTCCAACCCAAGACATTCTATGAAATGATAAGAAATCCAAGGTTGATGTCTTCTCAGACTGGCCTACCAAATGAGATGACTGTATCATACAAAGCCATCTGTTTTCTCTTCTCTGAACAAGCAGAGTAAAAATGGCTAGGTGAAAAGCTCCTGTCTTAATTGCAACCTTCTTCCAAAATGCAAATATACACCTCCTTAAATAAAGCTTACTTTGGCAAGAACACAGCTTCTCTAAGATATAATATTTACTACAAGGGTATCTAAGCTGAAAAAAATAGCTGTGTACAAAGTCTAATAAAAAGGAGATATAATCTCTCCCCTGCAGATGCTCATACATTAACAATTTCCAATTACTGCCCAGATCAAAAGTGTTGTAGTAAAAAACAATCACAGACAGAGAACTATCAGTGCACTTGGCAAAAAAAAAAAAAGCTACATATGTAATAGAACAAAAGTTAACCAAACTAGTGGCTTTATTTTAGTAGAATTGAACATCCTATGCCCACGTGAAGTATTCTATTAAATTTCAAATTTAATACTGTTCATGGATCTACAGAATTAACCTTAGTGATAAAAAATACAAATAAGCTATGCAGACAGGTAGCTCTGCTAGCTCAAAAACTAATATGGGCTAGATTCCTACAGCTCAAGGTTAACATTCACACAGCCTTTAAGACAGATGTTGCATTAAGAAGGTATCTAAAAGCCTTGTCATGGATGGGAGGGAAGTTACAGCACTGCATAGCAGAGCAGCCACTGCAGGCTGTGCCCAGTGCAGTGTTTTACACAAGTCCTGGCATTGCACTGAGGCCCTCTGTAGTGAGGCGCTGCTTCTGCCACTGTTCTTTGGAGGCTGCCTAAAGCTATCACTGCCACTTATACAGCCAGAAAATGCTGAGTTCAAGATGGAAAAGCATACAAGCAGGTTAAAAGACAGAGACCTCTTTGTTGAAGGAGGTAAGATCTATGCGTCTCCGTTGCATCAATACAGACACAGATTATCAACCACATCTGTGCTAGAGGTATCAAACAGCCTTCCTCTGTTACACATCTTGCTTCTATATAAGTGCCTTACAACTTCCTTTCTCCTTATAACCACTACAAAATCTTTCAGTGCTTTTTGAAACCCTTGATCTCTCCAGGAACATTTCTGAACCGAAGTTCAGTGTACCTCCTTGCATTACATAGCATGGCATTTCTTTGTGGGCACACAGGAATCTCTGGGAGCAAAGATATACTGGTATTTGCTTGTATTTGTTTCCATCTCAGCACACGTAGTGAGCAAAAGGAAAGGCAGCTGGAAAGCACAGAGCACTCTGCAGGCAGTGACACAGCCCACGTCCAATCTTTTGCACCGTCAGGTGCAGAAATAAGAAGAGAGCAGCAACTCATCACAGAATGCTTGAGCACATAAAAGATGCTCCTTTTCTACCTGTCCCTGGTATCACAGCCAGACAAGGTGATCACAGGACAAGTGAGAAGTGACTGTGAAAGACAGAGGTGAACAGGCGACAACAGCCAAGGGGTAGACACAGAGCATAAGCACAACAAAGGCATATTAAGCCAACTCATATACACAGAGCTTGTCTAAAGGCTTCACCCAGCTGCATTCAAAACTCACCCAAGGCTGACTCTAGCCTTATACGGAGTCAGCACAGATGCAAAACAGCCATGATTGCACTCTGTAATGGTAGTCCTAAAGCCATGTTCAGGGCGGACATGCTTCATGCTACCATCCAAGTATAAGGTACACATGCAAGGTGGCAGGTTCAGCATCAACAAAGGATGGGTAGGAACAGCAGCCATACCCAGTTGTCACTGATTTCTCCTTTAAGAACAGTGGAGAACTCAGCTCTGTCTGGTACAGTACTCAGCAGACCTCCCTTTCCTAGGGCCAGAGGATTACTCTGCTCAGCCAATACTCAGGTTAGAGTCAACTGCTACTAATGTTAGTAAATCGGTCAGTAAATTCTCAGAGAAGAGTGAGACTGCTTTATAAATATCAATACTTCCAAGTTTTAAATTTAAAGTTCTATCTTCCTTTGTATCTACCTGTTAGGCATGTCTTGTGGAAGTCAGCATGGAAGAGATGCTACATGAATTTCAGGCTGAAAATGCAATTAACCACTCTTCTCCTGGTTTCTTGAAACATAGGGATTTGAAGGCTGGACTATCAGATGGACAAAGAATTGGTTGGATGGATGTAGGCAAAGTGCTGTTCTCAACAGCTCTATGTCCAGGTGGAGGCTGGTCAGAGGATGGTGAGGCACTGGCACATGTTGCCCAGAGAAGCTGTGGATGCCCCATCCCTGGAAACATTCAAGGCCAGGTTGGATGGGCAGCCTGATCTGGTGGGTGGCAACTCTGCCCATGGCAGGGGGTTGGAGCAAGATGATTTTTAAGGTCCCCTCCAAAATAAGCCATTCTATTATTTTTATCCTGCTTCATAACATCGCTTTGCTTCTCTGAGTTCAAACAATCAAGTGCAAAATTTAGAAGTACTTATTTGAGGCTTACCTGCAATCTGTTGTCAAAAAATAAATACTTTTATTCTGGAGATATTAAAAAAAAACCAAAACCTTCTGTACTGTGACTTCTGACCTGCTTTCAGTATTCATTAGTCAGGTACATCAAAGTCACTATTGCCAGAGAAACTGGATTCATTTCCCCATGCTGACAAAGAAACCAGAAGAGCACTAATATCTGCAAGGCTTTTATGAGCTTACTCAACCCCAGCCTTTATCACTTCCACCAGCTTTATTTGATCTGAATTTGCAGGGTGCAAAATCCTCACTGACAACTATAGGCAATGCATGACCTCGGCAATTTCTCTGCAGCACGGACTGCAGAGGCAAAGGTTCAATAGGCCAGGTTTAATTTTTGTTTAGGTTTTCTGACTGCCCTTAAAAAAATACATTCAAGACTTAAAGGAAAAAAAGGCCTATGACTACCCAGAAAATAACAGGGAAACGAAACCACAGTCATAGGATGACTTTTGCTTCAGAAGAAATGAATGTGTATGTTCTCTGATAGTCTTAAAATGCATCTTTTTTTCCTATTTACTACCGGGATTTATTATTATTGTATGCTACAGGAACATCTGTTAGAGCTGCATGTTATTAAATGCAGAATAACAGAGAAATCTTCTAGACAAAGCAAGAGAGACTAATACCAAATGCTCTAGGAAAGCATCCCCTATCAGCAGAGGTAACACTTCTAGCAGGATGTAAGCAGTCCCATCTTGAAGTTCTGTCTATTTTCCATTACTCTGCTCTCGTAACTTAAAGGTGCTGCTAAATCTTACCGATGTACAAAAGATGCAGTGGCATTCCTGCAGAGTGGTCATCTTATCCAGGGAGTATTCACAGAGACATAGCTTGCAAGTGAGCAGGGGCTCCAGCGCTAAGTCTCCAGCTTCTGACTTGTCAGCTGTCATGGTGTCAGGGCTAGGCTTCCCCGCAGAGCCCATTCTCTCATCAGTTGTCCTCTCTGCCTGGAAAGAGAAATCAAGAGCTGAAGCATCCCACAGACCATGTAGTTACTTCTCATTGAAGAGAGAACTTACATCTCATGAAAGCCCCTACACACCTAAATGTACTGTCATCTTGGTTCTAGTCTCGTGCTTCAAGACATTCTACCAAGAAGGTTCCTGAGAGCCCAGGACCCCAAAAGACCTGAACTGGACTGCATTCTCAGAGAAGATTTACCTTGTTGGCATCAAATGTATCAGTCAGGGCACTTATCAGCAAATTCAAACACAAATCACATAGATTAGACATTACTTATATCACACACAACAGTATTTTTACATCCAACCCAAGACCATGCAGCTCTTCCACTTAACTCTGCAGGGCTCCTAGGCATCTAAATGAGTTTTGTGAGCCTTAAACTAAGTGCACACTTACATGGAGATGCTCAGAATAACCATGTCCCCAGAGCTTGGGGAAGAAATTCCTATCCTTAGAGAAGCACCAATGGAATGGTGCACCTCACAGAAATATCATGCTTAAATACAATGAAACCTGTTTCATAAGCATGGTATTTTTGTGAGGAGCACTTACTGCCACCTCCAAGAAACACGATCTGAATTCCACAGACTTGCCTCTGAATACACTTATCTGATGGCAAGAAGGCCTTCACACACATTTCTGACAAGCAGAGGGCTGGAAGCCAACTGCACACAGCCAATTGCAGCAGCCCAAAGTGAAAATGCAGCACCACCAGATCTAGGAGGTCACTTTACAAATGGAAGCTGTGTGAACATGAAAACAACAGGGGACCGAGACTTGTCCATGTGCCTGTCAGCTCTGACATCTCACAAGGCAAAGAGGAGACTTGAGCCCTGTGGTCCACTTGTGCTTCCCTCCCCTGCAGCCTCATGTGTCCCTATGGCAGGGCTGTCAGGTCACATTTGGCAGCATGTCACTGCTGCTGTGCTGCTGCACCCCAAGCGGTCATGCCAGCTGCAGCTGGTCCATGTGTACACAGTGCACTAGCTTGCAATATCTGCAGAACTTCTCCCCAGAAGAAGAAACGATGGTGCTCATGGAGCTAGAAGAGGCAACACATGTGAAACCTTGCCCCACAGCTCCTATCCCACAAGATGGCACACGTTTGAGACCCATTCCCATGCCTGGCCCATGAGGCTCTTGTCCAGAGTTCCTATGAGTCTGCAGGAAGACCATTTCCTTTCAAAAGCTATGCAACCACAATAGATCTGGGTGGAGCACACTTTTTCACTCCTTAGTTTCCAGTCTGGAAGAGCAGCCATCAGATGTATCTCTTGGGATGTCTTTCCTGTAAGCAGACTGTCTGAGAGACACAAGAGTCATAGCCAAGATTCTGGCAACCAAGTTTCTGTCCACTAATCCAAAGAAAATCCTCCTTTTAATGTCTTGCAATCACTGCTCAAGATATGTGCTGTGCCTGCATTTTTTTTGGCTCAGTCTCCACCTGCAGTCTCTATCATGCAGTCCCCACAACACACTCCATACAGCTGCAGAGCTAGAACTCCTGCACGGCCAGAAGCCTAGGAATGAAGCTTCCCTCTGAGTCAGAAACTGCAACACTCTTCTGTAATTACTGCAACAGGAGGAAAAAAAAGCAGCAGTGAGTCACTGGAAACGCTACGGCAGATCAAGAACTACCTGTTATTTAGAACTACGTGTTAGACGTTATCTCAGTGTTTGGGAGAACTGCAACACGTTTACTCAGCTGCATCCATAAAGGTAAGCTACTCACCTCCACATGCAGAGCACCCTGTGGAAATCTCCAGTAAACGACTGAAAGCAAAGCTGGAGGATCAGAGCATCCAGCCCCCAGCACAGCCCTGGCTCACCTCACCACAACCTCATTAACCCCAGCACAGTTCAGCAAATGAAGCAGCCAGAACTGCAGCTATGAGCACAACCGTGCAGCCTGCTTACAGAGCATCTTGGGGAAGGCATCACAGCCACCAGCAGCTGCTCTCCCTCCATGCCAGCCCATCCATAAGCTCTTCTCCAGGTCAGGCTGGCACAGGCAAAGCTACCCTGTTAGTATCTGAAAATATGTCCAGCAAAGTGAGAGCATGTACACAACCTGCTCCTCTTCCCCAAGCAACCTAATTAATCAGTTTGCTTCTGCCCACCAGAACTGCTACTTTTGCTATGGCTGCCACAAAAAAACATGCAGAAAGAAAGATCACAAAGGACAGCCCACGCAGCGGCAACTGGGCTCTGAAGAGAAACCAGGCCTGGTGAGGGTAGTTCATTTCCACAATCAGAATAGTTGGTGGAAATGATGGGGAGAGAAAAATCACTTGTCTTCCTCTTGTTCTCACCCTCTACTCCTCCTTTTCCAACACTTCAGGATGCATCGTCCTCTTCCAGGCTCTCAAACCACCTCCTCAGCTTTAGCACCACTGTCAGAACTGACTTTTCCATCCACTGTGGAACAGCTCTGAAGTTCCAGCTCAGTT
The DNA here is from genome assembly GCF_951394365.1 of Tetrao urogallus. NCBI lineage: Eukaryota > Metazoa > Chordata > Aves > Galliformes > Phasianidae > Tetrao > Tetrao urogallus. Next base: position 86,285,902 of record NC_136815.1, on the reverse strand, counting down.
CCTCCAAATTTTTATAGCTTTTACTTTGCTAGGCCCAGTTCCGTAGACTGTCATTAGTTTACTACACATCCATTAGCACTCCTTATAGTGGATTAAAATTCCTACTGTAATTACAAGTTGCAAAGAATTTAGGTTGAAAACAAAACATCTCGAATGTATGTTTTCCTGCAGAGGAAGAGGCAGTCAGCTGAGGACAAAGTTGAAAAAGAGCATTCTGTATGTGGTTATATTAATAAAAATATATATATATGAATATATTCTATTATGTTATAGTAATAAAAATAAATTACCAGAAATAAAAGTAAGTGGAAAGTCTCTCTCAACAGAGGCTGCATGAAATCTTGTGGAGCAAAGAAAAACACATCTCAGGGATGCACTAAAACAGAGGAACATACTAGACTAAATTCTGCACCAGCACAAATCAGTCAAACTGACTCAAACTGGTCAAACTGGAGGTGCAAAGAAGAGCTATTACAGCTCATGATAAAAATCCCCTCAGCCCCTGTGCCGCTTTCTGGGGGGAGGCAGAGAACTTGGGGATGGGGTGAAAGCAAGCTTGGGAAAAAAGGAGGGTAGGGAGAAAGTGGTGTGTTAAGTTTTGGTTTTGTTTCTCACCACCCGAATCTATTTTAATTGTCAATAAACTGATTTTCCTTGAGTACAGTCTGCAACCCCTAGGTTGAAAAGGGTAACACTCCTGTGACAGTCATACAAAGGCTCAGGTAAGTCTGCCCAGCTGCCTCAAAGCAAGATTACCAGTCTGGAAAAACAAAAGTTACTCTGTGTAAATGATAGCACAAGCAGGCCAGGCAGTCTCCTAAACTGCAACATCAGGACATTATCTGTGTACCTGCAACCAAGTCACTATTTAGCTGAAAAGATGTGTGTGGGTGTGACTTCTGCCACTTAGAAACATCATGCAAAAACATGAAAGGTTTCCGCACTGGTACTGGAGGAGAATGAATGGATTGTATTCAGTGCCATAAATCACCCTTTCATTTTTCATACGCTGTATCCAATAACAACAAGAGTTCTTAGAGAAGCTCCTTCAAGCCTTGCGTTTACAAGCAATTCTGCTGAAGTTAGCAGAGCTCTATGCTTTTAGCTCAATGCTGAGTTTAAAGGAAGCCAAGGAAAGTACCAAAATGAACAAGCTGCTGCAGGAAATATTCACAGGACAAAAAGGGCCCTTTTTTTTTTTCAGGCTGCTGTGTGCCCAGATGATGAGACAGGGTAAAAACCCTGACATGCTGTCTACGCCAAGCTTCGCCCCCAGGTTGCCATAAGCCAGCTCCCAAGGAAGGGTGGACGTGCATGCACAAGGTGGGATCACAAAGAGGTTTGGGGTTCGGCTTAAGGTCAGGTGTGGGCCCAGCACATAACAATGCCTCCCCACTTTGCAAAAAAACAGTAACAGAATGACAGAACTGACAGCACCTGTAAAATTCCCATTTAGTGTTCCAGGTATTTATCAAACTTTATTAGAGAAATGTTTGCAAGCGCTGCATTTCTCATGCCCTAGAGATTTTTGAGGTACTCCACCCATTACAAAAAGAATCATCATAAAAGATTTCAAAAATCTAACAGTAGTATTGAGATAATGGAGTCAGATCACTGTGAAATTAGGACATGTGAAGACAGGTGTCAGAAACAGTTTGTGTTACACGTTTACGAGGGTGGATGGTGATAGGACAAGGGGGAATGGTTTTAAACTGAGACAGGGAGGTTTAGGTTAGATATCAGGAGGAAGTTTTTCACACAGAGGGTGGTGACATATTGGAACAGGTTGCCCAAGGAGGCTGTGGATGCCCCATCCCTGCAGGCATTCAAGGCCAGGCTGGATGTGGCTCCGGGCAGCCTGCTCTGCTGGTTGGCGACCCTGACCAGTTCTGGCTGTGTGTCCTTAGCTGTCCCAACTCTCTCAGGGCAGTGTTATTCAAAATTTGCATTTAGGGTAGTTTTTTTGAACTCCGTGATTCTGCACAAAGATTGGTCTGAATCAAGCCATGCTATTGCTTCTGTGGTCTAATACACTGGCCGCTAAACCACAATGCAATCATCTCCTCTTTTGATACGCAGTGCCTACACAGAGCTACCAATCTAGTCCACACAGCACTACTTATCAAGTACCAGCTAAGGAAGGTTATAAAACATGTGATTAAAGCTCTACTTCCAGAAAGCCATCATCTTCGAGGCGGATGCTTCATCATATGCTTAAGTGTTTTTATGTAAAAAAAAAAAAAAGTCTCAGTGTTTGCCTTATTAAAATGTGATTATTAACAAGTCAAACAAGTGTTTAATTTTTTTTCTGAAACTGCAGTCAGCAATCAGATCCATGAATGTAGGGTCTAATTTAAAATACATTTTTTGTGTATTTGGATTTCCCATAATACATCTGTGCCTTAATACAAGCAAGCAAGCCAATGACTTGATTACATGCATGCACAAGGAAAACCCATTTTGGATACCATGATACGCTACCAAGGTGAAGTATTAGAGAGAATAAAAACATTTCAGTATCTGTACTCTTTGAGCAGAGACTGAGAGAAGTCAGATGATTAATACGTCAGACAATGTAAAATGCTATTTTAAAATAAGCTTGTTTAAAAATCAAGCAGCCTAAGTAAATTTCTGTATGTTGCATGAGAACACACTGAAGGCAGTTTCTATCACTTGTTTTTGTTGGAAAGTCAGGAAAAAAACAAGCCCTTGAGCTGCTGTTCAAGAAGTATTGGCTGTATAGAGTATCATCATAGCAAGCTAGCAACCAGAACATAAATATATAAAATATTTTGTAAAGGATATACTGAGTGGGAAGCCTTTCATACACACACACAAAAGTAAGGAACAGAATGCACTAACTCAGAATATCATCCCGCTTCCTGTAAGGTATTTTTATACTAGATTTTAGGATGCTTAAAGCACATATTGAACAGTTTCCCAAATCCCACGCAAACCCAAAAGTTTCAAATTATTCTAGTAAATCAAAACATCGTTAGAGCATATGTAAATCATTACACTCCACAACCCTTTGAGGGCACAGTTGTTCAGTAACACTATCTCTACTGCAATACTGTTTTGTAATACTGTGATACTTCCCAATCACTTCTAAAGACTGAAAAAGAAATAATGCAGAATTCTGATCTTCATCTCTCCTCGTTACAGTCAGGAGCCATGCAACAGCAAAACTCACTGACCCCATGAGGACAAAAGTAAGCCTTTCTGGGGGGATGGTGTCAGATCACTGCATTGCAGAAGCCACCACCTTCATCGTGTTCTGCTGGAACAAGGATGGTACAGATGCTGAGGAGACAGCTCCATCAACACTGCCAGGCTAGGAAGCAAGCTCCCCACATCACATCTACTGGACTAAGCCAGCAGGGCAGGCTCAGCCTGGCTACTAGAAAGAAGCTCTTCATCAGAGGGTGGTCAGACTCCCCAAGACAGTGGTCAAAGCACTCCATGTTGGACAATACTGTAAAACATATGGTTTGAATTCTGGGTGGTCTTATGTGGAGTCAGGACTTGGTAGTCTTTGTGGGTCCCTCCCAACTCATTATATTATATGATTCTGTGACTCAGGCGCTGGAGGCCTTCAGGCAAGCAATTTAGGGTGACCCAGATGAACTGAGCTTGCTCTGCCTAAGCAGCATGATGGTTCAGGGTGCCCACAGCAAGCCATGGCAATATATCTGGTCCTGCAGCTTGTTAGTAGCAGGACTCTCCTGATGTTTCACGCTCACCCTACACACTGTGAAGCTGAATTCAAACAGCACAAACTGCAGCTAGACAAAAGCACTTGCAAATGTGGCATCAAACATTTCCAAGTATTTCCAAAACACATCAGAACAAGAAAATTGTGCCAACTGGAATTTCAAGTATTAGCGACCAACGCAAGATTAGACTCCAAAGCTTATCTAAATGACACTCCCTATTCTTAATGATACTATGCAATGTCTGCCAATGCTAAGCTACAAGGAATTTCCATTCTAACTAGTTTGGCGTCCTTTATTTTGAATTTCCTGTTGTCAAGAGGTAATACACCACTACTAAAAAAACCCCCACTCTTCATGACATCAATGTCAAAAGCAAATGATAGATCTTCCTTTTTGACCATGTGAGGGTTTTTGGAAACCACAACATACTAAGTAAAAAGGAATAGAACCCTTGGGATGTCAAGTGGGTAGATAACTTGGCTAGCTGTTTGGCTCAGCCAAAACAGGAATAGGAAGTCAAATGCAACAATTTGACTTTGACACAGGAGAAAAACAAAAAACAAACAAAAAAAACCCACGGTTTATTTTTGTTAACTTGATAACAAAACCTTGGGATACATTAAATCCTTGAAATGGAATGTTTACAGTCCAGATAGTTTTCAGAAGATATTTGTGACATTGGCCTATTCTGAGGTCAAGGAATTTTCAGAAGGTACTTGTAAATTCATGTTAAAGCAGTAGAACTGTATTTGACAGAGGGGCCGACTACATCTGTTTGGTCATAGCAAATTCTCTTCTAAGAAGAAAATCAGTGAGCTGCTGGGCTCCTCTGGCTGCAGACTGCTCCTTCAGAGCAGCCAAGGCTGCGTGCAGGGAATAGCGTCCGACTGCAAAGCAGGCAATCCAAGGCAAGTAGGGACACGACTCACAGCCAGGCCTTGAAGGTGACAGCAAAACATTTCTTAGCGCCAAGGCAAGCATGCAGAATTTTCCAGTAGGCAAAAAACACCTGAGCTGAGCACAACAATGAAAGATCTTCCACTGAGCTCTGTAGGAACGCTGCATACGGAAGAAATCAACTGAACGTCATATATTGAGAAAATGGCATCTGTTTACTTATTTATTTTTAGAAGAGATGATCTGAGTAATGCTTTCTTTTCAGAGCCTGCAACAAGATGATAACTTTAACGTCTCAGTCATTTCATTCTGTGAGGCCAAGACATCTGCAAACTTGAAAGATTATGGTCCTGCCATCTTGTTTACTGTGAGCATCAAAAAGTACTTCCACACAATTTTGGATTTACATCAAAAGGACAATCAAAGTACAAGTTTGTTTTCCTTTTACAATTTTTGTGTGCCTGCTCAGCGAGTAAAACTAAACACAATGAAGGTTTCGTTTGCCCTCTATCTAATCTTTCAGTCAAATATGCTGTGTATTATTCTAAATAAAACATGCTGTTCAAGATAACTAAGATAAAAACAATAAAGGATTGAAAACTACCTTCAACCAAAGAATGTCTCAATGACATAGAACATTGGGAAGAGTAACAGGCATCAAAGACTGAGATCTAGTCCAAAGATTACACCTTGTGGGAGTCACAGTAGTTAATACAACACTTTACTTTAAGAAAACAACACGAGAAAGTACTCACTGTGCTATAGTTTGATAAGAAATAATTCAGAATCATTAAGAAGTAATAGAGGAGGTTTGGGAATCTAATATGAAAGCAGCTTGTTTTGCAACGAACACCTGCATTTATTGAAGTAACTGACACTTCTTCTCATAGCTGGTTATCAATCTCATTGCAGTGTATCCTGAAATCTCTGCCAGGTCCTCAACGATCAAACCCTACCAAAGTCAGCTGCAACAGGAGGTGAGGGAAGGACAGAGAGCTGTACAGCTCCAGCCAGATCTGCAGAGGCAAGAAAGGGAAAGAAGCTCCTGTGGCAATCCCTGTGTGAGCTTCTCTCTCCTAGTCCTCTCAATGTCCACATTTGCTCTTCCTCTTTTCTAGTCTGCTTGTTGCATTCCTCACTTAAATTCCAAATTTCAACTTTCATTATGGAAATAACTTCAAAGGAGAACAGAAAGCTGTAAACACAGATCTCAGCCTTAAGAACCTTAGTATCTGACGGGCTGGTCCCTACATTACCCTACCCAGAAAGTCAAAGCCGCGGCAATGAAAATGCTGCCAATGGCTCCAGAAGGCCTGTTCATGAATGCACAGATAAGCAACTAGTGATAGTTAAAAGCTGCCCTTCCAAAACCTCCCAAACACTCCAAACAATGTACATCTAATAACACAGCCCTGAAAGACCTCATAGCCTTGCTATATATACTATAGCATGACAATCTTCTAAAAATCTTTCCAAGGATACCTTTCTGGTGGATGGCCTTAATTACACCATGCCCTTCAAAATGTCTTTTGTCATCTCTGTTAAATAATTAAGAAAAGGAAGTATGGGAAGACATCTCAACTCCTTCTTTACTCCTCTCCCCATAGGTGCCTATTTCTTTCATTTGTTGGCCCAATATGCCAAGAAGAGAGAGGCTATGTCAGCAAGGGGTTTGAAATTGGTCAAACCATGTTGACTACTTGAGTGTTTGCAATATTTTTATTGCAAGTGGCCAGTATAAAAAACACACATCCTTAAAGCAGCATTAGCTAGATGTTATATACATTTATAGATGTTACATACACTTACTCCACTCTAGGCAAAGGGCATGATTTTCTTTCCCACAAACCCTCCCTGGAGAGTGTGATGGAGACTCTTCACCACTGAACCCATCAGCACAAATGTGAAGAGGTGGGAAGGGCTCAAGATAGCATTTTCTCCATTGCGTGAAACTTCACGGAGCAAGTTATTGCTGGCCCTCTGTATGTTGTCTTAGTCCTAAATTGGGGAAACTCCACTGGGACAGGTTCCAGGATCAGGGATTAGCTGAGATTTTGCTGCTTGAGAAATTTCAAGTGAGTGCACTGCTGGGCAGCCCAGAGGGTCAGCTTTTTTTTTCCCCCCCACTGACTACATCCCTGTTACCTTTTTTTTTTTTGGAGGGGGGTGAAGGGATAGGGGATACCAGCTTGTTTTCCTTCACCTTCTCCCCACATCCACCCACCTGAATGCTTCCAAAATTAAGAAGAGCCAGAACACATGAACGTTCATATATACAGTTCAAACATAACCAGTATCAGCCTGTACATCACAGCTTCTAGTCAATCTCAGAATTTTCTTTGCATGCAAACGATCAGCCTATATGCTAGCTGTCATAAAATGTGTTTTTCCTTCTACGTACACGGGGTTTTACAGCATTCACTTTTGAGTGATCTCTAGCTGTATATTCATCAGCAAGGAGTTCACCCCTAAGCCACACTGATATATAGTACATAAAAGTGCAAGTGTAGGCAGCCACTGGGGACCTCTTTAAGCCCCTGAAGATAGGGAGACAGCTCTTCTACTGCAATATATTCTTTCTTTTTGCAAACAGAGCACGTGAAGGTTTTCAGATCTGCACATTTTCTCATTGACAGTCTGAGGATACAGTATTTTGTATACGCAAGCATGAATATCAAAGCTTCTGTTGCAGACCTAGGCAGAGTCCACGCTTTGGATGACTCATGTCTCATGCTCTTCCTTCTCTCCTCATTATTATAGCAAAGTGAAAGGCAGAAAAGCTTGCAACAGACACAGACAAATAGCAACATTCTCAATTAAAGAGGAGGAACATGAGCACAACAGTAAAATGGTATTTTTTCCCTTCTAGTTAGAAGTAATTTTGTACTGTTTGTCCCTTGATCAGCACCCCTTGTCTCTCCATCAGACAAAAAGCACGTAGAACAACTCCCCATAACTGCTCTAAATAACAACCTCTAATGCAGAAGAAAATCCATACAAGTGATATGTTCTATCACGTATAAAACCACATGCACAAGCTGGAATCTTTCACAGTAGAATGCTGACTGTGATTTCCATGATCAGCACATCCAGACCAAAAGCTAAACATATCAAGTCACAGTTCTAGAGTTCAGTCCCAGTCCAACTCATTCAACTGCCCTTATTTATGGCCTTTGAAGTCTGTCAGAAGAATACAAAATTTCTCATTAGGTTTCATACAAACATAATTTAAACAAATTGCCTTTTGACTAAAGCGTGTCTGAGACTACCTCACTTGAGAGGAGCTAAGCATTCTCTCAAGTCTGACTTCCATGGCCCCAGTTGCTGTGCCCAGCGCTAGTTTGGACAATAGAGATGTTGACCCATCAGAAAGAAGGGGCACAAGGATGCTCACAGAACGGCCCAAACTCCAGCAAAGTCAGAACTGTACTTGCAGGCACCGAGGACATTCTAATAGGCACCAAGGACATTCAAAGAATCAGGCCACTTGATAGCATTTCTAACTAAAACACCATTTTGTTCCTGTGCTTAAACAATGGATTTTCCCTTGGTGGCTGAGCAGATTCCCCTAGAAACACAGTAAAAAAAAACCCACATAGATCTGGGGCAATCCATAATCTTATTTCTTTATTAAAATAGAATAAAAGGAACCAGATATGGAGAACAAATGTCATTGTGTGAAGTATCTACACATACCAAGGTACCTAGGAAACATCATCAACAAAATATTTTTTTGTATAGCCACCTTTATTCGAAAGTGTGTTTACAATGCAGTTAAACAAGTCATGATCTCAGGTACTGAAATTTCCACTCAGACCTCTGCTCCTCCCTGGAAGAAGAGAAGTTGGGGAAGTCCAACTTAAGTGGGAAGTGTAATTTGAGATGCTTTATTTTTTTTATTATTAATGTTTTAAGAACTGCTAGCAATGATCTACTTTGTGAATGCAATGCCCACTCCATTCCCACTGAGTTGAAACCATTTACAAGAGACACAGAAAGATTACTGAACACTATTTTTCTACTGATCAGCACAATGTTATTTGGCACAAGCACCTCTGTAAATATTTGTTGAGGACTGGGTAAATTTGCTGTGTACGATGGCCCTCAGACCTGTACTTCTCTCTGTCAAGGCTCACAGTTGAGCACTGAAGCTCAGCTGTGCTTCAGCAGAAATACAACATGATAGAGGCTGAGCTGACTAACATTGCTATCTTTCCCTTATGATCTTTTTGGTTTTGTTCCATGTTACCCTTCACAAACACAAAGATGATTAATTTTGAGATGGAATGAATGTAAGGCTATTCCTGGCTGTTGGGTCACGAAGGGAATTTGTGAAGTGCATTACACAGGACTGGGCTGTGGCACAGGAAAGCCAAGGGGAGAGAAGAGAACTGTGGTCACCTTTCAGCAAGCAGGCAGAGGAAAAAGACAGGTTCAGCCTCACAGACGTGAAGGCAGTGTATGCTTGGGTACATGCAAGGAGGTCCAGTGGACTCAGTTAACAGTGACACTGGCAGCTTGCCATGGTATTTTGTTCATGTGTGCTTGTGATCCATGGGCCTAGAGATGTAATTACAGTCTCAGATTTCACAATACTACCAGTCTGGGAGATATTTATGGGTCTGATATGTGCAATCTATCTGCATTGCATAGTTTCAGGTATATTCAAGAAAACTCACTCACTCACTCACAAAGAGGCACAGCAAGTCTGTTGCCTTTTTCTTTAAACCACACACCAAAGCAATAGCCATCAGTGGGTCTCACTACTAAAAATCCCTGAAAGGTCTGGGCAGAGCAGGTTACAGGCACAAGACTCAGACTCATATAATAAATACTTTCAGTAGTATACCAATGAACTGGGAACCTGGTTAAGTATTAGTGCTGCTTGTTTTTCTGTCAATTCACTTGCTGCTTTCCATAGTTGCATTTTAAACTGAAGATGTTATTAAGGTCAAGTGGATGCTTTCTTCCTCCAGCAAAAAAGAAAGGTCAAATAATCTCTTCCATGTTGTTTATTTGTTTTTAGAAAGCTTCTGAAGCTTTTAGAGAATACAGCATAACCTAAAAACCCAGCTAGAGAGGAACATTTCCACATTGTTGGCTATTTATATTATTGACTTATGCTCTGCTCAAACACAATCACCAAAATATCACTATTTGCAGGAAAGAAGAATGACTGCCAGGAAGGAGCACACGGGATATAGTACAAAACTTGATCTAGTTGCCAAATGCTGTTCCTACATGAAGTGTAGGGAGGTTTCCATGTACTTCTATGAGCAGACAACACTGTTAAGATGCATGGGAGAAAACAAGTCTGATTCTCATCATACTGACTTGGCTATGGAATTGCTCCAGTTTATTCTGAAGGAATACCTCCCAGTTTACCATAGCTTTACCAGAGCTTTAGATGCTCCGCAAACACATTCTTCCTAATCCATAATGTAAAGCACTACTTTCAGTATCATAACTACAGCCATCCCCTTATCAACGTACTGTATTTCTTCCAAAATAGCCCACGTTCACCACGAGAAGGGCTTCCGCCACTTTCATGCTATGACAACAACCCGTACACCCACTCATTTTCAGGCACAGACAAGTCCTAAATGGCAGGAGAATCAGGCCGACTGATTTGTTTTGGAAAATATTTAAGGACAGCATTTTGGAACTTCTGTTTCCAGAAATATTGGTGTTCCAAACGCAGTGCTTGTCCTTAACCAAGACCACTTGCCCTTGAGGCTGAGGGCAGCCAAACATATCACGTTACTGTGCCTGCTCACAGCCGGCTGCAAGGCTGCACAGGGGCATTTCAGTCACAGCCTCTCTATCTGCTGAAATGTATTTCTTAGAAGCATTCGCTATTTACCAAGGGGATGGGAGTCAGCCTGCGATGTTTCCTTAACTATCATCATCCTAAATATTTTACTACTTACACTGCTCTCTGAAGGAGGATATTATTTGATATTGTCACAGACAGTTAGGAGCAGAGTGCCTTCTTACTACAGAAAATACAGACTTACTGTAAGTCACAGTGAAACATCATTACTGAAGAAGCTTTGTACTGGGAAAGCTCTACAAAGAGAAAGAGAAAGCAGTGCCATACCAGTAAATGCTATTCTCTGTTCTTAGTCGGGGGGGGGAGAAAAGGGGGGAGAAGGGGGAGGAAGAAATAGTGCCTACTAGGAAACAAGGTATTGCATGTTTGCTAAGTGCTTACCTAAAAAACTACGACCCCAAGCAGATTACAAGTGTACGTTAATGCTTAGAACACAGATCAGAATGTTTTTCATTCCTGACACCAGCTGCACAATGCTGGGACAGAAGAAATGGCTTTAAAGCAGAAGGAAATCTAAATTTTAAATTCAGGCTCCCTCTAGCCCAAGCTGTATCTTCAGTATGAAGTGAGTTTTTGTGTTTAAGCTAGAACAGATATATGACATAGCATGCCATCTTGGCAATTGCTTTCCACACAGCTGTATGTTCTAATACTGCAGCATTTTCAACCCCCTCATGCACATATTCCTTTAAAAGTTACACTGACAGAAGTAATTTCACCCTTCTGGCAAGTACTTGATGTCTGATTTTCTGTATCTTTAATCATCCAGACTCCAAGATTTCCTTTTTGCCTCAGTTCTAAGCACCACTCGGTTAGATTTTAACCAAACCACAAGTAACATTTATTCTAGCCCTTTAATCATTCTGTTTCTTACTTTGTCTATTAACAAAGCCTTTTCTGTTCTCTTCCATTATAAGCAATCTTTGGTTTTCTGCTTTTTTTAATTATTTTTTGCTTATAATGGAAAAATAGAAAGAAAGCTGTATTCCAACATACCTTGAAAGGAGAGTAGTATTCAGTCCCAGCTGTTTGACTTTTCAATAGCTTCACTCACACTCCAGCGCTCCCAAGAATCATGTCACAACCACTGCAGCTTGCAATCAGAAGCAGAGGCAGATTCCTCTCACACGCCCTTTCTCTTCTCCGTGTATCTGACAGCTGTGCACTTCGTAGGACTGCAGAAGGACTTGCCTCTCAGTTCCTTTGCCACTCTGATAAATAATCTCCTCCCTGCTATTAAGAGCATGCTGCCATTATATCTTAAAAGCACGTCACAGCTTGTATGCAGTAGCTGTGGGAAAGCTGCATTTATTTATACAGGAAGCTTGAGCACAGCACTTCCTACTTCCCATCTGAGTCTCAATTCAGCGGCAGGTGATTTCTTCAACCCTGTCAGATTCCAGCCAATGCATATCCTACGTTCTTATCTGGATATCCGTGCTGCTTGTAACTCCCATCTGTGCCCCAGCGAGATAAAACTGAAAGAGGGAACGCAATAGATGCAACAGCCCAATTGCCATTTAACCTGTTTCAGGATAGCAGTCTGTACGATCTGTACCCACTACCGGAGGACGATGCCTTCAACACTGCAACTTCTGCTTATCTCCACCTGTGAAAAATGTGGGCTAAAAGTGATTTCTTCACAAGCAAATAATCTAAACTCAGCAGTGCCAGTGTGATTTCAAATCTGAGTGCTTAGCAATGATGCTTGTGCTCAGTTTATTCTCACAAGACTACATTTTGACACTTTAAGATGTGCAAGAGGGGTGGGAAATACTGCAGTTCTGTATTCTGATCCTGTGGATGCAATGAAGCAGGAGGAGGTAATAAGAAGTACAGACACACCAGAGTGCAGCGGGTGCAGAAAAACAGGGGGAGAAGCAAGTAGAGATGCTAATCTATAATTTTCTTTAAATTACGAAACAAGTTTACTTTGTACTTCATGCAATTCTTGCTGGCATTTTGCCTTCAATACTTTGCTGTGAAGACTGAGGTACAGGCATTTCTTCAGGGGTTTGCAGAAGCTCATAGCTGTGCTTTTACCTGTTTTCAGACAATTATGCTGCATCAGGTGAATTTAAGGAGAAGGCAGAAAGATTGCATAGCTCTAATTCAGCTTCCTCACACCTCAACATTACAGCTTTGTTTGAATTTACATCCACTCTTTCCCCTTTGGAATGAGCACAATCTTTCTCAATTTGACATCAGTGTAATTCTTTTCTCTGTACAGGAAGGGAATAGTATCCAGCCACTCCAGCATGTGGGACCACGCTGATCCTACAGTATTCATCAGTTGGATCAGGCAGCCTAGAGCCAGGAACCTCACCACTTAAGCAAGTAGAGCACTTTATAGCAGTAACAACTTATCCTCAGCAGTCACCAACCCCAGACAGTACTCAACAAACACTTGGGATTCAGACCTACTTTTTGGGCTGCAGAGCAGTCATGAAAATGTGTGTGTCCAAGTTCATAACTGAAAAGGAGTGCTCTACAGTGGTTTGTTCTCCTCCATCTTCTGTTCCAATATGAAATTGCTTAAGCCCCTACCACTTTTTCACTACATTCCCTCTCTTCTCCCTCTCTCCCTTCCAGCTCCTGTATTTTCTTCCTGCAGCTGCTACCTTTGCTACTGTGTCTCATCACACAGGTACTCATTAGGCAGATGAACAGATGAAGTGCAGCAAGAAAACTCTTCTTGCTCAGTTCCGGTGTCCAGCATTACAGCACATCAACAGTAAAAGGACAGTTATCTCAAGGAGGAAAGTGGAGAGAGAGGGAGGATGAAGAAGGCAAGTCATTCTTGCAGGTGTAAGGAAAATGGTAGGGTGGTGGGTCCAGAAGTGGAGTGGGGGAGCAGCCCACAGTGGCATCTGGTTGGTACCCTCTGCTGGCATAGTAAAACTAACCAAGCTTCAGTGCGGTAGCCTCTACCAGCCAAAGAAAACAACTGCAAGTAAAGACAAATTATCTTTTCAGATATATGGTTAGTCCTGTTTGTATCTGGGGAGCTGTTCTTCTAAATTAACAAAACTAGATTAGTCCATTAAAATGCAGATAAATTCTGAAAGCTTCAGTTGCAAAAATCACATCATATTTTTCATTTGGTTTCCTACTCAGTATATCTTTGCATGAAAGTTATGTGACTACACAAACATGCAAAACTGCTTACTGCAGATTTCCCTTAAACTTCACAAAATTGGTGAGAAACATCAGGAGAGTTCCTCAAGACACTTAATTTTCTGGAAAATGTTAAGATGCCATCATACCAATCATTGCACTTCGAGAATAGCAAATCCTAAACAGTGCTCCCTGTGTCTATATGGAGGACAGTCACTTCCTGAAGCTCTGTGGGCAGCTGGTATTCCCAAGCTTCTGTCTTCAGTTCTGTATTTGCTTCTATGCTGCCTATCCTGGATCTTTATGGCAAAGGAGAGCTGAAGGTGCCATGGCACTGTGCCACAACTAAAGCTATAAGGATGTGAGACGATCAATGCTGATGATTCTTTCCGCCACCGCTGCCGAAAATCCTCAGCTGGACTGTCATGAACTCTTCTATCAAAATGATTTTTCTTCCAGCTGCACTTCAAGCCCAAGTGCTTCACAGTTTTGTAGAAGCACATTTTCTTGGCAAGTTAATTGTGTAAAGTGTTATGAGTCATGCTAAAAGTTCTATCCAGCTGAAATGCCTACATCTCTTAACTCAGATTGACTGATTTCCTTTCTGAGCCAACCAATAAAAAAACACAAGTAGGGAATGTCTCACAATGCCAGTCGTGGCAGACACTGAACCCTCACACCGCTTGATTTCTTCCTCAATGAACAGTAGCACAAGGCACAAAACAGAGAGAGTCCGATTAATTTTCCGGATGCTTTTAACAGGCACTTTTATGGCAGAGAGGTGGGGGAATCTACGAGTCTCTGCGATGATACATGCCAAATCACAACCTCACAGTGAATTTGCATTTAACCGCCAGACGGAGAGAAAAGTTAATTACTAACATTGCTGTGTCATCCTTGCAGCTACTTGAAATGCTTACAAAATGACTAAGCCACACTGGTGTTAACAAAATTACTAATTAATTTATGACATAGTTGGGTAAAAAAGTAATAGTTTGACCCCTGCAATGGTCTCCCACGTGCCACAAAAAGAATACTATTAACAGCAAATGAAAACATTGGGTTAGGGTAAAACTAACACAGTTTCCTTATATGAAGGCTGCTCCAAAAGTAATGCCTGTTTTATTGTGTTGGCCCACAGTGTCATAGGCTCACGTTGGTGGTATGGCAGTAAAGGTTGAACTTTCCTGCCAGTATCCCATTACATTTTGTTACCACGTGACAGACGGCAACAGAGGAGCAGGCATCTGAAATGGAAGTGAAGATGAAGCAAAGGTGTGGAATTGAATTTCTCCATGTGGGAAAAAATGGCACCTACTGACATTCACCTGTGCTTACTGAATGCTTATGGAGACCAAACAGTGGATGTGAGCACAGTGAGGTGGTGGGTGGCACATTTCAGCATGGAGACACTGACAGCAGGTCAGCTCTGCTGGTGCAGATTGTTACTAGCACAGCATGCAGGCTCTTGTTCATCACTGGTGGAAACACTCAGCTAACGGTGGTGGTTATGTTGAAAAAAGTGTTCTGTAGCTGAGAATTTGCTTTATCAAACAGCATTCCTGCGCTCTATGTAGCTGTTGGAGTTTCCATGGAGATAAACAGGAGGCATTACTTTTGGAATGACCCATATAATTGGAGATAAGGAATCAGAATTAGCCCGCGAGGAAAAAAAACCCCAAAATACGAATTGTCACTACTCTCATTCACAGTTTTTCAACTAATAGGAAATATTCTGAAAAATAATTGCTTTCCATAGACGCAAAGTAAAAACAGGTTGTGTAAAAAACTTTCTTATTTCTTATTGCTGTGCATGCCAATTATCTGCTTTCCTACACACAAACAAAAGTATTTGTATAGGTCTATGCAAGAGATACAGTTTCACAAGCAGAACAGATACTGATGTGTAACATAACCAACACTGAAAACAAAACAGGACTTTGCACAGTAGATATACATATTATCTGGAAGTTGCAAGCGTGACACCCTGATGTCATGGGCTAAGGACAGTTTTCTTCCATGGGTCCTATCTTATAGGGGCATTCTGCCCTCAAAAGTCATTTGTGCTAGCTTCACGTTGACAAAAAGAATCTCTATTCTACATATATATATGTATTTATAAAATTACAGAAACGATGGTAGAAACCAAACGTTAGTGCGAAACCCCAGAGCTATGTAATATTTTGAGTGCAGACAAGATTTTCTCAGAATACGTGCAATAAAACCAGGATTACACCTTTTCTTGTTTAAATAACCCTATCATTCTACAGATCTGACTTGGTATGCAAGTCACACTCCAACAAACCAGGCTTGAAATCTTTGTTGCTCCCCTCAGCTAAAAGATACCAAAACTTTAGTAGTTGGTGTTTTGTAGTGAAATAAACAGAGTTAAATTATTTTAAAAGAATAGTAAGTATAAACCTAATGAGCTTTTCATTTTCAAGTTAAAAACAGTGAGTGTGATGCTGCACTCTCTACTGAACATTTACAATCATTATGATCTGAAAGCAGATGGATTTGTCTCAGACAGTCACAAAAAAGGTGGTGAGGTAACTTACAGTCATCTTGCTCTGAATAAAGCAAAATGCAAATCATTAAAATACACTGGCACAGCAGACCATCTCCTAACAAAATCCAACAACATCTCTTTCTCCAAGTTAAGTGCTAGATGAAAGAAACAGCCTCAGCAGAAAACAGCACAGAGACAGCCTGCTTTACCCACCTGGGACAGCTGTGGTTGGGGTGCTCAGAAATCTTGGTTTACATGCTTAAAAAAAAGCCATCAGCATTCAAGCTTCATCAGCATTAAAGCTGATGGCTTTGACAGCACGTTTCTGGAGTGTTAGTGCAACTAGTCTTGGGACCAGTCATTGGCTCATAAAGCAGTGCACATAGACCCCAACCGTCCATACGACAAGAAGAGCTGTTATGCTACCTCAGGAGTTGCTGGAAAAAAAGTAGGAAACCAGACAGCCTGCCTTGCTCTTGAGCTGACGTATAACACATACAGGCATGGAGTTGCATGAGTCTTCTGAGGATCAGGCAATAGGTGAGAATTCATAGATGCAAGAGGAGACAGCAAAGTTGTCTTGCTCTTTCATAGCATATATATAAAGATTGCATGGGAAAAACTCAAGGCTTGATTAAATGACTTTATTTTCTATCATATATGCCCACAAGGAGCTTCAGAGCATGGCATGGACATGCACAGACATTTTTCCTTTTGACCACGTGCCCAAAGTGACACATTTCATTGACTTTTAACCAAGCGTTTTGGTAACATACCTAGAATTGCAATGACTCCAGATACTGGAATCAGTTTAAAAACTGAAAGGGAAAAACCATGCTGGCAGCTAACACAGGAAACTTTCTCTGTAACAGAACAGGTCACCAACCTGTCCTTGTCATAAGAAAAAAATGTGCCTGCTGTTTTAGCTTCTCCATTTCTAGTGCTTTTTTCTGTCCTGCCTCAAGCTCTTAGCTGCCCTATTTTGGAAATATTAAAAGACAGCTTTATTCCTTCCAACCTCCAACCCTCCTAGGTGAAGGCTTTGCTTTAGCCTGGTGTGGCTCTATCTCTGGTGGGAGGCAAAAGGTGGGAGAGGGGGAATGTGGAAGCTTAATAATACATTTCAGCTCAGACCTTTCTGCTTTAACTATGATTTCTGAAGTCATGCACAGGAAAGTCAGAGATGAGATAAGATTGAGGCACCTACTTTTATGGCTATTACAGCCAATGACAGGGCTGTGCTCCCTAGACACCTAGCAGGCAGGACTAACATGCAGAGCTAGAGCATACCACTGATTCCTACCTTTCTTTAGAATTTAGGTACGACATGAACTTATCCTTCAATAAATTTCAAAGCAGAGAAGAGAGCAGTTACAATGACCTCCTTGAAAGAATATCTTCAACATGTGCCACTGTGCAAGAGGTTGTTAAATTCAACAATCTCAAAGTTAGGATATAGTGGGAACTCAAAAACAACCACATTGTTGACATAAGGATTTTTTTTCAGGTGCTCTGTAATTTGGGAGTATTTAAGTCTATGCTTTTGCTACTTCCAAGAGCTAAATCAGTTTATTAAATATACATGCTTTTAACCTGCTTTTTTTTTTTTTTTTTTTTTTTTTTTTAAATCTCTCATAAAACTGCACCTATCCTTTTGGGAGCAAAGAGTCTCTCGTAAAAAAAAAGGCAAGTTTTATGAGACAGCAGGGGCTGAAGGGCAGGAAGCATACCAAAAGCTCTGCTTTTCTAAACACTGCTGAAATCCAAGCAAATAGTGTTTTCTCTCCTACCTATGGTCATAGAAGAAATCCCAAGGGAACTCACCTTTTTGTTAAGCATGACTTCCCTGTGAAAATCCATTGGCTCTGCTACTTCCCCTATACTCCTTAGGAAGAAATTTATGTAGAATTTAGCTATAACCTCCAACTTATTCCTTTACACATTTCCTATGATATGACAAAAGAAACTAGTCAGGAGCAAAAACTGTCAATACATTTGTTCCCACAGAGAATCACTTTGCAAGGTAAGCAATAAACAAAGCTTTCAAGTATAAACTTTGACTCTGTCTAGATTTCCATTAGTTTTACCTTTTTGCAACCAGGTTATACGAATTTAAAGTGATGAAAGTATGCTCAGTGAACTCTGTCAACTAGTAACTAACTAACTTTTCTCCTTTAATTATCCTTAGGACAACTTTCTACATACCTGCAATTTGCAGATCTAGAGAAAAGGCAATTTCCCAAGTTATGAAGCGGTCGTAGGTGCAGGGATGCTGCCTTACAGAAGAAAGAAAAGAGAGATTGTACAAGACTAGAAAAAACTGGCCTACTTGTGTGGAAGAAGTCCTGACACCCCCTCATGCCAGGGGTGTTGGAACTAGGTAATCTCTAAGCCTTTTCCAAGCCAAGCCATTCTCTGACATTTCTCTCACTTCCCATATGACCCAAGTCAGCTAGGTGAGCTGCCACTCCCTCTGCAGGAGGCAGACAGTAAGAAACTTCCAGGGTCTTGAAGTGTACCAAGGAGGTACAAGGAACGTGAAATTTAAGGAGAAACAGAGGCCAAAGGGAAACCAGTTGATTCCCTTGCAATGAAATTAACAGCATGAAAAGAGAATGATCATAAGACTCTCCTCCCCTCTTGCTTTTGGTTTATACATGATACATTCGCTATATTGGAGGAAAAAGAAAAAGAAGTGAAAAGATTTTTAGAATATTCCTAACATTGCATGAAAAAAAGGAGCCAAAAGCTATTTCAGTGCAATATATTTTGCTTTTTTTTTTTTCTCTTTCCTAAGACCAGCTCTTAAAATAACCTTACAGGTTATAGTCTAGCGTCTCAGCTTTTTGAGCAGCATAACCTAAATTCTGACAAACAGCAATTCCCAGTAGACTTGCACAAAGCAAAGGCAGTGGCAGGCACCAGTCACACAGAATCTCCAACATCCTTGCTGGTGATCACAAGTGTCTCACCAATTTTTGGTTTGTAGCTTTAGCTACAAAAATGGCCAGAGTATCTCAGTGGGCTGACAAGAACTAGAGCAAATACGCTGCTTCCTGCTGAGCAAACCTCAGAGAAACGACCCAGCACAATTCAGGAAGAAGCAAGACTCCATCTGACATCCTTTTGTAATATGCTTGTTATGCTCGTTAGAATATGACACAAAGTATTAGTAATGACAGATTCTTGTCTTTAGATTAAAGAAGTATGAATATGTGGTGTGATATGCAGAATTCAAACTGTGTCCATGAGAACAGAATTTGGACAGCGGGGGATAACTTAATTTTCACCACAGTTTTACTCTTTATCTTATTGATTTAAGGGTTTGGAGTTTTTAGCAGTTTTGCCATGTTTTTTTTCAGGAAGACTTATTTCTCTCCCTCTAAACCAGATGACAGGAAACATGATTCAAGACTGTTTGAAAAGTAACATAACAACTTCCTTTGTCCTCATTGATAACATTTTTGTTTTGGTGACCTGAGTGGATATCTGAGTGTATGTTCACTGTGACAAATCTTTTTCCAGTGACTCACCATTTTGATGAAATATTTTACAGAAAGCCGACAATTGATCTTTTGTGTCATTTCTTCTGGTGTCAGTAGGATTAGGAGAGAGAGGAGGGAACTGGAAAACATGTAGGAAGAATAAATGAAGTTAATGTTTTACAGGAAATTGGATGGATGCTTTGCTGAAGTTAATTTCCAGTCCACAAAACAGAGTACAGAATGAATGGAGATAGTGATGGTGAAGGAAATATTCCAAGAATCAGCTTCAGCTCACTGACCATCTTTCCAGGAAACAGTGAAATCATTTTAGCCTGCTTCAACTGGCCAGAAGTGCCCAAGAAATCTTTTTTTGTCATTTAGTGTAAATCAGAACATTCAACACACAGGCACCATCAAGTCTTGGATACCAGCTGGGCCAAGAGGCCCATCCATCTCTCTGGACTGATCCAGACCTCCCAAAGTTTGTTACTGGTGTTATGTCAAGGCTTAAGATTCCCTCCTAATACAGTATTCCCAGACTGATGACCAATGAATTCCTTGCTGTCTCTGTACCATTAACTGCCCAACAAATTAATCTTTGCAACTGAAAATTCTATTTTAAGTTAAAATACTGTAGGATTTGATTGTTAAATTAGTTGTTTCCAGGTATGTTGACAAAAAAAAAATCAATGAGAAAACGACTTCTCTCATTCAGTGGATATCACAAACCAGATTTCTTCTCAGGTAAGAGGATCTATTAATAAGGTGGATTTTAGGCTCCAAGCTTGTATGTGGAAAAATTGGAGAACAGCAAATTAATGAATGAAACATAGTTTCTCTGGTTTGTATGGCTTAAGTACTACTCAACTTTGACAATAAAACAATAAAAGCCAGCTTTCAGGTATTAGGATATGCCTCTGGATCCAAGGCAATGTAAGTTATGACATGTGCTGATTAGTGCGTCCTGCATATGACACTGCTTTTCTGACTGGATGCTACCCCAAAACGAACACCAGCAGAGCACTGCCTGCCCATTCACATCAATGACTTGAAAAGTTGTCAAGCATTCTGGCAGAAGAATAGCATAACCCACATGATCTGCTTCCTTAAGACACGAGGATAAGCACAACACTTCACTCAGTTTCAGACCTCCGAGGGTTTTACAGAAACATGGCACAAGTCACTGTACTCTGCAGTCACAAGTCTCGAGTCCCCCTGCTATAAACCTTTTGGCTTTTGGTTACCTCAGTGCTTCATTACAGTGAGAAGCAAAGAGGAAAAGTTTTCATTTGACTACTTAGTTCTGACCAAGGAAAGCCAATTTCAGAACCTCTGTTACAGGCTTTCTACATACTTAACAAACAAATATCTGCAGTAGAAAACACTACTTATTCTATGCATTGCTAGAAGCATACTCCAACCTTGGAAAAGTAATCAAATCTCAACATGCACCTAATGTTCATTTTTAATGATAATCATTTTTAATTCCCCATAAAACTTCATCACTAATCCCCAGGTTTCTTGTACGCTGTGTTACAGACTGTAAAACGTGCTGCATTTCCAGGCTAGCAGCTTCAAGTAGAAAGCAAAGTAACATAAGTGTTCAATAGGGAAATCAGAAGTGAACAAACAGAATGAAGTCAGTCATGACAAAAAAAAGCTTTTTTGTGAGCATCAGTGATCTGATGAAATAGCTTTTATTTGTTTGGATGATAATACAAATGATCATTCAAACAGTACAAAGTGCATGCAAGGCCTATTTCAATCAATCTGGCCTCACTAAGAAAGATCAGTAGAACAGATAAATGCCATAGACACTCTAAATGCTTGAATGCTAAATGCTAATATAAAATGAATACTGAAAGCCTGCAGAGGAGCCATGAGGCCACTGTACTTCTGATTTCTGAATAACTTCCTGATTTCTTCCTTCAATTTCCCACTTTCTTCCCTTTCACCCTTCAGCATATGTGGTGTCTGTCTTATGATCTCAGACACACAAAGACTTTGGCAGGTTATTCCTAAAGCATCCTGGCTGATCAGCCTTGTGTTACCTGCCTGAAACCTGCCTAAGTCCACTCTAGAAATCGAAATCTTTTCACCTTTTCTTTAGAATAATTATTTCACTCACTCAGCAAAAGTCCCCCTGTGAATATGGCAGTGGTTTATGATTGTTTGTATCTATAGAGATACATAGCACACATCAATGCCTTTGATACTGTCTGTCTTAAAGGCTTTCTGTGTGAAATGTGATAAACCAACAGTTTTTCTGTTAGCATGTACATCTGTGTTCCTGTTTTACTGGAAATGTAATATGCATGACCTCACATTTTTACACGTCTTTAACGTGTGCACAGGTTCATCAGAAGGTAACTTCTTTAGGTAACACCTATTTGACTGTTCCTAACCTACTAGTAAAATGAAAAAAAAAAAAAAAAGTTAATAGGCTATATTTCATGAGACTGAGTTAAATTAACTAAGTAACCTGGTATAATTACATTTTTCCACATAGATTTCTGTATCCCACTCCAAACTGGATCCCTGTGAGGCAGCACAGGGAATTGTCCCAGAGGTCACAGTCTGAGGTGCAATCAGAAGCAACAAGGAAGAGTTGTAAAACAAGAAGAGAAAGGTAAGGGAGGAAAGGCGTGACTGGAAGAAGACATAACCTACTTCTGTATACAGTGAAATGATTCAGGGTACTTGACATGTTTTCTTTAGCTTCCTTTCCTCCTCATCAAGAAAATAAATAACTGAAATTCTTGACTGACAGCTGACTAGTCATCTCTGTTGGCTGACCACAGACAGAAGTCACGGAGGAAGTGAAGAAGCAGAAGGAAGAGAAGATATTTACCTTATGAATAACAAGGCCAATAACAAGGTTCTTTAGATAAACAAAAGGGGCCACATAAAAAGGCAGGAAAGCATGAGCAAGCCTGACATTGGCAGAAAACAAAGGAGCAATAATGAGTTACAGAGAAGCAGAAAGCAGCAGCAATCCTCCCAACTGGAGGACTGCAGGAGTGGGCACACTCTCCTGAAGGCCTTCCCTCACGAGGTTGCTGATGGTAACACCTAATGCCCACGAAACACTAACATCTCAGACCACACCTTCCCTTGTGCTATTTCCAGAATTTTGGAAAATTCTCGTTTTATCACTGTAAAAACAGATTTTCAGACAGATTTTAGAAACTGAGGCAGAATGCTTTTCTGGACCTAAGCACCACAAGAAACGCTGCAACATTAGTTGATCTCAAACATCATTCACCCGACTTCATTATGAAGCTGAAAGCCTCTGACATCAAGCACAATTACTGAGAGATTTTTTTCCTTTTTACACCTTTTCTCAGTTTAGCCACAAATCCCTTCCCCAGCTGCCCTCTCTCCCTCAAAAAACCTCACTGTTTCAGACAGATATGTGAAGAACCTGTTTTAGTAATCAGGTGGGTGCTCGGATTGCTTCATGGTGACACAGATACTGTCAGCGCTTCACTGCGGAGGTGTTTCTGGCACAGTTTGCATTTTGCTTTGCATCCTTCCTCCACAACGCGAGCCTTCTCTTAACAAAGAAGCCATTTTATTGACACGCGTTACTGGGAGGAACTTTCCCTGGCCTCTGTAATTAGAGCTTTGGTAACTAATTGTCCTGGAAAATGATATGAAGAAATTGTTCTTGTAAGGATTAGCTCTCTTTTAGGGCTGTTTAGAAGCTAGAAATAAAGCAGAGTGTTGCAACACCACAAATCAAGCTATGTTCCAAAGACCATGCTGGAAAACTGTCCCTAGGGAGGCCAGCTACACGAAACATAGATGCAGAAGTACGTGGAGACCAGGCCCTAGAAAACTGTCCATCTCCATGCTGGAGGGTTGGCACAGCTGTGCACAGGAGTTACCAGCAGCCTGACTCAGCCCCCTTGCAGGCACACAAAGCACCTTTCCTGAGATTCAAAGACCCAGATTCTTCTAACACAATCAGCAACGGATCAAATTGCCCCAGCCTTTGGGTACACATTTCTACCTTTAAAACTCTGGTTGAACCGTTTAATTGACACGAACACTGCCATTATCAGGCCTACCTTCATTCAAGTAGCAGATTCCCAATACTACCTGGCAACTAATGCCCAACAAGCACAGAGGGAACTCTGCTCCCTGCATCCTCACATCTGGAGCACTGACTTGCTGTAGTTGTCAATTTTTCTAGGAAAACTTTCCATGCTTGAGAAGCGTTACTGGTTCCAAAGCACCTTCCTTCCAAATGAGAACAATTTATCTTTTTCCCATCCAGCCCCAATTGGATCCGTTCTTTTTTTTCTTTTTTTCAGCCTCTTCCCACCATACTGACACCTGCAAGAAAATGCAGGATCAGTCCACCTGTGCTCCTCACAGCTCTTTTCTGTCTACAGTTGTAGACATCCTTACAGGAAAACTGCCCCACACTGGATGAAACTATACTGAAGCTAGCAACAGCTGACAGCAGTGTCTAGCCTGAATGTTGACAGGATCACACAGCATGTTGTCAACCTGCAGATTTAGTTAATTACATATGCCATGTAATGTGATCATACAATTGCATTATTTGTTTTAATATATGCTCAAAACAAAACTGATGGCTGCTAATGAGCTTTTCAACTTCTGCTAAGGCAAAAATCACTCATGCACCTAACACTGTCTGGGAAGCTGCAAGGAAACTTGGAACTAGGCTTTCCTCTGCTCCTGCACTCTATCTCATCCATAAAGCTGCTGAACAAAGTGTTCAACTATCAAGCTAAGACCACCTGAAAACCACCTCTTAACATTTATTCAATGGCTTCTCAAGAATAAGACAGATACTGAATATTTTGAAGTGTTTATATTTAATATTTACCTTAACACAAAAGGGGTTTAGTTGAGAAAATATGAGACTGTCTAGGCAAAGTTACCACAATAAAAACCAGCAAGTACTACAGAAGGAGGGAAAAATAAAAGTCTTTGTGATAACTGAATAGTGTCTGGCATCAGGAGACTGAAGAAAAGCACTTCTATGTAAAGGAGGCATCATGCCTTAAAAAGATGCACAATTAGGGCCAGCTGTCACAGGGCTTCAGCACGTAGAATCATAGAATTGGTTGGGTTGGAAAAGACCTTCAAGATCATCCAGTCCAACCACAACCTAACCATCCTACCCTACTCTAACAACCCTCTGCTAAATCAGTCCCCTGAGCACCACATCTAAATGGTTGTTAAACACATCCAGGGATGGTGACTCAACCACCTCCCTGGGCAGCCTATTGCAGTGCTTAACAACCCTTGCTGTAAAGAAGTTTTTCCTGATATCCAACATAAACTTCCTCTGGCATAACTTGAGGCCATTTCCCCTCGTCCTGTCACCTGTCACCAGTGAGAAGAGACCAACCCAGCTCTGGCTGTAAGAACCTTTCAGGTGTTTGTAGAGAGCAATAAGGTCTTCTCTCAGTCTCCTCTTCCCCAGACCAAAAAGCTCCAGTTCTTTCAGTCGCTCCTCATAGGGCGACATTACATCTTCAGCTTCCATCAAACTGGTTCAGGAGGAACTTTAAGTGAATTCAGAGATGCACAGTTAGGGGAGGAAGTTGCTGGTGTTCCTAACTACTCACTTGTAAAAAAAACAAAAGAAAAGCCTTTGAGATCCTGAGTACCATATAATGCACCAAAATGCAATTTGCAATTTTTGCCATATTGATTGTAGCTTGATCCCTTTTCTGCCTTCCTTTTATCTGTATCTCTTCCTCTGTATTACAATATGCAGCCAAGTATTCTTAATTACATTAGTGAAAGTAAGAAAAAGTAGCTTTTTAAAATTCAAAAGGAGAAGAGTTGCACACACGGACCAATGATGATGCTTGCCATTTGCTCTGAAACTGTGGGTATTCTCAGGCACATTCCAGGCTTGATTTTGAAACTCCCTTTTGATGCAACTCCATACCAGTCTCGATTTTGAAGTTCCCTTTCAGTAAAACTACTGCCTGTGCTTCCTCTCTTTAACTACTGTGAAGAAATATGAACACAGAAAGCAACACTTATATTTCAATAGTACAAATGCACATAAAAAGGAATCTAGCTTTGCCTTCATGATTTGTACTGCCAGTAGAAACCTCTAACTAAGTTACAGCATTATTATTCAGTTGAACTTAGTTTGTTTTGAAGCAAACATATGTGAGCTATAAATCTCAAGAAACAAAAAATCTATTTAGCTGTAAGCACTTCTACATCACCAGTGGGCTGAGGCATACTTTCAGCATTCCATCTATTCAATGGCAATGTCAGTTGATTAGGCAGATTAGATATGCCTACCAGTGCAGCTACCCGACAAATTACAGGCTTTCTATCCACAGCAGGCCTTCAATAATTCCATTTTCAATGGAGATTAAAACGTATCTTTGGAACAAAACAAAGCCCTCCACTACCCAGCCACTCACTGAAAGTTTTGATAGTACCTTAAGAATACAAATACATCTAGGAAGCATACCTACCACTCTCCAAGTCATCCTGGGAACAGCAGATGGAATGAAGTCTGGTTGCCTATGGAATTATGGGCTACATTTAGTCCCCATGGCATAACACAGCTGCTCAGCCTTTGTCCTCCCTCTTCCATCCAGCTCTTGCCAGCACAGTGCAGTGTGTACCAACAGGTGACCAGCAGCAGCCACACAGAATGGATTAGCCATTAGCTGCGCTTCTCTCAGCCTTGCAAGAGCTGCTGGAGTTTGAGCAGTGAGTCCCAGAATCCCCACAGGGAAGACAGGCAACCAAAGGATGAAGATAGGGTGACTGCACACACTGTTTTCCTCAGAAGCTGAAAATCTAGCCATTTCTATAAGACATTGGGATGCTGTTTGGTGTTTCTTTTCAGGAAACACATCAGAATGACAAAGTTATCAGAAGATCCATCTTTCAAAAATGTCCTGGTATAATTATTTTTCATTGGGCCACATCTGCTTTTGGAAGCTTACTCACACAATTAACTCAAGAGAGAGAAAATAGCCCAGAAGTGCATTGCATTTTATTACAGCTGTTAGAAAGTGATCTAAAAATATCAGTGCTGCTGCCTCAGACTTTGGTCCTCAAGTCTATCTTCTGCTTCCATTAAAGCCTCAGAGTAGCAGGTAGTTTCAGGATGCACTGCACAATTCCTCAAAAAAGGGGCTTGTGGTGGTTTTTGTACCCTGTAACTGCAAGAGATCAGAGTGATGTCAATGAGAGATACAACATGGCCTTAGCTTCTATGTTATGACAGAGATGTCAACAGCAGTCAAAACGTTTTTTGCATTTGTATTTTTAAACTGTTCTCACAGAGACAAAAACGAAATTTGCTCTGTGGAAGAAACCCACAATCCAACAAAGTATGGATGTTTTGGATACTTGAGAGTAAGTCTACAGGATCCAGCATTAACTGGGGATCTATGGACAGGCTGTGCCTTGGAAAAGAAATAAAATGCAGAAGAGGAAAAATAGGGACACAACCATGGATGTACTGCATTTTGAAAGCATGCTTGTATGCTTTACTCTGTAGTAAAATTTCTTTTTCACCCCAGCCCACATAAAATTTCCCTGTTCAAGCTGAACCACAGAGCAGAAAATCTGGAGCCATCACCCTTAGGTAACAGTGATTAGATACAAGACAATCCTATTTATGTATACATATACCACATAAAAGTACCTAGCTGCAAATGTAGCACGCAGCACCCACTTTCCTAGGTTATCAATACACTGCATTTCTATGAAAGGGGATTAGGACTAATGGCTGCTGTTGATATGGCTTAGAGAGAAAAGAGTTTGATAAATTTAACCCAAACCACAGCCATCTCCAGCATTTCCACCCCTACTGGCATTAAAAAAAAGTAACAGTAATTGATTTTGGATCATTACCACCAGTTCTTACTGACAGAAGTCAGTGCCTAATGCTAACACCCTGCCTGCACAGCACTGTCCTCCCTTTTCTTTATTCCCCTCTGTAATCCAGGAACACACTACCTTTGCCTCTAGATAAAAAGCTATGTCTTTGAAGGGCAGCAGCAATGGGATGTGTTCTAAATGAAAGGACGTGTTAAAGCAAATGGAATTTATGTGAAAGAGGGTTCCCTACGTTTGTGAAACCATCGGTTGGATTTCTTTAATCAGAATGAACAAGCTCTGAAGGTGCTCTCAGTTCTTGGTTAATAGCTGCTGATTAAGTGTGGCGTAATATTTTTATTACTTACAAAAAGCCAAAGTGATGCATTTTCTGAAAATGTTTTTAGCAGAAATGTTGCCTGATGTTCCTCGCCTAGAAGCAGTTTTTGTTTTAAAATTTATGAAACATGGAATAAAAATCCCTCCTTCAGAGAGTGCTGGATCGATTTCAATGATAACAAATTACAGTTCTTTGTATTGCATCCTCAGACAAGTTCACATTTTAGAAATACTTGACTATTCTAAACAGAAGCCTTCAACTTCTAACAGCTCAAAAAGCCTTGTTCTTTCCTGGCTACTTGACACAGTTTAGCTTCCTCCTGAAGTTCTCAGCGTTATTTGAATCTTGCTCTGAGACCCAGAATTGCAAAAGCTAACAATATTAAAATTCACTATTTCAAGTAAGAAGCGTAGATATTAACTCACAGTAGCAGGACCCGAGTAGCAAGTGAGCTCGAGTCTTACCAAATCACTTTATTTCGTATTCCATTTTGTATTCAAACAAAGCCCAGCCAAATATAACAAACCAGGACACAGAAAACTAAAATCATTTTTATATCTATTGTGTACTTCTCACTGTTCTTCCAAGCTTAGTGCCAACACAGGCTCTCCCTAAATCCTAGACTGCATTCATGGGGTGAACTGCCAATTATATCACAGCAACCTTCTCCTTGCCAAAGTATTTGATACCTGGCTGGCATTTTCATTAGCCAAATCCATTCTGCAAGCTTTATGAGCTGTGCTGCAGCCTATGCTACTTTGGTTCTGTGATAGCTAGAAGCAGCAGTTGAAACAGATTCCAGCCTGGCATTTTCTACTGTAAATCACCATATACATACATCATGCTTTATCAGCAATGAAAGGCAGAAATATCATAGTTGCCCATATCTCAGTGGTTTGGGCCACACAGTGCCCAGAAGACATCATTTTAATAAAGTCCTGCATCTGTAGCTCTTATTTGTTTTGTATGCAGCAAACTGAACTACAAAAACGCACTCAAGGCAGACCATGCACTCATCCTGAAAGAAATTGAAAGCACTTTGATTCTGGTAACTGACTGATATGACATCAGCAATGTTTAAGGAAAAACAGCTGTGCTATCCTCTGTGGAATCACTTCAGTACTTCTCAGCAAGACCAGCAAAACTGAGTGCTACTGCCCTGAGGATTAGAAGAAATTAACTAATGTTGTTCTCATATCTGGACCAGAAACATGCAACTTGGTAATGGGAGCAGAGCAGGGAGAAAGCCAAGAAGGAAGTGCTAGGAGGTGGGTTACAGTGGGTGGTGAGGAGGAAGCATCAATACTTAGAAGAAGTCTGGAAGGATTGCCAAATCTCCCTAACGAGTGGGTGCCAGCAAGGAGTAACAGAGTTATGTGTGGGGAAGAAGGTTTAGCAGATAATTTGGGTCTGCAGATTTCCTGCTCCTTCGTTATCCTTCCTGCTTGTAAATTCACAGCCCCCTCTCAGAGAATGGATACTTGGAGTCATCAAGTTCAAGGAATCTAAAAGAAAAGACAAATCAAGATTTTGAAACAGTTTAAATCCATCTTCTAATAGCATGCTCACTACACCACTACCTTTATTTACTTCCAAAACATCCACTTGGAGGTTGAACATTTGCTAAGCACAACCACGCCAAGAGCTAAAAACAGGTCATTTTTACCTGTGGCTACAAATTGTACAGCAGGATTGGGAATGGGGTAATTGACAGCCAAAGTCTCTTGTAAAATTACTCTGCAGCTCCCAATACTGTTTAACACAAAAAAATCTCCATTGGTTTCTAGGACATCAGTCCCACAAAACAATTATCTCACAACCTGTCTTTCAAGTCTCGTTTGCTTCCTGGATGATTGACTTGCCATAGGGAAAAAATGCCCTTCATTTTTCTGAACACGCAACCTACGCGTTGTTCTCCATAAACACTTCTTGAAACAAGTGTGAGCGTTTGTCTGTATGTAAAAGCTTTCAATTTCAAAGCACAGTTGTATTAATTTTGATGTATAATTTCAAGCTTCCTTCTGACAATTTGCTGCCTAGAGTGATGTAAATTGCACTCCATAATAATAAATTCAATTTGTATTGTTTCTCCCTCTCTCTAATATCAATTATTTCCTACACCACCACAGTGTCATTGAAAAATAGTAGAATACATTAGGCACAAAAACTACTTCACAAGGGAAAATCAAGAGGATGTACGAAAGAAAATACATCTGATGACAAAGGCTGTATAAACAGAGACAAAAAGACCACTGTTCCCATACAGCTTTATAGAGCAGTGCTATTTTATGTTTTTTCCCATCAACATGGAGCAGGTTTTTCAGCTTCTTTTTCTGCCTCACAAAACGGTATCAGTTAACATTGGAATAAACACACTGGGTCTGTGTTTCAGCCACTGTAAGATGACAGAAGCTCTCCAGGCTGCACTGGAAATTCACACCAGCTAAAAATCATTCTTCACTTCCAAGAACTGTATGAAATTTGACTCTTTTGTGAAAAGCAATTGGAAAGCACCTCCAAACAAGTGCAGTGACATCATACATTCACTTCTTCATCGTGTTCAGTATAATGCAATGCAGACTTGGGCTCCACAGGACACAGGCTACTCTAAATTAACTACCAGGTAAGGAAAGAAATTATGAAGAGGGCAGGCAAACAGGAAGAAATACACAGCAGCTCGTTATCCTCAAATTAGTCACTCAGAAAGGGAGCATTAAAAAAAAAATTGAATGTTGATCAGAAAAAAAATGTATAAAAATTTAAACCAATTAAACTACGTCATAGAAATCTCTTACCTCTCAGAAGCTCAAATACTTGCCATAAAAAAACATATAACAACAAGGCTGTATTTCTCTTCTTTCAAAGGCAGCGACTTCACTTTTTCTTGGAAAGGAAAGCAGTATTACGTTCTAATGAAAATAATACTTTTCATTTTTTAATTCAGGTTAAGTTCAGACTTGTCTTAAATCACAAACATTACACTGTACTATTTTGCATCGGTCCAAAAGAGCCCTCTAGCGTTCACTGCTGCAGGCCAAACAAGCTTGCAAATGGCTATAGAGCCTCCTTTCTGCAATTTTCTACCTATTTCTACCTATCAGCTCCAGCTAACAGGCCTACACAGCACAAGGAAAGCAGATTCTAGGTACTGCGTGATACACCTGTGTGAACACAGTAATTGAAATTTCACAGTTAAAACTGCTCATTGTTGATCACGAGACTATTTCTATATTACTTTCTCATTTTAAGGGGTTAATGGGGCTTTCAGCCAACCATTATTAATAAAACTCATTGATATACAATTATTTATGTCAAGAGAGCCTTCAGTCTTGAAAGTAAACTAATTATCTCATTCGGTCATCAGTATTGAAAGTGTGCAACTAACAGGTAGTGCTGCTTGCATCTCCAAGGAGTTATTTTTCCACTGGGATTCTGCTTACTTCTTGAAGAGATATCCTGTTCCAAGTTAAAAAAGATAAAATCAGCTTAAGACTTGTTAAGCTTTCTTACTTGTTAAGTTTTCCCACTTCCTCAGCTGGTCCAACAAATGTGTCTGATGAAATAAGCTATGAAGCACACCATGACAGCCCACAGAGCTACTGGACTGCAGATTCTTCTAATTTTTAGATGCTTTTGCATCCAGGGAGACTGTGCCTTTAAGTTCCCTATCTGCCAACCAAAAAAAAAGATGT
Organism: Tetrao urogallus; assembly: GCF_951394365.1. NCBI lineage: Eukaryota > Metazoa > Chordata > Aves > Galliformes > Phasianidae > Tetrao > Tetrao urogallus. Next base: position 86,254,468 of record NC_136815.1, on the reverse strand, counting down.
TAACCCACTCCCCCACCAAAAAGAGTTGCCATACAGAGTTGTGTGCAATCTGTGAAGGAGGGCATAATATTCGTACATTTTGCCCACAGCAAGTCTACTACTGATAGACACATGCCTTGTGTACCTGTGGTTTGCCACACATTCTGGACACAAAGAGAAGGCAATCTCAGTAGCTTAACTTCAAGACTGGTAATGATAGGCATGATTTAGTCTTCTGTACACATACAGCGCATCTCCACTCCATAGCTCCTGAAGTATGGTGTTACTGGTCACTCAGACACAGACACCTAAAATATACCAAGCCTCTCACATGGGCTATGTGGCCCTTGGTAGGTCTCTCTCTGGTGAGTCTTCTATCTCAGTGACCAAATGACTGGATCCTTTGTTCTCACCTGCTGCCAGAGCCACTGTCAGTGGGGCAGTGAGATCAGGGAATTCTCCAGCTGACAACAAATCACCTGTCATATCAGGCTGTTGTGGTTTAACCTGGTGATGGCTCAGCACCACGCAGTCCTTCACCCACTCCCCTCCTCCCCAGTGGGATCGGGGGGAGGGGGGGGAGAATAGAAAAGAGAAAAAAAAGATAGAATATCAACACTGTTTTTCTCCTAGAACTAAACATGGTATACCAGATGCTCTGAGGAAAACCATTTGTCCCAGCTGAAATCTAGACACAGGCCCATAGTTTCTCTATCATACAGCCACACAAGGCCAGATGCCTGCACAAAGCAGAAGCCAGTATTTGTGGAAAAGGAGAAGGGGCGCAATCACCTCACTTGGTGGCAAACTGTCCCACAGGCTTCACCACTCCTGCTCCAACACATGATTACAGCTTCTGTATGACATCTGTCCTCAGCAAGAGAGGCAATCCTTTATTTACAGCAGAGGTTTTTCTCTTTAGGGAAATAATACAATTAATACCAAATTTATATACATTTTTAAATTTTGTTCCTGCCACTTTCATAAGAGATAGAAGTTTTTTATGTCCATTTCCATAGTTAGAATTGAAAAAGAACAGGACCTGAAACCCTGCATTAAAAAAACAAACCAACAAAAATACATTCCAAAATTGTATGAAGAATAACATTTGACTTCTTTAACAACCTTCTGGTTTTTAGAAAGCTTGTGCAGAAGTTTCAAGAATGAAGCATTTTGGCAAAGATGTCCCCTGTAAAAAGACTGATATTCATACCCAAAATCATAGAACGGCCCAGGTTGAAAAGGAACTGTAAGATGATCCAGTTCCAACCCCGTGCTATAGGCAGGGATATCTCCTTCTAGACCAGCTTGCTCAAAGCCCCGTCCAGCCTGGCCTTCAGTGCTTCCAGGGAGGGAGCATCCACAGCTTTACTGGGCAGCCTGTTCAGTGTCTCACACCCTCACAGTAAAGAATTTCTTCCTAATATCCAGTCAAAATCTACCCTCTTCCACTTCCAGAGTCCCTGAGATCCACAGCTATGGTTTAATGATACGTTATGTACAAAGAGAAATTCTGCTGAAACAATTTGATTCAGAAGCATTACATCAGCCTTCATCTTAACTCTATTAAGCATGTTAGATACACAAAAAGTTATCTAGAAGCTACTTGCCTATCCTTCCATTAGGGAGAGTATGAAATATTCAGTTCAGCCTGAACTCTCACACATTTATTGAAGGGATTCTTATTGCAGGGATTTTAGAGGATATTTTTGTATTGCAGTTACTTTAAGTTCAAAGGCTGTGGGACTTGTTTGGTTGGTTGGTTTGTGCTTTTTGTTGTTTTTTTTTTAAATATGAACAGGACATTTCAATTCACTGATCTCAGTTTCACAGCACTTGTACAAAAGGTTTAGAACTGTATCCAGCTTACTGGTAATAACACAATTTCCTTATCTAAATGTAAATGAAATTTATGTTTCCCATCAGTAATAACAAAATTATCAAGGGATAACAAGCAAAAGGAAAATATGTAAAATCCAATAGTGATTTAAGTGCATGTATGATATGAGTCTATTGAGGTCATTAACCACAAGGTCACAGCAGATACAATTTTATGAAGAACAGCAATGCCAAAGAAGAAAACCTTGTTTTCCCAGAGGAAATGCAGTGCTACTTCACAATTATTACATTTTTCCATCAAAATGAGCTACGTTCACTGTGTCCTGTTATGATTTCCTTCTTCCTCAGCCTCTGTTAGAAAATGAAAAAGCAGCATGAAAGAAAGCAGACTGACACTAGAACAAATTAATTATGATGCTCTGAAATAGGATATTGGATTATTTTTTCTTATATTAGTGATAATACAGATTTATTTTAAAGAACCCTACCATTCCTACTTCACTGAGACTGTAGAGGTGAAAAGCATATTTTGTTAAAACAAGAAATAATTTCCAGAGAGAACTCTGTATGCCATTTTTAGAAGCATCTTCAACTAATTCCCATGGCCTGACATCATGTTCGACAGCTTCTATCAAATCAACTGGCACAAAAACAAGGTTTCATTTTCACCCTAAGATAGCCCAAAAGTAGCCCACAATCTTAGAAAAGACTCCCCTTAGAAAAACATAGTATCCAATTTATTCCAATATTCTCTTCACCCCCAAGAAAGTCAAACAAAGGAAAAATACATGCAGAACAAACCTCTGTACAGAGGTGACTCTGCAGATGGAATTCAAGTAAGCAAGCAAAGCCTCTTCATGTGAAAAGTGAAAAAAGTAACATGAATATGCATGCTCTGCAGACATGTTAAAGAGAAGTGTAATTCTGTAGTTGAAAAGGTTACAAGTACTCCTGCTTTCATCTTTTAAAAGTACACTGAATAGAAATCATAGGCAAGTTATAAAAAGCACGAAGGTTATGAAAGGCCTGGCCCTTGCTATACCGATAACAGTATATTGGACAAGCATTAATTCCTAAACCCAAAATAGTAGTAGCAAACAAACAATTCACTACTTTCTCAGAACACTTTCTCTGGTTATTATGCTATCAGGTTATCTGAGTTGAGCTTGAAGTAACAGCTGTCCGAGGGCCAAGGCAAAGGAAAATGGCCAACAAATTGCGGTAAGTCACTGCTCAGTGCACTTAGCAATGGGCTGGGCACAGAGAGGCAGTAGCAGATCCACAGACATCAGTATTCTGGATGAGGGGACCCCTTAGGGCCTCCATTTCTCTTCTGCTGTGCCAAGCCTATCATCACATACGCACTCTCAGTCGGTTTATGCATTGTACCAACCCAGCTCCTTCTCCCTTCAACATATGCTTTAATTCACTCTGTGTGCCCTCATATACTAGTGGGATCTCAGGAGCGGAGGGAAGCCAGGAAGACAATCAGAGCTCCATTAATCCCTAGGCAGCAACTCAAAGTGAAGTAGTACACACACACATCTTTTGAGGACGAGGAACTAGGATGCAAACCAAACGAGGGACCAGGAGCTAATGAGCATGTAATCAGTGCTGAAGGGCACGCTGCACAGTCTATGACTTTTTTAATGCCTGCTCTTTATAGTGTTTGCAAATTAACACGCAGCAGGCTGGTGGGAATCTGAGTCATCTAAGGACTAAAATAAATGCATTCAAATGTCAAAACAACTAAGTAAGAGTTCCAGTTTTTAAGAACCACATTTTCAATGGCAAAATAAAAGAAGTTCCAATTCTAACATGCCCCATTTTGACCCTGTTAAAATCTAATGTTTTATTCAATAAATAACATGTAGAGTTATTAGTCGTGCTACTTTAAATTTGGTTTTAAATCCTCATTGAGCTCATCTCTGTGGATATTCAGAATCTACTAATTAATTGAATTTATATACAGTAAAAAAGCAAAATTTAGTAACAGCTAGGAAATAAGAATTCAAAAGAATAAAAGATTCAAACGTAGGTTTTTGTTTTGCTTTGCTAATGGAAAAATATTTCTGATTTTTACTGCATTTTCCTTTGACATGGAAGAAAACCTGCTGATGCAAAAGCAAGTACTGGAACTGTGAGGAAAGAAAGCACTGAAACTTTACTCACACTGCTGCTTTGTATTTTAAACATTCAGATGTGAGGCAGTGAACCTCCAGCTTTTTCCAGTATGGTGCAACTGTGGGCTTCCCCTGCAAGAAGAGCTCCATATTGCCTCCCACCCTCATTCCTTAGTAGCTGAGCAACTACAGAGTAAGACAGTTCAGCAAACTCTAAACAAGAAAGACAAGTTTTCCATCTGACCAGTTTACTGGACTTCTCTTGTCCCAGGAAACACAGAAAGTGCACAAATGGGTACAAAAGCACACTTGTCACTTGTTCCAGAACAGCACAGAATAGCACGGTGTCAGCAGACGACCAGCCAGGCTTAGGAGCTGCTCAGAGCCTCAATCCTATGATACAAAAAAACAAAACAAAACAAAACAAAAAAACCTGCTTCCTTTCCAAGTGGAGCACGTCGGTTATCCACCCAATCAAACTGGAGCAGTAACATAACGTGATGGCGGGGTGGAAGGTAAGACGACCACAGGGTCACCCCTTCTGGCAGAAGGACGGGCCTAAGCGGACTTCAGCGGCAAGGGACGCAAGGGAGGACCAGAGCGCTGTCTCTGGCATCCCGGGATGAGGTAAGCAAGGCGAGGAGCTCCATCTAGCGAGAGCACCAGGCACACATCGGCACGCTCGCATTCGGAACCTCCACCAGCGTCATGCCGCAAGGGACGAGCAGCCAGGCTGATGTGAAACTTCCCCGTGTTTTATTAGTCCTCAATTTCAGCATCCTTCTGCTCTGAGGAGATCACAGCACATTACTCTTACTCCCCAAAGCACTGGAAGAACGATCCAGCACGACGGCCCAAAGCACCTCTGCAGTAAAGAAAGATGACTTCTCTTCCCAGGTCCAGTGTTATTATTAAAAGCAACTGCTTTATTTCTGTTTTCCTCTCCCAGTCTCACCATGTTACACACTGAACACGTCTGGAAATGTACTGCCATTTGAACATACTGCACATGCAACATTTCACCCCTCTCCTCAAAAGCTATAAATCAGCATCATCAGCTCATTAATTTTTAAAATAACCTACAAATTTGCATTTCAAAATATCCCAAAAGTTTTGTCGGACTTCTTCAAACATAGATGAAAATGTTAATTGATATAAACAAAGAGATACAGGCTTCGATGTTCCAATATTCCAGAATATTTGCAAGAATGAAATGCAGCATAAAAAGTCAAGAGGAAAGTTGTCAGCTTTTGAAGGGCAGAGACAAGTAACAGTGTACAAGGAGGAAAAAAATTAAAAAGAAGATTTATATTGTGAGGATTAAACATTTCATAAGCAAAAGACAGTACAGAACGACTACAAGCCTATAAGCAATACTTACATTAGCCTTGAGAAAAGAGCACCAGGCAGAAAATGAGGCAACCTCAGAAGAAAGTAGAAACCAATAAGTAGCAGTACTTCCTACACAAAAAATAAAAGCTGTTTCTAACTCTGTTCTGAACTGTTTGAATTCATTTTCAAGACTGTTTTTCTGAGGACGGGAGCAGAACCCATGCCAAAGAATGTGAGCTGTTTGGTTACTCAAAAAGGAGCATTTAGTTTGGGACTCATCAGGAATGTTTAAGGGAGCATTTTTTCTGGTTCTTTCCAAGTTATTACCAGGACAAATTCCAGATTATTTGGACTAAGATGGAGGAGAATAAAGTGATGAGTAACAATATAAAGGCACTTAGTATCTATTATTGCACACTAGCTTTGGAAAGTAGTCAGTGTTCCTAGCCAGCACTACATGAACTCAAAAGATTCTGTAAGTTCATCCAAATCAACCTATGCAGGAATTAACTGTAATTCCAGAGAAGAAAAGCCGCCTCATCCAAGCACTAACTGCATTCAGAATTCCCTCTTGCACACGGTTTCTGCAGGATGGCCTGCCAGGGATTTCCACAACGTGAGAAACAGACTTCTGTGCTGCTTAGAGAACATGGAGAGATGGCCAAGGAAGCCTGCATGTCAGTGAACAAAAAAAGACTCTCACCGAACGTCCACAGCAGGCATATCCCACCCATGGTCCAGATGCAGCTTTGGACAGTGTGACCCTAGAAGAATTGTGATTTTTTACCATTATGATGTGATTTTCATCAATGCTTTCCATGATTGCATGAAAGCCTTGTGCAACTGTGCTATGCAATGCTACATGCACTCGTGTCACCTGGTGAGTACAATGCCATGACTGTTGTCAATATTCCAACCTATCTACACATCTGCTTGTGAAGACGAGTTCTCTTGTTATTGTGGAAGAAAGATCCAGAATTCTTCTGTAGTGCTGACAAATTCTGTAATTTCCAACATGTCAAAAAGCTCCCCAAAATTATAAAATAATTTGCACTGTGTTTCTATGAGTGATTTGATTGCTCATTTAAATGTGTTGAATGTGTCTTCAAGGTGAAAATTAACTTATCTGTGCTGTTGCAAATCATAACAGCATTCAACTGAAACCTAAATTATGATAAGCTCAAGTTATAATGTAACTTGAGCAAATAATTTTGATACTTTGGCTAAACACAGTCCTGTGCAGCAATGGTTTCCATTTTGATAAAGGAATCTGAGAATTGGTATGAAGATTTTGTCAGAGATATACTCCATTTTCAGTCAATGTACGTAAATGACCTGTGAATTTTCAAAGGGAATGTATACAACTGTAATCAGCAAAGAAAAATTTGGTCATGTCTCTTACTTAGTTTTCTATAAGACCTACCTTGACAGAAAAAATCTCTCACTTCATAATCGTGCCTTATTCACATCATCAGTTTCTGCCATGTGTGAGCAACTATTTTCAAGAATGAAGCACGGAAGATTAAAATTTCATTAAAAATCTCTGAGGAGCAACTTGAGAACTTGCTAAGAATTGCAAGCACTTCCACTGAACCAGACTGATGCATCTGGATGCACGAGGGGACTGGGCTTGCTTAAGTTGGAGAAAAGTAGGCTGCAGGGAGACCTCATTGTGGCCTTTCAGTATTTGAAGGGCGCGTATAACAGGAGGGGGAATGACTGCTCACATGGGTGGATAGTAACAGAACCAAGGGGAATATTTTTAAACTGAGACAGGGGAGGTTTAGGTTAGATATTAGGAGGAGGTTTTTCACTCAGAGGGTGGTGAGGCACTGGAACAGGTTGCCCAAGGAGGTTGTCGATGCCCCATCCCTGCAGGCATTCAAGGCCAGGCTGGATGTGGCTCTGGGCAGCCTGGTCTGGTGATTGGTGACCCTGCACACAGCAGGGGGTTGGAACTGGATGAGCATTGTGGTCCTTTGCAACCCAGGCCATTCTATGATTAATTTCACAAAAATAAGGTCTAATATCCACTAGTTTAATGGTTTTGTTGCCTTCTTGTTTTTCAAACTTGTAATGACTTTTTAAAAAATAAATTTTGTTACTTACATACATTAATTACATTATATATTTTATACGGGGCCCAAAACAACTCTTCTTCACTCAAGATAATTCCTCTTCACTCAATGTGACCCAGGAAAGCCAAACTGTTGGACATCCTTGTTCTGTGTAGAAAAGCTAATCTGCATTAACCAATGGCATGAATTCATAACACAAATTCAACTGCTCAGTAGCTCCTGCCATGTGCAAGGAATTGCATATGCCACAATAGGGAACTACTTCACAAAGAAGTGAATGCCCAAACCAGAAGCCGGTGTGAAACAACAGATACTGTGTACATCTTACCTTATTCCATGGTAGTAACGTCTTTAGGAAGACACATCTTCAATATCAGGAAATTAACTTGAAAAAAAATTCTACAGCTAACCAATTTAACTTAATGCCTCTGCTTTTTGCAGATTTCCAGGAAAAAGCAGTCCCACATCACAGCTGTGAAAGAAAGCTTGTTTACACGGACACGCAGCCTTACTGACACAAGTCTTGCCAAATCCTGTAAATGAAGACACTGAAGACGTTACCACTTTTTGCTGCCTGCTTAAACCTTCTGCCAAAGAGGGCCATTGCTGCAGCACAGCAAGCAATCTGTTCCTGCCTCACAGTCAACTGTATTTGCTTTCTGGGAATGTGAGTTTGTGCTACATCCCATTTGTAAACTACCCCAGCTGCACGGCAACCATACGTGCTGTTCTGACAATCTTTGTCCAGCAGCCTAAGGAGAGGAGCAGAACAGAAAACTAGACATTGAAACCCCATTAACTGCCTTACCAAAACTTAGCAGGGTTTGTTAGCCAGAACCTTCAGGAAGATTAATTCGAACAAGCTTTTAAAAGTTATTAATTAAACCATAAATAGAATTTTAAAATGACTGTAGAACACTTTTGTTTAATTTACTTTTGAAGTTAGCTAAACAAACAACAGCCACTGCCAAATGCAAGTATCCATAACAGATCTCACTGTGAGTTAACTAGGACACTTGAGAAGTTTGTTCACGTTAACATCTCAGAACGTCCAGGCTGCTCATTTGGAATATTTTTTTTTCTGAATGTTCCTATGTATGCAAGCCCAGAAACTGCTCCTCGTTTTTCCTGAAACGCCAAAATGCAGCAAAGACAGAGGGCTGTGTTCAGCGCTGGGTTGGAAGGTAGCAGTGACAAAGTGTGAAGTGAAAGCATTCCAAGCAAGCATTTTGGTGAGGTATTCAGAAAAATGACAAAAATGGCTCTGTTGCTTAGCTCATTTTTCACTGAATTACTTAACCAGATGGAAAGCCAAGCTATGTGACCTTCTCTGCCAAGTCAAGTCACATATCTTTTTTTCTTAATAGAGTTTAAAAGTAGAAACAAGTCTGAAACGACAAGGAAAACTTTTGATGAAATCTCAAGGTGAACACATTTTCTAAAGGGTGATTGCAAAGGCCATTAGACACACAAAACAGATTTATACTAACAGCTCTCAGATTTCCTCATAATATTGATCATTCTGATGCTGGAAGTGCACATTGCAGGCCAAATTCTTCTTCAGTAAAGTCATCTCTTCAGTACACCAGAAAAAGAAAATCACATACCTAGAGAACTTAAAGGAATAAATAAATGCCGTAGTTAAACTCCTGCTCTGATGAGAACCACAGCTTTTGTTTTCAGTCTCAACTTCTATAGTTAATGTTGGGTTCTGCTGTGCTTTCCATACATGTATTCCCACCCAACAAAGCTCAGAGCTGATCAGACAGCTCATATAGGCTCAAACTGAACTCACATTTACATGTCAGAAGTGACACACACACAATGCTAAACAGCTACATCACTCGAGCTGCCTATTTCCCTACTTGTCTTGAACAGCAGCATATACCAGCTCCCAGTTCACTGTGGGCAAAAACGCCTTTCTCTGAGTACTGTCTAACCACAGTTAAGGCTTCAGTAGGCTTTGGGATACAACAGATCTTACAATTTTATCATTAAAAAATTGCTTAATTTTAATTAACATTTTTAATTTTCAAGACCAAAAAAGGTAATTTAACAAACAGATCTAATAGCACAAAATAGTGATTTTCTCTAAAGCTGTGAAACCTTTCACAGAGATATCAGCTATGTTACATTATTAGTCAAGTCTATAGTCCTCCACACATCTGTACAAACCTTCAGCAATGTGAATCCTATCTTTACTTGGGCAGGCAAATCAAACATCTACTGTCATAGATATTTATAGTGCTGGGATTTTAGGACCTATTTCTGAGAGGTGACAGGCAACAACTTCTTCCAGTGTAACAGAACGTTCCAGTTACAGAGCTCATGTGTGATCAAGGATCTTGTAACCAATGCTGCAAACCACCACCAAAAAGTCTAATTCTCATCGATAATAAAAGCTGCTTTACATAGTGGGTATAACCATATCCTTTGAAGCCCAACTGAGCATCCAAGGAGTCTTCTGTCACCAAAGGTAGAAGCAGTGCAGTATATGTTTCATCACTAGAACTTACAGCAGTTTGAAAGCAGAGCAGGACAAGCCTCACCACAAAGTATCATCCAGGGTACAGGCAAAATATTAGCATAAAGTAACTAAGAATAAATCACAGATGGACAGTGGGCTTATTTATGTTTAATATTTGTTCAATGTTTTATCTCTGAAGTGACTAAATACTCAAAGAAAAGCAGTCAGGATAAAAACGGCAAGTTTTACCATTACTGCCTGTGTAACAGCAACCTCTTTTCCCTGCTACAATTTAAATGGAAGAAGAATGAGTTTTTTTTGTTTTTTTTCTATTTGTTTATCTTTAAATCAGAACCAGGCAAAGGATTTTCTCATGAGCCTTCCAGGAAAGCTAACTTCTGGACCAAAACCAAATAGGAAAACGTCATCAGGAACTGAGAACAATTCATTAAGTTATGAGTATGCAAAGACAAGATTTGGATGAGACAGCGGTGAAAATTCTTACGTAGCTTTCAATTTAGCAGATCACTGCAAGTAACAACCACCTATCACATAACAAGAACCCAACTGAATTCAGAGCCCAGGCATTATGCAGAACATACAGCGCGCTCTCAACTTCTGTCTGACTTTCATACATTCATCTTCAGTGTAAGGAACAATACTTAAAAGCAGTCAACATCCACAAACCCACCTGTCCACAAAATCTGCACAATTTGCTCCAAAAAGATCATTTCATCAGAATTACAGGATTTTGTTAAGTCCTTTACAAAGCATTGGGAGTGGCATACATTTCCGTGCATACTGGATCATTCATAGGGTTTACAAGAGACACAGGTCTAGACATAGGCACAATACAGGCTACCTTACGTTAGCTATACACACCTGGAATGTATGTTTATCTACCTGTCCAACAGCTGTCTCTCCAGATTATAGCCTGTTATGTCACAGAAAATAGAACTGTTTCACATGCCAAGCACAGCAGAAGTGTTGCTCCATTCACAGCAAATCCATTTAGAGAACTAGCATGGGCATCACCTGCATTTTTCCAGATAAGCTGTCCCTGTTAATGATTAAAGCTGTCTAGAACTGTAGTTTGACCAGTTTGCTCTTTTCTACTGCCCTATTGGAAAGATGTTGTGCATTTCCATGTTTTTCCACCATCCAGGCAGTGTGAACAGGAATCAGCAAACTTGCAGCATATCCCTAGCTCTGCTAATAAATGGCAGTTAAACAAGCTAATAACAAAGTTTGAATAACACAGAAAATAACAACTGACTTTACCTGAGCAGATATCCCAAAACTGGGGGCTTCGAGGTTGTCTCACTTCAGAGAAACAAATTGATGAAGTCCAGTATTCCATCAGGAGCAATTTGTTTACTTACAACAAACATACATGGGGCAAAAGAGGACAGAGTAGAGGGGGGAAAAAAAGATGAGACAGAAAAAAAATCCAACTCTTCTTCCAAGATATTTATTATCTCCTCTATGAATCCAACTATGCAGTTTATATTTGAGTCAAGAGATGCATATTAATTAGTTAGGCTGTGAATTTTATGAAAACCTTTGACCAATTACCCACAGATGCACGCGGGCAGTGATGTGATTTATTCCTGGAAAGTCTATTTGCAAGCTCCACATTTCAGAAGCAGCGTCACTCATCCTCAGGCAAATAAATTTTGCCTTCTGTGGCATCCTTGCAATAATTTTGACTTGTATTGGGACTGCTTGAAGCAAAGCATTTTACAGAGCAGTCTTATTTTTGGAATTAGATTGTATAAAACAGCGTCGTGATACTGCCTGAAGAAATAAGCAGAATGCCTAGTGTACCGATTTGCATTTAAGAAAAGGTTACTTTTGTGTTTGGGTATTTTTACCAAGGAAACTTAGTCCAACTTTATAGGAATTGCTTTTAAAAAAATACCATTTCACTAAACATTCTGAGTACTTATAGCTGCCATTCACTAAGTACAACACGGTGTTTCATTTTGTTCAGTGAGCTTCAGAATATTCCTGTAAGTATTTTCTCCACATTATACCTGAAAAGCCCAGGGACAGAAACCTTCACTGACTCTTATCCAGTGCCACAGAAAGTGACCGTTAGATTCATATGCACATAGCAGAAAACCTGTATTCTATCTCCATGCTCAAAAGACTTTGTACTTTTCTTTTTCGAAGATGAAAATTGAAGCAATAAACAACACTTTGGCACAGCACATTTAAACCTTCAGTGAGTATTTTCAAAAATCCATCAGCATAAGTAAACATAATGTTTCGTATAAGATTTCAGAATCTATTACTGTTATGGTCAGGAGAAAAGGACCGAAACGTGAAAAAGACTTTTTGTTTAAAGAAGCAATAAACATCTGCAAAGGCTGCAAGTTTCTCTTTTGCATGGAAAGTTAAAAAAGGTAGAGCAGCTGTTGAAGATCAGTGAGTTAAAATCAGTGCCTTCCTCCACAAAGAGTGGCTGAAGTGCTAGAAATAAAATTAAGGAGAAACCTAATTCTGCATCACTGACTACAGCCTTCCCAGCAAATATCCAGCCACCCTCCCTTTGTATCACAGAATCTGTAATCTCCACTATCCTTGTTGTTTTTTAGCATAATAAAGTACTGAATGCCCTTGAATTTCCTATGGGCTTGTTGTGAGCAAAACCTTCCTCATGTTAAAACAGCAGGTATACTCTTCACTTAGATGCCATAAAGCCTGTAAGTCAGATTGCTTTATCTGGTAATTACCAAGCTGCAGTCTTTATTTTAACCTCAGTCAAAGAAGACATCTTTATCAGCATATCCACAGCTGCTAGGCAGGAATGATAAGTTTCACAGCTTTCAAACCTGTCCACATCATTTGAATGTACTATTCCACAGCACTTTTCAAAACAATGAGCTTCAGCCAGCTAAATCCATTGCAGGAAGCAGGAGCAATTCAGTCCTCCCAGCCTAAATGTACTCTTAATCATTATTGTACATGCATGCTTCTTGGAACTATGTCATAAACGCATGTCAAACTGAAATTATTCTGGAAACACAATAAAACAAACAGAAACATGTAAAGAAATGTAGTGACAGAAGTCACAAAGTCTTTATACCTTTGATTAATATTTAGTTTAGGGCTGCAGCTCAGCAGAGACTTCAGAGTATTTACTTTTACTTTCCCCTTCACATGACAAATAGCTCTTGGGGTTTCACCCTTCTAGTTAGGCCTTAAAGCACACCTCTCCTCCAAAACACTGCTATCAAAAGTGATACTTCAAATAAACATCATCAAACTGGTTTCCACTTAAAGAAATGTGATAATATTTAACTAAGCTTTTGTCAATTTATCTCTAACATCCCATACTTTGACGTCAAATGTACAAATATAACAGAGATAGGACATTTTCCCTCTGCAGACTTCAGTAAGTTAACATGTCTTTCTAGTTTCTAATGCTGCAGACATGCTTTATCCAAATACTCACTAAAAATGCATTCATATAGAAAAGGATCAAACCCAGAACCTGAATGGTGAAACTGCAAACCTTCTGGTCCATGCTAAACCTCTGCAGCTCTTAGTGGGCCTCTTACAGCTTTCCTTGGGGTGTGCTATTACAGTGGAACCCACCTCACACAAAGCGGAAACCAGACACAGAAATGTGCAAAGCCTTTGAGGTTCAGCCACCAAAGAGGAAAGTACAAGCTTCCTATATTTGAGTTGTCACTACTTCAGAATGTCATTACTGAAATTCTTTAAGACGTTTTTTATAACTCTAAAAGTCCTTCTGGTTGTGACTCTGCAAGGCTATTTCTGTGCATACACATAAAATAGTTTCCTAAAGCTTTTAGTTCTGACATATCAGAATTTCCACTAAACAGATCACCAGAACTGAATGCTTATGGCTTTTAGCCACACAAAACACCATTGTGGTTTCTTGCCCCTACTAAGTACATGTGTTCCACCTATACTTTCAATTCTACAAGCTCTATTGCAGAGAAGAACCAGTTAAATTGCACGTTGTTCGTATTATAAACGAATCCTGTCCTAAAGCTTGACCCAAGCAGACAAAATTCACAAAATACGATAAATGTATTGAATAAATTCAGTATCCAGGTATAGTCCTGTAAATGGAAAATAACAGCACTGAAACAAACGGAGTTACCATGGCGAAGAGTCTGGAGTGACTGGGAGCAGAATTTGGCTACCTGGCATTTACCCACTTTACTAAACTTGAAGTCCTGGAAGGGCCAGACAGCCAATAACTACATACTTTGTGAGGAGAAATGTCTAGAAACCCAGCACACAGAGGTGAAATGAGGATAAATGCTTTGCCTCCACGCTGAATTTTCTGCATTTTGTTAGTCTAAGCCAGGCCATGGGTATTCCTGTAATATGCCGTGAATATTTTCAGCACGGAATTCCATTTCTTTAAAAATAAGACATGATTCATACCAAATTCACATGGCAGGCCCTGGAATTTTAAAGCAGCTTGCACGTAACGTGCAGACATGCAGACCTTCCAACGACTTCAGTTAGGATCTCACTTTCTAGAGATTAAATATAGTTGTCTCAACTACGGACAGAAAATACTTGTAGATTTAGCATTTCTTTCTGCACCCAGCTTAAGTACTTAGAGATAAATAATATTAAGTGCTCAGATCTGAGCGGGGAGAAGGCTTCTCACAGCAGCAGCCACTTCAGGCAGCCGCCCCAGCACCTGACGTGTGGCAAAGCACGCCTCATGGACGGAACGTACTCAGAAAAGTCCGCCAGAACTACGGCAAGCCCGCGTTCACCGCCGGTTCGCACCGCAAAAGTTGCCAGAGCCGAGAGGAACCGCTCGAGAGCCGCACAGCTGGGAGAAGCTCTCCTCTGCCGCACGAGGGAACGCCAGCAGCCCGCGCTCCCCAGCACGCACCGCCGCCCGCCCGGCCGAGCGCCGCGGCTGAAGGAGCGGCGGCAGGAGCGCGGCTCCCCGCCCCGCAGGTGCCCGTCGCACGCGTGCCGCCCCTCACCTCGGCTCCTGGCGGCGTTTTCCTCCCGGCCGCGACCGGTGGGGGTCGGCACCTCCCGGCGGGTAAAGCCGCCGCTCTGCCCGCGCCCGCCTTCCCTCGCCGCGCCTCTCCCCGCCCGGCTGAAGGCTGCCAGCGAGCGGGACGCCGGGACCGGTGCCCCCGCGCGCCCGCCTGCCCCCTGCGAGCGCCGAGGGCGGGGGGAGCCCCGAGGCCGGGACAGCGGCTCCTTGTCATAGCCGCGAGTGCTGCCAGCGGAGACGTGCCGCAACGCGCGCCGAGGGCGCACCGCGGCGGCTCGGTGCCGGCCCGCTGCCCGGCGCCGCACCGCGAGGCGGCCGGCTTCGCTTCTGCTCGGGGCATTCCCGATGGGGTTCGGTGAGGCGACGTGAAGCCGGTGTCCGCTGTCGCCGCCCTCGACAGCCCCCCAGCCCGTGGGTTTGCAGGGGGCCGCCCGTTGTCTTTCGACATCTTTCAGGAAAAACTTCTTGACAGCAAGGGTTGTTAAGCACTGCGATAGGCTGCCCAGGGAGCAGGTTGAGTCACCATCCCTGGATGTGTTTAAAAGCCATTTGGATGCGGTGCTCAGGGACATGATTTAGCAGTCAACTTTGTTAGAGTGAGGGTAGGATGGTTATGTTGTGGTTGGACTTGGTGACCTTGAAGGTCTTTTCCAACCTGAGCGATTTTATGATTCTTTCTCATGCTGTCTGCGTGGCCCATTGCTTAATGGCCAGATACTTAAGTGTCCCGAGCTTCAGGCTTGCCTAGTTACGCACGGCTGGTAAATGACGTTCGTTTTTCAGACTGCCACCATCTGTATTCGCAACAAGTTTAAAAGAACATTGGGAATGGAAACTGCAGCTGCTGTAGGAACTGAGGGGGGGAGATGCTCTCCCCAGCCCTGCCCTTGTACAGTGCGAGCTGCAGCATCTGGTTTAGGTTAGATATCAGGAGGAAGTTTTTCACCCAGAGGGTGGTGAGGCACTGGAACAGGTTGCCCAAGGAAGTTGTGGATGCCCCATCCCTGGAGGCATTCAAGGCCAGGCTGGATGTGGCTCTGGGCAGCCTGGTCTGCTGGTTGGTGACCCTGCACGCAGCAGGGGGTTGGAACCGGATGATCATTGCGGTCCTTTTCAACCCAGGCCATTCTGCGATTCGATGGTCTGAGCGACAAGCGCACGACCCTCCCAAACACCGCTTTCAGCGCAGCCAGCGGCCGTGACGTCACCACAGAGGTTAGGGCGCCCCCTCGCGGCACACGGCCTCAAAGCGCCTCTCTCGCCCCACCCTCGCTCTGCGCGCGCAGCCCTCTCGCCCCGCCCACCTCCGCGCCCGCCCCTCCCCGCGCCGGCGCTGATTGGCCGCCGTCTTCCCGCTTCCTTCTCCCCGTCTGAGAACCCGCCATTTTGAAAACCTTGTTGATTCCGGGAGGGGGAGAGAGAGGGAGAGAGGGAGAGAGAGAGGTGAGAGCGAGCGGGACGCGGGGCGCGCGACTCAGTCTGGCAGCGCCCCGCCCCTCCCCCTCCGCGCGCCCTCCCCGCCGCCACCCGCCGACCCTGCCGCCACAGCCGCTCCCGCTGCAGGAGCCGGGGCTCGAAACGAGGTGTGTCCGCCCGCCATGGCCGCACCGGGCCCTGCAGAGCGACCGCGTTCTCTCCTCGGGGCGGAGGGGGGGGGGGCGGGCGGCCGCCGCGTTCGTGCTGCGCTGTCTGGCGCCATCGCGTCGTTCGCGCTGCGCGCCGGGACGGGCGGCTGGCGGGGCTGGTCGGAGGCGGGAGGGGCCCCTCCTTTCTCCCCTTCCCGGCCGAAAATATCCCCGATGTAACTCTGAGAAGCGGATCTCGGCGCTTTCATCCCTCTCCAGCCCTCCTCGCCGGTCTGGGCGTTGCCAAGGCGGAAAGTTCCCAACTTTCTGTTCTTCTTCTGCGCTAAGAGGCGGGGAAAGGCAGGTTGGGCAGAGCGATCGCTTTTTCTCAAGAAAAACCGGAGGGTTTTGTTGCCTGTACCCCGCGAGAGACATTTTCTGGGCATTTTGCAAGAAGGTGTGAACTTTTTCTCCTTCATAGTGCAGCCCGCGGTTCCCGTCGCCTGTTTGTTTCCTCTGTGTCTTTCCGAATGTTTCACAGTTTGGGAACTGGTGTGTGGAAAGTGCTGATAAACCTCTTCAGCAGCTGCAGAACGAGCGACAGCTTCTGAGTAATGTTAGGTGCTGCGTATAAGCAGGGTGTTTGAGTTCGTGTCTTCAAACATGGGAACGCCCGCAGCTTCTGCAAGGGTGCTGTGTTCTCATGGCTCTGCCCACTGCTTTCTACAGAACTGCACACCATGTCTGCTGTTGCTTCCTCTAAAGAAGATACGATGTCATCTGAAAAAGCAGATGAGAAACAAGCTGAGGCTGAAAGCAAAGCTGAGGAAAGCGAGGAGGATGAGGAGGAGGAAGAAGAAGAGGAAGAAGAAGAAAAGGGTACGTGTCATGGAACCATAGAATGGTTTGGGTTGGAAGGAACCTTGAAGATCATGTAGTTCCAAACCCCTGCTATAAGGCAGGGACACCTCCCTCTAAAACAGGTTGCTCACAGCCCCATCCAGCCTGGCCTTGAGTGCTTCCAGGGATGGGGCATCCACAACCTTGCTGGGCAATTGTACTGCAGCATCTCCTAACAGCAATTGTACATCTCATGGATCACAAATCATTTTCCAGTAGACTAAAACAGACAAGACTAGAAATAACAATACTATATTCCTTAGGAAACAATGGAGGGATTACCAGCATTTTCAGTTTGTACACTAGGGATTTTTTGTTGCTGGAGAAACTTCTGGAGATTTTAAGACATATCATCCTGTATCAAATCATTATCTGAAAATTGAGCATTTTAATTTTTTTTTTTTTTTTTTTTTTTGCCAGTAACACTTTGAGGCGTTGCACACTTGCAAAAGATAGACAAGTGGAAATAACCCTGGCATTGCTTTAGAATAATACAGCTATCATTTGCCTACCAACTGATAATTACTTTTTTGGGTGCCACAACTTATTTGTAGTGGTGAAGGAATTCCATGTGACTTATTTTACCAGCGGAAGTCATGGTGATGTTGAAGAGACAAGCAAGATAGACTGCATCACGTATGTGAAGAGGGTAGTGAAGGCATAGTAGATGCGAGGAAGGAACTACTATGCAAAACTGCTGGTGTTAAATCTCTAGGCAACTATTTTGCAAATGAAAACATCTGTGCAAATAGAGCTGTGGTATGGCTAGTGAAAACCATGTCACTGATGGTTTTGTGTTCTTAAAGGAGCAGAGCTTTGTCTTCAGAAAAACGTAGTAGAAAGGTTATGCTGTTTTAAGAACAATGGAGTAATTTGAACTAGCTTTCTACGAGCAGCTCATTGTCTATTCACAAGTGTGTTTTGCTGTGTTCTCTCCAGGTATGTGTCCAGATTAATGTTTGTGCACATTATAAAGCTGCTTTTCTATGTTAAGGCCAGAGCAACACTATGTGCTAAGGACAGTGTGATATGTGATATAAGGTCAGGTATCTTACAACGAGGTGTTCATGTTTGTGAAACAGTGAGGCTTTTCTCTTGATGTAGTGTTGTTAAAGTAGCTATACGGGATGTCTCCATTAAGCCAATCTAAACGTATTCATAGAATGGTTTTGGGTTGGAAGGTACCTTAAAGGTCATCTAGTTTCAAACTTCTTACTGTGAACAGGTTCCTTCCACTAAAAGGAAGAAGTATTATATTAAATTATTTGTAATAATGTTCTTGATAGTTTGGAAGATGTTAGTATTGTGCTCTGCAGAGTGCTGCACAGCATGTCTGTGTGTGATTCGGTACAGTCCCGCTATCCTTATGTATCTGCATTTTCTACTGATAGCATTCTGCTATGTGTTCTCCATTCCACTGGTGGGAAGAGAAAGAGGCTGCAAGCAAGCTGGATTCTCCCTTTGCCCATTTGTTAGCTTTCCTGTAAAGAACTGGAGTAGAGCTGTGCATCTGGGGGCTGGAGCAGAAGGGGACAGAATGAGACTGTGCAAGTAACATCTGCTCTGTACCTTAGAAAGGTGAAGAAAGGAGAGAAGGCTGGATTTCTGATAATGCATGGAGATGCCATCTTCATCGTGAGATGAAGATCCCTTTAGGAAATGTCCACTGTCCACCTTCAAGGATAGGCTGGATGTAGGATTGTAGTTAAGGACCAGAGACTCAGATCTACAGCTCTGTAGAATCCTATCGACCTTTATCCAAAGGTTTGGAAGTCTTATAATGCTTGGTTATATTGTTATCCTTTTTTGTTTTGCTTTTGCAATAATTCAGAGGTGTGTTGCCTATCACCGCAGTGGAGTTGCTGATATAATGAGGGAAAAAAAACTTTAAAAAAAAAAACAACACCCTGTGTTTTGCAGAAAAGAGTCTCATTGTTGAAGGGAAAAGGGAGAAAAAGAAGGTAGACCGATTGACCATGCAAGTGTCCTCGTTACAAAAGGAACCTTTTACAATTACACCAGGTAAGCTTGTCCTTTCAGGTAAGAACTGTGGGTGTTGAAATGAAGATGAAACCTCTCAAAAGATCAAATTGTTATCTTGTAGGTGAGACCTAACTTAACTGAATCACTGTGCGTTTCCGAACAGTAAAGCTGTTATAATTATATGAAAACTGTCTTTTACCCTACAAGGTCACATTAAACAATAGAAATTATATAATGTTTAAACTTAGCTCTGAATAGGCTTTTCAGTATCTAGCTATCACTGTTGTTGGAACATCTAGACTAAAAAGAAATGCCCAGTCTGTTAGCCGTGTTACAGGTAATTTCAAGTAAGGAAAAAAAGCCATTATCAGTGCCTAGTTGATAGGGAATGACCTACCCAACACTTGACTTGATGCTCTGCAGAAATAACTTCTTTTACATTAAAAAAATATGTATAGATAGAATATATATGTAGATGGATATTTGAAGTTGTGAACAGATAGGTAAATAAGAAGGTGATTTCTTTGTGTGTTTTTTTTCTTTTATTTGTTTCAGGAAAAGGACAAAAACTTTGTGAAATTGAAAGGATACAGTTCTTTCTGAGTAAAAAGAAGACAGATGAACTTCGGAACCTGCACAAACTCCTCTACAACAGGCCAGGCACTGTGAGAACTTAAAATCTATCTGTATAACTAGTAATTCTCATGCATGGTGAAAAAGTTTATCCTATAGGCGTTGTTTTCTTCTGTATTTGCACATGTAGATCTACTTAAGTGTCATTTATTACAAACTACTCTTGAAAATTACTGCTAAAGGACTTGTTACTCGAGCCCATAATTCTTCTAATTTCTGTAAGCTACTCTGAAAATCTTGTGGAGAGGGATGCTGAATTGTAAGCCTATAGAATGTAGATTTCCCCCTTCCTCTCCACTCCAGGTTAGTGATCACTTTACGCAAATGAATTGGCAATAGTTCATGGCTGACATGCTAAAACTGCTGATGTACATGGAATATTTTGACTGTAGTCTGTATAGTTACTTTGAATACAGCTGTGTCTTACTGCTTCATTTATTCTGTGTGGTACCTGCACTCGTGGGTTTCACTACATTGCTACCTACCTAGTCATTTTCTCCACAAAGCAATAGAAAACAAAAGTACATCAGTATGTAACATTTTAATTAGTGATTTTGTCATACTTGCCTAAAATAAGACTGAACTGAAAGATTAATTAAAAAAAAAAGATATGCTCTCTCTTATATCCAAGGATCAAACTCGATCCATAATAGCAAATAGTTCTTAGTGCCTATTACATACGATTGATCATGCCTTAAATTTCAGAATACATCTGGCCCATTTTCTTTGCTACTAGGAGTGAAATGGAGATGGAGTAATTAAAGCAGATTCAACATTATCACTTCAATGCACTTTATTTTTAAACTCTTGTATTTTAGAAACTTAAACAGCTAGCACAGAAATGAGGAACTGAGTAATACAAGTACAAATGCTGGTTAGAATATCTGAAACCACTGCTGCAAATGCTGTGGTTGTTTAAATGACACAGTGAAGGTCTGTGATCTCAACTATTCAGGAGGAAAAAAACAGTGTATATTCATTAAAATCTCTGAATTGTGGTATTTATTTGGTGTGTCAGTTAATAAATCAAGTATTTCTGGCTCTGTATACAGATATTTGGATTGTTTTGCAGTAGAATTTCATCATTTGATGGGAAAAGTGGAATGACAACCGTGTAGCTTTCTGATCAAACTAGATTATTAGTGCAAGTTGTGAAACTGCATCCATTTATGAAACTAGTGATGCTTTTATATCATCTTCTGGTAGAGGTACTGTGAATCCCTCTCTCCCCCCATGGCTCACAGATCTGAGGAGTAACTGACTGAGGAGTCCATAACGTTTATTGGCTATGTAGTGTGTCACTAAGGCACTAACAGCTCAGTAACAATTATCACCAACTACTAAGTAAGTTGCTTATTAACACAGTCAGCTAATGGGCACGTGACTATTAGCAGTTTCAGAATTACATACAAAATAATGTGATTGGAAACTGATATTTAACACTCTTCAGTACTATTAGTTAGACAGAAGTGCAGTTGAAATGCAACTCTCACTGTTCCATCCCACGCTATTTACTTGGGTGCAGTTCCACCCTGTTTTGCTCTATGCTCCCATTTGGATGTAGGCTTGCTGGAGAATCCAGCTAGCTGTTAAAGGCTATTGCTCTGGTGTCCCAGTGCTCTGAGTCTTTAGGTCACCCTCACTACTTTCTGTAGCTGTCCACCTTCCTACTGCCCAAAACATGGTATTTCACAGAAAGTCATCTGAACAATGTGCCTCGGGCTGAATTCCTATGGTTACATAGGTTCTGGTGGCTTTACAAAGTTCTGCTTACCAGCAGGTTCCCCAAACATGCTTGCATTTATCTGGCTTTGTTCTGATTACATGCGGCTTGCATTACTTAAGACAAAATAGTTTACTTCAGCCTCAGTTGTTCTACAAATAAATACCAATACAAATAATTTTCTATCTTATATACAGATGATCCATGTAATAAAACAACATTTTTCACGCTGTTTTTGAGCTTACATAGATTCCTGCTGTCTTAGCTCCTTAATAACAGATAATTGCCCTTGATGTATTATTTGGGCAGCCTTCTGGTTTCCTGCAAGGTTCTGATGCTCCTGTGAGACCTGTTGCTTGGGGAAATCAGGCAGCATCACCTGCTAAAGTGACTGAGATAGCTGGACAACATACTGTGAGATGACAAGATTCTGTTCATCATGGAAAGTTTCTCTTTTAAAAAACTGTATCTGTTCTATTTCTAAACCTTTTATTGTAGCACTTGTGTCCTAACCTAAAGTGATAATCACTGATAAATTTAGAGCCTTGTCTTGTAGAACAAAGTATGTCCATCACTGACCAGAGTCACAATTTACAGAACTTTTAACAGCAAATTTGTGGTTTCTAATTATAGAAACATATATAAAAATATTTCTAGTCCCAGAAAATTCTAATGATCAGATACTTTAAAGATTGACTGTATTTGCATAACTTTTGTGAAAGCTGTGCCTCTGAGCTAGAATAGAGGTGAATATGTTTGCATATAAGTAGGTACCATTTGGAAATACCAGTATGAGTTCATGGAAAACCATATTTAATCAGAGTTGTTGGGATTTCAGGATGCCATTTAAGGTCAAGGAAATCAGATGGTGTTTTGTATGCATGTTCTATATGTGCTTCAGAAAGTAGGTAATGTTTAATAAAACATGCTGACACATCTGCAGATTTTCTATAGGTACTGGGTAGAACACAAGGAGCTTAGCACTGGTAAAATTTTAAACTAGTGGAGGAACACCAGAAAGAAGATCTGTAAAATTGTTGAAAGTAGTTGCAGGTTGTACTTGGTAACATTATAAATATCTCATAACATTTTGGGATTCTTTTAAACTTTTTTTGTGAAGAAGAGATGAAGAAAAAGCTAAGGAACTTCATTCTTGGTTGTAGATAGGAGTGATTTTCTTCATTATGAGGACTGTCTGTTATGATGAAAGCTTGCTCCTGTTCACTCCAACGGCTTAATGGCCAGCCTTGTCAGTTGAGTGGTGTGTAAATATGTAAATTGATCATGCAGAAGAAGAGCTTCATAAGTGCAGTCACAATCCTATGTGAGAATTTAAAAAGCAAATAAAGCTAATCAGCTCTAACAGATCGTATACTGAAAGTTCACTATTCTATAGCAGACTATACAGTAAGTGAACGTCAGGCTTCCTGTGATCATCGTTGCGCAAACATGTTTTGCATGTACTGTATTATTTATAAGCTCCAAACGGCAGGTGATTTTTCCATGCAAGTTATTAAAAGGAATTAAATTACCAAGATCCCAGGAACTTAGTTGTAATTTAGCTGTCATGAGAAAAACAGAGGCATAAGATGTAGAAGTGAATGTTCATTGGGTTTTTTATATAGGTGCAAGTTTTCATCGATGGTAAGCTGCAAGATAGAACAGATTTTTCTTCTATGAAAAGTTAAACATAATTGGATGAAGTCCTTTAAGCTGCATGTAACAGAAGTTAATCTGTGTTCTATTCTAGGTTGCTTCCCTAAAGAAGAATGTGGGTCAGTTCAGCGGGTTTCCATTTGAAAAAGGAAGTGACCAATACAAAAAGAAGGAGGAGATGTTGAAAAAGTAATGATCTCCATTGCTGCTTCATATAGTCTGACTCATGCTGTACCATCTTTTTATTTGCAACATTTGTCTTTACAGAATTTACATTACACTCCATTCATTGCGCAAGCTTTCATCTCACTGTGCCTTAAAACCTTTCTCCTTCAGAATCAAAACCCATTTTTGCTTAATGTATATTAAAAGTACAGTATTATTCCTAGAATTGCTGTGAGATAAATGTAATGATCTGGAGCATTTAGCATAACAAAGTGATGTTTTTTGTTTTGTTTGTACTGTTTCTCCACATAAGCTACTGCCCTATTAACAGAAGAAGGTGCTGCAGATTGGTTGTAACTGGAATGAAAAGGGTTTGAAAATAATATAAAGCAGTAAATCTAGTCATAACAAATCAATGTCGGGTTGTAGGCATAGATCAGTTAAATGTTGATCTGTTGTTTATAATGTGTTACTAAATACTTTGGATTTTCTCTTCCTTTTTTCTCTCTCCAGATTTAGAAATGCAATGTTGAAAAGTATCTGTGAAGTTCTTGATTTGGAAAGATCAGGAGTCAACAGTGAGCTGGTAACCAGAATCTTAAACTTCTTAATGCATCCAAAGTCTTCAGGCAAGGTGAGATGCAGGTTATGCTTGTTTTGAGAACTCTGTCCTGGCAAAAAAGTGCAGCTGCCTTTATGCTTTAAAGCACTAAACAGAATTCATGATTAATATGTGAGCTAATTGGGGACAGCCATTCCCAAATTCCAGTAGGCAGCATCTGCTTTGTGGCTGAGTGGAAGAGAACAGACACAGTAATATCACATAATGGCAGTCAGTTTTTAATCTGTAAGCAATGCCAAACTAGTTAGACTGTTGCTCAGGAAACTTCAGTTTATTTGCAGCAAACACTGAGAAGTAGTATGTACCAAGTCAGCACGCTGCCTTAGGGATGCTGGTAACAACAAAATGCAGTTTTGTATAACCTCAAGAGTTGTCAGCTAATCTGCTGCTAGAAGAAAAAGTGTACTTTTATGAGTAATGTAAAGTTTCCTTGTTTGTGCTTCCCTGATCCCTAACTGTGGAAGATTTCTTTGATTAGGGGAGTGAAGGGGGTGCTTAGCTTAAAAGTGGAATTCAGTTTCATTTTATTCTGATTTATCCCTGTGCTTTGAATTTCTTTTTAGCACAAGATGTGGTATAAGAATAACATGTACAATTGGCCTGTTTTTTTGTTTTCATGATGCAGACCTCTGTACTTACTATTTTTTTTACTATTATTTGAAGGAATTTATATTTTTCTTTAAAATATTCTTTTGCATTCTGTTGCATTCTTTTGCATCCCTGGCTTTCAGCCATTGCCGAAGTCCAAGAAGACACCAAGCAAAGGTGGCAAGAAAGAACGCAGCAGTACTGGAACAACGAGAAAAACAAAACGCACCAAGTGTCCAGAGATCTTGTCAGATGAATCAAGCAGTGAGGAAGATGAAAAGAAGGAAAAGGATGATTCTTCAGAAGAGAAAGAAAGTGAAGAAGAGGTAATGAGGGCTCTTGCATCGTTTTTTTTCAACATAGGGCTAAGAACTTTTCTCTGCAGTTTGTCTGTGATTGCTACCAATTGTTGATTTGTGGAACGTGAGGTTGGAGAGGTTTGATGTTTTACTCAATTAATGGTTTCATTTATAAAACTTATAAGAGAGATCTTGATTTTCTTAGTGCCTTAAGGTTAGAGAATCGATAAGATAATACTAAGGTTCTCATTTTTGTTCATACAGCCGTACAAAACCATTTGCTGCTTGTCAGATTAGGGCAGTCAGAATTTGAAGTGTAATTGATGGGATTCTTACATCACCTGTGAAGGTTTTATTTAACGTAATCTTCATTTTAATAGTAAATTCTCAGTATCTTTTCCAGTGAGAGTATGTTGGTATTTGTATCTGTGTATGTAGGGTTTGATTGGATACCTAGAAGTTAACTCTGAGGTGAGTACAGGTCCCTGACTCAACTAACTGCATTGTTTTCAGATCTTGGTTCCACATTTCTTCTGGATCTTATTTTCTGATTTCTCTTTTGGGCTTCTGTAGCCCAAAAGCCCTTCTGTAGAGCTAAAGGAGGCAACAGAACAAGCAGCCTTATGGAGATCCCTGTGTTTTACAAAGAGTTCTCCCTATTTGCTGTTCTGCTGTATATTCACTGAAACTTATTTCAGTCTTCTCTAACATCAGAGAGATTAA
The DNA here is from genome assembly GCF_951394365.1 of Tetrao urogallus. Taxonomy (NCBI): domain Eukaryota; kingdom Metazoa; phylum Chordata; class Aves; order Galliformes; family Phasianidae; genus Tetrao; species Tetrao urogallus. The sequence continues at coordinate 86,228,782 of NC_136815.1, read as the reverse complement.
AAAACAACAACAAAACAAAAAAAAACAGAAAAGCCTTCCACTGTGCATTCAGTTTCAGTCCTGAACGTAGTTAACAGAACAGGCACAAAATGCTCTGGTGCAGATGCCACTGGTTTTGTCCATATGTCTGAAGTGTGAAAGAAAGAAATGAAAGGAACCACAGGCTCCATCTTATCCTATAATTTCTTTTCAGTGGGACTTCCTTTTTAGCCATAACCAAAGCCATAGAACAAACAGCAATTAGTTAATTGGTGTCAAAGGAAATTATTTATGTGGGCTATGTAGCCTTTGACTCCAAACTGAGACAGTTATTTACTTGGGTTGCATTCCCTCCATTGAAGTGCAGGATTGGCAGACTAAGTAAATAGTCTGAGCTATAAAAAAGCTGATGTATGTAAGTTGAACCATTAATGCAAACACTTTTACATTTTGGAGGTTCTCATGTTAGGTTAAAAAGAAGCTTCAAGGAAGTTCTTTGCATCTCCATAAAACAAACATAATTCTGAGTTTGCATCTTTCTTTTCCCCCAGATAGTGAGTCAAAAGAGGGCAAAATACTACAAGTGAATTTTATATTTGGTTGTCTCTTCAACAGTACAGTCTTCCTGCTGTGAGGGAAGGAAACATGGCTTTCAGGGGCAGGAGTCTGCTTTTAGAAACTTTCTCAAGAATTTAGAATTTCTATTTAAGAAAAAAAAGTAGACCCTGTTGATCTAACAGAGTCGTCTTTGCCTTCTTTCAAAAGGCAGGAGGAGTTGATGACCTCCAGGCAATAACCTGGTGTACACTGAAGACTTTGGAAGTTGAAACTGACTTGCATGGAATAAAAGTGTACTTAGCATGCAAGTGCTCGTATGCCAAATTAGTTTGAATATAGGAAATGGTGAAGTGGAAAATGTCTACCTTTGCAGAGCTTTAAGGTTATACCATAAAGAAGGAAAGAAAAAAAAGAAAAAAGGCTAGGATTATATAACATTTAACAAACTACAGGCTGTGTTTCCCCTGCTCTTTTGGAATCTCAGGCTGAAGTAGTGATGAGCTTCTCTTGACTGCAACAGTATTCTATTGCTTTGTTTTTTGATCTTATGTACCCAGAAGGAAAAGATATCTGAAATACTTCTGTATGCTGAAGGAACATAATTTTTTTGAAGCTTAAATATGTCTGCTGGTTGTAACCTCTGATTCTGTCGCTAGTGATAGAGCTTTATCAGGAACTTAAAAACTAATTGCAAGTTTAGTTAGACTTGGGGTGATTCCTGAGTATATTTTCTGATGTTAAGCAGCAGAGGTCTCACTTAACAACACTGCTTTTTAGTTGTATAGCTATAATAGCAACTGTAAGTGAGCAATCCAGCATAAAGAAATACATTCTGTTCTACGGAGTGCTAGTTCCAGGGGTTGTACCAGATACCAATGGAACAAGTAGTTACAAGTTGTATGAACTTATTTAGATGTTACTGTGTAATAGTGATAGCTCAGGTGACTACGCTGCCATTTAAAATTGAAATTGGAATGATGAATTTAGTAATTACTGTTAGTTGTTTTGTTTCGTGGTGTTCCTTCTCTGAAGCCTGGTTTTATCCTCGTCAAAACTTTCTGTGAGGGCAGTTTTGAGCCTTGTTAGAAGTTCTATATAAAAGCTTGTGTTAAGCACACATTTAGTTTGTGATAACAATGCCATGCATGTATACACGCACAGTATGAATTAATGTTCTTTCTCTATTGGTGGTAACTTAGTGCAGTTTTCTTTGAGTTTGCTAGCTGCAATAATCAGCCAAATTATGGGCCAGCTGATGTATCTCTTCTCAGCTGTGCTAAAAGAACTTGCTGTGTGTAGTCCTAGTGAAGTACAGCATCTAGAAATGATTTAAAGGCATGGCATGTTGTGTTCTGAAATTTTTCAGCTAATTATAAGCAACCATAGCTTTGAGCAACCTGATCTAGTAGAAGGCATCTGCCCGTGGCAGGGGTCCAAAACCAGATGGTTTTTAGGGTTCCCTCGAACCCAAACCATTCCATGATAACTAACTGCAAATGGAGGGGTGCAGTACAGCTAGATTACAAACACAATCAGAAGGTGCCAGTTTGAGTATATAGAGGAGCAATGTGAAATTCCTGAGAATGTGAACGTTTTCACCCCACAGTTTAGAAGTAGATATTGCTAGTAAAATGTATTAATGTTGTTGATGTAGTTTGTGCTGACAGAAGGGATGATTTCCATTGCTTAAGAGGAGTATGGGTTGTTCAGTAGGAACCACTGTTCTAATCCTCCATTTTCTTCTTTATAGCCCCCTAGAAGAGCATCTAAAAGAGAAAAATCTAAAAAGGTGACTTCCAAACCCAAGAAAACTGTGAAGGGTGCTAATGTCAAGAAGGCGGATAGCAGCACTACTAAAAAGAATCAGAACAGTTCTAGGAAAGGTAAACGGCTTTGAATCTTTTATCATGCATTATCTTGTAGCTTAACAGAGATACTTATTAGAAGACAGGCTTCTTTACCTAATTGTGAAGGAAAATGGAGTTTGCTGAGTTATGGATTTGAAGTTTCTTTCCTCGCACTGGTAATTTAAAGAAAAAAAATTGATTTGGGTATATTTTTATATAATTATATAAATTATATTTATATAATTTTTATATACATTTTTGTCTGTACATCTAAAGTATCAGCCTGGTTTTGTTTTCTGTTGTAAGAGCGTCATGAAGTTCTATTAAACTTCAATCTTACAATTGATGGATATATAGTATATATCCAAGATTCTGTCTCCTATTCAGCAGCTTGATATTCACAACACAGATACGTGTTCCACGTGCATCCTGTTGCTCTTGTTTTCCTTATATCTGACAAATGCATGTATATGCAGCGTAGGGCAGCCCACTCAGCTGTGGCCCTGTTCTGATGAGGAGCTTCAGCCAAATCATCTCTAGAGGTTTTTTATAGCCTTCAATTCTCTGACCCTCTTGGAGTTAAAAAGCCATCCCAGTGGCAGCATTACTAATGCAGCATATATCCGTGTACCACAAGCACAGTTCATTTAATGCCAGCACCAGCATATGTGTGTGCTCTCACAGAGAAATCAGTTCAAACTAACTAGTGGTTTGTCAGTGAGTTGAGAAAACAACAACTCTCAGATAAAAAAAATCATGCTCAGCTTCTTTCACAGCCTTGTTTCTCAGCTGTTAGGCAGCCTGTGCTGAACTTAATATTTTTCAGTTTGCTGATGGCACCAATGTGATTGACTGTGTGCATGTACACTTCATTTTACCACCACAGTGTGTGTGTGATGTTAGGTGTGTGCTTTGTGTATGTGTGTGTTAGATAGTCTGTGCTTAGTTTCCTATTTATTCCTGCTGCATTTCTGTTTTGAGTCTACGTCCACAGTACAAAACTTGAAATGTGAAGTGGGTCATTCTGCAAGCTCTTTATCTAGACTTAGTGCCTCTGTTCTCAAACAGGATGCCAATAGCAGTGTGCTGGAGTCACTCAGTCTTGGCGTTTTTCTGCTGGAAAAGATTATAGGACTGTCCTGTGCCTTTTCACTTAACTTCCCTTACGATTTTCCTTGCTTTTTGGGGTGGTTTTTTTTTTTTTTTTGGAATGGTGTTTCTGATGGCATGTTTGGTATTACAGCACTGCAAAATGATGAGACTCTAGTGAGCAGCACCATTGGGAAAAGGAATCTGAACTCCTTTTCAAAGCAAATAAGTGTTGTTTTAGGGCAGAAATGTCTCAGTTTTGAATTCTTGTCATAAATGTTGTTGGTTTGCTTTTTGTTTTTGTTTGATAGATGAATATAAACAGATCCATACTTTCTAGAGTATGTATTGATTTGTAAACTGGTAGTTAACAAACAGTAATGCAGGTACATAAGTAAGTGCAATACTGACAGCATTAGCTTTATTTATAAAATGATGGACTGGCAAGATATCCATTTTAAGGGTGAGCATTGCATCAAATGTTCTGATAGCTTTTGTTTTGGAAAAAGAATGAAAGCAAGTTGAAAATGTTTTATTACAATCTGAGTTACTCTTCATATTTAGAAAGCGAATCTGAGGATAGTTCAGATAATGAACCTTTAATTAAAAAGCTGAAGAAACCACCCACGGATGAAGAAATTAAGGAAACTGTCAAGAAATTGTTGGCCAATGCAAATTTGGAGGAAGTCACAATGAAACAGATCTGCAAGGAGGTAAGCAGGTGATTTAGCAGTTTTTTGGGGGACAGTGAGCTGTCTGTAAGCTGACTTTTCATCTTGTTTTGTAAGCTATGGCTTACAGTCTACACAACGAAACAAAATGGTTTGCCTTGATTTATTTACTAACAGCTACTAATAGGAGGGCTTAATCTTAAGGTATGCAATGCTGTATGTTCCACAGGGGAATGAAAATCTCTAAATCAAAAATAGCTACATGGAAAGTAGTGTTGTTACCTTCAAAGCAACTGCTGTGTGTTAAGGTGCAAATATTAGAGCTATTGAACCAGCGCAGCAGATTTTTGCTGTCAAAAGGGAAGGACTGTGCTGCTCTGTGCACATTTCTGCTTGCCTTGCTCTTGCTCTTTTTGTATCCTTTGAGTCTGTTCGGTGCTGTCAACGCAGAATAAGTGCATAGCTTTCAATTGAGTTAATGAGTTGTATAAAGTGAGCAAAGAAGCGTTGAGCTGCAGGACAGGAGCCAAGGAGGAGAGTGGGTGGGAAAGGGCAAAGTGACCATCACACAGACAGCACTGCTACCTGGTCACTTCTTACACTAGGATAAGTCTGAAATGTGGTGAGCTGCATTCATTGTCAGTGTTGGCATTTGCTGTGGTGGTGGTGGTCGTTTAATTAGTTTGATATCCTTTCACTTCTCATTCATGATGATTAACCAGAGAGTAATTGTAGAATTGCACTTAAATATATTGATGCTTATGTTGGTAACTTGGAAGATGACAATTCCACTTATTACAAAAAAATAAGTAGGCATTTAGATTTTATTTTTTTTTTAAGAAGGCATTTGTCTGCTTAGCAAATGTGTAGGACAAACATTGGAGAATTCTGGGTTTGCTTGACATGGCAGGTTAGGCATTCCAATTTGTTGGTGTGTTGCCAGTAGCATTTTAGTCAGTGACCAAACATAAAAAATAAATTGATGTAGATTTCATGGTCAAAATAAGGACAGGGAAATAAAAGTAACTTTCCATAATTAACAGAGGGAGTTCTGCCAGTTTTGTAATGCTAAAAGTACAGCACTGCTTTCTGCTCTCTTTTTATTTAAGCTTCTATTCATAAAGTACACTGAGTGGAAGTAACTCAAGGTTGTACTTTTAATTCTTTTTTTCTAGGTGTATGAGAATTATCCCAGTTATGACTTATCTGACAGGAAAGACTTCATTAAAGAAACAGTCAAAGAGGTAAAGAATTGTTCAGAAACATTTTTCCAAGTCTAATAGGAATTGGCATGACATAGTTTCACACCAGTTGTAATAGCCTCCTGTGTAGTGTTGGAAGCATCCCAAACCTCATTGTTTTGATGAATGTGAATACTGGCTTTTTTTTGCCCTTCTTTTTTGGCTCCCCTTACGTGGGGTGTGTTGAGTGGTTTTGTTGGTTATTGGTTTTTGTTGCTGTTGTTTGTTTTGTGGTTGCTGGGGTTTTTTTTTCTGTATTCCTCTTCCTAAAATAACTGGTCCAGACTTTTTTTTTTTTCTTAGCATGTCATTACTACTTGGAGTTTCTTTAGTAAGCAGAACTAAAATTAGAGCTCTCCTAGTTTTTGATGACTTGACTCTGAAGGCTGTATGTTCTTCCAATTGCAGCTTTGGCTGCGAGTTGCTTTGTAAATCGTGCACTGACCACTGATAACAAAACAAAGGTGGTGTAAGCTTCGTAGACTGGAAAGCTCTACAAATGAGAGAAGGAAATTGGATGAAGAGAGCTTTTCTCTATATTTGCCCCTTTTCACTGATAACACAGTTAGGAAGCTGCCTATGAGGTTTTTTTTTCTTGTAGGTTCATTTGCAGGTGTTGAAATGATACGTGACTGTCTAGAAAATAGCTACATCTACGTGCTGTGTTATCAGCAAAGGCATAAGAGCAATCTGTCTGCTGGAGGGATGTTCTTGGCCTTTCCTGCCAGCAAAAGTTGAGTGCATCTTCTTGATGCTAGAGGAGAGGCAATGTGTATGTTGTAGGTAGAAGTTGAGAAAGGAGAAAACTAATGCGCTTCTCATTTCAGTTGATTTCATGATCTGATTTGACTGGGAAGTTGAAGATTCCTGATTTTGTTTCCGTGGATTTGAAGATATGATAGGCACCAGCAAAAGGAATGTGTCTTACCCTTGTGGTATTTAGTCAGAACTGATTCTGCTGATCTGATGCTAAGAGTGTTAATGTAAATCGTGTCGTGTATCTTTTTTTAAAGCAAAAAAAAAAAAAACAAACAACCCAACAAAACATGCATTTGATGCACGTTTTAGTTGAACATTCTTAAGTTTTGTGCATGGTAATAAGTGTTCCCTTTTTTATAGCTTTTGTACATCTTTGATTGCTTTGAATAATTAGATTGATTGGAACCATCACAGCTTTTTAGTCTGCATTACTAGCTTGCAGAAGACTTAAAAATCAAGATGAAAGCTGTTTATCTATGGACATACATGCAGAGACTTGAATACTGCATTATTGGTTAAAAAAAAAATTGAATATATATCCATTTTAAAAAAGAACAGGAGTTAATGGCATGTTAATGTCTTTCATAGTCTGAAACATTCTACAGATGCAGAATTATTCTAGATTGTCATTACTGTCTTGCATGTTTAGGCACTTGGAATTGTCAAAGCATGGTAACTAATTGGCATATAGATGTTATTTTTGTACTCTTAAAAGGCTTTCTGTTGTGTATATAAAGTTATTTTTGATTTCTTTTGGCAAATCAGTTTTTAATCTTATCTTAGAGGATTTATGACATGAAATGTCAGTGTTCAGCAGTGAGGCTGTGATGGAAAGAGATGCAGAAGTCTGATTAAACTACGAATGAGTTGAGGTTTTACAATGTTTTTCCCATCTTGTACAGAAATGAAACTGTAGTTTTATACTTAAGCTTTTCAGTGTTTAATTTTGTACAAAGACTACAGATACGTTTGTTTCAATGGCTTGACCTTATAAATAAAATCCCTGTAAAGACTATAGGAAACTTTTTTCAAATCTCATGTTGCAAAAAAAAAAAAAAAAGTCTTTTAGTGTTTGGACTTGATGGCCTGACGTCTCAGAAGTGGATATCCATGATGTACAGTTAGGAGGTGTGATAGCTTTGGAAGCCCCCAGTGGGGTCTCTGACTTGGGCTTTACTGCACGATTGTATGGGAGCTCTCTTCTGAACCTCAGCCACGGTGCCTCAACGTGTGTGCTGGTACTCCTAAGTCTGCAGTCTTGAACTTTGACCCACGGCTTTTGGGATCAAAGTGAACTCTTTGCATATCTGTTTCTGCTATTTTGGTTTCTGTTTTCCAAATACATTGTAGCTCATGTGGAAAGTCCTGCACTTAACATGCCAACTAACAACAGATGCTGAAGTGTGGGCTGCCATTAATGCCAAAAGCAAGGAATCCCTTTGACTACAGTATTAATGGCAAGAAGAAGCATATTTTTGCATTTTATTGTTGTATAGTTGGGAAATAAGTGTTCATAAGTAATCTAAGTTCTGGAAATGTTCAGCCAGTTAGGCTATTCAGTCATCACCTATTTTGACTTGCTTTGCGTGTAATCATTCATAAGACTGAATGTAACGGGGTTTTTTATTCAATAAATGTCTTTCTCAAAAATGTAAATCAATGTTGATGGTACGTTTGCTTAAATGTATAGTAAAAATAATTATACAGAAACGAGGCTGTTGTCTTCATCTCGTTTGGTAGAAACTACCTCAGCTTACATCAGCAAGCTTCCCTACTTAGGAGATGTAGCTGAAGGGCACATCTTTACAACAAGACCTAAAATTGTATGCTCTGTGACTTATTTTTTTTTTCCCTCTGAAATATTTGAGTGTTAAAAGTACTTTGTAAATTTTAATTATGGAATTCAAAACACTAGGGGCTTCTACTTCCACTAGCAGTCCCAGCTAAAGCTGTTAAGTTACCTGTGTCAAGTTTTATTGTGTTTTCACATGGATTTTTAATACCAGTAATTTAAATCATGTAATTTTCTTGTGATTGGTATTTTAATATACCAGTGAGTTTTCATTTTTTTGGGGTCAGGAAGTGTTTTTATGGCAAATGACTTCCAAGTATAAACGTTTCTTACTGTGTGAATTCTTAGGAACAGCGTGCTGCTATTTATTGTGCACGTGCATTCCTTGCCATTTTGGAATTGTGATGATGGAATGGAAATGGACTTGGCAACTGTCAAAGATTGTGTTACAACATCTTAATTGCATCTAAGTGCAGTTCTCAGCTGAGGAGAAATGTCTGAACTATTTCTCAGGTAATCCATTCCAGTCTGGCTGCAGCTGATATGTGATTTCACTGTGTGGAAGGCTGTGAGACCAGTACTAGAAAATACATTTAAAAATCTGTTTTTCTTAATGCTACTGGATGTGAAACAGCTGATCAGATCTCTGAATTCTATACAAAATAGGCACAGAAGTTAACAGTGTGTTTAAGGCACATACCCTGAAAAAAGTTCAAGATCATATGCTGACCATAGTAGTCTAGAAAAACCAGTCTAACTTCTTGATTTAATTTGCTTTCAGTGTAATTCCTACATGCCTACAGTGTGTTTGGTTCTTTTGTTTACTTAAGTCTTTGGTATTCAGTGTTTTGGTTGGTGACCTGCAAAAACACAGGCATTAACCTGAATGGCTTGCTTACACAAGCAGCTGTTTTCAGGAGTGATCTTGATCTTTGGAGTGAGTGCGTGGGTCCTGTAGGAGAAAGAAGATGGAGGGAGTTAGGTGGGGAAAAGGAAGAGTAGCAATTAGGTGGAGGGAGGATGCTACGTGTCTTTAGACAGAGAGCTGAGTTCTGGGGTGACCCATGGTACACTGTTCAGGTGCATCTGCCTGAATTTAGAGTAGGCACCACTAAACGGCTTAAAAATAAACCTTTTGGAGCTCAGTGCTTAATTTGTAATACTGCCTTTGGCAGTCAGCATGGCAATTCTGGGAAGGCTTATCAGGTTTTTATGCTGTTTCAGAGAGATGGTACCTCATGACCACTTGGGTAGATTTCAAATCAGAAAGCTGTATGGCAAATGTATTGCAGAACACTTTAGGTTGGAGGTGACTTCTGGAAGTTGTCTGGTTCCAACCTGCTGTTCAAGTTGACTGTAATCAAGTAGCTTCCAGTGAGCCAGATGAAAAAAACCAGTCATCTCAGGAATGCTTTATTTTATTTTTTTTCAGTTCTATTACTTTTATTTTAGCTCTCGTCACTTAGAACAACGGGAAATCTATAAGGTACCAGGATATTTTGTCTGGAACCTTGCAATAAGCAATTTAATAAAAGTCTGTGCTTCTCTTGCTGAAAATTTTTAAGAAAGCATGTTATTTTTGCTTTTCAAATAAATGTCTTTGAATTTGGAAATAATTATAAGAGCAAGTAGCCAGAAGTTGTATATCAAAAATTATGTTCAGATGGGCCTTGATTTACAGGAGAAATGGGTTGATGGGAACATCATAAAGTTTAGCAAATGCAGAACCCAGCATCTGGGAACAATAATCCCATGTAACACTTTAGATGGGGACAAACTCGTTTCTTTCTAAGCAACTTTGCAGAAAATTTTCAGGAAAGGATCTGGAAAGGAGCCAATGGTGGTGCATCAGTAATTGGAACTGGAGTTCACCTGAAACCCCCGTGTTCCATCACAGGGGCATAATAACACTTGTGTATAGCCAGTAGGTCAAGAAAAGCAAGTATTTCCCTAAGTTCAGTACTTGGGAGCTTGCCTTGGGATTGTTGTGCTCAGCTTTGGGCTCTGTGAGATAAGGAAGGTGTGGGCATCCTGGAGTGAGTCCAGTGGAAGGCCACCAAGATAACGGGTGTGGAGCACACGATGTACAAAGGAATGCTGAGCAAGCTGAGCTTGCTCATCTTTAGAAAGAGACAGGTAAATGGGGTCTGTATTGCAGCCTGCAACTGCCAAGAGAGAGTAGAGAGCAGGCAGGGGGTGGGAGGATCCTCATTACTGGAGGTGCTCAGGCAGAGCCCTGAGCAACTTGCCTTACAGTGGCCCTTCTCTGAGAAGGACCTGCAACCAGATCATCTCCAAAAGTTCCTTCTGACGTGAACCATGATTCTATGAGAATGGATGAAATATTTTGCATTTCTTGAGAAATTCCTTATCCGAGCAGTTGCGTTGCTCTGAAACATCCAATGACTTTGGGGTGGTGGAATAACAATGATAAGCTCCAACAGGTATAATTTGGTGACATTCAGAGGGTGTTTATCCTGCAAGTGTAATGGTCTTTGGCTATTTTATACAAAGCAGCTGGCTGTGAGGAGGGAGAGAAACTTAGAGTCTCTTAATGATAAAGCATTCGTAGTTTTGTCCACATCTAATACTCAAATCTGCAATAAAATTTGTTCTCTTAGAAGAATCTCATGCCGCAAATTCAGTAAAAACCTGGCCTCCCACATATTCTGTGGGATAGCACTGGTAGCACGTTCACCATGCCTTTCTTCCTGAGCTTGTTCACTGGACTACAGCTTAAACTTACTACTTACTTCACTCTAGTTTATAAACTAAATTATAGGCTAACATTTTAGAACTAAAATGAGAGAAAACAGAAATCTGTAACACCAGCTATTTTATTGACTGGGAATTGGGGGCAGTGATGCAATCTACTGCTTCGTAGTACCTGATTTTAGAAGTAGCATTGGTATTTTTTTCTGCTTTAAAGATTCTCAGTGTTAGAATGAAATTACAGGTGCTGGGGTCTTGAAGAACGGTAATGAAAATTCAAGGAAGAAATAACACAACTGCCCTGAGGATACTTTCCAGTTTTATTCTGCTGCCATAACATAGTCACACAGAAGAATTGAAGTGTAACAGATCATGCTCTGCATTCAAATATGTTTGATAACATTTAAACAAATCTGCTCAAATAAAACATTCCCTAGTTCTTTATTTGCAGGGAATAAATTAAACACAGAAATAAAAACACATACATGCTTGGAATAAGATTTGACATGAGCATTTGAAAAAGAAAACTGGGGGAACATTAAGAATGAAGCCTCAGAACCAGCCTGATGTTCTTATATATTTTAAATGAACATAAGGTAAAGTGGAACATACTTATTTTTATTTACTCCTCAAACTTAAGTGCAGCGCAACACCACTTAAGTGCCTTAGCACAAAAATAATATACAAATAATTAATAGTTACTGATAAATTTATCATTTCTCATGTTAATGCTATAAGAAGTGTGCAGCAGCTAAAGCCAACTGTGATAGCATTGGTTCATGTCCTCCTCTATTCTCTAGCGTATCATTTATCTACCTGCCAACTTAGAGATAGATTTAAAACCCCAAGAACAAATTATCAGCATGGAAGCACATGCCTGAAATAAGCATGTTCATGCAAACTTTTCAACTGTAGAAATGAAGCTGTGTTCCTCTTTCTAGGCAGGTTTTTCTTGAATAAGTGATTTGTTATGAAGCTGACAAGTTTTGACCACGGTCAGCAGAAGCAGCCATTGAATTGAATTAATGTTTCGAGCTCATAGCATTAAGCTTGTTTAGAATCATAGGATCAGTAAGGTTGGAAAAGATCACCAAGATCCCATCACCCATGCCCACTGAACAGCATCCTTCTGTGCCACATCTACCCTTTTCTTGAACACTTCCAGGGATGGTGGTTCCACCACCTCATACATGATAAGCTAGGAAAGAAACTTGGAACTCAAATACGTACAGCTCCCAATCTTTCCTGCTTAAGCTGAAAGTGAGCCTGCAATGTGTGGAGTTAACAAAGTGCAAATAATTACCAAAAGCAAAATCTGATGTTTGATTATCTTTCATCAAAGGATTTTGTCTTGCTTCTTATAGCCTTTGAATTACAATTTAATATTTGGAAATACTTTTAAAACTGTACATACTAGCCTTTACATAGAGAAAAAATTATGAACAGTTACACTTTTCCTATTAATCCACATAATTCAGCCTTAAGAAGCGGAACAATATATATCTGAAAAACATTAGTTATATAAACATCTTCACCTCGTAAATTAGGGATTAAATAAAGATATTTAACAATATCATTGCTACTCTAAGAACAAGTTATTAGGTATTTAAAAAGAATTGCATTTATTCAGTAGCATTTTTCTTAACGTTGCTTTTGTTGTTTCTAGTGATTTCTAGTGATAGCTGTATGGAAATAAGCAATGTTAAAAGCTGAAAAAGCTTGCTGTGTCACTCTTACATGAAGAGATCAAAATATAACAAGAAGGGGGAAGAAGAATAAGTGCTTGCTATCCTTCCAGAAAACACGAGGCAGTAAAGTTACACGGAAGGTATGGCAGAACAGAACTAAAAGTTGGTTTTAATTTTTGTTTCCCATGAATACCATTTTAGTGGAACAGTATTACAACAGGTATCCTGATTGTGCCTCTCTTATTTCTACTGAGAAATACTTTGTCTTCCCCGTCTCGTGGAAAAACTATTAGCTAGATGCTTAGCCCTTACTGGATAACTCCCACAAGTTGTTTTTCATAATACTTTAATAACAAAAGAAAAAAAAAAAAAACTTCCAAGTCAAAGTGCATGCTACCTTGTTTCAGCCCTTCATAAAGTTAAAGTTAATATTTTTCCTCATTCATCTTCACTGATTTTTAAAATATGAAAGCTGAATGAGCTGTTGGGAACTTGCAGTTCTTTTCTTCCCCCGCAGTGTGCACTCATAGCAGTAGTTAGTTCCTCAGCCCAAATGAATTTGGAGTTTTGTTTCCAAAATAATCTTAGAGTGTTCTCAAGCTATCCTTTTTCTACATGATCAGAAGCACTAAGCAAATCTAAACTTACCCTACTGTAACAAGGATTTCTCTGAATTAAGTAACAGGGAAAACATTTCAAAGTTGTTTTTAAGGTAATGTAAAAGTTAATCTTTACTTTCAAGTTTTTATTAGCTACAATAACCTATGATTGCACTGTAAACTGTTCCAGCAGTCTGATTTAAAGGAACAAACTTGATATTCCAAAGCCTGGGTGGTGGAGGCTAAGAATATGAGAAATACTGTAGAAGAGATCATCGATTGCAAGTAGAAACGGTGACAGCTGAGTGCCTTCCTACAGTAATTCTTGAGTTTGTCTGGGTTATTCAGGCTTTTGGGAGCAAGTTTGAACTCCTCTGAGCATAATCAACCTGAGAAGCACAGTTAGTGGAAAACTCCCATTCTCCCTTTACTAACTGCCAGCATTTTTAATGCTGTATGCTAACTTCATCTTTCTTTAATATGACCTTCTGAAATGAAGATCTACAATAGCATGACTTAAGCCACATAGAAAAGGACTCGCAACAAAAGTTCCATTAGTTAAGCTGTGGCCAGAGACTCCAATGGCACCCTTACTAGTGATATTTTAGATGAAAAGAAAAAAAAAACCACACAATACGTATCATTAGGGCTTAAAAGGGGAAACAAAAAGAGTAGGAAAAGGAAGATGAAGATTTTATCTTCAGGTACCATATACTATTGAAGTACCACTTGGAAAAAAAGGCAGCAGATAGGAAACTTGAAGATAGTTTTACCCACAGAAAACAATTTCAAACATATCTATAAGCACAAAAAAATTCATAGTTAAAATGCTGCTATTTTGCTGGCTTCTCGAACCCCGCTCAGGTAAGCTCCTGTAACAGTCTGAGGAAAGTGCCTGTTTGTGGCCTGTATTTAAAAAAAAAAACAAATTAATTAATTGTTTCTAGAGCTACTGAAACAGATTTAAAATGAAAAGTTCAGATCAGTTATTTTTTACATAGGCGTGTGCCAACATTTTAAAAGGCTATGGAAAACTTAGTTGAAAGAATTTTAGAGGAAAGACTGATGATTTTTTACAACATCAGAAGCTGCAAAGCAAGTCAACTGGCAACGTTAGTTGTCTGTTCTGCTGCAAGCACTATGGAGAGACATTTGAGTACTATTTCAAGGTAGAATGCACCCATCAGCACCATCAGCAGCATACATCTGTTATGCTACCCAGTAACAGAAAGATAATTTGACTAAAAATACAAGTGGAGAGTATGTTCTTTTCATAGTCTGCTCTTCCTGGTTATGCAGCTCTTTCCCACCCTGAGATACATGGTGAACTACCTATTCCCAATAGGAATAAAGATAGCTGTGTGTCAAAATGAAGAAACATTAGTATATTTGTGTGACAATATACTTTCATGCTACCTCTAAGTTAATAACTGTTGGCTGGCCAAAAGACAGTCTTTCATAAATAGTTCCCCAGTAACCTTAAACCAACAGTAGCAAAGATACTTACCTCACCAGCAAAAAAAATTGTTCCTTGGATGTCTTCAGCTATAATGTCATAAGCTTCGCCGCTGCCTCCTGTTCTTACAAAACTATATGCCATCTGGAGCCAAGGGTCTTTGCTCCATCGAGTAACAAAAAACTTCACTGGGTCAGGAACCTCCTGTATGATTAGAGTGAAACTTATATGCTACAGAGAAGAGCTCACGTTTATGTGGCTTTCCATAATCCTTAGGGAGTATGCAGTATTATTGTACTATAGATTAAATCCCTGAATTAAATCCCAGTTTTACTTATTACGGCACTAAGCAGTGAAGATAATCTGTTTGCTAGAGTTGCCTGATGTTTGAAACATTACAGTTCCTCTGTTTTGAATGCAAGAAATGTGGATACTGTATCAAACCTAGAAATACAGAGGTAAAACAAAGAGTTCCCATGTCACAGTAACACATAATCTTGCAAACAGATAAAACAGCAGCATCAACGTAATTCAGCATGTTTGTGTGTGCAGTGTAAGCTCCTTGCATCTCAGTAAGACATAATAGTTTGTGAATTCTAGTTTAAATCTCAAAATATAATTTCCGTTTTGCAGATCATTTTGTTCCAGTGAAGAAATAAATTGACTTGTCTAAAATCAGAAAATGAGCTGGTTTGAAAGCCACATTTAGGGAGAAACAAAAAGAAAGTCTGTAATTAAGCTGTGATTGTAGTACAGTGTATTTTTTGTCACATTGCAGTGTGTAAGTTCCACTCCATTCTACTAGAAAGAGCCTGAATAACTCTCTGAAGGCTCACTTAGCTACAGCTGTGTCTTACTCTTAAGGCTCTTGTGACAAGCAGACAGAAACACCACTGATTGCCTCTGCACAGCTTCTGCTATCAACAAATAGACAATTCCATTCAGGTCACCCCCACAAACTAATGTTCAAGCAAGCAAAACAATTGCTAGCCAAGGAGATACATGTGGCAGGTTGCACAGGCATCCCAGAAGGAGGTTTTGGTATGGCACGCAAAGCTACCTTGTCCTTGAAAGTCCTGCAGTGCTGTCAAGAGATGGCTAGAATTCACAACTGTGTTAAGCCATGGGGACAAAGACATGGCAGTCGTCCTTCTAGATTAAACCAGCACCAAACTGAAGACCTCTTTGCTGCCTATATGTTCTGATGAGGTGAAAATAGCAGGTATGTGGACTTACATTGCCTGCGATTCTGGTAACTGTAAAGCTGCTACCAAAAGTATGTTTTCTAGGAAAACATCTTGGCTTTCAGCTGTCAAAATTTTTCCAAGACCATTAGTCCCAACATCCATGAACATTAACGCTGAGCATTCCTTGAGATGTAACTGCTACAAATGATTTAGCTGTAAAATATTACAGAGTTTGTTAAGAAGAGTGAAAATAACGTTCAATGATAGCCATCTGCTTGCCCCACATTTGTCTCATTCTCCTGTTAGTGTTTGTCCTGATAAGCTGGTATCTGGATGGGGTAAGCAAAGGAATTTTTACCTCTTGTTTCTTTACAGTCAGGATTTAGGACCCTTGACTGATCATGTTGCTTGTACCTTTACCATAGGGCATCTCTGAAAGGGCTGTTTCCTACTAGAAGAATAATTTCTCCCCTACACAGCATCTGAATTTGATTTTTACCATAGCTCAAAAGAAGCTTTTCCTCAAACACACAGAAAAAGAAAAATAGTCAAAAATATCAAATGTTTTCCTGTACATCAAGAAGTAATGCAATCAGAAGCTTTATTTCTGTTGGCACATTCATTCACATCTGTTAAGAGAAGAGGTTTTTCTTACCTGCTCCTTAAACAGCTCTCTGAGTACAGTCATACACTGTTGCAGTACTTGTTTGTCATCTAAATTCTTAATGGTTGTCACAGCATCTCCAGTGACCACTGACATTAAAATGCTTTGTTTGCCCTAGAAAACAAAATCATGATATAGAATATCACTTCAAAATTTTCATTTTAATTACTAACTACTAATTTAAATTTTAATTAATAAGACAAAGATGTTTTTCAGCTACAGAATAATTTTTGTTCTAGACAAAATCATCTCCGATTCTTTAGAATGAAGGCTTCCTATTTTTCAGTGTTTAAGATCAGAGGATGTTAGTAACTGGAAATCTTGTTAACAGAAACCTGTATCGGGACAGTCAGCCCCTCTCACAGCTCACAGAATTAACTGAAAACTCGCTGTATACCTATTGGAAGACTGCACCCAAATATTTGACCTTTGAGCCAGACCTCTCAAACTCCCGTGCCAAAACTTCACATCAACTCTACTCCGGTTTCAAAAGATGGTAAAAGAGATGAGCTATTTAAATACTAGCTAGACATGTTTTGGATTGGAGCCAATGCTGAGTTCTTAGCAGCTGATTTTGGCCCAAGAAATGAAAGCTCAGTTCTCATGACGATTCCTTTCACTTCAGGAAATCTGCTGTGATTCGGCAGTTTCAAAGATTAATCTGTAACCATGGAATACCAGACAGATTCTCAAATCCTTTCATGAACTCTCCCTCTTTTATCTGTACAATAAATTCTTCTGTTATTAAACTTGATAGCTATCAGAGAATAGCTGTCAAGCAACTTAATAATTGCATGAGTGTTTCTGGAAAGCATCAGCATGCTGAATCTCATATAGAATGAGCTCCCAAGAATTAAGGAGATGACAAGAAAGGCTACATGGAAAGTCATACACAGGTGTTGATATTTTGATGACAGCACAATATTGACAGGATAGTTTCTTTTCACAGTAAGCCATGAAGGTCCAGAAGAACTTCTAGTCAGGTAGTAAGCAGCACTTGTTAAAGCTTGAAGAAGTAGGTTAAATGTGTAGCATGTCTGCTTGCAACTGCCAGGGAAGGGCAACAGAATGCCAGTACATTGGTTTGAACTGGTTTTGAGGCTGACCCTGCAGACCTCACATTCACACAAAACCTACTGCTTGTCTTCTGCAACTTCATAAAGTCACTTGGGCCAGTGCAAGCCAGTTTAATAAGCCAACATTGTCCTTTTTAGCTGATTTAAGTAAGGAATTAGAAGTCCTGAACTTGAAGTGACAGACAGGCTTTTCCATCTTTGTTCATCTGTGCCAGGTCTTACACACTTGTTTTCAGAATAGCTTTGATACTAAAAGTATTAACATACTTATGTAATTATTTTGCACCCAGGCCTGGGAAAATATTGCTATTTAGTACAAAGAAGTATCAATCAGCTTTTTCTTGATAAATAAAAGTGATTCCACTTAATTTAAAAGGAAAGAGGAAAAAAAGGGGGAGGTTGGAGGGGAAGGAAGCTTTCACTGTTCAGTAATTACTGCATTTAGATTCCAAACCGAATTTCTGAAGGGCCAGCAGAAAATACAGATGGAGTATGTTACCTCTGGATCCATGTCATAGAAAACACTGAACAGTCCACGTTGGCTGGAATTGGGTGGAACATGACCAAAAAAATCAGCACCTTGAATTTTACTATCCCAAAATCTATAAGGAAACTGCAGTGCAATCTAGAAAGAGAGAGAGAGAGAGATGGAATCAAATAATTTCATAGCACACCACAAAACTCATAACTGTTCATCTAATCATTTTTCCCTTTTCTTACTCAATTTTCAACACAGTTTTCTGAGGGAGTTTCAAAAAATAATGTGTAAGCTGAAGTCTAAGAAATAGAAAATAAAGGGAATTAAATTCACCATGAAATTCACTATGGAAAATGCTCAAATTTGGCAGAGTTTTTACAAGCCTAATGCAGAACTCAGAAATTCCCTACAACAGATGAGGATCAGTGAATTTTGCCTTTAAATTTCCACATTGCTATAGGATCATTTTTGGCATTACTTTCATTTCTGTTTTATTCTAAGCGCAGATCTTAGAAGGGATCTTTTCAGGAGCAGCTCCCTTTTTCCACTAGGAAGAGTTAAAGGATCTTACAAGCTGGTCAAATACGCAGCCTTTGGTACTCTTCCAAAATAGTTCATGTATTTCCTAGGTCAAAATAGACCAGGGCTAAGAGTATTATGAGAACTTTGGATTATCTAAGATGAGTATGAAGGTTTGCTCAAACTCAGGCACAAAAAAGTTGAAGCTGTGAAGTGATTCTGTAACAGTTTCTTTAAAAACCACATTTGTGACAGGAATTCTGAGAAATACACGTGAGCTCTGCTGGCTTTGTAATAATTTACATTGTGATGGTTGAAAAAGAAATGAATACAGTTATTTCCATTGAATTTCACTAATAGTATAGAAATAGAAAAAAGTAAGCAGCTCAGCAAAGTGTTTTTTCTGCGCTTCCTTCCTCAGCCCCTTCTCCAAAATCACAAACAGCAGGCACCTCACAGAAGATTTTTGACTAGAGGATCCAAGTAAAACCAAATGCGTAAGCAAACCCGGAGTAATGCTCCATAAAAGCAACAGGGCCAAAGCAGCGAATATTTCCATGAAAAGGACCTGAAATATGATCTGAATTTGCTTACCTTCTCAATGACTCCTGCTCCCAAACTATTAATAGCTTTAATTTTTTTTTCTGACAGCGGAGGATTGAACTGAATGGCATTTTTCTGGAGAAGGGCCAGTGGAACCGTCACTAATACCTGAGAGAAATAATTACAGCCACAATTGCAGCAAAAGCTGAACGCTGTACTTAAGATTGATAGAACCCTCTAAAGTATCTTGGATTATCCATGTATAATACTCACCAGATACCTTAACATTAGAGTCTGATTCTACTGCACATTAATGGGGAACACATTCATTACATTCAAGTAAGAACAGGTCTCTCACTTGGCTGGCTTTTAAGTTGCAAATTGTTGAATTACTTGTGTGAGTGGCAAACCATGCTGGTAGTTTTAATATCTCTCACAAACTGTAGGCAAGCAGACCATCAGATTAACAAAAAATTCTTTTTGAAAGGGGAAAGGGTCTTTTTTTTCCTTCACAGATTCCCTCCCTTAAAAAAGGGCTCAGTAACATTAGTGATGTCAATCCTCTTTTGGTAAGAACAGGTATCATTTTTAAAGTGATACCTAAAACATAATTTTTCCAGTACAAAGCAAATGAAGATGTAGGAAGTAAGGGTGACTGAGAGATAAGAAGTTGTTGAGTCCTGCATCCCAAAGGAAAACATTTTAAAGGGCAGATTTACATGTAAAAAAGGGGTAAGGCTGAGTAGGGAAGGGTACCGAGGAAACCATTACTTCAGAGACCAGATAAAAATCTATGTGCTTCGTATTTCTAGTTCTATCTTTATAGTCCTTAGTTCTTTAAATCAAGTAGTACTCAGAACTCAAGCATGTTCAGTGAAAAATAGATTCCAGGACACCCAAATACAGATCATTGGAATGTATGAGTTTTCTTACAAGTGTGAGAAATTGGAGTAAATAGTCTTCTGTGGAAGGGGAAAAAACAAACAAACAAAAGTACATGGACTGTGGAAAATGCTGTTGTTATGTATCCAAAATCCATAAACTGAAAGCATACTGGGTACCTTTTGTGTTCTCCACACAGTTCCATCTGCAGTAGTGACCTGTACTTCTTCACCAGAATAGTCAATACTCTGTACCTATTGAAATACAAATTTGTATAATAGTTTAGACTGCACACCTAGGATGCAGAAATACAGCAGCTGTGTTTTCAGTATCACAGATTTAATATAAATAGAATTACTCAATGCTGATGGCAACATCAACAATTTAATTTCTGATCAGTGAGAAGGTTAACAAAAGAAATTCTGAACTTGCCCTCTCTTTTCTTAGAGATAAGTTGGAATGATCGCAGCTCCACATTTGCCTGGTCAAAAAAAACCCTCAAATATATGATTGGGTATGTCAAAATAAAACAAGACAGGCATTGCATCAATATTTTCCAGACTTACTGGGAAATTTAACCGGATGTCCAGCCCTTCAGCCAACTTATCAATGATAGTGGAATATCCCACAGTTAGAAGAGTGTGATCTCCAGCAAACTGAGCAAAAAACTCATTATGGTCCCATGAGCGTGCAGATACCTGTGGACAGAACATAACCCAGCTGTCTCTACTGGTAAGGTGACATGGGTTCTAACAAAAGTCCTGTAAGTTAAAAACCACCCAATTCCTTCCACAACTTTGGCAAAAGGAAAAAAAAAAATAAAGAAAAGTACATGAGAACATATGGCATTGTTAACAAAAATAAACTGCTTATTTTCCCAAGGCCCCTAAGTGGCTTATAATTGCTGGATTAAGTCATAAAATGGCTTTGTGTCCAGCAAGGTTTTAGCTCTGCTTGGGGTAGGAAAAAAAAAGATAAGTTGTACCAAAAAATGAGGTGAATTGCAATGATTGCAGTGTACTTCAGTTTTCTCTCCAGCAAAAAAAGTCATATTTTATAGCCCTAAGACTTGGAATAAAAATGAACTATTTCCCAGTGTGAGGGGGAAAAGGAGATGTTAAAAAAAAAAAACAAAACAAAACAAACAGAATTTGTCTCTATCTTCACAGGTTATTCCATGTTTGCTTTCACTGACATTCTCTCCCCAACAGACTCACAGTACAATAGTAATATTTGCTCTTGGCAGTCACCACCTGGCAGTGAAGCAGTTCTCAAACTGCTATTGAAATGACAATTCCTATCGCTGCAGTTGCATTCAAACCATATCACACAGTCAACAGAATACCTAGGAGTGGTGAACTGGGGCCCACTGTCATAGTGTTGGAACATTTTAGGAGTTAAATGCTTTTATTCTCAAGATACCAAGGTAGAGAAGTGCCTCAGTTTTTTTAAACACATCTGAGAAGCAGAAGCCACACACCAATATCTGAGAAAGAGTAACTCTCTGAATCCTTCCACCCAGAATCTCAGCAAAATGCACTATTCCCCTGCAGCTTCTGAAAGTAAAGAGGATTTCACTGCAAGTGTGTCGTGAATTCCCATTAGATTACCTACAGAGGTGCTGGAATTTATGTCACAGTGCTTTTGAAGAATAAGTTAGGGATATAGGAGTAACTTAGGGACAGCTGATTGAGGCCACGTGGGGGATCAGAAGGCTTCTCGATGTCACTTGCAACACTATTTTCCACAGAGCTGAACCATGTCAAAACAGCTGTCAAAACTCACCTGAGAGAGATTGCTGCCACAGGCATACTCCAAATTACTGAGATGGAACTGTAGTACTTTTTCTTCCAGTTCACTGAACTGGATACCAGACTCCCGAATAAAGGCTTTATAGATCTCCTGTATTTTCTCTGTGAAAGAACATGTTTCAAATAAGGATATATCACAATTCACTAGAAGTCCTCCTGCATTTCAGTATTCTCTTCTCTAGATCTCAAGATTTTCAGGCTTGTTTGTACTAGGATGTTTTTCTTCTCATAGAAAAACCACAAGATCTTTCTGATGATAAAATACAACTTTGTTGCTTAAACATAGGTTTATGTAAAATATTTTTTTCTTCAAAAAGAAAATGTACATAGCTTCTGGAAGATATTAAAAATATATTAAAAAACTACTAAGTGCAACAGCATAGTTGGGATAATCAGTTGAGACAGGAGAGACATTAATCGCTTCACTGTCATTAATATACAGTTGAAGATATTTCAGAGGGAAAAAAACCAACACTGTAGGATAACAGAATCCTTGCAAATAAATCCTGTTTAATTTTTTTTATTCTTTTTTTAAAAACAAAACAAGAAGAGATGAGGAATTTGATCCAGAGTTCACTGAAGAGCACAAAGCTACTACTTCTGTCTTATTCATCCCACACTGTAAAGATTTGGGACACACCTATTTCTGAGCAAGTTTATTTGTTGTTGAATGTGCTTGCATGCTGTAAGTGGGAGGCATTACCAGCAGGGATGGGAGCATTCTTGCCGTTGAAAGACTTTGATTAGGCTGTTTTTTAAACAGATTAGTCATAAAGAATAGGAGTTACAGCTCACTGCTGCCTGCTTCAGCAGGTGTTTGAGTGTTTGAGCTGCAACTGCCAGTAGTTATACTGCAAAAAGCTACACCATTAAAACAAGATACTACACTAGAAGTAATGCAGTATTTATAAAAGCCTTCAAATTCATCCTCCTTAGAAGTTACAAAGGACTTTTTGGTCTGTGAGTGTACAAGTAGTCAATTGTCCTCAATAGAGCTGGGTTATCACTGCTGTATTAAAGGTTAGGTGTGCAGCCATACCTAGACATAAAAATGTCTGATGTAAAAGGCATTTTAATATGAAATTCTAAATTCTGACAGTTATGAGCACAGCCAACATATTCACTTTTAAATACATCTCCCACTTACCACCAAGAGGAACATCTTGATGCTGGGTTTTATCTTTTCTCCACTCAGAGACAACATCTAGGATGGCATTGAAATGAAAGTCCATACGTTTATCAATAGTGGGATCTGTTATCCTTCCACCTTCCTGGATCAAGTCACATTTCTCCCCCAGTTTGTGCATTTTAATGCCAAGCTTAAGAAGAAGACATTTTATTGCTTTATAAGTATGGAAAAACTGCAGTGCCTAGCAGCTTAAGGTTATTTAAAGAAAGGTGAATCCCTCAGATTTAAATGATGTCAATGAAAAAACATCCATGGTCTTAAATAACAAGTCATATTAACTCAGACTCTTGTGCTCTGGAATACCAAGAGCCCTTCCATCTCTTAGTTGTCCACAAACTGTTTTTCCCCACTCTTCCATTATTTTCTGTATCAGAGATTCCTTGAAACCTCATCTCCAACTTTCCTGTCAAGTCATGGGGTAGCACAGAGATGTGTCTGGTATCAAACATAATGAACGAGTTTCTTTCATTTTTCCTTCACTTTATTTTCTAATTGCCACTGAAATTAGTTCTTTTCAGCAGCTTTCTGATGCCTGATGGCCTAACAGCTCCCTGCAGGCATCGACAGGATGCATCTTGCCAGTTGCTGCCAGCTTCATTATCAAGCAAGCAATGAAAGAAATGGTTTTGAATTAAACCTCGTATCTTTCTCTGCTTATCCAACTCATAGCAAGGAATTCATTATATTCTACACAGTCAGTCTGGAGATTCTCCCTAGAGCCTTGTTACTTCAGTGCACTCCAGTGTTTTTCACATCTCCTTGCATATCTCTAGGATGCTGCTCCCCACTGCAGATCTCAAGACAGAGCTAAACTCTGCATGAAATATGACATCACATAACCACATAAGGCGAGTACCCAACATGTATTCAAAAGCCATTGCTCTTCACCTCATAACTGAAGTGTTTTAAAAAAATAATAATAATAATAAACCCCTTCATTTTTATTCTTCATGACACTTTAGAACACTAAACAGTTAAAACAGCGTGGGCTGGATTTACATGCCTCTCTGAATAAACTCCATATTCAAGTTCCACTGGGGGAAGTTCTGCTTCCTGCCCAAAAAAATTAAGCTGTGTTATGTTTGGAAAAGTATCTGTTAAACATATTAAGTATTGCTTGTTCAGAATCAAACTAGAAATGCAGAGGCCAAGCAAAGGCAAGTCTGTAACCAAGTTCTGTATTACAACAGCATAGCAATAGCCTACCACAGTGATGTCTTTCTCAGCTCTAAAGTTTTGTCTGTACTAGAATCAGCAGTCTGCCAGGTGCCTCTTGTATTTTTATCTCTAGAAAAGGGCAAAAAAAGGAGTTTCTTCCAATTTTGAAGCGAAGCTGCCTTGTTTTTCTTTACATAATGTGCGTGAAACCATTCTGCAGCCCTTCTCTGTCCCCATCTGTCACCAAAGATAGGACAGCAGCACTGAGTTTACTCAAAATGCAGAACAGCGTTTTAATCATGCCGTGAAAAGAGACTCCCACCCTTACCCAGCCACCCACACCCAGCTTCTGACAACAGTTCTGTAACGATAACGCACGACCACAGCAGAGAACCCACTTGCTCACACATTAGTGCCATTGGGTTGTTGACGCATCCGTTGACGATTTGTGCACCTCTCCCAACAGTGACGCCTGGGAACGTCTTATCGTCCCACACTCGGCCACCAATTCTGTCCTTAGCTTCCAAGACGATGACCTACGACACAGTGCAGTTCAGTGCATGGTGAGACGTGGCCAACTCCAGAGCAAAGGGGAAAACAAAACAAAAACAGAAGCAAGCCAACAAGGCTAACAACCTTAATGCCTTATTTTCATTAGGTTATTTATACATTTAAATTGTTATTTAAAGGTTACCCTTTGGGATATGTACACGTGTACAACAACTGATACTTCAAGAAACAATCCCAGTGGAAAATTTCAAAATATTTTTAAAAACAATAAAGACATGCTGGAAATCTCAAAAATAGAGTTGAAGGCATGCTGCACACAATGATCTCTGTGCAACATCCACCTAGGGACATCTATAATGCTTTTGGAGAAGTTTATTTCAAGGGTATTCCAAGAATAGCTCATTTTCATGTGCTCACAGCTCATGTTTAATTCATTCATACATACTTCTTTCAGCATCCTGACTCAGGATGCTGGACTGGATAGATACTTTGTCTAACTAAATATATTTATTTTTATTTGCTTTTATTTTTATCTAAATTCTTTTTGGACAAACTCTCTCCAAAACAGCAGAAAGCAATAGGAAAAAAAAGCACGTACATGTATTTAAAAAATTGACAAGATACTTCGTGCATTAAAAAAATTGTCCTGCTAGTCAATGATTCCATATTTTACTGCAGGAGAGCTTCCAAAAGATCTTGATGGACAATAAGGCTGCACTACAATTTGCTATTCAGCAGAAAAGGAAAGAGTTTATGGAGCAGTAGGAGCTAGGGTTTCACTTATTAAAAAAAAAAGAAAAGGAAAGCAACGTGCCCATTCATTTCCTTAAACATCAGCGCTGCAAACATCTAATTTGTAAAGAATATTGCTATTCTCTGATGTGTAAAGTTCTGTTACTATATTGGGATCATACTGGTAATAGTAAATGGAGGAGAAGGGAAATATGTGTGATTTGCCTGTTTAATAAACAAATAGGTACACTAAAGTGCAAAACAGAGAGAAAATCTCCTTTAAACAGCAATTGCCATCTACAGTTGGATTATTTATACACAGATGTCCCTGACTTCCTTTATCTTCCCTACTCAAGTCTGCCTACAATACGCACTGCTTGCCTTGTTAAAATTTAGATGAAGATAAATTCTGTTTTTAGCAGAAAATTTACTCAATAAAACCCCAAATTCTGCCAATTAATTGGGATGCTCCATGCTTAGATGTTTCTAAGAACAAGGTTATTTCTTTATTTTGAGGAAGAACACTTCCAAAGCAGAGAAAATCTTTGAAAAAAGTTTTTTCAAGTAACGTACTCTGAAGTTTCTTACCTTAATCCCAAAGTTGTGTAGCTGTCGGGCTGCTGCTAATCCTGCTGCACCAGCCCCAACAATAATGACAGATTTCTATAAAATAACGTTCAAATACATAAAAGCAGTTAAGAACTGAAATATAAATGATAGCTGCAAATGTATTCTTGCTAAAGTTGAAGTACCCTTAGATTTCAGAAATGCAATTTGAATTGCAGATGTCTCAATTTCTTTTAACTGGAACAGTTCTCAGACAAATAACACACTTAACTTGTAACAATTCCAATCACAAATTGGGGCGATCAATAAAAGCTTTTTTATAAACTGAGAACGCATGCAAATACATTCTCCACACAGAAATCAACTTTTTCTAGGAGGTTTCTATTACAGAATGCATTCATTATGTAAGTTTCTGCATTCTGTCATGAAATTTGCTAGTCATAAATATATACCCTTCAATCATAGCTCTTGCAAACCAGAAGTTAATATGAGTTTCCTCACCTCTGGAAGCAGAGGTGTATTCCAGGATTAAGGCACAAGAAGAACCTAAGCATACTGCATGTTTTTCCCCCACAGTTCCCACCCATCTGAAAAGTGTACAGAAAGTTCAAATCCACTGGGTTGGATTCCACAGATATGTGGGAATAGAAACCTGGCTGGCAAAACCTCCCATCTCTGCTGTTTCAGTGAGCACTACAGGTAGATGAGGTTAGGATGGATATCAGGATAGTTAGGTTGGATATCAGGGAACACTTCTTACAGCAAGGGTTGTTAAGCTGCCCAGGGAGGTGGTTGAGTCACCACCCCTGGATGTGTTTAAAAACCATTTGGATGTGGTGCTCAGGGACCTGATTTAGCAGAGGGTTGTTAGAGTGAGGGTAGGATGGTTAGGTTGTGGTTGGACTCGATGATCTTTAAGGTCTTCCTGAGCGATTCTATGATTCTATGAGGACTGTGTGAAATATGTTTGCTTTTAGAAGTAATTCCAACACAACTTATTGGAGTTAGAGCTAACGAGCAAAAAAAAGAATTTCCATGTCATTTTATAGCAGTGATAACACAGGGATTGTTACAGCTACTTACATTGTGGTACTCTTTAGGAAGAAGATACTGGTCAGTACTGACTGATAAAATCCCTGTATTAATTAGCCCTTTCCTTGTCATAAAATACAGTATCCTCGCCATTTCCTGTACACAGCGAATACGCACAAGCCCTCGAACAATTATATGATGGACACATTTTTGAGGGGTAAGGGCCTCCTGTAGAAGAGAAAAAAGCAGTATTGGTAGTTCAATATCCGATACTTTCACATGTTTGCAACGGATTTGCATTGTAAACCACATGATAAAGGTTAATCGTGAATCATAGAGGTGCCTGAGAATATTTTAAAAGCAATTTTTGTGGAAGTTTCTTGCCAATCAGCCTTAAAGAGTAAGGTAATAATTTCTCTCTTCTCAGTTTCCTTTAAATAAAAAGCTAAATGAACTTGGAATAAAAGCATAAGTGTAAAAGATGTTCTTGCAAACTCCATGTACTGAAATCCATCCCTGACTGCAGGTGGCAGTGCTCATGGTTAACATTCCATTAAAATTCATTTTAAAATGGCATTCAGAATAAAAGCTAGATGAGTATCCAAAATCTTCACAATTCTTATGCAGATATCGGGGTCTGAAAGCTTCAGTATGTGCAATTCTAGTTGTCTCTTGATTTCGTTTATATTAAATAGGAATAGAAGCAATTTCATTGAAGGGTAGCATCGTAGAATAAACGAAAGGAGAAAGGCAGTCATTTCCTTGTCCAACATTCATACAAGAAAAAAAATACTGTCAAGCACACACAAACAACTGTTTAGAAATGTCCAAACATTACTTTTGACAGTAAATAGCTGAGCAGATTTAGTGAAGGTTTAATGCTTTTAAAACTTCAGCATTTTACCATAAAAGAAGGTCCTAGGCATTACAACTAATGGTGGAGTGGAAATCCAATCTTGGCAAGAATTTTCAAAAGGATAGAAACAATTTTTTCTGGTTCATAAGGCTCTAATAGAAATAGAGTCCAATTCCTTTGCCTCCTCCCACTTAAAACATCCTTATCCCATAATAGCAGTTATTTGCAAACAAACAAATTAACTTTTAGCAGTTACCTTGCAGTTTGTGTACCACAGAGCCAAAATCAGGTTTCTCAAGGCCAAATACATGGTAGGATCTCGTGAATATTCTGGGAACTCATAGAGCTCATCTAGTTCCATGACATCTGGCCTTACACAAAGTGCTTTCCCACATTCATTGGGCTGGTAAAAAGGCTGGAAATATTTGTTCATTCCTGGAACTGAATAAAGACACACACACACAAAAGAAATAGTCATATTCTGTTTTATCTACTTATCCTTTTCCCTTTAAGACAATTCATTGATCTGGCACAGATAAAGAAGCCAGGAAGCATCCCAAACTCTAGCCACTTTTAGAATTATCTCATTTCATACGACTTTCCCTTCTTCTACACTCCAGGCTGTGTAGTACTAATTCTTGTTGCACTACCTCTTATAGTGCCTTGGGCCTAAGAGTTTGAGTTTTGTCAGAGAAGCAGCACATGCCCTCAGATGCCATGACTGGTCCAACATGGAACAGGATCTAAATTCAAGTCTAAAGCCTAGCACTGCTGTACAGGCTCACAGAGTCCTCTGAACTGCTTTCATTTTCAGCTCCCAGCTCTACCCAGAGTGAGCAGTGACTAAAAGTAATCATCTTCCACATGCAGCACTAGCAGCTCTGTATAATGAAGTTGGTTTCCTATTTATAAAGCAGGTAAATATCTGCTGAATAGATGAGCAGATTTATTTTCAGCACCTAAGGAGAACAAAGCCTGCAAGGATAACACAAAAGCAGAACTTCCCTCGAAGTACTCTCTCTGAGCCAGTACTGAGGTATATCAGTAAGGATGATACGGGAATCCTGAATTACCTTCTTTCATACTGAACCTATTTTGCAGATCTCGCTCCCAGATTGTCAGTCTCAGAGCTACTGTTAGCAAAAAGTAACCTAAACAAAATCCATGTGCCGTAAGAAATCTAATCCTTTTCTGCAAAGCCTCAAACATCCTCAACATCAAAACTAGCAGAATTAAATGTTGTTATTACAAACCTTCATTTCCTTAAGAAAACAAATGATCTTTTAGTACCGGAATGTTAACTTCCATTTCTGTTACTAATGGCAGGTAGTAATCAAAAAGCCTATGAAGTCTGTGCTTACACCTTAAAGAAATGCATTACCTTTATCTTACAAATGAGTAAATTACGACAAAGAAGTAGAGAGGCAGTCACACAGAGGGTGTGTATTAGTGCTGAGAACAGAACTGGTGTTTCTGAGTCGGGAGCGTTGTGTGCCTTATAACCTCAGTTACAAGACAACAGTCATCACACCTACTTAAGGAACAGAGCCCTGCAGATGGCCCTTACCAGTCAAATTAGGTACGCTCTTTAAGTGCTCTAACTTCACAAGGTTGGATTCACCAGGTAAACGATTAGTGCTGGTACAGGATGGACTCATGCCCACGCAGTCTGGATAATATGCAGCTAGAAAGGGAGCTGCCACACTGTCTTTCAGCAAAGGAGGGAGTATGAGCATGGAGTACCACCAATGGTCTGAAACTTCAGCCACTCTCTGGCCAAGCGGAGAAGTGAAGGAAAGAGGGGAGAAGAGAACATGTCAGTACTTTGAAAACGTTGTAAAATGAACCAATTCCCCCCTCCCTCCAGAACTGACACCAAAAAGCGCTATTAGTACCAATCTCAGATTTGCAAGTCTTAAAGACATTTTCTCTCCCTCTTTCCCCATCCTCAGCCTGACACAGAAAACTAGCAGTATTAAACCTCAGAAACTGAGCTGAAATTTCATAAAGTCCACACCTATGTGGAAAACAAACAGATGAGACATGCCACGACAATGCACCTGTGCCTTACCAGGCCCTTGATAAAACATTTACAGTTGCTCGTGCAACCAGAAATCTGAACTTAGAAGTCTAAACTAACTGACTGATTTAACATAAATTCTGCTGTCCCCATCAAAGACCTTCTAAAACCCTAAGAAATGCTACTGACTCAGCCTCATTTTACAAAGTAAACATGCATTAAGGAAACAAAATGTCCAAGCTTCCACAGCAGTCAACAATTATTATGAACGTTTCCTGGGACAGAGGTACCTCAGGTACACTTGCCAACACTGGCTTATCATATCATACTCAATCTGAAATGTGAGGTTACGTGATCATAAAACGATTGCAACACCAACATGCATCACGTATCATTCATATTAGGAGGTAGAGGAGAGAGAAAACATGTTTCGGCTTTCCTATGCACTTTTCAGAAAGAGGAGACAAGGCTTAACTAAAGATGGAAACCACCTGGAAGAGAGGGGAATTTGGAGATGGGGATTTTTGTTTGAAAACTGGCAGCTGAATGCTGTTTAAATGTTTGATTAGGTTTGCCTAATCAAAAATGAGAATTAGGAGTGAGCCTTGTATCACTGGCCACAGCTCAAAGACAGCAAGAACCACCTGAAATCTAACTGGTATAGTGAGGGAAGAGAGGAAAAAAGATGAGAAAGTAGAAGGTCCTAGGCTCTGTTGCAAATAGTGTCCTTTGCAAAATGCATAAATACTGCTACAATTGGCCAAAAGTTCAAGAAAAGGAAAGGCGTATGCCATGCTTTGGGGTTGTTTTCGTATTCTGAACAAATGAGGAGGAACAGCTGCTACTCACCAAGTCCTCAGGCATGGAACATTGGTCTGAGCCCTCCGTCTGAAAGAAAAGCCAATTGAATCAGAGCTATTCTTACACTCTACAACAAAAATTAAATATAAAACAAAGCAATTTGGCTATGGCATGTTTCCTTAAACCGAATAATGCATTCATGTTAGCTTTCTGTGGCACAACATTTGTATTAGTAAAAGTAAATAACAGAGAAACATATAGTTAAAAACACAACACACTGAAAAAATACAAAATATACCAGAAAATGTTTCTCATTTGTTGAATTAAGCAGTCTCCACTGATCAGACATTAGAATATGTGTCTTATTCCACAAAACGGAGTGGAACACTAAAACAAATTGGAAGGGCAAAAAAAAAATCTGGGAAGATTCTACATTTTTCAGAGAGACTCTTCCAGTCCAGACTGGAAAGACATAAAACCAAGATTCCTAGATTTATTTCAACATCACAAGGTTCCAAGATGAACTGTCATGTTTTTCACAAAAAAAGACTCTGCAGCATTAAAAGGACTCTTTTTCAAGAGTTATCTTCGTGCCAAAGCTGAAAATTTCCCATGATAAAACTTGCTAGAAGTTACCAAAAGCTCACTGAACTTTTCAAACATTTTCCTCCATAATGAGCATGGCTTGACAAACTAAAACAAATATTGTGATGCATGTCTATTTCGTATATTCTGATAATCTTTTCATAGCTTCAGAATGAGTGATTTTATAACTGACTACAGACAGAAAGTATTTCAAATTCTTCTTTCTTGATATTTTCACTCAGGATACAGAAAAGGCCAAACAGCTTGTGGGCCTTTCACTGTGCAACTCCACAGGCCATCAGGCAACCGTTTTTAAATTAGAAACATTAAGCAGCAAAGTAAGAAGTAAATAATGTCTGCAAACAAGAAAAATCTACTTGTTACTAGTTTCCATATGAGCAAAAGTCTTCTGTGTTACCTTGGTGGAATTGTTTAGTTTCATACCACATCTGTAGGTTTTTGCTATTTGCGGTGTCAGCTGGATTTCCTTTGTCAGCTGACGCCATTTACCACACTCTGGCTTTGTACACTGCACCTACAAGTCAAAAAACAAACATGTTTTTACTTGTTACTGACTGATCATAGATAAGGTTAATGAAGCCTCGATAACCAACTGAAAGAAGGCAGATGTGAGAAAATTCTTAAGTGCAGTTGTTAAATTCATTCTCATATAATGTTCGGGTGTAAGACACTTTGTATACTAGGTCTTGCACTGATTTCCTAAAAGACTGAGTTTCACCACAGAACCTAATCCAAAAGTGATTCAACAGCCATTACTACTTCAGTGGCTTTTGCAAGCATTGCTGTGAAAAGTGTATCACGCACTACTTCAATAGACTTCATTGTGGCCTTCCAGTATTTGAAAGGAGTGTATAAACAGGAGGGAGAACAACTGTTTACAAGGATGGGTAGTGATAGGGTTAGGGGGAATGGTCTTAAACTGAGACAGGGGAGGTTTAGGTTAGATATTAGGAGGAAGTTTTTCACTCAGAGGGTGGTGAGGCACTGCAACAGGTTGCCCAAGGAGGCTGTGGATGCCCCATCCCTGGAGGCATTCAAGGCCAGGCTGGATGTGGCTCTGGGCAGCCTGGGCTGCTGGTTGGTGACCTGCACACAGCAGGGGGGTTGAAATTCTATGATATGTTTTTTTCAAACTTTATTCCAATTCCATCTCTGTTTCTCTTCTACTCCCTTCAGTGTGGAAATACAGAAATCAATGTTTTGCAAGTCTTTTACACTCAGTTTGCTATAGCTGGTATGTCCCATTTTCCCCACTAAGTCTTACTCTATCTGAATATTATACATCTTAGCTGCTACTTCAACAAAAAGCAACAGAAAGTTGTTCTCTGTGAGACTTGGAGAAGGTGTCCAACAATGGAGAAGCTGATCAGAATTGATCTTGAGCTTTTCTCTAGCCCCTGTAAAAACTCAGCTGGCCTGCTGCCTGATCATACAATATCAGAAAGTTTTTCAGTTCAAGAAAGGAGAAGATGGAAAAGACAGGTCAGGGGAGTTAATTTAAACATCTGTTCAAAACTGTATGCCTTCACAAATTAACATCACATTGAAATACACCATATTCCACAAATCGCTGTCCATCTTACCCAATAAGGGAGCTGTTGATCAGCCATGAAGGCTTTTGGGCTGGGCTCACTTTTCCCATTACTTGTCCAAATCCTTTTCCAGGCTGTGTATTTCTCATAACCATCTTTATGACTAGAAAGAAAGAGAAAAAAAAGGCAAGTGGTTAGGAAACGGCATGATCTAGTTCGTTTTAAGCAACAGTGGTTATTCTAAAATTAAACCTTTTATGTAAGGACAGAGAAATAAGGCTGAAGAGAGTCCTGTATTTTTCCTATTAAAAACAAAGCAAGTTGTGGTTCTTATGATAGCAATAAAGAGCATCCTGACCACTATATCCTCTTGGTATTGGGCATACTTCCAAGAAGTTAAAATGGGGACTGAGTTACAGGTGCTGCTGAGTTCATAAGCACTCAGAAATCTTAGCAGAGATGGACTAAATTCCCAGAAAAACAGAAAGGAGCCTGGAGCCCAAAGTACTCCCTGACCCTGACCTGAGTCTTCACCAGTCACTGAAATGAAAGCAAAATCTACTTGCTGGCTTTGGTCTTATTCTGACCCAAGTCCTCTCTCCTGAGCTCACATTTGAAGTGAATCTGCTATCTAAGGGAAAACGGATGTACTCGAAACTACTTAAATGCACTCACATCTTTTAAAATTCTCTGCTTTTGTTTTAAAAGAGAGGAAAGCTTTAGAATAACTGTACTTGTAGAACAGCCTAGGTATAAAGTAACTGGTTTTGCTCACGCTACACATTTATGCTGATGATTAGTCCGTGCAACACCTGCAGTTTTAACACCAATATCTAAGCATCACTTCAAATAAAGCAAGCACAGAGGATGAACCCTCGTATTATTCACAAGTATATGAGGTCTCTTCACTCGTATCATCTGTCAAATTTAATAAGTACTGAAAAGGCACAATGTTAATTGGCAAATCTACCTTCGGTAGTAGTGGTCAAAACATTCATTGCAGAAGTGCTCCCCACAGGAAAGATGATACCATCTGGACGTATACCCATTTTTTGCACATCTGAAATGCAGAAATGCAGAAATACTTTATGGTACATTTCAAAAACCCTATTAACAATAGCACATTCTAGAATGTGAACCAAATATTCGGGACAAGCCAGCACATTATGTTATGTTCATGAAGGCTGTCTTACACAAGGCACTGCAGTTATTCAAATCACAATAAGGAGAAGATCATTTCAATTGTCTCAGACACTTCCAGTTCCCAAACGAAGCAACACCAGATGCAAAGGAGGCAAAGTGTGCACAATAAGCAGTTCTATAGCTGGCTTGGCTTCCAGCAACCTCTCTCCAACAATGAGCCCTGCTTTAGCACCCTTTAAGTAGACACTTCCTGAACAAAAAATAGAGTTGTTTTTATAATGCCTATTGTGACAGACAAAGCATTTTCCAAATGTGTAAGGAACTCTCTGTAGGAACTTAGCATTTCTTGACCTTTTTTTCATTCTGTTCTGGTCTGGTGCAGCAGTGGGAGGGGGTCATCTTGATGAATATTTTTCTTGTACGAGTGATGAATGGATTCACAGCTCATCATAAGATCTAGTCCCCAGAACAGCTGACACAACCATATACGCAAATCTGAACACCAAACCAATGTTGCCTTTTTTTTTTTTTTTAATATGACCAAGTTAGCTGCAATTTTATCCCAAAGAAGGAAAACCTTAAGGAAACCCCTACACATTCTGGACTTCTATTCTTTATTACTCATGGAAATAAGTGCCTATTAGCAAAGGTTATATTCATTATGCAAAGCAATCACTCTTCGCTTAGAAAACTCTCATTAAACTCAGTGAAATGAGTCAAGATGAATGTATAAGGTAAAAAGCAGTGACCTAAGGTACTAATTGAAATAGACAGTGGTGAAATCATCTCATCTCAAATAAATAATGTTGAAAGTATGTATTCTGGTGGAAATATATATATATATCTGTATGTAAAATATAGAATCTATCACAACATTAAAATAATATTAAAAAAAAAAGATTATGCAACATCTGTTGTTTCAAAAAATATATATAACATCACTAAAACTGATTTCTCAGGTACTCCTTTCCCCTAAAAGTCTCTTACACAACTGCTGAAAAACTTGGCTTTTCTGTGACAACATTTAACTGCAGCTAACAAAGAAGAATTCTCAGAGGTAAGTAAATGAGGCATTGGAGTATTTTATATCACTGGAGAATAAATAAAATGAGGAAAGTTTGCCCAATTAACGAGAGAGGGAACAATGCCATATAATTACAGTCTGCCTACTGCATAATGAGGTCTGATATGTTTCTTTTTATAGATACTGAACACACAGTACTGACGAGATGCATCTCCAGGGTCAGAATGCAAAAGGGCTGGCATTAGCACACTGAAAGCCACAAACAACTTGAGAACAAGGAGTTCAAAGAAGTCCGATTGTCTCCCAAGTCCTAAAATGTCAAGCTCAGAGTCTCACCTCGGACTGCAAAACATTCCAACAACAAAGTGATCAAGAATTTCGGCAGTAAATGGCGGTTTCATTTTCCATCTTGAAAGCAAGTTTAGCTTCCTCAGGTTACACTCAGATGCTCTTGGTTTCACAGAAACAAGGCGTGTTCCAGAGGACACCATTAATAACATCAATAGGCTTATACTAAGCTGAAGATACACTCTATCAGAATTAGCAACTTGTGCGGTAGAACCTTAACCACAAACTGAACAACCTGTGACACTTTCCTGGCATCTTAAGACTGGTATTAGTGTCCTTCAGTCCTCCCTCTACACTTGGAAATGAAGGGGTTTTTCAAAATGTGGTTAGAATTTCAAATAGCAAGCTTAGAAGAGCCCATGAAAAAATGCAAATAAAAATAAACAAACCTTTCGGCTGCGCTGGCAAAGCAAACGGGACACGTTGCAGTGCATCCAGCTTTCTCACATTTCCTGTATTTCTTTTCTGATGCATCATCATCATCATCTGTTGCCTCGGCTGCTTTCTTCTTCACCTAATAAAGAATAGCTGAAATCTGACCAGAAACGACACAGATGTGTTTTCTAACAGAGGCATACAGGCAGTTCTGCATCCTGTGGCATGGCATTGAATAAAGAACACAAACCAAACTTTCTGAAGCCACTGTGAGATAGCTGCAGCATGAAGCAGCTGTCAAATTAGGTCATTTTTTCTATCTCTCCCCCAGAAAAAAAAAAAAAAAAACAGAACAGTAAAGATGAAGATATCATTTAAAGCTAAAAATGTCTTGTCTTAGCTTAACTGATACCATTGAAGAAATTATAAGCAAAGCCTCTGGTTTAAATAGCATTTTGAGCTCCATCACATGCTAATGAGTCAAGCCTCAGGCATTCTTTTTATTCCACCTTCAAAAAAATCTCTCCTTCACATACTTACTGATGTTAATTAGCTGTGATCTTATCTGCACCTCAAACAAAATATTAGGGCTGGTTTGGAGGAATATTTTTTTTTGGACTCCAGATACAAAACTGTATACCAAATACCTCTTATGGGCTTCAGAGATGCTGTGTATCACATTAATTTGGGTCTTGGACAGCCTGGTTCAGCTGCACAGAAAACTCTGGTTGTATTTTTAACACATCAAGAATTTTCAAGTTATACAGAGCATTTGTCTCTTCCGAATACTGTTGATAAAAAAGCAGCTTTGCCTGCTTCTTCGCAGAACTGATTCTCCCTCTTCCTGCAAAAACGTTCCATCCCTGAAGTATCCACAGTGAAACACCTTCTTTATAAGCGTTAACAGAAAATAAAAATACAAGAGTGTCAAATTGTTATAAATACCTGTCTTCCAGAACTCCTCAGAGGAAGGCTGTCTGGAGACTGCTCTGAAGAACATGCCTTTTTCTTTGTTCGTACCCTTCCAGCTGACATTGTATTATTAGACCTGTAAAGAAAAAGGTAGGGAGCAGTTAAGAAAAAAGAAAAATAAGAATTGGTTGAATTTGCAGAGCTATCCAATCACCTGGACGGTACAGCCTCACTTACACTGCTTCTCCTGTCAGAGAAACATGGACAAGAATCTGTTCAGCCTACCCAGTAACTCAGGATGGAAATGAAGGTGGCATTATGGGGAAATGAACAACGATCTTATTCTAAACTAAATTCACAGTTAAGATTAGATCCTTGAGTACATCTTGACAGACTGTTCCAGATCAGCATACCCTGGATTTCAGTAATCTGATTTGCATTACGTGATGATCTGGACTAGAATTAGGGTCAGCAATGCGAGTAGACTTCAGTTCACAATGCGAGCTCTGAAATCCAAGCCTTCACAGTGCTCTTCTCCTTGACAACTGATTTATTGGTAGCAACAGAACTGCGTGGTACAGCACTTTTATTCAGATGTTCACCACCAAATGAAACACCAGTTCCAAAACTGGGATTGTTTAGATTGGAGGAGACTCTGGGGAGACCTTATAGCTCTACAGCTACCTGAAAGGAGGTTGTGGCTAAATGAGGGTCTGCCTCTTCTACACAGCTGGTGAGAGGATGAGAGGTAAGGGCCTCAAGTTGCACCAGGGGACAGGGGTTGGATGGGAGAAAGAGGGGTCAGGCACTGGAATGGGCTGCCCAGGGAGGTGGCTGAGTCACTGCCCCTGGAGGTGTTCAAGAACCATTTAGACGCTGTACTGAGAGACGTGGTTTAGTGGGGAAGTATTGGTGGTAGCTGGGTGGTTGGACTGAATAATTTTGGAGGTCTGTTCCAACCGTGGTAATTCTATGACTCACACACCCTCCTGTGAACGTGCATCAGAATTTAGGGTCTAAACAGCAGCAGCTGCATTGTGATGTTAGTTAACTGGGAGATCACAAATGCAGTTACTAAACTGCTTCAGGAGAGAAGTTCTACACCAGAAGGCAAATCCATGCTTATATTTAACTACATCCCTGGGAACAGGAAGAAGGCCACAGTTCATCATGTAATCTGGAAAGCACGGAGTATGAGAAAGTACACTGCAGAAATGGGAAAGCATATGTAAAACATTACAATCAAAGGTATTCTTTTTGCAAGGATTAAAATACAAATAAAATAGCTTGCAGGAAGAATTAAATCTAATCTACCACACATAAAGGAAACAGACTACGGCACTGAATCATGAATGCTATCTTGGTGTAATAAGGAGCAGATTGCAATTTTTTATTACTATTTTTATGTATGTATTTGTACTATATCTGGGATTTCTTTCGGTTGTTCCAGGCTGCATCCTCCTCATTCCAACTGACAGCATGGAGTGCTAGCAGTGGCTTCGTTCACTAGCTCTCCTAAGTAAAGGTAGCAGCAAGAGAGAATGGGAGTTGTTACAAAGTTTCTGCTCTCCAGGTAGGAGGAACTGATTTGAGTGCATAAGGGGGAAAAAAGAAAATCACAGGATATCCACAGATGGGAGAAAGTAACTGAGCTTGGGAAGCCAACTCAAACATTAACTTTCTTTTTTGTATGCAAACATTATATGTAACTAGAGGGAGAAAAGATATATCTATTATTATGCCAAAAAAGCAATAGCAGTCCACCATCATATACTCCACCGTATGGAGGTGGTGGTGGTTGGAGAAGAGAAAGGAAAGCCAACTAGTGCCACTTAAATGACATTTCCCAAAAGTACCACTTCAAGCCCCAGGAAATGAAAGTCAGGTTTTGCTGACAGGGCTGTCCAGTAGCACAACATTCACTGAAACACAGAGTGGTTCGGGTTGGAAAGGCCCTCAAAACCCACACGATTCCAAATCCCTGACAAGGGTAGGGTTGCCACCCCCACCAGCTCAGGCTGCCCGTGGCCCCATCCAACCCGGCCTTGAACACCTCCAGGGTTGGTGCACCCACAGCTTCTCTGGGCAGCTGTGCCAGTGCTTCACCACACTCACAGTGAAAAATCTCCCCCTGACACCTAGTCTAAATCTCTTTTAGTTTGAAACCATTCCCCCTTGTCCTATCAACATTATCCTTTTGCATCACCTCTCTATCACCTCAGCCTCCCATGCCAGCTGATCATCCCTCGCAGCCAGGCAGGGGCTGCAGGCGGTCAGAGCCCATCCCAAAGTCAGAGGGGAGTATGCAACCCCATGTATGTGGGGCTGGGGGGAAAATCAAAAAGCAGCCACTGTCCACTGAGAAGTTTGGTGAAAACATCGCTGGTTCACAGGGCCTCCCGCCTTGATTGGCAGAGAGCAGATGTAGGGAAGCACGGATGTGTTTTTGTCGTGGATGCTGCTGGCAGGGGATGAGGCAGAAGGTGGAGAAGAGGTGGGTTTGCAGATATAACTGCTTTAAGGCCATTGTTTCCAGCTGTACACCGCTTTGCCTTTGCTTCCCCTCCCAAAAGCCCCACACCTCCCACTCCCGCAGCTTTCTCAAGAGCAGCGGACACTGCCTACTTCGCTATGCTTTATGTGACTCTGCGCACCCTACCATCGCAGTGCCGGAGGAAAGAGACCCTTTAAAGGGGAAAGAGACACACATCCCTACGCTGTGCCACGTTCCGTACCGCTTCGTCCCCCTAATGCCCGGCCTGTGCGGGGAGACTTAACAGCAAGTTTGCATTGGGGGGGGAAAAAAAAATAAAAAGAAGGAAAGAAAAGAAAATAGAAACCACACACACACAGCCCACACCCAGGAAGCGAGAGCAGCCGGTGAGCCGAGGCCGGGCGCAGCCCCAGCGCGCTGACAGCAGCCGCCCCGGAGTCCCCCGGCCCTGACAGCGTCCCCGGGGCGCTCACCTCGGGTCCGGCTCGCCCGAGGGCCGGAGAGCGCATCCACGCGTGCCCGAGCCGCCTCCTGCTAGAGCTGCAGCGGGGAGAGAAGGGGGGAAGGATGGAGGGGGGGGCGCGGCGGTGAGCTCGGGGGAAGGCTGCGCCTGCACCTGCCCCGCCGCCGGGCCGGGGGCCGACGGGCAGCGGGGCTCACTCACCGCCGCGGCCATCCCCAGCGCCATCCTCCTCCTCCTCCTCCTCCTCCTACCGGCGCCGAGCGCCCTCAGCCCGCCTCCTGCCGCCGCCGCTTCCGCTCTCCGCGGTGCGTAGAGAGGGAGGCGCCGCCCCGGGCCGGCCCCGCCGCCGTGCAGGTGCCGCCGCTGGGAACGGCCGCGGCGAGGGGCTCGTCGGAGGGGAGATGGAGGAGCCGGGGGGCTGCGGGAGCGAGGCGCAGCGGGAGCGGGTGCTGTCCGTAGAGGAATGGCTGCGGAAGTGGAGCGCGGGTGCCACCGCCTTCCATAAGGAGCACGGGCATCCGTAGGTCGCTTCGCTCTTCGGCCCGGGCGGAGGGCTGGGGGCGGGGTGAGCGGCTCTCGGTAATAAGTGCGGAGCTTAGGCAGGAAAAAAGATCGGTACAAACACGGCCTGAAACTGAAATCGTTGTTGTCACCTACATTTGTTTGAAAACGGCAGAGAACGCCCAATTCGCGCTGCGTTTAGAGCCTTTACTCCTTAAATCGTGTTCTAAACGATGAGCTTTAGACGATTTGACCGAAGCCCCGCGCCTGCTGAAGCGACAACTCCGCGCTGCTGCTGGGTGTGAGGGGTGGGACTGGACCTGACTGCGGGGCCTGGGGCAGCGACTGTGCTGGGGGATGGGGCCAGGGTGCAAACCCAGCCATCATCCAGCGGGAATTGCCTGAAAGGCGTTTCTAGAGGAGTGGTACAGCAGTTTAACCACACTCTGAGTGTCCCAATGAGAGATGGGATCATTACCATGGGCTTTGTTACCTAAAGAGACAAGCAGAAAAGTGTCCCTTGCTAGCAGAAACTGAAGTTATTTTCTAAGAAAATGGAAGGTGAATTCATTTATTTGTATTTTGAATTGTATTTTTGACTATGAATATGCAAGAGTTTGGGCACTGCCTGGCATGCTGCACAGCACTCTGTGCCAGCACCCACAACCCCTCCTAATGCCTCTGTTCCCCTGCAGGCTCCTACAGAAGCACCTGGACCTTCTGGTGGATGGCAGAAGTGGGCTGAGGATATTTTTCCCTCTTTGTGGTAAAGCAGTCGACATGAAGTGGTACGGAATGGCAGGGATCGTGACTGGAAAGCCCTTACTGGTGTGGGGAGGGAGAAGGGAAATTCCCAGGCCTGTAGTGGCTGGTGGAAACACGCTGCTGAAGGCAGGCTGAGGGGAGGAAACAGTGCAGTTCATTTGCTGGGAATTTAAGTGATTTGGGCTAAATATATATATTTTTTTTTAACGCTTTTAAAATTTTACATTCACTTTCTTTTTTTGGGGGGGGAGGGAGGGTTATAACAAATAATATGGGCTGCAGAAGTTCATGTGGTTGCAGATGGGAAGGAACACAAACCAACCCCCCCAGCTGAACCACTTCCCCATGGAATCCCAACAGCCCATGTTACCACAGTCTGTGACAATGACTGCTTGCTTGGCAGCATGCAGGCTCTGCCCCATCAGCCAAACTGCTGGGCCACAGGACAGCCTGGCTGCCTTGGCTCCTGCAACAAAACATCTTTGTGCAAACAGCCATAGGTTCTCTGTTTCACCATCCTCGCTTTCACCAGGTTCATAGGAATAAAGGAATAACCAATTGGATCCAAAAAAGCCTTCAAGCCCTCAGCAGCCATATGTTGAGTGGTGCTAAT
Organism: Tetrao urogallus; assembly: GCF_951394365.1. Lineage (NCBI taxonomy): Eukaryota > Metazoa > Chordata > Aves > Galliformes > Phasianidae > Tetrao > Tetrao urogallus. The sequence continues at coordinate 86,187,590 of NC_136815.1, read as the reverse complement.
TTAAACTCAGATTGCATGGGGGTAGTGTTCAATAAAATGTGAGAGCTCCAGAAAGTCAAGGTGAGTTGCACCAATCCATCCTGAAGCCGGAGCCTGGGCAGCATTTCTCTATCAACACATGGTGTAGAGGAGATGTTGGTGCACTGAGCTGCTCACACAACCTCAGGACTTCTGCTGTGCACAGGCTGGCAGACATGGGACACAGCATCGTCGGCGTGGATGTCAGCGAGCAAGCGCTGAAGGAGTTCTTTGCAGATCAGGGTCTCCCTTATCGTGAAGAGCCAGTCCCAGGGATCTCAGGAGCCAAAAAGTTGCAGGTATGTCTGCTGCAGTGCCAGACAGTCTGCTGTGTTCAGCCATGTACTGCAGGCACAACGGAGCAAACAAGTCCTTCTGCTTTGTGCCTCTGCCTTACCAGTAGTCATTCACTTCTCCTTTTGAGGTTTGGAAGGGAGCACTGGACTGAACAGTTCTTCTTTTCAGCGTGTTACTTTAGGCTTTTTGAATGACTCTAAAAGGCCTGAACATAAAGTTGACAAAGTAGCATATTTTAAAATTGAACAGTTGCGTGCCTCAACATGCCAGAACCTCTATGGAAAGGATCAGGAGAGGCGCCTCAGTTAAAACAAATAAATACAAAAGTATAAAAGGTTTCTCGTGGGTTTCCTTCATTACACCTAAGTGTATATTTAAAGATGTAGTTTCTGATTAGTATTTTTTCCCTTGCTTTTTATTTTAGAGTACCTCTGGAAACATTTGTCTGTACTGCTGCAGCATTTATGATTTGTCCAGGTAGGAATGCACAGTGTTTTCTACAATTTTTTATAACCAAACATGGCCCAAAATTGCTGGAGTTCAGGGGAGTTTGAGCTTCTGGACAACGCTCTCAGACATAAGATTTGTATTTTGGATGGTGCTTCATGAAGCTGGGAGTTAAGTTTGATGATCCTTGCAGGTCCCTTCCAACTCAGGATATTCTGTGACTCTATGATTAATACTGTCCAATCATGTTATTTGGACCAGCCTGTTGAGCCAGAACCTCTAAAGAAACCTCTTTTTTAAACTTGTGTGAGAAATGTGAATGGCCACTATCTAACAAAAATTAACTGTCACGTTGACCATTAGGTAAAGATGCCAACCAAATACCTTCACATGGACTTGTTCTAAGCTGTCCTCTAAAAGTCATACAAAACCACACTGGCTTTTACAGTAAAAACAAATTATGTTCATTCTCACTGATGGATTTTACAAAGCGAAATCCTGACTTGATCTCTGAGTAGCTTAGCAAAAGTGAAAAGAATATTAGAGATATTGCCTTGAATAGTTTTTTTCTTTTAATTACTAAATATATTTTTCCCCAAAACTATGCAATTCACATATTTGTGGGTAAGCTGTACCACTGATTATGTGCCCCATGCTTTATTAAACACACTTTTAAAAATGGACTTAAAGTATTTTGCATCACTCCCAGTTTATGACACTACGTAATATATTGTCCAACAATGACTCTCCAAGTGCCTTTACAAACATGGCTCAACTTACTCTAAATTACTCTTACTGCTATAATATCCTTATTTATCATTTCTTCCTTATTAGTTAAAAGTCACAATGGAAAATGCAGAATACTTCAGCACCACCCACACTACTGAATCCTGAAAAATATTGTGGCCCTTTGTTCTCTGCATCCTCTGGAGTCGCTTCTCAGATCTGGTGCTGGCTTTGCACCTGCACAGGTGTCAGTGGGTGGGGGATTTTGCAGAGCACAGAGCTGTGCAGGGACTCTCTCAACCTCTAGCACAGGAGGCTCCTTGAGGCCTTGGGCAGTAGTGTGTCTTGCTTGTTGATTTGTCCCCAGAAGCCTCCTGGTGGTGCTCACCACAGATGTAAGTCTGTCCTGGAATGTCCTCTGGTCTGCACCAGTACTTGGGATAGCTGGAGACTGCAGGCTGTGCAAGGAGATCAAGGCTTAACCTTTACAATGGATTGTTGCTAAGACTTTTGCTGTTACAGCTGACTTCATTTGCTTTGAATGTTGTGTATATAACCAGTCTTGCAAAAGTGAATGCCTTGGAACAGATGGGCTGTATACAAAAGCGACTTTGTAGATACTGCCTGGTTTCCTCCCTGCCTTCCCCCCTGTGATGGAGCTACTTGCTGTGCTGGTTCCTACATACCCTTCTAACCATGAGCTGACAGGTTACCCAGGGACTGCTTGAGTTCCTCATCTGCAGTTTTTGAAAAATCCAGCTCCAAAATTGGTAGCAAGTAGCATGGTGAGACCCATACCTTCCGTCACAATGCAGTGGAATAATACTGCGAGATTAACCAAAAATAGGTAACTAGTGAAATTTTGAGTTCATGTCTGTTGGGCCCAGTACACAGGTTTGTCACCCACAAAATAAATTGGCAGGTACACATCCTGGACATGGGACTCTGTGCTGAGTGCTGCTGTGGTGAGAGTACAGACCTCGTTCCCTACAGCAGTCAGCAGGCAACTGGGACTGCAAATGCACATGCAGCTCTAGTTTCTATGTACAATCACCCAGTAATTATGGAAATTGAACTTATTTCTCTCTTGCTGAGGCTGGCCTGCTAACAAACCCTTTTGATCTCTATGCCTAACAAGCATTAGAGGAAATCTCAGGTGTGCTGGTGACCTTTGTCAGAATGAAGCATTTCAAAGCCTCCTGATAGTTAAAGAGTAACAGCAATTACTGCTTTTGGTGGGAATTCTGGGAAGTGTGGTGAACAGTTACGTTGCACAACGGTCATGTGTCCTAATGCAGTTACGGCTGCCAAGCTTTAAATAAATAAACAAAAACTGCTTCAATTGAATCTACTAAACTTCTGCAGAGAGAGCAATTCACAACGTTATTGCCTAGATGAAGCAGGATTTCTGTGGTATGTGAATTCCTGTATTAGATGTTGATTTTTATTGATTTTTATAAATTGTAGTAGTAAATAGACTGCCATCTCTCGCGCTGCATATTGTATAAAGTTGTAGCAGGAGGCAACGTAAGGCTGAAAGTTGGGCACTGAGATGTGTTCCTAATGTTCATTAGGATGAAAGTCAGCTGTGTGCCTTTTCCTCCTTTTCCTCGTGGCTTTGTTCTCCTCAGAAGAGAGCTGAGTGCACAGAGAGGCAGGAAGCACCCAGATGGCTCAGCAGCCCAGAGACCAAATGCAAGGAAAGGTCACAGCATGAGGCTGCCTGCAGCCTGCCGTGGCTGTAGTCCCCAGTGAAATGGTGGGGAGCAAAGTACTTGAAATGTCTGCGTGGAATCACTGCTGCCATTACAGTTAGACCAGATTCAAGCTGGAAAGAAAAATCAGGAGCAAAAAAACAGCAGTGCTTCCTGAGGTCACAGAGCAGGCTTGTCTGTGCAGAGAACAGCCTCCCAGCCTCAGAGGGTTGAGTTTGTCACCTGCCCTCCTCATCCCCACTTTATACTTAACTGTCTCTTTAAAACTCTCCTTTCTTATAGAAGACTGATTATTTAAATTAGAGGCTTAGTCTTGGCAAGCTTTGAAAGAAGTTGAGAATTTACAGTGTTATCATGTCTCATCGCAGTAGAGCAGGAAGTACAGGAGCTTCTAGGTTAGGTGCCAGAAACTCGGCAGTGCTGTTGCAATGAAATGAGCAGCAGGGCAGGGAGAAGTGAAGAAAAATGATGCAATGGGACTCAGGCACTCTCCCAGTGCACAAAATGGTATTGCCAAGTTTTATTTATTTTTTTTCTTTTTAAGTAAATGTATTTCAGACTTCTAAAATAATGCAGTTTATTATTACAATACTCTTTAATTTCCAGTTTTAATAACTACCAGAAACAAGGCTCTTTATACCCCTAAACATCTACTTTAACACAGTATTAACAAATGCATTTTCCAATAGTCGTGGCTACGTGCAGGCTTTGGGTAGTCCTTGAAGCCATCTGCCAGCACATTCAGGGGCAAATAATGTCTGTGGCAGCATTAGACTGAGGCAAGCATCAGCTTACCTTAGCTTTTCTAAAATTAAACAAGTTGCAAACTGCAGCTCCCTGTCCTGGGCACGTAGCTGGGAACTGAGGTGTTAAAAATGCCTGAGTGTGCCATATTCAACAGCCCTAGTGCAGGGAGGTGCCTTCTCTAACTTGTGTTGGAAATCATACGTGGGCTTTAGAAGTTGGCCATAAACTGTCAGCATCCCAAATATACATCAGTGTTGCCTCAAGGATTATACTGGAGTGCGAATGCCAAAAACCCAGACTCAAATCCCCAAAGTATTTAAACTAACCTCCTCCTCCTGCTTGTCTCTGCACCCCCTAGAGAAAAGGAGATGCTGAGCAATTCCAGCACCTCATGCTGTCGTAGCAGGACAGTGTATGGGAGGGTTTCTGAAGAGCCTGTTAGTGTTGTTTGGAAAATGCTGGACCGTATCTGCAAACCAGGTCTGCACAGATAGCTGGAGACTGTTTGTGACTACACAGAAGTATCTGAATAATGATAACGTAACCCTATTGCTGCATTTAAACTTTTTCCTCTTCTTTCTATAGTGCAATTGTTGGCAAGTTCGATGGGGTTTGGGACAGAGGAGCTCTGGTGGCTGTGAATCCATGCGACAGGCAACGGTTAGTGAATTTGCTTGGCTGTTACTTTTCCCTGATGTATCCAGTGACACTTTTGTTCCCTCCTGCCACCCGGGGATGAATTCTCTCTCACTCAACAAAGTCACCTAAACATGTTTTTCTCTATGGCGAGCTGCAGCTACAGAGCTCTGCCCTCTCTGTTTGTGAGCTTCCTTCAGGAAGCCGCCCTGCCTCTTGGTGGGAAAATATGTGGTTTGCTGCAACCCAGCAGAAGCAGAGCTGCACGTCTTATCTGAATTTTATTATTTCCTTTTCACCCCACCTGCTTCTCTTGCCTCTCTTTGTTCGTTTTCTCCTTGCTTCCCTTTATTTTTTTCCATTCTTGCCCATAGCCAACCCGAATTCAGTTTGAGGCTACCCGGCACGTTTCAAAAGATTGGTCCTGCATTCTAAACCATGGCAGATGAATGCTGTGTTTTGTCTGTTAGTTTTGAGATGAATGTGGGAAAAGAGGGAAATGATTGTTTATAGAGAGTGCACAGAAACCTTTACTTGGGATGTTTCATGAGCTGCATGAATTCCATGCTCATGTATTTCTACTTGGTTGCTGTGCAGGTCAGTTCAACTTGTCTCTGCACAGGAACACGTTACCTTATTTGGTGGATTGTTTGAATGCTATGCTTCAATGTTTGTGCTGTTCCAAAATAATGAAGTATGACTATCTCCTTTTAGCTATGTCACCTTGATGAGCTCCCTAATGGAGAAAAACTCTTCTTATCTCCTCGTTACAGTTTTATATGATCCAACCAAATACAACGGTGAGAATTTCGCGCTGCTCATGTTTTGATTTTGCATGTATGGTAATACAAATTGTGGATAGATGTGGTAGATACCTTAGTATTGCTTTTTTATCAACAGTGCTTTGTTAGCTGATTGTGTCAGTATGGTTCTTTTAGGTGTCAAGGAAGCTTGACCCTTTCCCTCTGGCACTCAGATGTGCCAAGGACAAGTGAAAGAAAAGCAAGATATATTAACAGTGAAATGAAACTGGAAGAGTGAATGCTTAGAATAACATCATACCCCCTGTCTGGCCTAGGGACCTCACAGCACTTCTAAGAACACTGATCACCTTAGACCCGTGGTTTATTTGCCCAATACTTGCAGCCCAGCATGCTGCACATCTTGTGCCTTTCCCCTTACTGCTACCATGGTCAGAATATGCCTGGAGGAGGTGAAACTGTAACCCATGAAGTATTTTTCCCTTTTATAACTTTTATTATGTGCTACTATGTCTAGGTTTTCATTATGTTCAATATTTTCATTATGTTAGCTACTGCCTCTCAAAAGAAAGAGATATCTTGCTTTTGAGCTCTTGGGCATAATTATCCTTCAAAGAATAGGTCTTGTTATCATTAGTCACAGTAGTTTCATACACTGCTCTCCCTCTCACATTATTCAGCTTTTAGCTTGAACTATGCCATTACAACAGACAGGGACTGTTGTAAATTCACACGCTGCACTGAGTGGACACAGTGGTTGTATCCATGGCATGTTTGTGACTTTCCAACTCCTGACAACATGGCTGCCCTGACTGCAGCCTGGAGGTAACAGCAGCAGCACCTGAGGCTACCTGAGGTTCCACCATGGTGTTTTCTGGATCCCACAGGTGGGGCTGCACACAGAGGGCTGTGGGTGCTGTACTACAGATATTTGTCTCCTTCCCATGTCTCCTCACTGATTAGCTTCACCATTTTCTTTCCAGGACCACCGTTTTATGTTCCTGAATCTGAAGTTAAAAGCTTGTTTGGTAAGTAGTATTTCAGCACTGTGTGCTTCTACCTCTGCAGCAAGTGAGGGAATCATCTGCTTGCTTCTTAGATAAGAGATTGAGTCACAGAACAGTAATAAGGGAAATAAACGCCATGCTGTCACAAGGCTTTTGCTGTCAATGCAGCTTCTCAGCTCTTGAAAAGACATGAGGAAAACCCGAGAGGCAGACACTGTCTCTTTCCTTGCCTGGCATCCGTTCACCCTCTCAGGATTCGGATTGCACATAGTGGCCCTGTAGCTTCAGTCCTGTTTGACCATTTCACCTGTCTCTGCACCTCATCACCACCTGCCCTGGCTTTTTTATATAAGGCCTTTGGATATTGGTTTCTGCTGCACTTTTGTAAACAAAGAAGAGAAGTAAAACGTCATGCTACAGAAATGCTAAACGTACAACTCCATTGCATTTGAAAGATAATGTTAGAATTGTGGCAGGTATTTAGTTTCAAACGTTCTTCCTGATATCCTTTGATATTTGTACTTCTTTTAAATGTACATCTTTCTGAGACCTCTGAAGTGTCTGTGTACAGTGAGTCATTGTCATGGACAGTTGGGTTCCAGTGCAAAAGAGACAGGTAAGTTTCCCCCAGTTGATTTGTGTAACACCAATAGGGACCAGGAGATCTGTGCATAAAATCTTGTTTTCTGATGCCTTACTTTCTTCAGTGACTTCCCATTCTTTGATTAGTTGTTCTTTCTTCCTTTTCAGGCAGCCAGTGTGAAATTAAGTGTCTTCAGAAAGTCAGTGACTTCTCAGAGAGACACAAGCAGTGGGGACTAGATTATTTTCTGGAAGCAGTGTATCTAATAAAGTTTGTAGCTTCATTAAAATCAGTTTAAATAACACACCTCCTGTGCATGGGAACTGTTGCGTCACGGCCTGAAGCACTGATTGATCACCTGAGGCAAGGACTGGGTCTGCCATGGAGCACAGCTGAAGGCAATTTAGGTGTGTGATCAGAACGGGTGGAGCCTGGCTGCAACTCTCCCAGACCCCATGTAAGGGCTGACTGCCACCAGGAAGGGTCTCTTTCTGGAAATCTCTCCTTCTGGAGTTTTCTACTGTGAGCCTGGGACGTGGGTGAGCATTTCATTTTTGATTGTCTCTTTCCACTGTGATAATCTTTCTAACTATAAACCTTTTGAATACCATCCTGACTACACCACTCTTCTAACTGTACGTTTGTTATTTGCACACTCCTGCCTTTCTTTTATGCTTGTCTCATGTTTTAAATGCTTTGGGGCACTCTTAAAGCAGGTTTCAACATACAAAAAATGTCTGTGGAACATCTTTGGATGATTTTGCTTTCAGAGTCAGCTCTGACTTCACAGCTGACTTCTGCCTTCAGCTGTGCACAGCTTTCCTTAAAGTCCATGTATAAATAAGTGGTTTTAAAGTGTGCCTTTTCCTTCTATTTATCAGCTCATGTAGTCAGAAATTAAAGGAAAAATAACTAAGGTCTCTTCTCTGTGGCTGCCAGCAGCTGCTGCCTGGGCAGAACTCTGGAGATCTGTCCAAGGGAAGCTTGTGAGCACAGAGTCATGGCAGCTCAGGTTCAAATGCTGCTTTTTGTGGTGCCAAACAAGGGCAGCTGGGGAAGACAAGTGGGCAGCTGGTACAGTCTGCTGTTCTCCACCTCTGTTAACAGTTACACTTGTATGATTACAATGCGGTGTACTGACAGTAATACTAGCACAAGAGGAAAAGCCATGTGAATTTTTGAAGTTGTAGACCAAGAGTTGTGAGTCTCTAGGACTGATGACTGTATGTTCTGATGATTTCATAGAACCATTAAGGTTGGAAAAGACCACAAAGATCATCTAGTCCAACCACCAGCCAAATGTTCGTGCCCTCTAAACCGCACCCCTCAGTGCCACATCTGCCCTGTTCCTGGATACCACCAGGGATGGTGACTCCACCACCCGCCTGGGCAGCCTGTTCCAGAGCCTCACTGCTGTTCTGAGAAGAAAGCCTTTTTCCTAACACTCAACCTGAACCTCCTCTGGCACAGCTTGAGGCCATTTCCTTTCGTCCTATCCCTAGTTACCCAGAAGAAGAGACCCACCTCTGCCTCGCGATAACCTCCTTTCTGGTAGCTGTAGAGAGCAATGAGGTATCTGCTGAGCTTCCACTTCTCCAATCTAGAGAATCTCAGCTCCCTCAGCTGCTTCCCTTAAGATTTGTGCTCCAGACCCCTCACACTTCATTGCCCTTCTCTGGGTGTGCTCTAGGGCCTCAGTGTCTTTCTTGTAGCGAGGGGCACAACAGCGAGCACAGTGCTGGCAGTGCAGCGCCACCACCAGGCTCCATTACAATTCTCAGCATTGCTCGTAGCCACTGAGGGCCACTGCTGCTTTAAGAACCGAAAAGAGACGTAACTTTCTTGTGGCCAGAGCAAGCTGAGAACTGCTCATCTGGTACATTTTTGCTTCCGGGCAGTGAAGTTCAAGTGCCTCCTCTCAGATTAGGTGTGACAGCTACTAGGACTTATCTGGAGCTTGTGGACACGTGATAGCTGAGTGCAGTGGAAAAAGCAGCCAGTGGCCATTAGTATAAATATTATATTTTCAAAGGCTTCCCAGAACAGCAAGAGCAATCGCGTGCAATTGCGCCCGCTTCTCTGCCCGATACAGGGCACGAATAGCAGCAGCAGCGCTGCGCCGACTTGCGCGGAGCTGCCGAGCGCGGTCTGCGGGCGCCCGGCGGCGGCAGAAGGAGGGGAAGCTCCGCGCTCCGTGCCGCAGCCGGCCCGCAGGGGGCAGCCGCCGGCCCGCTGAGGCCCGCCGGGTCGCGGCGGGGATGGCGGAGGAGGCGGACGAGGCGGAGCTGGGCCTGCTGGAGTGCCGGGTGTGCTTCGAGCGGTACGGCCCCGGCGGGGGGCGGCGGCCGCGTAACCTGCCGTGCGGACACGTCCTGTGCCGCGGCTGCGTGGAAGCGCTGGGCGGCCCCGAGCGGCGACGCCTGGAGTGCCCCTTCTGCCGGCGGCCCTGCGGCCTCAGCGAGACCGGCGACTGCCTGCCGCTGCTGCAGCTGCTGGAGCTGCTGGGCCCCGGCGGCCGCGGCCCCTCGGTCCTCGGCGGGGCGGGCGGCGGCGCGGCTCCTCCGCGGCTGCGGCTGTCGCTGGGCGGCTGGGGGTCGCTGCTGAACCCCACGGGGGTGGCGGCGTGCCGGACGTCGGGGCGCCTGGCGGTGACCCACGACGGCAAAAAGAGGATCCACGTCTTCGGGCCGAGCGGGTCCTGCCTGCAGCGGTTCGGGGAGCGGGGGGACGCGGGCAACGACGTCAAGTACCCGCTGGGCGTGGCGGTCACGGCCGACGGGCACGTGGTGGTCGCCGACGGCGGGGACCGCTCGGTGAAGGCCTTCGACTTTGACGGAAGGGGGGTTCTGGCCGTGCGAGAAGGGTTCTGCCTGCCGTGGGGGCTGGGCGCCACCCCCGGGTCCGACGTGATGGTGACGGACGCCGAGGCCGGAGCTCTGTTCCGCCTCACGGCCGACTTCGGCGCGGGGCGGCTGAAGAAGTGCCAGCTGGTGCGCTCCAAGCTGACCAGCCCCAGAGGGGTGGCCGTGTGCCCGAGCTCGGGTGCCGTGGTGGTGATAGAGCACCTGAAGACTGAAGGACCGAGCGGCTGCAGCACCCGAATGAAGATCTTCAGTGCAGACATGACTCTCGTTGGCCAGATGGATAGCTTTGGGCTGAACCTCATCTTCCCCTCCAAAATATATACCACGGCTGTGGCCTTTGACAAAGAGGGCTGCATCGTCGTGACCGATGTCTGCAGTCAGGCTGTGATAAGCTTGGGGAAACCCGAGGAGTTTCCCATCTTTAACCCTCTAGTAAGCCACGGGCTTTCTTATCCCGTAGGACTAACTTATACGGCAGACAACTCCCTCGTTGTTTTAGACAGCGGTGATCATTCAGTGAAAATATATAGCTCTGCTTGAGTGGGCTTAGAGGTGTTCTGCTACTGGTTTGAGCTGCTTTTGGCTGCAAAGTGTGTGCAGTGCTGGTGTTCAGAGGCATGGAGGGAGGGAGGATTTCCTGAGCTTTACATGAAGTGAAATTGCCCTCTTAGACCGATGTACTGTACTTCCCATAAAATGTACGCCAGATCCCATGCATGGCTGCAGGAGACATCGTGGCTGCTGCAGACCTAAGTCAGCAGTGAACCAACCAAGCAATTAGGAATTTTAGAACTATTCCCTATGCTGACAACCAAAAATTCATACTATGTATTAACAACAGCATTTGGAATGGAGTAATCCAAAATCTGCACCTGGGATAGAAAAGGATGCTGCTTTTGCTTACTGTTATTCTGTTTTTGACAGATTTCTGCATGACAAAAGACTCTGACTTAATGATAGGAAAAATGGCAGCTTCAGCTCAAGGCCAATTGATCCAGCCATGATCAGTTGCAATACATGAGCTATTAGCATTTAGTTAGTTATATGAAGTGAAAAGATGCTCAAAGCCTTTTTTTCTTCTCCATATTGGGGAAATGCACTTCTGGGTATGCCCTTCTTTGTGTGCATTTCTTACCACTTTGTTGGTGTTTTACTGAAACACAACACTTCCCACATATCGCATGGATCCATATCTTCATTGAGATGTGTAATTACTGGCTTGTGTGGCTTTCCCTAAACGCATCTCCAGGTACTCGTGTGTCGACCATGGGTATTTCTGCATCTACGGAGTGGAACTGGCCATGTTAGTAACGCAGGTACTCTTGAGAGATTTCCAGTACTGCCTGCATCTGTCTTGAAATTAATATGGTACTTCTGCACCACTCTGCAAAATTCAGTTGAGATGTTGAATGTTGGGGAGGAGTAATAAGGACAAGGGGGTGAGAGCCTTGCCTTTTCTAGCCTACAAAAAGTATTTTGCTGACAGCAGATAGCAGGTGAACAACTCTCTATATTTTCTTGAAAACCATTTTACTGTGGATGTGAGTTCTGTTGCCTTACTACACCACGGGAATCCAAGCGTATGTGCATTGTTTTTAGAATGATATAACGCACCTACTAGAACTCACTGCTGCATTCTAGGAATTCATGTGTTTCTAAAATAATTACCTAGGTAGTTCGGCACTAAAAGAAGGTTACATGTAAATGTGTCTTCTGAGGTGGAGACTAAACTAACATAAAACTTTTATGGATGTATATTTATTGACTGAAAGCATGCCTATTAACTAAAGCCACTTCAAGTTCATGGGTAGTGTTTCTATTGGTTAACTTGTCATCTAGCTTTTGCTCTGACTTCTTGGCCATTTAATAACTACTGTATTGCTGTATGAATACCATGTACAAAATATTTCAAATTGGAGCAATTTTGGCCCTTAAAGTCAATGTATTAAAGCTCTTATATTCAGGCTATGTATTAATATATCTTCTGTTAACATTTATAAAAGCTAAGTAAACAAGTATATTAAATACAGCTATTTGTAAAGGTTAATTGGACAGTGGACTAGATGTCAAATACCCATGGAGTTGGATAAATTGGAATATGAATAAGAACAGATGAAAGTGGGATCTACCAGTGTCTAAACACATTGTTTCCACACTCCTGAGAATAGGAAGAGGCTAAGACGTTCCTGTTTTTAAAAAAAGAAAATTCTACATAAATCCTAGCTGAGGGTTTGTGCATCTATTTCTTTAGGTATTATGGGGAGATGCGACAGGCACATGGCCGTGACCTTTCCCTTGCGCGTCAGTGCAACATTTTGATTGTAGACCAACCAGTGTTTGGCAGGTGATTTAGCTTAGTGATTGACAAAACCAAAAAACACTGAAAGCTGTCAAATAGAGCGACCACAGAGTGTGCTTTCTTGGTCATTCAACTTCAAATCTCATCCTCTTGGATTCATAGCTTATGGCGTGGCAAAGAGGCTTGCTCTTTGCAGGAGACAGAATGAGTGGCATAGACTGCCTGCGCAGGCTTCCAAGCTACTTTTACTCTGTCTCCAGCAGCATTTGACAGGGTAACTCCAACTAACTACGTGACTCGTCTACAAAGTCCAGGACTGAGAAGACCTTGGGATCGGCGGAACCAGTCTGCTGCTATCACAACCACAAAAAGCCAATGTTATGTCATTTGGTTACTTTAAATTTATTTTTTCCCGTAACAATGACTGCAAATGAAGGTGCAGAGGGGGACCTGGGGTAGAAGCATTCCCAAGCTGTTCATCTACACGGTTTGAACTGCATGCTCCTTCATCCTCTTACACCTCTCAAAAGCATTTGCACACCACTTCCACAACACATTCCTTGAACGACTTGAACGTCTGCCATCATACACAGTTATCTGAGATTTCATCCCTTCAGTCTGACAGAAAGGATGAGAGGTGTGGCATTAAGAGGACAGTTTGGGCTTTGCTTGCCAGAAAGCCCCCTCGTGGGCTGTCACGGAAAGGTTCACAAATGCTTGTGTGTCGGTGCTCCCTCGCAGTTTCACTGGACGGATTCACCAAAGGTTCCAAAGAGGAGATGATTTACTGAAGAGACAAAATTCAGGGTTGCCGCTGATCATCGTGCTGGCAAAATGCATCTTCGCCAAGAGGTGAAGCGAACTGCTCCCATCTTAGAGGAAAAAGAGGAGCGTAGTTTTCTGTCTCTCATCTCCCATCTCTCCTTTAGTGTCTTTCCCTTCCTTTTCTCCATCTTCTCTTCTGCTTTGTACTCTGCTTCCCAAAATAATAATCCTCAGAACCCGACCTTATATGTCCCCCTACCTGGGGAGATGTTAACGTGATGTGGGGGAGAGCAGGTTGCTATGGTCACGTTTGTTTAGCATGTTCTTCTTGGAGCTCCTTGGAATGCTCAAGGGTGCTAACTTTAAGTATAGCTTCACAGGTAACAAGGCCAAAGGTCTCACTCGATGTGAAAATCTGACAAAGTGACAAAGCTTTAGAAAGGAAAACCAAACAGACAAAAACAACCACAGCATGGACGGAACTTTCAGGTAGATTGATCTTTCTGAAATCAAGCTGGCGTCAAGACGTAAACACCACAGGAGCTGACCAAGAAAAGCAATGCTCCTCCGGAAGACACAGTGAGCCTACGAATGCAAAGATTTTGCATCGTTGCATCTCCAGTAAGTGAGGCAGGGCACGGGAATGGAAAAGAAGAGCTGACGGTACACCTGCCGTTCACAAAGCCATTGTCAGACTTCCAGGAGTCCTGCTGCGTGCCAGTGCCACCTTCCTTTCCCACCTAGGATATGTCTGCCAGGAATGCCGGACACGGACAGAACGATGGCAGGCACAGCCGCCACGACCAGCACAGCAGCAAAGGGAGCCACAGCTCCCCTGCCACGCCCAACACGGCCAGGGTTGGCACCCAGAACCGCTGGCAATCCACGGAACTGCGGCAAGGACGCTGTAGCGCACGGCACGCTACGTGATGCTGCAGTGTGACACACCGATGCCAAACCTCAGCGCCACGACAACGCCACGGAACAGCTCCCCTGCCACGCCCAACACGGCCAGGGTTGGCCGCACGCGTCGCACGCTGTCACAGTGGGCATCGCAGCGTCACAATGGCCACCACTGCCCCGCCCTTCACACCGCCCCCTAAGTACGGGAGCAGCGGCAGCTGGCCCACACTTGCCGAGCTTCGGCCTTCTGGGTGCCACGCGTGCGTGGACGGGAGAGGAGCCAGAGCGCGAAGGCAGGCGACTGCCCACCTGGGGGTGGGCGAGAGAGAGGCGGTGCCAGGAAGCGCAGAGGACGACGCCACCTGGCACGCAGAGTGAGTGCAACGGGCGCACGAGAGGCACTGCTGCGTGGAGCCACAGCCATCGCTCTTGCGTCCGGTGCCCAGTGCAGCCCACTAGAGACTAGTCTCTAGTCTCCAGGAGGGGACGAGATGAAGAACACACCCGTGCTTCATCAGCCCAAGAACGGCGTGCTGCACAAGCGCGCGCAGCGCTCCGAGAGCGGTGCGCAAGAGAGTCTTTTCTGCCGCCCGCTGCCAGGATGGAGAGCTCATCACGCTCGCCGTGAGAGGAATCTCCTGCAGGCAATGGTCAGGCGTGCAGTGGAGACCACAGTGGAGATCGCGATGCGCAGCGATGCCGCCTGGGGACAAAATGGCATGGGGCTCCTCATCCCCCGCCCGGCGGTGGATGCCGAGGAGCCCATGGAGGTGGGCCCGCCTCAATATGCCCCGACACCCAGCAGGGTCCCCTGTGGAGTGCAGGGCATGGGGCTTCTCATCCCCCATCCGGCGGTGGATGCCGAGGAGCCCATGGAGGTGGGACCCCCTCAATATGTCCCGACACCCAGCGGGGTCCCCTGCGGAGTGCAAGGCCAGGGGCTCCTCATCCCGCACCCGGCGGTGGACGCTGTGGTGCCCATGGAGATGTAGTGAGCCCCAGGCATACCGGACATGGACTAAATGACGGCAGGCACCATAGCTGCCACCACCAAACAGGCAGCTGTGGAAGCCACAGCCGCTATTCGGACCAGGACTACAGACAAGGACGTGACCGACCAGCCATCAGACGACCACAGGAGCCACAGCTCCATCCACCATTCAGTCCACAACTCGAGTCACAGAGGCAAACACCGATCAGATGACCACAGGAGCCACAGCTCCCGCTACCGTTCAGAAGACGACCTGAGTCACAGACACGACCAGCAATCACGTGGCCTTGGGATCCACAGCAAGTGCCACCGCTCTGACAACTGCGGGAGGCACAGCCATGGCCATCGATAAGACAACAGCGTCTAGCCAAATACTTTCCACTCTCGTGGCAACAAACAAGAAGTGGCCAAGACGTTCCTGTTTTTAAGAAAATAAAATTCTACCAACATCCCAGCTGAGGGTTTCCGCATCGATTTCTTTGGTTGCCCTGGGGACGCGCGAGGGGCAGATGGGTGTGACCTTTCCCTTGCATTGGGACAATTTGATTGTAGACCAATGTTTGGCAGGTGATTTACCACTCCAGCAGTGGCTCTGGAGTATCCACTGTCGTGCCAAACACGGGTTCACGGGCCACAGGGTAGGCTAGGTTGCAAGAGAGTCGAGGAGCTGATCCAGCCCTACCTCGAGCTCATAAAGCGCAGTCAGCTGTGAACTTGCGGGTTTTCAAAACACCCTCCAAACATCGTTAACACCACTTACAACTGGAAAGCTTTTAAAAACAATTACTTGCTTTGCCCTCTGTTTAAACACAAGGGTATTTAATGAAAAAGGACTGAGCAGGGGCGCCACGACGGAAGAGGAATGTCGTAGAAGCGCAGATGAGCTGGCAGCGTCCAAAGACGCCGAAGGTTCCTGACGGCAAGGCGTAGGAGCAGCGGCTGAGGTGCATTGCTGCACATGCAGAGAAGAAGGCAGGGCAGAGGGGTGGCAAAGATGGCTGAAGGGACACCTGGCTTTCCACAGGGCATTTTGTGTGCTGCCTGGTGTCCTCATGCGTGGCAGCACTGCCTCCCTTTCCTGCCTGTTGGGAATGCCTCTTCTCCTCGCCAGTTCTGAGGAGCAGAGAGGGCTGCGCTGCTCGCACTGTGCTGGTTCACTGGGGGAAGGTAATGGAGGAGCCCCGATCCTCCGGTAGCCCCTGCAGAGTCTGGGGCCTGTTGCTCGTCATCCCACACCTGGCATTGGATGCCGAGGCGCCCATGATGGGGGTTGCCAGGCCCAGGCATGCCTGACGTGGGCAAAATGAAAGGAGGCACAGCTGCCACCATCAAACAGGCTGCTTCAGGAGCCACAGCTACAGCCACCGCTCAGACCACGACTCCAGACACAGACACTACCACCGATCAGACGGCCACGGGAGCCAAAGCTCCAGCCTTTATAACCATGTTCACTATCCAGGCAGCAATATCCTTCCATAATGCAGTGGCCCATGTGGGTTTGCCTCTATGCTACCAGTTGCTCTGCTTCCACTGCTGCAACTACCCCCCACAGGACATTGGACACCATCCAGGAGTCAGTGCAAGAGCACCGTTTTGTTTTTGTTTTTTTTTTATTTTTTTTGCTTTTTTTGGCTACAGGACATGGCAGTTTATTATGCAGTAAAGCCTCTTCAGCGCATCACCTCCTCTGCTGGCAGTATTCCAATACCTTTGCCTTTGGACCAGTCCATAATCCCTTCTAAGATTCCGGGATTGCTATTCAAGTCCGCTGTGTGATCAGTGCGATCCACTTTCTCCGCATAGCACTAGTTGCGTAACGTGTGGAGGGGACCCTTCCGTTGGACATTCAGCCCAGCACAGGCAGTCGGGGTACCAAAAGGACTTGCCGTTCGGTATCAACCACGTCCGCAGCAGCTTGGACCCCTTCATATTCTGCCCGTATCTCTTTTTCAGTTGGAGTACAGCAGGTCTCAGATCCTCTGCGTACTCGACTCTGAAACCCTATGTCTAATCAAGTCTCCCCTGGCACTCTCTCCCAGAGGCTCCAGGTGGGGCCATTCTCCCTGACTGTGGTGTAGAGCATGTTCTTTACATCTGCGCCTGTCCTGACTGGCCCAATGGCTACTGCATGTTTTCATGCATGTTTTAATGGTTCTGATACACTAGCTCACTAAATACACATAGTAACAAACATTCTGTTAGCCCAACAGCAGTACTGCAGGATCACAGGCAGAACAACCGGTTGAAGACCAGAGAAGAAGGAGTGGCTAATGAAAGGCATTCAGGTGCCAGGGGAGCTCCAAGAAAGAAGGGGACCGGCACTTGAGCAGGGTCTGTGGCGACAGAGCAAGGGGAAATGGCTGCGAGCTCATGGAGGGAAGGTTTAGGTTACGTGCAAGGAAGAAATCTTTTGCAGGGAGGCTGCTGAGGCACTGGAACAGGTGACCGAGTGTCGTGGTTGATGTCCCGTCCCCACAGGCTTTCCAGGGGAGGCTGGGTGAGGCCCTGGGCAACCTGGTCCAGCTGTGGTGTCCCGGTTCGTTGCAGGGGACTTGGACCAGGTGGCCTTCAGAGGTCCCTTGCAACTCGACTCTAGGATTCTGTGTTTCCAAATGGGGAGGTCCGGCCTGTCACGGTTCGGCCCGGTTCGGCCCCCTCCCTTGGCAGGGGATGAAGGGACCCGCAGTCTCACGCCGGGGAACAGGGAAGGGGGGGAGGGAAAAGGTAGGGAGATGGGCTGGGACGAGGAAAAGCAGCGGCCACCAGCTGGGGAAAAAAAATCCAATTGACTACAAATGGCAGCGGAATGCGAGATCATACAGTACAGTGCAATATAATTGGAACTGCAGTGAACAAATCCAATAGAGGAGGGCGAAGCCACAGGCCTTCCTCTCACGGTGTAGGCAGCCTGGCCAGGGAGCACACAGAGCCACGGCGGGCAGAAGAGGAACAACCTCGAGACTCCCGGTCAGCCGCAACTTTCCCTCTGAGCGGACAACGGGAACAGAACGACCAAGTCTTCTGGGAGCCGCAGGTCACTCTCCTCTTCCGAGAGCCAGGCACCCAGAACCGCTGGCAATCCACGGAACTGCGGCAAGGACGCTGTAGCGCACGGCACGCTACGTGATGCTGCAGTGTGACACACCGATGCCAAACCTCAGCGCCACGACAACGCCACGGAACAGCTCCCCTGCCACGCCCAACACGGCCAGGGTTGGCCGCACGCGTCGCACGCTGTCACAGTGGGCATCGCAGCGTCACAATGGCCACCACTGCCCCGCCCTTCACACCGCCCCCTAAGTACGGGAGCAGCGGCAGCTGGCCCACACTTGCCGAGCTTCGGCCTTCTGGGTGCCACGCGTGCGTGGACGGGAGAGGAGCCAGAGCGCGAAGGCAGGCGACTGCCCACCTGGGGGTGGGCGAGAGAGAGGCGGTGCCAGGAAGCGCAGAGGACGACGCCACCTGGCACGCAGAGTGAGTGCAACGGGCGCACGAGAGGCACTGCTGCGTGGAGCCACAGCCATCGCTCTTGCGTCCGGTGCCCAGTGCAGCCCACTAGAGACTAGTCTCTAGTCTCCAGGAGGGGACGAGATGAAGAACACACCCGTGCTTCATCAGCCCAAGAATGGCGTGCTGCGCAGGCACGCGAAGCTTTCCAAGAGCGGTCTTTTCTGCCGTCTGCTGCCAGGATGGAGAGCTCGTCACGCTTGCCGTGAGAGGAATCTCCTGCAGGCAATGGTCAGGCTCGCAGCGGAGACCGCGATGCCCAGCAATGCCGCTGGGGGACAAAACGGCATGGGGCTCCTCATCCCCCGCCCGGCGGTGGATGCCGAGGAGCCCATGGAGGTGGGCCCCCCTCAATATGCCCCGACACCCAGCAGGGTCCCGTGCGGAGTCTGGGGCCTGGGGCTCGTCATCCCGCACCTGGCACTGGATCCTGAGGTGCCCATGGAGGGGGTTGATAGGCCCAGGCATGCCAGACATGGGCAAAATGACGGGGGGCACAGCCGTGGCCACCGATCAGACGGCCACGGGAGCCACAGCTCCAGACACCGTTCAGACCGTAGCTCGAGACACAGAGACAACCACCGGTCAGACGGCCACGGGAGCCACAGCTCCAGACACCGTTCAGACCGCAGCTCGAGACACAGAGACAACCACCAGTCAGACGGCCACGGGAGCCACAGCTCCAGCCGCCGATCCAGAAGCTGCGGGAGGCACAGCCGTGGCCACCGATCAGACGGCCACGGGAGCCACAGCTCCAGACACCGATCCAGAAGCTGCGGGAGGCACAGCCGTGGCCACCAATCAGACGGCCACGGGAGCCACAGCTCCAGACACCACTCAGACCGCAGCTCGAGACACAGAGACGACCACCGGTCAGATCGCCATGAGAGCCACAGCTCCAGCCGCCGTTCAGAACACGATTCGAGACACAGAGGTGACCACCGGTCAGACAGCCATGGGAGCCACAGCTCCAGCCGCCGTTCAGAACACGATTTGAGACACAGAGGTGACCACCGGTCAGACGGCCATGGGAGCCACAGCTCCAGCCACTGATCCAGCAGCTGCGGGAGGCACAGCCATGGCCACCGGTCAGACGGCCATGGGAGCCACAACTCCGGCCACCCTTCAGACCGCAGCTCGAGACACAGACACGACCACCAGTCAGACGGCCATGGCAGCCACAGCTAGTGCCACCCATCCAACAGCTGAGGGAGGCACAGCCATGGCCACCCATACGACAATAGCGTCTAGCCAAATACTTTCCACTCTGATGACAACAGCAAGAGGCCAAGACGTTCCTGTTTTTAAGAAAATAAAATTCTACCAACCATCCCGGCTGAGGGTTTCTGCATCTATTTCTTTGGGTACTATGGGGAGGCACGAGGGGCACATGGCTGTGACCTTTCCCTTGCGCGTCAGTGCAACAATTTGACTGTAGACCAACCAGTGTTTGGCAGGTGATTTGGCTTAGTGATTGACAAAACCGTGTTCTCCTGCAGCGTCTGATCTCAAAAAAGAGCACAGTCCTGCGGGTCTTTCCGTGAAAGCGCAGCTATACCAGAAAAAGCAGACCATGAATTTCTGCTGAACTTGGTTTCACGGATGTTTCCTTGAGCAGTGGCTCTAGAGTACCCACTGTCGTGCCAAACACGGGTTCACAGGTCACAGGCTAGGCTAGGTTGCAAGAGAGCCAAGGAGCTGATCCAGCCCTACCTCAAGCTGATAAAGCGCAGTCCGCTGTGATCTTGTGGGTTTGCAATAAATCTCCAACTCTGAGTTTATATTGTTAATACCATTAACAGCTACAAGGCTTTTTAAAAGAAGTATGTGTTCTCCTCTCTTTCAAAATGTTTTTTAAGAAGGATGAACACAGGCACCACAGTACAAGATCAGACTAGACAGAGTGTCCAAGAGGTGGGCTCCAGAGTTAATGAAGGGATTGGAGGGCAGTGTGTATGAAGAGCAGCTGAGGTCCCTTTCATGGTTCATCCCAGAGCAGAGGAGCTGAGGGAGGCCTCATGGCGACCTGCAGCTCCTCACAAAGGGAAAGGAGGGTCAGCGCTGAGCTCTGCTCTGTGGTGGCTGTGACAAGAGCTGAGGGAACGGCATGGGGCTGCCTCAGGGGAGGGTTGGCCTGGGCATTAGGGAAAGGTTCTTCACGGACAGGGTGGTTGGGCCCTGGGACAGTGCCGTTCCCTCGGGTGCTGTTCCTGCCACCAGACAGCAGAGCTCAGCGCTGACCCTCCTCTCCACTCGTGTTTGGAGAACACGCTCAGAAAGATGATTGAGCTTTTTGGTTGTCCTTTGTGGAGCCTGGAGTTGGACTCGTTGATCCTTCTGAATCCCTTCCAACTCAGGTTGTTCCATGACTCTATGAACTGGGGGCTTTCTCATCATCCTGTATGCAGTGAAGAAGGCAGGGAAAGAATAGCCTTGCCCAGCTAAGAGACAAACTGGCTCATTGAAGTGTCTGTAGAATGACAACAACCCATGCAAATGGATCCACCAGGCATGCTCAGCATCCTGATAATGTTGTTGCTCAGGCAGGGCCAGTGTCCAGAGAACAATTTGAGATCAAAACGTTGCTAGCATCCAGTGAACATTCTGGGGCCCAAGCATGTCTCTGAGGCAGAGAATGGCATTGAATGAGGCCTTACCCATTGTCCAGAGAGCAGCCAGTGACACAGATGTTCCTGTCATCGAGAGAACAGTGAGGAGTGACTGGTGGTATATCCATCAGAGAACACCGTGAGGCTCAGCGCTGTCAACTGGGGCAAAAATGGTATGGTGCTACAGGCTAATAAAGAGTGTTTGTCTGTATTCCATGCCAGACAGTTGACTGACAGATCCTGAGTTACTTGTTATATCACTTTTATCTGTTACGATCAAATTTCTCTATTTCAGTTGCATTAAAGTTCATGTTTTTTCTTTTACTTTCTCCTCTTTTTTTCAACATTGGAGATATCCTGCTGAAGTTACTACAGTCTGATTTGTTAATTCTTTAAAATATATTGACCTACAAAACTTTGTTAGTGTCAAGACACAAAGCAAGTGCATATGATCGGTCTAGAAAAACATCTTGGAAAATGCAGTAGGAAGTATATTGTCTTGAGTAGGAGTCTTCCTGAGAGCTTATGAAGGGAATTTACCCAGAGGAGCAGCCCTGTGGAATATATATGCCTTTTTACGCATCGGGTGCTCTTGTGTCCAAGGGAAATTACTGCATCAGATAACATTTCCTCTGGGGAACTGCTGTGTTTCAGAATTCGTGTAATACCATTTATGCTTTATTTATACATATAATAATGCATAAATTGTATAACATGTATAATAATAGATACACATAGTTTGTCACCCCAGCAGTTGCGGGACCTGGACAATTCCTCTGAACTACAAGGCACGGACTTTCATCCTCTCAAACCTTCCTCTGCACCAGGAGATTGTTTTTCCTGCTGATCTCGTGGATGTGCAAGTTTCCTAGAGCCTACTCCATGCAGGCATCTTTCCAGCAGCTGAAATGCTTATTTTAAAGTATTGGGCTCACGTTGTTTTAAAATCCACGAGAACTCCAGTTGTTGCCCATTCCGCTCCTGCCTGCTTTCATATCTGACTGGAAATCACTCGACATTTGGGTTTTGCTTTATTTTACCTGCTGGGGCAAACCAGCTTTGTTCTATCTAGTTTGTCTCCTGCCAGCTCCTGCAGTCTCTACTTATCTCACTACAAGAAAATACAGGCTTTTTCTGTGACCGATGCAGCTGTTTTTGCTGTAGGGCTTGGTGCTTAGCATTATACAACACTGCATCCAAGAAACCATTGAATTTTATTTTTAAGTCATTTAATTTTAATTCATCTGATTTAGACACATCAATTGTGAAGATTTAAAGAACACCTTAAAAGTTTTGAGATCTCCAGCGTATGCGGGAAAATGCAATAGTAAAACTCAAGCCTTTCTTTTGTCACACCAGATGACTGAAGAGATAACGGGAGACAGAAATGCACTAGTACACATACAAAAGCTAAAGGGCTTTGACGTTTTCACTTTCTCTTGCTTCTTCCTTTATGCAGTTACGCACATTTACCCTGTAGCTCCTTTAAAATAGGTTTTCAGGGCGGTGCCTTAGTGCTGTCTGCTTCTCAGAGGCCTGCACAACACATACTGCCCTTTCCATCTGGAAATCAGTTGGAACGCGGTCACAGATTTCAACGGAACAAAAAATGAGAGAGGGATTATAAAATCACAAGGGACTCACGTGCAAAAAAATGTCATTACTTCTCTGATGGTTAAGGGGTTCCTCTGGATGCGCTGAAAATGGGGATGGCTACGGATGTACTTTCCCTTCTGTAAGCGTGCTGATATTTTCATAGAGAATATAATTCAGGACTGTGTCAAGATGCTTCAGTGAGAATTACCATTGCAATCCCGTGCTTTAACAGTGTGGATTAAAACAAACGCAGTAGACAGGATTCCTTTACTACAATCTCTTCAGCCCCTGCTATAGGTTGATAGGTCTGCTGCACATACGCGCTGCAACCTCTACTTGGTTTATGCTTAAGCTTTGATCTCAGGTTGCTGTCGTTGCATGTAAGCATACCAGGGTCTGTTTACAGCGTTCAGCAGTAAGACAGTCAGAGTTGTTTCAGAAATGATAGGGTACGCAGAGGGAAAACTCAAAAGGTGAAAACACATTTTTATAAATACATGAACAGCAAGGAGAGGGCCAAGAAGAATCACCCGCCATTACTGGATGCAGCGGGGCATGCTGTCACCAAGGATGAGGAAAAGGCTGAGGTTCTCAAAGCCTTCTTTACTTCTGTCTGCAATAGGCCAGTTATCCTCAGGGTACTCAGCCGGAAGGCAGGGATGGAGGACAAATAAACCCTCCACAATTCAGGAGGAAACCGTTAGTGACCTGCTGCTCCACCTGAACCGTCACAAGTCCGTGGGGCCAGAATTGGTGCGCCCGCGCGTGATGGGGGGGCTGACAAAAGGGATTGCCAAGCCGCTTCCCATCATTTATCAGCGGTCCCGCTCAACAGGGGAGGTCCTGGATGACTGGAGAATTGCTAATGTTATGCCAGTGTCCAAGAAGGGTCAAAAGGAGGATCTGGAGAACTACAAGTCTGTCAGCCTGACCTAGGCATCAGAGAAGGTCATGGAGAAGATCATCTTGAATGCAGTCGTGCAGCACGCTTGGGACAACCAGGGGGTCAGGCCCAGCCAGCACGGGTTCGTGAAATGCAGGGCCTGCCTGACCAACCTCATCTCCTTCTGTGACCAGATGAGCGGGCTGTTGGATGAGGGAAAGGCTGTGGATGCGGTCTACCTAGACTTTAGTAAAGCCTTTGACATCATCTTCTCCTGAATTCTCCTGGAGGAGCTGGCAGCCTGGACCGCATGGCTGTGACCTTTCCCTTGCGCGTCAGTGCAACATTTTGATTGTAGACCAACCAGTGTTTGGCAGGTGATTTAGCTTAGTGATTGACAAAACCAAAAAACACTGAAAGCTGTCAAATAGAGCGACCACAGAGTGTGCTTTCTTGGTCATTCAACTTCAAATCTCATCCTCTTGGATTCATAGCTTATGGCGTGGCAAAGAGGCTTGCTCTTTGCAGGAGACAGAATGAGTGGCATAGACTGCCTGCGCAGGCTTCCAAGCTACTTTTACTCTGTCTCCAGCAGCATTTGACAGGGTAACTCCAACTAACTACGTGACTCGTCTACAAAGTCCAGGACTGAGAAGACCTTGGGATCGGCGGAACCAGTCTGCTGCTATCACAACCACAAAAAGCCAATGTTATGTCATTTGGTTACTTTAAATTTATTTTTTCCCGTAACAATGACTGCAAATGAAGCTGCAGAGGGGGACCTGGGGTAGAAGCATTCCCAAGCTGTTCATCTACACGGTTTGAACTGCATGCTCCTTCATCCTCTTACACCTCTCAAAAGCATTTGCACACCACTTCCACAACACATTCCTTGAATGACTTGAACGTCTGCCATCATACACAGTTATCTGAGATTTCATCCCTTCAGTCTGACAGAAAGGATGAGAGGTGTGGCATTAAGAGGACAGTTTGGGCTTTGCTTGCCAGAAAGCCCCCTCGTGGGCTGTCACGGAAAGGTTCACAAATGCTTGTGTGTCGGTGCTCCCTCGCAGTTTCACTGGACGGATTCACCAAAGGTTCCAAAGAGGAGATGATTTACTGAAGAGACAAAATTCAGGGTTGCCGCTGATCATCGTGCTGGCAAAATGCATCTTCGCCAAGAGGTGAAGCGAACTGCTCCCATCTTAGAGGAAAAAGAGGAGCGTAGTTTTCTGTCTCTCATCTCCCATCTCTCCTTTAGTGTCTTTCCCTTCCTTTTCTCCATCTTCTCTTCTGCTTTGTACTCTGCTTCCCAAAATAATAATCCTCAGAACCCGACCTTATATGTCCCCCTACCTGGGGAGATGTTAACGTGATGTGGGGGAGAGCAGGTTGCTATGGTCACGTTTGTTTAGCATGTTCTTCTTGGAGCTCCTTGGAATGCTCAAGGGTGCTAACTTTAAGTATAGCTTCACAGGTAACAAGGCCAAAGGTCTCACTCGATGTGAAAATCTGACAAAGTGACAAAGCTTTAGAAAGGAAAACCAAACAGACAAAAACAACCACAGCATGGACGGAACTTTCAGGTAGATTGATCTTTCTGAAATCAAGCTGGCGTCAAGACGTAAACACCACAGGAGCTGACCAAGAAAAGCAATGCTCCTCCGGAAGACACAGTGAGCCTACGAATGCAAAGATTTTGCATCGTTGCATCTCCAGTAAGTGAGGCAGGGCACGGGAATGGAAAAGAAGAGCTGACGGTACACCTGCCGTTCACAAAGCCATTGTCAGACTTCCAGGAGTCCTGCTGCGTGCCAGTGCCACCTTCCTTTCCCACCTAGGATATGTCTGCCAGGAATGCCGGACACGGACAGAACGATGGCAGGCACAGCCGCCACGACCAGCACAGCAGCAAAGGGAGCCACAGCTCCCCTGCCACGCCCAACACGGCCAGGGTTGGCACCCAGAACCGCTGGCAATCCACGCAACTGCGGCAAGGACGCTGTAGCGCACGGCACGCTACGTGATGCTGCAGTGTGACACACCGATGCCAAACCTCAGCGCCACGACAACGCCACGGAACAGCTCCCCTGCCACGCCCAACACGGCCAGGGTTGGCCGCACGCGTCGCACGCTGTCACAGTGGGCATCGCAGCGTCACAATGGCCACCACTGCCCCGCCCTTCACACCGCCCCCTAAGTACGGGAGCAGCGGCAGCTGGCCCACACTTGCCGAGCTTCGGCCTTCTGGGTGCCACGCGTGCGTGGACGGGAGAGGAGCCAGAGCGCGAAGGCAGGCGACTGCCCACCTGGGGGTGGGCGAGAGAGAGGCGGTGCCAGGAAGCGCAGAGGACGACGCCACCTGGCACGCAGAGTGAGTGCAACGGGCGCACGAGAGGCACTGCTGCGTGGAGCCACAGCCATCGCTCTTGCGTCCGGTGCCCAGTGCAGCCCACTAGAGACTAGTCTCTAGTCTCCAGGAGGGGACGAGATGAAGAACACACCCGTGCTTCATCAGCCCAAGAACGGCGTGCTGCACAAGCGCGCGCAGCGCTCCGAGAGCGGTGCGCAAGAGAGTCTTTTCTGCCGCCCGCTGCCAGGATGGAGAGCTCATCACGCTCGCCGTGAGAGGAATCTCCTGCAGGCAATGGTCAGGCGTGCAGTGGAGACCACAGTGGAGATCGCGATGCGCAGCGATGCCGCCTGGGGACAAAATGGCATGGGGCTCCTCATCCCCCGCCCGGCGGTGGATGCCGAGGAGCCCATGGAGGTGGGCCCGCCTCAATATGCCCCGACACCCAGCGGGGTCCCCTGTGGAGTGCAGGGCATGGGGCTTCTCATCCCCCATCCGGCGGTGGATGCCGAGGAGCCCATGGAGGTGGGCCCCCCTCAATATGCCCCGACACCCAGCGGGGTCCCCTGTGGAGTGCAGGGCATGGGGCTCCTCATCCCGCACCCGGCGGTGGACGCTGTGGTGCCCATGGAGATGTAGTGAGCCCCAGGCATACCGGACATGGACTAAATGACGGCAGGCACCATAGCTGCCACCACCAAACAGGCAGCTGTGGAAGCCACAGCCGCTATTCGGACCAGGACTACAGACAAGGACGTGACCGACCAGCCATCAGACGACCACAGGAGCCACAGCTCCATCCACCATTCAGTCCACAACTCGAGTCACAGAGGCAAACACCGATCAGATGACCACAGGAGCCACAGCTCCCGCTACCGTTCAGAAGACGACCTGAGTCACAGACACGACCAGCAATCACGTGGCCTTGGGATCCACAGCAAGTGCCACCGCTCTGACAACTGCGGGAGGCACAGCCATGGCCATCGATAAGACAACAGCGTCTAGCCAAATACTTTCCACTCTCGTGGCAACAAACAAGAAGTGGCCAAGACGTTCCTGTTTTTAAGAAAATAAAATTCTACCAACATCCCAGCTGAGGGTTTCCGCATCGATTTCTTTGGTTGCCCTGGGGACGCGCGAGGGGCAGATGGGTGTGACCTTTCCCTTGCATTGGGACAATTTGATTGTAGACCAATGTTTGGCAGGTGATTTACCACTCCAGCAGTGGCTCTGGAGTATCCACTGTCGTGCCAAACACGGGTTCACGGGCCACAGGGTAGGCTAGGTTGCAAGAGAGTCGAGGAGCTGATCCAGCCCTACCTCGAGCTCATAAAGCGCAGTCAGCTGTGAACTTGCGGGTTTTCAAAACACCCTCCAAACATCGTTAACACCACTTACAACTGGAAAGCTTTTAAAAACAATTACTTGCTTTGCCCTCTGTTTAAACACAAGGGTATTTAATGAAAAAGGACTGAGCAGGGGCGCCACGACGGAAGAGGAATGTCGTAGAAGCGCAGATGAGCTGGCAGCGTCCAAAGACGCCGAAGGTTCCTGACGGCAAGGCGTAGGAGCAGCGGCTGAGGTGCATTGCTGCACATGCAGAGAAGAAGGCAGGGCAGAGGGGTGGCAAAGATGGCTGAAGGGACACCTGGCTTTCCACAGGGCATTTTGTGTGCTGCCTGGTGTCCTCATGCGTGGCAGCACTGCCTCCCTTTCCTGCCTGTTGGGAATGCCTCTTCTCCTCGCCAGTTCTGAGGAGCAGAGAGGGCTGCGCTGCTCGCACTGTGCTGGTTCACTGGGGGAAGGTAATGGAGGAGCCCCGATCCTCCGGTAGCCCCTGCAGAGTCTGGGGCCTGTTGCTCGTCATCCCACACCTGGCATTGGATGCCGAGGCGCCCATGATGGGGGTTGCCAGGCCCAGGCATGCCTGACATGGGCAAAATGAAAGGAGGCACAGCTGCCACCATCAAACAGGCTGCTTCAGGAGCCACAGCTACAGCCACCGCTCAGACCACGACTCCAGACACAGACACTACCACCGATCAGACGGCCACGGGAGCCAAAGCTCCAGCCTTTATAACCATGTTCACTATCCAGGCAGCAATATCCTTCCATAATGCAGTGGCCCATGTGGGTTTGCCTCTATGCTACCAGTTGCTCTGCTTCCACTGCTGCAACTACCCCCCACAGGACATTGGACACCATCCAGGAGTCAGTGCAAGAGCACCGTTTTCTGGCAGTTTATTATGCAGTAAAGCCTCTTCAGCGCATCACCTCCTCTGCTGGCAGTATTCCAATACCTTTGCCTTTGGACCAGTCCATAATCCCTTCTAAGATTCCGGGATTGCTATTCAAGTCCGCTGTGTGATCAGTGCGATCCACTTTCTCCGCATAGCACTAGTTGCGTAACGTGTGGAGGGGACCCTTCCGTTGGACATTCAGCCCAGCACAGGCAGTCGGGGTACCAAAAGGACTTGCCGTTCGGTATCAACCACGTCCGCAGCAGCTTGGACCCCTTCATATTCTGCCCGTATCTCTTTTTCAGTTGGAGTACAGCAGGTCTCAGATCCTCTGCGTACTCGACTCTGAAACCCTATGTCTAATCAAGTCTCCCCTGGCACTCTCTCCCAGAGGCTCCAGGTGGGGCCATTCTCCCTGACTGTGGTGTAGAGCATGTTCTTTACATCTGCGCCTGTCCTGACTGGCCCAATGGCTACTGCATGTTTTCATGCATGTTTTAATGGTTCTGATACACTAGCTCACTAAATACACATAGTAACAAACATTCTGTTAGCCCAACAGCAGTACTGCAGGATCACAGGCAGAACAACCGGTTGAAGACCAGAGAAGAAGGAGTGGCTAATGAAAGGCATTCAGGTGCCAGGGGAGCTCCAAGAAAGAAGGGGACCGGCACTTGAGCAGGGTCTGTGGCGACAGAGCAAGGGGAAATGGCTGCGAGCTCATGGAGGGAAGGTTTAGGTTACGTGCAAGGAAGAAATCTTTTGCAGGGAGGCTGCTGAGGCACTGGAACAGGTGACCGAGTGTCGTGGTTGATGTCCCGTCCCCACAGGCTTTCCAGGGGAGGCTGGGTGAGGCCCTGGGCAACCTGGTCCAGCTGTGGTGTCCCGGTTCGTTGCAGGGGACTTGGACCAGGTGGCCTTCAGAGGTCCCTTGCAACTCGACTCTAGGATTCTGTGTTTCCAAATGGGGAGGTCCGGCCTGTCACGGTTCGGCCCGGTTCGGCCCCCTCCCTTGGCAGGGGATGAAGGGACCCGCAGTCTCACGCCGGGGAACAGGGAAGGGGGGGAGGGAAAAGGTAGGGAGATGGGCTGGGACGAGGAAAAGCAGCGGCCACCAGCTGGGGAAAAAAAATCCAATTGACTACAAATGGCAGCGGAATGCGAGATCATACAGTACAGTGCAATATAATTGGAACTGCAGTGAACAAATCCAATAGAGGAGGGCGAAGCCACAGGCCTTCCTCTCACGGTGTAGGCAGCCTGGCCAGGGAGCACACAGAGCCACGGCGGGCAGAAGAGGAACAACCTCGAGACTCCCGGTCAGCTGCAACTTTCCCTCTGAGCGGACAACGGGAACAGAACGACCAAGTCTTCTGGGAGCCGCAAGTCACTCTCCTCTTCCGAGAGCCAGGCACCCAGAACCGCTGGCAATCCACGCAACTGCGGCAAGGACGCTGTAGCGCACGGCACGCTACGTGATGCTGCAGTGTGACACACCGATGCCAAACCTCAGCGCCACGACAACGCCAC